>NC_072793.1:75844699-77094699 GCF_028583425.1 Eublepharis macularius
CAGGCCCATTCGGCCCCCTGGTTAGTGCAGGGGCGCTCCCAGGTTGCCCCTTGGACCTGTGCAATGACGTCATTTCCCAGAAGTGTCATCATTGCATCAGTCCAAGCTGAGTATTGAACATTCAGCAGGTGGCAGTTCATGTTAGAGTTAGCTGAATGTCTTACTTTTTAGTAATATGGAGGAACGCAGCTTTAGCAACATATCATATCCCATTTTTTTAATATTATTTCAGGCTCAAAATATCAATATGTTTTTTACTCTGGAAAAACGGCAGATTCCAGATCAGGGCAAACTGGATATTACTGAGATGAATAAACTGATCTTTGAAAGAAGAAATATGCTGCTTTTTTCTCCAGCAAAGAACCTTAACTTGAAAGAGCAGACAACATTAAGTAAGACTATCTTACCATATGTAAAGTAGGCAACATTAGAAGGAAGAGTGACACTGTTGAGGTCGTCATCTTGAACATGTTCATCCACATAATGTTGTGCTTCAGTTGCTTTGAGAAAAGCCATGAATCTGGCAGTGAAAGAAGCCACAAAGATGGATAACATCCCAAAATCCAATAGATTCCAAAGATGCATGACATATTCACGGGGGCCTTCTTCCCAGATTTCTTTGCACTCAGACCATATCATGCCTATGAGAGCACAAAAACCATTATTGTATAACTTGTTCAAAATTATCAATCACACATTGTGCATCTCCAAATGCCAAACACTAAACTTACTGTTTACCATTCTCCCCAAATTAGCATACAACATCCACTGGCCCCAGTAAAAGGGCTGAGTAGGTTGCAAAGGTGCAGTATATCAGAGGAGTCAATGTACAGTTTAAAGGATCAAGTCATGATGAAATTTTTCCACCCCAAGTTAAGTTTGCAGATCCAAAAGATCATTCTTGGATTTTCACTCTGTGCAGGCATAGAAGCTATAAGGCAACTCCTTGCTGGTTAGCAGAAGGAACGTTGGGTGGCGGCGGGGGGAGGGGGATAAGTAGGAATCACCTCCCTAGCACTGAGCCATCCAGTACCATAGAAATGCACATGGCCTTGGCCAGACAATGGCCAGCCCTGAGTTATCCCTATGCCATAGAGTCTCATGAGGCCAAGATGAAAGAGAAACTACTGCCAGACAAGAAGAGCAGAGGAGTCTGCTGAGTTGTGAAGAATGGCAGAAAATAAAACTTCACAGATTGTTGAAGAAGTGGCCATTTTACACACATTCAGGAGGAGAAAGGGAGTCCACCTTAGCTCAAGACAGCAGTCATGAGCATGTGGTCCTGAAAAAGCAAGGGATGATCCATGAATACTGAATACTTTTAATTTATTTAATAAACTTATTCATCTTAAAGGCTGTCAAACTGATCTCTGTGAACTATGTTAACCCCCAATCAGTCCACATTTATCAGGAGTAGAAAAAGTGAGAGAGACCCATAATCAGTTAAAACATTTGACGTACCACTCTTTTATAGGCACAACTGACTTTATAAAGAGTTTCCATTGAACTAAAACAGTAACACTCCTAAACTCTTTCAATGAAACATATATTCTTACAGCAAAAGCTAAATTAGGTCTCTTGCATTGCTGAATACCTTGGCCGTTTTCACACTGCTTACCGGCCACGGAACGTCTCTCTGAGCTCCTGGAACCACAGCGTCTTCCTGGCATGATTTTGCACGAAATTGCACCAGGAAGATGCTGTCATTCTGGGAGCTTGGCGCAACGTTCCATGGCCAGTTAACAGTGTGAAAACGGCCCTTGTTTAGTAGGCAGGGCAATGGCTCTCACAGAAAGTTAAATTTCAGGTATCACTTCAAGGCCCTTGGTGGAATTTAAAATATCCTTTAAAATATCAACCATAATTTTTTTCAGAAAAAAAGATTTTTTTTTCATCTTTGGGAGAAAAAAAAACAACTTGTTGTATCTGAATGGTGACATTTTTAAGAAAAATATTTTTTAGGAGACAAATCTCTCTGAAACTAATATGAGAGAACTGCAGTTCTGAGGAGCTGTGTAGGTTTGGATGAAATTTGGTGGTTTGATACCATCTGGAAGAAAGTAACTTCTACTTCCTGGCAAAGATTGCTGCACCTTGCTAAGCTCTGAACTAGGGATGTGCAATTCAGGTTCAGTATTCGGTAAAAATTACCGAATTTTACCCGATTCTGTAAGATTTGGTATTACTGAACTTAAATCTGTATTACTGATTGTGACTGAATCCTGCTGCCCAGTGAGTAGAGCAGATTCCTGGCTGCTTCCTGGTTTGAGACTCACTGGATTTTTCTCTCTTTGGGGGGAAGGGGTTGGCCTGGTGTCTGAGAGGGATAGGGATGGTGTGCGTTATGTGTCATCAAGTCGCCGCCGTCCCTGTGAAGGAAAGCCCTCCAAAACGTCCGCTCGTTAACAGACTTGCTCAGATCCTGCAAACTGGAGGACACGGCTTTTTTACTGAGTCAAACCATCTCATTTTAGGTCTTCCTGTTTTCCTACTGCCTTCCACTTTTCCTAGCATTATTGACTTTTCCAGAGACTTTTGTCTTCTCATGATGTGGCCAAAGTACGATAGCCACAGTTTTGTCATTTTAGTTTCTGATCTAGTACCCACTTGTTTGTGGGCAGCAAAGATTGGCAGCATATATTGGCAGCAGTGCATAGCTGATCATTACTAGCTTCAGTGACAAAGGTCAATCAAGGAGCTCAGAAACGACTGTAAGGTATAACTCAGCAGCTACTCCATCCCTACCAAAACCACCCACTTTTCACAGTAGAAACCTACATGGAGGTACTCCAACCCCCCTGAAACCAGCTTAGATTTTTTGATCACTAAAAAATCTAAAATGAGGACATTTTTCATACCAAACGTCAGTTTTCACATACTGATTCATTTCTTCAATTCAACTAATATTATTTACTTACGTAGATTACTGAAATAATTCTAAATGAGGAACTTGAATTTGTCATTGCAATATAATTGAAAAACAGAGGCAAAGCAAAGTACAGCAGGATATAAATGTTCTATGTTCCATCTAGAACTCAGGAAGTTGGCATAGGATGTGGGAGTTTTTTGGAGAACAGAGGCAAACCCAGAACATCTCCCCTGAGAATGGAAACAATTTGATCTGAATGTTTTCTTTACCTGTTGTGTACCTGTGGTCTATAAAAAGCACCCTTGCTCAAAATACTCATCTCCCTGAATACATTTAAATATGATTTAAAAAAATAAATAATTCATGGTGTCATTCATGAATTTTTTACACTTAAGTCACTTACTCACTTTTGAAAATCTAATATCCTACATTGGATTCCCCTTAATACATTTTCATCTGGGTTTCCAAAAAGCTAGGCAGATTCTCATTCATATATTAAATTATAAATTATCAGATTCAGAGTAAATCAAGTCTACTATCTGAAGGTGATTGTCAGCTTTTGCAAAATTCAAAATCCAAAACATACTTGCATGAGAATGTTTCTTGGTCCTTTTCTGTTCACACAAACATCTTGCACTGTGGCAGTCCAGGAAAAAGCCAGTCCATGCCAACTTCCTGCCATGTCAACTGTGCCAAGCCAGTTTTAGTCATCACATGCAGGATTCATTGCTATCTGGTTTTTGTCTCACTGATACAAATGCTTGGTAAGTGACAGTGTGGTGTGCCAAAAGAGAACACTGGGATGATTTGGGCACATGCCAGCGGATTCTAATGATTGTTTCATTGTGTGTGTGGATACTGGAAAAAGTCAGCACATCATGGGCATTCACCCCACCCATGTTTGTCACATGCTTAGATGTTTGTGACAATTAGTTAATTAAAACATTTTTATTCTGCCTTTATCCACATAACAGGATGAGTCAGGTTGGTGTTTCTCTGACCTGACATGCAACACATGTAACGATTAGTTTTGCTCTAAACATAACCAAAGGAAAGCTTTCATGACATGCTCATGTCATGAAGGGCTTTGTAGTTAAGAATCAACACCTTGAACTGGACCCATAAACAAATGGGCAACTGGTGTAAAAACCTTAAAATTGGCATAATATATGTGAAGTGGTTTAATCTAGATGATAAACCAGCTGCCTCATGTTGCAGCTGTAATCAGGATAATGAAGAGTGTTGTAGTATTTTGGAATATATACCTATTGTAGGAATGGTTACTACATGGAATATTTCATTACATTATCTCATAATTTTGAATGGCATTAGGACTATGAAGCTAGTATGCGAATAAAAAGGTGGCTCTGATCTTCGTAGTGAGAATTTCTACATATTTTTTTTAAAAAAATATTTGTATACAACCTTTCTACCTAAAAGTGTCCCCGAGGTGGTGGACATTAAAAAAAACAGTTTTAAACAATTTAAATTTAATACAATATTTAAAATAGTATAAAAACAATTCAATACATTTATGTACGAACACAAAAAAAAACAAGGAACAGAAAGGAGGACCAATAACAGTTATTGGGGGTATACCAGACAAAACGAAATGTCTTCACCCACTGGTGGAAGACAATGATAGAGGGAAACAGGCAACTCTCCCTGGAAAGCAAGTTCAAACATTTCAGTGCCGCATCTCAGAAGGCCCTTTCTCAGATTGTCACCTGTCTAGCCTCACATGATGGGGTCACTTGAAACAAGGTCTTCAAAGATGACCGGAGGGAACAGATAGGTTCATATGGGAGAAGGAGGTCTTTAAGGTATGCTGGTTCCAAGCCATATAGGACTTTAAAAGGTCAATACCAGGACTTTGAATTGGTGAGCATACATGTTATGGTCATGGTGAGAAACATTTGCCACTGAAAACATTCTCGGCAGATTTCCTGTAAAAAACTTTACATGAGGTCCAGCTTTTAACCACTTTGTATATGTTTGCACACCCACACACCCACACACTAGTCCATTCTTCAGAATTCTCTTTATCAATGTGGTCCCTGTAAAGTTTCAGATTATTGCCATGCCACTTACCTAGGACCCATTTCATTATTAGCATTTCTGTCCATGAGAACTGAGTTGTTTTTACTCTAAATATTTGTTTGGGATGATCCATGGCAGTTTCATTGGGAAGAAGTTTTACTCCTTCAAATCGGTCTGAAGCATTCACTACTAACAGCCCAAGAAAAATTGTAAAAGAAACGGCATGTGCCACAAACTTCATGAAGGGGCTCCGGAGTGTCTGTCCGAGCTGAAAATCAAACATACACAAGCTGTAATATTTTCATCCTTTAGCTTTTAAAAATTCTGAATCTTCATTGTGTGATAATCTTCAAGCTATTTTTTTCTGTTTATAAATGAGAGACACAATTAAAACAATGTAACAATGCAACCATAAGCAGAGTAACTCCATTCTATTTATTTCCGTGGGTTTAGAGAGCAATATTTTATTTTTTTAAAATAAAACATTTATTTTCCACCTTTCCACATAGCTCAAGGTAGCTTATAATACATAATTTAAAACATCCAAGTAGGAGTAAAATCTCAGTTTACCCCAGCCTAATAAAATGCCTACCACTTACACTCCATTAAAATATCTAGGAATAAAATATTCCTACAGTGTCTCAAAAGTTTTCAAGGATGGTTTCCCCTCCACCTCATAGGGACCCCATTACATAAAGTAGGAACAACGACAGAGAAAGCACAGACCCTAGTTGATGCTAGATGGGTCACCTTTTGTGAGGGAACACCCAGATGAAGGCAAGGGAAGACCATAGCTGGCATGCAGGGGCAAACAAGGAGATTTCATTTTTTAGATATTTAGGTCCCAGGCCATGAAGAGTAAGCCTTCATGTTAAGCTTTCTAATATTATCCCATTAATGGCATTTCTGTTTTGTCCTGAATGGTAAGAATGACCCCCCAGAAATTGTTGAAGGCTTTCACGGCCGGAGAACGATGGTTGTTGTGGGTTTTCCGGGCTGTATTGCCGTGGTCTTGGCATTGTAGTTCCTGATGTTTCGCCAGCAGCTGTGGCTGTCACAGTGACACTGAGAGATCTCTGTCTTTTGGTGCTACACCTCTGAAGATGCCAGCCACAGCTGCTGGCGAAACATCAGGAACTACAATGCCAAGACCACGGCAATACAGCCCAGAAAACCCACAACAACCACCCCCCAGAAAGATTTACTTATAAACAGTTATATCTCAAGTATATATCAGAGGTTCACTAGAAATGCTAAATGCTAGACATTTTTTATACTCTGCCAAACTCCTATACTGGAAAAGAGCTTGACTGGAAGAAAGGTTCTTGGGGAAGGGAACTATAGGAAGATAAGTAGCAGGCTGGTGTAGGGGGAGGTATTTTGCCCCACATACACTTATTGCTCTTAGAATTCTTTCTATGTGATTGGGATAGATCCAGATTTAAGTGCATGGATCTATGGCTGTCTCATTTAGTTTGGCGCTAGGCCACTGCTTACATTTCTACATCCTAAAAGCTATTCATTATGAAACAGAATTTTAGAGTTTCAACTGTGCCAAGAATCTCTAGCAATAGCAGAAATGTTCTCTAAAGAATATGAGTATTACATTTTTAAGATTATAAATAAATGTATAGGTGGGCCAGATATTGAAAAACGTAGATGACATCAAAAGCCTGAAATGATTTTCTCCAAATGTAAGAGCAAATCCTGTAATCTTTATCCCAGTTTTTCCTAGTGCTTCTGTACTCACTTTAATCATATATACCTAGGTTCCTTTGAAGTCAGAGGGTATCTTTCAAGTTTAAAAAAACACACACATGCTTTTTATAAAATCCTAATCTCAACTTCCATAGTAGTAGTGTAGTAAACTGTTGAAACGTCAATATAATGTTAAGCATTTTTTTTAGTAGGCACCTCAACACAAAGGTCAAAATACTTATGTTTGGACATTTTTATCTTGATATTCTTAGTCCTTGCCCTACCAATGGTGTAATGTATGGTGAGCAACAAAGGGCTTTGCTACTTCCTTCTTTCCACCTTCATAACATTATAACATTTGATTTATATACTGCCCTTCAGGACAACTTAACACCAACTCAGAGTGGTTTACAAATTATGCTGTTATCTCCACAACAACAATTACCCTGTGAGGTGGGTGGTGCTGAGAGAGCTGGGCTACAAATGAGGATAACATGGAGGAAAGGAGAACATAGTAAGCCACTTTGGATCCCCATTGTGGAGGAAAGTGGGCTACAAATGAACAATATATGGGGTAACCCAGCTAGGTTTTTATAGTTTGGGGACTTGCCATAGGAGTTACAGATGGTTATTCTGAAGATTATGGTATCTATAACAAATCTGTGGTCAAGGGGGCAGCTTATTTCTATGTACAGTTATAATAATTACTGGTATACCTGACTGAGGCTCTTAAAGTTTATGTAGGGCAGAGGGAATGAGAAGCTAACCCCCCAGCATGAAAATGGTCTTCTGTTTTTGCAGTTTCACTTCTGGGCTGTTAATTTATTCTGTGCTACGCAGAGCTGGGTTGTTAATTCAGAATTAAAGTTCTCACTCTTTCGGGATCAAGGGAAGACTCCATGGCTGTGGGACTGAGTTTCTTGGGGTAGAGATTGAAAGAAGTGTTCATTATTTTGCTTTCTTCTGTAGGACTAGATTTTGGTCTCTCCTGGCAGTATGATTCCAAATAAAGAAAACTATGGAGACTGACATGGATGGTCCAGGCTAGCTTGATCTTGTTGGATCTCAGAAGTTTAGGAGGGTTGGACTTGATTAGTAATTGGATGGGAAACCACCAAGGAAGACCAGGGTCATGATGCAGACCATGGCAAACCACCTCTATTAGACTCTTGCCTTGAAAGCACCAGCAGGGGTTGCAATAAGTTGTCTGCAACTTGACGGTGCTTGACACACACACATGAAGCCAATATGGCATGATCTCATCTGGATTTCATAAAAATACTAGGTATGATCCAACCAAATTTAAGTGCCTTTAAGTTCCATTAATTTCAGCTGGGATCATCCAACACAATCTCACTGAAATTAATGAGATTTAAGTGCTTAGGTTTTGCTGACATTCACTGTAACACTCAGGAAAAGAAATCTCAGCTGAAAATTGCAATACTGATAGCCATGTTCTCTGAAACAATTTCTGAAAAAGCCAACCTCTGTCTGAAGGGCTAATGAATTACACCTTGGCTCACAGTTCTTAGAGCCTTTCTAGCCAATCTATGCTGGCACAGTTCTAAAAATCTGCTCCAGCATTTTCCTGTAACATAACAACCCCAATGACTTGCAATGTTGCTAGCATGTCATGACATTTCTCAACATCATTACAAAATTCTTCTTTGCAATACTTATTTAAGCATTTATTTGCAGAAGCAACAGATCTCTGAAGGGTGACATTAAACATATAGAAATCCAGGACTTGTGCAATTAGAATAGCACAGCCATTATTACTGAAATGAACTTGACCCAGTGTAAAAGCAAATGAACTTTTGTTAATATCATTTCCCTTCTCCTCTGATGTCAGAAATTCCATATTCAATTTGTGTTACATCAATATTTTATGTTCTCTGTCACTGATGAAAGCTATAGAATTCTTCCTAGGAGTGATATCTTTCAAACCTTCATAAAAATATCATTTATAACTAGATAAATAATACAGATCTTCAGAAGCTCTGAATCATCTAAAAAAAAAAACCTTGGGGAGTTGGATCTGTTCTTTAAAATTTCTCAGCTGATGCTCTGCCTCTGCCATGGGGTCATGAGACTTTACCATGTTTTTACCACTGCCTTTATTTCAAGAAGCCACTTTTATACATGTATGTGTGTTCGGTAGGAGTACAAGCCTAGGATCTGGGAGACCAGGTTCTAATCCTCAGTCAGCCATAGAAGGTAGCTGGGTGACCATGGGCCAATCTTATACTGTCTACCTAACCTGTTTCACAGGGTCGTTGTAAGGATAACATGGAGAAGGGGAGAATAAGCCATTTTGGGTCTCTATTGGGAAAATTGGGGTATAAGTAAAGTTCATAATAGTAATCATGTGTATAGCACATTTAAGATGCTGGCAACCAGGAAAGTTGATAGAGGTAACACTAGAGGGTCAACAGAAAAATATAGGAGGAAGTTGGGTCTTACAGTGGCATCATCATTGGCAACTTCCACAGGCAGCTGACGCCTAAAATGTACTGTATGGGAAAATAAAAATGGTGCCAATGAGGCCTAAGAGGCAATGTGTATTTGTCAGGAAGCAACCAACCATACAGTTGATCTAATTTGGAGATCTCTTCCTGCATCTTGAACTGCAACACCCTAGTCCCAAGCCGGACTCCCATTCTGCATGTTATTACCTACATTCTTATTTCTTTTAAAACTGACACGTGATCATTCCTATCTAGTCTCAGTTCAGACATACACAAAACCATGATTTCATTACACTCAATATGGTTAGCATGACTGTATGAATGGGGACTTCTTCACTAAGTATGATTAATTGGAGTCCAACAAACCACGGTCTGAAACTATAATTTGAAATTGATTGACTAACCACATTTAGCCTTAACTATGGTTTCACATGACACATAAAAACAGACATCTTGGCTTAATTCTGGCTTGTTCCCTGACTCTGCCTTCATACACTCCCTGGCTACAGAAACACCTGGCTAGAGTGAAGGAAATGAAACCTGCTTAGTCAAGACCAGCTAGGAGCTGAGTGATAGTCTGAGAGCTGAATTTCATAAATTAAAAATAAATCATGGGTGCTCATTACGTCTGAACTAACTCCGAGATGGAGGCAAGTTTTGTAGAAAAGCTTGATGAATGTGAAATAGACCAAAGGGTTTATTCAACTTAAAAAAAAAGCAAAAACACAACATGGGTTGGATCCTGTAACTCGTTTCTGCTAAGTTCAAGGGAGAAAGACTCCAATGGAGAATGGCTTTTTCTGAGGAAAATTAATTTCCAAAGAGTGTTTGTGTTAGTCTGTCATAACAAAATAAAATAGAAATCAAGTGTCATCTTTAAAACTAACCATGTTTATTCCAGCTTAAGTTTTAGTGAGTTAAAACATATTTTGTCTGATGAAGAAAAGCTTCCTTGAATGGAGAAAAATCTTTCTTGAAGGTAGTCTTTCTCTATTGGAAGAATATTTGATGGAAGGGAGTCATAGGATAGTAACATCTTTATTTACTTAGGAGCATTTTTATGAAAGAGGTCATTATAAATTCTATAGCTTGCCTTATCTGTTCAGCGCACTTTCTGGAAGGCTAGCTTATTACAGACTAGTCTTTTAAAACTGGCTACTATAGTGTCTACAATTTAAAGTGCATTGTAAGATCAAAGGAAGTCTCCCTCCCCACATAAATTTGAAGTACTTGGAAGAAAACATTTTAAATGTTTAGCAAGCTGGTCATCTGTGGGACATTTTATTATGTTTAAGCATTTCTGAGGGTCCAACTAGATATGCAGGTTTTTAAAGAGTTGGGTCCAGGTTTCCCAAACCCAACTCACTTTCCCTGCAACCACACAGCAGCTGTGGGGAATGGCTGTTAAAAAATAAAAGAGAGCCCAAATGGCCTCAAAATGCCATAGCAGGGGGAGAAAGTACTTCTCCCTCCCCCCACAGACGTTTTCCAAAATAGCGAGTGGTGTGCGTGTGTGTCTGGTTTTGCTGCTCCACATGGAATATTCTCTGTGTGTGAAACAGTAAAAACAGTAGGAACCCCTTTGTGCTATTTTTAAATAGGGAAACAGCTTGGGGGGGGGGAGTCAGGAGCCCTTCCTCCCCCTGCAGTGGCATTCTGAGGCCGTTTGGACTTGCCTTTATTTTTTAATAGCCATTCTCTACAACTACTCTGTGGCTGCAGGGAACCCAAGTTGGGTATGGGGAACCTGGATCCAACTCTAAAAACTTGCATGTCTAATTTGATCCTAATTATTCATCCCTTGGCTCTAGATAGTCTTTTGGATGGAATTGTAAGACAAGTAGTTGTTCAATGAGAAATACTCTTTTTCTCAAAATAATGAGAGAGAGAGAGAGAGTCAGCATTGTTTTCAGCTCTGCTTCCAGGAACATATGAAACAATCATAAACTGAGTTCATCTAGCATAGAACTTTAGCAACAACTCGCCAGACTTTTTCTCATTCTTCAGCCTGTGATCCTTTAAATAGAGATGCCAAAGATTAATCCTTGATGGCAAGGAAAGCATAAGTTCTCTCTCTGAGCTCTCTTTCTAGATAGCACCCAGTTCTCTCTCCAAGTTTTCTTTCCCATAACTATAGAGCCTCCTTGGGTATTTGTTTTACCTGACATTAGTAGTAATCCTTCCTCTATTTACTTCATATTTTTGCTTTTCTCATTTGTCTCTAATTTTTTTTCTTTTCATTTTAATTCTTAGTACTTCCAAGAATGAATTTAGTTGGTCTTTTTTATCCCTCTACTATCCTGGCCTCCCCATGAGAAACCCTCAAGATTTTCTTCTAAATCTTGCACAATTTAACAAAACAATATTTACTGCCTTTCTTAGTCAAGACTTCTGACTTCATACCATGCCAATAGGATGTAAATAATGATAAACAAACATGCACCTTAACCAATCTGTACCTTGCTGCAGGGAGCTATCCAATATGCTATGGCGAGGAATGGAAGGCCTATGGAGACTCCAAAGACAGCCAAGAATTTCACAGCAATCGACTGTTGGCGTAAGCCTGAGAGATTTTCATACCACATGGTGAGCAACTGCTGCTGACAGTTGGGATGGGCAACAAACTGCAAGAGGAAAATATATGTAAGCAATGCCTGAAAGTTTACCAAGCACGCGGTGTGTCACCTCACTACACAGCCTTTCATGGAGACAGGTGGATGGTAGATCTGTGTTTGGCAGTCAAAAGGATACAAAGACGTAGCACACCTGTTAAATGTTTATCACTTATAGGGAAAGTGCAGACTAATGACTTGAAAAAATGACATGTTGGCATCATGCATACTCATCTTTTGCCTCTTATCAAGGAAAACATGAATTGCTTCCAAAGCTCCTATCCATACAGATTTGGTTCTTATTTCCAGCAGTGCTGAGTATCAACCAACAGAGAGCTTTAGCAGCAGGAAATTAAGAATTACTATCTCGTGTCTGGTTCACTTGTTGAAAATCTGTTCTCTAAAAAACACAGGTACTAAATATTCCCATGATTATTCCTATAACTTTGGACCTAAGAAATATGGGGTGCAAAGGAAGAATCATACAATGGCAGATTCTTTGTGTCTTGGGTCACTTAAAAAATGCGTTAGATCCTAACATACCATTGCATAATCAGAAAGCTTTGGGCAAAGGGGTCTGCAATTTTGTAGATTTCCCATTTGAGATACATTCCACACTTTGTATCCAAAGGTGTCCCAGAGGGTCCTCTGACCTGAGATTCTTTTGACCCTCAGTGTTTCAGATGTATAGGGGAACTACAGCATACAGGAGAAGGTAAGAGATATTTTTTATACCAGCAAAGCTCATGGATCATAGGATTTATCTCATAGTTTATGTTCAGAAATTTCTGTGATCTATTTAAGTGTGTAGGTTATGTTCACTTTAATCTCACCCTGAAATTTTTTTAGTCATTCTGTTGCAGAAACTGTATAAAATGTAGTCTTTCAAACCAATTCAGATTATATTGTGTATCAAATTGACCTGTGATTCAGCAACCCAATATTTCATGGACCTTTTCACAAGTTTGAGATCCACGTAGAATGGTCCACAGGTTGGCTTTAAAACTCAGTTCTAATCCATACTCATATCACTTCTCTTTATTTCCGCTCTTGCAACTGACCTACTCAAGAAGCAGTATTACTTGTGAGCTGGGAATGCATGTATTTCAAAACTCGCCACTTTCATGATCACAGAAGCTCATCAATGTACCTAACAGATCACAGAAGTTTCTGCAGAATTTGCTAATACTTTGATGGCATGAAGATTCCAGGGACCAGCCTTTCTAGGAAACCTACCAACACGTTTAGAATTTTTCCTTACTTTCTTTTGTGAGCAGTTCAGCAGGGGTGTGAAAGGGACCCGTGTGATTGCATAGAGAACTGAAATCTGGCAGTGAAGTAACTCTACAGCCCCCCACCCCCACCAATCAAGGCACAACACACTTTGAATGAACTCCTAGAAAACATGGATCAAAATAGAGAGACTGAGGTGATAAAGATTCCCCTTCCCTTGAATTCATAATGCATTTTCCAGGAGCCTGAATATCAATTGCCCTCTTGGAAGCACTCTGTAATATTGGACTTTGTTTATTCAGAATAGAGTTGTGTGGAGTCCAGATTGGGAATCTACATTAGCATGTCATTAATGAGTAGCTCATCATCCTGAAGTTTCACTGTGCCCATGAAAACTAGTTGATGGTAAAATTGGCAGAGTCCATTAGTTGCAAAGCAATTGACTGCAGTTTAGTGCATATATTTCACATACTCACTCTTATATATACTAGCTTAAGATGAACCCAAGCTCTGTACAGACATTCTATATACCCCTGTATTTACATCCCCCTGTATTTACATTTATTTTCTCAGGCAATCTTCTCTTCCTAAGTATAACTAAACCTTCCCCATGGTAGCAGCAAGGCATTTTCATGACTTGAAATGCTTGTCTTTGTGTTCCATGTTGCAGAGGACAAATTGCATTGCTCCTTTCTCCTGCATCTGTAAAACTGCTAAGAAGAACCAAATGGTTCTGATATAGAAATGGAGCTCTGTATGTGCAGATATACTTAATTCTCTTCCATGCTGGCTGATGTTCCATATACATAATGGGGAATTTCACTTTTGATTGCTGAATATTCTCCAGCTCATGGAAAAGAAGAAAGAAGCTACTGAATGTATGACATTCCATGTCTAGTGTAAATAGAGCTCAGATGACTGCACTATATCATGTCCATCATTTGCTCACAAGCTGTATAGAACAATGCAGTAAAGAAAGTCAAACTTTCTAAGAGTCCAGTAACACCTTAAAGATCAACAAGATTTCCAGGGGGTAAGCTTTCAAGAGTTAAGCTCTCTTCATCAGACCAATATGGCTACCAATCTGAAATAAACTTACCAAGGGGGCCCTACAACCCATTTTCTTTCTGCTTCATGTTCTAAAACGGGAAGTGGTGTGGTGTCCCCTTAATAAGCTCAGCTCCTAAAGTTAACTCTTAGCATATTTGCCTGCCTCTTTCTGTTTCTCTCTCTCATACGCATGTCTCTTGTTTTCACTAACACTCAAGAATGTTTTGCTGACTGCGGGCTCAAAGATACTTTGCCATCAGCACTGACATAGGTACATAATTTTTTCCCCCATCTGATTCTTTGCAGGAAAAATCTCATCATCAAAATCAGTGCCTGCTTTTCATTTATCATGGAGAAATAATGCAGAAAATTAAACCTGCATTTAATGAAACCAGTGCCAAAGGCAGAGTCCAAAACATTTGTACAAAGCAAATGAGCTACTTCTTACTTTTAATGTTAAAGTGCCATTAACATCTCCTGGGGGAGAATAACATCTCACATTTGGGAACATCAAATGTTGTCTAATTGGAGCTTCAAAAGCCAACTGAGGGTGAATACTATAGCTGCAGCACAAAGGAACTGTGAATGTTACTGAAACAGAGTGTGACCTAGATAACAAAAAAAGCTCTGCCATGCCACAGAGTAGACATTATGTGGATGGATGACAAAACTGTTTCATTTGCATGGACTTCCATGACTAATGAAAGTATTTAATAGCAGTATGGGGGTCTAGCAAACTATTTGTTCTGTTGGTGCTTTCTGATTAGTACTTCCACCACTCATGTATACTAATAGGTTATGGTTATTGCCACAATGGCAACAAAAGCGGCTTCCAGTTCACAGCACATATGAAAGAGGCATTCAGCTCTGCCTTACATTGAGGAATGGGGCACTGTAGTTCTCACTTGCAAGCCTAACAGAAGTTTCTTTCAGCTGCTTCATGAAGGCTCGGCCCATCACTCTCCGGAGCCCTACCATCACTGCCTGTTGCTACACTAACACTTGAGATAAGGTCCAGTCTCGGAGAAACACCAGGCACTGGGGAAATGTTTAAATGTTTCCTTCCATGATGATTCTCTCAAATAGGAAGAAAATGGCCTCAGGAGAATCAGTGAGTGGTATTGAACACTTCTCCCTCTTCTATTTCAATGCTTCCTTGCCCCGCCCCCCACCCAACTAGCACATTCTATTTCCCTTGCCACAATGACATCAACCTCAGCCCTCATAAAATCAGGCTATTAAACTGTTTCAGGTCCTCTCAAAAATAAATGACAACTCATTTGCCCAGTAATATGCAGAACAATTAATGAGACACACGAACCTAGGGGACATAATTTTTGCTGATGTTCTACTTTTTACTCTTCTACTAAAGCTGGGATCATTCTCCAGTCTACTAAACACAAATGAAATTGCCTGATATCAAAGCATGGTTTCCTAATGACAAAAATCACAGCAGCTTCACAAAGGACTTTTATTACCCAAGATAAAGCTTCTCTAGTCTGCATCTTTTCCCCCCAGAGTGACTTCATCTATATCACATATAATGTGACTGACTGTTAATATTCTTTTGACATGATTAAAGATAAAGATAATGAAAAGGAGAGATAAAGGAAATGTTATTATCATCCTTTATTGTATTTGTGGGGAAGGCAAAGGAGATTAAAGCTCTTCAAGAGGAAATAAAAAAAAACTGGAAGAAAAGTGTTTAAAGACAAGAGCCCCAGGGATAGCTTGACACATCTCCATATAAATGATATTGTAGGGGAAACAAAAACATTGAACACCCCAAAACAACAATTCCAACTTGTAAATTTACTACTGCAGCTGTCTTGCCTATAACAAACACACTGAGAGAAAATAAAATGGCAGTGTTTATTGTTTGTGTTTTCAGACAATGGTGCTGTTGAAGGCATATAATCTAGCTTTATTATAATCAATGAAGGCTTGAATGTTAAAGTTAGAGAGATGATTATCAAGCTCTTGTGCTATAGTGGGCATAGCTGGGACTGTCTAGTTAATACTAGTCTTCATTCAGATGGCAGCTTTACCCAGAGCTGATATAGTGCAATGACATGAATCTGGAGGACGCAAGGAGTTACCTGAAGTACCTAATTGTTACTCTCCATGTTTTTGATTGTCCCACCAATTTTGATCATGCTGTCCCATGGTCTGCCACTTGTCTGGTCAGGGATTAGAATGTGGATTAGCAGAGTATCTACATGGATTTCAAAGGTCATGCATTGGAGAAACTGAAACATGACACATAGTAATGTGCATATACAGATGGCTTATTTATAGCCATAATGCCTTTAGGAATCTATGTAGATAGGTAGAGCACCTCCCATCTTATTCTGCTACACTCTCCATCCTCCATACCATGTATCAGGCATTAGTCTGTTATGTTACATCCAGGGGTCATTTCGTAGAAAAAAAGCTGGAGGAACTCATTAGCATAACTCATTAGCACAACTCATTAGCATATGCCATGCCCCTTGGCATCACCAGAAGTGTATCATTAGCATAACTGATTTGCATATGCCACACCCCCTGATATCACTTATCCTGGATGTTTTGGACCCAATCTTCACCATTCAGGGCCAAAATTGAGCTCAAAATGGCAAAAAGGGGCCCTAAATAACCAAAAGTGGCCCTTTGGGGCCCTTTTGGGCCTGGTTTGGGGCCGAAACGGCCCAGATCAGGTCAGTGCTGGCCCAGATCAGGTCACCGATCCAATCCAGGATGTTTGGGCCCCAATCCAGGCTGAAATTGGCTCAAAATGGCTGAAAGTCCGGTGGGTGGGGCCACCTGACATGTGGCCTCTTTGGAGAACTGCCAGAACTGCGTTCCTGCACATTCCCCATCGAAATGAGCCCTGCCTGTGTTGTGTTACATCTGCCTGAACTCACAATACTGCATCAATGGCGCATCTTGCATTGGCCCACAGCAATTCAGTACAACTGATCATGATCCTGTGCTGGCAAAACCAAAGCAGGTTCCTCTAGACTTCATACTAAATACTGATACCTCACGCTATGTTGGAACCTTTCATTTACAGGTAGAAATGAAAGGAGCACAAGGAACATTAGAACAAGAAAAAAGCCTGTTGGATCAGACCAGTGACACATCAAGTCCCACATCCTGCATCACACAGCAGCCAACCAGTTGCCCTACAGGGCAAGCAGGGCATAGAGGCCAAGGTCCTCCCCTGATGCTGCCCCCCAGCACAGCTATTCAGAGACTTGTTGCTTGTGGATATGGAAGCTCCCTTCAGTCACCATGGCTAGTAGTAACCACTGATGGCCCTTTCCTCCATGAATCTTTCAACCCCCCCCCTAAAGCTATCTGTGCTCAAGGCCATCACTTCCTCCAGTGGCAGTGAATTCCACACTAATTGCTCATTAAGTAAATAAGGATTTCCTTTTGTCTGTCCCAGACCTTTTCCCCAACAATGTCAATGGGTGTCCTCCTCTAGTACTATGGGAAAG
Organism: Eublepharis macularius; assembly: GCF_028583425.1. NCBI lineage: Eukaryota > Metazoa > Chordata > Lepidosauria > Squamata > Eublepharidae > Eublepharis > Eublepharis macularius. Next base: position 75,862,155 of record NC_072793.1, read on the forward strand.
GAAGAAAAAGCTCCCTCTATCCACTTTCTCCATTTCATGTATAATGGAAAATGCCAGACTTTCCAGCCTTTAATCATCTTGGCTGCCTTACTTTGTACTTTCTCCAGTTCTGCAATGTTATTTTTGACATACGGTGACCAGAATTTCACACAGTATTTCAAATGAGGCCACTTCATAGCTTTATACAAGGGCATTACAATATAGGCCATTTTATTTTCAATCTCTTTCCTAATAATTCCTAACATGGAGTTTGCATTTTTCACATGCTGGGTCAACATTTTCACCGAGCTTTTCACAACAGCTCCAAGATCTCTTTCTATCTCAGTCTCAATTCAGAACTCATCGGCATGTATTTAAAATTAGGATTTTTTGTCCAATATGCATCACCTTATCCAAGTTGAAATTAATTTGTTATGTGGTTGCCTACTCATCTAATTTTGAGAGATCCTCCTGTAGCTCTTCACAATGGGGTTCAGTTTTCATCATCCTGAATAGTTTGCTATCATCTGCAGACTTGGCTACTACACTGCTCAGCTTCAGTTCTAAACAATTTATGAATAAATTAAATAGCATTGATCCAAATACCAATCTGTGAGGGACCCCAATGCTCATCTTCCTCCATTGTGAGAACTGTCCATTTATTCCTACTCTCTGCTTCCTGCCATTTAACCAACTTTTTATCTATAAGAGGACACACTTTCTTATTCCATGATTGTTAAACTTAGAAGTCTTGTCAAAAGCCTTTTGAAAATCCAAGTAAATACTGTCTACCAGATTGCCCTTATCTACATTCTTGTTACCTTGCTCAAAGAACTCCAAGACATTGATGCAGGACTTCCCTTTGTAGAAGCCATGTTGAACACTGGTAATTTCAACAGATTGGATTGGATCCCTTTACTAAGGCATCTCTGTGAGCCGTTTCTTACAACACAGCCCTATTACCTGAGTAAAAAAGCCCTCCAAAATCATTCAGTTTTGCATTGTCAGGAGAGTGGGAGCTTTCTTGATCTCCTCAGACAGGCCTTTCTGTAAGGTGGGGGCTTCCACAGAGAAAGCACATGTATAGGCAGCTGTAGATTTTTCTCAACTGCAGGGTGGTATCTGCAGAACGCCCTGTATAGATGAGCAAAGCTGCCGTGGTGGAACATAGGGGGAATGGCGATCCTGCAGATATGAGGGACCAAGGCCATGAAAGGCTTTGTATATGTCAAAATCTTAAATTGATCCTGGAAATTGATGGGTAGTCAATGGAGTGACTGCAGAATGGGATTGATATGCATGCTCCATCTAGCTCCTGAAAGTAAACAAGCTGCAGTATTTTGCACCCACTGGAGTCTCCAAGTTGACTTTGATGGGAGACCTATACAGAGTGAATTACAGAAGTCTAGTCTCGATGTTTCCATGGTATGAATCCAGGTGGTCAGATCAGCTGTGTCGAGGTAGGGGGCCATCTTCCAGGCTAGTCTAATTGTGAGAAGGCCTTTTTTTGCCACTGCTTTTACTTCGTTCTCTAGCAGCAGTGTGGGATCCCATATAACTCCTAGGCTTTTCACTGAGTCAGCCAGGGTTAACATAAAAGATCAGAAGCACAATATCCTTCAAGATCTCTGCTTTTCCAGCCAGCATCACTTCCATCTTGTTTGGGTTCAGTTTCAATATGTTTGCTTTCAGCCATTTGACAACAGCTCTCAAGCAGTGACTTAGTACCTCTACAGTGTCACCAGGGGATTTGGATAGTAAGATACAGAGCTGGGTATCATCTGCATATTGATGGCTTCCAATGCCATAGCTATAAATGATTTATCCAAATTCTTTATATAGGGATTCAATAACATGGGGTATAATATTGCACCTTGTGGAACCCCTTAAGATAATTCCCACATGGAGGATACTTGGTCTCCAATAGTAACCTTTTGAGTCTGTCCCATAAGGAGCAATTTAAACCAGGCCAAGGCATATCCCCGATACCTATTTCTGCCTCTAAACACTTCAACAGGGTGGCATGGTCTACTGTGTCAAAGGCTGCAGCTAAATCCAGAAGGAGCAACAATGAAGCATGGCCTTTGTATACATTCAGGTGGAGGTAATCAACTAGAGCCACTGGCACCATCTCTGTCCTATAGCCTGGCCTAAAACCAGTTTAACAATACAATCCTAAGCAGAGTTACTCCACTTTAAGCCCATTGAAATTGATGGGCTTAGAGTGGAGTAACTCTGCTTAGGATTGCACTGTAAAAAGGGTCCAGAGCACAAGAGTTGTCCAAGAAGACCTGGAATTGGTCAGTTAGTGCTCTCTCAAACACTTTGCCCCAAAAGGGCAGATTAGAGACTCAGCAATAATTGGCTGCATTAATTTTTTCAAGGGACCTTTTTAAAGTAGAGGGCAGATGACAGCTTCTTTGAGTGGCCAAGGAAAAGTGCCCTGAGTTAGTGACTGATTTATGATAGACACCAAGGCTCATTTATATGGTCTTTACAAGATTTTAGCAGCCAGGATGGGCAAGAGTCCAATGCACAAGTAGTGATCATAGAAGCCAGGATCCTGTAAATATCCATCATTGCAACGGAGTCAAAATGGTTCAAAAGAGAACCAGACAGTGTGTTAAGCATTACTTTTACCTATATTACAGCTAGCCTCCAAATCAAGGCAAATTTGTGTTATTTTTATCAGAAAATTTGTAAAAGCATTACTGCTAATTGTTTGCTATTGAGCCAGTGACAGTTCAGATTTATAAGTTAAAAGAAGTTGAGATACCTTAAACAATTGAGAAGGTTGTGAAACCAGCTGATGCAATGGCTGCAGAGGAGTAACATTTCTTTGCCACTCTCACCACCACTTCATAGGACTTCCAATGTGCTTCATAGCCTGCTTTTGCAGATTCAGCATGAGTTTTTTATCACATCTTTCTAGATGTCTTCCAGCCCTCTTTAGATCACCCGGCTTCGTGGTGAACCATGGGGCTGGTTTCTGCTGCAAAGGCAGGAGACGTCAACAAGGAGCAATCTTGTTAATAACTCCAAGGAGCTTTACATTTCATGCTTCTACTGCAACCTCAACAGAGCATATACTTGGAATCCTACCCTCCCCACATTCGAGCATTTTGGAATCCAAAGTATCCATGAGCGTTTGCTCATGGGGTGTTTGTGGGGTGTTAGGCCATATTCATCCTTGGTCATTTCACATTTCTGGTTGAATCTCTAATCCCAAAAGAAGACCTCCACTCAAAGGCTCAGAGCAAAAGGTTAAGTCCAAGGAGAGGCATTTTTCATGTGTGGGAACTGTCACTATTTAAGAGAGTGGCCTAGGGCTGCCAAGGAAGCTACGAAGTCCTGGTCTGGCCCCAATGAGGAACATTCAGCATGGATGAAGTCACCCAGAACAATCAGGTGTCTCCAGCACCACATCCAAGAGCACCTCTGCCAGCGGAGAAAGAGTGTTTACTGGGAAAGTAGGTGACCAGTAAATAAGCAGAATACCTAACCGACTCTTAGTTCCCAATGTATGGAGCGTACAGTCAATGCCAGTTATAGTTTTTAGTATTGCACTATGAAAGTAAAATACATTATTGCTCCTGGGAAAAAGTAGCCTAATTGGGATCAGTTCAGGTCACAAAACATTGAAAGAACTGTTAATGAGTTTCATTAATCCTTTTAACTTCAGTAATCAGATTTTTTTATCTGTAGTTTGGGTTGCAGTTTTATTCCAGCGATTTTGGCTTTTCCCATGTAGCCACCTGAACTCTGGCAATTATCAAGATGGAAGCTTAAGCCTTCAAATGAAATTAATCACATATGCAGAACATACCAAATGAAAATGTGTTACAAGGCCCAGTAAGGACAACACTAGGATTTAGCTAACCTTAGAAAAGAAAATTATCTGGGCAAGAAACCGTATTGAATCTGCATTTATGCACACACTAATGGAATTTAGAACCTGCTGGATAGTTTCCATTGTTCCAGATAGTATAAAAGAGTGTGCCTGTGGGCACTCTGAACATTTTGAGAATGGGCAGTGGGCATCATCACAAAATGGCTGCCATGGGACTGAGACCAATCACAATATATTGAGAATTCATAAGCCGAGCATAATCCTTAATGTCTGAGAGTTTACAAGCCACGCTATCCCTGAACTTGTGCTCCCTGAAGACACAAGTGATGCCTCCTGTTTTCTTCTTAAGTACCTCTTTTCCCAGTGAGGTTGAGAAAAGTCAGACCTGTTTGACAGCTTTGGGGAAGAGATGGGCTGAAGAAGAAGCAAATGGATTCTAAGAAACCTATGGTACTCTTGGACACCATTTGGTGGGTCACTAATATAAAGCAATGAAAAATTTAGGAGCCTATACATATTGGCCAAGGGACGCTAAGAGCTGAAGGTCTTCATTAATGAAATTAACAAAGACATGAAAGGAACAAAGACATGCAGGAACTCTGGCAGTGTAATAGATCTGCTGTGCTTACATGTGATGGCTAGATATTAGATTCTATATCCAAATGGCTTCTCTTTCAGAGATAGCTGCATTTGTTTTCTTCAGCGTATTCACATTCAGTATGCTGTAGGATTTTGAAATTCTGTTTCTCAATGAGCTGTATTATTGTACTATTTCTTCTCTTTCTCTTGATTACAGGATTTTCTTTTGATATTTATACCTTGTTTTTCCCCCTTTCAGTCTGCAATGCACATGAGGAAATGCTTTTGAAAGAGAGTGAGCTGGCACCTGCCCATAAATGAGGAAGCTTTCAAAGATGATCACAGGAGAGTAGAGGGGGAAGGGAGAACTTTCACAAGCTCTCAACCTACTTGACTATGTGACCAAAATCTTAATAGAATGGCACAGTCCGCACTATGTTTGGAGCATCTTTCCAATCTTAATTATTAATGTTGACATTACAGGGGGAGGAGTTCCTGTACAAATTCTGTATTGAAGTAGAATTTGTGAGAAGCCATCTGGTAAATTGTTGACTCTAAACAACTGAAAAGAAGTGGGGGGGAAATTAGTTTTGCAGCAGAGGTGATGATTGTATGGAGGTATTTATTCCTCTTCTCAGGAAGAGAGGCAGGGGGAAAAATAGAATGGGAAAGAGTACCCCTCTCTCATTGTCTCTTCTATTGGAAATTATTTTCTCTTGTATCACTTTGCAACAGTTCAGTGAAGAACTGAGAGCCAAGCTACAAGTGACGAATGACACTTGAATGGCAAGTGGATTGAGTGGAGGGCAAGTGAACAGGGAGAAATACACTTGCTGTTCAAGTGTCATTCGTCACTTGTAGCTTGGCCCTGAGTTCCCAGACATGAGTCTTTAGACTGTCCTTCAGTGGTTTTTCAGGCAGCAGCTTCCAGTGGTCCTGGCTGGATATTACATCATGAGAAAGTATCCTGGATATGAGAATCTTTTCTCTGGGACATGAGAAACCAGAAGTGTACATGCTAATCCATTTCACCTAGCTCCCCTATGTCTAGTCTTCCTGGATTAGAACATACTTAGTTCCTAAAATTAAAGTCATTCTGAACACACCATCGACAAGCAGCAGTTTGAGAGTCCTTGCATGGTTTTTGTTCCATTTTCAATAATGGTGGTTACAGCATCTTTTAATGTATAAAAGCTGTCCTAGTGCAATTTCTAGCCAGGAACAGAAACAATATTTATATTCCTTTGTTTTGTTATGCAATACGATCAGATTTTTGCAGATAAGATGTACCTTCTTTTCCCAGTGCTTTTGCAGTAAGGGCTGTATGAGAAGGCAAGACTAGGTACAGATCCCTTCCATGCCAGCGAGATTATTTTTCTGTGTGCTATTTTCCCCCTCGGCATTTTATAAAGGCAGTGGCCAGGATTTGTGATATTTCATTTTGTTTTCTGTTCACTAAAGTACTGAGAAAAGAACTTCCCCTTTTTGGCAGTTTGACAAAACTGAAAGGCCTGTTGGCTGCATATTAAGAAGCTGATAAAAACCACAGTAATAAATAAAAACAGCTAGAATATTAATTTATAATTTGGAAATCCAGTTAAGTTTTACTTGCCCATATTGAATACTACTGAGTACTTCTTAAAATAATTCACTTCTTTTTTTGTCCAAAATATAGTTTAAGAACTATACAGTAGTACTCAACACAAATTGGTTCTGCAGTTCTGGGGAGCCACTGATCCCAACCCTCCAGAAATGTGCAACGATCTACAAGGGGGTTGATAAAGTTCCCTGGTGTCAAGAGGTTCCTGTATTAGATTATCTGTATCAAAGCTCCCAGTAGGAGACAATACTCCCCTGGATGCACAGTTTCTGTGCATGCCTAGGAATGCTCAAGACATCAGGAATTTAATGTTCAATTCAGTGATGGGTAGTTTTCTCTGGATATCTTATTTAAAGAGCTTCTATCACTACTGCAGCATGCCAAAGGCATGTCAGAGTATCTTTGATCATCAGTAAGATCATCTGCAGATATGACAGATACAAGAATCATTTGTGCTTCCACACACACAAAGGAGTGACAGCTAGATTTTACTTAAAACGGCTAGGAGACAACAAATTTCTTAAAACAGTAGTGGTGCCAGAGAGTGGTACTTAGCTCTCCCCATTAACAACAACAACTTTCGATTTATATACCGCCATTCAGGACAACTTAATGCCCACTCAGAGTGGTTTACAAAGTATGCCATTATTATCCCCACAACAAACACCCTGTGAGGTGGGTGGCGCTGAGAGAGCTCCAGAGAGCTGTGACTTGCCCAAAGTCACCCAGCAGGCTTCAAGTGGAGGAGTGGGGAATCAAACCCGGCTCTCCAGATTAGAGTCCTGCGCTGTTAACCACTACACCAAACTGGCTCTCCAAATTATTCCATTTTCCCTACCTATATATTTTTTCTCTTCTGTGAGCTAAGAGTAGCATTGGAAAGGGAGATTCATTCAGAAAAATGAAAAGGATCACAGGATTAAATAGCACACTCCAGCACCTTGCTCTGATCAAATTCAGAGCTATCAGACAAATCCTAGGCTACAGGTATCCAGTAGCTCTTACCTGTCTGTTTTGTTGCTATCTTAAATAGGATTACTCATAAATAAGAGGTTTTCTGTTCACTTGGCCTAAAATCATAGTTTTCCAAGATAATTCCAGCAAATAAATAAAAAGCAAGATAAATATACTAATTTGATGGGCATCAGTTTCTTTCAAATAAAAGGAGTTACAAAGTTTCAGTTATTTTAAAAGCTCAGTTTCTCTAATTGGTATAATGCTGTTTCCCCCCATGTCAATGAAATAATAAAATATACAAGTTTGTACTATATTATCTCTTTAAATAGCAAATTGACTCAGGGTCCTATAGCATATCCTGTGCCCTATTAAGTTATTTACCCCTCCCTCCAGAGACCCATCACCCCATATCATTAATGCTGGCACTGTTTTAAAGAATTCTAGATAAAATAGAATGGAAAAGTAGGTAATTATCTAATACACAGAAAATCAGAAGAGAACACAGAAAACCAAAACACAAATCCAGCTACTTGCTAATTTAGTCACATCTGTGATGGCAAAGAATTACAAACTTTTGCAATCATTCAAGGGAAGACAAACTTTATTTAACTCTGTTATCTTTTGTGGGAAACATAGTATGAAGTGGAAATTCCAGGTATGTACTGGAAGGCCCTGTCAATTAGGGGTATACATCAAGAAAAATTTCATTATAATTTCTGATCTAGACTTTGGGGGTAGGTGGGGGGATTTTTCACCATGATTGCTCATTTCTGGGTAGGATATTGCTGATTTGGTAGTCAAATTCATGTAGTTTTTCTTCAGAACCATTGGGGGCTCAGGAGGATATTTTTAGTCAAATTACAGCAAAATTTCAGGGAACTGACTACTGCCTGTCCACTCCAGATCACCCAAGTTTCAAGCAAATTTGACCAAGCATTTCCAATTTTACAGGCACTGGTTCCTCCAGGGTTTCTTCTTTCAGAGAGAAATCATCACAAAGAAGGAGGGAAGGAGAAGGCCTCTCTCCACAGCTTGGTATTGACAGGGATTGGCTGGGAATGCTCTGTGCTCTTCCTTTGCAATGATCTAATTGGAAGGGAGAAGTGCCATTCTCTAGGAAATCAGTAGAAATCATCACAAAGAAGGACGGAAGGAGAAGGCTTCTCTCCACAGCTTGGTATTGACAGGGATTGGCTGGGAATGCTCTGTGCTCTTCCTTTGCAATGATCTAATTGGAAGGGAGAAGTGCCATTCTCTAGGAAATCAGTAGAATCAAAGAAAAATACGTGCTCATGCTGCATGGCTGGAACATGGAAAAAATGGATTTTTTTCAGGGAGAGGATTTCATCTGGGATTCTACAAGAGGCAATAGTTCAAAACAGCAATTTCCATGTATATCTTCAGCTCATTTCATTATGCACACCCGTATTATCAATAATAGATGATAAATGCTAGACTAGGTAACAGTGCAAAAACTCTCATCAGCAATGAGGACAAATAGTTCTTTGTAAACATTTCTCTGTATATTAAAGATTAAATGATTGTTATTGCATTGCAAATTCCAAAAAGGTGAAACAAATTCAGAAACAAAGCTGTAAGAACCATCACCACCCCACATACACCGAAAAGTTCATGTGTTTTAGTTTGGTTCATCCCACGGCAGCAAAGGCAGGCAGGTACTGGGCCAGCAGCAGCAGGCAGCAACATTTGTAACTGTTTTCCTTAATGGTAACTTACCAATTGGATTCAAAGGGGAGTGACTGATCCCTAGCGTAGCATAACTGTATTGGCAGGAAGGAGAATGTTCACGTTGTGCATGGGTGCATTTTGTTTTTCAGCACTTCCCAGGCAATGGCATTGATATTGAGTATCTTGTAAGGATCGATTTGCAAAAGCTTACTTTGCACCAGAAAGGGGAGCAGCAGATGGCACAGTGCTGTCGTTGTCACCTTGCCAATCCCTTTCTGAATTCTCAATGAATTCAAGCGGACAATCCCAGAGCGTGGCAGCTGTATCTTCATTAGCGCGCCAATTCATTGAGAATCATACTGTACAGTGTCTGATCGGGCCACGCCCCTGATGAAGATTTTTTGCAAAATCTGAGTTCTTCAGCCAGCCCCGGATTGGGTGCATGGCCGGGATCCTTCAGTTCATCAAGCACAACAGTTTGCTGATATTAAAGGAGAAAGACGCAGGACACTTTGCTTTGGACTTTTATAGACCTTATTTTGGAAAATTTTTCATGGACAAAGAGTTGTTATTCTTATGAAAAAACGTGAGATAAGTGTGTTGGGAGTTTCCCTGAACTTTGTGTTGTCATTTATTGGCCATCCCTTTCCTTTGGGCCATTTTGTATATACATTGAATAATATTAGCAATACGCTTTCTATATTGGCTTACTGTGTATTAATTATTTTTAATTATTTTCTAATTTTACTTCTCCCGTGAGAATCCTTTCTCTCTTTTCTTTGTGCCTTTTTACGGGAGACGCCATTTGGTTGCTTTTTTCATCTTGAGTCCCAGGCTGCCACAAAGTCTCATGTTATGCAGATCAGAGTGAAAATGATAAAGAATAATAAAAAAATATTAAAGGAGAGCTGTACTGTGGAGGACTTAGGCATGTGTGGACCAGGTTGCCCATTCAGTGGCCTTCTGTTGCTGCTGTCCTTCATTTAGGTACCACCACAGTGACTAAAGAAGTCGTCCAAAGATAATAGGTCGAGGAGCACCAGGAGGATCTTCACGCTGCCTGGAAAGACTTCAGTCTCTTATCGGCTCTTCTGACTAAAACTGTTAACTCAGCGTTAAATCATGTGAAAGTAGCAGGCTCTGTGCACAGTCATTCCACATGGAAGGACCAATCTGGTCAGATTTTTCCACAGTGCTCTGCCATTTCAGTACTCCTCCTATTTCATTCAACTCTGGATTAATGGTTTTAGATGGAAAGGGAGATGGGGTCTCCCACTTTTACTAGTACAAAGTAGAGAAAAGAAATGGCCGTCTCTCTACTTCCCTTACTGTGAAGGAAACCAAAGACTGATCCCTCCCTTTCTTTGCACTTATACGCACAATGGAATCAACTGCTATGTAGGACTGGCATATCTTTCATATGAGTTTAAAGAGAGAGGAGGGCTCCAAGTCTCTGGCTGCCACAGAGGCTCTTGTTATGCAGATTTGGGTGAAAACTGGAAATAATAAAGAATTATTAAGGGAGAGTCACACTGAGGAAGACCCAGGCATTTAAAAAAAAAATAGTTATGCTGCATGGTTGGCAATGGTTCCTCCTGCTTGGGTGCCAGCTCGCCACTGCCACCACTGTGCCAGCCAGTTTCTGACTATTGTTTTTGCCTGCCAACACTTGCCTTCTTTGGGGTCCATTGTTGTGTGTGTGTTTTGTGCTTGAGGAGAAACTCCCTGAATCAATGAGTTTTTGTACTAGGAGGGGGGGGGGATTAATGATTGATAATAATGCCATTTTTGGTTGAGTGCAAATAGAGCCTAATTTTTCCTTTTAAATTAAGAGTTTTATATCATTAGAAAACAAGCCTAAAAACTCTACAATTACACACACACTAATAAAACAAACAAAAACAACTAATCAACAAAGAAGAATAACAAACATATAATACAAGGGGGAAAAGGAAAAACAAACTATCTAAACTAAAAGGTTTCTAATTTTCTCCAAAACAAATATTCATATCATATCAAATTTACATTTTCTCTAGATAATGATTAAAAGCTTTCTTTTTTCTAATGTGAAAATCCCTTAGTCTGTTTTTCCAATCCTCTCCTTGAAAAGAACATTGTGTTTGTGCAGAGCTGCCAAACACTCCCCCGCCACCTCTCCCCATACATTCTTAGGGGTCCATAAACAAACATCGAACCCTGTTGTTGTATGTATGCTCAAACTTAGTGGGTCAATGATTTGGAGGAATAACTGTGTTCTATGCAATTTTGGTGATGTTAAGTGCAAGGTCAGCTGCCCCAGAGCTTCATTTCCTAACCCCCTTGAAAAGAATAGCATGCATATGCGTATGCGCAGCCAGCACTTGCCCTGTGCATGTGCAATGGGTTGAAACTCATGATTTTAAAAAAGGGTGGATCTGAACAAACCACTAATGGAACAGAGTTTGTTTGAAAGTCTTGGATTCGAAGATGAAATGGAAACCCTTTTAATGTATATCCTTACTTATATGTGCATTGTTCTGTAATGGACAAGTTTTCTTTGTGCACGCTTCTCTCCACGAGCCGCGGAGAGTATCCTCACCATGGAGCCTGCTTCCTCTAGCCCTAGGCACTTCCACAATTGCTAGACCACTGTTTCTTAAAGAGCTATAAGCACCTAGTGCAAGAGGCATACCCCCAGCAATGGAGGTCTGCCTTTGCAGCCCCCAGGAGAAGCATACAGAGAGCAAATCGTATCCCAGGTGTCCACAGAAATTTCCCCTTTTTAATTGGAAGGACTTCTTACAGCATCTAATTCTGAGTGAATTTGATAAACATGTATCATACAAGTATGCTTAGCAGTAACAAACACAGGTTTGTGTAATGTGTGAAACAGATCCATGACACTATATATTTACTGGGAAAAGTGCACTCTGCTAGCTTTTTGTAAGGCCTGCAACATCTACCAGTTTGAAGATGCTTCAGCATCTGGCCAATCAAATCTATTGTTTATATGAATTTATTTCTTTATGCACTTCCCATATAGTAACAGTCATTGGTTTTCTTTTTGTATTTTTAGTTAACTGGGGAAAATGTTAATTTTTTCTGGCTTAAAATGCTTAATTTAAGAGGTTTGTTTTAAAGTTTCTGGTTGTCATCCTTGCTGAAAACCTTGGAGCCATTGCTAGTCTGAGTTGATAATAATACTGGCTTTGATGGACCAACAGGCTGATTCAGTATAAAACAGTTTCACGTGTGTTCATACCTGTGTGTGAACCATTGGGAAGAGTAGTATTTTAAATTACTAATAATAGTCACCTTAGAGCACTGTGGAGAAAATGCTAAAAATATAACGTTCAAAGAACTGAACAAAAAACCTCCCTGCTTTCCCAAGAATTAGCCAAACAAAAAATAAAGAGAAGTTAACAAACTCTCAGAACAAACAAAACTCTGTGGAACAGATATCAAATAAACAAATAATTGACCTAAAAAAGATTATTGACGCAAGCAGAAAGACTTTCATTGATAATGAATGCACATGGTGTCAAGCCCTGTTTTGTGTTCCTAGAATATTAAAATGATTTTTAAAATGAATAACCCTATGACTTTCAGAACTGAACCCCCCCTAGAAAATAAATGGAATCCTGAGTTAAGACAATACCACAACAGAATTGCAATTCTAAATATATTCCCAAAATCGTCTCTGAAGGTGTTCTGGAACACTTTTTTTTGTGTAGTTTGCATCCTGTTTTTGAACATAAGCTTCATAACGGATTCATGCTGAATGTTTTCCATGTATAAGGAAATTATGAATCTTAGCTTTTATTTTGGAAAACGCTAATACAGAAGTATTTTTTAAAATCATAATTATTTTTCAACTCCTCCATCTGCCATGATTTATATAGGTAGACCAGCTCAACTTCAACACATTCTGGAACATCAGACCAAGAAGCTCTCCTGACATTTTAGAAGACCTGTACTCCCTCTAAAGACCCTCCCCCTCAATTTCTTATGCGCACCATAATCATAATTATGCCACTAATAGAAGGCAATATCAAGAGGAAAGTCTTGGGCTCTGTACCCTGTTAGTTGGCCCTCTAGGTCACCAGGTTGACCACTGTGTAAAATAACAACAACAACATTTGATTTATATACCACCCTTCAGGACAATTTAACACCCACTCAGAGCAGTTTACAAAGTATGTTATTATTATCCCTATAAGCTGTGACTGACCCAAGGTCACCCAGCTGGCTTCAGGCGGAGGAGTGGGGAATCAAACCCGGTTCTCCAGATTAAGTCGGCCAACCCTCCTGCAGCATAGCTGATTAAGGAGGTGGCCGTGTTTTGCCCGCCCGGAAGGATGGAAGGCAGACCAGCCTTCCCGGGCATCCGGGGCTTTGCTGGGTGGGCGGAGCCAACAGCCTCGTTAACGAGGCTCCGCTCACCCAGCCTCAGTCTGGCTTAACGCTCGGAAGGAGAGGACGCGTTTTTTCTCCTCCCGAGCGTTGGGTTGGGCGGCGGCGGCGGCGGCGGCGAGTCCAGCCAGCTCCAGCGTGTTTGCTGCGGCGTGTTTGCCGCGGCGGAGGCGACGTTGGTCGGCGCGGCGGCGGCGGCGGCGCGCCTTTCGGCGGCAGTTGCAGCGGCGGGCCTTTTGCTGCGTCTGCAGCAGCGGAGGGGGCCTTCTTCTTTCTGCCGCGGCTGCGGCTGACGGGCGGGCTCTTCGGCCTTGTGGGCCAGGGTCGGCCTCGGCTGCGGCGGGTCTCCCGCTGTGCATCAGCGCGGTCCGTAGTGGGCTGCCGGCGCGGCGTGCCATTTCGGCCTTCCCCCCCCCACTCGCTTCTCCTGCAAACCTTTCTGGGTGGCTGCGGGGTGTTGGGTGCCCCCCCTTGTGTTCCATTGGCTGGGGGGTATCTGCTCATTGCCCACCCTCCTCCTTAGCCCACTATATTGCGTTTCTAGGGCCCTAGTGGGTTCCCCATTTCCGGGGCCTGGAGGCCTGGTTGGTTCCCTGCAAGAGCAGGGGAACCGGGCTCCATCAAAATTGGGTGTTGGCCATTTTGTTGCCTTGCGGGCGTGGCCATTTTGATCCCGGGTTGGGGTGTTGAGCGGGCAGTCCTGTGTGCTGCCTTAGGGGCAGTTGTGGTGGGGGGAGATTGTTTTGATTGGCGTTATGCCCCCTAAAAAGGGTAGTGGCCCTTCTAAGGGTAAGCAGCCTGCCAGGCGGGCGCCAGCCAAGCGTCTGGCTCCTGTGGCCAGCTCTTCCGATGATGAGGGGGAGCAGGTTAGCCAGCAGGACATTTTGGAGCGTATAGCTGCTCTGGAGCAGAGCAAAGGTGTTTCCTTGGCGCCTGCGCCTGGTAAGGGCAGGGCTCGGCCCATACGAGGGGCTTCTAGAGATGCCACGAATAGGGAAATTCTCAGGCGTCTTTCTGTGTTGGAAGGTCTTGCAGGTCCTGCGGCGGGTAGTTCCAGTGGTACTCAGCCGGCTGCGACGCATGTGGAGGCGGAACCGGAGGTGGACCCTGAGCAGGATGTGGTCTTAGACTCTGCACCCGTGGCAGTGGCAGTGGATCCTCAGGAGCCTGTTGGTAAGGAACTTGCACATCAACCTGGACCTTCATGGCCATGGGGTCCTTTTGGGCATCCTTCCATGCAGGGTTCTTCGGGTGCGGCCCTTGGGACGGGGCAGCAACTTCCCTCGGCTTGGCCTGTTCTCGGCCAGCAGCCGTGGCAGTCCCAGGCGGCAGGGTTGGCTGGGGTTCCCCAGGCTGCACCAGCTCATCCCCCGTGGTTAGGTACTGATGGCCTATGGGGACAGGGGCAAGCTGCATTGTGGCCTGGCTGTGCGGGGGGGCCTTGGGGTTATTACCCTTACTCAGCCCTGGCGTATGGGCAGGTGCCGTTTAGTGCCCTACCCTTTGGGGACACAGCGCTTCCCCTGGGTGATCATTTAACTCAGGCTACCCGTGACAAGATTGTTAAGGGTGAATATGTTGATCTCTTTACCCTTCTTTTTCGTGAGTTGGAAAAGAAGGATAAGGATGAGTTGGATGACAGGGATAAGGAACGTCTTAAGCGACGCCGTGTGGATAGGACTTGGGCTAACTGGCTGCCTGGTTTCTTAATTTACGCAGGGGTGCTGGTGAGGGCTCAGCCTCATAGGGCTGCATCCTTGCTGCAGTACCTTGACATCATTTACAAGGGCTATACTGGCTTTTCGGGTGCTGCTTGGATGCAGTACGACGAAGAGTTCAGAATGAGGGCTGCCCTTAACCCCAATATTCCCTGGGATCGGATTCACCAGCAGCTGTGGCTGCAAGTGATGTCTCCAGCGAAGCCCAGTATGGGTGACCGCTCTGATAGCGGTCACTTGGTTCAGCGTTCTACTCCAGCCTCTTCGACCGGCACTACCCGCTCTGCAGCGGGGCAGCAGGTTCAACCCCGGCTGCTGTGCTGGGAGTTTGCGTTTAAGGGGCAGTGCGGCCGTAAGCCTTGCAGGTTCCGGCATGAGTGCCCTTCCTGTGCCGGGTACCACTCGTATAATTCCTGCCCCAAGCTTAGACAGGGTGGCGGCGGTAGGAAGCCCGGAGGTGGTGGAGCTGCCAGCCAGCAGCCTTCTGGTAAAGGGTCCCAGCCCGGTAAGGCTGAAGGTCCTTGAGAGGCTGCTGCGCGACTACCCCAGGAGGCATGATGCCCTCTTTTTGTTTCAAGGTTTTAGTTTGGGTTTTAGGTTCCCGGTTCAAGGTCCACGTTCCCCGTTTATGTCAGATAATTTGCGTTCCGTCCAGGGTATGGAGGAGGTAGTTAGAAGTAAAATAGCCAAGGAGTGCTCTGAGGGCCGGGTTTTGGGGCCTTTTGACTCTCCCCCGGTTCCTAATCTCCGGGTGTCCCCATTGGGAGTAGTTCCCAAAAAGGCTGCGGGCGAATTCCGCCTGATTCATCACCTTTCTTTTCCTAAAGGAGAGTCTGTAAACGATGCCATTCCAGAGCATTTATGCTCTGTTAGGTACACGTCATTTGACCAGGCTGTCAGGGTGGTGCGTCGGTGTGGGAAGGGAGCAGAATTGGCGAAATGTGATATTAAGTCAGCATTTCGTTTGCTCCCGGTCCATCCCGATGACTTTGAGCTCTTGGGGTTTTCTTTTGATGGGAAGTTCTACATGGATAGGGCTCTTCCCATGGGCTGCTCTATTTCTTGTGCGGCATTCGAGCGCTTCAGCTCATTTCTAGAATGGGAATTGCAGCGCAGGGCGCGTACTCGCGACTCCGTTCATTATTTGGATGATTTTTTATTCGTTGGGGTGGCGGGGTCAGGACAGTGTGCTCACCTGTTGAATACCTTTACCCATTTGGCTAATGAGCTGGGCGTTCCTTTGGCGCATGAGAAAACTGAGGGGCCCTCCCAGGTACTGATGTTTCTGGGTATAGAGCTGGATACAGTCGAGCAGTGCTTTCGACTCCCCCCAGAAAAGGTTGCTGACCTTAGGGACAGGCTTCAAGGGTTCAAATCTAAGCGGAAGGTGTCACTTTTAGAGCTGCAGCAGCTAGTGGGTCACCTGAATTTTGCCTGCAAGGCAGTCGCCCCTGGTAGGGCCTTTTTGAGGAGGCTTTGTGATGCCATGTCTTCACTTCGGGCCCCCCATCACCGCCTTAAGGTTACTAGGGGGATGCGTGAGGATTTGGGCATCTGGTCCGACTTCCTCAGGGATTTCAATGGAGTCACCTTTTGGAGGGATGACCTGCTGCTGGAAGCCGAGCTGCAGGTTACGTCTGATGCATCTGGCTCTTTGGGCTTCGGTGTTTATTTCCGAAGGCATTGGTGCGCAGATCTTTGGCCACCTGACTGGCATGCTTTTGGGTTAGACAAGGACCTGACCTTTTTGGAGTTTTTTCCCATTCTGGTGGCAGTCCACCTGTGGGGACAGGAATTGGCTAACCATGTTGTCCACTTTTGGTGCGACAATTTGGCAGTGGTTCACGTAGTCAACTCCTTGACTTCAAAATCTTGCCGGGTCATGAGGCTTGTTAGAGCCTTTACGTTGTTGTGTCTCCGGTGGAACATTTTGTTTAAGGCCAAGCACGTTCCTGGGGTGAGTAATGGGGTGGCGGACGCTTTGTCTCGCCAACAGATGGAGCGGTTTTGGCAGCTTGCCCCGGAGGCCGACAAGGTGCCAGCTCAGATGCCCCAAGAGTTATGGCAGCTTGGGAGTCCGAGGTATCCAGGGCAGTGAGGCTGGCGTTGGCTCCCAGTACTCAGCGTGCCTACGACAGAGCGGTAGGCCAATTTGGGGGGTTTAGGAAGGATTTCTGTTTGCGCCAGCTGTGGCCCATTCCTGTGGAGCACTTGCTGCAATTTTGTGTGCACCAAAAGGGTAGGGGGCTGGCAGTTAAGTCCATTCGTGGCCAGTTGGCCGCTTTGGCATTTATAAGCAAAGCACGGGGGTTTTCTGAGGCCACGGGAGACTTCCGGGTGCGCAAAATGCTAGAGGGCTGGTCGCGTGAAGCTGTGTTGCGGACTGACTCTAGGGAGCCTATCTCTCCTGCAATCCTGAAGGGGCTTGTCAAGGCCTGGGGTGACGTTTGCACCTCCGTTTTTGAGGCTAAGCTCTTTCATGCAGCAGCTTTGGTAGCATTTTTTGGTGCTCTGAGGGTCAGTGAGCTGGTGGTACAGTCAAAAAAGGACACATCCGGCCGGGCCTTGCTGGCCCAGGATGTACAGTTGGGAGGGGATGGAGTTACCCTCATGATTCGGAGATCTAAGACGGATCAGAAGCAAAAGGGGGCTGTGGTTAGCCTTGGGACCTGTGCAGACCCGAGTTTGTGTCCAGTAAGGGCCCTTCGTAGGTATCTTAGGGTGCGGGGTACTGACTGCGGGGTTCTGTTTCAGCATGAGGATGGTCTGCCCTTGACGCGCTACCAGTTTTGGACGGTTACAGAAAGGGCGCTGGCTAAGTTGGGGTTAGCAGGCGTCAAATTCGGCACCCATTCTTTCAGGATTGGGGCTGCCTCTACGGCAGCAGCCATGGGATACTCGGTGCAGGCCGTTCAGGGTGTTGGCAGATGGAAGTCATCTGCTTACCGTTCATATATTCGCCCTCTCAAGCGGTTTTAAAGGTTTTACTAATGGTGTTTTCTTAGGTGCTGTGTCCTGCTCGGAGAAACGTCGGATTTTGATCTGCGGGCACAGTATGGTGTTTTGGGCCGCTCATCAAGCTAGGAGGACGCGAGTCGGGTCCCAGCTTGGCTTGTCTGAATGGGCTACGGTGGAGTGGCAAGGTCGTCGCGGCCTTCGGTGGCCCGGTTTGTTGCCACTCTTGTTTAGGGAGCGGCGGGGCCTTGCGCCCCATATATTAGTTATTCATCTGGGAGGGAATGACCTGGGGCTTATTCATGGTAGGGCTCTCTCTCTGCAAGCAAAATGGGATTTGCAGGAGATACTCCGGCGTTGGCCGGGTGTGCTGGTCATGTGGTCCGCCATGTTGCCTCGAAGGGTTTGGCGGGAAGCGGAAAACCGCCCGGCTATTGAGCGGGCCCGCATGAAGGCCAATAGGGCCATTCAGAAAGCCCTGGCCGAGGGTTTGGGGGTGTATTTGCCGCACCCCAGGATCAGGGCCGAATTTGCCGACCTCTACCGGGGTGACGGGGTACACCTGTCGGAAACTGGCAATGAGATATTCCTCAACGATTTGCAGCTGGGGCTTAGGTTGGCATTAGGCCATTAGTGGGGCGCTCGAGCCTAAGCAGAGGCTTGGCTCTTGTGTTGGCGGTATGGAGTTGGGTTAGAATTAGCGGGCCGGTGAGCACCCTTGGCGTTTCCCTATTGGTAGGGAAGAAGGGTCTGCTAGGAGCGGCTGGTACTGCTTGTGACGGCTGCCAGCGCGCGTGGGCAGACTGCTTGGGGGAACCCCACGTGCAAGTCCTTACCTCACTGCTGTACGGCTGAGGCTTAGGAGCTTGAAAGGGGGGAACCCATTTGCCTGGCTGGCCGGGTCTTCTAGCCATCCACTGGAGGGCTCGCACCCGGGGCTTCGGGGCTCGCCCAGGCAGGTCAAGGCGGAGGTCTGGGTAGGACTCCGTGTCTTGACCTGTACCGCTTTACCCCAGCTGCAGTTATGTTAATGTTGTCGTTGAGGATATTTAATAAAGTGGCCCTTAGTTCCAACACCTGTGTCTGTCTTCATTCCAACTGGGGGGGCAAGTCGGCCAACCCTCCTGCAGCATAGCTGATTAAGGAGGTGGCCGTGTTTTGCCCGCCCGGAAGGATGGAAGGCAGACCAGCCTTCCCGGGCATCCGGGGCTTTGCTGGGTGGGCGGAGCCAACAGCCTCGTTAACGAGGCTCCGCTCACCCAGCCTCAGTCTGGCTTAACGCTCGGCCCACCCACCTCACCCTGTTCTTGGTGCAGGATTAGCCGGCTGCTGTTTGCAGAGCCAGGTAGGAATTTTTTCCTCTTATCCCCAATTGGACTTGGGATGGGGGGTTTTTTGCCTACCTTGCACCTGGTCAGGAGTGATGGAATTTGGCTGGTGGTGGTGCTTGTTAGTGGTGTCCCTGGCGGTATGGAGTTGGGTTAGAATTAGCGGGCCGGTGAGCACCCTTGGCGTTTCCCTATTGGTAGGGAAGAAGGGTCTGCTAGGAGCGGCTGGTACTGCTTGTGACGGCTGCCAGCGCGCGTGGGCAGACTGCTTGGGGGAACCCCACGTGCAAGTCCTTACCTCACTGCTGTACGGCTGAGGCTTAGGAGCTTGAAAGGGGGGAACCCATTTGCCTGGCTGGCCGGGTCTTCTAGCCATCCACTGGAGGGCTCGCACCCGGGGCTTCGGGGCTCGCCCAGGCAGGTCAAGGCGGAGGTCTGGGTAGGACTCCGTGTCTTGACCTGTACCGCTTTACCCCAGCTGCAGTTATGTTAATGTTGTCGTTGAGGATATTTAATAAAGTGGCCCTTAGTTCCAACACCTGTGTCTGTCTTCATTCCAACTGGGGGGGCAAAGTCCTGCTACTCCTTTTAACCACTACAGAAAACTGCCTCTTCAGGATGCTGGAGTATATGGACCATTAGTCTGATACAGAAGAGCACCTTTTATGTTCTTATGTTCTAAATATAACCTAAAATACTTAATTTTTATCATACCTTTCAAGCTTGCCAATGAAAATTGTCTTCTTGACAGTGTAAGACAGTACAAGTTTGCAGTTTTAACTTAACAGGGCAAATTTTTGGATTTCAAATAAATAAAGTATTAACTCATTATGCTTATGAGAAGCATAATGGTAGAAAAAATGCAATGCAAGTCATTAAAATTTGAATTTCAAATTTGCATTTAGTATGGAAACTGTCACTGGATGGGATATTTCATGTACGTTCCAGTTATGGAAGCCAATGACAGAATTCTTTAAGAAAATTCTAGGATACTGCTATCCCTTATTCCTTTTCTTTTGTCCCTTGAAGAACTTGCTAGTGGCCCATTGGATATGAACTGGTGATACTTAGATACAAATTCCACTTCACATGTACAATCATTGACAGGGAAGCTATTGTCTTTCAGTGCAGAGAAGCTGTTTCTCAAAGGTAGCCAATATCCTTCATATGCAGAAGGTCCCAGTTCAATCCCTACCATCTCCACTGTATGAATATCAGGTAACAGGCATTTGGGAAAGCCTTTTGGACTGGATTCAATTTAACACCAGTAGACGACACTACTGGGGGATAGAGATGGGCACGAACAGAAAAAAACCCAAACATGATGAATATCCACGAACAGGAAATCACGAACAACTACGAACATGGCCCTGTTCATGAATATGTTTGTGGTTGGCTGTTTGTGGGAGCCAGCAGGCTTTCCTCCAGCCATCATCCAAGTTTGGTCAAGATCCCTACAGCACCACTCCCAGAAACCTGACCTGAGCAGGCACCAGGAAAGGTACCAATAATAAATAATAGCTTGGCCCCAGAGCCTGGCAGCAGCCATGGAACATGAAGGGGTAGATCCCTATCCCACCACACACAAAGAAAATTCAAGCTCCAATGCACTCTCTCTTTCAAAATGCCAACAGCAACTGTCTCTCCACTGTCTGCAAAGTCAGAGCAGGGAGCCCCCCTCCCCCCTGGTCTTCGCTCCCTTGTTGTAACAAATTTGGAGCTCCACACTAGGGGTGTGCAGTTCAGGTTTTGGAAAACCTGAAAAAACCCAAATCACCCCGATTCGGGTTGATTCGGAGAAACCCGAATCAATTCGGGAAAACCTGAATCGATTCGGGTTTTTCGAATCACCATAACCCGAATCGATTCGGGTTGATTCGGGTTGATTCGGGTTAGCTTTTTCAATGGGAAAAAGTCTCGGCATTTTCCCACCGAATCACCCCAAATTTGGTGGGAGCCTTCCTCTAACTCCCCTCTAACAATCCCCCAAGTTTCAGAACGATTGGACTTTGGGAGGCCATGTTATGGCCCCCCAAACCAGGTCCCCCTATCCTCACCTAAAAAAAGACATAGCTTTAGGTTGCTGCTGCTCATCTTCATTCATTTTTTCCTATGGGGAAAAAATGAAGAGGCAGGCTTCCTTTGCCAGGGGTGGCATTTCGCATGCAAAATGCCCCCCAACCCTCAGGGGCCCTTCTCCCACCTTTCCTCCCATCCCCCACCAAGGCTCAGCCTGCTCCCACTTGGGGGGGGCTATTTCATGGCCTCCCCAAGTAGGTGCTCTTTTCTCTACTACAGCTGGGGGAGGCTTGTCTTGCCAGGGGTGCCATTTTGCATGCAAAATGCCCCCCTACCCTCAGGGGCCCTTCTCCCACCTTTCCTCCCACCCCCCACCAAGGCTCAGCCTGCTCCCACTTGGGGGGGCATTTCATGGCCTCCCCAAGTAGTGCTCTCAGCCCCCAAAGTCCACCCCTTACAGCCCCACACAAACCCAATTCCCCCCCAGCTGCCACACACAGACCCAAATCCCCACATTAGCCCCTCACAGACCCAAATCCACCCCCACCTGCCCCACACCCATAAGCCCAGGAACCGGCTGGCAAAGGCCAGCCCTCTCCCTTTGCTCCCTATGCTGGGAACTTCTAAACTCTCTTTCCCTGGGCAATTCTGCACAGCCCAGGGGTGCCACAATGGTGGACACACTTCTGAGTGCCAGCTGGTCCCTGTGAAAGAGCACCTGAACCACAGACACCCTCCTTCAAATTCCCCCACCACCTACAGAGATGGCTGGCCAGCCACCCCCATTGTTCCCTATGATGGGAACCAACTGCACAACAAAGAATAAAACACGAACAACACAAAATAAAGTTTTTAAAAAATTATTTTCTCCCTTTCAAAGTACAAGTAGGCAAAGCATTATGACACATTACACCAGCAGTCCCCCACACAGAAAAATAACACAACTCACTTAACATCAGAGAATCACAAAAGCACAATTCCTGTCAAAAACACTTTATTTCTTGAACAGCTTTAGGTTACACAGCAGGGGGGCACACCAAAGGGCATTCCAGCATTCCACCTCACAAAAATAACACAACTCACTTAACATCAGAGAATCACCCAAACACAATTGCTGTCAAAAACGGTGAAGTGGGTTGTATTATTTTGTATAGTACACTGCTACCATGCCCTGTTGTACAAGACAAGCCTCCCCAGCTGTAAGTGGTAGAGAAAAGAGCACCTACTTGGGGAGGCCATGAAATGCCCCCCCAAGTGGGAGCAGGCTGAGCCTTGGTGGGGGTGGGAGGAAAGGTGGGAGAAGGGCCCCTGAGGCTAGGGGGGCATTTTGCATGCAAAATGCCACCCCTGGCAAGACAAGCCTCCCCCAGCTGTAGTAGAGAAGAGAGCACCTACTTGGGGAGGCCATGAAATAGCCCCCCCCAAGTGGGAGCAGGCTGAGCCTTGGTGGGGGGTGGGAAGAAAGGTGGGAGAAGGGCCCCTGAGGGTTGGGGGGCATTTTGCATGCGAAATGCCACCCCTGGCAAAGGAAGCCTGCCTCTTCATTTTTTCCCCATAGGAAAAAATGGATGAAGATGAGCAGCAGCAACCTAAAGCTATGTCTTTTTTTAGGTGAGGATAGGGGCACCTGGTTTGGGGGGCCATAACATGGCCCCCCAAAGTCCAATCGTTCTGAAACTTGGGGGGTTATTAGAGGGGAGTTAGAGGAAGGCTCCCACCAAATTTGGGGTGATTCGGTGGGAAAATGCCTCCCCCAGGCTTCAGAGAAGCCTGGGGAGGCTTTTTCCCATTGAAAAAGCTAACCCGAATCAACCCGAATCAATCCGAATCAATCCGAATCGGTAAACCCGAATCGGCTGGGCAATTCAGGTTTCTGCTAAACCCGAATCGGCCTCTCGATTCGGGTTTAGCAGATTCGGAAAACACGAATCAGGGTGCCTTTGCACACCCCTACTCCACACTTGAAAGAAAGACCTGCCTATCAAGCTAAATTTGGCTTAGATTGGGGTTTCCAGGGCAACAGCAGGAGTTCAGACAATCCCTGCCTAAGTTGCCAAGGGAATTGATTGCAGGTGTCAGACTGTCTGGCTTGACGAACAGCAACGAACAGCAATGAACGGGGCTTGCAACATCCACCGTTTCATTTAGAACGGGGCCTCTCAAACAGCTTGTTTGTGAACAGTGGTTTGTGCTGTTTGTGGCTTTTTTTTGTTAGTATTGCTGTTCATGCCCATCTCTACTGGTGGAGGTGTTTTACCCAGCCTCTTTCCTCTAGCAGCCACCTATGAGCCTCAATAAGGTGATGCCAAAGGCTGGGGAAAACAGGAAACGCCATTGTCTACCTAAGACTCTTTGGAGCTGGTGCTGAACAGAAGAGACAACACTGGAGTAGGTGAGCCATCTGACTCGGATTGAAGCTCCTTGATGTGTTTCACCATCCTATTTTCTTTGTATAATATGCATAATTAGACACTCATTTGGTTTTGTATGCATTCAAGCATGATAATTACTGGAAAGCACCTTGCATTAAACGTGCAATATAAGCTGTCAGTTATAAAAAGAAGAAGTGAAGTGATCTGTGGATCCCAGCCACAAAAGCTTTTGCGCAAACTAACAACCTCTAGTTTTTTAGAGGTGTGGCTGGGAAGAAAGTTTGTGGCTTTTAAAGAAGTGCTATACTGAGCACAGTTGTGTGTTTATGTTATGTGCCATCAAGTCACTTCTAACTTATGGTGACCCTATGAACCAGTGAAATTTTATCATTAACAACCTTGCTCAGGTCTTGCAAACTGAAGGCTGAATTACACCTTTCTAAAAATGTTGTTTTAGCTTATGTGTATGTGTAACACTGCTCTGTTTGGAATTCTGACATGTATTCCATCTCAGAATACAGCTACCAAAAAGGAGCAATCCATTCAACTGGGGATGCAAGGATAAAGAACTCCACCTAGGTAAGCAGGTAGAGCAGTTTCCTTGTCCCCAGTGGTGACAGCTACAACTGCATATTCTTTCCTCCCCGTATCTACTCTGTACACTGCCTCAGCAACTCCTTCCCCCCAATGGTTGCTAGCAGTAAATATGCACAGTACAGAAAGGGGGTCCCCCCTTGCAGATATGTTGCCAGCTTATCATCACTTTGTCATTGAGATAGTAGAACTTCCTTGCAAGTGGGGGATACAAAGAGCTCAACCTTGGTTCTGGAACAAGCAGCCACTCCACAAAGCACATCACAAATACTAGCCAAAATATATGGTGCTAATAGAGTTGTAGAATTATAGCATCACCAAGTCCCTGTACAGGAGGATTTGGGGAATTAGCTCCATGTTGCTTCTACCAAGGAGTCATAAGTGTGATGTGATTTGAGAGATCATGTGCTCTTTTCCTATATGTGTGCCTGTGTTTCTTTTGTTCATAGTGTTCTGCATGTGGGCAGTGGTGGGCTGATGTCAGGAGACCATGGTCACATCAGTGTATAACAGTTGGTGGCTCTCATAACTGCATATTATAGGGACATACCGGCACATTGCACTGTCACTGGTGAATGTCAACTGGGTTACTATGTATGCTGGTGCAATTGCTATGATCACAGATGTTTTTTGTTTACATAGGATAGTGGCATTGGCATCAGGATTTTGGGACCAAGCTGTTAATTATGTTGTATCTTTATATACCTGAAAGCTTCTAATCTTTTAACATTGGTAAAAATAAGCAATGCAATGAATGAGGCAACACAGGATATGAATCGATACAGATTGTGGCTAGAATATTAAATAGATCTGTTCCCATGGAAATTGAGAATGACAGATTTATAACAGCTAGCAGAATGTTTGGGTAGCTCTTGGCTACAGTAGGTGAGAATATTATGATTTGTAAAATAAAAGAAATGCTCACCCAGCCAAATAAACTCTACGTATCATTTGGCATTTTGACCATGAGGATTTTCCTTTTCTGAATGAGCCCCTGCAGTCCATTAAGTGGTGATGAAAGGTAGCATCCATAACAGAATGAGCTGGCAATTCTTGAAGAGGAAAAACAAAAGGCAAATATGAACACTAACAGTATTATGTGAATGAGACTTAAAACAAACTCTAAATGATGGGATAAAATACTGGTTTTGATGTTACTTAAATTGAGTCTTTAAAAATTTGGCAAACTAATTAAGGCACAGTATTTGCATATAAACCAGTTTATTTGTATAAATTTCAATTAAAAGTTTTGGGTTGGATACCATGGACCTGTTCCACGCCTTGCTCTGGTGCCAGATGCCTTGCTCTGG
Source organism: Eublepharis macularius (assembly GCF_028583425.1). NCBI lineage: Eukaryota > Metazoa > Chordata > Lepidosauria > Squamata > Eublepharidae > Eublepharis > Eublepharis macularius. Next base: position 75,887,497 of record NC_072793.1, read on the forward strand.
TGCAACTTGTGCCAAAGGAAAATATCACAGTGGAACAGCTCTATTGGATCCAAACCTAGGGCCAAATGATGGCTGAAAAACTCTTCATGAAATGGACCAAATGGTCCCACAGAAGCAGCTATATGCTGGAAGAAATGTTGGACTTAGCCGGTCCCTAGTTATAAGGATCAGTCACAGTGGCAGTTCTCAGTGTCCATGATGGTTGTTTTTCTGTGGCTGCATTCACCCAAATCACTGTTGAGAAATAGTGATCAAAAGGACTGGCCAGACATTACTTTATTCAAGGTCCAAACTGAAAATCAAATGCATTTTCTAATTCATTTACAATGCTTATCCTGACTAAAGCACACTTTTATACCCACATCCCCAAACGACAAGGCACTAGCCTATGGGCTAACCCAGTCTTTTCTGATTGCCTGATCTGCATCGACAAAATTCCTTTCTAAATGTAAGACTAGATTGCAACTGATAGGAAGCCCATTGGGTACCAGAATTTTGGGTACCAACTCCACTTTCAAACTTGGCCAACATTACCACCAGTTTTATTTCTCCTAGCCTATACCTTAACTGTACAGAGAGGCGTTAACCCTCTGTCCTTCAGTGAGTCACTCAAGCATCCAAAGATTTGGTTGATGCAGTTCAGCACTAAGAGCAACTCCTCCTTAGCCCTCTGACAGCACCATCCTTACTGTTGTTTGGCTGCACCATAGTTGGCATCATAAACTGGGACTGTAGGACTACGATTGTGGGAGGACACTTGGACTTCTGCATAGCATAGGAGCCTATGGGATGTGTCACAGTTTTTGCAGGCATAAATTTATGCTGGATCAGGGGCATTCCCAGGCTGCAGCAGCTTAGGGAGTCAACTAACTCCCACCATGCCACTGTTCCTTCCTCCTCTGGAGCAAAGGGTGGCACCCACAGTGCTCTGTTGAAAGTCCACAGCATTGTTGTGCCACTTCCTGGCCGAGGCACAGGAACAATGTGGTGCTATGCCAGTTTATCTTGGAGATATGCTGGTTGACTGTCTGAGTACTCCCCCTCCTTGAGGTTGGCACTGTAAGTGGGTCAGGGATGAGGTGCCCTTGGTGTTGTGCTGTATCAGTCTTTTAAAAAAATATCTTCATGTAAAAATGTCCAAAATGATATCTCAAGTGCTTGGCTTTCAGAGAATGCTCAGAATTTTGTAGATAGCTCTCCCACTGTCTTCTTCTTGCTACAGATTACCCAGATACTGGGCGCACTCCTCTTCATGATAGGCAGAGTGTGATTTTATTGTCTTTTTTACTCTGTTCTTAGACTTTAACTTTTTATCTGTAACTTGTTGGGGTAATAAAGTTTAGTATTTTACCTCCTTTCTATTTCTTCCTGTATTTCAGAATTGCTGAATCAGTTCTGGGTATCGTGTACACATTTGACTGGAACAGTTTTGGTTGGATACCAGTACTTGTGCCTAGTCTGTCAATATATAAAGGGGTATTCTGATGTGACAGACCTGGTGCAGGGACTGATCTAGTTGACACAAGTCCACTCAGACTGAGTAAGGTAGCCAGGGGCTAACTTAGATGCTTCTAGAGATGTGAAATGGAGGAGAGGGGATTTTGAGCAATGTAGTGCTTTTTTCAGACTTCTATACACAATATATTGACAAAGCATCAAAACCAACATTTTAAAAATATTGGCATTTTATACTGATCTAGAAGGTTGTTTTGTTTTAGAAATATTCCCTTCTTATATGAATGGCTGAAAATTAGCAAAAGGGAAAGGAGAGAAAATCACTGAAGGTTGTATGCTCAATTCTTATATTTGAAAAACCTGCCTGTGCAGGAGCCTGAATTGTTAAGTGTGGGGGATTGCAGTTTATCAGTGGTGAGGGAAAAGCAGTTTTGTATGTGCTGAGGTATTTATTTCATCCAGAATTCAGTCCAAGTATTGGAAAACAATCTCTTGGGCTAAGCCCTCATGAGTTTTGGCACAAATTAAGCCATCAATTCCAGAGAAAAATCTTAGAGAGGCAGTTATGTTAGTCTGCTGTTGCAAACCCAAAAAAGAGTCTTGCTCTACATTAAAAATTAACAGTTTTATTGTAGCATACATGGCTACAGCCTATTTCATCAGAGGTAGAAAATGAACTGTCAATCAGTAGATATAGTTACACATGGAAAAAAATGTGAAGAGTTGAACAGTGAGAATAAAAGATCATGAAATACAAGTAGTACAAGTTGTGACATTTCTATGCAAGACTCAAAAGTACAAAAGGTTCTAATCAGCCACAGGTGTCTGCTAAAGCCAGATTAATACAATTAAATCTATTGTTACATTTTAAATGAGCAATTATTCATTCAGAGATTATCTGTGCTACAATAAGACAGCAACCCCCTGAAGGTCTATTCAATAGGGCTCACTCCCAGAAAAATGCTTTTAGGATGGCACTACTAATTGTTAGTCTTTGAGGAGGTAGAGTAACCATAACACACAATAAAATACATTCTGCCACAGAGCTATGGTTCCTTGTAATCAATTAATAAGTGTTATACAATTAGCTACAGAAATTAAGCTAAGAACAAATTATATTTCATGGACTTGTAGGTTATTTTACATAAACCTGTGTTGTGCTGTTTAGAAACTAATGGAGAATGGTTGGTAATATATGGCCCAGACTGGGAGAACATGAAACATGTATCCAGGACCAAGTTAAAGAGTATATGTGCTTCATACTGATCCCACACTTCTCTGTCCTATTATTAAACCTTGCTACTGCAGCAAAATTTTCCTGAAGAAGGCCCATGCAAATGCAGCCCAACTCTCTGTGGTTACTAACCTCAAGATGGAGCCTGGACTTCTCCTGGAATGGTGACTGATCTCCATACTAGAGATGTCAATTCCACAGGAGGAAATGGCCGCTTTAGGTGGTGGTGAAATAGGAGTCCAAGAGTGGCTACAGAAGGTGGATGCTCCCAAGATTCAGTTTCTCCTGTGGTATATCACAGACTAGGAGAAATTGATTGTTGCCTATAAAAACTAAAGACCATATGATGGTTGGAGAGCAAGAGATAGGACTCCTTTAGATGGCATCCATAATAGATTTTTCTCAACACCAATTTTTTTTAAAAAAAACCCTGAAGAAGTTTTTTGAAAGGTTTTTTTTTTAGATTCTATGAGGGACGTAACTGGACAGCAGCCAGTTATACCTGCACAAATATTTAGGATCAAAGGGCTAGTATGACATGCAGAACACACAATACCAAAACCTACAAGTGATGTAACATTGGAGTAGAAGGCTGGGATTATGAGAAAGGAAATTTAAATTTAAAATTTATATTTTCATTTTAGTGGGAGGAAATGACTCACAAGAAGGAGAGGTGTTGGGGAGCTGACGTTTGAACTGGATGTGTCATCACAGTGTGGTTGTCTAGGGTTGGAGGGGCCATTGCCCCTAGACACTGGCTCCTCAGGGCAGCATAGGTCCAGGTTGGGAGGGGCCAGGAGATGTCCCAATAGGCCGGTAAGCTAATACAGCCCCTGATGCCATGGAAGCATGGAGGCCCTCTCCATTGCAGCAGCCAAAGGGCTGTGGGGATGACTCTGGCCTCAATTAGCTTCTCTGCACCTGCAGAGCTGCCTCGACAGTGATGGGCAAGCTGGCCGACCCATCCAAAGGAGAGGGCAGGGTCCAGTGTGCTGCAGGAGGACCCCAAACAGTGCCGGTGTGTCAAGGCAATGGGGCACAGAAGCAACCAAACACTCAGGTCCAGCATCTCACCTATGTCATGTGGAAAGGGCAAGCAGTCTTGCTTGCCAGTTACATACTCGCAGCCTAACATACCTCACATAGTTGTTGTGAAGATAATATGGAGTAAAGGAGAATTATTTAAATTGCATTGATGAGAAGAGCAGGGTATAAATGAAATTAATAAAAGACATAATCACAAGATGTTTCATTCCATTCCTGCTGAGCTCCCTCTCCTTCCAAACTTTTCCCTCCCTTAACGCTGCTCCAAAAACTCCAGGAATTTCCTAAGCCAGAGTTGGTAACCATCAAGTGCTGAGCTTTTCCAACTGCTCAGCCCTGTCCCCTGAGTGCTCTGACCTCAAAGGATCTGCTGCCATGGACGGCTGCTGCTGAAGCTGCTTGTGCTCTGTTGACCAGGGAGGCCAGGGAGGCCAGGGAGGGTGCGGGACAATGATGTTGTGCTGCTATTGTTGCATGTTGAATTGTGAGGTGGGATTTGCGGAGGGTGGTAGATATGAGAGAGGAGACCAGGGTGGGGCTTGGGATCCCAGCACTCTGGGGTTAAGGGAGATATGGTGGTGGAATGCGGGGTTGGAAAGGAAGGTCATGGAGACATGGTAGGGCTTGGTGCCCTTCCAACTTGTGTCCCATCCAAAGGCATGCTGGTAGCAGGGCTAGGAGGTGTAGCCTCCCTCTGGCACTGATGTTGTGCAATGCCAGGTCCATTAATAATAAGACCAAAACATTGCAAGATTTAATTGCAGCGGAATGAGTGGACCTGGTATGCGTGACCAAGACCTGGGTGAGATAGGGTGAGATGGTTGCCTTGGAAGAACTGGCTCCTCCAGGCTTCTCGGTCCTTCATCAGTCCCAGATGGATGGTCGGGGGTGGGGTGGCAATACTCATTCGAGAGACTTTCTTCTTCAGGACTCTCACTGCTCCAAAGATCCCCCGTGTTGATTGTGTTGGCCTGGCATGGGATGTTGAAGCGAGTTTGGCGATCTACTTTGTGTACCGACTGTCTAGCGCACCAATAGCTACCCTGTCGAGCTTGTTAGAGGTGGTGTTGGGGTGGGCATTGGATCATTCTAGACTGTTGGTCCTGGGTGATTTCAACATCCATGTTGATGATGCCACCTCTTCTCAGGCTTTGGACCTGGTGTCTTCCATGGCAGCACTGGGACTCTCCCAATTTGCTTCAGCTCCTACACATCAAGCAGGCCACATGCTGGATTTGATCGTTGGGGCAGGGATTCAGGTGGACCTGGATGCTATTAAAGCAGTGCCATGGTCGGACCACCATGTCCTGAGGGCTCGTCTGGGTGTGCCGGCCCCCTCCTGCATGGGCGGTGAGTGGATTTATGCTCACCTGTGGAGACTTATGAATCCAATTGGCTTCCAGAATGCCCTGTGGGATCTGATGCCCCCTGGTGGTTCCTTGGATGAGCTGGTGGGGAACTGGCATGACCGTCTCTCGAAAGCCATCAACAAAATCGCTCCCCATTGCCCTCTACGTCCGCGCATCAGACTGGCTCCCTGGTATACAGAGGAGCTATGTCTGATGAAGCAGGAACTGAGACGGCTAGAGCGAGTGTGGAGGTGGAATCGGGGTGAAGAGGCAAGAACATCTTATAGAGCATTTATAAAAACCTATGAGGTGGCTGTGAAGGCGACAAATAAGGAATACTTTGCCGCCTCCACATCGTCTGCAAGCTCACATCTGGCAAAATTGTTCCAGGTAGTTTGGTCCTTGGTTTCCCTATCGCAGGGAGACCGTCAAATTGGAAATTCAGCTATTAGCTGTGAGGCTTTGGGGAGCTTTTTTGCAGATAAAATCTTGTCCCTCCATCATGATCTGCTGGCTATGATTGATTCAATAACGGAACCGGAAGAGGCTTGGCCATCTTCTGGCCCATTTTTGGATCACTTCAGCCTGGTCTCCCAGGAGGTGGACAGGATCCTGCGGCTGGTGAGGCCCACTACGTGCTCCCTGGACCCCTGCCCGTCGTGGCTGGTGAAAGCCAGTACTGGTGGGTTGAGGGTAGAATTGGAGGTCATTATTAATACATCATTGAGCTCTGGAGTTTTTCCCAGGGTGCTAAAGGAAGCCGTAGTGAAGCCTCCTTTGAAAAAACATCTTTGGACCCCACTGACCCATCCAGTTACCGCCCGGTATCAAACCTCCCATTCTTGGGAAAGGTGATTGAGTGAGTGGTGGGGGATCAGCTACAGGTGTTCCTGGAAGAGACCTCTGTCCTGGACCCATACCAGTCCGGGTTCTGTGTGGGTCATGGGGCAGAGACAGTGTTGGTTGTCCTCATGGATAATCTCTGTAGGCACCTCAATAGGGGTGGGTCGGTGCTGCTCATCTTGTTAGAACTTTCAGTAGGGTTCAACACGGTCAACCATGAGTTGTTGGCCCACTGCCTCGCCAATGTGGGGATTCGTGGGATGGCCTTGCAGTGGCTTGTCGCTTTTCTCCACAGTCGGAGACAGAGGGTGGCACTAGGGGAGAGACTGTCTGCATGCCAGCCTTTGAAGTGCGGTGTCCCACAGGGTGTGATACTCTCTCCCCTGTTGTTCAATCTTTATATGTGCACCCTCGCCCAGTTGGTGTGGAGTTTTGGACTGGGTTGTCATCAGTATGCAGATGCCACCCAGTTGTATCTGTTGATGGGAGGCCAACCTGATTCTGCCCCGACACCCTGTTGAGAGCCCTGGAGGCCATGTCTGGGTGGGTAGAACAGAGCTGACTGAAGTTGAATCCCAAGAAGATGGAGGTCGTATACTTGGGCCGTGGACTGTCGGAGGCAGGGATTCTTCTCTCGACCTTGGGGGGGGCACCACTTGTGCCCGTACCATTGGTTAGGAGTTTGGGCATGATTCTGGATTCCTCCTTGTCAATGGAGGGCCAGATTGCAGCTGTGGCTCTGGCAGCAACAAAACACAATTTCCCGTGCAATAACAATGTCTCCCTATTTTATTTACAGTAGTTGCATAATTTAACAGAAAACTATACCACATGTAACCAGTCCTAGGAAAAATTATTTTGCAGGCGTCATATATGCTCCAAAGTCAATACATAAAGTGTCCAGTGCTTCAAGTGCTCTATTAATATTGCAACAGGTATTAAAGTGCAAATGTTTCCTAGCACCATGTACACACTAATTCTTTCATTCAAGCTCGCCTTATGTTCCAACTGGAATTGGGTATAGTCCAAGATTTAGTTCCAATAAACTGTGTAGTTCACAGATTACAAGTAGACCTTTGCGTGTATTCTTTAGGTGCACATTGATAATTCTGTGACATCAGTATTCTAACGGAAGGTCCAGATCACCATTGTATCCGTTTCCAAGCTCTTTCTCAAAGAACACAGTTGCTGGAAAAACATGCAATAACACATATTACACACCATCTAACAATAATTTACATTTACAATACAGTAATAAATATTGCATATACAATCAATATCACATGTACTCACTCAAAGGTTCATGCAGCTGCCACTCCATACTAGTCATCAATTTTCCAATTTTCACCATTTGCAATCCATTATCTCCTAATCATCTTATCTACAGCAGCCCATCCACGCCCAATTAGTACGCTATCCTTTCTTAAAGTGATCTACAATCTGAGGGTCACTAACCCCAAAAACAGGTAAAGTCATTAGTTATATTCAAACCATTAGGTATGAGACTATTCAGTTTATGAATCCAAAGGGTCTCCTTTTGACGAAGCTCTCTTGTTGCTGCCTCATGACCCCTTTTATGGGTCTTAAACAGCACAGTGAAGCTCATATCCATCTCACTGTGCTTCTTTACCTGATAGTGTGGAACCAATGGGGCTTCTAATACGTTGTTCTTTATTCTAGATTGATGCTCACTAAGTCTGATTCTGACAGAACGTATGGTGCTGCCCACATACAATAATCCACATGGACATTTTATTAGGTACACAACTCCCTCAGTATTACAGTTAACAAACTCACGTATAGCATGTATCCCCATCTGTCTCATATCATCTAAACTCATGATCAAGGAACACTGCTTACACCTCCCACATTTGTGTAAGCCTTTTGGCAGCCCAGTATCCACCTTGCTAACACTATGACTTAAATCGGAATGAATGATAAGGTCTTTGATGTTCCGTGTTCTTCTAAATGCTACTAGTGGAGGAGTTTCACAGCCCGGAATCTCATTAACAAGTGGCCAGTACTTCAAAATTGCCTGTCTGATGGCATTAGCCCTGCTGCTATAGTTAAAGACTCCAACTAGACGTTCCACTTTTGCACGTTCCTTTAACTTTAATAAATCTTTCCTATTTACCTCCTCAGCACGTTGTCTGGCTGTAAGCAATACCCTCTCTGGATAGCCCCGTTGTTTGAGATTCTCCTGTAATCTATTACTCTCGATGTTGTAATCAGAATCCCTGCCAGGATCTTGTATCATTTAGGCAGGCCTGAGGCTAATTTTAGCCCATCATTGCCGAGCCTTCCACCGTTCTCCCTCTACAAGAGGTATGGAGAGTTCACTCACGCTGGTTGCCCCGAAAGGGGTACAGTATTTTATCTGTTTTTATGATTGATTTTAAGTTGTATTTTAATCAATGTTGTACCTCGCCCTGAACCCGCTTGCGGGGAGGGCAGGTTAAAAATAAATAAATAAATAAATAAACCCTGTTTGAGAGTTAGAAATGCAGAGTGGAACTATGAAGTGGTTCTGATATAAACTATGCAGGGAACTTTACAGTACACACCTAATGTTTACATTGTTAAATTTCCTTAACCAAGCTATATCTTGATGAGTTCAGTTGGTTTTTCAAAAGATTCAAAAGTAAAGAAATATGTTTTCTGCTAGTCTTTTGTTATCTACATATTTCAGTGAGGGTTGGATCAAAAGAACTTTTAAGGGTTTCTATCTTGCTTCTCTTATCAGACAGCACTATTTTTGCTTCATTATTTCCAAGGATAAGGAGAAACATTGTATGTCTACATTAAAGATGGGCATGAACCAGAAAAAAACCGAACCATGTGGTTCGTGATTCATCAAATTTCATGAACCATGAACTTTCATGAACCTGCCCCTGGTTCACGAACTGGTTCATTTGGTTCGTGAAAATGGCACACCCAGGTCAGAAAATCGTCACTTCTGAACCAGCAGAAGGTCACTTCCGGGCCAGCAGAAGGTCTGTAGGAAGTCCATCCCCTGATTCCGAGGAAAATGATTGATAGGTACCAGGCTGTCTGCAGTGACGAACCAAAAAATGAACCAAATAAACCAGCCTAAAAGTTCGTGGTGGTTCATCAGAAATGGGATCTGATGAACTGTGGTTCATGAACCACGAACTGGCCTGGTTCATGCTTAATTTTGGTTTGTATTTCAGTTTGTGCCCATCTCTAGCCTAGATCCTCCACTGCCGCCCAACCCATTACTTGCTCTGTATTTCTCACTGCATTCCTTTAGTGCGTAAGACTTACAAAGTGTATGGTAGGGTCACTAATGGTGCCAGTCTGAAATTTTTGGTGAGAAGAACTAGACACAAGTTGATTCATACTTTGCTTAGCTGTTCTGACTTTCATGTAACCCAGAACAATCCCCAAAATGCACAAATGTAAAATTCTACTACACATTGCCTCTCTTCAGAGATCCAAGTCAAATACATGAAGCACAAATTTACACACAAAAAATACTAGGTTTCATGGACAGAACTGAGGATGTTTTGAATGAATACAATGGAGTCTCCTGCTGAAGAAACTTCAAAGCCAAAACGAACTTGAAACTTCCAACAGATATTTGAGCAGTTGCTAATTTTGCAGATTTTGTGACCTCAACTTTCCCACATTCCATTCTCCCTTTCTGTACTTAAAAGCAATACTACCTCGATTAAGCAAGAGAAATATTGACTAACGTTATTATCTCAGAGAACTAAGAGGGCCATGCAGTTCTACAGTCTGAACTAATTACTTCAATAACAGGAGAAACTGGCTTTGGCCACAGCAGTCAAGAGGCAGAACTAAGCAGGTGGTGGGAGTTGGAAGGAAAGGACAGAACAGATGTTAGCTACAAAATCTGGAACGTTCCTACAGCCCACTTATCAGTAGCCCAATTTCCATCACAGTAAATTGTACAAATCATTAATCTGAACCCAGAAAAACTGGTCAATTTGCATAACACATGCCCATACTGCAGAACAGTTTAACAGGAGCTAGCAAAGCAAAGCAATTTCCCTGGCTTTAATGGCCTATTTCCCTTTTCTGAGCCACTCTTATTTGCAGTTTTCCCTCTCTCTCTTTTGCTCTTGGATGATATTAGAGGCCCTCATTGTCAGATTAAATAATTATTTCCAAAGTCTTGGCTAAAATCAGAGATGGGGAACTTCTGCAGCCTTAGTGGCCACTCCGTTTCCCAGGAACCAGAAAGGTATTTTGTTGCTTAAATTGATCTTATAACTAGGTAGGTTCTGCAGCAAAAGTGGTGACTTCTAGCAAGAAAAGATTCTGGTTATGGAGCAAAGGCACTCAAGCAAATATGAAGATTTACATACCATTTAAATGTTACATGCCAAACCCAGGAGAGATGTACAATTAAAGTATAGAATATCTCTAATTGCGTACAGTCTGAAAACATTTTTCTTTTTTTTAGGCAATTCTTTAATGTTCCTTAACTAAAATCTGGTAGGATCATCAAGGCATCAGAAATGCTTCAGTTACATTATTAATTGGTCATTCCTGGTATACATCAACCATCCTTAGGAATAAATTCTTCCCCTCTGGGGAAATCTATGTCTACGTCATAATTACATGTGCAGCCCATAACTGAGCAAATACTGCCCCCAGGGCAGTTCCAGGTCAGGAAAACATCACAGTCCAAGACATGCTCACCCCACGTGCCACAGTCCTGATCCAACTCAAGCCCCTGCACAATTGGGAGCGAAGTTCACGGCAAGGAACTCACAGAAGATGTTTGACTGAAAGTCAGAGTAGGGAGCCCAGGGCTCAACCCATGGGAAAACATAGTGGCCCTTTTCACACTGCTTACCTGCTGCCGCAACATTGCGAAATATCACACAAAAACCAGGGAAGATAGTGTCTTCTCGCGAGAGTTTTGCGCGACATCACGCAAAACTCTCGCAAAAAGACGCTATCTTCCGCGATTTTTGCGCGATATTTCGTGACGTTGCGATAGCAGGTAAGCAGTATGAAAAGGGCCAAAGTGTAGTTTGGACCAAAGAAGACAATAATGGTGATTCCATAAAAGTGACTCTACCTACTATGTCCGTCTGATTCTTCTCACCAGATCCATAAAGCAGAGTTCAGAGTCACTCCTACAATCTGCTTTCCTGCTACTATTACCGGTTATTAGTCGCTGCTGCCATTTGAATTTTAGTTTATATGTTCTGAACTGAAATCCATAGAAAATGCAGTTGAAGCTGCCTTATGCTATCTTGCCTGCTACTATCTAACTGGGACTAGCAGAAGCTCCAGGGTCTTAGGGAACAGCTTTTTCTAGCTCTGCCACTTAAATTTTTTTCAACTGGAGATCAATCCCAAGGCCTTCGCTTGCAAAGCTTGTGCTGTGCTGCTGAGCTGTGGTCCTGCTCCACATAAGCACCCCATACAAAGCAAATCACACCTGACAGCTTTGGGAAAGCCTCAATGATTCCTGTGGGTATCCATTTATATCCTTTTTTTTTTCAAGACAGCAAAGTAGCCAAAAACAAACTTACCTTTTTGACCTCATATTTAATGGCCAGCTTTATTCTACTCAGACTGGGGCGGTGGTGCTCAGGCCATGCCTGAACATTCACATCTCCATTCAGAATTGCCTCCACTTCTTCAGTGTCTCTGCAGAGATCCAGCACACCGACCACAAAATCCTTGCATTGCATAGATAACTTTCTGTAATCATTCTAATGGAACAGAGAGAAACGAATATTAATTTAGCATTGCATCATTTGCATTTAAAATTTCAAGTCTATGTTGAAACACATTGCTATGTACACGTTTGAAAAGACGATGATTGATATGGGCAACATATGTATGAACTTCTTGCCAACTTTTTTGTGTGACTTTAACAACAATTTAACAAACAGGATTATACTATAGAAAATTTCCCTTGTTATTCCATCTCAACTGCATATGATATAAAACTGCGTCATGTAGCTATTAAAAATGCAGGAGCTCTCTTTAAAAAAAAAAAATGGATGGCAATCCTAAAACCCCAACCCCTACTGCATGGGTGGCGAGCTGATTTATGCTCGCCTGCGGAGACACATGGATCCAATTGGCTTCCAGAATGCTCTGCGGGATCCAATGCCCCCTGGTGGTTTGTTGGATGAGCTGGTGGGAGATTGGCAGGACCATCTCGAAAGCCATCGTCGAGATCGCTCCCCATCGCCCTCTCCATCCCCATGTCAGACTGGCTCCTTGGTATACAGAGGAGCTATGTCAGATGAAACAGAAACTGAGATGGCTAGATTGAGTGTGGCGATGGAATCTTAGTAAAGAGGCAAGATCATCTTATAGAGCATTGATGAAGGCCTATGAGGTGGCTGTGAAGGTGACGAAGAGGGAGTACTTTGCTGCCTCCCTAGCATCTGCAAGCTCACGCCCAGCAAAAATGTTTCAAATTGTTCAGTCCCTAGTCTCCCTCTTGCAGGGAGACTGCCAAATTACGAATTCAGCCATTAGCTGCGAGGCTTTGGGGAGCTTCTTTGCAGATAAAATCTTGTCTCTCCGGTGTGATCTGCCAGCCACTGTTGATACAGTGAGGGAACTGGAGACCCCTTGGCCGTCTTCCGGTCTGATTTTAGATCACTTCAGCCTGGTCTCCCAGGAGGATGTGGACAGGATCCTGCAGCTGGTTAGGCCCACTACATGTTCCCTGGACCCCTGCCCATTGGGGGCCCAATTGGAGGATATTATTAATTCATCGTTAAGCTCTGGGGGTTTTCCCGGGGCGTTGAAGGAAGCCATGGTGAGGCCTCTCTTTAAAAAGCCATCTTTGGACCCCACTGACCCCTCCAGTTACCCCCCCCCCCAGTATCGAATCTCCCGTTCCTGGGAAAGGTGATTGAGTGGGTAGTGGTGGAACAGCTGCAGGCTTTCCTGGAAGAGACTTCTGTCCTGGACCTATACCAGTCCAGTTTCCGTCTGGGCCATGGGACGGAGACAGTGTTGGTCGCCCTCACGGACGATCTCTGCAGACACCTGGATTGAGGCGGGTTGGTGCTGCTGATATTGCGAGATCTCTTAATGGTGTTCAACACAGTCGGCCATGAGTTGTTGGCCCACCATCTCACTGATGTGGGTATCTGAGGGACGGCTTTGCAGTGGCTTGTCTCTTTTCTTCATGGTCAGGGACAGAGGGTAGTGCTGGGGGAGAGGGTGTCCACATGCCAGTTACTTGAATGTGGCGTCCCACAGGGGGTGATAATCTCCCCCCTGTTGTTCAATCTTTATATGCACCCTCTCACTCAGCTGGTGTGGAGTTTTGGACTGGGTTGTCACCAGTATGCAGATGACACCCAGTTGTATCTATTGATGGGCGGCCGACTTGGCTCTGCCCCAGATGCCCTTCTGAGAGCTTTGGAGGCCATGTCTGGTTGGGTGAAGCAGAGCAGCCTGAAGTTGAACCTCACGAAGACAGAAGTCCTGTACTTGGGCCTTGGGCTATTGGATGTGAGGTTCCATCTCCCAGCCTTTGGGGAGGCCCCGTTGGTGCCCATCTCATCGGTTAAAAGTCTCGGCATGATCTTGGATTCCTCCCTGTCTATGGAGACCCAAGTCGCATCTGTTGCCTGGACTGCTTTTTTCCATCTGCAGCAAGCCAGGTAACTTGCCCCCTATCTTTCAGCCCCGGACCTAATGACAGTGATCCATGCAACGGTCAACTCCAAGCTGGACTACTGTAACTCACTCTACACAGGGCTTCCCTTGGGTCTGATCTGGAAACTACAACGGGTCCAGAATGCTGCTGCTCGTGTCCTGATGGGCCACCCTAGGGCTACATATTACACCAATCCTACAGCAGCTTCACTGGCTCCCCGTGGAATTTTGGATCCATTTCAAGGTGTTGGTTTTAACCTTTAAAGCCCTAAATGGATTGGGACCAGCATTCCTGAGGGACTGTCTCTCCCAGTATGTGCCCTGGAGAGCACTTCGTTCAGCGGGTAAGAACTTACTGGTGATCCCTAGCCCTAGGGTGGCTTGTTTTGCCTCGACCAGGGTTAGGGCCTTTTTGGTCCTGGCCCCAACTTAGTGGAACTCTCTGTCTGAGGATACTCAGGCCCGCCAGGATCTTGTGGGCCTGCAAAACGGAGATGTTCCACCAGGCTTATGGTTGAGGCCAGCGTCAGGACCATCATTGAGCCTCCCACTGGTCTCTGGTATTCGAGTACAGCTCGTGTGTCTGTCTACCTCCTCTTTGTATCCTGGGGGCAGGAATGTGTAACCAACTATATCAGGTTTTTGTATATATATAGTTTTAATTGCTGAATTTTATTGTAGAATTTGCTATGCAATTGTATTTTATGACTGTTGTATCCCGTCCTGAGCCCACTTGTGGGGAAGGTGGGTTAAACACCAAATAAACTAAACTAAACTAAAATGTTATTACCATCAAACCACAAAACAAATAATCTAAACATGCATACTGCTTCTTATGGTAAGAACAACACACCTTACTCTGCTTAATATCACTATCTCATGCTTCCAGAAAATGTTAGAGAGGCTGTGGAAACTGTGAACTAGTGTCCTTAGGCAATTTTGAGATAGATGAGGGCTAACAAACTGAAAAATAATCCCAACGGGTAGAGAAGAGGTTGAACCAGGAGGGATATCTCCTGTTCTGGATCCCTCTAAAGAAGCAGGTTTGTAGCTGGATAAACGGGTGGCAGTGATGATTAGATGACCTTTTCCTGGGTGGGAAAGATCTTGCCAATATAGCATATGCCCTGGTAACATGTAGATTAGATTACTGCACTATGTCTACATGAGACTGCCCTTGAATACTGTCCAGAAGCTACAGTTGATACAGAATGCTGCTGCCAGAATGTTGTCTGAGAAGGGTCATTGGTACTGTATCACCCTGGTGTTGTTTCATCTATACCAACTATCAGTTTGCTTCCAGGCCCAATTCAAGGTACTGGTACCTTTAAAGCCATATATGGCTTGGGGCCAGCATGCCTTAACAACAACAGTAGTATACTGTACTTCGGGTAAGATTAATGCTAACCCAGAGTGGTAATCAAAATCAATGCTATTATCCCCACAATAAAGCTGGGGAGCTGAGGCTGAAAAGAGTGGCTTACCCAGGGCCACCTGGTGTGTTCATGGCAGTAGTGAGATTCAAACTAGCTGCATCTCAGCAAAATTATTTAAAGGACCACCTACTTTCATATGAACCTGCCTGTCCATGTTGATCATCTTTGGAAGCCCTGCTTCTGGTGACTCCACCATCTGGGACTTGATGGGTGGCAACCAGAGAAAGGGCCTTCTTATTCATGGTGCCCAAATTTGGCACTCCCTTCTCACGAGAGATTTGTCTGTCTCACTCTATCATTGTTTTCCATCAGCGGCTGAAGACTTTGTTTCATTTGCTATTCCTCCACTAACTGTTACTGGCCCTTTTTTCCTTGATTGTATTATTGTGTAGGTTTTTGTGTTCATATGTTTTATTGAATTAAGTATTTCATATAACTTGTGTTTAAAATTTTGTTTTATCATATTCATGTTTGAATGTTGAAAGCTTTTGATGTTTGCTGCTTTAGGGACCCTATTTGGGTGGAAAGGTGGCGTAGAGATCTTTTAATTAAATAAATAATACTTAAAATAGCAGCAATTTTTAGCATTTTATAATTTTGTATGTGGTTTCATAGTCACCATCTCACCATAAAATTATAGATAGTTTTCATGCTGCATTCAAAAATATTCATCTTAGGAGACAAAGGGTGAAAGAAATTTACTTCTACAGAACCTGATGACCAGAGTCTCTGACAGCCAGTACCATTTTTAGGAGTGAAAAATATTTGACTGATACCTGTATTGAGACTGTTAAAGACAAAAGGACTAGAACTGTTAAGAGTGTATCTGACAAACAAAAGGCTTGATCACATAAGTCACTACTCCATTGCTCAATACTCTGGTGATTTGAACTGAAGTGGACAAAGAATGAGAGGGTAATGGAAACCAAACCAAACTCATGCGGTCCAGTAGCCCCAATCTATAACTATAATCAGACATACGTAGACATATGCCTTCAGATATCTCTGGACCATATATATACCAGTAAGTTTATATATATATATATATAATGATATATCCAGATGCGATATATATATATATATATATATATATATATATATATATATATATATAAAACTTACTGGTATATATATGGTCCAGAAATATCTGAAGGCATGTATCTCTCTCTCTCTCTCTCTCTCTCTCTCTCTCTCTCTCTCTCTCTCTCTCTCTCGCATCTGGATATGTCATCTGGATATATATATATCATCTGGATACTTAAATATACCCAGAAAATACCAGTAAGTTTTATATATATATATATAAAACTTACTGGTATTTTCTGGGTATATTTAAGTATCCAGATGATATTCGAGATTCATGAGAATACTGGTATCTGGGTCATAAATATTTGGGTTTGTAAGTGTTGTTTTGTATTGTTGACTTCTCTTTTCCTGCCTTGTTTTTGAACTTTTAAATAATTTTAACTGTTTTAGAACTGCTTAGAATGTTTAACTGCTTTGCATTTTAGTTCATACTTTTGGGAGGGGGAGGGTCCAAATTGTCAGTGTTCTTAGATAGAAGTCTTCTACAGGACAGTAATATTATAGTTAAGGCAAAAGAGTCTTCTTCCTTCACTCTAAAGGTGAATCTGTCTGACTTTTCTTATCAGACTCCCTCACTCCAAATCCTGTCAGAAACCAACCGACCGTCTTCAGACTGGTTCTAACTGACCAAGCAGAGAAGAAGAAGTAGCCTGTCACTCATGCTTTCCATTTGAGGGACTAGTTAACCCTTTCCCTCCCAGCCTTCTGATTTTGCTGCACTGAGGAAACTTGCTCAGTGCAGCCCATCACATCTACCAAGTGAGAACAGTGGGGATGGGGATTGTGGTCACCATTTGTGAAGTTCCACAATAAATGTGATTGTGGAATCAAGATGAAAAGTGCAACAAAACTGCTAGAAAGGTTCCCTGGTACTACCAAGAACAGACTCCAAGCAGAGAAAGCATCTGGGTTTATGGAGGTGCAATTCCATGGCCCCTTGATGACAAAATGTGCTTCATTGACTTATATATTCCATCCTGGTTGGATTCTTTAATGTGAGGCATATAATTATATCACATTAGAGAATCTATTATATTAGTGGTCCCATTGGGGCCACCTGTTCAGTCAGGACTGACACACCTGCGCCCAAACACACTTGAGCATCTACTGCTATCTTGTAGTGTTGCCAGTAAGGGCACAGTGGCCTGCTCTTAGGCAGCCTCATCCCTTACATGTCATTTCTGCACACAGTAGCAAATAGCCCCATAGCAGAGAATGAGTAAACACAATGACATTCAAACAAGATTTCTGATAATGTGAATGCAATGACAAATCCCCAATAAATGGCCCCAAACTAGCAAATACAAACAGTAGTCACAATATAAGCTCTCTCAGCCTCAAGAGATCTTTTCAAATTAGCTTTGATGAGTTAATTAAATTCAGTGGCTCAGATAATTAAGCAATCAACCAAAACCTAAGGCAGCTAAACCTGTCTGTTGATCAAATGATGAGCTGCTTTACTTTGCACTTTTCAGGTTTCTATGGAAGTCTTCCCAAGTTTCTGTAACAGTCAACAATTGGCACACCATTAGAGGCTACTGATCCCAGAAATAAGATAGTTGTTTGTTTATTTATGAAATATTTATACCCTCAGTTTTGAAAACCAAGATCATGAATACACCTCACATTCAGATAAAAATCACAGTTTCAGATAAAAATGTATCTTCTATGAAAATATAACTTTCATTGTGGCTTGATGAGCCAGGCACTGGACATAGCAAAATGTTGTCATGCAATGTTTCAAATTCCCTCCAAACTGAAATAAATAAAACCAGGTAGTTTCACATAGGAATGATCAGGTAGATTCACATAGGAAAAGGCAATTCATTTGAAACATAAGTTTCAGTGCTGTAAATTATACTTTTTATTATCTATTTTCATTCTCCTTCTCTCTCTACATGTTTTTTTAATTACTGAAAATGTATTGTACGTATATAATGAAATGATATAAATAAAAGGAAAAGGCTATTCATAATGTATCCTAGATCCATACTGCTCAAAACTCTAAAAGTTAAAATCTGCTCTTTGAATTGGGCCTAGAGACAAACTAGAAGTTAATGGAGATGTGGCAAAACTGGCATTATATTTTCTAAGAGTCCATTCCAGTAAACTCTTGGACAGCTGAATTTCAGAACAGGATTATATAACTTCCCTTGATACGCTTATTTAATAGGATTTGCAGACAGTTAGAAGAATAAGGGCTGTAAAGGAATTTAATGCATTTATAGCTTGACTAGAATTTTCATGGTTTGAGTGAATTCTTTTAAACTGAGGAAGCAAATTATGGCTGCTGTTTAAGCTGAGTGACAAAGTTGGGGCTGCCAAACATGTTCAGTTTATAGATGAAATTTGATTGGTATGTTGTTATTTAGGGGGTGGGGATTAAGTTTTTTTCTAGTTGATTAATTTCTACTGGCTTATTGTTCTTTTGCTATACTTCAAATGGCTTGTAAATTAAGAGATAAGAAGAGAGAGACGCTATAGGAAGAGTGAGTCAACAGTCTGATTTTTTTTTTTAAAAATGTATTTATCCAAATTATAGCCTTTACATAATACATACGGTTAAGGTGGAATTTTCTATCCTCTAAATAATGTTGATCACATGCATACTATGCTGTTTTGCTGTTTTATCTCAAAGATTTTTATTTATTTAGGAAATTTATATGCCACCTCTGCCCTGTTCATGGTGACTTATAAGTGCTAAATTTTCTTTGCAAGTGCTCTCTAAATAATACAAAGAGATGGGGAGGGACCATCCTGCAACACACAACAGATCCTTTGAAATCCTATTATAATTATGTTTCAGGTACAGGAAACACCCTTTCCCTTTTACTTCCAGCAGGGTGGAGCTGTTTATGCATGGCACAGCCTTTGTAGCATGAACACATTTTAATAATAAACCATGTGGGTGGAAGGAAATGCATGGGGATGGACCCTATTTACTGTGAGTGCAGGAATATTTCAGAAGGGAACATATGAAGCTGCCTTATACCCAGGGATAAGTTGGGAGGAAAAATACCTTTGGTAAAAAGGTCAGGTAGAGGCGTCTATGACTGGGTGCATAGGCAGCATATAAAAGTTTGCAAGACCTGGACATTAGCGGTGAAACTATGCCAAAGTCAGACATGTGATCAGATGGGATCACCCCATAAAACAATTACTTAGAATGACCATTCTTAGACCATCAAGGAAAATCCCCTGCTATCAGATGGCCCAACCCAGCACCTTTCATGAGGTAATTAGCAAGGAAAGCTACCATTTCATGCCTCATGGGCAACATAGCCCTTAAGACATCACTCCCTCTTCTTTCCAAGAATAATAATAATAATAACAATAACAACATTCGATTTATATACCGCCATTCAGGACAACTTAATGCCCACTCAGAGCGGTTTACAAAGTATGTCATTATTATCCCCACAACAAAACACCCTGTGAGGTGGGTGGGGCTGAGAGAGCTCCAGAGAACTGTGACCGACCCAAGGTCACCCAGCTGGCTTCAAGAGGAGGAGTGGGGAAACACACAATTTTTAAAAAAGTCAGACCCTCAAAGTCTTTCTATTTTACACTAGTCTCTCAGGACAGCTTCCTTATAGAACTCCCAAACTGTTTCCTGCCAAGCAGACCTCCACTAGATCTTAGAGACTATGCAAAGACTTGATTCCTCCCATCTCCTTAACCCACATCTTTCCCCCCTTTCTAATCCATTTCCTCTTCCCATTTGATTGCCTCTACTTGCTTTTAATCCAGTCTTCCTCTTATTATTCATGCCCCACATTTACACCAACGTGATTTCACTGATTTTCCCATTTGCCCATTTTAGGCATCTCCCTCTCTTCTCATTCCAACTTTGTAAGTCTCAATCATTTCCACCATCCCTTTTTATCCCTTTATTCCTGGCTGTACTCCCTCAGTGCTCCAAATCATTCATCTAGGCTCCACATGTGACCAAACAGGGGAACAGCTGCTACAGTGTTGCTTTTTACTAAGGAATTACACAGGTAATTGGAGTGTATTTTGTAATTCAAGTGTATTTGAGTGTAATTTGAGGGTCATTCAAGTGTATTTTGTCTCGTGTGGTTTGACCCTAAATACTAGTCATTTCACTGGTTCCAAAAGGTATTTTTTTCTTAATGTTATTTTGTTCATTTCACATTGCAAACTAAAATGACTTCCTTTCCCCTCTTTTTTTATTACTTTCTTACCACAAACAAAACTAGTCTGTTGATTAAGAAATCCTCTGCCTTTCTTGCTATCACCTTCAACCACCATTGTCTATGAACAGACTAAAAGACTGAGTACATAGATCAAGTGTGCAGTTGCAGATGGGCAACAGGCATATATATCCTTTGTTCCATGACAACAAATGAATGTTGTTGCATAAATGGCCAGCAGAGTCTAATCCTAGGGTAATCATGATGTTATGTCCAAAGAGTTACTTTTCTAGCGCCAAATCCCCTCCTTCACAATATGATTTTGCAGCCTCTCCTCAGGACTATTATGCCAGCCTCACCTCTGAGAAGCTATTCCAGAGAAGGAATAGGGCCAATGGCCCTGCTGGACATAGAAAAGTCACCATATCCTTCAAATATGTAGATCTCAAATTGCTAAGAGCTTTAAAAGTAAGCACCAACACATTGGCCTGGATGCAGAAATGAACAGATGATCAGTGGATAGAAATTAGAGAAGCCAGCCATGTAGAGTAAAGTAGAGTAGCCATGTTAAGTGGGCTGCTGCATTCTGCACCAGTTGAAATTTCCAAGACATTTTCAAGGGCAGCCCTATGTGGACTTGGTAACAACAATCAAACCTCTAGTTACTGTAGCATGAATAATCATCATGACACCCTCAGATAACAAGAGGGAGATACATTTCTACAAGGATAGCTGTTTCATACATGATCAGCACTCCACCAAGAGGCAGCTTGTCTTGGCCATGTGACTTTTATGCATGTATGATCCCTGCAGGGTAGAGTTGTGTCATACAAAATTGGCTCTCATACTGCTTCAAGAGCTTGCAATACCTTAAATGTATAAGAATGACGAAAAACTAAATTTTCAAGCTTCTTTCCCCTACCCACTTTCTACACATATCTGGACTTTGAACCCATTTGTACATGACTGTCATATTGCATCTGTTGGAGGAAGCCACTGATGTACTAATGCAATATATCATGTAACTTAGTGGCACATGTGCCAGACTATGATTTTTGGCTTTGTACAATCACAGCTCACCTTGTTCCTTATTCTATACATTTATTTGTCAGTGCACCAGCCTTTCATTGGGTCAATTGCTAATTAATTGCCATAGAAAATAACAGTGTGTGAAGGTTTTGATAGATGTTAAGAAATATCTCTATTTTTAAATTCACAAGATTCCAAAATATCACTTTGAGCCACATGTACATCATTTGACTAAGTGCAACATGCAGGAGTCCCAAACATCCCCCTCTCCTTTTTTCTAATATGTTTCTATATAAACCCTGGCAAGTAGTTTATTACATTTGACAATACTCCTGTAGGGAAATTTGACAAACATCCTGTTGGGGCAAGACATAACACCTCTGTCATGCAGACAACCACCTAGGACCAATAAGCCTTAAGAACTTACGTCTCATTCAGAATCTCAGCTTCTTAAATAGCACTTGCAGATACAATCTATGACTAGGTGGGATAATGAAAAAACTCAAAATGTTTTCAATATAGTCAACAGCTATGTGACACATTCAGATTTTATATATTGCAGATGGAGTTGCAAAGGTGATGTTAGTCAGTACTAGAGATGGACATGAGCCTGAATACGAACAACCCCCCCTCCCATGAACCAGCCAGTTTGTGGTTCACAAACCAGTGGTTTGTGGAAGCTCATTTCCACGAACTTTCATGAACTGGTCTACTGGTTCGTTTGGTTCATTTTAAAACAGCAATGCCTCTTTCCCTGCTGCTGCAAAGCAGTAGGGAAAGGGGTATTTTAACCCACAGATCAGCTGCTTGTTGAGGAAATCCCCGACAAGCAGCTGATCATTTAAACAGCGGGGCTTGGATGCCCAGCCAGGAGTTCCCAGCTGGCTAGCTAAGTCCCACCTGCAGTTTAAACGGCCATTTCCCCACCGCTCAGAGCAGTGGGGAAATGGCCATTTAAAGAGTGAGTTAGGCTTGGCTGGCCAGCTGGGAGTTCCCGGGGCATTTAAAGCCAATGAACCACAAACTAGTTCGTGAACTTGCCCCAATTTGTGGGAGTTTGTGGTTCCTGGTTCGTGAAAATGCCACGAACCATGAACTGCATGGTTCGGTTATTTTGTGGTTTGTGCCCATGTCTAGTCAGTACAGCTGATATTTTAGAGGAGATGAACTTCCCTGTATTAATTGGTATGAAATTATCATTGACTGAGCGTTTAATATGTCTTGGGTTGCTTTCAGACCCCCTGTTGCTCCTTGAGAGACAAGTACAGGCTGTGGTGATATGATCACCCCAGTTATCTGTGTAAAAGTTTATAACTTTACAAGATGAATGCTCAAAGGCTGAACTAAAATAACTTCTATAATCAGACAAAGGTTTGCAGAACAAGTTTTTCCCTTTAGTTTTAAGATCTGTTTATATGTTGGTGGAGCCAGCTAGAAAAAACAATAGACCTGTGGGGAAAATATATCTTCAATAGAGATAGTAGAGTTGTTTAGCTGGTGATTCTCTACTAGGAAATGGACTGGATAACAGTCTGTTGGCTATGTAGGAAAATCTCTGCCGTTTCTGGCAAAACACTTAAGATCAGATGCATGCAGTCATGGAGAAAGATGATTTGCAAATACTTTTGAAGGGATGAGGTGTTAGCCTCTCAAGGGAGAGGCCAACAAGATGGCAGAGAAAGACAGAGCCATGAACAGAGCTTGAAGAAAAAGTCTGGAAACTTTGATATTATTTTATATTCCTCTAAATTAGCATCAGAGAAGGTAAATGACATCTATAATGTTGTTTTATTTCCCCTTGTTCAGGAGTTGTTAGTCAATTGTTATTCAGCTGTATGGAATTTTTTTGTAACCAATAACTGCTTATACAAGGATTTTTTTTTCTTTTTCTGAAATTGATGTTATGTGGTCAGTCTGTACCTACTCAAGGCCCAACATAGCTTACGCTTACCAAGATACAAACAGAAAATAGAGAGACACCTACCTGGCTTTGACTAAAATAAAAATCCTTAGCAACCCCCATGTATCCACAAATGTGGGGTTAGTTTTGAAAGGTATTATTTTTATTTTTACTTCTTTTGGGAATGCATTCTAGAAATACACTATTTTCTTGCAAAATTTACAATTTACAAAATTCAAGTCCCATATTTTACATTATTTCCTGCTCCCTTTTGCCCCTGTTTTGCATTTGAAGATAAAAAATGTTTAATTTTGCTCTTCTGAAAAAGTTACTGGCACTTGCCATTCACTGCAATTGAGCTCAAGTACCTCGTAATTACCTGCTGATTATGTTCTAAATGAACTCTGTAGTGTTGTTACAGCTGTTCAAGCTACACATAGTCTCTTGATTCAGAAGGAACTGAAGGAACATCCCTACTTCGTATTTTTATAAGGAATACAATGAGATCAGTCAAGGTATCTTGGCTAATAAATGAAAGTAACTGTTTAAGAATGAAATATGCAAATGCAATGCAAGTCTCTCATGGGAAACAGTTTGTGAAAAATGGCACCTTTCTTCTTGACAGCTGCTTTCTTCTGTGATGTTGTGGCAAAGATATAGCAATACTTGATGTCACATTCAGGTGCTTCCAAGTTGCCGAGTGATATATTTAGTTAACTGGTGGGAGCAAACCTTGAGGCTAGTGATTAAGAGCAGTGGGCCACTAATCTGGAGAACTGGGTTTGATTTCCCACTCCTCCACTTGAAGCCAGCTGGGTGACCTTGGGTCACTCAGCCCCACCCACCTCACAGGGTGATTGTTGTGGGGATAATAATAATATACTTTGTAAACTGCTCTAAGTGGATGTTAAGTTATCCTGAAGGGTGGTACATAAATTGATGGTGATGATGATGATTGTAACACATGCAGTTCTGCCCTGAAAGGAAACTCAGACAGTAATCCTAAACTGATTCCTTTTTATTCAGTTAGGCTAACCTACCACTGAAGCTGGTGCACCTCAATGACTATCAGGACCTATGTAGAGTGAGCACAATATTCCTATTTTGTAGTCACTCCATGCAGGGCCAGATCTAGGGTTGCTGGCACCCAGGGTAACCCAAGTCTGGCCTCTGCCCCCCCGGCCCGTGCGTGCCCAGTGCATGCATGTTCCTGACACTGTGTGATGATGTCACTTCTGTGACATCATTACACAGGGCCAGAGCATGCTGCCTGCCCATGTGGCAAGCCAGCTGCCCTGTCATATGGAGCACCACAGAACTGGTGGTGGCAGCACGGGCAGCTGAGCGGAGGGCTGGGAGTCCACCTGCGCCATTCGCCTGCCCCTGCTGATGGGGAAGCTGGCTTGCCGCGTGCTCACTGTCCTGGGGCAGGTGAATGGCACAGGTGGACTCCCAGCCCTCCTCTCAGCTGCCCACACAGTGCTGCCACCAGCTCTGGCGCATTCCCAGTGGCTGGCAGCTGCGCCCAGCACCCCCTCTTCAGCAGCGCCAGGGGCAGACTACCCCCGGGGCCCCCCTTCAATCTGGCCTTGACTCCATGGACTATCTGAAAGCTTCCAGGTTTAGATCATTATCACCTGTAAAGTTCTTCATGGTGTGGGGCTGGGCCTATATTTCCACAGGTTTGCCTCTCCTGGTATGCTCTACTGTAACAGCTTTGCTTTCATCTGAGCAGAGACCTAATCTGTAAGTCACTTGGTATGTAATGTAATGTGTATATTTAATTTAAAGGATGTGAACAACAGTAGAGTGGAAGGAAACATGGCTGTGAGGGATGGGGGGAAGCCATAGGAAATGAGTACAAAAACCTGAGTACATGTGCACTAAGGTTTTTGCACACCCAAGCTGAAAATTCATCACATTTTGAAACTTTGCAACATTTCATTTCAGCAGATGTCTACTCATTAAAACACTGAATAAGTAGAGAAAAGACAGTGAATGTTTGTATAATATAAATTACGACACTGGCAACGACCCATCAGTTTCCAAAAGAAAATATCATTCCAAGTACTTATAAATATTTACTGAACACCCTAGGATGAAATATGACTTTTTCAGTTTAGTCGGCACTGGCCACTTGTTTTCCTTTCACTTGTTTATTGCCATATATTTTGAAAGCAATTAAGTCTGCAAGGGATCAACAGGACTGGGAAAGCACTGATAATTTTTGTAACACCACCATTTACCTTGCATTGCATGTATGATGTTCCCTTGTCCTTAAACCACAAAAATGGCACCAGAGGTACTTTTAAAAACTTGAAAAATATTTAATGTTTATTTACATTCGAGGTTAGATGAAATCAGTAAAATTCAACAAATACACATATCTAGTTCATCGAGGTAAATTTCAGAACATGCACAGGCCTCAGTTCTTATACTCTTCACAGATAATTAGAGGTTTCTGTTTTTAGGCTTTGTTCCCTTGTTCCCCCCCCCCCCCAAGCACTAGAATATACTTTATTTTTTGTATTCTCTTCCTCTTCTGTGGTTAGGAAGGCTGGTATCCACTTTTTAGTAGCCCAAGCCTCTTCACATACCAGTGCTTTCCTTCAGTCCTTAACTCTCTTTCTGAAGGTCTCCACAGGCAGTCTCCAATCACACTCGACCAGGGACCTCACCACTCTCAGAGCTATCTCCCTGTTTAACTGAGAAAGGAGTAGTTCCTCTCCTCAGAAGATCTACCCCTGTCTTTTGGCCCATTAGGGAGTCTACAGCTCCTATCCAAATCTCCTGTAAACTTTCACAGTTTTCCTGCTGGTGCTGAAACTGCTTTCCTTGAGGATTCTCTCTTTCAACATTCCTCAGAGAATCTCTCTCTCTCTGCCAGGACTGGAAAAAACCTTTCTCTCTCAGCTCAGGCTACCCAATCAGATGGCTTTGGAATAAACTGCCAATCAAAGCTCTATGACTCTAAGAGGGGTTTTGCAAATGTGTGCATATACAGCCGGGCTTCTCTAAAATATGCAGACTGTGACAGTCTGTGACATGGTATATTTTGCCTCTTCCAGTTCACTGGGCTCTACTAGGTTTTCTTTACTAACAGATCTGCACTTTATCCGCCCCCCCCCCTTACTATGTGTGTCTATATTTACTGGGCTGCTGCCAATGGAATAACACTGACTTTGTTCACCGCTCTGAGAGGGAACTAATCTGTCTAGAAGAGAAGTATATAAGAACATTATTATGGTTATTGCTATTATTAAAACCATGTAGAAAACTTCTACAGATGTTAAAACCACAACAATCTTCCCTTTATAAAATGTTCTCCTAAACATTTTGCAACTATTATGGAATGATAGTGATGTGTGTGTGTGGGGGGGGGGATCTTTCTGACCTCATTCTGCTTGGGAATGTTAAAAAATGAGCAGCTACTGATCATACTTGTTTGCAGCATGGTGCCTTCAGAGGGCTCTGCTCAGATGAAAAAGCTGTTACAGCAGAGCATATCTGGAAAGGTAGTCCTGCAGATATGTGGTTCCCAGGCCTTTAGAGATCTCTCTGAGAAATATGGACTATAAATGGAGTAAGTAAATAAGTAAAATCTGCCCCTAGATTTTCCTAAACTGCACATATATGGTAATATCAAGAGAAACTGTTCTCTCACAGTCTTTTCCCCATAGCGGTAATGGTAGATTTCAAAATGGGAAGGATATAGAATATTTAGATCACAATGTGTGCCAATGGCATTATGAAATCACCCTTGAATTCCTTTGTGTCTCTTATAAAACAAGTTACCTGGTGTATAATTACAGCATGGGTTTTTTAAAAAATATGTTTAACTTTTAATTACTTATAACATTTCTAGATTACTTTTCCAGGGTTTTCCTAGCTACTTGTGGAAATAAAAGTATGATGAATAAATCAATAAGGTTGGCGGTTCCTTCTAACTCTATGATTCTATGATTCTAATAACAAACAATGGATAAAAATATTTGACGATAACTTTAAAAAACCAATAAAATAATCACTGAGCTTACTGAAGAAAGCAGCCAAATGCATAACTAGTTTTACATCAAAGGTTATTCGGCTCGCCCAGCCGCGGCTCACCGTTTAAGCTGGGAGCCGACAATTGGAGCCCTGGACGGAGAGGAGGCAGACTCCCTCCCTCTCCATCCGGGTTCTGGGAAGGGGCGGAGCTTAGCGCTCTTGCGCGCGTTCTGCCCCTTCCCGGTGTCAGTCTTCTTGAGCGCTCGGAGACTTCGGAGGCATAACTCCGTTCTCCGGCGCTTTGCTGTCCTGCCCGGGCCGGTGCCGCAGCAGCGGAGTGACCAGGCCGGGGTGTTCTACGGAGGCCTATTGCAGGCCGAGGCCCTGTACATTGGATTTGAGCCGCCGCCACGGTAACGGCGGCGGAGCGTGTGGGGTGCCGCGGAGCTTGGCACAGGCCACGGGGTGTTGGGAGGCCATCTGTGGGGGGGTAGTTGGTAGTTTGGAGGCCCAAGCGCCGTGGATTTGGGCC
This sequence comes from Eublepharis macularius, assembly GCF_028583425.1. NCBI lineage: Eukaryota > Metazoa > Chordata > Lepidosauria > Squamata > Eublepharidae > Eublepharis > Eublepharis macularius. The sequence goes on from NC_072793.1 coordinate 75,915,181, forward strand.
TATTTTGGCCCTGCTTTGCTCCCTGTTCTAGGCTTTGCCTTAAGGCGTTGGGGCCCATTTAAACGGCTCCCTCCCTCCCCAGATAGGCAAGGTCTATTATTCCCCCCCAGGCAAGGTCTATTATCCCCCCTCCCATTACTGAAGGCCGTTGGCTCTGGTGGGGGGGGCATTTGGCTGTGGGTGCTATTGTGCACTGTGTGAAACAGGCGTAGCACCACCTGGTGGGAGTCTGCCGCACTGCGGGTTACTCCTGTTGCTGGGTGAAGTTGGAGACACCCTTGGGGGAGAGTGGTCACTGCAGCTTGGAATTGTTGCTGGGGAGGTTTGGGCGACTCCAGTTGGGAGAGAGCGGTAACTGCTCTGGAAAGGGTTTCTGGTGACACCTACTGGGACAAGGTTGATACTTGTGGTTCCTATACTTCACCTTGGGCCTGCTGGTAGATATGCCATCCAAGAAGGGAGGAGGACCCTCTAAGGGAAAACAGCTGATTAAGCGGCCTGCGCCTAGAAAACCCCCTCCAACTCTGTCCTCATCGGACGATGAGGAGGGTCCTAGTAGGCAGGAGTTGATGGAGCGCATTGCCGCTCTTGAACGGAAGGCAGCGGGTTTGGCAGCGGGTAGAGATTTGCCTCAGCCACGTAGGGGTGCGAAACGAGCTGCAAAAGTGGGATTTAACAAAGATTTTGCCTCTCGTCTTTTGGTGCTGGAGAAAATGACAGGCCTGAGCGCAGGCGAAGCCAGCGCAAGTCATCACCATCCTACTGCGCCTGAAGTGGAGGGAGAATGTGACCTGGCTGGTCCTGAGGACAGTGGACAAGTGGCTGTGGCTGTGGAATCTCCTGTGGCTGAAGGTACGGAGTATCAGCCGCACTTGCACACACACCAGAACACTGTTTGGCCGTGGGGGGCTGCAGGGCAGTCCACTCCTTCGGGGGTGTCGCTTCCTTCTACCTCTGGCGGTTATAACGCGCAAGTTTGGCCCCCATTAGGGCAGCCTCTTTGGCCAAATTGTGCCAGTGGTTCTTTATACCAGCAGTTGCTTCCATTACCATCAGGCACTGGCTGGGATGGACAGGGGCATACTCCATCGAACACTGGCTGGCCCTATGGTTATGGCAATCAGCCCGGCCTGCCCCCCTATGGAATGCAAGGATTTGGTACGGTTCCTTACAGGGCCTTACCTCCTGGGGATACGGCACTGCCGTTGGGGGATCACCTGTCACAGGCCACCCGTGAGAAGATTTTGCGGGGAGAATATGTTGATGTCTTTACCCTTCTCTTCAGGGAACTGGAGAAGAAGGATAAAGATGATCTTGAGGATAGGGACAAGGAGAGGATCCTCCAGAGGTGGATCGATAGAACCTGGGCCCACTGGCTTCCGGGGTTCTTGGTATATGCTGGCATTCTGGCCAGGGCGCAGCCGCATAGGGCCCTTCCCCTGTTTCAATACATGAACATCATTTACAGGGGTTATACCGATTTTGAGGGGTGTACTGGCTGCGTTACGATGAGGAATTTCGAATGCGGGCTGCCTTAACCCCAAGTTTTCCATGGGACCAGATTTGGGTCCAGCTCTGGGTTCAGGTCATGACACCTTCGAAGTCCACGGTAGGTGATAGGACTGATAGCAGTCATTTGATTATCAAGCCAGTTCAGGGTTTGGGTTCCCGCACCCCTGCGGGGCAGCAGGTTCAATCACGGCTGCTCTGCTGGGACTTCATGTCCAAAGGGGTGTGTTTTAGGTGAGCGTGTAAATTCCGACACGAGTGCCCCACTTGTGCTGGACCCCATGCCCATTCTGCCTGTCCCAGGGGACGGCAGCGTGGCCAGGGAGGAAAGCGATTTGGGGGAGGCGGCGGTCAGCAGCAAGGGGCTAATAAAGGGACCCGGCCCAGTAAGGCTGAGGGTACTTGAGGAATGGCTTCAGGTATACCCCCGGCGTAAGGACGCTGAATATTTACTTTCGGGTTTTACGTTTGGCTTTCGTATCCCGTTTCAAGGCCCTAGGACACCTTTCATGGCAGCCAACCTTAAGTCTGTGGCTGGCATGGAAGATGTGGTACGCAATAAGATATTGAAAGAGTGTGCTGAAGGGAGGGTATTGGGCCCTTTTGATGCCCCCCCTGTCCCGTCCCTTAGAGTCTCTCCTTTAGGGGTGGTGCCGAAGAAGGCGCCAGGGGAGTTCCGCCTCATTTATCACCTCTCTTTCCCAAGAGGGGGCTTGGTGAATGATGGCATACCCGAGGAACTCTGTTCAGTGCATTACACCTCCTTTGACCAAGCAGTCAAAGTGGTGCAACGCTGCGGGGTGGGAGCCAAGATGGCAAAGTGCGACATCAAGTCTGCCTTTCGCCTGCTCCCCGTTCACCCGGGAGACTTTGATCTCCTGGGTTTTGCATTTGAGGGCAAGTTTTATATGGACAGGGCCCTACCCATGGGGTGTTCCATATCTTGCTCTGCATTTGAGCGCTTCAGTTCCTTTTTGGAATGGGAGTTGCGTCGCTGCTGTGCCTGCAGGGACACCTGTCACTATTTAGATGATTTTATGGTATCTGGGGCTGCGAGTTCAGGGCAGTGTGCCTGGCTGTTGGCAGCCTTCATTGAGCTTGCTGAGGAGGTAGGGGTCCCCTTGGCCCATGAAAAAACTGAAGGACCGGCGGTGATCCTGACGTTTTTAGGTATCGAGCTCGATACCATGCAACAAACTCTGCAGTTGCCACTAGAGAAGGTGGTAGACCTTAGAGCGAGACAGGAGGACTGCTTGAGTAGGGACAAGGTGTCCCTCCTTGAGTTGCAGCAGTTAGTTGGCCATTTAAATTTTGCTTGCAAGGCTGTTGCGCCCGGCAGGCCCTTTCTCAGACGGCTGTGCGATGCCATGGGGAACTTACGGCTACCTCATCATCGCTTACGAATTAGTAAAGGTATGCGGGAGGATCTGTTAGTCTGGAGGGAGTTCCTTGCCACATTCAACGGGGTGACTTTCTGGAGGGAGGATTTGTTGCTAGAAGCTGAACTCCAAGTCACCTCTGATGCCTCTGGTTCCACTGGTTTCGGAGGCTTTTTTAGGGGGCATTGGTGTGCTGACCAATGGCCCTCTGATTGGGTGGCCCAGGGATTGTCCAAAGACCTTACGTTTTTGGAATTTTTTCCCATGTTAGTGGCGCTTTGGCTGTGGGGGTCTCAGTTGGCAAACTACGCTGTCCACTTCTGGTGTGACAACTTGGCGGTGGTACACGTGGTCAACACCATGACATCTAGATCCCCCAGGGTGATGCGGCTGGTGAGGGCCTTTGTACTTAAATGCCTACAGCTGAACATACGTTTTAGGGCCAGGCACGTTCCAGGCATTAGCAATGGTGTGGCAGACGCTTTGTCTCGCCAACAGATGGAACGATTCTGGCAGCTTGCCCCTTGGGCCGACAGGCAGCCTGCGAGGATGCCACAGGAGCTGTGGGAGCTTGGACGGCGGAAGTAAATAGAGCAATCCGGCTGTCCATTGCCCCCAGCACACGCCGGGCCTACGACCGTGCAGTAGGGCAGTTTTATCAGTTTAGGTTGTCAGCGAAGCTCCAGCAAGTTTGGCCCATTCCGCAGGAGCATTTACTGCACTTTTGCGTCGTGCAGAGGGATAGGGGGCTTGCAGTTAAATCTATTAGGGGCCAACTGGCCGCTCTGGCTTTTGCCAACAAATCATGGGGCTTACCGGAATTTACGGGGGCCTTTAGGATTAGGAAAATGCTGGAGGGATGGTCTAGGGAGATAAAGACGCCCCCTGACTCTAGACAACCCATATCTCCTTCGGTTTTGCGGGGACTGGGGGTGGCATGGGAATATACCACACTTCGTGGCGATGCCCAAGGGCTGCTGTTCTTACACGAGGACCAAGCCCCTTTGACCAAGTATCAATTTTGGGCAGTAACTGAGAGGGCGCTTAAGAAAATAGGCTTGTCGGGGGTCAAATTCGGCACTCATTCCTTTCGGATTGGTGCGGCCTCCACGGCAGCAGTTTTGGTATACCCCCCACAGGCTATTCAGAAAGTGGGTAGGTGGCGGTCGAGAGCGTTTAGGTCTTATATCCGACCCCTACAGCAATTTTAAATGGCGAACTAATTGCTCTTTCTCCAGGTGCCGTGTCGGGCCATGAGAGGAGGAGGATCCTGATAAGTGGCCACAGCATGGTGTTTTGGGCAGCCAATCAAGCCAAGAACACGCCGATTGGATCCCAGTTGGGGCTGAATGCTGTGGCCACAGTAGAGTGGCAGGGACGGCGGGGCCTCAGGTGGCCAGGCCTCTTGCCTCTCCTGTTTAAGGGGCGGATGCAGCTGCCCCCACACATTGTGGTCATCCACCTGGGTGGGAATGACCTCGGCATGGTACAAGGTAAGGCCCTGTCGGTGCAAGTAGCTGTGGACCTAGCATACATAAACGACCAATGGCCTGGTGTGCTGGTTATGTGGTCCGAGATGCTACAGCATCGGGTTTGGTGCAAGGCTTTGAATCCCAGGGCTTTAGAGAGGGCCCGCCGTAAGACTAACCATGACATCAGGAAGGCCTTAGGGCAAGGCTTGGGCATTTATCTGCCACACCCCAGGATTAGGGCCGAATTTGCCCACCTCTACAGAGGAGATGGTGTCCATATGTCACCTGAGGGCAATGATTTATTTTTGGATGACCTGCGGCAAGGGCTTCGGGTGGCTCTAGGCCACCTGTGGGGCGTGAGGGTCTAAGCAGAGGCTTGACCCTGGCGGTGGCAGGAGCTTTTGGGAATAGGGTGCGGGCTGGTGACCCCCTGTGGCATTCCCCAAGGTTGGGGAACAGGGTCTGCTGTTAGGGCGGTATGCCTGGGCGGCTACCGTCAGGGAGGTCAGACGCCTGAGGGGATCCCCGGGAACAAGGCCTAACCTCATGCTTGGCGGCTGGGGCGCAACAGGTGCTTGAGTGGGATCCCAGGGCCTAGCTGGCCGGGTTGCAGCCATTCAGGAGATGGCCTACACCCGGGGCATTGGGGGCTCACCCAGACAGGCTAGGCGGTGGTCAGGTGCTGACCCCAGGGCTTGACCTGTACCGCTCAGTTAGCCCTTGCCATGCATTATTGTTATGGTCATTTAATAAACGGCCCTTTCATCCAAGCCTGTGTCTGTCTCTTACTTCCGACTGGGGGTACAATTCGGCTTGCCCAGCCGCGGCTCGCCGCTTAAGCTGGGAGCCAACAATTGGAGCCCTGGACGGAGAGGAGGCAGACTCCCTCCCTCTCCATCCGGGTTCTGGGAAGGGGCGGAGCTTAGCGCTCTTGCGCGCGTTCTGCCCCTTCCCGGTGTCAGTCTTCTTGAGCGCTCGGCCCACCCACCTCACCCTGTTTTTAGTGCAGGAGTAGCCAGCTGCTGTTTCTGGAGCCAGGTAGGAATTTTTTCCTTCCTTCCCTGATTGGCTGTGAGGAAGGGTTTTTTTTCGCCTACCTTGCACTAATGGCGGTGGTATGAGTATTGTTGGGTGCAGCCAGTTAGTGGTAGTGGCAGGAGCTTTTGGGAATAGGGTGCGGGCTGGTGACCCCCTGTGGCATTCCCCAAGGTTGGGGAACAGGGTCTGCTGTTAGGGCGGTATGCCTGGGTGGCTACCATCAGGGAGGGCAAACGCCTGAGGGGATCCCCGGGAACAAGGCCTAACCTCATGCTTGGCGGCTGGGGCGCAACAGGTGCTTGAGTGGGATCCCAGGGCCTAGCTGGCCGGGTTGCAGCCATTCAGGAGATGGCCTACACCCGGGGCATTGGGGGCTCGCCCAGACAGGCTAGGCGGTGGTCAGGTGCTGACCCCAGGGCTTGACCTGTACCGCTCAGTTAGCCCTTGCCATGAGCTATTGTTATGGTCATTTAATAAACGGCCCTTTCATCCAAGCCTGTGTCTGTCTCTTACTTCCGACTGGGGGTACAATTTGGATTTTGCAAAAGTCTGATTTGTCTGCAATGCCCACTTCTCTTGTATAATATTTATTCCTTTAGATATTTAGAAGCTGGTGACCAGCATCTCACTTCCCATGTAGCCCCTCCTCCACCATTTCTTCTTTTTCTTCCCTGGAAGCCCCTAAAGCCTCCCTCATTTTTCTAGTTCCTTCTCTTCCTCCCACTCACCAGCCAACCTACCTTCCCACCCACCCAGCCAATGTCCATCTTCAGCTTTCCATTCCCCCTCCCCCTGCAGCTTCTCCCTAGGAAAAGTCTGCCACTCAGTGCAGTGGCAGCCAGTACCAAGCCAGGCTCAGATGCTTGGTGGCCAGCAGCAGTACCATGCTGGGCTCAGATATGCAGCGACTGATACTGATTTTGAGCCCAGTTGCACAGTGACTCAAGTTGCCAACCTCTGAACAGGGCCTGAATAGCTCCTGGAATTACAAGTGATCTCCAGACTACAGGGATAAGTTGCCCTGGAGGAAATGGCTGCTTTGGAAGGTGATCTCAATGGCATTATACTCCACCCTACTCCAGCAATTTCAAAATCTGGAGTTGGCAACTTTAGAGATCACTACCACCAGGCTCGGCTGACCGATGGGGTAGTGGTGAGTATCCATTGGATGTCACTAGACCTGTCCCCTGGGAGTACTCCTCTATCAGGGGACATAACAGGGTAAGGGATCATTTTCAAAGCTATTTTGTCCCCCTGGCATTGATTTACAAAAAACAAGGCTTCGAAGGCTCAGCAATATTGTTGTTATCCAACAACTTCCAAAATGGTAACTGAGAGCTCAGTGAGGATTCTTTTCTTGTTTCTTTTCCTGTTGTTTTATATTATTTTAGTAAATTTTAATTTTGTTTTAGATTTTAGATTTTTCTGCAAACCTAGGATTTCTTCAGCTTTGTAGAGAAATACCAATTCCCTTTTCAGCCTTTTGTAAAGTCCCATCCTAAGCAGGTCTAGTCAAAATCCTACTCAGGTCTATCCATGGGACTTAATTCCAGGAAAGCATTCTTAAAATTGCACTGTAATATATTTATTATCTTTGTAAAATATTTTGCTTGCCCTACCCCCAGATGTTATCTTCTAGGTGGCTTATAAAAATATATAAAACCCCAAATTGTAAGGAAACAACAAAATTACAATGACAGCAATTAATAGCAAAAGCAATTTAAAAGAGGTTTGAAGTTTAAGAATAGGAATTTAAAAGTTGCTCCTGAAACAGTAACAAAGATAAAATAACAAACTACCAAATGCTCAGGACAACATGGGAGGCTTTACCTAGTGTAATAAAAATCTCAGTGTAGTCATCTCAGATTGAACACCAGTAACGGATAAAGAAATCCATTCTTTCCTTGCTTTCAGTAATTTAACCTTTAATTTAACTTAACCTTAAAGTAATTTAACCTTACATGTCTTATTGCAGCAGCTATTTTAAATTCATAATGTACTTATCTGCATCTTTTCTTCATCTGTTTAGAGCAAGACTTTCCCAAGTTTTTTTAAAATTGGACAACCAGGGAGGAATGGCAAAGGAAAGAGGAACTTGTTGATTACTCCAAACATTTGCATTCCCCTGAATCCTCAAATCCCCATGACATTACAATGCATTACAATACATTGTACAAGGACATAGTTCTGAGATCATGGCATGGGTTAGCCTATGTGAATTTAGGGGAAATGTGACAAACATATAGAAGAATATACTGAACTTTCTTTTAGACACACCCTCCTTTTTACATAAGGATATTTTGATATGAGAAAGCCATTCTCATAAAGGCACAGGCAGCCCCACATTAACCTTTAGCTAAAAGATCTAGCATACCTTCTTCATCCCCACAACTTCCTCAATCCACCCTGTAATTCTTGCACAAAATACTCTTGGTATGGATATATAGGAGAACACTTGCTGGATTTAATCAAGAAATCATAGAAGATGTCTTTGCACGCAGAAGCAGGGCTCACCCAGCCCCAGAGATAGACATACCACAAATGAAGCCTAGAGGAAAAAAGGACACAGAAGCTGTACATATTTAATGGAAGGTACTAAAGTTTTCTATTGTCTGCCTGGTAACTTCTTACTATATAGCAGAGGAATGGTCTCGGGCATATTTTAAGAATCTCTTTTTTATTGAGAGGAGACATCTGGAATAGGCTTCCCAGTTGCCAGCCAGTTGTGGGCAATCTCCCAGGTGTTTGCCCTACTGCCCACCGATTGCTGGTGATTGGCAGGAGGTGGTAAGCCCCCTGGAGATCACCCATCACTGACAGGCAACCCTGGAAAGTGTGTATTGGGCATGCTCCTGGTTGCGCGCGATGACCTCACTTCCTGAAGTGATGTTGTCATGCTGGCCACTTGCATTCTCTAATGCTTCACTGGAGCCAATTTTGGCCACAAACAGACCAATTAGCCCCATACAAAACCTCTACAGTCCATGTAAGTTTCATGCAAATGCACAAACTATATGGCAAAACCAGCATAAGCCTTTTTAAATCATCAAATTCAATCATATATTTGGATGAAATTTAGCAGGTATTGCTCCTTCCTAGAGGGCTTTCATTCATTTACATTTCATCTAATTATGACAAGAATTAGAAAGGTACAGTGAACCAACATTTCCTCTTTGAAATCGGTGGGCAACAATTAAACAATAAATCAAAATTGAAATGAAGCAAGTGCCTGAATCAGGCACAAAATAAAACTAATTATTAAAACGAGTCAGTGAAATGAATTAAACCACCAAATGAAGCAAATATATATATATATTGCATACTGCTCCTGTTCAGCATTGAGTTTCTAGATCTATGGCCAAAATTTTACATGATAGAAAATCTTTGCATTGTAAGAGAGATACAGTTCCTATGATGGCAGTAGAATCCCTTTTCTTAATTTTTTGTTTATGAAAATACCAAAACAAGCATCACTTGGGAATGACTTTTAGAAGTGGAAAATGGAGTCCAAGGACCAATGGGTCCCTTCTAAGTCTACACTATCAGTCTAACTTTTTACTGAGATTGATAACATAAATGAATTACCTGAACAACACATTCTATGATCAAAGATGAGTCATGGATAGAGATGGGCATGAACTGAAATATGAACCAAAGTTCGTGATGAACCAGGCCAGTTCGTGGTTCACAAACTGGCTGTTCGTCAGAGCCCATTTCTGATGAACCACCACAAACTTTAGGGTGGTTTGTTTGGTTCAATTTTTGGTTCATCACTGCAGACAGCCTGGCATCCATCAATCAGTTTCCTAGGCAACAGGAGATGCACTTCCTGCAGACCTTCTGCTGACACAGAAGTGGCCTTCTGCTGGCCTGGAAGTGATAATTTGCTGACCTGGATGTGACGTTTTCACGAACCAAATGAACCGGTTTGTGAACCGGGGCAGGTTCGTGAAATGTTGTGGTTCGTGAAATGCGACGAACCACGAACCAGACAGTTCATTTTCCCCCCGGTTCGTGCCCATCTCTAGTCATGGGGCAGAAATCATCTGAGTATCAAACTTCATCAAGGGCCCCCCAAACATATTTTTCTTTGCAAAGAATTTCATCTGCTTCTGCTCTAATACGCAGGTCACTCTGAAAGCTGGTCAGCAGGTTAGCTGCACACCCAACAATGCTGTAATCAACATCTTAAGAGCATCAGTGCATCCATCCAGTTGGAAGAAATGGCCCACTTCCTTTTGCCTTGTGCTTTTTGCTAGCATCTGGCAGCAAGCACATAGGGAATCATGTGATCCTCGTACCTACATTTTCAAGAAAGGCTGCAACTGAGCACTCTTCCCTAAGGCCCTTCTTCCATCTGTCCTGAACGGGCAGGATAGCTTGGGGAGCATTTCCCCTAACATATTTTTGTTTGTTCTGCCTCTAGCACAGCTCTGCTGAGAAATCTCTGGAGAAAATCTATGACATCTTCCTGACAAAAGGACATCAGTCTGGGAAAATGTGGGAACTAAATACATGCACATCATTGGGGAAGAACTAAACAAAGAAAATAAATGAAGTATGTGCTCATCTTGTTGCATCCTGATTAAATGGTGATTAAATTTCTGTTTTAAGTATTTGTCTATAGCAGTACAATCTGAAGACTTCTGATAGAATGTATGAATTTCATGAATTTCCATTAAAGGTCTTTGCAACTATCCTTCTTAAGCTTAATTATTTATCCAAGAACTATTCCATATGACAGTGCCCATAGTATTCTGTCATAGCTTAACCCATTCATTTGCAATGATATATCTAATAAAATAGAAGTGATTTCTTTATAGGTTTTAGATCATACATTTATCTGTGCCCCTCCCCCCTCCCAGAAAACTTGGATTTTGGCACTGGTAGATCTTCAGAGGTATGGAAGGAAGCTACTGGGAATGCCATCTTTTCTGTTTGAATCTGGAATCTGAATTTGTTCAGACCTTGGTCCAGGATGATTGCAATGTGGCATAAGGGAGATGGTAGTTACTAAAGTACATTTAATCAAATCAATACCATGATTTGTATCAAGTAGATAATAGTAAATTAATGTAATTAGTGCAGAGCATTGCCCCACCTGAACTTTTGAAACCATCTTCAAAGACAGTAATCTTGCATTCATCTGATGAAGGTGTGAAAGGTTGTTGCTTCTATATTTCAGATAAAAAACTGAGCTGGTCAAAGATGAGTTCTTTTGCTCTCAGGAGCTTGGACATCTGTATCATTCTGCCAATGTGCCACTCCTATCTCTTGTGTGTTATGCATTGATTTGGACCTCTCTTCTTTATTAATTTGGTAGTAAAAAGCTTTGATTCTGTTATGGTTATGGTTATGTATATGGTCCAAATATGGATTCTCCAGATATATTTCATCAGTGTTTCAGTATCTTCATGATCTTAGATATGATTATTTGTTAGTGGGGGGAGATTTTAATAAAATATTAAATACAGCTTTAGGTCAAAGTACACCCCCACATAGGGAACGTTCTTTGGTGAGATCTACTCTTAAAGCCTATATGGTTTAATTGATCCTTGGTGTAAGTTACACCCAAATGATAGCCCTTTGAGGTAGGTTATGCTGAGAGAGAGTGACTGAAGGACATCCAGTAAACTTCATGGTTGGGTGGGGATTTGAACCCAGGTTGCCCACACCTTAGTCTGACACTCTTAACTGCTACGCCACACTGGCTTTCTTAAATGATGAGAAACTACACAAGCTCCTTCCATGTGTGTCTCATCCTTGTAGTCTACTTGTCACTCTTCCCTAAACCATATAAACTATATATTTTTATACAGCCCATCACACATGCACACACACACACACAAACACACACACTTTTTGCCCTGCCTGAAACAACTTTTCTTATACAGAGTACTTAAATTAAAAATTGCCTTTTCCTGAGCAATAGTCAGCATTAAAGCACTCTTCTGTCCCTCAGTCCTGCATTAGGTTGAACAATCTGTCTGTTAGAAAACCCAGCATCCCTAAGTACCTCCAAACTTTCAGTAAAGCATTTCATGCCAGTCTGTTACTGGGCAGCAATGGCTTGTGGTTGCTAGGTTCAGTACTGAAATGAAATTGGCTCCTGTTATGCCTCAGCATTTAGGTACAATCTCACAAAAAAGCCTTATTCTAACATAAGCATCACAGGGATGTTCTGACTTGGAGGGAGCACTGTAGCAAATTGGAAAGCAGGTGGAAAATCACTAATCATCCAAGTACACAGAAAAGTTGCACAGAGAGCAGCCAGCAATCAATTGCTATGCTCAGCCTGGCTATTTGTGCCAATATGCCCTTTTTGAAGAAATGAAAAGTGCAATATTTCTAACATAAAAGAGAAATGTCCATTATAAAAACTGAGCAATTGCTTTCCTGAATCACCTTTCAGCTGTAACATTTCCTTGAAAGAGAGTTTCTCAACTTAGACACAAACAACTTTTTTTATCTGGAAAAATCTATTCAAATATCAATTCATTTGTATGGTTTAGGGTTATTTAGGGATATATTTCAGAAATATAACTTTTGCTTTTAAAAGAGCATTTCTTGTCCTACTTATCTATTAATATAATGTTAATTCACAGATCTCCATAGACATAACTATGGAAACTTTTCTATCATTATAATCTATAAGCTGCACCAACCCTCTTCTAGCAACAATGTCATAACAAAGGATGGAGGGGAACTCTTAGGGTAGCTTATTCTTAGATACTGGTATTCTGTCCTAGCAGGGTTGAATGGATTCGACAAATTGGCTGAGGACATTGGAACATGCTAATAGTGCAATCCTAAACAGAACTATATTCCTCTAAAAGAGTCCAGTAGCACCTTTAAGACTAATCAACTTTATTGTAGCATAAGCTTTCGAGAATCACAGTTCTCTTCGTCAGATGCATGGAGAGCAAGAAGAAACTGGTCAGATATAGAGGAGGGGAGGGGAGGGAGGAGTAGATGCAAACAGCTCTCAAACAGCTCCTTCTGATATGGAGATCAGTTTGCTTCTGTAAAGGAAATCAGTTACCTGTGATAATGAGATAACCATTCATAGTCCCTATTCAGTCCCAGCTTGACAAAGTCAAATTTACATATGAATTCCAATTCAGCAGCTTCCCATTGGATTTTGTTTTTGAAAGGTTTCTGTTGGACTACAGCGACTTTTAAGTCTTTGATGGAACGTCCTGGTAGATTGAAGTGTTCTCCCACTGGTTTCTGGACGTTGCCATTTCTAATGTCAGATTTGTGTCCATTTATTCTTTTGCGTAGAGGTTGGCTCTGTACGCAAACCAGCCGCGTACTCCTAGTGACTCCTAGTAACAGGGAATCGGACTGGCATATCAGTTGGGCATTGGACTACACTCACCTGGCCCCGGCAATTATAAAAATCATTCGGCGACACTGGCATATAGTTTCTGGCATAAGCGGCTGCGAAACTGCTCCTTGGATCAGCTATTGGAGAAAGAAAAACCTGCGAGACTATTTAGTCCAGTCAGAATTTAGACAGGAGATCCCTGCTAAAGCTTCTCCTGCTGGACACTTTGCCTTTGGGGACTGTAATGTCTGCCAGTATATGGTTAAATTGCAGGACATTGCAGCTCGGGATGGAAAACGCCCCCTTTTTGCTAGTTCCTTCTCCACCTGTAGAACTGCCAATGTCATTTATATCATTCAATGTAACTGTCCTCTATCCTATGTAGGGAATACCAGCAGACCCTTGAAGGTGAGGATACAAGAGCATTTCTCACACATCAGAAACAAGATCAGGGAAGCCCCACTAGTTGATCACTTTTTACAAATATAATCATCGGTTTACTGATCTGAGAATCTCCATCCTTGGGACGGTGGACAACTCTGGACGGATGGATGGGGATCAGGCACTTCTTAGACAGGACACTTTTTGGATCTTCCGTTTAAACAGCCTTGACCCACATGGGTTGAATAATGAACCGGATCTGTCTTGCTATATTTAGCCCTATTGATTTTTGATGAATAGCTGTGCTGCCACCTGGTGTTAACTTATGTGCATTAACTTATGTATGTATACCTTTAATCTTTGGATATGTTGTATCTCTTTAATTGCTGTGAATTCCTGCACGTAACGATGGCTCTTGCGTGTATATTATCTGTGTAATTGGCTATTAGTTCCCAAACAACATTGTTCGCTGACTACTGCTTGGGTCATGTAATGGGAGTGTATTACGTGGTGAAATAGTAAGTTGTATTAAATTCAAATTGTTGTTGTCACTACATATGTTTATGAATTTGTTATGATTACATGTAAATGTCTTTTACAGTCCAGTTAGACAATTTGCCTTATGAAGTGACCAACGAAAATCTGCTGGCTGAAACCCGTAGCAGAGGAGGATACCCAGCTATTCTCTGGCTGTGGAGGAACTCTGCCATTCATTTATTTATTTACTTGTTTACTTGTTTGTTTATTGTGTCTCCTGGAATTTATTATCGCCACTTGGATATAATGTGTGTACTGACCCTGCCATTGTGTAAATAATGTGTTTATTGACTCTGCCATTGTGCATATGTTAAATTTGTTCACCCTCGTTTCTTCAGCCTGAAGTTTGGAATAATCATGTTGCTCATTGTATCTTGATATTGTTCCTTTATTAACACTTTGTGGATTTTTTCCATTTTGATTATTCAGTAAATTTCATATGACATGTTTATTAACCTTTGATTTATTTACCTTTCACTGGGTTTTTTGGGTAGTGTGCTTCTGTGTTCCCAGCTTGCCAGCCTGGGCCATCTGACAGCGGTTGGGCAAGGGTGAGGGGGGCACTGGTCCTGTGGCGGTTTGGGCAGCTGAGGAGAGGGGGGTGCTCAGTCGACCCCTGCCATAATGAGGGCCCCCTGGGGAGTCCACCAGACCCGTGACATCCACAACAGGATCCTGGATGGATACTGTGTGGACATCTGTTCCCTACTCTGCCCAAAAGGGATAAGGAAAAGGGGGAAAGAGAGGAGGCAGAATGCACATTCACCAATTAGATAAAGGGGCACACCATGTTTATGAAGGTGGTCAAGCAGCATATTCAGAATGGGGCTGGCACTTTTCCAACCTCCTGGCCAACATGCTCAGTGCTTGGGCCCTCGCTGGTGACACTGCAGCAATTGACTATGATGATGTCTTCCATAAATGGGAGTCTCATTATGCAAGAACATTTTGAGACCTCATCAACCAGAAACTTTGGCTGTAGTTGTGGATGTGGATCCCCACATCAAGGGCAAGGAAATAGTTTGGAAAGTGGGAGTGGGGCAAGGGCGTGTGATGGGGGTATCATCAGGGGAGGTGCTAGTAGCCTAGATGCAAATTTGATCTCAGCTGTGACAGCTGCTTTGGCCCACATGGCCATCCATCCTGCCCCCCCCCGGCAGTTGGCAGTCCTTTTGGACTGCCTGGCACTACTCCAGTGGTGCCCATAGCGAGGGAGGATCCAGCCGCACCATGCCCAGCCTGCCACTGCTGGAAAGTGACAGTCCAGCTGCTGGGTTGGGTTTGGCTTTCAGTCCCATCCCCTCCTTGATCACTACCCCAACAGGGCACCAGAGGATTATTTGTGGATGGGATTTTGCAGCCTGGGTTTTGCAGCTTGGGTTTTGTTCCTCTCTGGATTTTGCATCAAGTTCCACATCCCCTTCATGAATCCACAGATGGCCAGCACCTCCAGAAATTTCAAGTTCACCAGGGAGCTGCCACAGGTTGTGGCCAGGAATATTGACAAGGAGCTGGTGGAGGGCTGCATTGCTTGCCCCTTTCTCAGCCCATCTCTTCTCAATTTGAGGGTTTCTCCTCTAGAAGTGATGCCGAAGAGGCCCCAGGTAAGTACCACCTGATACACTATTTGTCCTACTCCTAGGGTTTTTCCATGAACAAAGTAATCCCTGCTGAGTACTACTCCATCTGATATACATCGTTTGATTAGGCAGTCCATCTCATCAGGTTTTGCAGCACTGGGCCCTTATGGCTAAGTGCAATGTGCAGTCGGCATTCTGGCTGCTCCCAGTGCACCTAGAGAATTTCTGCCTTCTAGTTTTTAAATTTGGAGGCTGCCTGTATGTGGACAAGGCAATGCCTATGGGCTGCTCTATGGACTGTATGGCTTTCAAAGCCTTTAGCACAGGCATCAAATGGGTGGCGGGCATGGGGTGCCCGCACGTAACACGTGCACGATTTTCTCATAGTTGCCCTAGCAGATGGCACCAAGTGTGCTGACTACCTGGCCATCTTTCAGGCACTTGCCAGTGAGTTGGGGATCCCCTTGGCCTGGGAGAATACAGAAGGCCCGTCTTCCCACTTCATCTATCTGGCCATACAGTGGCCAGGTGTTCCAGTCTCCCTGCTGATATGCTCCAGTCTCTCCAGGAGCTGATCCAGCATATTCTTTTGCATCCTAAGTGCACGTTGAGGGACCTGCAGGCTCTGATTGGACACCTTAATTTTGTATGTAGTGTGGTTACCCTGGGCCAGATCGTTTGCACACGGCTTGCCCCCCACCATCACACCAGGGGATCATATTCCAGGGAATGAGGAGGGACTTGGAGGTCTGGGTTTTGTTCCTCTCTAGATACAATGTGGTTTCACTTTGGCAGGATACAGTGGAACTAGTTCTGGAGCTGCAGGTGCACTCCAATGCTGCTTTCAGTGGAGTTTTAGTGTTTACTTCCAGGGTTGGTGGTGTGCCCAGAATGGCCCACACGTTACAGCAGGTCTGAGATCAGTTGAAATTTCATGTACTCCTCTCAATTGTGGTGGCAGTGGTCATCTGGTGACAAGCAAAAACATTTCTGATATGATAATCAGGCATTGGTCTGGGTCCTGAACAGGTAGTCATCATACTCTGAGCAGATCATGCATCTCGTACACTGATTGATCTTGGCTTGCCTAGCTGTTAACATCTCCTTATCAGCCTGTTATGTCACAGGTATTGATAACAGCATTGTGGAAAACTTGTCTGGATTCCAGACAGAGTGGTTCTTTGCCCTGGCCACAGATGCTTGTCTGGTCCAAGACCAATTACCAAAGGACCTGTGGGAACTTAGGAGTGATCAATAATGCAGGGAGTATTGGTGTCTATTGCTCCCTCCACCCTTCTGGCATACCAGGCCTTGCTGGCTAGTTTCCTGGGTTTTTCCTCCAGCTCTGGGGGGGCCAGCCGTGCTTCCCACATCTGATGCCATGGTCTTGTGTTACTTAGCTTCCCTACAAGAGCAGGGTTTAGCCTCCAAGACCATGAGTAGCCATCTGGCAGCTATCTCCTTTTTTAGTAAGGCCCAGGGCTCCCCTGGCCTCTGCAATTCCTTTGAGGAGTGGTGAGCCTTAGAGGATTGGAGAAGCAGCAATTCACACACACCCCGCCCCCGGTGATTTGCAGAGACTTATCACTGGACACATACTGGATCATTGGTCAGGTCACTCATACCTGCCAGTTTGTACTTGAGGCCCAGCTGTTTGAGGCTGCCTTCATGCTGGCCTTTTGGGGGGGCCTTCCGGCTGGGAGAGTTGTTGGCCAGCTTTCATTAAGACACCTCGAGGTGTGCTTTTGAGTTAGGAAATGTCTCTGTTCATGGTTCTTGGGTTCACCTCTCTTTGAGATGGTCCAAGACAGAGTATCAAGGGCAGGGAACTTACTTTTCCCTAGGGTCGGCCAGGCACCCACCATGCCCAGTCAGTGCCCTGTCAGCTTACCGTGTGGTTTACCTGTCTGGCCAGAGCCCTCTGTTTAGTCACACTGATGGATTCTCCCTCAGTGTGCTTTGGGCATCTTTGGAGACTGCAGAGCTGTCAGCTGGCAAGTTTGGAGCTCACTCCTTTTGAATTGGGGCCACCACAGCAGCTGTGAACCTCAGTCTTTCCCCTCCCAAGATCCACACAGTGGGCAGATGGCTGGCCATTAATCCCACTTGTTTTCAGTCCCCACAGGGCATCAGAAGGTGGTATGGATCTGCAGGTGTAGCACTATATACTGGGCTGGATGCTGTGCAGCGGAATCTAGATGGGGCAGACACTTGGGACTTCAGGAAGCAGCTCTCATACAATGGATTCACATGCTGGATATGTGGTGGCACTGCTTCATTCTCTGATTTCTGCAGTGGGCTGTCCAGCTGCCCCCCCCCCCCATGCACTCGTGATCCAGCTGGGCCAGAATGATCTGGGCAAACAGCCAGACTTGGATTGTCTCATGCCATCTTGGCAGACTTGGAAACCTTGTGGGATTGCTTTCTGGATGTGTGCCTGATTTGGTCAGTCTTGCTGGAGAGGTGCACATGGTGGGGTGCCTTCTCTCCTGAGAAGATCAATATGGCCAGAAGATGGGTGGCAAAGGCTGTCAGACTGAGGACTTGGTGGTGGGTTGGGTGATTCAACACCTGGACATTTCCTTTTGCATAGAGGTGCTGTTCCATCCCAATGGTATGCACCTGTCCAGTTGGGGGCAGGATCTTTGGTTGAAGGACCTGTGGGATGGTCTAAAGGGTTGGTTGCAGTTTTAGGAGCTTTGGTAGAAGCCTCTTTGGGGCTCCTGTGGCAGTTTGGCATGGGGAATTGATCCTTTTGGGGGAAACACATCTGGCCAGCACTGTTTCCCCATAGATGGTGATCTGCTTAAGGAATATTGGGAGTGAAGCTCAGAAGAGGCAAGCCCAGCTTAGGGGCTACTAGGATGTACTCAGTCTTAGATGGCAGAGTAACCACACAGATGCTTATGCCCACATGGATTCCCACTGACTGCCATCCCACAGTTTCCCCCTCAGCTGGTGGGCTGATGTGGGGTCATCAGCTGGCAGGCGGGTTGACCCATGCTTGGACCCAAGCCCCATGAGGCTCCAATGCACTGTAAAGCTGTAATTAATAAAGTTGTGGCTATTTAAATTTCTCCTGATGTCTCTGTGCCTTCTGTCGCCTTGCCCTTTGCCCTCCACCCCTTGAATTGGCTCTGCAAACTGGAGTCACTTAGTTGAATTCAAGGGAAGACCTATATAGAGTGCATTGCAGTAGTCTAATCTCAATGTTACCATGACATGGATTGAAGTGTCCAGATTGTCCATGTCAAGGTAGAATGCCATCTTTCAGGTTAGACAGAGTTGGAAGGAGCCATTTCTTGAAGCTGAATTAACTTGTATCTCTACTAGCTATGCTGGATTCAGTATAACACCTAGTCTTTTAACTGAGTCTGTATGGTCAACTGAACTGTATTATAAGTGGAGGCCATAGTGTCCTTCAAGATTTCTGCCATCCCAACTATCATCACTTCTCTCTTGCATGGATTCAGTTTCAATATATTCATTTTCAGCTGTTTTAACACAGCTGTCATGTAACAACTCAAGACCTCTACTGCATCACCTGGGGATTTGGATAATAAGATATAGAGATGGATGTCACCAGCATTTTGATGGGGGTGGGGGTGCTTCAATGGAAATTTTCCAATTGAAAAGGATTTTTAAAAATGTTTTCATGAACAGTAAGTTTCAATAATTCTGCATTACTATTAGAGTGCCAAGGATGAAAGGACTAAAATGGATCTCTTCTCCCCAAAAGTGCTATCAAGCATTTATAGAAGGTAGGGCTGAGTATTCTTTTGAACTGGAAATTCAGCCAAAACCATCATAGGAGAAAGTAGAAGATAGGTATGAACTGATAAGGGAAAATGTCAAGACTGGGGTAGAATTAACTTTCTGCAAAAGACCAGATTTATGATCTCATTCTTGGCTTAATAATTCACCTGGCCCAAATCTTAGTGGAAGAAAACGTCCTTCAACATCCCTTTGCTATTACTCAGTGTAGCGAACACGTCTTGCATGCTGATCACTTCCAATTCAATCTTGTCTAAAGGATTTCAGGTAGGAGAGATGGGGAAGATTTCTGCCTCAGACCTTGGAGAACTGCTGCCAGTCAGAAGAAATAGTAGGGGCCAGATGGACCAGATGGCCTGAATCAGAAGGAAGCAGTTGCCTGTTTTCATAATAACATCTCAAATTCCACTTTTGCTAAAGCCCCAAATGTCCATATTAGAAAAGCATTTAACAGTGTATAATGATCTGGCATTTAGAAATTACTTTTTAATGCTTATGTAGAGATTAACTTTGTTCAACGGTGATGGAGTAAAGCACTTATATTCTGTTTATGAAAACAGGTGCTGCTAGCTCAGCTGTAAGCTTGTCCCTAAAGATTATCATAGTGGAGATGCAGTCAACTTAAATCAGCCAACAAAATGTCCCATTATATTATGTAGTCAAAACGTTTGCTCTCTAGACAGCATTTGACCACAGGGATAAATACCACCAAAAAAGCACAAAGGGAATTAATTACTACAGAAAACATATTACATTGTGTTAAATAGTTTATTTCCTGCATAATTCATGAAGTATCTCAGCTTCAATCAAATCCACATTCTTATGAAAATAAAAATATGCTGGATTCATTTACCTGCAAATTATTCATCTGCCTTACATTTCTATTGTGTGGTTAGTAAGGGAGGCAGTCCCTGCCAGTTCCTAAGTGCTTCCTGGGACAAATTATATTTCCAGTGAGAAATTATGGTGGGGTCAGCAGCAATCCAGTTCTCATGTTTGTAAATTAATCCTTATTCTGGAAGCTGAAGGAGAGATGTTTCTAAAGGCAGTTGATAATGGGGGGGGGGGGGGCGGGGATAAAAATAAGGATTTGTAAAGCTGCACCAGTTGTAAGTCTGCTGCCCTCTATTGATATGTCTTGTAGCACTTGTTAAATTTCATATATTAAATTTGTGGGAAGATAATTTCTTCACAAAGAACAAAAGCACAACATTAAATACTATTGTTATGAAACTGAACTATGTGCACCTATGTTATGAACTGATCAGTTCAAAACAGAAAAATATAAAGTAAAAATACTGTCCATTTTCAACCATTTGAAATTTTTCTACTTAGATGTAACACATTGGAGGTAGTCGTTTGGATCCAGGTACCAAAACATTAGATTGTGGCATATGATGCAGAAGGGAATGCAAGAATGTTGGAGACACAAGCTGAGATTGTTTCCCAAGTGGCAATCTAGACAGACTAGACAGGTGCAGAAACAGTTGCAGATGAAGAGATAAGGCTGTCAAAGACTTTCAGGGTGAATGAGAAGAGGCCAAAGCACACAATGAGGAACAAAGGCTATAAATAACATAGGTGACGTGCTTTGTTTGTCATACAAAGTCTATTGCCACACCAGTCAGAAAAGAGACGGACACCAAGTTGGATCTAAGGGCCACTTTATTAACTTTATACAGACAAAACAAGCCAAACAGCGGCAAGGACCTAAAGCGGTACAGGTCAAGCCACGGCGTCCCACCTGGACCACCGCCTTGACCTGTCTGGGCGAGCCCCGAAGCCCCAGGTGGGACCCATCCAGTGGATGGGGCGGACCCAGCCGGCCAGGCAAATTTGGTCACCCCCCTTTAAGCTCCTGACACCTCAGCCGTCAAGCAGTGAGGGAAAGGCCTCGCAGGCAGGGGTTCCCGAAGGCAGCCTGCCTGTGGGCCTGGCAGCCGTCACAGCAGTACCAGCCCTTTAGGCAGGCCCCTCTTCCCACATAGGGAAGCGCCAAGGGTGCTCACCGTCCCGCACCCTACTCCTACAAACCAGCCAGGACACTCCTAACAGGCACCACCTCAAAACAAATTTCTCAATCCCCAAGCATCGGTGTAAGGTAGGCAAAAAACCCCCCTTTACCACAGCCAATTCGGAAAGGAGGGAAAAAATTCCTACCTGGCCCCATAACGGCAGCCGGCTAGTCCTACACCAATAACATTAGGGAGAGGTGGGTGGGCCGAGCGACTGAACCGCACTGAGCTGGGAGGGCAGAGCTGCGTAGCTATGCTCGCTCAGCCCTCCCAGCACTTCCATATAAGGAAGGAGGGGGTGGTGCCGTCTATCCCTCCAGTGCGGCAATGGACGGCCCCTGGCTGAGCAGCGTAGCTGCTTGCCAGGAAGGGGCCGAATTGCCACACCAGTCAGAAAAGAGACGGACACCAAGTTGGATCTAAGGGCCACTTTATTAACTTTATACAGACAAAACAAGCCAAACAGCAGCAAGGACCTAAAGCGGTACAGGTCAAGCCACGGCGTCCCACCTGGACCACCGCCTTGACCTGTCTGGGCGAGCCCCGAAGCCCCAGGTGGGACCCATCCAGTGGATGGGGCGGACCCAGCCGGCCAGGCAAATTTGGTCACCCCCCTTTAAGCTCCTGACACCTCAGCCGTCAAGCAGTGAGGGAAAGGCCTCGCAGGCAGGGGTTCCCGAAGGCAGCCTGCCTGTGGGCCTGGCAGCCGTCACAGCAGTACCAGCCCTTTAGGCAGGCCCCTCTTCCCACATAGGGAAGCGCCAAGGGTGCTCACCGTCCCGCACCCTACTCCTACAAACCAGCCAACGCCAGGACCAAGCCTCTGCTTAGGCCCTGGCGCCCCACTGATGGCCTAAGGACCACTGAAGTCCTTGCCGCAGATCGTCAAGAAAAATCTGGTTGCCTGTCTTAGACAAGTGCACCCCATCACCCCTGTAGAGGTCGGGGAATACGGCCCTGATCCTAGGGTGAGGCAAATAACGCCTAACCCGGCCCCCAAACCTTTGGATGGCCCTATTGGCCTTCATCCTGGCCTGCTCGATGGCCTGGCGATCTTCAGCCTCCCTCCGAACTTGACGAGGGACCATAGCCAACCACCTGATCAGCACTCCCGGCCAACATGCCACGATGAGGCACATATCAGATAGCGCCTGAGAATATAATGCCATCACTGCATCAAACCCAAACAATTTCCCATGAAATGGATAACAAGTATATGGGGTGGCGTATCACACCCAACTCCAAACAGCATTGGCAACAGGCCTGGCCACCGAAGGCCCCCGACCCTGCCATTCAACAGTAGCCCGGTCACTTAACCCGAGCTGGGACCCGACTGGCGTCCTGCGTGCTTGATGGGCAGCCCAGAAAACAAACTGTGCCCCCGAATCAAGATGCGTTGACGTCCAACCCGTGACGCAGGACCTAAGAAAAACAACAATTAGTAACGTTTAAACATGCTTCAATGGACGTACCCAGGAACAGTAGGCCGCAAACCGCCAACCCAACCTTTGAATGGCCTGACCTGAATACCCCATGGCAGCGGCTGTTGAAGCCGCTCCAATTCGAAAGGTATGAGTACCAAAGCTCACGCCTTGCAACCCCAGCGCCGCCAGAGCTCACTTAGTCACTACCCAGAACTGGTAGCGAGTTAAGGGGAAGGCATCCCAGTGTCAGAAAAGGCAGCCTTGCTCACTGCCCCGCACCCACCGTTACCTCCTCAATACATGGACAGGGCACAGCTCCGCCTCAGAGCAAGAGCCCAACTGAACGCAAGCCCCCTTACACATCTGGTCCGCCTTGGACCAGCGGATCATCACTGAAACCATGTCACCCTCGAAAGCTAGGTCACTTGCCATAAAGGCACGGCCGGAATTATCCTTACAGGATGAACCACCAGCTCCCTGACCCGAAGGGCCCCCAAAAAAGGCAGTCAATGCAGCTGCGTGAAAGTGCCTTGCCTCATAGGCCGAAGTACAAACCCTTTTCCAGACCGCACTAAGGCCCTTAAGGACGGACGGGGAAATGGGCTGATGCGGATCCTTGTGGACCGCGCACTCCCTGGACCATCCTTCGAGTATCCTCCGCACTCGGAAATCACCCGTGGCCTCAGGAAATCCCCGAGCTTCGCTAACAAAGGCCATGGCTGATAGTTGCCCCTTAATGGACTTACTGCCAGCCCACAGACCTTCTGGTAGACACAAAACTGGAGAATGTGCTCGACCGGAATAGGCCAGGCATTACCAATCCCAGCTTCCCGCCTAAACCCGTCCAACCAGCCTCCCGCTCTCCAACAAGCCCCCTGTGTACTGGGTGTGATGGCTAGCTGGATGGCGCGGCCCGCCTCGACCTCCCAAGCAGCCAAAACTCTGGGGGCATCACCGCCGGACGAGGATCTGCCTCCGGGGCAAGCTGCCAGAAACACTCCATCTGTTGGCAAGACAAAGCGTCCGCGACACCTTTGCACACGCCAGGAACGTGCCTGGCCTTAAACAATATATTGCGCCGCAGGCACAATAGTGTAAATGCCCTAACCAATCACATGACCCCGGGGGACTCAGAGGACAAGGAATTGACGACGTGAACCATGGCCAAATTGTCACCCCAAAAGTGGACAGTGTGATTTGCCAGCTCCTTGCCCCATAGTTGGACCAAATCTGATGCCAGCCAATCAGCGGGCCCCTGGTCAGCACACCAGTGCCTCCGGAAACAAACTCCGAAGTCAGTGGAACCCGAGGCAACAGATGTAACTCGCAACTCCGCCTCGGGCAACAAATCCTGCTGCCAAAAGGTAATACTGTTAAAGTCACTCAAATAGTCCAACCACACCTCTAGGTCGGCATGCATGCCAGCTGTCACTCGCAGCCTGTGATGGGGTGCATGCAGGCGAGCCACAGCATCGCACTAACGTCGCAAACACGGCCTCCCAGGTGAAACAGCTTTGCACGCAAACTTAAGGTGCCCCTCAAGCTGTTGCAGCCCAACCAAGGAGGCCTTGTGCTTACCCTTAAAATCCCGCAGACGAGCCCTAAGGTCGTCGCCCTTGTCAAAGAGCAATCGTAAGGATTGCTGAACCGTGTCCAACCGATGCCTAAGAAGGTAAGCACTGTAGAGGGACCCGTCTTCTCGGGGGCCAATGGAACCCCCAGCTGATCTGCCAGCTCCATAAAGAAGGTGAAAAGCCGAGCACATTGAGACTACTGCGCCCGCCCAACGAACAAAAAGTATCTAAATAGTGGGCGGAGTCACAGCTAAACATGCGCCGCCTCAGTTCCCTCTCCAGGAATGAGCTGAAGCGCTCAAAGGCTGCACAAGACACGGAACAACCCATCGGTAGGGCACGATCCATATAATACCCACCTTCAAAGGCAAACCCCAATAGCTCAAAATCCAACGGATGGACAGGGAGAAGGCAAAATGCAGACTTAATAACACATTTAACCAGCTCCGCGCCCACCCCACACCTGCGCACCACCTGCACAGCCTGATCAACAGATGTGTACCGGACAGAGACAAATGCCCCAGGGATGGCATCATTAACCTAACCCCCTTTAGGCTACGAAAGGTGGTGGAGAAGGCGATACTCGCCAGCCGCCTTCTGCGGCACCACCCCCAAAGGAGACACCCGGAATTGGGGGTTGGAGGAGCCACAAATGGCCCCAAAACTCTACCCTCTGCGCATTCCCTCTTGATTTTATGCCTAACTATGTCTTCCTTGCCTTGAACAGAACACCGGTCCTCAACCATAAAAATGGGGCCCTAGGCCCCTGAACGGGGATTCTGAAACCATCCCTGAAACCTTCCAACAAATAAACTGCAGCCTCCTTAAGAGGATAAGAACATAACAGGCGTTCAAGGACCCTCATCTTTACCGGGCTGGGGGCCCTTTTCCAGGAGGCTGTTGGCTGGTGGAGCCGCCGCCCCCTGCTTCCTACCTCCCCCACCCCTGACGGGCTTTACCACACGCATTGTATGGATGCTGGCCCGCACAAGATGGGCATTCATGCCGGGATCGGCAAGGTTTCCTAGGGCAAGTTCCCTTATACGCATACTCCCAGCAGAGCAGCCAGCGCTGAACCTGCTGACCCGCCCGGCCGCGGGTATTAGTCGGCTGGGCGTTGCGAGAAACTACATGGCCGCTGTCCAAACGGTCCCCCAAGTTAGGCATGGCAGGAGACATCACCGACAGCCACAACTGTTGGTGAATGCGGTCCCACGGAAGGCTGGGGTACATTGCTGCCCGCATGCAGAACTCCACATCGTACTGCATCCATGCAGCACCTGAGAAGCCGGTATAACCTTTCAGAATGATGTCAAGATACTGAAACAGAGACACAGCCCGGTTGGGCAGCGCCCTGGCAATTACCCCAGCGTAAATCAGGAAGCCAGGCAGCCAATTGTTCCAGGTCCTGTCAACTCGCCACCTTTTCAGGCGTTCCTTGTCTCTATCGTCCATCACATCTTTATCCTCCTTCTCTAACTCGTGGTAGAGAACGGAAAAGACGTTGACATACTCCCCACGTAGAATTTTATCCCTCGTGGCCTGTGCCCAATGGTCGCCCAAAGGAAGGGCCGTATCGCCAAAGGGCATAGCATGAAAAGGAACCTGGCCATAGTTCAGTGCCGGATAAGGATAATAACCCCAAGATGGGCCTCCCCAAACTTGAAGGGGAACTGCCTGTTGCTGCTGAGCACCAGGCTGAAAGCCTGATTTAAAGTGGGCTGTACCCCACCCAAGGGCAGCGCAGGATTGGCTAGGGCGTCCTGCAGACCAATAATCAACCCACAAGCAGCAGCCTGTGCCCCTGCCCCCCAAGGCCAAGGGTAAAGGTAGTGTGGTGCATGATCCCTACCAGGTGCCGCCACCGGGTCCACAGCCACTGCAACAGGCGGTAACTCCTCAGGTGAGTCCACCACTTCCACAGCCGGTTCCTGAGGCATCAGACACCTTTGCTGGGGGCCACTGCAACCCCCAGCCGCTGGGGATCCAGCAGAACCTTCCAAGGCAAATAAACGGCGCAAAATATCATGGTTAGTTGCGATTCTAGATGCTCGCCGCACTGGCCGTACTGTACGCACCCCTGCTTACTGACACCGCATCCCCTCTTGCCCGCTCCAGCGCCTCCAGGTGCTTCAAAATATCCTGCTGTTCCCCAAAGGAGTCCTCATCCTCAGAGGAAGACAGAGCCGGGGGAGGGGGTCGCTTGGAAGGCGCCCTCTTAGCAGGTTGCTTCCCTTTTGAATTCCCTTCACCCATCTTGGGTGCCATGCTACTCACCAGTTTCAACCCCCACGTAAAACCTTCAACCTCAATACCTAAATCCCCCCCCCCAACCACTATTGGGTCAGGCCCCAACTTACTAAGCAAGGCTGACACTGCTTAGCTTCCAAAATCTGACGAGATTGGGCCGGACTGACCAATAGGACAACAAGGAATTAACGACCGTCAGTCTCCTCCCCGCCTCACAGGTACTAGGCCAGGCTGACCCTGCTAGCTCCCAATCTAATGAGAAGGGTGTTACTGGCTCTTGGGGGGGAAAGGGAATAAATCCCCACTAAACCAGGCACCAGGAAAGCAGGCCTATGCCCAATAAATGGCAACTCGCCCACTAGGCCAAGCTGCCCCGGTAAGGAGCAGCAGCCCAAAATGGCCGACCACTCTGCTGCCCACAAAATGGCCGCCGGCAACTACGCCGGTAAAATGGCGCGGGTGCCCAAGGTAGGCTAACAGCCGCCGCCCCCTGGGCTCCCAACTGAGATTATGTCCCCTGGCAGGGGAACCAACCCACGGGCTCCCTCCCGGGACCGCGGCCTCGCTGCCCGGGAGCAGCACAGACCCGAAGGGCGCTCAGGCCTCCCCGCGCCCCGCTCCTTAACTCCCCCCCCGGCAAATTCGCTCGCACTCCATGTGCTCCCAAGCCAGGTAGGTGAGTGGGAGGCCGCACGGCTCTGCTGCGCCGCGCCGCGCCTCCACTGGCCGGCGCAGCCGCTCTCGGCCACTGAAACGGCCCTTCTACCGCCGTTCTTCGCTGCAGCCGCCGCCGCCCGCGCCGAGGAAGCTCCGAGCCCGCAGGCAAGCCTCCCAAGCCGCCGGCCTAAAGCACAGCCGAGCTCCGAGCCTCTCAGTCGCTCGCTGGAGACGTCCTTCTCCACCGAGCGACTGAACCGCACTGAGCTGGGAGGGCAGAGCTGCGTAGCTATGCTCGCTCAGCCCTCCCAGCACTTCCATATAAGGAAGGAGGGGGTGGTGCCGTCTATCCCTCCAGTGCGGCAATGGACGGCCCCTGGCTGAGCAGCGTAGCTGCTTGCCAGGAAGGGGCCGAATTGTGAGAGAAGCTCCACAGAAAAAGAAAGTAGACTGATGAACTTCAGTTGGATGGAGTGGAGTGAAACAAAGAGCCAGTAAAAGTACTTGGGATCAAGAAGGCTTTTAGTTTTCCTACTCAGTAACTCAATATTGATCATTTTTATTAATAGCCCATCCAAAATTCAATAGAATGCCTTCTGAAACCCCCACATTCCACACTGTCCAAGGCAGCTTTGATTTGTTTTTCATTTTAGACAGGCTTTGAAGCCTTGGTGCAGTTTTAGGCTTTCGGGGCTTTGCAATTTATGTCACGCTTTTTAAACTTTGTGACGTTGCAATATTGGAACCCATACCACCCCCTGTAGTTGCTGATTGGGATGTCCTGTGCCAACTTGAGAAGCAATTGGTGGTGGACTTCTGGGGGAAAATAAGTACTTTTTGTGCTTGTTCCACTATCATTTTTTTAAAGCCATGCCAGGAAAGGGTTGAAATGCTGCTGCTTCCTTCCCTCCTGGCAGCTTCCATGCCACTTTGTTTCCAAAGGGCTGTGCAAAATGCTTGGTTTTTTTCTCTTTGGCAAAGCCCGAAACAAGCCTGGGAGGGAGGGAAAAGCAGCCATTTAACCTTTTCCTGTCTTTGAAAGCCTGCAGGGAATAAACAGCAACGTTAGGAATCATTCCTGGTTTTGAAAAAAAGACAGAGAGTGCTTGCATACTGGAAAGAAAGAAAACCAAAGGAGAAGCAGCCTCATGACCCTTACTAGACATGGGCATGAACGGGAAAAAAAAACCCAAACACCCTGTTTGTCATTCAGTGCCATCCACGAACAATGAACAACGAACATGGATGAACATGAACTGTTCCCAGACATGTTTGTTGTTTGTTGTTCATGGGGGCCAGAACCCTGCCCACCCACAACCCCCCACTTAGCCCTCCTTCCCCTCAAACCTACTTACCTGGCCCTTTAAAGAGCCCTTTAAACTATCAGCTGGCAGGCAGCAAGGGGGGATTCCCCCCTGCCGCCTGCCAGCTGATAGTTTAAAGGGCCCTTTTCTGCCATGTGCAAGGGGCAGTGACCTTTAAACACCCCACAAACTGACCTTCCCAATGTCCAATACCCACCAAATTTGCAGGGGACATAGTCCTCACTTTCCTCTGAAGACCCCTCAAGTTTCAGAGATTACACCCCAGGAAAGGCATGATGCACAGGTCTCACCATTGTCATTTTCTCTTCACAGTGTCAAAAACAGGACTCTCTGCTGGAAGTACTTTGAAGGGTTAAAGCCAGAAGGAAAGCCAGAAGGAGTTCAGACAGAGTTCAGTCCCTTCCTGTCTCCTGTTGCCAAGGGGATTGATTGCAGCAGGTACCAGATTGTCTGGCTTGCCGAACGGCTGCCATAGGCAACAAACAAGACTTTTCATGACCACCCGTTCATTTAGGATGGGGCCTCACAAACAGCTTGTTCGAGAACAGCAGATTAGACTGTTCATGGGTTTTTTCTGTTCGTAATGCTGTTCATGTCCATGTCTAACCCTTACCTCACTTTAGCGATAAAAATGGCGGAAAAAGAGTTCAGAGAGCTGAGGAGTGTGGGAGTGGATAATTCAGCACAGACCAATCAGCTCCTGGGGAAAAAGAGAAGGGGGAGAATAGAAGCAGAAGGGAGTATAGAGTTTGCATTGACATTAATTGTGCCAGACAGGACTCGGCTGCAGATTCAAAATAAAACCATGGTAAGTCCACTGGGGGGAACACTGGGGATACCACGGACAAACACTGATACTGTGTCCCATGACTACCTTGTAAGTATGAAACTTCTGCAAACATGGGGATCCCCCCTGCCACCTGCCAGCTGATAGTTTAAAGGGACCTTCCCTTGCAAGTCCCTTAAAGGGGCAGTTTAAATGGCCATTTAAACTGCCCCTGTAAATATGACCCAACGAACCAGCATACAGTTTGTGGAAGTTGCGTGAAAAGGAGCTTCCATGAACCCTGGTTCGTGAACCCTGAACCGGCCTGTGCCCATCTCTAGTCACAGATACACACACACTTCAGTGTGGACTTCAGTGTGAACTGGCCTGTGCCCATCTCTAGTCACAGATACACACACACTTCAGTGTGGACTTCAGTCCTAATTAACATTACAGTAGTCTGAAAATAAGGAATAAACCCCTCTATTGCCTCTTTTAACTAAGCTAAAAGAACTGCAGGATTCATTTTAATATATGGCTTCATAGCCATATATCTGGGCGATGACATATATAAACAAATATAAAAGGATTACTGAAAAAGTGACAATCTTAAAGTTATAGAAAAGAATAATTCAATCTTTGAATGAGAGGACTGGCTCAGTTCTGGATAGACATGGGCACGAATGGAAAAAAAAAACCAGAACAGGCTGTTTGATGTTCTTTCCAATGACAAACACAAACAGCCAACTGGACCCGCACATGTTCCGTTCCTCAACGTGTTCGATGTTTGGGGTTCGTCGGCACCAGGGTGGCCCCCTTAGCACTCAGAGAGCCCATATTCACAGGGAATGTGCAGCAGGCTCTTCTCCAGACACCACCCAAGTCTGATCAAGATTGCAGTATGGATCTCAGAGTTATACATTCCCAAATTTGACACCCCCAGGAAATTCCCAATCAACACAAATGGAGCCACCCTCCCCAGTTCACTTGTGCCCCATGCGGCGGACCTGAAGGCATGCCACCTCCCCTCTCGGGGAAAGGGGGTCTGGCCACTTGCTGGCGGCACTCCCCATGTGCCTGCCCACCAGGCCTCCGGGTCGGAGGCGGACAACGCATCCGCTGGTGCAGTGAGGTGGGTGAAGACTGCAGCCGCTGGGCCTAGCAGGCACAGGGAGGCATTGGCGTGTCACCTCCCCTCAGGGGGTGGGGGTTTGGCTGCTCACCAGCAGCACCCTCATGTGCCCAACCACCAGGCCTCCAGGTGGGAGGTGGACAACACATCCCCTTGTGCAGCAAGGTGGGCAAAGACTGCGGCCACTGGGCCTGGTGGGAATGGGGAGGCATTGGCGTGCTGACTCCCCTCAGGGGGTGGGGTCTGGCCACTCACCGGCGGCATTCCCCATGTGCCCGCCCACCAGGCCTCCAGGTGGGAGGCAGACAACACATCCGCCTGTGCAGTAAGGTGGGCGAAGACTGCAGCCGCCAAGCCTGGCAGGCATGGGGAGGCATTGGCATGCTGCCTCCCGTCAGGGTGCTGGGGGGTCTGGCCACTTGATGGTGGCACCCCCCATGTGCATACCCCCCAGGCCTCCAGGTTGGAGGTGGACAATGCATCCGCTTGTGCAGCAAGGTGGGTGAAGACTGCGGCTGCCGGGACTGGTGGGCACGGGGAGGCGGTGGTGTGCTACCTCCCCTCAGGGGGCAGGGGGTCTGGCCGTTCACTGGTGGCACCCCCCATGTGCCTGCCCACCAGGCCTGGTGCACCTATCAAAGTTTCAGAAGCCTGTTAGCAGTGGGAGTGGGCCTGGCTAAACCTGACCCAAATGTGCCAGCCCTCATTCGAGATACCCACAGGACTCAATGTGCAAGGGTGCGCGATGACGGCATGGAGAACCAAGAGGTGAAATGTTGTAGTAGCCTGTGGAACCCCACGATGGATATGGGCCATATAGGGCAATCATCTCTGCCAAGAGGCAGAGGCCCACCTCCTGAGCCCCCAACCTTGTCGTTCTAAGCGGTGTTGTCCCAGACCCTGAGGGGACAACCTCCGTGAGCGCAGCCTGCCTGAGCGCTCCGCTCCCACCAGTGTCACCCTCAGGGCAAGGTGACCCTCCCACTGATCCCCACTCAGCAGAACTGGTTGCCCCCTTTCTCTCCGCAATGGATGTTTCACTGCATGAGGATGAATACCACAGGCTCGGGTGGTGCAACTTCCTGTGCTGAGTCAGGACCATCGAAGACAGGTTTTTGGGGTTTTGCCCCTGCACACCAGGACACCACAGGCACGGCAATGCACCACATGGGGGTCATTAGGAAGGGCTTGAAAGTCCCTCCATATGGAGGCATAGAAACGTCGACCGCTAACTGTCCCAGGGGAAGGAGGACGAATGGTTACAGGCTGTGCTGTGGAGCTGGCCACGGATGACAGGGTGAGGGGTGGACTGCAGGCTGTGGACTGCAGGCAGGGAAACCACCAAGAGTTTGTGATGGGGATGGGAGGGATCTTTCAAAAAACACAAACCATTCCTCCAGAGATCCGTCACCCACCCCCTCCTCAAAATGTTGAGAGATCCTCTCTCCCCAATGGAAAGACCTCTTTGGCCCCCTCCACAGCCCCCACAGGTGAATTTGGGGGAGCAGGAGGATTCTTTGCTGCCCCCAAGCCACACCCACTACTGCTTTCCACAAGTAAACCAGGAGGACTGCCTTCGCACTTCACCCCACAACTACTCTTGGCAGCCAACACAACAGGAAGACTAATTGTGCCACCAAACTAGAATTAAGGAGGACAGAAATGGAGAGAACATTGTGAGACCTCAGCCGAGGTGCCCAGTGAGCTTGGCCCCAGGGCCTGGCAGCAGCTCTGGAACCAGAGGGAGGGCGTATAGCACGAGCCCAGCACTCCCAGAGACCTGACCAGATCAGGCAGTGATAATAATGTGAGCCCTCAGCCGAGGTGCCCACTGAGCTTGGCCCCAGGGTCTGGCCACAGCCCTGGAACCAGAGGCTGGGGCTAGAGCCCTAGCCCAGCAGCACTCTCAGAAGTCTGATCAGATCAGGCACTGATAGTAATGTGAGCCCTCATCTGAGGTGCCCACTGAGCTTGGCCCCAGGAACTGGCAGCATCCCTGGAACCAGAAGGAGGGGGAAGAGCCCTAGCCCAGCAGCACTCCCAGACACCTGACCAGATCAGGCACTGATTATCGGGGTGAGCCCTCAGCCAAGGTGCCCACTGAGCTTGGCAGCAGCCCTGGAATGGGGAGGCATTGGCGTGAGAGGGGATAGCTCCCTATCCCATCCCCCACACACTGAAAAAAGCCCAGCTCCGATGCATTCTCCCACTCTCTCCTACAAAACGCTATTAAGAGCTCTGTCCCACTCCACTGCTTGCTGAAAGTGAAACCAGAACTGGGAACACAGTGCCCTTTTATAAGCTGAGGACTTGTGGAGAAACGCAGGGGGGCTGTGGTTGGCAGTCAGAACTGCCTAACAGGGTTTGCAGGGATGAGATCGGAGTTCCCATGGCCACAGAACAACCCCCTCCTCCCTCCTTTCCCCCTGGTGTCTGCTCCCACATTACCAATTGTTACCGATTTGCAGCTCCAGGCTTTGATTGGGGTGTCCAGGGTGACAGAGGGAGTGCAGACAGAGTTCAGGTACTCCCCCCCCCCTCCGTTGCCGAGGCAATTGATTGAAGGCGCCTGAGTGTCTAGCTTCCCGAACTGTAGCCGAGCGCAACAAACGAGGCTTGCGCCGACTGCCTGTTTGGCTGGAGTGGCACATCCAGAACAGCCTGTTCGTGAGCAGCTGAGCGGCCTGTTTGTGGCTTTTTTTCATTCATAATGCTGTTCGTGCTCATGTCTAGTTCTGGAAATTGATAGCAAACCACTCCTTTAAGACTCTTTCCCCTATCGATTCTTCTATCTCCTCTGAGGACTGGGAAGCATTCTTGTGCAAACTTTACTTTGATACTCATTGTTCCTCACCTCTATGGAAACAAGAGGCTTCGTTGGACCTGACAAATCAACCCTATTCAGGGTAGCCATAACCATCCAGTGTAGAACATCAGTTTTACCAACCAGCATCACTTCCATCTTAAATACAGAGCTGATGACCCAATCTCAAAACTACACCTGATTTAATTCAGTGTCTTAAAATGATGTTTAAAACATTTCTGCAAGAAAAGAATCCTGTGGCATTCCTTGGGATAGATGCCAAGCTGCTGAATCAGCATCCCAGTGGTAACTTTCTGAAGGAAAGGTCTAACCACCTAACTGCCATTCCTAATCTGTATGAGAGGATAGGGATGCTGTGAACATTTTTGTCAGGTGAACATATCATGTTCAACAATGCAATCACTCATTAGCTAGGAATCCGCTATCTTTGTCTCAAAACTGTCTGAGTTGACATCTGCTGAACAGTTGTGTGACTATGTAGTAGCTCTGATGGTGGAGTTTTGTTTCCTTGTAGAGGAAGAGTTTGCATCTATGCAACAGGAGATATTGATTATTCTCCAGGGGCATAGAAGGTTGAGTCTGATAATTAAATGAGTTCCATTGGGTTGTGTGCAAATGAACATGCATGAAATATACGGTCAAGATGCTTGTGAACAGCTGAAATGTTTGTCAAAAAATTGGCCTATTCACAAAACCAGTGAATAGAACATGAGTTGAACTTTCAGATATTCACACATCCTGAAAGGCTACCAATAGGCCCAGTAAGACTGAAAGGAATGCCTTGTCCATATTCATTTGTAGGCAGAGAGACTGCCCATCAGAATGACCAATGTTATCTCAGTTCAAAAGCCAGGTCTGAAGCCAGTTCAAGGGACGAATACCTGAATTTTCTGCTACCATCTGCTCAACCAAAAACATTAAATTAGAAACAGGCCTACAGACATCCATAATTTTCTTAACCAAGGAAGGTTAGCTGTTGGTGTAGTTATTTCCTCTGTTAGAAGCCTTGGAAAAATCCCCTCCACACAATTCTCACCTAAAAATTCCTTATTTCTTCTTACTTCATTAGCAAGAATGGGCAGGTATCTAAACTGCAGGTATATTTGGATCCTATACTGTTCCTCTGTGCACACTTCTTTCCAGGTACAGCAAAGGCTGTCCTCTAAAAATGGAAGATGCTTACTGTAGCCCTAGGCACTTCCACTTTTGCTTGACCATTTTCTTTTACTGAGCTGCCATATGCCTAGCACTGATCCTAAGAGTGGCTGAATAACTAAGAGAGAGTTGGCAAAGCAGATGTGATTGGTAGTAAGCACTCTTGGCCACTGTGCCAACTTGCTTTTCAAGCACCAAGGCTGGATTCATGAGCATCCTTGAGCTCTTTACCTACTTTGAAAAAACTAACCCTGCTCCATCTCAGACAAGTGGACCCTCTAGAACATTTGAGGGTTTTTTGTACTTTTTTTGGTACTTATTTATTTAAAATATTTATTAGCTGCCTTTCTACCATGCAGGAACTCTTAGTGGCCTACAAATAAAATAACACTACACACACATACACCCCAATTAAAAAACCCAGTTTAAGGCTACCATCTTTAGCTGCCTCGTAAAGATCAACATTGAGCGTGCCAGGTACACCTCCCTGAAGAGGTTGTTCCATAATTATGGGGCTGATGCTGAAAAGACCCTCTCTTGTGAACCCACAAAATGAGCTTCTTTACGTGATAGAACAGTCAAGAAAGCCTCTCCCTGTGAGCTTAGCTCCAAGGCAAGAATGTAAGGGAGAAGATAGTCCTTCAGATACTCTGTTCCCAAGCCACATAGGGCTTTAAAGGACAACCTCCCCAAACCCCTGTATTTGACCCAGGAATTGATTGATCAACAGTGTAATTGCTGTAGTATTGGAGTCACATGCTCCTGATAGCTTGCCTCAATGAGCAGTCTAGCCACAGGTTCTGCACTAGCTGCAGCTTCTAAGTACTCTTTAAGGGTTGCCCTGTGTAGAGTGCATTGATCATCTAGATGTAACTAAGGCACGGATCACTGTGGCTGGATCAGACTGACCCAGAAATGGGCACAGTTGATGCACTAGCTGAAGCTAGGCAAAAGCACTCAAACCACCTGGTTTTCAAAGATGACTGCTGTGTCAAGCAGCATTCCCAATCTGCAAACATGGCTTTTCAAGGGGAGTATAACCCAAGCCAAGACAGGAGAGCAGACTTCAGCTTTCCCTACCAACATTACCTGTTGGCTTGTTCATCCCGACTATGGTCTTGAAGGACCAGTTCAGAAACAAGAAAGATGCATCTGTAGGCTTAGAAAATGAAATATAGAGCAATGGGATTTGTTTGTGCATAGATGTTGAAGACCAGATTCTATACATAAGATCTACCTGCAGTTTATAACAATTTAGTGCTCAAAGCATGCATAAAGAACAAAATTATGTTTAATAATTGCCAGAATTACAATAAAAATGAAGGCCAAGTTTAATACCTGCTGCCACAATGTGACTGTTTCCTGGTTCCCATAGTTAGTCTCCCATCAGACTTTTTGCTATGAGCAGCACATTAGAACCTTAAGGAAATGAAAGGTAGAGTAAAACATCTGGTTTCTCAGGCCTACCACTGATAGCTGATTACCTGGCATGCTTTAATTCAATATTAAAAAGCGGACTAAGTGGTAGGGGTGACATTTAGGGAAGACGAGAGTGGGAACTTGTGTGATTATCCATTAGGAACACTATATTTTAGGAAAAAATCAGGTATGTAATCAACCTGTGACTGGACATAGTTTTGACCTGAAGAAAATTTCTAGCTAACTTGCTCTTGTTGAGTACAAAGCTCCTACTTCAGAGCAGATAGTTCTGGGAGACTTGGACTTTTAATGAAATTCTGTGGAGTGCTATAAACTTAGTCTTTCAATGCATGTTTATGTACAGAGTGAAGGTTTTAATCTGCGTTAGCAAATGTTATTAAAATATAACCTCAGGTGGTAATAGTTATTCCAGATTACTCTCAATAAATTAATTAGAGTAAAAAGTGAGATCTTTTGTATGTATCTCAAGGAGGGCTAGACTGAGAAATTAAGCCTCTGGCTCTTCTTAATCCCTAATGCTTTCCTTGGCCTTCACACAATTTCTCTAAGTCCCTAATGCATTAATTGGCTCTGACACAATTTTGCGTAATGCCTAACCCTTCCTCATTTCTATAGAGAGTGCCGATAGAATCTATCTCTGCAGCTCACCCAGGTTTGCAAAACCACAGGGCCTTTCTTCTGCTATCCACGAGGACTCTTGCTTATAGCACTATTGAGATAGCTTAGCTGCCTTTTCAAGAAGCATAAGTGAAAATCTGTTTAAGCCAATCTGAGCAACCCCTTTAGCATCATTCAACAGTGTGAATCAGTACCTTGCTTTAACAAAAAAAAATAATAATGATGAAGAGGTTTGGCTGTATGAATGTTGCATAGGAACATGGAGCTGGAATGGATTCCAGGGGTTATCTAGTCCAACCCACTGCACAATGCAGGAAATTCACAGCTATCTCCCCTCACCTTCCCCAGGGACCTCTGCTCTACACATAAAGGAAGGCAAAAACCTCCAGGATCCCCAGCCCAAAGCAATCAAACTAGAAGAACAGAAACAAAAATTGCACTAGTAAAAACTGCATTTATCTCAACTTTTTTATTTGCCTCATTTTTAATTTTGTAACTGTGAACTAAAAATGTTCTGAAATGGACATTGTTATTTTGTATGACAATAGCGGCAAGAATACTATATACGCAGAAATGGAAAGTGCAAGAAATACCATCTATTGAAGAATGGATACAAAAGTTGCTGTACATGGCAGACATGGATAAGATGACAAGAAAGCTGAGAGACCAGAACTCTGAAGAATTTTTTAATGACTGGGGAAGACTGAAGGAGTATTTGGAGAAAAATGGGATGTGAAGGGGAAATTATGGCAATTTGATAGCTACTAATTGGAGAAAATATTGGAGATAGGGATTTTTACCATTTAAAGTGAAGTTTTAATTATTGTTAAGTATAAGTTTTGAATAGATATGAATTTAATGGATATAATTTAGTTTATTAGGGAAATATGAGATAATAATATATAAACGGAATAGATAAGTAAGGAATAGAATAAGATAAGGGTTGGAAAGCTGTTGGAAGTCTGAGAAAAAGGGGGGAGGGAAAGGGTGGGGGAAAATTGATATTTAAGTTTTAAATAAAAATGTTATTTGTAATATGTACTCACCTAATAAAAAAATTAAAAAAAAATAAAAATGTTCTGAAACAACACTTCATTATTGATTGACTGAGCTACTACTGGAATTCTTCTCAACTAACATCGAGCTTTCTATGGCTATATATTTGGCTCAGTCACTAACTAAAAGAGAGACTGCAACCAAGAAATCAGAAGAAAACTGAGACTTGGAAGGGCAGCCATGAAGGAACTAGAAAAGATCCTTAAACCAAAGGATGCTGGCAACTAAGATCAAGATAATTTATACTATGGTATTCCCCATTACTATGTATAGATGTGAAAGTTGGACAATGAAGAAAGCTGACAGGAAGAAAAATTGATTCATCTGAAATGTGGTGCTAGAGGCGAGTTTTGCAGATACCATGGATGTCCAAAAAGACAAATATGTGGGTTCTAGATCAAATCAAGCCTGAAGTCTCCCTAGAAGCAAAAATGACAAAACTAAGACTATTGTACTTTGGTCACATCATGAGAAGACAAGTCAGTGGAAAAGACAATAATGCTAGGAAAAGCGGAAGACAGTAGGAAAAGAATAAGACCCAAAATGAGATGGCTTGATTCAATAAAGGAAGCCACATTCTCCAGTTTGCAAGATTTGAGCAAGTCTGTTAATGATAGGATGTTTTGGAAGTCTTTCATTCATAGAGTTGCCATAAATCTGTAGTGACTTGATGGCACATAACCACAGACACAGACACATACACACATCATTGCCTCACTGACACCACTGAATGCTTGATATAATTCACAGATTCATTACATGTTATGAACATAAAACCACCTTATACTTATTTTGAATTCACTGCATAAAGGCAAACCACTTTTATCCACAGAAATTAGCAACCACAAAGCAAAAAATAGATTCCACCCTTAGGAAGTAAAGGCTTTTCTGCCCCAGCAAAGTTTCTCTTAGTAAGGGGGAAAAATTCTTGTGACACTTATAGATAGAGATGGGCACGAACCGAAATATGAACCAAAATTAAGCACGAAGCAGGCTGGTTTGTGGTTCGCGAACCATGGTTTGTCAGATCCCATTTCTGACAAATCGCCATGAACTTTTAGGCTGGTTCGTTTGGTTCATTTTTTTGGTTCATCACTGCAGACAGCCTGGTGCCAATCAATCAGTTTCCTAGGCAGCAGGGGATGGACTTCCTGCAGACTCCATTTTGGACTCCATTTTCCACTTGATGAACCACTGCGGTTTGTGAAAGTTCGTGGTTCGTGGTTCGTGGTATTTGATGAACTATGAACCACATGGTTCAGTTTTTTTCCGGTTTCTTGTCCATCTCTACTTATAGACGAACAAATGTATTGTTATATAAACTTTTATGATCCAGAATCCCATTTGCCAGGTGCATGACTTTCCTTAATACTCTGTGAGAAAGAAGATAAATGAAGTAAATAAGTAAATGCTCTATGGGATATAGTGCAAGGGGCATCTTGGGCTCTTCCACCATATCTGCCTGTGCCCATACATGGCCTGTATAAAGTACAAAGCAGAACAGCATGTATACTGTTGTGCTGAAGACTATTGCTATTCCTAGCCTTACAGTGTTCTGTATTACCTATTTCATGAATTTGTGCATAAATATTATATCTTGTGAGATCATTTGCTATCTTACATTTAAAATTAAGAAGAAAGCTCATGCACATTCAATAGAGCAGATAAAGAAGCATTTGGATGTATATGTTTGAAAATTCCAGGGTGCATTAACTTTTGGCTTGATAGCTTTTTTTCCAGTATGTGAACACAGAACTCCCCAAGAAGCACAGCAGTTTGAATGTAATAAGCTAAATCGTGTTGTGAATGAAACATGTCTTTAAGATCAAGTATCAAGCTCAACAAAGCAAGAATGCACAATAAGAGCTCAAGCATATGCAAAGTACCGTAATGGACTTGGAACAGAGAAGGAGTTTGATAAGTCAAATCTCCATAAATTCCATCATGAATGCTGCTATCCATTAAGATTTTGCAAGATGCTTTGGTAAAATAAAATACTCTGCCCTGAACCCAAAATATGCTGTGACAAGCATCCTGTTTGAATGCAATAAACAGCCATGAATGTGCATTTCTGCTCTTGGGCTGAATTTCTCCCTTTACTAAAGGGTATGGCTAAAACCCTTATGGGCTGGAGTGTTCTGTATGTCCTGATGGGATTGTTGGATTCAGATAACAAACAAATAAAGTCTTTTGTTTCTTTAAAAAAAACATATTTTAAGAGAGTACTTATGAGGTCACATTCCTGTGCATTTCTGTAATTTCAAAAGGATGCTTGTGCCTGTGGGAATTTTGCTAATATTTTACATGTGTAAGTCTTGCTCCAATGAGGGCTAAAGAAGTATTCCATTGGGAGAAGCTCAGTCTTTCTAGAGAGGTTGGAGGGCCTGAAGTAGCAGAGAGCTTGCCTCAGGAGAACTTCATCTTTTCTGTAAAGTTATACGTTAATATTTTAGCGACTACAAGGAACTCTTGAAAAGCAAGAGGAAAGACAACACACCAAGGCAGAGGAGAACCTTAGGTCTATTCAGCTCCAAGGAACCAGTTTGATCAAAGTAGAAAGTATGAGACTCTGAGCCAAACTACACAAGATGAATGGCACATGAACGACACGCAAATTGACTTACACATGTCTCCCCATTGCTTTCCTGTACAGTCTCCAGCACAGCCAGACTGCACTTGATCCCGTGTCTGTGCTGGCACAGGTTTCTTCTGTTGTTCTCCAAGATGTGGGAATGATATCCCACTATGCACCACCAGTTTGCAAATGTTTAAACCATCCCCTGTAACTGTCCCCCATCCCCTATTGACTTTCTGTGCAAGAAGAGAGAAGTGGAAGCAAAACAGAATTGCCACTCTGCAACAGTGACTCGATTATATGGTCCACGGACACTCGCCAATGCGCCTACATGTAAACCACTTTTCTGCCAACATGTGCACAGAGCAGAGCCACGGACACAAGTTCACCAGGGGTAAAAGAGACACAGGAAAGTAAGGAAAAGTAATTAATCTGGCCATCCATATAGACTTGTGTAATTCGTCTCGTCTAGTTTGGCTCTCTGGGTCTGCTTGGGCACGCAAGGCCTGAACTGTTTCACATTAGTGATTGTTCTATGTATCTTGTCATTTAAGTCTTATGTATAAAAAGAAAGAAAGAAGAGATTTAAAGTTTGTTTATTGTAATTGTCATTCATATAAGTATCACAATGTGGACTTACACTGTCCAAAGACTTGAACTCCCTCAGTTCTTTAACTGAATAATAATAATAATTGTGCTTATATACTGCTCTTCTAGACAGATTCATACCTCACCCAGAGCAGTGAACAAGTTAATATTATTATTATTATCCCCACAATATAGCTGGGAGCTGGGGCTGAGAGGAGTGGCTTACCCAAGGTCATCTATTGAGCTCATGGCAATAGAGGGATTCAAACTAGTAAAGTGCTGACTTGCAGCCGAACCACTTAACCACTGTGCTACAGCAGCTCTTGTCTTTTGAGATCCCTCTTTGAGTTTGAATTTAGTGGAAGATATGAATGGTTCGGACAAATTAACAAGGAAATTGAAAGAACAAGAATTGGACTATACACTAAGTTGGGAAAAATTTAAGAAATATGTGGAGAAAAAGTGGGACATGAAGGGGAAACTGTGGTCTTTGAAGAAGTAGGGGAGATGGAAATTTACTTAAGGTTAAAAAGGGGTATATTTTACTGTATTTTATTGGATTAGTATAGTATACTTCAGGGGAGTATAATTATGAGTAATAAGGTTATAGGGAGTATATGTGAAATATAGATAATATAGTTAAGTGGTATGTAAGGAATAGTATGTTATATATATATATATATATATGTAGGGTTTTTTTAGTTAGTATTCGGCCCCTTCCTGGCAAGCAGCGATGCTGCTCAGCCAGGGGCCGTTTATTGCTGCACCGGAGGGATGGACGGCACCACCCCCTCCCTCCATATAAGGAGTTGCTGGGAGGGCTGAGCGAGCGTTAGTGACGCAGCTCTGCCCTCCCAGCTCAGTGCAGCTCAGTCGCTCGGAGGAGACAGACGTCTCCAGCGAGCGATTGGGGGCCTAGAGCACAGGCGCGTTTGCTGGTCTCTGGGCGGGACGGGCGAGGCACGGCGCAGCAGAGCAGCTTCTGGGCAGCATCGGAGGCGTCGTTGTCGTCCCGCGGCTTCGGAGTGCGCTGGACGGCTGAGGCGCGGCGCGGCTGCGCGGCCTCCTCTTTCTCCGTCGGCGGCATCAGGCCGTCAAGGAGCAGCAGAGCAGTAGGGGGTTTTTGTGGCCCGTGTTCCGCGGCCCGCAGCTGGGCGGCCTCTTACTTGCCGTTCAAGGCACAGGGAGGCAGGCTACCTGGGTGGGGTGGTTATTGGGGCGTGGGTTGGAAGTTAGCCCAGCCCCCCCTCCTTTTTGCAGTGCAGTTTTGGGGCAGGAGGGAAGCCCTGGTGTGGGCCTCCCTGTGCGGGCGTCGCCCTGGTGGAACGAGCCTAGAGGGCCACGTTATTAGCTAGCCCCTGGGTCCGGCCGCCATTTTGTCACCAAGGTCCGGTGGCCATTTTGTGTGGGCCCTGTGGAGTCAGCCAATTTGACCGCTCCTGTTGAACAGCGGGCAGTGTGACCTAGTGGGAAGGGCTGTGCTGCACGTTGGCTGGGTCTGCCGAGTGGGTGCTCAGAGGGGTTGGTGCTCATTCATGTTTGGGGCGCCCCCCCTTTTTTAGAATAAGGTGCGGCCAAGGCAGTCTTGCCTAGTAATTACTGCGGCCCGGTGAGGGAAATTTTTTCCTGGTTGCCTTTTGGTGGCTCGTCCATACTCATCAGATCTTGGAAGCTAAGCAAGGTTAGCCTTGTTTGGTGTTGGGGGGCCTGACTCAGCCTAAGGCCTAAGGAAGTGACGCCAGAGGTTGTGGTATTGTACTATAGGTGGGACTCACTATGGCTCCCAAGAAAGGTAAAGGAGCTTCCAAAGGGAAGCAGCCTGCTAGGAGGGCGCCATCTAAACGGCCCCCTCCCCCGGCTATTTCGTCTTCTGATGAAGATGACTCCTTGGGGGACCAACAGAATATCTTAAGGCGTCTGGAGGCTCTTGAACAGGCTAAAGGGGACATGGGCTCTGCACAACAAGGGGTGCGAGCAATACGGCCTGTGCGGCGCACAGCTAGGGACGCTACTAATCGTGACATTTTGCGTCGTTTATCAGTTTTGGAGGGCGCTTCTGGATCCCCAGCGGCTGGAACCAGCAGTGGCCGTGCAGTGACGGTGTCGAATGTCCAGGAACCGGCGGCTGAAGTGGTTGACTTGCCCGAGGAGTTACCGCCTGTGGCAGTGGCTGTGGACCCAGTGGAGCCGGCTGGTAAGGACATTGCACCACATTACACTTATCCGTGGCCTTGGGGCCCGTGGGCGCAGGGCACAGCCAGTGGGTCGGTTAGTAGTGCGCTGGATGCCCCCTCCAACACGACGGCTGCTCTTGCAGGCCCGGTGCAGCCCGTCCTTAATCAGGGCATTCCAACTGGCGCTCAGCAGCAGGCGGTTCCTTTTCAGGCTTGGGGGTGTTCCCCCTTTGGTTGGCCGGGATTGTCAGCCGGCCCCTGGGGTTATTATCCCTATCAAGCATTGAACTATGGCCAGGTC
The DNA here is from genome assembly GCF_028583425.1 of Eublepharis macularius. Taxonomy (NCBI): domain Eukaryota; kingdom Metazoa; phylum Chordata; class Lepidosauria; order Squamata; family Eublepharidae; genus Eublepharis; species Eublepharis macularius. Next base: position 75,958,055 of record NC_072793.1, read on the forward strand.
CCTTTCCATGCTCTGCCGTTTGGTGACACGGCCCTTCCTTTAGGTGATCACTTGGCGCAGGCCACGAGGGATAAAATCCTTCGTGGGGAGTATGTTGACGTCTTTTCCCTTCTCTACCGTGAGTTAGAGAAGAAGGATAAAGACGAGATGGACGACAGGGACAAGGAGCGTTTGAAAAGGAGACGGGTCGATAGGACCTGGAACAATTGGCTGCCTGGTTTTTTGATTTATGCCGGGGTGATTGCCAGGGCACAGCCCGGTCGGGCTGCATCACTGTTTCAGTATTTGGACATCATACTGAAAGGTTATACGGGCTTCTCAGGGGCTGCATGGATGCAGTACGATGAGGAGTTCCGTATGCGGGCAGCTATGAACCCTGGCCTTCCGTGGGACCGCATTCACCAACAGCTGTGGTTGTCGGTGATGTCCCCTGCTAAGCCAAACTTAGGGGATCGTTCGGACAGCGGCCATGTAGTTTCACGCAGCGCCCAATCAACCAATACCCGCAGTGGGGCGGGGCAGCAGGTTCAACCCCGGCTGCTCTGCTGGGAGTATGCGTATAAAGGTACCTGCCCTAGAAAACCTTGCCGTTTCCGGCATGAATGCCCATCTTGTGTGGGCCAGCACCCCTACAATACCTGTGGGAAAGCCCGGCAGGGTTGGGGAGGCAAAAAGCAGGGAGGTGGTGGTCCCAGTGGCCAGCAGCCTCCTGGAAAAGGGCCCCAGCCCGGTAAGGCTGAGGGTCCTTGAACGCCTGTTACGTTATTATCCTCTCAAGGAGGATGCAGTTTATTTGTTGGCAGGTTTCAGGGATGGTTTCAGAATCCCCGTTCAAGGTTCTAGGGCCCCGTTCATGGCCGAGAATTTACGTTCTGTTCAAGGCAGGGAGGATATAGTTAGACAAAAAATCCGGAAAGAATGTGCGGAAGGCAGAGTTTTGGGGCCGTTTGCGACCCCTCCAACCCCCAATTTTCGGGTGTCTCCTTTGGGGGTGGTGCCGAAGAAGGCGGTGGGCGAGTATCGCCTTATCCATCACCTTTCCTACCCGAAAGGGGGTTCAGTTAACGATGCCATTCCAGACCACTTATGTTCAGTACGGTACACCTCTTTCGACCAGGCTGTGCAGGTGGTGCGCCGGTGTGGGGTGGGCGCGGATATGGCGAAATGCGACATCAAGTCTGCATTTCGTCTTCTTCCGGTCCACCCACTGGATTTTGAGCTCTTGGGGTTTGCCTTCGAAGGTGAGTATTACATGGACCGTGCCCTGCCAATGGGTTGCTCCGTGTCTTGTGCAGCCTTTGAGCGCTTCAGCTCATTCCTGGAGTGGGAATTGAGGAGGCGTGCCGCTTGCAGTGACTCCGCCCACTATTTAGATGATTTTTTATTCGTTGGGTGGGCACAGTCGTCTCAATGTGCCAGGCTCTTGGCTACCGTTATGGAGATGGCAGTGGAGCTGGGGGTTCCATTGGCTCACGAGAAGATGGAGGGTCCATCTACGATACTCACCTTTTTCGGTATTGAGTTGGACACTGTTCAGCAATCCTTGCGATTGCCTTGGGATAAAATTGAGGAGCTCAGGGCCCGTTTGCGGGACTTCAAGGGTAAGCACAAGGCTTCCTTGGTCGAGCTGCAACAGCTTGTGGGGCACCTTAATTTTGCATGCAAAGCTATTGCCCCTGGGAGGCCGTTTTTGCGTCGTTTTTGTGACGCCATGGCTCGCCTGCGTGCACCCCATCACAGGTTGCAAGTTACGGGTGGCATGCACGCTGATTTGGAGGTGTGGATGGAATTCTTGAGTGACTTTAATGGCGTTACCTTTTGGCGGGAGGACTTGTTGCTCGAGGCGGAGTTGCAAGTCACATCTGATGCCTCGGGTTCCACTGGCTTCGGAGTTTATTTCCGGAGGCACTGGTGTGCTGAACAGTGGCCCGCTGATTGGCTGGCATCAGACGTGGTTAAGGACTTAACCTTTTTAGAGTTTTTTCCTATTCTGGTAGCAGTTCATCTGTGGGGGGAGGAGCTGGCGAACCACACTGTCCACTTTTGGTGTGACAATTTGGCTGTGGTTCATGTTGTCAACTCCTTGACCTCTAAGTCCCCCAGGGTCATGCGATTGGTGAGGGCATTTACATTATTGTGCCTGCGGCACAATATATTGTTTAAAGCTAGACACGTTCCTGGTGTGTGCAACGGTGTGGCGGACGCTTTGTCTCGCCAACAGATGGAGCGTTTCTGGCAGCTTGCCCCGGAGGCGGATTATCGTCCAGCAGCGATGCCTCCAGAGCTTTGGCTGCTTGGGAGGTCGAGGCGTGCCGTGCCATCCAGCTAGCCATCGCACCCAGTACACGGAGGGCGTATTTTAGAGCGGTAGGCCAGTTGGAGGGGTTCAGACGGGATGCTGGGACTGGTAACACCTGGCCCATTCCGGTCGAGCACATTATTCAGTTTTGTGTCCACCAGAAGGTTCGGGGGCTGGCGGTGAAGTCCATTAAGGGGCAACTGGCCGCCCTGGCCTTCATTAGCAAAGCTCGGGGATTTCCTGAGGCCACGGGCGATTTCCGGGTGCGGAAGATGCTCAAAGGTTGGTCCAGGGAGTGTGCGGTCCACAAGGATCCGCGTCAGCCCATTTCCCCGTCCGTTCTTAAGGGTCTTGGTGCGGTATGGAAGAAGGTTTGTGCATCAGGCTATGAGGCACGGCTCTTTCACGCGGCTGCGTTGACAGCCTTTTTTGGGGCCCTCCGGGTTGGGGAGCTGGTGGTTTCCTCCTGTAAGGATAGGTCTGGCCGCGCTCTTATGGCAAGTGACCTGGCTTTTGATGGTGATACAGTTTCCCTGACGATACGCTGGTCCAAGACGGACCAGATGCGTAAAGGGGCTTGTATTCGGTTGGGCTCTTGCTCTGAGGTGGAGCTGTGCCCAGTCCGTGCATTGAAGAGGTATTGGCATGTGCGGGGAAGTGAGCAGGGGTACCTTTTTCGGCACCTGGATGGTTTTCCCTTAACCCGATACCAGTTCTGGGCAGTGACTAAGCGTGCTCTGGCGACGCTGGGGCTGCAAGGTGTGAGTTTTGGAACTCATTCCTTTCGGATTGGAGTGGCTTTGACGGCCGCTGCCATGGGTTATTCAGGTCAGGCTATTCAAAAGGTTGGTAGGTGGCGGTCAGCTGCCTACCAGTCCTATGTGCGTCCACTTAAGCATGTTTGAATGTTACTAATTGTTGTTTTTCTTAGGTCCTGCGTCACGGGTTGGACGTCAACGCATCTTGATTTGTGGGCACAGTTTTGTCTTCTGGGCTGCCCATCAAGCACGTAGGACGCCGGTTGGGTCCCAGCTCGGGCTAAGCGACCGGGCTACAGTTGAATGGCGGGGCCGTCGAGGTCTTCGGTGGCCGGGCCTGTTGCCATTGCTGTTTGGAGTTGGGTATGACCCGCCACCCCACATCCTTGTTGTGCATTTAGGGGGAAACGATTTGGGTTTGATGTGGGGTAAGGCGTTATCTTCCCAGGCGCTATTTGATATGCGCCTTATTGCAGCACGGTGGCCAGGAGTGCTGATCATGTGGTCGGCTATGATTCCTCGGCGAGTCTGGAGGGAGGCGGGAGATCGCCAGGCCATTGAGCGGGCCAGGATGAAGGCCAATAGGGCCATCCAGAAGGGTTTGGGGGAGGGGTTAGGCGTTTATTTGCCTCACCCCAGGATCAGGGCCGAATTCCCCGACCTCTACAGGGGTGATGGGGTGCACTTGTCCGTGACAGGCAACCGGATATTCCTTGATGATTTGCGGCAAGGACTGCAGTTGGCTTTAGGCTACCAGTGGGGCGCCAGGGCCTAAGCAGAGGCTTGGCCCTGGCGTTGGCTGGTTTGTAGGAGTAGGGTGCGGGACGGTGAGCACCCTTGGCGCTTCCCTATGTGGGAAGAGGGGCCTGCCTAAAGGGCTGGTACTGCTGTGACGGCTGCCAGGCCCACAGGCAGGCTGCCTTCGGGAACCCCAGCCTGCGAGTCCTTTCCCTCACTGCTATACTGCTGAGGTGTCAGGAGCTTAAAGGGGGGGGTGACCAAATTTGCCTGGCCGGCTGGGTCCGCCCCATCTACTGGATGGGTCCCACCTGGGGCTTCGGGGCTCGCCCAGACAGGTCAAGGCGGTGGTCCAGTGTGGGACACCGTGGCTTGACCTGTACCGCTTTAGGTCCTTGCCGCTGTTTGGCTTGTGTTGTTTGTATATAGTTAATAAAGTGGCCCTTAGATCCAACATGGTGTCCGTCTCTTTTCTGACTGGTGTGGCAATTCGGCCCCTTCCTGGCAAGCAGCGATGCTGCTCAGCCAGGGGCCGTTTATTGCTGCACTGGAGGGATGGACGGCACCGCCCCCTCCCTCCATATAAGGAGTTGCTGGGAGGGCTGAGCGAGCGTTAGTGACGCAGCTCTGCCCTCCCAGCTCAGTACAGCTCAGTCGCTCGGCCCACCCGCCTCTCCCTAATTTTATTGGTGTAGGATTAGCTGGCTGCCGTTAAGGGGCCAGGTAGGAATTTTTTCCCCCTTTCCGAATTGGCTTGGGTAAAGGGGTTTTTTCGCCTACCTTGCACCGATAGTTGGGGATTGAGGAATTTGGTGTGAGGTGGTGCTGTTTAGGTGAGTCATGGCTGGTTTGTAGAAGTAGGGTGCGGGACGGTGAGCACCCTTGGCGCTTCCCTATGTGGGAAGAGGGGCCTGCCTAAAGGGCTGGTACTGCTGTGACGGCTGCCAGGCCCACAGGCAGGCTGCCTTCGGGAACCCCAGCCTGCGAGTCCTTTCCCTCACTGCTATACGGCTGAGGTGTCAGGAGCTTAAAGGGGGGGTGACCAAATTTGCCTGACCGGCTGGGTCCGCCCCATCTACTGGATGGGTCCCACCTGGGGCTTCGGGGCTCGCCCAGACAGGTCAAGGCGGTGGTCCAGTGTGGGACACCGTGGCTTGACCTGTACCGCTTTAGGTCCTTGCCGCTGTTTGGCTTGTGTTGTTTGTATATAGTTAATAAAGTGGCCCTTAGATCCAACATGGTGTCCGTCTCTTTTCTGACTGGTGTGGCAATATGTACCTATTATTACTTATATAATTTATATATTTTTAACTAAGATAAGCAATATAGTTAGTGTAGATTGTTAAGATAATTAAAGAGATTTGATAGGTATAATATAGATATATATTACATTATTACATTATTATTATAGACCTTAAGAATTTATATGATTAAGTTGGGTATGGAAAACTGCTGGGAGTCACCAGAAAAGGGGAAGGGGAAGGATGGGGATAATGCAATGGGGTGAATAATGATAATGATTTTTATATGTATGTTTGTAAACCCATCCAATAAAAAAATCTTTTTTTTAAAAAAAGGAAGATATGAATGGTTCAGCCAAAATATAATTTGGAAGAAAAGTATAAAGTATAAAAACTTCTAATGAGTATATCTGAGGCGTTCAGAGGCCCTGGTCAATAAGCAGCATTTCTAATGGCAATATGTACAGCCCATGTGGACTCTAGTCTGCACTCCCAATGCTCAAAATCCTTTAAAAACATTTCTGACTGGTGAAATTGTTCAATTTTGTGATTTTTTAATTTGATTTGCTTAGATTAATAAACAGGATTATTTGGACATTGCTTCCTTTCTCACAAAGACTCAAAGTGATCACCTCTCAAAAGTGAATGAGCTTTGAAAAAACACACAAGGCCTGGCCTTTAGTATGAATACGGTAGCACAGAGGAAGAGGCACATAGCTGAAAAATAAGAACAATGTAAAATTCAACTCAGGCATCTAAATGTGTGGCCGGTGTTTTTCTAATAACTGAAATGGCTGAAATGAAGCTAGGGCATGGAGGATGGCATTCAGTTTAAAGTTAAAGGTCCTGCAGTCAGACCCAGAGTTAAGTTTGCTTGGTCTTATTAAAGTAGACAGTCATAAGAGCAACTGGGCCAAATTGGTGAATTACAAGCTAATGTGCCTAAGGATTTCAACAGAACTGATGGAGAGAGCAAATGTTGATGAGCTAAGACATCTGATTGGAATTCATTTGAAACATCTGGATTACAAAAGAACAACAGTAAGGTCAGGAAGAGTTTACTCAACCTTCACAGTTGACATTCCCCTACCAGTTTGTATCCCAATGAATTTTTATGATTTAACATATAGACGCGCCTTCATGTTGGTGCATCTTAATGCTTTACCATCTGCAGTCTTGTCAGGTAGATATGCTGATATTCCATACTCAGAAAGAACATGTAATTGTGACCTTAATTGTATTGAATCCGTTGACCACATACTTTTAAGCTTAAAACTTAGACAGGAGCTGGTTTTCCCCTCTAATTAGTAAGGATTCTGTTTCTCCAACTGCCAAGACTTCCAGACTACTGAGCAATGAAGATGGATAGGTTATATATAGGGTTGTTGGATTTTTGGCCACCATTGTAGAAATATGGAAACATTCTAAAGCAGCTGCATAAACCCTATCATTACGTGGGTAGTTTCCCATTAACTACCTAAACATAAACTCTTAGTGGCTGTTCAAGACCACTGGGTCAAATGAACAGTAATAGAAAGGAAGGAAGGAAGGAAGGAAGGAAGGAAGGAAGGAAGGAAGGAAGGAAGGAAGGAAGGAAGAAAGAAAGAAAGAAAGAAAGAAAGAAAGAAAGAAAGAAAGAAAGAAAGAAAGAAAGAAAGAAAGAAAGAAAGAAAGAAAGATTCAACTTCTGTTGAAACTTCAGTGGTTTTCATTTAGCACCATTAAAGTCTGACATGTCGTGTGATAGATTATTCAGAAGGGCATGATCATGAAATTGTTTGCTACATATATGATCATTTGAAGAGATCAGTGAAAAGCCAGCCATTTTTATACTTACTGATCTTATTTATTTCACTTCCTGTGCAGGTGGTAACCATTATTTTAAAATCTCTGCATATTCCTTCATGTGAAGGTGACATTTCATATCTCAAGTTCTAGCTTTCAATTCCGATCGACATATTTCCAAGCTATTGCAGAAAATGTAATCGACTTATTCATGCAAGAAACATCTTCAGCAACACTGCTGGATGAATATAAAGAAAAGGAAAGTTGTACTTGAGAATGGAATTTTTCTTTTCTCATTTAGGATGAGAATTTGCTATTCTCAATTTAAATAGAACATTTTAACCTTAGAGTAGGATTTCTGCATATTCACCAAGCCATTGTATAATTTAAACTTGTTATTTAACAGTTGTTCTAAAATACATATGGTATTGTGACACACAGGTCAAACCAATTAAACATTCCCAAGTTTATATCCTGGGTTCAATCTAAAACCAAAACTTAATTGAATGGAATATGTGCAGAACAGCACTTTATCAATTGTGACTATAACATGTTTGAGGGCACATATACTTAAATTTTTGAACCTGCAGGTGGAATCTCGTTATATCATTGTCAAACTGGTTTATTTGATGTTAAAACTGTATCAGTGTGAGCTTGAAGGGAGTTTAAAGTTGAATGCAATGCTCATTACAGAAATGAACTCTCCTCAAGATTTTATTACATTAAAGCACAAATAACATTTCACCACTGGAACAACATTCTGGCCTATCCACATGGCAGTATTCATTTTCACAAGAAGTCAGCAGGATGTCTTCCCACATGAAGGTTCACAAAGGATCAAGACTCTTACCACACATTTAATAAAAGATGGCGGGGAGAGGGGGGTTGAAAGAATGAGAGGGCAAAGGTTATGACTAGAGATGGGCACGAACCGAAATACGAACCAAAATTAAGCATGAACCAGGCCGGTTCGTGGTTTGTGAACCAGAGATTCATCAGATCCCATTTCTGATGAACCGCCATGAACTTTAGGCTGGTTTGTTTTGTTTGTTTTTTGGTTTGTCACTGCAGACAGCCTGGTGCCAATCAATCAGTTTCCTAGACAACAGGGGATGGACTTCTTGCAGACCTTCTGCTGACCCAGAAGTGAACTTTTGCTGGCCTGGAAGTGACTTTCTGCTGATCCGGAAGTTGATTTTCTGACCTTTATGTGATGTTTTTACAAACCAAACAAACCAGTTCAAGAACCAGAGGCAGGTTCGTGAAAGTTTGTGGTTTGTGAAGTTTGACGAACCGTGAACGACATGGTTCGGGTTTTTTCCGGTTCATGCCCATCTCTAGTTATGACAGTTGAAATTATAGCAGAAGGGAATCTTACAGAAATATAGCTTTCCCTTTCTGCTGAACCACATAGATAAGATTACCTAAGCCAAAAGTCTGCTGAATCTTGACTGCATATTTAAGGAACTTTGATTTCTCTTCGGAAGAGTTTGGATATTAATAAAGGCATATAGTACTGTAAATGAGTGGTCAAGTAGTTGGGTTGTGAATCAGCACTCTGCTGGTTCAAATCCCACTACTTCTGTAAGCTCAGTAGGTGACCTTGGGTAAGCCACTCCTGCCAGCACTAGCTCCCCAGCTGTATTGTGGGATAATGATAACATTGATCTTGTTCACCGCTCTGAGTGGAACACTATTTGTCTTGAAGAGCTGTACATAAATGCCGTTATTTTTATTATTATAGTACATGGGCCATCCCTTTACTTAATCCTTTGCTCATTCCAGAATTTGTTCAGGCTGAGTTCTTAGCAGCAATAAGTCCAGAAGTCAAAAAGATGGAGCAAAGTATCCTGTGGTCTGTGACTGTGTTGCTCCGACACTACATAGCTCCACATCTTCTCAATTAATGTGAAATCAGATGTTCCTGCAAAGGAAATTCTCCACCCACCCCTCCATTCTTGAACCCTGGAATTAAATACTTTTGAAAAAAAAAATGTAATGTTTAGCCTTAATTTGTAGAATTGAAAAGTTTTCATTGTCAGATGCAGTAATATTTGGATTGCTTTTCTGTATACACCTACCTCCTATTGATTCTTATTTTAGAGCAGGGTTTCTCAAATGTGTGGTTAACTTGGAGGGTCTTCCTAAGGGTGTATGGCCAACTGCCAGGTGAAGAATGGTCTTTTTGCTGATACCCTTGCAGTGTTTACTTTTAGTGGCCTGAAGACAATATATCAAAATACTCAGAAATACTCTTTCTTGTATCTGTAAGCAGGGTGGAAATGAAATGCTGTTCTCCGTGCTATGTTGACTATTATTGGCAGGTACTGAGGAAGCAGCTGCTTCTTTCTCACATTCTTCTTAGTGACAGAATTCTGCTTTCAGAGACCTTGAACAAAGACCTTGAATATGTGGCCTCTCCCCAACCCAGCTAGGCTACCCATCTTGCCACTTCCTCTTAATGTACTGCATGCATTATGAAATACATCCACATGTTCACATGCAAGATGCCAAGGGATGCTCCTTCCCCTTTTTGGCTGCACATACATGATCCAGAGAGCTAATTCATACATTGCAGAGTACACATATCCCTCCATGTGAACTTTGTACAGATCTGTTCTAGAAGCTCAATTTCCAGATGTGCACCATACACTTACATGTACTGATGGCTACATGTAAGCTTCCCAGTGGATCAAATAAGAGCTCTGCAGGACCATTTCAGGTCAGAATGCAGGTCAGTGCAGGAGGAAAGCTAAAACCCTTCATCTTGTGTTTTGCAACCCAAATCTGAACTAAGCCTACAAGTGCCTGGAATTGAGTTCCCAGCACAGATCTCCAGGTGCATGGGCCATGTATCCAATACATGGGCTTTGCAAAGTGTGATTTGGTCCTAAATTTGCGCAATGGACATAAGATTTGCAACCCTCCCATTAGATTTGTGCATTTTGTTAGTAATTACAAAAAAGGGATGTTTCATAATTTTTGTAATTATTAATATGAAAACAAAAAAAAATCCCCATCCAAACAGCCTCTAATGAGGAAAAAAACATGATTTCTGTTTATTGTTTCCTGTTTCTTATTGCAGTTTTGCCTCTCTCTGACTCTAGTAGTTTCACATTTACAAGGCAGCCAACATTTCCATAAACTTTGTTCCTTAGTCAGAGGCCCTAGACTGTCTTGCCTGACTACAAGCTATAGCCACTAGGTTTACTTAAATGTGTGAAGTACTTTGGTCATGAAGAACTGAGGTGGAACTTTGCCCTCATCTCTCCACCCAATGCCTGCCTAACTGGGGCAAATTTCCCCTTGCAGTCTGCCTTTCTCTGCTTGCCTCTAAACCCAAGCAAATCTACCTCAAGATTCTCTTGTGGCTGCATATCTACCCAGTGCCATCAAATGCCCTTGCCTTAGGGTTGCCAGGTCCCTCAAGTCTCCCAGCGGGGAGACTGGGACGCTGGCTCCTACCTCGTTGGGGCTTCCCTTGTTGTGTCTGTGTGCGTGCTTTGCGCGTGCGCGCTCCTGGTGTACAAGATGACGTCACTTCAGGAGTGACATCATCATGCAGGGATGACACATCGTGCACACCAGGGAGGGCAGAGACAGTGGGCAGCTCTCTCTGTCTCTCTCGCCGTTGCCGCCGCTGTGCCCCTTGTCCCTGCTGGCGTGGGCAGCACAGGGGCAGCAGTGGTGAGAGAGCAAGCTGCGGTGGCCATGGCCTGCTCTCTCTCTTGCTGCGGCCACAGCTGCCCCTGTGCTGCCCACGCCGGCAGGGACAAGGTGTGTGGTGGTGGTGGTGGTGGTGAGAGAAAGCAGGCCATGGCCACCGCAGCTCACTCTCTCGCCGCTACCATGCCCCTTGTCCTTGCCGGTGCTGGCTGCAGAGGGATGGCAGTGGTTGTGGTGAGAGATCGGGCCACGGTGGCCATGGCAGCAGCAGTGAGAGCGGCATGCTCTTGCAACCACCGCCTGCTTTCTCTCTGCTGCCACCTGCTCTCGCGGAACAGGAGCGTGCCCTGCACCCAGGGTTGCGGTGCACCACCCGGGGAGGGGGTGCCCCAGGGAGCATACCCCCCTGCCAGCCAGGTAAGTGGGCACAGGGGAGAGAGGGTGGGAATTCCCTTGAGACTGATGGGAAATAATTACAAAATGGAAACAACAATAACAAAGAAATAAAACAAAACCATATGAAAAAACTGAATAATTAATAACAAAACCAAAAGTAATGAAACAAACTTCTAAGCACAAGTGTTTCTCACATTTGTTATGGAATATATCACTGGTACATATGACACATAGTGGTGTCCTCGTTAACATGTAACATGCAAACACTCCTTAGTTACACTTGGAATGTGGCCGGCATCTGCTTTCTTGAAACAAAAATGTTTATTGGCTCCCCATATTCCACATCTGCCTACAAAATTTGTTGTTTTGTCATGCCTCAAACTAGCTGAAATCACCTTCGGTTTCCAAGCTATTGAGTGCCATAAGAGAGCCAAGAGGAAAAAGAGGCAGTGGTGAGTCACTTTTCCATAGGCTTGGTAGGTTCTTACAGCAATCCCTGCCTCAGCCTGCTAATCCCCAGCTGATTGGTGGGAGGAAACAGGCAAACAGAATGGGGGGCACGTGACTATTATCAGCCCATGTGATGTCTTTGCTTCTGGGCCATGCTGGAAATTACATCATCCGCCAGGGCTGATGCTCATGTGTGTGCCCCCTGGTAAGTCCCCCCCACCTCCAGACAATGGCCAGGAAGACCTGCCAACCCAGATTTTCCAGGATGCTTTTATCTAGAACATTAAACTTATGTTTTAATGGATATTTGTGTCAATGTATAAATTCCTGGAAACTACTTTTGATAACCAATTTTGGGGGAGTAAAAATACAACAAACAATAAATAAATCATAACATTTGAAAACTTAAATAGTTTTATAGGCTTACATACTTAGTGAAACACAATAAATATTAGAGTTACATTTCATTCTTCCTTTACTTCTGAACACTGCACTTGTGACAATAACATTTGACGAATATCACAGATTAACAGATCAGACTCTAGTAGTCATGGTTACAATAAAAAATTGGCATCAGTTAAATCAGTAGCATACAATTCCAAGAAAATAAATTTGTGAATGAGGTTATAGTTTATTTTAGAAATTACAACTTTATTTACTTCACCTAGAATCCATATGTAAATAAATGTGAGTAAGCTTCATCTACAGAAATCAACTACCTTGAACTGAAATATCATACTCACTCAAACAAACTGCCCCCCCTGGAATCTCTCAACTTCAAACATGATATATATGTTCAATGATACTATTTGTATACAATATTTTTTCAACATCCTAGTCTCTCAGCCCCAAAGAGAGATTACTAGTCATAAGGAATAGCACCCACAGTTTTTTTTCCAATTACATTTGCAAACCTCACCTTCTAGATCCCATGTTTGTGACTGAGCAGGTATATCCTTTTGATCTCTTACATTATTGCACCCATATGCCTCTGTTTCTTTTCTACTTTTATGATCATTTTTATCACAGAGGTCAGCTACCAGTTTCTAGCTGGAAATACTGATATTCAGGGTTGGATTTCTGCAGTTAAATATTGACCTTGGTTAGCACCTACTCTCAGAATTAGAAACATGACCAGGCAATCAATAGCTATAAATTTGAAAAGGATTTCTATTGCAGACTTTGTTTCACAGCTATTTCACTCATTAACACTTTGTATGTTCACTATGTATAAATAGCCCACAAGCACTTCTTGCAATTCAGATCTTAGTTTCCAAATTTCATTTCTTTTTCTGAATGGCTTCCAAGCCCTTTACAAACGTACATGTACCTCTAGAGACAGAAAGATGAATGCATTTCAGGGTGATGCATTGTATTTCAATTAATTATTTTGTATGATTTGGGAGTTGTTTAAGGGAAAAAAGAGCTGCAGTTACAGTGGTGATATTTTCCCCCAGTATTGATAAGAGTGGCTCCCCCCACCCCCCACTTCAGGTCCTAAAGTCACAGAGACCTGAATAAATCAATCAGTTTTGGGGACAACATGAGTTATTCCCTTTTCAGAGCCATTTCTCAGTCATTCTGAGAAGGTAAAGATATAATATGCAGAGAATACACTAAAAATTGAGTGTATTATCAGAACCGACTCTTAGAAAGTACACAAGCAAGTTATGTGCAAATGCATGAGACTGCAGCCTTTGTTTAAAAAGCTGTTTAGGGAAGGAGAAACTATGGACAGAGAAGGCATGTAAACTTTCCCCCAAATGCTGATTCCACACTTAAGATTTTACCCCCCCCCCCCATAACTGTAGTCATCATTAGGGTTGCCAGGTGTCTAGTTTTGACCCAGACAGTCTGGTATTCTTTTGAACTGTCGGGGGAAAAGGGATCAAGATACCGGACACCTGGCAACAATCTGTGTGGGAAAGAGGTGTCCAGGCCTTGCTCTGCTGCTCTACTCTTCAACAAGGCTGGCCCCAGCAAAAGAAAAAGGCGGTGGTGTGGCGTGGGCTGAGCCTCGCTTTGCCACTCCATCCCTCAAGCAAGGCCAGCCCGAGTGAGGGAAAGAGGCAGCGCCACCTCTTTTTTGTGCTTTTGTGGAGTATTCTGTGCACATGAAACAATAAAACCAGAGGAAGAAAGTCCCCCTGTGCTATTGTGACACAGGGAAATAGTGTGAGGGGGAGGGAGGAGCCCTTCTTCCCCCCACAGGGACATTCTGAGGCCATTTGGGCTCTATTTTTAACAGTCATTTTCCAAAGTTGCTGTGTGGCTGCAGGAAACCTGAGGTGGCTCTTGGGAACCCAGACCCAACTTTTTAAAAACCTGCACATCCAGCTTGACCCTGAGAAATTGTTCTAAAGCAGAATTCTGTTATTCCCTACTGTAAATAATTGTAATTTGTATTTGCTCTATCCATCAACCCAAAATTCACTAATCTCTTCTAAGAGAAAATATACTTATTCCTTGCATTGAAAGTACATTATCCAATGTGTGTGAAAGCAGTGGAAGAAACATGCATCCAGTTGCTATAATAAAAAGCAACACTGGCATATGTTCAAATAACTTTGATTTACGAACTCCAAAATTTTATGTTGGTTATAGCTATAAATATTTAAGAAAAGGCCATTGAACTTTAATACATCATTACCTGTAAAGAGCACTAATGTGCATTGCACAGTTTTACAGATGGGGAGGGTGACTTCTTTAAATTTGTGAATGTCAGTGTCATATGCATAGTCTATTTCTTTGTTTATTTATTTCAGTGACATCATAGCATCCCTCATAATTGTTTTGCAAATAGGACTGGGACATTTTGCCTTTAGTTATTACTTTATTATATCAAATTATTGCTCACGTTCACTGTATCTTACATTTTCATCTGAAAGTAAATAAAACTCCTTGATCTATGTTTAGTGTGCATTGATAGACATGCAACTCCTCCTTCAACCAATACATCATTTATATCCATAACCTTCATTTCTATTACAAATATACACCACCACCCCCAGACTCACCTGGGGGTCCAGGTTGTGGGCTGAGCAGGGAGAGGAGTGGGTACATGTCTGCCACTACATCAGGGGTGGAGAAGCATGAGGCATAGTCTCACACAGATCCACAGCCAGCCCTTGTTGAAGAAGCTGGGACCTGACCCTCAGCACCTGATAGGAGCTGTTTTGTGGCTCTTGTGGCAATTTGGGCACTGGGAACTAATCTATTTGAGTGGAAACAGCCCATGAGCTCAGTTTCACTATTAAGGGGATCCCTTTAAGGGGTCTGGGGAATGAGGCAAGGCAGGTGCATGCCCAGCTTGGCGGCTGTCAAATCTACTTCACTCCCAGGTGGCAGGGGATCCACACAGGGGACTAAACCCATGTGACATCCCATTATCTGTCATCCCATGGTTTCCTGCTACAGCAGGGATCTGAGGGTGTATGGGGGTCATCGACTGGCAGGCTGGTCAGCTGATGCTCAGATCAGTGCAGTATGCAGCGCCAATGCTCTGTAAGCTCTAATATCAATAAATATGTGGCCTCTTTTAACTCCAACACTGTAGTATTTTGTCACTTTGCCCCCCCCAGATCCCCTCCCCCATTCAGTGCTGGCCTGCAATCAAGTATATGCATGGTATCATGATAATTGGAATCTATACCCTGTCTTAAAACATTGCCAGTTCTTTGTCTGTTCTTTATATGGTCCAATTTTATGTAAGTACCAATTCATAGAATCAAGCACTTTACAATCCTGCCCAGAGTTCACTTTCTTTCTTTATTGATAAAACTTATGAAGAATCTCAGTCTAATCCATAAAATTAGCTTTTTATCAATACAAATGCTGCAATAGTTCCAGATTTTGAATAGTCATCCTGGTAATTTCCACAAAAGCACATTGCTATTATTGACATTTTCTAGAGGCCTGACTGCACAGGCAAAATAGTGCTCCTTCTGATTTCTTTCAGCTGTCCCCAGATAAACACATTGCATGAAGAAATATATTGGGAAATGCTATTCCAAAGATGCCCTGACCTGGATAGCCCAGAATAGCCCAATCTTACCAGATCTCCAAAACTAAGCAGGGTCACATCTAGTTAGCACTTGTATGGGAGTCCACCAGGAAAATCCAGAATCACTCTGCACAGGCAGACAACGGGAAACCACTTCTGTTCATCTCTTGCCCTGAAAATTTACTACAATTTCTGTAATTATGACTCTCTGAAGTTGGCATTACAATATCACAAATATTGGAGAGTGAAGTAGGATCATGTGAGAGCAAATCTGTTGTACACTCAGCTTTAATACAACAGAAAAAGCCAGAGCCTTTTGAACATTGCTGAGAAGCATTCTAACATATATCTTGAGGGCCCAGTTCTAGCAGCAGATTGAAAAGCCTCTTGATGGCCAAGCTGACCAGGCTCTTGGAAATCAATATCACCAACATGCTTCTGACCTTGCAAACAGCTACTTATCCAACATTTCAAAAACAGAAGTCTTGAGATGGAGTATATAAATGGATGGAGATTAAGCACCCAGTTACAGTTTCTAGAACAACTCAACAACCAAAATTTATGTCCATCTAGTCTTAAATAACACGTTCATAACCCCAATAACGTTTCAGTAAATCTTGAGTTAATATCCATCATAAGCCTCAGTAAAAATACAAGTAAATAAATATATGAAAATTCACTTTTTAAGATTTAGTTAGAATGTGAAAATCTATTAGACTATAACAATCAGTTAAGAAGAAATATAAACGCTTTTTCATTTTTGTTTTTATTGTGGAAAATCAAAACCATTCATCTTTTTTTTTTTTTACTTCCTAATGGATAGCCGTAATAATATAATACTGGGAAGTTATCAAATTCATTGCTATGTTATTTCAGTATTTACTTTTTGTAGCTTTGCCTTGAACCCTAAAATGTCAGTATCCATGCAAAATATGTGACACCATTTCATTAACAGGTTCAACAGCAGGGAAAAATTGGGGCAAGGGAATCATTTTGTGTTACCTTAAATTCGGTCTCAATGTTGGCTAATCTTGCGAGCTCGTTGCTTAGCTCCAAAGCGGTAAGAACAGGGTCCTCACTAGAAAGAGACAAATAAGCAGCACTTGCTAATCCTTTGTAGGCATTCATTCTTGATCGGGAATGACTGAAGGAATCCTTCCTTTGCTTCTCAATGCATTCATTGCACTTACAGAAGTAGTCATGAGGCCTTTCTATCCGTGCCCCTTTCAGTAGCAAGATATGAACAATTTCATATTCTTGGCAATGAGCAGCAAGTATGATAGGAGTAATGTCATGGGAAAAGCGTGTTCCATCTTCATCATAAGCGTAAAAATCATCATCTCGTAGTTCTTGCTCAAGGGGACTGAGAGTGAGACGCTGTCCTTGAGCAAAGGCTGGATGGTTCAGTATTGCTTCCACAATGCGCACGTATCCTTTGCTGATGGCTAACAGGAGTGCATCCCCAACACGAGCCAGATTCTCCTTCTTCAGAAGAAGTTCAGTTACTTCCAGATGTTCATTGCCCACTGCTAGTTGCAGGGCATTTTGTCCCATGTAATCAACACAATTAAAATTCAAAGTTTTGGATTCCTCCAGCATTTTCCGTACCACGGGAATGTTGCCATATTCTGCGGAATCTAAGAAGCGTTCTTCTTCTGGTGTCAAGCTGGTGCCCTTTTCATTGAACATGTAGGCTGGGCCTCGAGTAGCCTGCCTCCTTCCCTTCTCCCGAAGGGTGGTATGCCGCCGATGCATGGCTTTAGAACTGTGGTTTCCAAGCCTGAATGAAAAGGTAAGAATATGGATTAGAATGCAATGGATTTCTAAAAGATACTGCATTGTTTATTTGGGGCATTGTATTATTTGGGGCATAATTTGGCCATGGAGAATCACTTTTATCCTAATTGATCTCAATACAAGAGAGTTATGATGTGCTTAACTCTCAGTCTTGCTACACAATGTGTTTCTGCATGGCTATGCACTGGTTTAATGTGCTCCCTGCAGACACATGTCAACTGAAGGGAACTGCTTTTTAAAAAAAAAAGAGGGAGAGAGAGCTCAGACAAGCTCAGAACAGTGCTGCAGGGGGAGGAATTCAGCCCCCTTAGTCAGCAGTGTAGCTGCTTTGGATTGGGGGTCGCCTATGCCCTCCCCTGCAGAGGATATGCAGTATGCTTTTCCTGACATCCGGGGATGAGGGGAGGAGGCAGAGACAAGCACTTGAGGCAGCTCTGCCCAAGCCCTCCTCAGCAGTTTGCCTTGTGCTTGGCCAACCCACCTGCCCTGCAGTAGTGTAGGTTTAGCAGGTTGCTAGTTATTGGGGGAGGGGGGAAATAGAGGGGTCAAGTTTCAACCTATAATGTAAAAAATATTTCAAGAAGGTATTTATTATGGATGTGCACAAAATATAGGTTAAAAACAAGTTAAAAATGGCAGGCTGCAGATTGATAAAACACACCCAAATTCAGTGGAAACCAAGCCTCAGAATACAATACCAAATGAAGAGCGTTGTGTGAGAGTAGTCCTGGTCTGCAGTAACATTTATATTATACCACACAATACAAGAAATAAAGTAGCAGGACTCGGAGCATTTCTATATTGGTTTCTGAATATGTGGTGTGTTTGATTATAAATATTGTACAATTGACCACTGAGGAAGGCCTTAGGGCCAAAACACGTATGGTCTCTCTTTGTGTTGGTCATTGAACTATGTCATTATCTGTCTATGGAAAATGTTTTAGCAAATTTTAACATATGTATGCAGCCTGCCTTTCTGGCTTTATGTTTTTAACTTGTTTTTAACCTATATTTTGTGCACATCTTCTTGAAATATATTCAAGAAATATATTTTATATATTTCTTGAAATATATTTCTTGAAATATATTTTATATTTTAGGTTGTAACTTGATGCCTCTATTCCCCTCCCCCCGCTTGTTTGGTTTGAGTTTGTGGGGGCTTCCCCTCCCTTTCTTCTTTGTTGTCACTAGTTATTGGGGCCAAGTAGGAATTTTTTCTCCTTTCTCCAATTGGCTGACAGAGTTCAGAGTTTTTTGCCTACCTTGCACTTCTTGCATGGGTTGTGGTAATTGGCTTTGTGGTGGTGTCATAAATAGGTTTTCCTTGGCAGGATAGAGTTTGGGAGAAATGAGTGGGCTGATGAATGCCTTGGCACATAGGGGTCTGTCAGAATCGCTGGTATTATTTGACGGCTGCCAGCTGAGAGGGCAGACTGCTGCGTGGGACCCCATGTACAAGTATGGCTGGGGTGCTATAGGCTTGGTGGGGGTTCCATTCACCTGGCCACCTGGGTCCCAGCCATACATATTGGATCGTTCACACCCGGGGCAGCAGGGCTCACCGAGACAGGTAAGGGTGGAGGTCCAGGGATGACCCCAGGGCCTGCCCTGTACCACTAGTTAGGCCCTTGCTGTATTATGTTTAATGTTATGTTGTTGCCAAAATAAAATGGCCCATTAGTACCCAAAACTTGAGTCTGCCTCTTCATTCCGTCTGGGTGAGAAAAGCCTCCTGCCCTTTCCCCAATTCCACTTTCTCATGAAAACCATGTGCAGGGGGAGTTATTTCACTGATTTTGCAGCTTCTCATGGAGAATCTGTGCACATTCTCCACTAGGAACAGTGAAGTCAGCAAAATAACTCCCTTACCTATGTGCTGTTCTCATACAGTAAAATGGCTTGGGGGAAGCCAGAAACGATCCCTCCCCTTGAGGTGTCATTCTGAGTTTGTTTGAGCGTTTTCTCTTTTTTTAAAGAGAAACCCTTCAGCTGACGTGTGTCTGCAGGGAGCACATTACAACTAGTGCATGCCCATGCAGAAACATATTGTGTAAAAAGACCCTCTGACATTGAAATAATGAGATTTATTTGTGTTTGACATTGGCAAGATTGTGTTCATTATAATTAAACCATTTCGTCTCTCTGTGTTGTCTAGATTAGTTTCTTGGGGATCCTTTTTAAATTTTTATTTTAATTTTGGACCGTGGCATACTTACAGTGTAATTCTAAGCAGAGTTACTCCAGTTTAAGCCCATTGATTTCACTGGAGTTAACTCTTTTTAGGATTCCAGCATTAACTACATAGATCTTGAGATTTGATCCAGAGTTTAATGAAGTAAAAAAAAAGTTTTCATGGTGAATAGCACCTTCAGAGAGTCACACAAGTTGGAATTTACCACAATAAATTGTATGATCAATAATTCAATACTACCTGGAATAATTCCCACAACAATTAAATACAGGTGAAAGAAGGGCATAGATTCAATAATTTACAGCAAGACTGTTTTCCAGGTTCTCAGCAGCATTACAATATATTGTTTGAAAGCTGGAACTGTTGGAGCACTTTATAACCCAAGCTGCCTCCCTGAAGTCATTTGTCTTCATAATAGAGCCCTAAATTTAAATGCATAAGCTTGGCAGCGCTCCAGCAGAAGTCTCATGCCACATTTTAAAAAGTAAAAATTAAAAATGTTCCATATTACATGCAATTCCTTGTTAGAGAATCCCTAGGGATTTCGGAAACTGCATATAATGGTGTGGATATTTACTGAGAATGTTAACCATGATATAAAGGAGTAATGAGATTACTCAAGTGGAAATCCTAGGATTGTGATAATTATTATTATTATTGGGTGAAATTAAATTGGAACAAATTCCTGTTTTGTTAGATAATGTTAATGGTTCCTTCTCTCACTTTATTCCACACACACACATTTTATAATCTCTAGAAGGAAGGGCAAGTCTTTTGAAGCTGTAAAATATAAAAAATATTCTCAATCAAATATTTTAAACACAGGTTACAATACATGCATAAAATTAGTGAGGTGCTGATTTTTATCCCTAATGTCATGGACTTATATTTTTAAGCTGTTAGGAATGGTCAGATCAAAGTTTCTAGAATGGAATAACAGTTTACTTCTGGATTGTGCCCTAGCTTAGATCAATACATTATCTTGTGCTTTGTCAGGGCTAAAGAGGGGAAAACTGTTGTGAAGTTCTTAGTTGACTGACCATATTGTTGCTTCAGTAAACGTTATAAGACACCAAAAGGAAAAAGAACAATCTGAATGCATGGAAGGTCTGAGTGATGCTATTTCAATCTTAGCTTTTGCGGTTTAAGACTAGGAGAAATATATTCATAACCTAACCAGAGATCATAGAATCATAAATCATAGAGTTGAAAGGGGTCTAGACCAACCCCTGACCAATGCAGGAACAGCCTAAAGCATCTCCAACAAGTATTCGTCCCGCTGCTCATTGAAGAATGCCAATGAGGGGGAACACGCCAGATCCCTAGGCAGCCAATTCCATTGTTTCATCTGTGATGTGTATTTTTAAATATTTTTCTGAAACTAGTCTCATCTAACAGCCCTTGCATGTACCTTGCCAGAACCCCAAAGACAAAATATATGCCCAGCACCCACTTCAAGCATATATGTCAAGCAAAAATTCTAATCACCTACCTAAACCAGGTCTAGACAGGCTGAGGGAGAAATGTAAGTTATATATTGTTATCAATATTGTGATGTCCTGCTGATAACAGGAAGTCAACATTTATGATCAACTTGGCAGAGAGGCTCAATTTCATCTAATTGTATGACATGCCTATCATTGACAATAATATTCTTTCACACAGATCTTTCCTTGCCTACAGACAGACCTCTGACCTAAAAGAATTTCTCACATACAAAAATGGACTGCACAACAAAGGCACAAGCTTGGAAACTAGACCATTTGACAAATCTAGATGCCAACATCACATATGTTCAAGCAACACAATCACAAAACCTAATCATATAATAGCATCTTAAATTCACTCATTCACTCAGCCCAACATAATATATGCCAACATGTTTCAGCAATGCCCATCTACTCTGTTTTGTACAAAAAGACCAGTCCTAACACAAGAATAAATAGATATAAATCTGACATTAAAATTTCAATATTCAGAAGCTAGTGGCTGAACATTTCAGTCTTCTAGGGCATACTCTCGTTTATCTTAAAGCCACTATTCTCTTACAGAAGAGCATCTAAGTGAGAATCCAAAGGGAATTATTGAATTAGAATTAATGAATAGAGATGGGCACGGACCGGGAGGCGACCATGAACTGCCGGTTCTGGGTTTGTGGACTTCCACGGACCATGGACCACGAACTTTTTAACGGACTGGCCCGGTTCAAGAACAGGTTCGAGAACCTGTTCGATTCAGAAAGGCCTTGTTTTTCCCACAGATTTTCACTTGAGTAGACTTTCTCCACCAAAGGTTCTCATGTAACACTCCTCGATCATCACTTTTCCAAAGAGACAAACAACAACTTCCCCTCCCCTATTCTGACTGACCCTTACCCACCCTTGGTGGAAGGAGGGAGACTTGTGCTCCTGTCCAGGAGAGGTGGCTGCCCACAAAACCCATCTACATGGGGCTGCATCAACAATAGATGCCCTCCCTGGGGGTGGGGAGACCAACTCCCCATAATGGGAAATGAATGGATGTACTTGAGTGAAAGCTAACTCCGCAACAGGAGATCATGTAGCAATTCAAAGGCCCCTTGCTGGAATGGAAGGCACGGGAGGGATGGAAAGGATGTCTTCCACACCTCGAGGGAAGGAGACTTATGCTACCCTGTTCAGAGGGAGCCTCTTTGGGTAGTGGACAATGAGTCCCACCTCAGTGACATGGTGTGTCTGCTTGCTTGGGTTAGGGGCAGGGCTCTGACCTGGGCCACTGTCCTACTTGTCACTGGACTTTGAGGATTGACCCTCAGAGGGGCCCTTGCACTCATAGGAGCAGGATGGTTGCCGATGACACCCACTTCACCGAATGTAGTGACGTCAACAAAGGAAGGACATGCGGGCACTGCGGACCCCTCCCCCACACCTGGAGGAAGGGAGCAGAAGCGGACTCCCCAGTTGGAGGGGCCCTTGTGCTCACAGGAGCAGGAAAGTCACCGACAACACCTACTTCACTGAACCGAATGTGGCGGTGTCGGCAAAAGAAGGACATGCGGGCACTGCAGCCCCCTCCCCCATGCCTGGGGGGAGGGAGCGGAAGCAGCCTCCCCACTCAGAGGGGCCCTTGCACTCGCAGGAGCAGGACAGTTGCCGACAATACCCACTTCCCCAAACGTGACGGCGTCAGCAAAGGAAGGACATGTGGGCACAGCAGCTCCCTCCCCCACAGCATATTCACCTTCCTGCCTCACCAGAAAGGATGGGGGGGACAACAGTCGTGCCTTAGACTGTTTTGTCAACATACAAATTATAATGGAAGTAGTTAGTACAAATTATAATGGAAAAATAAGAGGAGGTACTTAGAAGGTACGAGGGACAGGGCTTGTTGTCAGGAGGAGGATACCAGGGACAGGGCTTGTCATCACGAGGAGGATACAAAGGACAGGGCTTGTCATCAGGAGGAGGATACCAGGGACAGGACTTGTAATCATGAGGAGGATACCAGGGACAGGACGTGTTGTCAGGAGGAGGATACGAGGGACAGGGCTTGTCGTCAGGAGGAGGATACCAGGGACAGGACTTGTCATCATGAGGAGGGGGAGGGGGAGGTTCCCCCCGTTCCTGACAGGCCAAAATAGAGCACACTGGTATTTTTGCTGAGGGGGGGAAAGGAGGCCACATTCGCCCGGGGGAAGCCTGATCCCACAGCTACCAGGTGACCACACCTGAAGCTCCATCTTAGCGTAAACTCGGCGGCAGCTGACCTCACCCAACTTCCTGCCTCAGCAGAAAGGATGGAAGGGACAGGACCTGTCATCATGAGGAGGACACGAAGGACACTATGTGTCGTCATGAGGAGGGGGAGGGGGGGAAGGTCCCTCAGCTATTGACTGTCCTCCTTAGCCGAGGGTCCCACCGAGGGACATTGCAGCAGCGCCAGCAGATCCACCTTCCTGCCTCGCCAGAAAGGACCAGAGTTGCAGGACACATCCCCACCCAACTGAAAGAGGTCCCGTCGTGGATCCTCCACATTGTCAACCGACTGTATCCTTTGTTGCGGGATCACACAACCAGGCTAACCAAAGAGAGAGCAGCACAGTAGCCGACATCACCCGACTGCACCCACCCACCTTCCTGCCTCGCCGCTGAGGTCCTCAGTTGCAGCATGAAACTTTCCCACCCAGCTGAAAGAGGTCTTGTCAGTCCCGTTGACAGGGGAGCCGCCACGTCGACAACCAACTCCACCCCTATATGTTACAATCGGCTGCTCGATCGCAACTGTGTATGTAACCAAGGAGGGAGCAGTAACAGGAGACTCCCTTGTGAAGTGGGAGGCAGACCGGATCTGCCGTCCTGCCTTTGCGGAATGTGGGGGATGGGCAGGACAGGAGACATTGCTTGGATGGGTCAGCGTGGTTCCTGAGAGGAGGAGGGGACAGAAACATGACAGCCGCATCAGCAACAGAACTCAACCACCTTCCTGCCTTTGCGGGGGGGACATGATTCAGGGAACCCATTGCCCCCTGGCCAGAGGGGACAGCAGGTGCCCATGCAAAGGGGGAGACAATGCAGAGAGCCCCCCAAAGCATGCTGCCAGTCGTCAGAGAGTGGGTGTTTCACAGAGGCCAGTAGCAGCCCCCCCTTGCACCTCAAAAGCCAGGCAGGAAAGCTCCGCCCAAGTCACCCACTATTTAGGGAGTGAAAGGCTTTGAAAGAAGTGAAGCAGAGAGCCCCCCAAAGCATGCTGCCAGTCGTCAAAGAGTGGGTGTTTCACAGAGGCCAGTAGCAGCCCCCCCTTCACCTCAAAAGCCAGGCAGGAAAGCTCCCCCCAAGTCACCCACTATTTAGAGAGGTAAAGGCTTTGAAAGAAGTGAAGCAGAGAGCCCCCCAAAGTGTGCTGCCGGTCGTCAAAGAGTGGGTGTTTCACAGAGGCCAGTAGCAGCCCCCCTGCACCTCAAATGCCAGGCAGGAAAGCTCCCCCCAAGTCACGCACTATTTAGAGAGTGAAAGGCTTAGAAAGAAGTGAAGCAGAGAGCCCCCCAAAGCGTAGTGCCGGTCGTCAAAGAGTGGGTGTTTCACAGAGGCCAGTAGCAGCCCCCCCTGCACCTCAAAAGCCAGGCAGAAAAGCTCCCCCAAAGTCACCCACTATTTAGAGAGTGAAAGGCTTAGAAAGATATCAAGCAGAGAGAGCCCCCAAAGCGAGCTCCCAGTCGCCCAAGAGTAGGTGTTTCACAGAGCCCAATAGCAGTCTCCCCTTGCATTTCATCAGCAGCCAAGAAAGAACATGGCAGAAAGAAGGCAAGAACTCAAGCAGACAGTGCCTAAAGCTGCCTTGCACCCACTGTGGGTCTGCGAGTGGGTGGGGTCAGAGCACAATAGAACCCACCGGCAACCCAGAAAAAAGGAAGAGATTTTTTTGGGGGGGGGGGATTAAGCCCCAGAAGAACCCAAGGACTCGGAAGCGGAAAGAAATCAGAGTAACCCGATAGTGCGGTAAAAGGATTTTTTAAAAAGCGCTCTCAAGAAAACCAGAATTGAAAGGAGAAAAAAATTAAACAGGAATGGAGAACAGAGTAAGCTCTCTTGCAACCGAAGCCCCAAAGCCCTAAGGCACAAGCCGCACTCTCACAAAAAAAAAAATTCCCCACAGCAAGCAGTTGCTAAGCTAACTCGCGTCCCTGCCCCAGCAAAATGAAGCGGGGCTTCGCGCGCTTTGTCTTTTATGCAGAAACGCTGATGATCTCTGTTTGGCTGACAGAGCTGCCAATCAAGGTTTCCTGGGCTAAGATTGGTGTGTTCCAAACGGGGAAGGTGGCTCCACACCGTTGCCTAGGAAATTGTTTGAGCAGGGATGGCGGGAATCCTGGCATTAAAATTAAATTAAACAAAAATGGCTGTTCCTGTACCAAATAGACAAAATCCAAAAGAGAATACACTCACAGGAGCATACAAATTATAAATTTATAAGTCAATTAATCAAGTGCAATTGCTACATATTACTCATAAAGAGTGACCTCATTCATTTTAGTCCATTAGAATCAGGATGAAAAAGTTCAAAAAGTTCATTAAGTGTTGTTCCCTTGTGGTTTCTTCTGTATCAAATTAAAGCAACAGTGTCCCAAACGAAATTTTTCCCTTTCCTCTTCTCCGGAAAGGTTCCCAGTATATTACGCCGCGGTAGTATTCCAAATGATGGTTAATGCCCAATCTGACTGCCGGCTGTATAAGCTCAGATTTCGTTCATTTGCTTCCTCAGGGGCATTATATACCGCTGTAATACATACATATATTCATACATAACCTTTGTATTATCAATACAGCAAATTAAAAAATAATAAAAAATAAACTCCTCATCATTTTACCCATACAGACCTGTTGCTTTCTTGTATTTTCTGAATTTCCCTTGGAGAGGGAGGACACCGGTGGCTGCATGTGGATTCTCGCAGCCTCCCTATTGTCCATCGGTATCTCTTATGCAAATTCTTTAGAATCAACCATTTCATTTAAAGGGACCGTTTCTAATTCTCAAGTAAAACCCTTGTTACAACAATTGTGGATTCATTTATCAGAATCCCCAAAGTTCGGCGCTTTCGTGAGAAAAACACATGCCTACGGCCCGCGTGTTCGCGAACAATGAACTGGGTAAATTCCTGGCGAAATTAGGTCTGTTATGCAGACCGTGCCCACCTCTATTAATGAACAAGTTCAAAACTATTTACCCATCCCAGTTTTAACAGAGCCATGGGATTCCCCACTTACTATAGGTATTAACATCTTTCATATCTCTTAATGGTGATAGTTTGTTCAGCTACATCTCCATACATTCCTACAGTATCTGCTTATCTTGCATGAGATTTTATGTTAATCCTACTTTGCCTAACTAACAATATTGGGAGTGGTCCACACCCAGTCAGAATGAACTGATTATACTTTTTGTTGGATCTTGTTTTAAATTGGCTTCTCTTGTATCATCTCTCCCCTTCACCTGCCTTTCTTTTGTGAATATAAATGTATCAATCAAATGGATGAACACATCAGTGCATCTGATTAAATGGGCTATGACTGATGAAAGCTTATGCTGAAATACATTTTAGTGCAATCCAAAGCAAAGTTACTCCAGTCTAAGCCCATTGATTTCAATGGTCTTAGACTGGAGTAACTCTTCTTAGGATGGCACTATGAGTTAGCCTTATGGTGGGCTTGAGAAGGAACAGCACTTGGTGCTAAGTAACATCTTACTGAACTTGGTAGTGGTCTTATGACACAGTATGTATGTGGGGGGGGGAATTGATGCTTGGCATCCCTTGGCAAACTGTGTATAGGTGAGAATCAACAACACTGGTGGAAGACACTGGCTATGTTTGGAACCAGATAAGGCAGCCAAATAGGCTGCCTAGGGGAGCCTGACACCTTTAAAAGGTTAGCATATTTAAATATATGATATAGATCAGCTATTTAAATAAGCTAGTAAAATCTTTGCACTTGGTCTTGTGTCTTTCTTTGGGGAGCTGGGACAACTTCAGAATATTTGGAAGGACAAGTGGAAGAGTGGAAAATATGAACTAAATAAGAACCTCTAGGTAATATTTCATATTCAGTTTTATATTTCCTATTATCCTGTTCTGATTTGCAGACATTTTAAAACCTGAACTGGTTTGGTTTGAATCCACTAGAGGGATTTAATGAATTGAAAAATTTCCACCTCTAAGATATGATTTTCATACATGCTACAGACAAAATGCCCCTCCAAAATGCTGCTCTTTGGCTAGTGGAAATCATTCCATCCACAGAAACACACTCATAGCCAAGAGCTGGCTCCAATGCAGATAAGTAAATCTACACAATGGGGCCAGCAACATCTGTGATTTAGGGTTCTTTTAATGCTTGTAAATGCCCAGATTTGCAGAATATTTGACATTAAAAAAATGGTTTTTAGGCCATATTGATGTCTGTCTACATCTATATTTGGGGAGACAGGGAAAAACCACAATTCAGTAACAAGAGAGCAACATAAGATGACACACATTGGTAGCAATGAGCAGAAGGAGGCAAAGAAAGGGAAGCTGATCCAGTACCACATCCTATTGGAGGAAAAGAGCCCGTGAGGATATGAAGGGTCAAAAAGAAGAATTGGGCTGAGGAAAGGAAAAAGAGAGAGACGGAGTCTGGGAAAGCAGTACCTTTCTTTTTCTTCTGACATTACCCATTAGAGACCTGATATTTTACATCAGGCCTCCCTAAATACAGGAAGTAATGTAGTGAAAATGATAGTTGTGGCTTACACATAGAAGCCAGTTGAAATTGCTTCACATGGCTGCTGTCACAACATGGCCACCTTACAGAGAAATAATTTTCTCCCTTACCATCATATACCCTTCACATGGTCATTTGTGATGACACGAAGAAAATTGTTTATATGTAAAACACAAGCAACTTGATTTATGAGACAGCCACAAAATTCAGACATTCAAACCATGCTTCATGTGGTACCTGTAATATGTACCCTCCCTTTGTGTGTGGACATATTCTCAAGTTGCAATCGACTTACGGCAACCCCAGAAAGGGGCTGTCAAGGCAAGTGAGAAGCAGAGGTGGTTTGCCAGTGCCTTTCTCTGCAGAGTGTTTCATGCTTAGCTTAGCCTCCCAGACCTGATGAGATTGGGCTATACCATGCTGCCCTCCCTCCCGTGATCCCGTCAACTATTCATTTTTGTAGAGTTCTTCAAGGAAATTTCTAAACTTCCTCCATATGATCAAGGACAAAGACAATATTGTTGGATAGATACAGTATTTTAGATATCAAAGGCAGGAATCTTACAAGAATTCCATGACTCTGAATAATTGAAGTATACCAGATAATGTTAAAACTACAAAGGCTTTTACTTGGTCCATATCACCAATGAGATATCACCAATGAAATTAAATAATAATAATAACATTCAATTTATATACTGCCCTTCAGGAAGACTTAACACCCACTCAGAGTGGTTTACAAAGTATGTCATTATTACACCACAGTAGTAAACAAACAACCCCCCCAAAAAACTCAGAAAGCAAATCCAGTAAAATTGTCATTAAAATTAAATTATATATACTTTTTGAAGTTGTAGAAATGTTCTTCATAGTATAAGCAAGATGTATCTCTACTATCAAAACTTTTTTTGATGAATTATGACTAGAGATGGGCATGATCCAAAAAAAAATTAACGATTCAGCAGATCGTGGATCGGCGCCGACGACAATCCCGCATTAACGATCCGCATCAATCATCTCCCGTTCCCGAACTGTGAATCGTGGATCGTGGATCGTGGATTGTGGATCATGGAGGCCAAAGCGGGGCACGCTGGTATTCCCAGCTATGTGGGAAGGTGGGTGGTGGCGGCGGCCGCCGGGCCTGGCAGGCATGGGGAGGCGGCAACAAGCCACCTCCCCTCAGGTCCCATTCAGCAACACAGGAGGTCTGTGTTTGACTGTCAGAGCTGCCTATCAGGGTTTGCAGGGATGAGATTGGAGTGCCCCTGGCTACAGAACACCCCCTTCCCCCTCCCTCCCCTGGGTGTCTTCTCCCAACTGGTGACTGCTTTGCTGCTCCGTGATTGGAAGGAAGGCCTGCTGATCAAGGAAAGCTGGGTTTCCATTCGGGTTTCCAGGGTGACAGAAGGAGGGCAAACAGAGCTCAGGCTTTCCCCTGGCTCCGTTGCCAGGGGAATAGATTGCTGGCGCCTGAGTGTCTGGATCCCAGATCCGAGCCCGAACGCAACGATCCAGGCCTCTCCCGATTGCTGGATCGTTGGCCGTGGACGATCACGATCTGCCGGGTGACAATCGTGCAATCGCCATTATTGTGGGGTTTTTTCAATCGTAATGCGGATCGTGCCCATCTCTAATTATAACTTCAGATCTAGCTCACACTGTAACAAGAAGTCTAAGTAAAAATTTATTTCCTGAGGATAACATTTAGACATTTCCTTAAATGCATGTTAAAATATGTTAGAATTAGAAATGTGAAGGAAGAGGCCAACTGATCATCTGATAAAAGAAATTCAGCATATTACATTTTTGTGCTGGCTTAAAAATACTTTCTCTGCTTTGGTTTAGGAACTAATTATATGTATGGAGCAAGTATGATATATTCTCTTAAAATCTAATTGTGACTTGATTGCACTTATCGTCACATTTTTGTTTAATGGCACTTTGCATTTAAATTACACTGTATTTGCATATTTTATGAAGGCTGC
This sequence comes from Eublepharis macularius, assembly GCF_028583425.1. Taxonomy (NCBI): domain Eukaryota; kingdom Metazoa; phylum Chordata; class Lepidosauria; order Squamata; family Eublepharidae; genus Eublepharis; species Eublepharis macularius. The sequence goes on from NC_072793.1 coordinate 75,987,598, forward strand.
TAGTGATCAATCTCATCAGCCATGGCAATTAAGCAGGATGCTTTTCTAGGAATGGTATGTTGACATTTCATGGCAGTGGAGAATAATATTTTGGTAAACAGTAAACTCCTTACTGATGCTGCCTTTAGTGTGCTTCCTTGCAAGTCTCATGGCCCAGACAGGGGCGGTGATGGCAGCTTCAGAGCCATCCGTCAAATCCATAATGGCCTGCATGACAATTATAATGTGGATCCACATGATCTGATTCTATGGATCTGGACTGGGTCACAGAAATCTACCAGTTATACTTTGAGATTTGTGTAGTCTGTACTGAAGTAAAAGATATTCAGCTGCTTTATGGACTCCTATGCCGAGGGACCCTAGTAGGTATCAGCATGATTAGATGCTAAGAGCAAGACATTTTCACTCTGTAACAAATGCCACCTGGTTTGAACAGAAAGATTCCATATAATTCATTTGAATGCTAAATTTCAAGTAATAAATAAGAGCAGGGCTTTTTTTCAGCAGGAACGCGGGGGAATGGAGTTCCGGAACCTCTTGAAAATGGTCACATGGCCGGTGGCCCCGCCCCCTGATCTCCAGACAGAGGGGAGTTTAGATTGCCCTCCATGCTGCCAAGCGGTGCGGAGGGCAATCTAAACTCCCCTCTATCTGAAGATCAGGGGGTGGGGCCACCAGTGATGTGACCATTTTCTCCGAGGGCAACCCACTGAGTTCCACCACCTCTTTTCCCAGAAAAAAAGCCCTAAGAGGTTATATGAAATCCTTTTGCTTACCAATCTTGTTTATTCTTGGCTATGTGTCCTTTATCCTATTCTCTTCTATGCTATTCTCTTCTACTTACTGAAGCAGAACACTGCTGGTTAGCTTTCTGGCTTCCAGAATCCCACTCAAGAAACAGTGGCAGGTCCAGTCTGCTATAGAAGACTTACATGTCACAAATAATTATTGATTTTGCTGGTGCAGCAGTTTACTAGGTACCATTATATTTTTTGACATAGCTACTCAGGCTGTTAAAAATAATGTTAATTGCATCAACTTCTTGTTTACTTACTATGCAGACTTGTCAGCATTTGAGCACTCACGCTTAACTGATGGAAAAGTTCTTAATTAGCAGAAAAAGTGACATCCTTAGAAATGCATTTTAAATGTCACATTTATGATAATCTCTGATTCAGAATTCTCTCTTCTTCCTAGTTAAAGATTTCATATTTGAATTAAAGGTTTTTTTTTCTTTCCAAAGCATCAATTACACAACAACGAACACATTTTGACAGCAACTTCGGTGATGGGTGAGGCTACTATTTCAGGCACCTAATACTACATATATACAAGAAAATCATAAAGGGGAAGATGTTTTTTATTTATATTTGTGTTTCTGGGGAGGATTGTATTTGAACAACTTCTGTTGCTGTGAGAAAAAGGAGGAGTTTGACTCAATGGCTCTTCTTTAGATTGGACTCTCTGTACCTATAACCTCTCTGTACTTTGGATGGGCACGAACCTGAATATGAACCAAAAAAACCCCATAAACCAGCCCAGTTCATGGGTTGTGAACCAGTGGTTCATGGAAGCTCGTTTCCACGAACTTCCATAGAACTGGTCCACTGGTTTGTTTGGTTCGTATTAAAGGGTGATGCCCCATTCCATGCCACTCCAAAGGGGCAGGGAAAGGGGCAGTTTAAATTTAAACTTTTCCTCTAAACTATCAGCTGGCAGGTGGCAGGGGGATCCCCCCTCTCCGCCTGCCAGCTGATAGTTTAAAGGAACCTGCCACTTGCAAGCTTGCAAGTGGCAGGACCCTTTAAACAGCCCAAACCCCACAAACCCCATCCCCATCCCCACCCCTACACCAGCCCACACACACCCAGTCCCCCAGCCCAGCCACAGCCCCCCACTTACCATGGCTCTGCTGCTCGGGTGGTGGAGGCTGCAGCCCAGCAACGAAGGCTTCGGCCTTCTCTGCCACCCTGCAGGCCTGTGGCCTCCTCCCCTTCCTCCTGCGGGAAGGCTATTTTTGGCCTCCTTAACCACCACACGGGCCCGCAGGGCAGTGAAAGAGGCAAAAAAGGCCTTTCCCGCCCCTCAAATGGCCACCGCCATGGCCATTTGAGGGGTGTGAAGGCCGTTTTCAGCCTCCTCCGCCATTCTGCGGGCCTGCACGGTGGTGAAGGAGGCCAAAAATGACCTCCCCGCCCCTCAAATGGCTGCTGTGGTGGCCATTTGAGGGGTGGGAAGGCCCTTTTTGGCCTCCTCTGCTGCCCCGTGGGCCCAGAGAATGCCAGAGCTGCGAGGCAAGGTAAGTGTGGGCCTGGGGCTGGGTGAGTGGGTGTGGGGGCTGGGCTGGGGTGCTGGGGTGCTGGGGCTGGGGTTTGTGGGGTTTAGGCCATTTAAAGGGCCCTGCCCCTTGCAAGCAGCAGGAAAGGGCCCTTTAAACTATCAAATGTTCCTTTTCCTGCTGCTGTTAAGCAGCCGGAAAGGGGCATTTAAACCGCATGAACCATGAACTGGTTCGCAAACTTGCCCCAGTTCGTGGGAGTTTGTGGTTCCTGGTTCATGGAAACCCCATAAACTATGAACCACATGGTTCAGTTTTTTTGTGTTTCGTGCCCATGTCTACTTGGAACCTCCTGTCTCAATAGCAGCTACCTCATTAACATGGCCTGCGTCAGTATCATTCCTTCCAATGTACAATTAGTTTATATATAATTGCCTCAACATCATATTACATACTGAGGGTTAGTTCAGATAATGGTAGACAGTTTCTCATAGAGCATCCCAAAAGGTTCCAGGAACACAGCTGCATGGTGGACTTTAGGTCTGAAACACATACATTCTCTGTCTTTGTCTCCACACAAAAACACACATAGCAATTTGCATGAATGAAGTAGCTGAAAATGAAACGAAGAGAGAAGAGAAGAACAATTTGCAGGGCATTCCTATGCAGAATTTCTCCAATCAAGGGACTTAGAAGGATATAAATCAACTTAGGATGCCACTGTAACACTGCCATCCTAAAAACAATTTCCTGAGAGTAAACCTGAACATTTTTTGTAGATCAGTTTAGGGTGGCACTGTTAGGCTGCAATCCCATGAACACTTTCCAAGGAGTAAGCCTATTGAACAAAATGGGAATTGCTTCTGAGTAGACCTGCTTAGGATTGCTTTCCTGGTGACCTAACTGTTTCTCACAACTTTTTTATCCCTTTGCCTTTCTAAAACCATTCCATGCCTATAGTGGAAAGGAAGCAGCCACTGGGCCAAGATTATACACATTAAGATACAACCTCTCCATCACAGGGAGTCTTTCTCAGTTTTAATGGCTGTTAATGGAGACCTGAAGATGAAGGAAGGCTCCTTAGGCTGGAGGAAAGCTTCAAACTTTACACAGTGGTATAGTATGACATATGGCATTTTGTATGTAATTTTAGGCACAACAAGTATTGTAAGTTGTATTTTTGAGGTCAGCCCATCAATAAAACCTATGGAGCAGCTATTTATTAAATATGGTTTGTGTTATTTCTTTAGCAACTACTAAATTCTGAAGAGAGTAAAGAAACCTCAGATTATTTAAAACACTCTAGCATGATGCCCTGAGGCCCCAGTGAAGGCAAATCTTCAAAAGTCCTATACTTCTTGTGAATTTTAATGTCACAGCTCAACTGGAAGAAGAAAAATAAAAATAAGTGTTTGCTTCAGGGCTCCAGGACTACAGGGCTGATGAGTGCTTAAACAAATGTCCTCTGATGGCTTTTCACCAAATTCCTTTCACAGAGAGAAATGGATAAAATTATTATTTATTTTATTAGGAGATTCAGCAATGTGTATGTTAATCTGCCTTTAAAATTCCATGTTGGTTTACTTTCAGTTTAATTCTGGAGTGGTAGGTATGTTAGTTTATTAAAACGAAATTGAAAAGAAGTTCAGTGGAATCCCGAAAAACTAACATATATTCCAGCGTGAGCTTTCATGAGCCAGAGCTCACTTCTTCTGACGTAAGCTACTTCCAAGTGGCCTGACTTGCATCAACTTTCATCCAGCTTTCATAACCAACTGAGATTTTGCCTCATGGTTCAACGTTATCCTGTTTCAACCCTCATTGATAGAGCTCGGTAAGCACTTTTGTACTTCTGACTTCATGTTGCAAGAGTTCTCTTCTTCAGATAACTGAAGAAGGGAGCTCTGATTCTCAAAAGCTTATACCCTGAAAATCTTGTTGGTCTCTCTGATGCCACTGGACTCAAATCCTGCTGGTTTACAACAACTATCTGCATATTGTAAATACTCCTCATTGACTTCTAAAGATCAGATTTTTTTAGTCTTCACTGCATCGTTGTGGTCTCGAAGCTTTCTTTTCCTTTACTATAACAACTTTAAAAACCACACACTGGACATTCATGTTGGGTAATGAATGCACTGATAATTGTACTGCTAATATTTGATCATTCCTTTTATATTTTTCTTTGCCTTTCTGTGGCTCAGATGAGATGCAATTATGAATGAAGCTTTTCAGCTATTTACTGCTATTAATGTATTTACAATCACCATATTTCTAGAATGGTTAACTTGGCAGTGAGCCATAATTTTCCATGAATGGCCCTATAAACACACAGAATCCTATCTATTCTATTACTATGCATACTCCATCAGTTTTAAAGATGGTTTGCATAAATGTCCTGCCTAAGCCCCACTGAAATATATAATAGCACAATATACCATATAGAAAGCACATCCAGCCCCTATTGTTTAAACATTCTTTTAAAAATTAACTCTGGACAAGCTATTTTAAGTGCTCATAAGCTTTCTCTCTTTAATTTGAAACTCACTTTGGAACCCCTAACAATTTATTTATTTCTGTTACCTTTTCTTCAGACCTTATGATCTGCAGCTACAAAATCAGCAAAGATTTTAAGAAATTGATCCCAGTACAGATTAAAAGAAGTTTATTGAAATTCCAAAATAGATGGCTGTGTTTATTTCCATATTTTCCTGTCATTCTGAGTCTTGTCCACCTGCTCAAAAATGTTTGAGTTCTTCTTTAAAATGTATAGAATAGAGAACCCAAATATGTGATTTATATGAATCACAAAAGTATCGACAGGAATCTGTGCTGTTGTCAGTATGACTCTTCCTCTCACTTTGTATTTAGAATTTTGTCTTTGTCTGTATAGAAGCCAATGTAAAAAACACTTTCACCATCCTAACTTACTAGTGTTAAATGAACTGCTATATCAGTGCTTCCTAAAAGTAATTCTAAAACTAGATGAGATGAAATCTGGATGAACTGCACCCCAGAAAAGATCTCTGTGTATTTAATATCACATTCTATATTTCTAAAGTGATAGAATGTTTATATGTGTCTGTATGTGATTATGTCACTCCCATAAAACATATTCACGTATACTTGGTTATCTATTGCATTTTAGGTAATAGCCATGAAAATTATTTGTCCACTAGATGGCAGCACAATTTTGCCATTATAGTAGACTGACTAAATATTCTAAATTTCAGTATAAAGACTAGTTACTTTTGTAAATCATATCCTGATTTTTTTACTACTCATCACTACTCTAATTACATAACAATTAACTTCTTGAAACTTAAAGAAATCAGCTTTAAAATAAGACTGAAAGAATATGACTTCAGTGCAGCTGTAAGAAGCTTATAAATATATTTACACCCCTTCCCTTTTCCCCAATGCACTTACTATGATTTTATTCTAAAAGTAAAAGCCACTCAGCACTTACAGAAAAACAAGGAAGCTGCAAGACATTGCCAAGGAATCCCAATTGACTTTTTAAGACTGTGAATAAATCTATACCATTAATCTGCAAAAAGTTAGTACGGTTTCAGACAAAGAGATCATCAGATTCCTTTATTACAGAGAATGTGTTTCTTTAGATGACATCAATAGTATTTCCTTGGGCATGACGATTGAGAAAATAAAAAACACCTGCCAAGAATGTCACATTTTATAAAAAGAAATCCCCAATCTTTTAGACAAAACATCCCATTTATCAACCAATAGCTTACGTTTAGCATAAAAAGCATGGGTTCCTTTCCCCTCTAGATGTCTAAAGTCCAAGGTTGAACGGCAGGACGAGCGAGCTCCATTCTTGTCCGTCCAGCTGCTGAGGCTCTGTCCGTGGTGCTGAAAACGTGATTTGAACTGAGCAGTGCTCTTCAAAGGCAGAAGCAGCCAGGCTGAGCAACTCTATCCCTCGTGCTGCAATAGTACACCGAGCTATGGAGAATCTGCAACATTGTTGATTGAGGGAAAATTCCCAGGGAGCCTTAGGGATTTAAATGTGCAAAACTGGCGCGTGGTGTCTTTCTCCTCTTGCTCTCTGGCTTGCTGCTTCCGTAATGAGATAGTTGATCCTCCCTCCTATTCTCCTCCCCCAAGCTATTCCTCCTCTGTATATTCATTAGAGTTTATACCCATTTACTCTCCTCAGTTTCTAAATATTATCGAATGTAATGTGTAAAAGTTCCCTTTATCTGGTCCAGAGGGATCCCATGCAGTGTTTTCAAGCAGGGCTGGGAAATACACAAGATCACAGGGAAATATTTGTGTTTAGAGTCACAAGAACATCAAAACAAAATACTCGGTAGAAAATGTTATTTTGCAATCATTTTACTGCACTCATGTCTCTCATAGCCAATGCATTTCATGATAATCTTCCATGTCTGGATGTTTCACAGCAATTTTCTTTTCTTTTTTAAACGTTGCCCAATGGGATAGTTTAGGCTGTAAAGAAAATGCTTGTAATGATGAGGCACAATCATCTTCAGTAGTTCAACTTCATGGATCATGAAACAAAGCAATTTTAATAGAGATCATTCTCTTCTGGTGCTTACCTAGAATCCTCTCACAACTTCAGCCTTGACTGACATTGTGTTGCACAGGTTCTGATGTGCAACCATCCATTTCTATCTGTCTAAAAGATACATTCCACTAAGTACTAGACACATTTTGCAGTCATCTAGTTTTTTACTATCCCTCTTTTTCAAGGGAGGAGGAAAAAAAACCTGACCACACAATCCTGGTTCCTGATCTCCTATGTCTTCTTAAACCTATTAAAATCACGTTGTAAGTCTATTCCTCATTAAAAGGAAATTGATTTCGTGAAAGAATAACCAATATCCTTTTAAAAGTATTTTGCAGTCACACATCTAATCCAGTCAGGATTTAAGGGCTGCCTAGAGTTTATACACAGAAGGCAAGCTCTTCTTTTCAACATTGGATACTTAATATGCAGCAATGCTGAGGGGGAGGAAGAAGAGAATCAGGGACTCTTTCAAGCAAAGCAGATTCATAAAGGGAGTACATGAATTTAAACTGCTGTTTTTCAAGAACTCTTTCTTAATTTTAAGTTTCCCAATGATTGATGATTTTCAGACATTTTTGGTTTTCCTGAGAAAGATTGTAGACTCAAAGGATGATTAATCAGTTTATGAGATCTCACCAGTGTTATTAACTGGGAAGTACCACCGTCTTTTGCAGTGGCGCTGGGGATTGTTACTGCACAAACCAATATTTCATGTATGCCAGTTTACAGGGGCACCATCATGCTGACTGCAAGTCTCTCTAACCCTTAACAGAACAAGAGATCTTATGAATCTATACTTCTTACCAAATATGAGATATTTTAACTCTCTATTTAAAATTTTCATAAATTCCTTCAGTATAGCATAACAAAAATCATTATTGGTCACAATACAGGATGTTACAATATGGCATGACATACAGATTTGGATCCACATGCAGATTTCTCCTTTCCCACAGCAACCCAAAATGGCCCCTGAAATGCTGCTCCTAGGGGGAAGGGGACCCTAGCAAGCAGTGCTTTGAGGGTGCAAAGAAAGAAATGGCCTATAGGCAGAAATCCTTCTCTCCATGGCAAAGTTCCAGTGGATCCAACTCTAAGAAGATCAGCAGGTCATTCAAATTTAGCAAGAGCTGGTGACATATAGTATATTATTAATATCACAAAGCTGCAGTATTTTGTGTAGCGGTTATGGAAATTTAAACACCAGATGGATAACTAGACAGACAGACACCTCAGTCTTTAGGGGATATGGCACATTTCTTAAAGGAGTGTATAACTGAATTACTGATCCAAAATATACACAGAAATTGCTGTTTCAAAACATTATCTTGAATAATGCTTGGGAATAATGAAACACCCTCCTGAAAATGTCCACACACACACCCAGCTCTGATGCTTATCATCCATGCAGCATGAAAACATATTTTTCCTTGATTCTACTGATTTCCTGGACAATGGCATTTCTCCTTTCCGATCAGATCCTTGCAAGAGAAGAGCAGAGAGCATTCCCAACCAATCCCAAGCTGCTGAGAGGTGCCATTATACATCTACTTCAATAAAACTGTAAGTTGTATCTTTCTATGATTTTGTCTGAAGACTAATTAATGCATGTTTGGGGTAAACGCTTCTGACTAAATAACTGTGCTGTTATTTAGACTAAATAACTCTGCTGACTAAGTAACTCTGTTCACTAAACTATGTACGAATTAAAACCAAAATCACAGTAAAGGGCACAGAGAGGGGCCTCCTTTGGATAACTGGATACAATCCTCTGTTTCCTCTGTTTGACTTATTGGCACACTTGCCTTTGCAGACAAGCTGGGTGTGTCTCTTGATGGGGAGTTACAGGGAAGAGGTGGGCACTGGAGGATGGCACCCATCTATTCTCCTATTAGAGGATACTGGGCTGCCAGCCCATCTGGTCAAGAAGCAGATGCACAGTTCAATCCAGTGAATGGTTAAGACCCAGGGCAGCACTGGAGATTGAGGAGGAAGGCAGAAGCAGGGCAGAAGCAGGCAGCAGTTGAGGGCCAGGGCAGCCAGCAAGAGATAGGAAGATAGCCAAGCTAGAATGAGCAGGTTCAGAGGCTGGCTTGGGATCTCAACTGAGTGATTAAGTCCTCAGGCTGAGTGGAGATTGCAGCCTAGACAGCCCCTCTCCACCCTGCACTGCTTCCTAGGATCATGTTGGACCCAGAATGCCAGTGGCACCAGATACTGGCTGCTAGCAACCCTCCTTTGAGGCAGACACAACCCTGGAATGTCACAAACCCTGCATCTTTATCTAGAGGAGTTGTCAAGCTATAATCCTGTAGCAAAAGGAAAAGGAAAAACAAGAGCGTACACAGATGGTCATCAGCTGACTGCAATACAGTTTCTTGAACTGAGCCCACCCATGAGGAGAGTGGACTATAAATTTAATAAATAAATAAATAAATTGAAGCCTATCTCTTTCAGCCACCTAATTATTACAGAAAGGCTTTTAAAGGGGAAGAAGTAGAGGTCTACAAAAATCAGTTGTGACTAGTGAAACATTTCATATGTTGGGTAATTTATATGATAATAAACGTTTCCACAAAACAGTCCTGCAATATTCAATGAATGCATTATTACAACTGTAGAATCTTCTTCAATCCATTCTCCAAACTATGGAAATTTGGCATTTGATCAGTATATGCTCTGAAGCACAAGATCATTTGAAATTTCCTTCAAAAAATTATATTCCAATTATATGTACAATTATCTCAAGCACATAAGAATTGTACAACAGAACAGATCCCCTCTACATGCACATTTGTTTGTTTGTTTGTTTGTTTGTTTATGTAATTTACAGTCTGCCTTTCTCATTGAGACTCAAGGTGGATTACATAGTGTGAGATCAGTACAATCAGTAGCAAGGACAGGGGTAGGCACTTCCACACAGTGTCAAGGACATTTCCATAAACAATGTTATAGGGTAGATACAAGTTAGTTGTATTATAATTTACAAACCTCACTTCAGTAATGAGCATATGTGTAGTTTGTCTTGAAGATTAAACTTCTCAGTCTCTATAAAATCCTGGAGATGAAACACAATCCTCTTCATATTTGCCAATCACAAGAAGTTCTTCATGAATACTCAATTTCAGATGTGTACCCTTTAAGAATTTTGATTCACTATTTTTACAGTAATTATTATTTTGACTTCACACTATTTTGTTCCATATTTTTTGCCTTGTTTAATGGCGTTGATGGCATTGCTTGAAACAGATGGAGAGGTTTGGATTCCTTGACGCTAAATCTGCCCCAGCTACAATAGATGATTCATCATGATCACATCTCTGCAGTCTGATAGTGTTTGAAACACAGGTGCAAAAATCCAGGAGTCCCCAACATGTTTGAACCTTTTGAAATTCTGAAACAGGGTGGTGAACACAAACACAAAATGGCTGCCTTGGTAGGTGGAGCCAAGCACAAAACAACAGCCACATGAGCTGGGGCCAGCGAGAAAATGTCAGAGAGTGAAGTTATGCATAAATTTAATAGTTAACTTCAACATTTCATGCAGAAGCTCTGGATTAACAATGTCTTTTAAAATGAACACTTTGTTATCTTTGTGTGTGGGGGGGGGGGAAGCCACAGTTTACTTTCAGTCATGCAGTCATGATCCTTTTGGTGTGGTGGTATCTGCTGTCAAAACAATTTTTAAAAGAATCTGTATAGCCAGTCAGATGCCCTGCTGAGCAAAAGCCCCCTGACCCTGCTAATTTTCTGTAACCAACGGGTGCGTGCCAGGTGCCAGTGGGCCCCAGGGCACCTATGCTCCATTTTGGGGACCCTTGCACTAATCATTTCAAAATCTCCTTATCAACTTCTTAAGTAGTTTAAGCATGAATTAGCGAATGCACTGATATCATATGCACCCTAGACATGAAGGAGTATCTGTCTCCATATGAGTGTATGCAGCTCTGAAGATCTGTTCAACAGTCCTGGAATTCTGTCTTACTGCCAACTCAAACATGCAGTTGAACAGATCTTTAGAGCTGCATACACTCAGGCTCTTTCTGGTGTTTGTGCATATTTTATGGAATGAGGCAACTTAACTATTTAGTTTTTATAAAGATGATTGTAAGAAGTTTCTTCTTAAGTGAATTATAACCCTGTGAAGGAAGTCACGTAATATTTATGGCAGATATTTCTGGACTATTCTGTCACTCTTTAGAAATACTATTGTTTAGTTGTTGCTTAGTTCTAATTTTTGAGTGCTTATTGGGATGTATCTATTGCCATGTTGTGATCTGATTTGAATAAAAGGAATACAACTCCAACAACCAAACAAACCTATATATATTCAGTGGCAGTAAACTAGGATTGCTAGCCTCCAGGATGTGGACTCAGAGTCCAATAAACACATTCATTGTGAGCAATTAACATAAACAAAAGTTGAATGATGGACCAAAGCGCTGTGTTTCTGTAAGCGCAACAGGACTGAAAACAACTGTGTACCAGCAAATTCAAAAAGGGGCAATGCCCAAATCAAAAGAAACGTTTTTCAGTCCAGAGATCCAAAAGAATGATGCCCAGAAGATATGGAATAAGTCGCCACGCCCGACATTCAGGGCCAGCAGGTTCCTGATGTTTCCAACAGTCTTCCTCAGGGACGGATGAATTTCACAATGCAGTAAAGATATTTACAGTAGCACCAACAAGTCAGAGGTCCAAAGTAGCAGTAAGTCAAAGGTCCATAGTAGCTACTATGTAGGTCTATGTAGAAGCTACATTCCATGTCTTCTGGCCACCATTCTTTTGGATCTCTGGAGTGAAAAACTTTTCTGTTAATTTGGGCATTGCCCCTTTTTGAATTTGCTAGTACACAGTTGTTTTCAGTCCTGTTGTGCTTACAGAAACACAGCACTTTGGTCTATCATTCAACTTTTGTTTATGTTAATTGCTCACAACGAATGTGTATTTAACTTGTTTATTGGACTCTGAGTGCATACTCGCCTTGTTTATTTGACTTCCTTTTACTGTATAATCACGACTTTTGACTGAATATACTGTCTGTATATACTTTTGACTGAATATACTGTTTGCATATGCATATGTAATTGTTTATTGCTATCAGTTTTTATTATTGCCGGTACTCAGCCTTCTATTGCGGTTTCCACCATTCTTATTTGTTTGCATTGAAGGCACCTCTTTTTTGTTGCTTAGCCTCCAGGATGTGGCTGGAGATCTCCCAGAATTATCTCCAGGTGACAGAGATCAGTTTCCCTGGAGAAAATGGCTGCTTTGGGTGGTGGACTGTATGGCATTATACCATTCTGAGGCCCCTCCCTTTACCAAACCCTGCCCTCTCCAGGCTGCACCCCCCAAATTTCTAGGAATTTCCCAACCTGGACCTGGCAACCCTACAGTAAACCTCTGAAACCAAATGCTAGAGGGAACATCAGGGTAAGGCCTTGGCCTCTGTGTCCTGTTGGCCTTCTGTGTGTATATATATACCCCCCTCACTTCTTCCCCTCTTGGTCACCACTTCTGTCTGCTGCTGTCTCTCTTTTCTTTTTGTCAGCACCATTTTTTGGTGGTCAGAACCTTGTGACAGACAGTGTATAGGGCACAGGGAGAAAAGTATGCCACAAACCACTGCTGCCACTGATACAGACCAGCTTATGGGGGTGAGTTAGAAAGACAAGCTCTGCAGTCCTAGACATCCCAACCATTGAGTGATGTGGCAAAAGGCTTGGGGATGGGGATGGAGGAAGGCAGAGAGAAAGCAGCGACCAAGAGGAAAAGCCTTCTTCTCCTCTAGTCCGCTTGCTACCTCCTGCTCCTTGCAACACTTTCTGTTCTAAAAGTTATAAAGACAAATAACATATCCCTCCCCTTTCTTGCCCCCTTATTCTCTCTTGCTCCTGCAGCCTGTCTGTCTTTCTCTCTGTCACTCATTACCTTTCTCCCTTGTCCTGCAGCAGCAGCATTGCTTATGAGAGTTGCTAGGCAGCCCCCATAATTACAGCTGAGATCTCACAACATTGTGTCACAAGATCTCTTTTTATTTAACTGTTATTCTCTCACACTTTTTTGTTTTTAGATATTTCTGCAAATCTGAGGTTTTCCTGGGTTTGTTGGAAAAAAACCCTTCTCTGTAGATGGCTTCATTGTGTGGAATTTTTGATATGTATTTTGTAGCCATGTTCAGTATTATTTTTGATGATATTGATGATATGGGATCTTTAGAGATTATTTAATTATGAGGATCATCCAGTTTTGAAAGGTGTGACTTTATAAGGAAAGCTGGTATGTTGCAGTAATTAAGAATGGGAACTGTGAGCTTTGCCAAAAACAAAGCTGACCTTAGGCAAGCCCCTATTGTCCCAGCACTCCATTTGCAGTGTGGGGGTAATAATATGATTCCTGCTGGACTGTTGCAAAGATTTCTGAGATGATTTGTGTTATTTACTATGAGCAATTGAAATGTTCTATAAAATTCTAATTATTATTACATGAATACAGCATTTGCTTTCCCTGATGTGACAACCACATCCTCTCATGACACACCTGTATGAAGCAAATAATTGCAAATGTATGATTACCAAATATAGAATCACGGACAAGTTTTGTGTGGTACTGTGGATTTACCTACTGTGAATTTTCACTAAGAACATTGCCAATTATGAAATGAAACCACCTTACATTGTAAAATATATTGAACTGCAAGTTAGTTGTAAAAATTTGACTTGTATCTAGTGTTGTACTTTCAATCATTGTGCTTAGTTTTACTCTGATATTTTCAAAATCCCAAGCATGTTCATTTTTAACTTCTTTATGAATATTCTTTGGGATAAAGAGAGGGTACCTGGACAATATTTTTTCTCTCTACACAAACATCCAGATATTATTGCCATTCTTTCTCTTGGCCATATTTTAATTTAACATTGAACTCTTTTGTTCTTATATTTTCTCCATTGCCTTTTCTCATCTAATTTTACATACCTTTTACATACCTTCTTTAGTGTGTTTTCTGAAATCTAGACATCTATTTAATCTGTTGCTAACTAATCCAAAAGAAAAAAAAATCTTTAATTATATGCTTATCTGGAACTCCAGTCCTAATGGTGTAATAGTATATTTACACTGAATTAGTAGGTCTGCAATGATGTCATAATTAGACATGGGCATGAACAGCATTACAAACGGAAAAAACCCACCAACAGCCCATTCATCTGTTCGTGAACAAGCCGTTTGTGGTCCTTGCAAGCCTCATTCATTGCCTTTGTCAGCCGTTAGTCAAGCCAGACAGTCTGGTGCCTTTCAATCAATTCCCCTGGCAACAGCAGGGACTGAACTCTGTCTGAACTCCTTGTGGCTTTCCTTCCGGCTTTAACCCTTCAAAGTACTTCCAGCAGAGAGTCCCTTTTTTGCCACTGTGAAGAGAAAATGACAACAAAGGGAAGGACCCATGCATCATGCCTTTCCCGAGCTGCAATCTCTCTGAAACTTGGGGGGTCTTCAGAGGACAGTGAGGACTATGTCCCCTGCAAATTGGTGGGTATTGGACATTTGGAAGATCAGTTTGTAACCCCTCAAATTAGCTTCCACCAGAGAGTCCCGTTTTTTGCCACTGTGAAGAGAAAATGTCAGCAAAGGAAAGGACCCATGGATCATGCCTTTTCTGGGGTGCAATCTCTCTGAAACTTGGGGGGGGGGTCTTCAGAGGACAGTGAGGACTATGTCCCTTGCAAATTTGGTGGGTATTGGACATTGGGAAGGTCAGTTTGTGGGGTGTTTAAAGGGCCCTGCCCCTTGCACCTGGCAGGAAACTGTCTGTATGTCCACATGGGGTCTAGAATATGATGACCAGTGGGTGTCTTCCTGAAACTCACCTCATTTACAAACAGAAATCTTGGATAGCCTACAGAAGTCCATTTGTTTTGCTATTTTCTCCTTTCCCCCTGTAATCTGCTTTATCTTTTATTCACCAGCTTCTTCCTTTGGTCTTATGGCCCATCACAAATTTGATACAATTTTGAGGGGAAATTGTCTTCATCTTGCTGTTCTTCCTAGACGCTCCCTTATTTCCAACTTGTTCTTTGCTGAGTAAGATATCATTACTTAAGAAATAAGATATATCAGTCATGGAAAAGAGCTTTACATTTATCAAACAGCCTACATTACATAATAAAGACGAGTGATTTCTATACTCAAAAACAGTTGATGAATGTTTTTCCTTTTCTCCTTTTTGTACTTTTAAGATATACTCATTTTACCAATGCTTGGGGGAAGGTCTAAAGGGATGATATTGAGGGGCAAAAGGCAGTGATTAAAGGGGAAAAAAGGGATCAGGGATCAACCTTCAATTCTTGGACCTTGGATACCTGCTCCTAATCCCAGATGCAGCTACTTTCAGTGCCAATGGAAATATATTCAATATGTACTCATAACCATTGACTTCTATATTAATACCAGCAATAAAGCCCATTGTGGGGAAAATACAACAGGCTTTAGAAAGGGGAGGGCGGGCAGGCAGGCATTCCCTCCTCCTCCATCACTGATCCTGGATGGATGAAGGCAGGGGGGATGGGCATGGCCACCTCCTCTGCACCTGATCCTGGCTGGGTGAATGAGGGGTGGGCATTACCTCCTGCTCCGCACCTGATCCCGGTTGGGTGAGCGGGGGGCAGACATTGCCACCTGCTCCACTCCTGATCCTGGCTGGGTGAAGGGGTGAGTTTTGCCACCTTCTCCATGCCTGGTCCCAGCCAGGTGAAGTGGGGGTGGGTATTGCCACCTTCTTTGCTCCTGATCCCGGCTGGGTGAAGAAGGGACAGGCATTGCCTCCTACTATGTGCCTGATTCTAGCTGGGTGAAGTGGGGGGGGCATTGTCGCATGCTCCGTGCCTGATTCCAACAAGTTGAACAGGGGGCGGGCATTGCCACCTGATCCAGGCCGGGTGAAGGAGAGCAGGCATTACCTCATGATCCACTCCTGATCCCACCTGGGTGAAGGGGGTGGCCATTATCACTTTCTCCTTGCCTGATCCCAGCTGGGTGAAAGGGGGCGGGCATTGCCACCTGCTCCGTTTCTGATCCTGGCTGGGTGAAGGGGGGTGGGCATTTCCTCCTGCTCAGTGGCCTATCCCAACCGAGTGAAGGGGAGCGGGAATTGTCACCTGCTCTGCTCCTGGTACCTACTGAGGCAATTAAAGGGCTCCTTCAGGACACAACAACAAGAGGAAAAAGACAAAAGCCTACTGAAGAGACAAAAAATATAACCCTTAGTAAATATATATTTTTGTTTATTTTTATAATCTCTTTTAAAATATATTTTAAAGTGCAAAGTGCCCAAAGTGCTCAGTGAATATAATGAATATGCTCAATACTACATATCCTGAATAAATAATGCCTAAGACTCACAATTTAAAATCCTAGGAAAGGGTAAGTATGTATATATAACCTATGGAATATTATGTACATCACTAGTTGCAAAAGATGCTGCAGAGATTTGAATGAGATACAATATAGCAGTTAATGTCCAATTCAGTAGGTGGAAACAGTTCCAAAGTAGGCTTGTCTTCAATGTGAATTGATAAATCTGTATCTTCTTTCTTTTACAGCTGCATGAAATTGAAATCAGAATACACCAGGAGCAAGAATAAGATACCAGGAGGGAGAACGCAGGCGGTGGGCATTGCCACCTGCTCTGCACCTGATCCCACCTGGATGATGGTGGGGTGAGGGCCTTGCCACCTGCTCTGCTCCTTCTCTCGGCCAGGTGAAGGAGGGAGCAGGGATTGCCACTGGCTTTGCTCCTGATCTGAACTGGGTGAAGAGGGGGTGTGCATTTCCACCTGCTCAACTCCTGATCCCAGCTGGGTGATGGCAGGGGAGGGGCAGGCATTGCTACCTATTCCACTTCTGATCCGAGCTGGGTGAAGGTGGAGGATGGGTATTGCCCCCTCCTCCATGCCTGATCCCAGCTGGATAAAGGGTAGGTGGGCATTGCCACCTGTTCTGCTCCTGATCCCAGCTGGGTGAAGGGAAGGCAGGCATTGCCACCTGCTCCACTCCTGATCCCAGCTGCATGAAGGCAGAGGGTGGGCATTACCACCTGCTCTGCTCTTCACCCCAGCTGGGTGAAAGCGGAGGATAGGCATTGCCCCCTGCTCTGCATCTGATCCTAGCTGGGTGAAGGCAGGGGGTGGGCATTGCCACCTGCTCTGCTCCTGATCCCAGGTGGGTGAAGGCAAGGGGGCGGGCATTGCCCCCTGCTCAGCACCTGATCCTGGTCTGGGCTTCCTACTGTGGCGTGCTCTCTGAAGATGTGGCTGCCTCATCTGGGCTTACCTCCACAACAGCAGTCTCTGGTGGCACACCAGGGTAGGAAGTGAGTTGTCTTGAATACGCTTAGCCTTTTATATAGTAGGATTAGGATTTTACACATTCCTAGAATTTGAACGTGCTCAGTGGTTGGGCCTATTTTAAATTAAGCATTGCTATTTATGTCTTGCAGTATTTACAGGGAATTCAATGCTTACAGAAATCTCCATCTTCAGTAAATATTAGATCTGTTTTTCAACTCACAGATTTCACTTGATTTCAATCAGCAGGATGTGAAATCCAATAAGAAGGTGTCAAAAGATAAAGTTTAGAAAGAGAGCTGTGATATGAGGACTCAAGAGTCTTCTCAGTGGTGATGCTCTCATTGTAGTACTCCCCGCTAAGATTAGTTGAATGAGTCATTCCTGAGTTTATAAAGACATCTGCAAAAAATTGGGTTGATGCGGACAGACCAATTCATATGGTAAGTGGAGGTTTGATGTGTATAGTTTTCTATTTTTCTTCCTTTTTAAAAGATTGATCTATTGATTGCAGCTATTAGTATTTCCAATTGCTATTGAACTGTTTTTAGATGAAAGCCTCCATGGAATCCTTTGTCTAAGGAGTGAGGTATACATTTTTAAAATATATTTTAAATGCTTTTTAATTGTTTTTAGGGAGCAGTTGGGCTCTTAAGATTACCAATATGGCCTGATAGTGGAGAGGGTAGGGACTTGCTGTTGCTGGAATCATTCAGTCAGAGTTATTTTAATCACTTAATAGCTTTAAGATTGCGGGGTTTTCTTTTTTATTAAAATGACTTTCGCTGAGCTAGATCTGCTATAAGCTCATTGTGGCAGCACATGGACCCTGCTGCGATGAGCTCAAGTCTTAATGGGTGAGGAAGAGAAAAACTCTTGTTGCTCCTAATCACACAAAGTGCTTGAGAAATAAAATTCTCCTCATTGCTGATGCTGGAGCATTTGCCATTTGCAAATTGCTCCTACTTGGCAAATAAAAAGTGGGTCAAGAGTTACTTCTTCCCAGAGCCAACATTATTGTTTTGATTAAAGAACTCAGAGGTAGACAAACGGGCAGAAGAATAAATATCATCTAATGCCTTCCCTTTTGTATCCCTCAGCATGTCTTCCTCTCACATTTGTTGATGCTTCCCTTTCCATTTTTAGTGACAGCCTCAGCCATTCCTAACACCTGCTTAGCAATATTGCTGAAGTTCCACTTCTGGAACAATGCAACCTAATGGGACTGTCATTCTTTGCTATCAATCAGTCATTCCTATTTCCTTCAGTCAGCCTGACTCTTGTCACAGGAAGAATGAAAGTGAGTCACCACACAAGTACACCTAGCCCAGCTCCTGATCAACATATCTTTCACACAGAAGGACCCACATGAATTAATCTCTGAAGAAATTACTAAGAAATGCTGCTTCCTTAGTTTTGATCAGCAGTGAAGGAGGATGAAGTGAACCAGCAGATGCAGTAACTTTAAGGTTGCCAACTTTAAATTAGGAGATTCCTGCAGATTTGGGGTGGTGCCTGGGGAGGGGAAGGTGTGAGGTGGGGAGGAAACTTAAGAGGGGAATAATGCCATACAGTCTACCTTCCAAAGCAGCCATTTTCTCCAGAGGAACTGATCTCTGTAGTCTGGAGATGGGTTGTGATTCCAGAATGTCTCCAGGCCTCACCAGAAAGCTGACAACTAAGTAGTTTCCAATTCTTTTACAAACACCATGCACAATTTGAAGTAGCAATTTGAAAACCCACATATTACAAGACAGGAACAATATCTGTCAATTATGGTTCCAAACAACAAATAGCATATTTTATGGCATTATATCGCATGCTGTAGGCTGTATGTTTTGTCTGTTTATTTCCAGTGGGAAAAGTCTAAAGCAGCTCAACTGATCTCTGCAAACAACATAACATTCCAAAGCCCCTGATATATATACAGTAATTAGGCAAGAGCTGGGTGTGACACCAATCATAGCTTTGCCTCTGAAAACAGCAAAGCTCGCACCCGCTTCTTCCCTTTCTTCCTGCAACATTTAGTTGCTGAAATGCATGACATGACATTATTACATTATGCATGCCTCATCACTGCTCTATACAGATTGTGTGAAATCACCCAAAATACAAAAAAGTGCTCTGAAATTTTGTGATTTTAGTATAGGTTTATGGCTTTTTTATTTGGACATACTCTTAATTTTTTTTTGCATATTTATTTGCTGCTTTCAAGGACATTCCTAGAAAGTGGACTACAAATCAAGGAAACTATAATATAACATTACTGGCTGTACTTGGGAGAGGACAGAGAAATGTAGAATGTGATGATGCCCTGCAATGCTGGAAGGAAACGTTACAAGGAAATGGGGGACTCCCTTCATCTGAACCGATTACAGCTAATGTCATCATGAGGGTTTGGGTAGACAGATGCCGGCAATCAGGAAAAGAATTACAAGCATGAAGAAGAAGCAGGACAAGGAAGTTGAATGCAAAAGAAAACAAATGCACTGATGTGTGTACAGTTAGTTACAGTATATATTAAAGTCCATATTTTAAACCTTTATTTTGAAAAACGTGTACCGTTAAAGAAGCAACTAACCAGGAAAAAGTATGGCTCTAGTTTGCTAATGTTTTTTTATCCTGTGCTTTTCCCCAGGAGTTCAGGGTAGTGTACATATTTTTCTTTTCCATTTTATCCTCACAATTAGAGATGGGCATGATAAAAAATAAATAAATGATCCAGCTGATCGTGGATTGGCGCCGGCAACGATCCCAAATTAACGATCCACACTGATCATCTCCCGTTCCCAAGCCGTGGATCGTGGATCATGGAGGCCAAAGCGGGGTGCGCTGTTATTCCCAGCTATGTGGGAAGGTGGGTGGTGGTGGCGGCCGTCGGGCCTGGCGGGCACGGGGAGGCGGCGACGAGCCACCTCCCCTCAGGGGACGGAGGGTCTGGCCACTTGTCTGTGTTTGGCCATCAGAGCTGCCTATCAAGGTTTGCAGGGATGAGATTGGAGTGCCCATGAATACAGAACACCCCTTCCCCCTCCCTCCCCTGGGTGTCTTCTCTCAACTTGTGACTGCTTTGCTGCTCCGTGGTTGGAAGGAAGGCCTGCTGATCAAGGAAAGCTGGGCTTCCAGTCGGGTTTCCAGGGCGACAGAAGGAGGGCAAACAGATTCGGTTTCGTTTTCTCAGCCATGCCGGACGCTCCTCTCGGCTGGTCCGGGAGGAAACGACCGGGCACCCTGACCGGGTGGCTGATCCGCAAGGATTAGCCCCCAGGACTCCCAGGGAGGGAGCCAGGGTCCGGGACGCGGCGGGAAGAACTCCCCGAAATCAATGCGGGGGGGGGGGAATTGCCCGTTTGTCCCTATGGAGGCCGGCAGATGTGCGCGGCGCCTCGAGTGCCGCCGGGCAACGAGAAACGGCAAGTAAAAGAAACAGGCGGAAGCCTGTAAACAAGCGAATCCCTTCTGTTCTACAAGCGTTTGTGAAGGAGAGGTTGATCTGAAGAATACTCGCTCTTCCCCTTCGTTGAGTTCCAGAATTTTGTTGGCGCCCCCCCCCCAAATGGCAGCAAAGAAGCAAAGTCCCGCTCTCGGTAAGTCAATCTCGGCTACCTTGCAGAAGGGGGAGTCGCTCGAAGAGTTGGTGCGCAGGGCGGTGGTGGAAGCTATAAAACCCTTTGTTGACAAGCTGAACGAAACTGATCAAAGGGTGGGCTTAATTGAAAGCGAGGTGAAAACCATTAAGGCAGCAGCAGGGGGGGCAGAAAAGTCTGCTCTGGAAAGTACGTCACTTGTGAAGGCTACAAAAAAGGAGCTGAAGTTGGTGGAGAACCAGCTGATCGGGCTACAGGTGGAACGAACGCAGACAATTTTGCGTCTCCAAAACGTGAAAGAGGAGGAAAATGAGGATCTGTGGGATTTGGTCTCGGAACTACTGGCGACACCCGCGAGGACGACTAAAGAAGAGGTTAAAAGCGCCATTTTGGAGGTCCGTCGGGCTTCTTCAAAATATGCAACAAAGCGACAGTTGCCTCGTGAGATCATTATTGACTTTTCATCTAAAAAGATTCGGGACACCATCCTATATAACTCATACAATGCGGATTTGGACTTTATGGGTTTGAAAGTCAAGATTTTGAAGGACGTTCCATTTCTAGTCCGGAAACGGCGTTTTAAATATAAAAAGTTTGCAGCTCTTCTGAGGGACCATGGAATAAAGTACAAATGGTTATTCCCGGAAGGAATATGGTTCAGATATAAAGATCAGGCCTATAAGATATTATCAGAAGATCAACTAAAGGATTTTGAGAATAAAAACCCAGAACTCTGCTGCACCGAGAACGAAGAAAAGGAGGAGCCGGAGGGGGGGGGGAGGAGGAGGAGAGCATCGCAACAGCAGTTGCACAGAGAGAATTGCGTCCGGGACCTAGAAGGGGGAGGAAAGTTTAATCAGAATTTGAAATGTTTATTCTCTGTATGATTAACCACTCCATCATTATTCTATGGAGCTATTTTTGTATTATGACAGTATGAAGGGAAACATTGAAGTGTAGTGTTTAGTGTTTGTAGTTCATTCCCCCCCCTTTTCTTTTTCCACCTCCCTTTGTCCCTTCCCTCTCCCCTTTCCTTGTGATAGTCTGGTGTAGTGTCTTGTAGCTATGAAAAATAAAAAAATTTATAAAAAAAAAAAAAGAAGAAGGAGGGCAAACAGAGCTCAGGCTTTCCCCTGGGGAATGGATGGCTGGCACCTGAGTGTCTGGATCCCTGATCCGAGCCCAAACACAACGATCCAGGCCTCTCCCAATCGCTGGATCGTTGGCCGTGGATGATCACGATCCGCCGGGTCACAATCGCGCGATCACCATTATCGTGGGTTTTTTTCGATCGTAATGCGGATCGTGCCCATCTCTACTCACAACAGCCATATGAGATAGGCTAAGCTGAGAGAGTGTGATTAGCTCAAAGCATTTTATTTTATTTCATTTTATTTTATTTATTTTGTTTCATTTCTACCCCATCTTTCTCCCCAGTAGGGACCCAAAACAGATTACATCATTCTCTTCTCCTTCAATTTTTTCCTCACAACATATCCTGCAAGGTAGAATAGCCTGAGACTGTGTGATGGCCCAAGGTTACCCAATGAGGTTCCATGGCAGTGTGAGGAATTGAACCTGGCTCACCCAGAACCTAGTCTGTAACTCTAGCCACTACACTATACTGGCTGAAGCAACTGAATATCGTTTGATGGAGAAAAAGATTTTTATTTATCACATGAGCTTATGGTGTTTTTTTTCTCTTAAAGATTTTCTTTGTAAGCATTTACTGTAAAATGTTCCATCAAGAATCAATTTATTCAAAGTAGATTCATTTATTCATTGTCAAGGAGATGCCTTTGTTATCAGTTAAAGTGAACTGGCAGTAAAGGTGAACTTCCTTTATGTAATTAATAACCCTGTATTGTTAAAATCAGATACACACATCTATTTAAGATGCTTCCAAAGTACAATGGGAAACAAGACCAGTTGATGTGCTTTAATATCTGCACTGTCATTGAGTCAACAACATTTGTTTGGTGCCATCACTTGTGGACTTTGTTGAGGCATAACAGCATCTGTTGGGTCAATCTAGTAATCCGAGATGCTGTTCTTCAGGAGACATGAGCTGCAAACATGCAAGTCCAGGCAGAAACACAATGCTTCTTTGTGGAATACAGCAGTGGGCTTTTTGCCGTGTGCTGCTCCTATTCGTCAATCATGTCCTCAAACCTACTGCTGCTATATAAAGTCGTCTTTTATCACTAACATATGAAACTTATATTTATTGCACATTTATTTAAAAACATTTCTGTGCTGCCTTTCCACCTAAATAGGGTTCCCAAAGTGAAAAACATCAAGCATTAAACCATTGTAACAATAAAAAACATTTAAAGTAAAGTACCTATAGAATAAGCCATATAATATCAAAAACATATAAGCCTACATAATATCAAAAACCAGAAAGTAGGCCAGTTGTTGGAGGATATGCCAGACAGAACAAGAAAGTTATCACCTACTGGTAGAAGGCAACAAACAAATCTCCTTCCTCATGGGACTGGAAAAGCCTTAGTTGCCCTGGTTGAGCAAGGGAAGAGAAGTTCCAAAGTTTTGGCACCACAGCTGAAAAGGCCCTTTCTTGGGTTGTCCTTGCATAACCTCAGATGGCAGGAGTATCCAAAGCAGGACTTCTGAAGAACATCAGAATAGACAGGTAGATTCATATGAGAGAAGGTGGTCCTTAAGGTATACTCGCCATAAGTTGTATAGGGCTTTAAATGTGAATATTAGCACCTAGAATTTGGCCTGGGAACAAATTGGGAGCCAGTGTCGATGGAACAAGACTGGAATGATATGGTCTCCGTGACCCACTCCAGTCAACATTCTGGCTACAACATTCTGTACCAATTCTAGTTTCCAGATAGTCTTCAAAGGCAGCCCCATATAAGGTGCATTGCATTCATCTAGTCTTGATCTTACCTGGGTGGCATCATCCCCCCTCCCCCATGGAAGGGCTGCTACTAGCTCACCAGTCAAAGTTGATAACAGGCTTCCCTGGCCAACACTTCCACCTGTTTATCTAACAGGATACCTGGGTCCAATAGCACTCCAATGTATGAGGCCTGCCCATCCAGGAGACCTCATTTCCTGGGTCAGACCTTCCACCCACAAGTAGAACCTCCAATTTGGGGGGATTGAGTTTTAGTTTGTTAGTCCTCATCCATTCTAAAACTGCCTTCAATCACATGTTCACAGTTTCTGCAGCCTCCCTGGGATGTGCTGGAAGCATGAGATAGAGCTGAGTGTCATCTGCATATTGGAGGCAACTCAGCCCAAATCTTTGAATAACCTCTCCCAGCAGCTTTATGCAGAAGTTAAAGAGAATAGAGGACAAGATGGAATCTTGTACAACCTGTAGGCCAGAGGCCAAGGAGCAGAAAACCAGAACTCCCACAGTACAGTTAATCCCAGTCTCAGTCCCAAAAGGCATAGAAGCTGCCAAAAGGTCCAGGAGCATTAATAGGGTAACACTCCCCCTGTTATGTCATCCACCAGATTAACTAAAGCTCGTTCAATCCCATAACTGGGCCCCAAACCAGAATGGAATGAATCTGAACAATCCTCTTTATTCAGGAATTCCTGAAGTTGGCCAGCTACCACCTTGCTCAAGAATAGTACATTTGGAACTGGACAGTAGTTATTCAATTCTCCTGGGTCCAGAGTAAGTTTTTTTCAGGAGTGGACACATATGTCCCTGCTGGGAGTACATTATAACTCCAGCTTCAATATGACAAGCCTCAAAGAGGCTCACAGCTGAGTGTGAAGTTCTTTTATTTCTTCACAAGTAATTACATACCTCTTGGAGGCATTGACCTTGTGCCCCCCCTGCATTTCTGAGAGCTGTGGGTTGAGTCGGGGTGGTCCCCATGGTGGGATCCATGAATACAGGAACTAGTGAAGTCCCTTCCACTTTTCCTTGTCCAGTTTTCTCTCTTCCACCCAGTTCCACACCACCTATTTCAGGCTCCATTTCCCCTAGAGTTGCCAGACAATCAGCAGGATGGCTGCAGGCAGGGGCAAGTGCACATGCATGTGGTGTGTGTATGATGTTGGCAATGTCACTACTTCACTTGCAGGTACAACTCAGAAGTGAAAAAGTGCAAAGAGTAGCTCTAGGAATTTCTGGAAATTCTATGGAAACTCTTGTTATTTATTTTAGTTTTCTCCAGAGTGGTGGCAGGCAATGGGACTTGCTGATGGGAGGCCTCCCACCATAGTAGGAGGCCTGGAAATCTCTGACAAGTGGCTGAGTGCAGCCTGCTGGGGTGAAATGCACTGCAACAGGGAGAGGGGCACTTCACCCCCAACTCAGCCGCTTGTCAGGGGTTTCCTGACAAAGTCTCCCCCTCCTCCCTCCAGTCAGCTGGAAGGAGGGAGACTTTGAAGGGAAGGAGGTTCCCCATGCCGTTTGCAAATGGCACAAGGAACTTTCTTCCCTTCCAAGTCTCCCCCCTCCCTTCCACAAACAGCCAACCACGAACGTATTTGTGAACAGGGTCATGTTCGTGGTTGTTTGTGATTCCCTGTTTGTGGATGGCAACGAACAACAAACATTATGTACGTTTTTTCCCCTGTTCACGCCCATCTCTACTTCTTGCTCGGCTGACTAGTTCCTGGTACTCTTTACCTGCCATTCCATGGCCCTTGTACCCTCAGGGCTTCTTGTTGAGGCCAAAAGTTGTCTCTGCTCTCATAGAGGGCAGCTGTTTTTCCATCCATATAGTTCAGAGTACCATAATGAGTCAATTGATCTCTAGCATTCTGTCCCCTTCAACAATTCCTTATTCACCACTTTCCCTGCCTCTCTTCTATCAAGTATGCAAGCAGAATCTCATGGTACCCTGCAAAGTCCCTTACATCCATTGTTTTGAGAAAAGCACTCCTTTAGATGGCAGCTTGGCATTGCACAGAGATTCCTCCTGACTAGGCTTCCACCCCATCATCTTCATGGAACTCCCAACTGATGTGTTCTTTAATAGCCAGCTACACACCCTTAGGAGTACCTAAATCTGCACACATTCAGAAAGTTAATTTGGAAGTAGCAGAATAAGCCAGCATGCAATGTAACTAATATTTGCAGTAATAACAAAAATATATAATAGGTATTCTCCAAATGCACGTCAGTCAAGCTTTTACTGTAACATTTGCACAGTCTTCTGAAGAGTTCTCTTATTGCAATATGTGCTTCTGTTTACCTTTTTCATGCCCTCACTTATTTTTCCCTGGGTTTATTTTTTCCTCCTCCACAGCTGAAATATTAGCCTGAAATATGATGACTGTAATAGTCAACAGTACCATCGCCACTAACTAACCCATCCCAAATCATTTTGGTATTTTTTTTTAAATACAATGAATGTATCAGCTGTTGTTCCACAAAAAATCATTGCTTATGGGCAGTGTGGCAATTTACATCATACCAATGCCAAAAGAATGAAATAAATTGAACCTCGTTTCCTATTTAAGTAATCTTCCATTCTTTCTAAAGCATAAATAATGGACATAATATTTGAAAAGAAATTAAAAGAGGTCCCTCACCTATATAATGGGCCCGGCTTTCCTCCGGCTTTGCAGGCTGCATGCCAAAGTGAGTACCTTTGATCAAGTCAAACCCTGGGCAAACCATCAGTCTTGCCCCGTCTCCGCCAATTCCATCGGGGAGGCTGCTATCCTTTAAAATGTTTTAAAGTGCTGTGCATACCAATTTCCACATTACAAAAGGGATACATTTAAAATAAATTCAAAACTACTTCCAGAATCATGGGAGCAGGTGTCTTAGGGGCATCATGAGCAGTTGCCAAGCAGCACTGACAGCCAACGTTTCCTATAAACTTTATGAAAGAAGAACATTTGCACTGAATATGATGGGGGCACTTCTGAGACAGCCCCAATGCTCTGCAAAAGTGACACTGGTCTTCATCCTACATGTAGCTGCCACGTGAAAATACTTCTAATGCTACTTTCATGGTCAAAATCAGCTCAGAGCCTCATGCATTAGGCATTCTGTGTGATAAATTGGCAGGAGATTGTGAGCGGTTGCTTAAAAAATCTAGATGATGTTAATGGTTTATTTGATTGTATAGCACTTAAAATAAGGTATGTCCCAAATGCTCACCCATTTTAATTTCCAGGACAAAAGCATTGTTTTAAGAATAGGAAGATAGGGTTTGAAATATTTTTCCACATTTGTTTTAATGAATGAGTATCCACCTTTACCACATCTGCTGCCATGTTCCCAAAATCTGCTTTTACACTATTTCTCCTTCCTAGAGTGCTCTTTGACAATCAGGATCATGTACTCATGTAAATTATGATGTCAGGAAGCTATTTGGCCAAATAGATTTCATGATATGCTAACCTACAGAGAACAGTGAAGCTGATTTCAATACAGGGTTAAGCCTCTTGGACTGGTCTTGGGTGGTTTTAGCCAATCAAGAACTGTGTTGTAAGCATGCTTGCATCGATGAGATGAATGAAGGTTAATGGAAAACCTTTTACCCCATTTCTCAGCCATTGCAGAAAAAGCTTGAAAGCAAGCACCTTGCAACGTTATGAATGTGTTCAAGAAAATATACACACACCATTTGTCACAAAACTCACAATCCAATTTAAAATAAATGACCTTTACAGTCCTAGTACTCTTCCGGCCCTGAACTCAAACGTCTGGGCATCAGGAGGGCTTGGAACTGATTCCTCCTTGAAAAAAGACCTGAGGTTCAAGGCAGAGGAACTTGCCTCAAGAGCAGCCCCAACAACAGAATCAGACTGTCTCCCTGTCTCAGGGTCAGCCATACATTGACCATGTAGGGCCAGTCCTTGAAACTGCAGCCCACCTCCCCAGTCTCCCCTCCTAACCAACAAGATCATTGAAAATGACAGGCCTGCAGGGAGAAAGCCCTGCGGAGAAGGAGTGCCCTGCTTGCAGCCTGTGCTCCTGCCATTGTTTCTCACATATTTTTAACTCCGTGCAGAATTAATGTCCAACTAAGCACTTGCAGGATGAGATTCTGGACACCAAGAAGGGCAGAGCAGCTTCACTCTAGGTCTATTTAAGCATTAGTCCTAGCTGCGATCCTTGAACTGCATCATGTACTATAGCTTGAGAAATAAGTTATGTTTGCCAGGTTTCCTGCACCAGCTTTGTGACCCTATCTGCCCTGGGGGAACAGCCTTGTTGCTAAGAAGCAGCCAGTCATTCTGTTGTCCCAGGTGGTCTCTGTTCCCAAGGAGAATTTTCCCTGCTCCAGCACCCCATCAACTGAGGAGAGAATATGTGGAAAGAAAAGCTAACAAAATATAATTTAATAAAGGTCTGGTCTTGCCCATAGAAACTATGTTAGTGAAAATGAAGTAGCTGCACGGAAAGAGGCAAAGAAAAACAACATTCATTTCAGGTTAGAAAAGAGTTAAAATATGCACTCCGTCTATTTCACTCTTAGGAAATGTCTCCCTGAAGGAATGGTCTAAAAGATCATTTCACACTTCCAATGAAAGTTATGAAGTGGAAGGCAGATGTTATGGTTGGTCTGAAAGGTGAAAATGGGAACAAGTTAATGGTGTTTTTGCCCTGTGTCCCAAAAAAGGACCTGTAAAGTGACACTAAGCAAATTCATTCTGATGGACACGTACATCTGCATTACAGAACAACATGACTTCAACAAAGATTGTCTTTGTGTAAAGAGGCTGATCAATCTGAAGTCAACATGCTGTTAAAGTTGTTTAATTTCTGCTTTCATTGATTTCCTGTTCTTTACTTTTCAGCCTGTCTCATTTCAGATCATTTTTCACGGAGAGATTGTGAAGTTTAACCAGCACAGCATGAGACAGTGTCACACTTTAACAAACTTGCTTATCTCATTTTACAGCCGTGGTTCTAATGCGGAAGTGAGAAGGAACGAGAGATGCTCTAACACACACTTGTTTGGCTTATGCCTTGCCCATTAGTCACAGGGAGGGACCTAACCCCTCAGTAGGCCATTGGCTGCTCATGGGGCCCAACCATGTTTGTTGCACAAAGTTCCCTCTTCCCTGCAAATCCCTGATGCAATTGCTGCCGCTGAGCAGAGATAGTTATGTGCCTCCCCCATCACCCACCAGCTCCCACTATCACTATTTACTGTTGAGCAGCTGCTTGAGGCTGACTAGAGAAAAGCAAGGAGGTCCAAAGTTCAACCCATTGGCAGTTATGCCCATCAAGCACAGTGTGCTTGCCTGCCAGACCAGTATTCTGCAACATTGCCCAGATTTCAGAGTGTATGTGGTGCTCATATGAAGAAAGGTGGTCCTTCAGGTGGTAAACCTGTTTCTTGATGGCAGACTGACTTTATTATCAGGCACATGGATAGCTGGCCATCCAGGGAGAAGGATTGTAGTCTGGCCTTCTCTTTGATATCCCTATTTTCTATATGCAGATATTGTGTGTATAGAGCTCTCCATTCCACTTCGAAGTGGTGCTGTCAAAAACAGGTTTACACTTTATTTGCTGTTTCTGAGAATGATACCATAAAGCACAGTACTTGATAGACCATGGAAATCAGTGAATCTTGGAAAATATAATTTGGAAGAATCCTAAGAGCTAAGCTTTCTGACACTGAGTTCAGACATATGGAAGATTCTGTGCATTGTGTAAACGGCTATCTTTTGGATTGGCTCAGCGATTTAATCTATTTTATTACTATATATTAGTGACCAGCAGTGATATTATAAAACAATAGTATAGCATGTAAATAATGCTTTATATACAAAATGATTGTTTTCAGGAAACAATGTACAGTGTATGTTTCTATAAAATCTGATCCCAATTTGATAATCTTGTTAGCATCCACTTCTTGCTGATGATTAAAGGTAGACTCAGTTACTTGGAGAAGTAATATAAATTCTGGAAAATGTAAACCCAACAGGATATTGTTTTGTGCACTCATTGGTAACAAAAATGTTCTTGGTTGTTAACATTTAATACTTGTATATGTTACCACACCTCACCTAATGTAGAATTATGAGGGCAGATGGCCCTGTGTGTGCATAATTACAGCAATGAAAGCTTTATTGGTTGTTTGCTACACATTTCAAGTAGCTCAGAAGGAAATTTGGTGCCTGAAGGCTGTAACTGACTTTTATCATAAATACAGATAATAGATATTGTGTTTACAGAGGGAACAATGATTATATCTTTTTAGATTTGTTTCACCTCTCGTGCAATATCCAGGCAGATATGAGAACATCTGTCTTCTTTCAGGTTCCTTTCTGAATGATTTCATTGTCAAATGGGATAATTCCTAAGCCAAGATGGAACTTTTAATGACAATTGTTCAGGGATTGTTGCAGCTTCTTAAAGTAATAATAAATGATATTGTACTATGGATATAGGTCTGATTCCTGTGAATTCAACTCAGAATCAGTATATGTGTGATTGTAGCACACAGATTATTTGTGTAGCAGGCACTCCACATGCCTAATTCTCAGAGAACCCATTTCTAGTTAGCTGGTTAGCTAGCTAATTGATACATTTTCTCCTACCTTTTCTTTGAGGAGCTCTGGTGGCTTATAGTGTTCCCTGCTTCTCCACTTTATCCTCTAAATAAACTTGTGAGGCTGAGAAAGTGTAACTGGCCCAGAGTCACCTAGCAAACTTCATGGTAGAAAGGGGATGTGAATTTGAGTGGCCCCTTTTAAAAAAGAAGGGGAACTTTGTGCATTTGATGCCCTCCCATTTGGAAAGTGGTATGAAGCACTCATTGCATACATGAAGCATGATGGATGGGAAAATGCACATGTGCTCCTCAAACTCATGAAGGACATCTTACAAGATAACACATGAACAGAGAAAAAACATGTCCCAAGTAGTGTCTGACTGACATGGTGAAAGAAAATCTGTTTCTGTTGTACAGCATGTCATAGCATAAACTTTAGCCTAGTGATGCAACCTGCTTGTTTTTCTGGAATTATGACCCAGGTCTTTCTGCAGACCTAGGAGGGTTTTCTACAGTTTAGCCTATGGACACATAGCCTATATGTGTCAGTATGACATGATCTAATAACACCAACTTGCTGAATCCTATGGGACATGTCTCCATTTAGAGTTGGGTGCCAAAGACAACTACTGGAGTCTTAAAACTATTTTTACAAAAATAAGTAGTAAGTAAGTAAACAATGAGAAATTAGAAATCAATGAGCTAAACAATAGGGTAATGGTCATATAAAAAAAGCAAGGGTGCAGGAGGTTGTGGGACAGCATACTATAAATCATATCAACAAACAGACTAAATGCAAACACATAATGCAGCAAATACAATCAGGTTATTTCCAATTAAAAGAGAATGGCTCGTTCCATTTTTGTTTGCCAAGCTTTTTTTTAAAAAAAGCATTTTAATTAACTAGCCCAATGGTAATATGGGCTGGCAGGGTGGTCCCATACCTTTTAGTTCTGTAGAAAGCTGCTTGAATTAATAGTCAATATCAGTGGTTCCCAAAGTGGCACCCATGGGTACCATGACACATGCCAACACCTTTCTTGGCACTTGCCAAGTGTTTTTATAAAGTGGGCTGGGGCAGTTAGAGGTTTTGCACAACAAAGCTTCTCAGTTGCCACTAGAGTTCTGATTGATTATGCAGATTAAAAGGCATCATTCTGAAAGAACCTTCTGCCTGAAATGTTCAAGAGTTACTATCTGAGTTATTAGGCTTCCTTTCCCCGCACTTGGAGCGGGGATCCCCTGCCCCAACCTGCCATCCTCTGGCCTTGCTCACCTGGCTGGCAGGGGGGAGCATGATGGTCAGGAGAAGAGTGTGCACACGCTGACTGTAAACCTCAGTTTGGGAGGCCATTTTCATTTTGAGAGCTCACAGATGCACCATGGCTCCTTTCTTCATCCTATTGGAAAATGAGCAGCATGGGATGAAGGAAGGAGCCATGGAACACGTGTGCAGTCTCAAAATGAGAACTTCCTCCAAAGATGCAGTTTTCAGTCAGCATGCACAGAATTCTTCTCTGGATGGGGAGTGCAGAGGCATGCATGTGCTTAGCTCACACACTGGAGGTAAGTGCCTTGCTGTCCCCCAGCCTCCTGCACACTTGCTTGGGCCCTGGGGCCCTTGGAAACTCTCAGAGTTATACATAATTTGGCTCTGCCTCCTGTACCAGCCATTTTGTGGGTGGTTCTGCCTGCTTTGGCAGTCATTTTATTATTGTGCCTATCACTCTGTTTCAGAATTCCAAAGATGCCCATAGGCTCAAAAAGTTTGTGAAACCCTTCACCCAGTGTCAGTGTAATCCTAAGTGGATCTACTCAGAATTGTACTTAAGTGGGGCTTACTCCAAGGAAAGTCTTCTGAGGATTACAATATATGTTACTTCAAGCTTTTTAGTATCAAATATGTATTTTTCTGGTGGTGATGAAAAAGTCTCCGTTCAGGGCAAGGTCTGAGGGATCCAAGATGCAGCAATCTTGATGAGAAAGTATCTGATTATAGTATAATTCTTCATAATTTATTATATTTCTTTGAGACTCATCTCTAAAGTATCAGCTTCAGAAACAGTTTTACTTCAAAAGCACTGATTATATGATTACAGATCATTGGGAACTAGTTTGTTTATCTGTCTATCTGAACTTCTTTGAGAGGACAAGCAAATTGGTATTTTCCAAAGCCAACACTGACTGGCCTAATAATAAGTGTCAGAATTGTTATCCGCACCCCTTTGTAGGTGGCATGAGAATTCAAGAGACCTATTTATGACACAATCTCTTTCCCGATAACATTGATGGTAAACCTCCCATTTTAATGAAGCTGGGTTGCAGTCTTGGTGATTTACCTTTGTATCTTCAGGGAGCTGTCATAAAGAGAGGAGAGGAAAGGAATTAATTCTTCACCTTTCTTTTCATCTAAATATGTCTGCCTGTGGTGACACAGATCACTGTTACTGTGAGTCAACTTTGGTGTTCAATAAAAAAAAAGTGTGAGTTCAAAGTGTGGAGTGAAAAATCTGCAGAACAGAAATAATGTCTAGATCCTAAAATAGAGGGTTAAACTTTCCCTGAGGCCATGTTGCAAAATCACATTTTGAAACAGCTGGTTTACAATGAACTATAGAATAGAAACTAATGAGATCCAAGACTAATTAGCTGTTTAAGGTTGTCTATGGCAGATTTTAATTTGAGCCAAGGCACAACACCTATTCCTGAATTTGAGTCCAGTGCACAAGATGAGTATGCCTTGGAGCATATACAGAGAGCCTTTCCCTCCCCTCTAACTATAGGAGAGACCTTAGTGGGACATAATGCCATAGAGTCCACCCTCCGAAGAAGCCATTTTCTCCAGAGGAGCTGATCTTTGCAGTCTAGAAGACAGCTGTAATTCCAGGAGCTCTCCTCTGTTTGATTACAATCAGAATCAGGTACATCCCCTAAGAACAGAGAGAAGGATTTCTGGGTCATGGAATGTACCTCTACAGCAGGCAAAAAACATTATGTGGAATTGATAGCACTGAATAATGGCCTAACAGCAGAAAAGAGCAAAAGTCCAGTAGACTAAAAAGAATTGTGCTAGGATATGAGCTTGTGTGTGTCACAGTTCGCTTCTTCAGAACCGTGAGTAACTCATAAAAGATCACACCCTACCACAAATTTTGTTAGTCTTATATGTGCTACTGGACTTTTGGTCTTTTCTACTGCTACAGACAAACTAACCATCTTGATCAAAGGCCTAACAGTCCAGTTAACAAACTAAACTAGATAAGCTGAAATGGTTCAGTTAATATGTAACAGGCCTGCACAAACCTGTGGCTCAGCAAGCCAAACTCAACTTCTGAAGGCTCAATAATCCTTCTGCTTGGCTCTCTGCCTGTGCCTACTAAAGCACATGGCTCAAGGCTGCATTTGGCTTGTGGGTCTTGAGTTGTACAAGGCTGCAGAGTCTACAGCTGCTGTATAACTTTGACAGTATGCAGAATCAGTCCTTATACACCAAGATCCAGCAAAGCACCTCATGTTTACTCCTATTTTTGCCCAAAGATAGTCCTGCCACACTAGGGCAATTATATGAGGCTGAAGCATTATGTAGTGTCCTTCGCATCTTTGTGATATAAAGGAGTGCTGAAGGTTAGCACAACCTTGCAGAGAATCATATCGGATTGTGGTCAATGTATTGCCAAGTAGGAAAGACAATGTTATTTGGTTAGTGTAACATGCAAAGAAAGGGACTTGCTTATCCATTGTGTGTAACAAATTTCATTAGTACAAGAGTTTCCCCTACGTCTATATAATATGCAAATCTATTCTTAACTTCCATACTTATTTTGATTGACAAGAAGGATGTATGTGTGCAGATGTTTTCATGTACTATGTGGGTTAGATATATTATGTAGTTTTCAGTAAATGTTGGGTTTACTTTATTGTTTCATATTGGTTGGCTAGCTTCCTTGAACTTGGAGGAAGGTGGAAATAAAATTGTTTTAATAAACAAATAGATATTGGGAGAACCCACTAGTATTTTGTTACAATTTTTGTTATGAGTTTGGTAAGGATTAATGAAAGAGATTTATAGAACATTATAAGGGAGGCAAAATAGGTAGAATGATTTAGAATTTGGGAATATAGTAAGAACTGTGAAATTTAATAATGAAGACATGGTACTGTCTGAATGTAGGAATAGCTGTATTTGCCACCACCACCCCCAGTCGAAATAAAAGGCAGACACAAAGCTTGGGTATAAAATTGGGCCACTTTATTAATTTCAACATAAACTGTCAATACGGCAAGGGATCTAACTAACTAGCAGTACAGGTCAAGCCCTGGGGTCACCCATGACCTCTGCCTTGACCTGTTTGGGTAAGCCCCCACTGCCATGAGGGTGAGCCATACAACACATGGCTGGTACCCGACCAGCCAGGCAAATGGTTCCCCCTCCAAGCCTGCAGCCCCTTGCCGTACAGCAGAAGGGCCTTACTTGTACAAGGGAGCCACATGGCAGTCTGCCCTTGCAACTCCTGACTAGAGAAGGGGACGAACTGGAAAAAAAACCCAAATCATGTGGTTCGTGAAATTTTATGAACCATGAACCACGAACTTTCTTTTTTTAATTTTTTTTAAATTTTAATTACTAACATCAAAACTACAAAACTACAAACAGAAAAAGGAAAAAAGAAACAAGGGGGGAGGGAAAAAACAACATAAGAACACAGACTACAACTACAAGTATTGAATTCCCTTCATAATACAATTATTTAAAGTTAAACTTTCTAATATGCTATTAGGTTGGTAGATCTTATAAGATACGAACTACAGTCAGGATCAGGTCTCCCCCCCCCCCCCGCGTCTCGGTCTCAGTTCTCTTTGAACAGCTACAATAGCTGCGCTCACTCCCTCCTCCCCACTCCCCCCTTCAGATTCTGGATCTTCTTCTTGCTCCAACTCTTGATGATTAAGCACAAAATCCCTCAGCTGTACTTCCGATATTATCTTGTAGGCTTGGTCTTTATATCTAAACCAGATACCTTCCGGAAATAACCATTTGTATTTTATATCACGCTTTCTCAGAAGAGCTGCAAACCTTTTGTATTTGAATCTTCTTTTCCGAGCTAGAAATGGAACGTCCTTCAATATCTTAACCTTGTTGCCAAGAAAGTCCAAGTCCATGTTAGTCAAATTATATAAAATGGTGTCCTGAGTCTTCTTAGATGAAAAGTCAATAATAATCTCGCAAGGCAGCTGATGCTTCATTGCATATTTTGAAGATGTCCGATGGACTTCCAGAATATTGCTTTTTAACTCTTCTTTAGTTGCCTTTGCGAATGATGCCAAAAGTTCTGACACCAGATCCTTTAAATTTTCACTTTCCTCCTCCTTCACATTCTGTAAACACAATACCGTCTGAGCACGATCCACTTGTAGTCCTATCAGTTGATTCTCCAAAAGCTTTACTTCTTTGTTTGTAGCTCTCATAAGTGTTGCATTTTCACGAGTAGATTTCTCTGCCTCAAGCACTACATCTTTAGTGGTTTTCACTTCATTTTCAACTGAACCAACCCTTTGTCCGATTTCATTTAGCCTATCAACAAAGGGCTTCATATCTTCAATGACCGACCGTTTAACCACCTCTTCAAGAGTCTCTCCCTTCCCTTGCAAAGCAGCCAAAGATGATTTTTAAAAATATTTTGTATGTGATCAAAAAAACATTTTTAATGGGAAGAACAATGTTAAACAGTTCACAAAGATACTCATCATGCTTGTCAAAATACTAGTGCATCAGATACGTGCAGTTACAGCTTGCAGAGCTAAACAAAAATATCTTCCCCATTATTCTAAGAACTCTGTTTGAATTGCAGAGTGGGATGGGAACCATGTATGTAGCAAGTTCATCTGGAGTTCCATAAGCGAGGCATTCTTCTGTTCAGAAAACAGTATTTTGTATATATGCTAGGTAAGTTTTCTGAAGGCTTAAGTAGGTCAGGATATGGAACCAACCACCTCTTCAACTTTTAAACCCCCTCATAGCTGTTTAGGTAGTTGAAAAGGTATGATGTAGAGCAAACATGATCACCTGTTCCTGCCATGCCACCATTGGGACATTTTTAAGTGGTTGAATTCTTCTCTAAAACAGTGTCGGCATCCATAGGTCAGATCTGTGAATGCAATAACGTCTACTTTGATCCTCAGATAACATACATACACATCTGTTCAGGAAACTTTGTTTCCTTCATCTCATACTTGCTTTCTCTGCTATTTCCTATCTTCTGCGTGTTGAAATCAGTCAGCTCTGTCTGTGGACATAGTCCTTTCATTTAATGACAAAAATGGGCACATGAAATTAGTTAGAATCAGGTCTTCCTTTTATCCCCCACCGTAATAGAAACTGAATTTCTCAAGGTGATTTCACTGCTGGAGGGAATGCTCAGTGTTATTGTTACTGATTCCACAGGGAGAGCCATGTTATACTGTTATAGCAAAATAAAGAAACAGAAGTGGATCTTGTTGCAGTTTACAGGCTAACAGATTTATTACAGCATAAGCTTTCATGGCTAGAGCCCACTTTATCGGATACATGACATATCCTCAGTTGGCAGATATGAATATAGCCATAAAGGAAAAAAATGTAAACAGTGTCTAAACACAATGAAAAATAAGAGATACAATCTATGACTCAGTCCCTCTGGAATAAATGAAAGATATTTTCATTTTGTAAGTTCATTGAACGATCGTTACTGTAATTGTCTTTATGCTCCTGTTTTTACTAGATATTTTATGTATCTTTATAGTGTGACTTTTCTTATGTTGTGAATTGGTTGCTGCTTTTATTTTATCACTTTTATTGTGTCCTATATGCGGTGCCACTAAATTTCTTTTAATTCTGAACCTCTTTGAGTGCCCTTAATGAGTGGGAGGATGCTTACATAAATGAACCAAATAAATAAGTCAAATAGAACAAATAACCTACTATGGTGCCTAAACTGACCATCAAGGCAGAAATTTTCAGGAGAGGAAAGTGTAAGCAAACTATAAACATTTTTTGTTAATAATAACTGCAAGTAAGAACAGGTTTTTAATTTTGCAAAGCTCTTATATTCAATAAATATGAAAGGTTCAAAAACAAAATAAAACGGGAAGCTGCTGAATTGGAATTCATATGTAAATTTGACTCTGTCAAGCTGGGACTGAATAGGAACTATGAATGGTTATCTCATTATCAAAAGTAACCGATTTCCTTTACAGAAGCAAACTGATCTCCATATCAGAAGGAGCTGTTTGCATCTACTCCTCCCTCCCCCTTCTCTATATCTGACCAGTTTCTTCTTGCCCTCCATGCATCTGACGAAGAGAACTGTGATTCTCGAAAGCTTATGCTACAATAAAGTTGGTTAGTCTTAAAGGTGCTACTGGACTCTTTTTGATTTTATTTTTAATATGCTGGGTCTTTTCTTCACTGAGGGAATTTCACTGAGAGACTGTCCTGATAGGTATCCTAGTGTTGCATCTGAATGGTAGGAGTGACCATTTGTTAACTGCCCATTGATTTACCTATCAAATCAGACCATATCTGTTACTGCTAGACTTTTCCTAAGTATGTAAGTCTAGGCAAAGATGTATCAATGAATCTTTGATGGAGGTGGCCCTGTGGGGATTGCCAGCTATGTACGATAAGTAAGGCCAACAGAGTAGGAGAGATTAGGAACCTGTGGATCTTGCAGGTTATAGAAATAAGATCCTGTGATGCAATGTATCCATTCAATGTTTCCAAGATAGTCAACCTGTTATTAAATAAAATAAAAAATAAACAAATAAAGAGATGGAACAGGAGGGGACGAATGAATTAACCTTCTCTTTCTCCTATCATAAAGAATTTTTTTAAAAAATCAGTTAGGATTGTAAACTTCAGCCAACTATTATGCAAAGGAGATGGCAAGCGATAGTCCACGTTGGTCTGATGGTGTCATAGGAACCTCCCCACCCACAGTTTCTTAATTTTGAAAATGGAATTGTTGATCCCTCATTTAATAATCACTGACCAGGACAGGCCAATTCACCTGCAGTTAAGGCTGCCTATTCCTTTACCTGAAATCACTGAAGCCACAATCCAACACAACATAATGCAACCATGCTTAAACTCACACATTTCAATAAGTTTGAAAATGACTGTCCTTGTGTTGGTTTGTAGTCTGTGTGTTTTTCAGTTATCTTTGTGAGATCAGGGTTTGGATAAATTTTAAGATGGAAAAATTAACATTCTTCTCTGCCTGCAACAAGTTGAGACAATGCAGTTACATGATGATGTAATTATATTTCTGATACCAGCTACAAAAGTAGTGTGCTGTCTTGCATGTCTCATCATGCCCTTCAGAGATAGAAATAGGGAAGAAGCCATAGAACATAAATGCAATCATTTTACTACTATACCTATACAAGTGTTTGTTTAAAAATATTAAGCCTTCTTTCCACCCAACTTAGGACGCCAGGGCTGCAAACAATAAAAACACTAAAACAAAATTGAAAAGACATATACATTCATACAATTAATTAATTAATTCCCGTATGAATGGGAAGGAGGGTCAATGAGAAGCAGTATAGGAAAGCCAGATAAAACAAAAAAAAAAGGTTTCATCTGTTGGTGGAAGACAATGACCAAAGGGGACAGACAAATCTCCCTGGGAAGGAAATTCCTAAATTTTGGTGCCATGACTGAGAATGCCTTTTTCACTCATCTAGCTTCAGATGATGGGGGCGCCTGAAGCAGGGTCTCCAAAGATGACCATAATAGTCTGGTAGTTTCATATGAGAGTAAGAAGTCCTTAAGGTATAGAACAGAATGAAATCCTATAATTTGTGTATATAAATTATACAAAATAATTTGTAATTTTTTTATTTATTTATTTTCATTTTTAATATCTAACATAAAAAACTACAGAAGACTACAAAAGTATAAAGGGGAGGGGAGAGGGGAAAAAAAGGGGAAGGGAGAACTGGGGAAAGGGAAAATCAACATACAAACAACAAACACTACACTACATGTCTTGTATTCCCTTCATACTGCAATTTTTCTTAAAAATTAACTTTCTAATATGCTGTCAGATTGGTAGGTTTTATACAATACAGATTATATTCAGGATCAGAACTTCTTCCCCCCCCCCCCTTGCGTCTCGGTCTTAATTCTCTCTGCGCAGCTGGAGCAGCTGCACCCGCTCTTTCCTCCCCCCCACTTTCCCCTTCAGACTTCGAACTTTCTTCCTGCTGAAACTCCTAATGGTTGAACAAAAAGTCTGTCAGCTGCGCGTCCGATGTAATCTTGTAGGTTTGATCTTTATATCTGAACCAGACGCCTTCTGGAAACAGCCACTTATATTTTATATCACATTTCCTCAAGAAAGCCGCAAGTCCTTTATATTTGAGTCTTCTTTTACGAGCCAAAAATGGAACATCCTTCAATATTTTAACCTTATTGCGCAAATAGTCCAAGTCCACATTATACGAATTGTCTAAGATGGTGTCCCGAATCTTCTTAGATGAAAAGTCAATAATAATCTCGCAAGGCAGCTGCCGCTTCATTGCATACTTTGAAGATGTCCGCCAGACTTCCAAAATATTGTTTTTTATCTCTTCTTTAGTTGCCTTTGCGAATGGCGCCAAAAGTCCAGACACCAAATCTTTTAAATTTTCACTTTGCTCTTCTTTTACATTTTGAAGACGCAATACCGTTTGGGCATGGTCCACTTGTAATCCTATTATTTGATTCTCCAAAAGCTTCACTTCCTTACTTGTTGCTTTCATGAGTACTGTGTTCTCGTGCGCAGACTGCTCTGCTCCGGTCGCTGTTTCTTTAATGGCTTTCACCTCGCTCTCCACTGAATCAACCTTTTGCCCCATTTCATTCAATTTCGCTACAAAGGGCTGCACAGCATCGAAAACTGCTCGTCTCACCAGCTCTTCCAATGTTTCCCCCTTCCCCTGTAACGTCGCCATCACCGATTTACTCATTGCTGGGCTCTGCTTTCTCGTCGCCATCTTAGGGGGGGGGGGGGGCGCCAACTAAGTTCCGAAACTCGGTGCAGGGGAAGAAGTCTGCGCCTTTTTAGCTTCAATTCCCACCGATCCTTCGCATACGCTTAAAAATCAGAAGGGATTCGCTTACTTACAGGTCTTCACCTTAAATCTGTTTATTGCCATTCTCCATGGCCTGGCAGCACACGTGGTGCTGCTCAAGTCTGCCGGCCTCCGTTGGAGCAAGCGGGCAATTTACCCCCTGCATTACTTCCAGAGGGTTCTTCCCGTGGCGCCCCGGATCCAGGCTCCCTCCCTGGGAGTCCTGGAGGTTAACCCTCGCGGGTCAACCGCCCAGTCAGCCTGCTCAGACAGTTCCCCCCGGACCTGCGGAGAGGAACGTCCGACATGGCCGGGAAAACGAAACCGAATCACAAAATAATTTGTAATTGATGCCATTTTAAAAAAGGATGGAATTAAAACAGCAATTCTGTTCCTATTTGCTTTTGCTTCTAAAAGTAGAAATTATGAATATCTGCAGTTTAAATTGGGTGGTATATTACTCTCATATAATCTCTACATTAAAAAGAACCCTAAAAACTTGTACAACATTTACATATTCAAAATTAATTTTACAAAAAGAAAAAAGTAAGCATTTCCAACCAAAGTCAGGATGTGAGCCATGTTCTTTATTTCCTGCTTTTGATTTACGGTGGAAATCTGCAAGATATGTTTATATGAACCAGTCATTCTGAGTTCATTGTATTTCAATGGCAAACAAAACCATGTGGCAGCAGCAATAAAATATCTATGTCTAATGATAGCTGGAATATGGGAGGGTTAGTCCCCCTTATTACCTGTGAGCCTCAAGAGAAGAAAAGAATATATGAACTTGCTTGGGCACCACAACCAGCACTTGCCACACATCAATAGCTAGTTGAAATCTGCTGTGACCAGGGGTAGAACTGGGGAGAGGGAAATGTTTGGCTCCCTATTAGTCTTGAGAAAAAGTGCTATCAGCAGCATTCATACAATAGTTTTTAGTATTCACTGCATTTCTTGTCCTTTAATGAGCACTGTATGATAGGCCACTATTATTTCCTACATATTGGTGATGGTGTGTGTATGTGTATGTGTGGGAGGGGTAATTAGAGGATGGGGTAAAAGCCAGAATGGGCTGGAACAGGCATTAAACAAATAGGGATACCAGAAAGAAAAGTGGAATGTGTTAAAGACATTGGAGAACAATATTTTAGAAATGAAAACATGGAAATATAATGCTTTTCTTAACCCTTTCCCTGGCAAAATGCTCCCGGAACACCATGGAATAGGCCAGAACGGGCACTAAAGAAATGCTAGGACCACAAGAAACACTGGGAAGCATTAAAGACACAAGAGAACAATATTCTATAAATGAAAACATGGAATGTTCTGACTAGACATGGGCACGAACTGAAAAAAATTAATGAACTGGCAGTTTGTAGAACCTGAACCAGTGAACCACAATGAACTTTTCCCGTTGCTGAACTAGTTCATGGTTCATGGGCATCAGAACAGCCTCCACTGGAATTAGAGAGTCCATATTCCCGGGGAGTGTATAACAAGCTCTCCTCCAGCCATTACCCAAGATTGGTTAAGATCGCAATAGGGATCCAAGCTCCAATTAAACTCTCTCTGTCTCTCTCCCCAAAGGCAAGCAAGTAGCAAGCAACAGCTCTGTCACACTCCACTACTCACTGAAAGTGAAACCCAGCCTGGGAGCCCACTGCTTTTTATAAGCTGAGGTCCCATTGAGCAACACAGGAGGTCTGTGGTTGGCCGTCAGAGCTGCCTATCAGGGTTTGCAGGGATGAGATTGGAGTGCCCGTGGCTATAGAACACCCCTCCCCCTCCCTCCCCCGGGTGTCTTCTCCCAGGTTGTAACCACTTTGCAGCTCCATGGTTGGAAGGAAGACCTGCTGATCAAGGTAAGATGGGCTTCCATTCGGGTTTCCAGGGCGACAGAAGGAGTGCAGACAGAGTTCAGGCATTCCCCTGGCTCCGTTTCCAAGGGAATTGATTGATGGTGCCTGACTGTCTGGCTTCACGAACCGTGGAAGAATGCACCAAACTGCACCTCTAACGAACGCTGGTTTGTTGGCCGTGGATGCTCATGAACTGCTGGATCGCGAACAGAAGATTGGGCGGTTCATGGGGTTTTTTGGTTCGTAATGCGGTTCATGCCCATGTCTAGTTCTGACTCACTCAAACTCCCCCCCCCAAAAAAATTGGGTTAAAAAAAGGCATGAACTTCGCAAAACACAATTTCTTGCTGTTTCTTAGCAAAGGAACAGTAAGAAACAGTGCGCCGCACAGCTCCTGAAGTTTACTGAATAATGTCTCCAAGCTATCATTATCCTTTCATTTTAACCTAATCTTTCATCAGATACAAAAGTTATTTATCAAATGTTATGGTAATCTTTAAACTGACAAATTCCCCTAAAATATTTTGAATAAGATTTTTCCAAAAATAAGGATAACTTAAGTTATTTCAGCCTCCAGCCACACTGTTGATCTAAGGTCAGACTTCTACAAAAGTTTAGTGGAGCGTCAGATTCTTGAAGATACTTTGTTCTCTGCCTACAGCATATAAAATTTGAGCAGGTGAGTGGAGACGAGGGAATAAACTCTTATCTCCAGTAAACATATGTAGACACTTCGGTCAATAAAGGATGATTCATGCCAAGTGTTTGTCCTACAAAAAGATCAGGGAGGGCCAATGGTAGAATTTATAAAGATTTGCAAAGAAGAGGATGGAAAAGAATTTCCCTATAGACTGTTAATGCACAAAGTATCAGCCCAACTGGAAAGCAATTGGAGTGATGTTTCCTTTTTGCTGTGCTACACTGCAAGCAGAGAAACCATTGGCAAAATGGAGCCATTGAATCCAACACACATTATTTTTTTTTCACTTTTTTAAAGAAATGAAGAAGTGGTCACTATGAATAATACAATTTAGTGGGGAAAAGTCTACTGAAAGTATAACAACAAACTTAAACTGGAGAGCCGGTTTGGTGTAGTGGTTAAGAGTGCAGGACTCTAATCTGGAGAACCGGGTTTGATCCCCACTCCTTGAAGCCAGCTGGGTGACCTTGGGTCAGTCACAGCTTCTAGGAGCTCGCTCAGCCCCACCCACCTCACAGGGTGTTGTGGGGATAATAATAACATACTTTGTAAACCACTCTGAGTGGGAGTTAAGTTGCCCTGAAGGGCGATATATATACATCGAATGTTGTTACTATTATTATAAACTGGTTATACAAAGCTAGGCAAAGAATCCAAGGTAAAATAAATATTGCCACTTAATTGGTATGCCGTTCCTACTTTAACAGCCAGTATAGGGATGTGGCTAGTATAAAAAGAGCATAACCAGCAATGCCAGGGACTATTTGTGAATGATAAAATTGTAAATCACTTCTGAAAGTTTAAGTTAAACAAGATGATGCTATGAGATACTGAGGCTGGTTTATTTGTAATAATTAAACATGTCACATAATTAGTGAGATATAATTAACAATGTTATACAATGAAGTGTTTGGGGCATTTACTTCTTGTTTGGACTTCCGTTTTATGGACCTTTGTAGACCCCATTTCCTTCTCCTCGACAGGTCCTTTAATAAAAAAAAGTATTTTTTGTTATTCATGTCATGTTGTTTAGAAGACAATTTATTTTTCTCTGATATGGTGAAAAAATCGACAGCAAAAGCAGTTGGTGGGGGGCAGAACACTTTAATGGCCACTGCAGTACTTTTGCGATGTTCTCTTTACTGGCTGACTAAGGCGCTGCCACCTGAATGGTCTTTAGAAATAGTCTGAACAAAGTGACCCAGTTCATGTATTTAATTGCAGTGTAGTGCTCACAGTTATTCATGTAACTTTTCTTCCTTGACAATGGGGAAGGTCACACCAATGGGTTTTCCCTGTGATTGGGTACTAATGTGTATTTTTCCAGTCCTGTGAGCCAACCAAACCACGAAGAGATCTGGAGTGGCCTATTCCAGATTTGTTCATGATGAACAAAATGGATTATGTCGAGTTCAAAACAGATTATCTTTAGTCTGCCTCTGTGTAACCTTCCAACAGTGCTGTGGAAACAGCCAAGAAATATGGTGGGGAGCCTGGCTGATAACATGGATGAGGATGACAACAGGGCTGTGGCACGGCCATAAAGAGAATGAAAAAATGACCCATGTCATG
Organism: Eublepharis macularius; assembly: GCF_028583425.1. Taxonomy (NCBI): domain Eukaryota; kingdom Metazoa; phylum Chordata; class Lepidosauria; order Squamata; family Eublepharidae; genus Eublepharis; species Eublepharis macularius. The sequence continues at coordinate 76,032,054 of NC_072793.1, forward strand.
TTGTACAGCATCTACTTGTTTAAAGGAGCATAGAAGAATGCTGATTATATTGTCCTCTGGATTAAAATAGGGAAAAAGCAGTGTGTGTGTGTGTATGTGGGCGGGGTGGGGGGTGGGAATCGAGTAATGAAAACTTCTATTTCACCTCCATAGGAGTGGAGTACTTCCTTTGACCAACCAAAGAGGTATAACGAATATAGCACAGGGCAGGTTTGGGGGCTATTTCCTTTTCTTGCCTTCCTTTCTTCATTCTTCCTTCTTCATTGTGCTGGAGCAATCTCAGGACTAGTCTCTGGATCGATAGTTGTAAAATAGCTTACTTTTTAACTTGGTAAGCTTAAGGCAATTAGCAGGGCAGAATTCTGTAAAGATGGAGCTCAGATTCATCAATATGATACCAGATGGTTAATATGATTTCACTGCCAGTGGATCATATCTTTCTATATAAAGGCAAGCCATATTGGCAATGATGCACTTTTTTTCCTGGTACACCTGTGCAGGAGCACCAGTATAAAAAGTGTGTGGCAAATGTGGCCTCCAGAGGGCGCCTCTGTGGGAGGAAGGCTAGGTGAGCAGGCCCATCCCTCTGGAGGGCACCATTGCAGGGGACAGGACAGGCGAGCCTCTGGAGGGCGCTGTCACCACGGGACAGCCAGGTGAGCTGTTCCTAAGGTATACTTTTACATTTAATTTTATTCTATGAATGTGTGTGTGTGGCTATCATTGCACCTTGGCAAAGATCAGTCCTGAGTTTTAGTGGTCTGGGATTGCAAAGACTGTTAAGGACTACGTCTTGAGCTGCCCAACTTGTCAGTATGTGGGCCACAACAGAGATTCCTACTTGCTTGGCCTTCCCCTGCAGCAGTGCCCTCTGGAGGAACAGGATGGCTCACAGAATACTGTCATTTATTAACAGTAATATTCTTGTTTACAGTTCCTGTCCAAGCTGGGCTGGTGCCTGGGTGGTGGGTTAGGGCTCTGACCCCAACCCAGTCTCTAGGCCGCTGCCAACCTCAGGGGCCAATCTTGGAGGGTTCCTGTGAGGAGTCACTGAGCAGGAAGCAACATTATTATGCTGAACAGGGGGAATTTCAACCTCCTTTCCCATGGGTCCACTGGTGGAAGGCTTTCCTTGCAGCCACCCCATTGGTGAGATGGGTTCTACCACTCTTACCTAGAGGAGATAGACTTCCCCTTCTGTCCCCTATTCTTTCCAGGTGTGCCTGCTGCCACTCGCAACTGAGGACTTTTTAGTTCCTTCCCCATGTTCCTCCAGTCTCATGGTCCAACAGTGCCTGCTGCACCCTGGCAGCATCCTTACAGAGGGACTCAGTTGTCCATAGCTGGGTTCGTTCCAGGAGGATCTGATTCTGAATCCCTCTTTGGGAAGTCCTTGCCACTAGATCATCCAGGGCTTCGACATCCCAACTGCTTGATGATGCATCCTCCCATATCACCCACCACACCCCATCCCCTATTTAACCCTCTCCTCAAGAATCCCCTCAGGAATCACCTGCCCTGTTGTGGAGATGAATTCCACTGCTGGAAGGTTTCTCTCACGGCCACCAAAGTAAAAAAGGAAGTGTGAGTCCACTGCTGAGGAACCCACTAAGCTTGATCCCAGAGCCTAGCAATGGCCCTGAGGCTGGGGTGGGGAAAGAGCCCCAACCCACCACTCAGGCACCTTGGCAGCCAAGACAGGTGCTCTAAATAAGATTCAGACTCTTATCAATCAAAGTCGGCCAACCCTCCTGCAGCATAGCTGATTAGGGAGGTGGCTGTGTTTTGCCCGCCCGGAAGGATGGAAGGCAGACCAGCCTTCCCGGGCATCCGGGGCTTTGCTGGGTGGGCGGAGCCAGCAGCCTTGTTAACGAGGCTCCGCTCACCCAGCCTCAGTCTGGCTTAACGCTCGGAAGGAGAGGACGTGTTTTTTCTCCTCCCGAGCGTTGGGTTGGGCGGCGGCAGCGGCGGCGGCGGCGACTCCGGCTCCAGCTCCGGCGGCAGCGGCGGCTTTGTCGCAGCGGGACTGCCGGTGGCTGCGGAGGCGGCAACGGGCGTGCCCGTGGCGGAGGCGACGGTGGCGGAGGCGACGGTGGTCGACGCGGCGGCGGCGGCGGCGCGCCTTTCGGCGGCAATTCCAGCGGCGGGCCTTTTGCTGCGTCTGCAGCAGCGGAGGGGCCTTCTCGTTTCTGCCGCGGCTGCGGCTGATAGGCGGGCTCTTCGGCCTCGGGGGCCAGGGTCGGCCTCGGCTGCGGTGGGTCTCCCGTTGTGCGTCAGTGCGGCCCGTAGTGGGCTGCCGGCGCGGCGTGCCATTTCGGCCTTTCCCCCCCCCACTCACTCCTCCGCGAACCTTGCTGGGTGGCTGTGGGGTGTTGGGTGCCCCCCCTGTGTTACATTGTCTGGGGGGTATCTGCTCATTGCCCACCCTCCTCCTTAGCCCACTATATTGTGCTTCTAGGGCCCTAGTGGGCTCCCCATTTCTGGGGCCTGGAGGCCTGGTTGGTTTCCTGCAATAACAGGGGAACTGGGCCCCATCAAAAATTGGTGTGTTGGCCATTTTGTTGCCTTGCAGGCGGCGGCCATTTTGATCCCAGGTTGGGGTGGTGAGCGGGCAGTCCTGTGTGCTGCCTTATGGGCAGTTGTTGTGGGGGGAGATTGTTTTGATTGGCGTTATGCCCCCTAAAAAAGGTAGTGGCCCTTCTAAGGGCAAGCAGCCTGCCAGGCGGGCGCCAGCCAAGCGTCTGGCTCCTGTGGCCAGCTCTTCAGATGATGAGGGGGAGCAGGTTAGCCAGCAGGACATTTTGGAGCGTATAGCTGCTCTGGAGCAGAGTAAAGGTGTATCCTTGGCGCCTGCGCCTGGTAAGGGCAGGGCTCGGCCCATACGAGGGGCTTCTAGAGATGCCACGAATAGGGAAATTCTTAGGCGTCTTTCTGTTTTGGAAGGTGTTGCAGGTCCTGCGGCGGGTAGTTCCAGTGGTACTCAGCCAGCTGCGACGCATGCGGAGGCGGAACCGGAGGTGGACCCTGAGCAAGAGGTGGTCTTAGACTCTGCACCCGTGGCAGTGGCAGTGGATCCTCAGGAGCCTGTTGGTAAGGAACTTGCACCTAAACCTGGACCTTCATGGCCATGGGGTCCTTTTGGGCATCCTTCCATGCAGGGTTCTTCGGGTGCGGCCCTTGGGACGGGGCAGCAACTTCCCTCGGCTTGGCCTGTTCTTGGCCAGCAGCCGTGGCAGCCCCAGGCTGCAGGGTTGGCTGGGGTTCCCCAGGCTGCACCATCTCATCCCCCGTGGGTAGGTACTGATGGCCTATGGGGTCAGGGGCAAGCTGCACTGTGGCCTGGCTGTGCGGGTGGGCTTTGGGGTTATTACCCCTACTCAGCCCTGGCATATGGGCAGGTGCCGTTTAGTGCCCTACCCTTTGGGGACACAGCGCTTCCCCTGGGTGATCATTTAACTCAGGCCACCCGTGACAAGATTGTTAAGGGTGAATATGTTGATCTCTTTACCCTTCTTTTTCGTGAATTGGAAAAGAAGGATAAGGATGAGTTGGATGACAGGGATAAGGAACGTCTTAAGCGACGCCGTGTTGATAGGACATGGGCTAACTGGCTGCCTGGTTTCTTAATTTACGCAGGGGTGCTAGTGAGGGCTCAGCCTCATAGGGCTGCATCCTTGCTGCAGTACCTTGACATCATTTACAAGGGCTATACTGGCTTTTCGGGTGCTGCTTGGGTGCAGTACGACGAAGAGTTCAGAATGAGGGCTGCCCTTAACCCCAATATTCCCTGGGATCGGATTCACCAGCAGCTGTGGCTGCAAGTGATGTCTCCAGCGAAGCCCAGCGTGGGTGACCGCTCTGATAGCGGTCACTTGGTTTAGCGTTCTACTCCAGCCTCTTCGACCGGCACTACCCGCTCTGCAGCGGGGCAGCAGGTTCAACCCCGGCTGCTGTGCTGGGAGTTTGCGTTTAAGGGGCAGTGCGGCCGTAAGCCTTGCAGGTTCCGGCATGAGTGCCCTTCCTGTGCCGGGTACCACTCGTATAATTCCTGCCCCAAGCTTAGACAGGGTGGCGGCGGTAGGAAGCCCGGAGGTGGTGGTGCGGGGTTTCTTGGCCAAACAATTGTTTGCCAGTTGCTGGAGGAAGCAGAGAAACTGGCCGAGGTTCGTGCATTGGACAAGGCTTTCAGTTCCAAGACTCTTCGGCGTTTCGAAGGTAAGTGAATCTACTGTGGTCGTCTTTTAAAAGATAAGAGAGTTCTGCTTTCCTATAAGCTTGCATCTCTTGACTCGTGAAAATGGCCTCGTTCTGGAAGGACAAGTGTATCTGAGCAATAGGGAGTTCACATGACTTTTATACATTTTCCTGCATGTAGAAAGCTAGCATAGAATTCTTCTCCATGATGAGCTTGTTTTCTACAGGCAACTGGTTTCTTTTTCAGTCTGCAGGAACATTCCTTCATGGCAGTGTCCATCTGCAGCCTGAATTAGTATAGCCTCAACCTTTTTAAAATCTGTAACAAATTTGTAAGCAGTTCTCCACAAGATGCCTGGGCATCTGAATGTTGTATAGAAAACTGGGTAGGCAGTATCTATCATCACTTCCATTTGATGGAGACTGGCCAGGCTGTGCCAGTGCAGCAGGCATTCTTGGACCCCTTGCTGCAGCTGTCTGCCTTCCTCTTTTTCTTCTCCCGGTACAGTCTGCTACTGCAGTGGTTTTTCACTACTTTCTACTGCCAAGACTACCTTTCAGACTACCTTTGCTTCACCTTGCTGTGGATTCTGGGGCATGCTCTGGGGCACTCCATTCACATGGGGCAAACATTCACTCTGGATCAGGGAAACAGTTGTGTAGCAGCCTTCTGGTAAAGGGTCCCAGCCCGGTAAGGCTGAAGGTCCTTGAGAGGCTGCTGCGCGACTACCCCAGGAGGCATGATGCCCTCTTTTTGTTTCAAGGTTTTAGTTTGGGTTTTAGGATCCCGGTTCAAGGTCCACGTTCCCCGTTTATGTCAGATAATTTGCGTTCCGTCCAGGGTATGGAGGAGGTAGTTAGAAGTAAAATAGCCAAGGAGTGCTCGGAGGGCCGGGTTTTAGGTCCTTTTGACTCTCCCCCGGTTCCTAATCTCCGGGTGTCCCCATTGGGAGTAGTCCCCAAAAAGGCTGCAGGCGAATTCCGCCTGATTCATCACCTTTCTTTTCCTAAAGGAGAGTCTGTAAACGATGCCATTCCAGAGCATTTATGCTCTGTTAGGTACACGTCATTTGACCAGGCTGTCAGGGTGGTGCGTCGGTGTGGGAAGGGAGCAGAATTGGCGAAATGTGATATTAAGTCAGCATTTCGTTTGCTCCCGGTCCATCCCGATGACTTTGAGCTCTTGGGGTTTTCTTTTGAAGGGAAGTTCTACATGGATAGGGCTCTTCCCATGGGCTGCTCTATTTCTTGTGCGGCATTCGAGCGCTTCAGCTCATTTCTAGAATGGGAATTGCAGCGCAGGGCGCGTACTCGCGACTCCGTTCATTATTTGGATGATTTTTTATTCGTTGGTGTGGCGGGGTCAGGACAGTGTGCTCACCTGTTGAATACCTTTACCCATTTGGCTAATGAGCTGGGCATTCCTTTGGCGCATGAGAAAACTGAGGGGCCCTCCCAGGTACTGATGTTTCTGGGTATAGAGCTGGATACAGTCGAGCAGTGCTTTCGACTCCCCCCAGAAAAGGTCGCTGACCTTAGGGACAGGCTTCAAGGGTTCAAATCTAAGCGGAAGGTGTCACTTTTAGAGCTGCAGCAGCTAGTGGGTCACCTGAATTTTGCCTGCAAGGCAGTCGCCCCCGGTAGGGCCTTTTTGAGGAGGCTTTGTGATGCCATGTCTTCACTTCGGGCCCCCCATCACCGCCTTAAGGTTACTAGGGGGATGCGTGAGGATTTGGACATCTGGTCCGACTTCCTCAGGGATTTCAATGGAGTCACCTTTTGGAGGGATGACCTGCTGCTTGAAGCCGAGCTGCAGGTTACGTCTGATGCATCTGGCTCTTTGGGCTTCGGTGTTTATTTCCGAAGGCATTGGTGCGCAGATCATTGGCCACCTGACTGGCATGCTTTTGGGTTAGACAAGGACCTGACCTTTTTGGAGTTTTTTCCCATTCTGGTGGCAGTCCACCTGTGGGGACAGGAATTGGCTAACCATGTTGTCCACTTTTGGTGCGACAATTTGGCGGTGGTTCACGTAGTCAACTCCTTGACTTCAAAATCTTGCCGGGTCATGAGGCTTGTTAGAGCCTTTACGTTGTTGTGTCTTCGGTGGAACATTTTGTTTAAGGCCAAGCACGTTCCTGGGGTGAGTAATGGGGTGGCAGACGCTTTGTCTCGCCAACAGATGGAGCGGTTTTGGCAGCTTGCCCCGGAGGCCGACAAGGTGCCAGCTCAGATGCCCCAAGAGTTATGGCAGCTTGGGAGTCCGAGGTATCCAGGGCCGTGAGGCTGGCGTTGGCTCCCAGTACTCAGCGTGCCTACGACAGAGCGGTAGGCCAATTTGGAGGGTTTAGGAAGGATTTCTGTTTGCGCCAGCTGTGGCCCATTCCTGTGGAGCACTTGCTGCAATTTTGTGTGCACCAAAAGGGTCGGGGGCTGGCAGTTAAGTCCATTTGTGGCCAGTTGGCCACTTTGGCATTTATAAGCAAAGCACGGGGGTTTTCTGAGGCCACGGGAGACTTCCAGGTGCGCAAAATGCTAGAAGGCTGGTCGCGTGAAGCTGTGCTGCGGACTGACCCTAGGGAGCCTATCTCTCCTACAATCCTGAAGGGGCTTATCAAGGCCTGGGGTGACATTTGCACCTCCGTTTTTGAGGCTAAGCTCTTTCATGCAGCAGCTTTGGTAGCATTTTTTGGTGCTCTGAGGGTCAGTGAGCTGGTGGTACAGTCAAAAAGGGACACATCTGGCCGGGCCTTGCTGGCCCAGGATGTACAGTTGGGAGGGGATGGAGTTACCCTCACGATTCGGAGATCTAAGACGGATCAGAAGCGGAAGGAGGCTGTGGTTAGCCTTGGGACCTGTGCGGACCCGAGTTTGTGTCCAGTAAGGGCCCTTCGTAGGTATCTTAGGGTGCGGGGTACTGACTGCGGGGTTCTGTTTCAGCATGAGGATGGTTTGCCATTGACGCGCTACCAGTTTTGGACGGTTACAGAAATGGCGCTGGCTAAGTTGGGGTTAGCAGGCGTCAAATTCGGCACCCATTCTTTCAGGATTGGGGCTGCCTCTACGGCAGCAGCCATGGGGTATTCAGTGCAGGCCATTCAGGGTGTTGGCAGATGGAAGTCATCTGCTTACCGTTCATATATTCGCCCTCTCAAGCAGTTTTAAAGGTTTTACTAATGATGTTTTCTTAGGTGCTGTGTCCTGCTCGGAGAAACGTCGGATTTTGATCTGCGGGCACAGTATGGTGTTTTGGGCCGCTCATCAAGCTAGGAGGACGCGAGTCGGGTCCCAGCTTGGTTTGTCTGAATGGGCTACGGTGGAGTGGCAAGGTCGTCGCGGCCTTCGGTGGCCCGGTTTGTTGCCACTCTTGTTTAGGGAGCGGCGGGGCCTTGTGCCCCATATATTAGTTATTCATCTGGGAGGGAATGACCTGGGGCTTATTCATGGTAGGGCTCTCTCTCTGCAAGCAAAATGGGATTTGCAGGAGATACTCCGGCATTGGCCGGGAGTGCTGGTCATGTGGTCCGCCATGTTGCCTCGAAGGGTTTGGCGGGAAGCGGAAAACCGCCCAGCTATTGAGCGGGCCCGCATGAAGGCCAATAGGGCCATACAGAAAGCCCTGGCCGAGGGTTTGGGGGTGTATTTGCCACACCCCAGGATCAGGGCCGAATTTGCCTACCTCTACCGGGGTGACGGGGTACACCTGTCGGAAACTGGCAATGAGATATTCCTCAACGATTTGCAGCTGGGGCTTAGGTTGGCATTAGGCCATTAGTGGGGCGCTCGAGCCTAAGCAGAGGCTTGGCTCTTGTGTTGGCGGTATGGAGTTGGGTTAGAATTAGCGGGCCGGTGAGCACCCTTGGCGTTTCCCTATTGGTAGGGAAGAAGGGTCTGCTAGGAGCGGCTGGTACTGCTTGTGACGGCTGCCAGCGCGCGTGGGCAGACTGCTTGGGGGAACCCCACGTGCAAGTCCTTACCTCACTGCTGTACGGCTGAGGCTTAGGAGCTTGAAAGGGGGGAACCCATTTGCCTGGCTGGCCGGGTCTTCTAGCCATCCACATGGAGGGCTCGCACCCGGGGCTTCGGGGCTCGCCCAGGCAGGTCAAGGCGGAGGTCTAGGTAGGACTCCGTGTCTTGACCTGTACCGCTTTACCCCAGCTGCAGTTATGTTAATGTTGTCGTTGAGGCTATTTAATAAAGTGGCCCTTAGATCCAACACCTGTGTCTGTCTTCATTCCAACTGGGGGGGCAAGTCGGCCAACCCTCCTGCAGCATAGCTGATTAGGGAGGTGGCCGTGTTTTGCCCGCCCGGAAGGATGGAAGGCAGACCAGCCTTCCCGGGCATCCGGGGCTTTGCTGGGTGGGCGGAGCCAGCAGCCTCGTTAACGAGGCTCCGCTCACCCAGCCTCAGTCTGGCTTAACGCTCGGCCCACCCACCTCACCCTGTTCTTGGTGCAGGATTAGCCGGCTGCTGTTTGCAGAGCCAGGTAGGAATTTTTTCCTCTTATCCCCAATTGGACTTGGGATGGGGGGTTTTTTGCCTACCTTGCACCTGGTCAGGAGTGATGGAATCTGGCTGGTGGTGGTGCTTGTTAGTGGTGTCCCTGGCGGTATGGAGTTGGGTTAGAATTAGCGGGCCGGTGAGCACCCTTGGCATTTCCCTATTGGTAGGGAAGAAGGGTCTGCTAGGAGCGGCTGGTACTGCTTGTGACGGCTGCCAGCGCGCGTGGGCAGACTGCTTGGGGGAACCCCACGTGCAAGTCCTTACCTCACTGCTGTACGGCTGAGGCTTAGGAGCTTGAAAGGGGGGAACCCATTTGCCTGGCTGGCCGGGTCTTCTAGCCATCCACATGGAGGGCTCGCACCCGGGGCTTCGGGGCTCGCCCAGGCAGGTCAAGGCGGAGGTCTAGGTAGGACTCCGTGTCTTGACCTGTACCGCTTTACCCTAGCTGCAGTTATGTTAATGTTGTCGTTGAGGCTATTTAATAAAGTGGCCCTTAGATCCAACACCTGTGTCTGTCTTCATTCCAACTGGGGGGGCAATATGAAACAATCTCTCCCACGCAAGCTCCAAAAACCTCCATCTCTCATTAAAAATCCAGCAGCAGTTCCTCCCTCTCTCACTGCCTGCTGGAAAGTGAAACCACACAGCTGAGATCTGGATGTTATATTCTCCTTGTTCTCAGAGAAGAATGGGAGTTCTTCGATTGGCAGCCAGAGCTGTCTATCAAGCTTTGGAATGCTATTATTCATGTTCCTGGGGCTGCAGAGGGTCTGCAGACGTTTGTCCTCTCCATTGCCTAGAGAATAGATAAGAGGTGCCAGGATGTCAGGAATCAGGAACCAAAAAACCGGAGTGAATGAATCCCCCTAAAAGTCATTGCAGTCCTTGAAAAACATGCTCCCATGAACCGCCTGTTCGCGAATGCCAACCCAGCCTGGTTTGTGATGAACTTTGGGTCATATTTAGGTTCATACCCACCTCTACTGGTGATTGTTGATCATTTTTCTTGGTTTCCCATAGCTGTACCTCTTCGCTCAGCTACTGTTTTGAGTGTTGCCAAGGCTCTATTATAACAAATCTCTGTCTTTGGTATGCCCCAGGTAGTACTCTCTGACAGGAGCTCAACATTTTAAAACGGATTGATGCAGAAGTTGTCTAAGCTGGCTGGCATAAGCTAAAAGCAGAGCACTGCATATCATGTACAATCCTATGGAGCAGCCAAGAGATTGGGAGGATCCCTAGTCAGAATGATCATGGCTTTCTGTTATGAACACTAAGGGACTTAGGACCAAACCCCACAGTTGTTAGTTTCTGTTTACAGAAAAGCACCCCATCCATTCTTGGGAAGCCTATCCCCTAATGAGGTCGTCTTTGGGAGGAAAGTGCATGGAATTATGGAGTTGTTAAAGCAAAACTAAGAGGGAGTGACTATGCTGGTGTCTGTTACCTAGTTTTTTGCTAACCTGCAAGAGAATTTAAAGAGAGTGCATGCAATCGCACTGGAGGCCTCAACTGAGGCCCAAGACAAGAAGAAGGCCTACTTTGACGGGATGGCCAAGCTAAGAATCTTGCAGGAGGGAGATCTAGCTTTGATTTTACCCCCTGGAATCCCTGGAAAGTTGGATCTGCATTGGGAAGGTCCTTATGAGATTGTGGAGAGTTGTGGAGACAACAATTAAAAGTCCCTTGCTCCAGTGAAGGGTGTTTTGCTGCCACATATTAAATGCTTAAAGAAGTTTGTGCCAAGGACTGTCAAGCAGCTTTCAGTAGCAACTTGGCCAGAGCAGGACTTTGAAGTACCTGACTTGCTGACAGACAGACAGCAGCCTGATGGCCTGGACCAGCTGCCTATTGGGGAAAATCTGTCTGTTCAGCAGCAAGATCAGTTTCTTATGCTGTTGCGGGACTATGAGCAACTGTTTACCAACAAGCCTGGCAGAGCCAGTTTGATAAAGCATAATTTGGACACTGGGAGTGCTGAAACAGTAAGAGGCCCAATTCATGGGCCTCTGCACCAAGTGGTGCAGACAGAGATCCAACAGATGCTGGAAATGGGAATTATTGAACCAACATCATCCCAGTGATCTTCTAACCTAGTGATTGTGCCAAAAAAGAGACTGAATGTTACAGACCTTTCACAGTACCATTTGTGTATAGATTACCGGAAGTTAAATAAGTTGTGCAAAGTGGATCACTATCGAGTAATATTGAAAAGACTTTAGAGAGGCACATGCAAAGTATTACAACCTTGGTCTTTATAAGTGGATACTGGCAGGTACTTTTGACTGAGAGAAGCAGTGACAGAACATCTTTCACTTGTTTCATGGGACAGTTTTGTTTAAAGTGCTACCCTTTAGCGTGAATTGCAGCCTAGGCTGATGGCACGCAGGACGACAGGCGCTGGTGACAAACTGAGACCACACCAAGACTGGGAGAAAATGGCCACAACTTTATTGTGAACAGCAGGAAGGAGCGAAGGCAGTCATATGGATCGGATCCCCAAGCATCGGCTGGCCCGCCTGCCAGCCGATGAACCCTCCCCCCTCAGGCCCCAGCTGAGGGGGGGCACCCAAGGAGCGGCATTGAGGGGGAGATCATCTGGGTGTACACCCCTGCATGATTCCCCTGCCACCTGGTGGTGAGCCCACCTGGCAGCCCCCGAGCTGGGCATGCACCTCCGTGACTCACCCCCAAGATTCCTTATGGGAATCCCCTTACAGGAACCAGGGCAGAGGCCCTGATTCCCCCAAAAGAGATCCGATCCAATGACCAACCGCCAAACAAGTTGTGACAAAGAAGAAACTTAACAAACCAATGAACGAAGGGAGCGGTGGGTGGGATTCCGCAGCACGAGCCGAGTGAGCTGGGGCCGGGGCCGGGCCTGGATAAATACCCAGTCAGCGGACCAGAGGGAAGACTGCCTCCCCGAGGTCCGGTGGCTGGCCCCGCCCCGGCCTGCCTCCCGGCCGCCGCGGATTGGCTGGCCGGGATTCAAATCCCATTGGCTGCTGGCTGCCCGGCTGCGATCAGGACAGCCAGCACGCCGGCCGCCATGCCTGCCCCGTCCCCCGTGCCTCCCGGCAGCAAACCGAGCGCCCGGTAAGTTGGGCGCTCGCGCTTCTGCCAGCAAGGTGTTCCAAAGATTAATGAACAAGGTCCTGGAAGGACTCACCTGGACAGTGGCTTACCAAGACCTGATTAGCTCTACCTGGCAAGAGCACCTTCAACACCTGGATGCTGTTTTCCAGAGTATAAAAGGGGTAGGGCTGACAATGAAACCTTTGAAATGTCAAATAGCTAACAACAGTGTTTTATACCTTGGGCATAAAATAAGAGGAGGGAAAATTACCCCATATCATGTATGCCATAGCCAACTGGCCTGTTCCTGTGACCAAAAAGTAAATACAGAGTTTCCTAAGTGCTGCAGGATTCTATAGGCATTTCATTTCTAACTACAGTGAGTTATCAACACCTTTGAGTGATTTGTGTAAGAAAAATGTCCCAATTAGAATTCAGTGGACATACCTGCATGTCAGCCGGCCTTTGAGGCTTTAAAGCAGCACTTGCACCTGTGTTAAGACCTCTTGATTACACCAAACATTTGTTGTGAGAATAGATGCTTCCCAAAATGGGTTGGGGATGGTACTCCTACAAAAAGGCCCAAGTGATTGCCTCCACCCAGTGGTGTATCTTAGCTGTAAGCTGTTGCCAAGAGAAAAGTACAGTGTTGGGGAGCAGGAATGACTTGCCCTGGTTTTGGGTTTGAATAAACTAAAAACGCATCTGAGGGGGACAGACTTCCATCTTGAGACAGATCACAACCCCCAGACATTCATTCACAGGATGAAGGAAACCAGTTCTAGAATCCTAACATGGGCCTTTAGCCTGCAAGACTTCTCCTTTGACGTAACACACCTTAGAGGGAAGGACAATGTTTTAGCTGATGCTCTGTCCAGATGTCATGAAAATTTTGACTAAGGCTGTACTGTGATTACATGTCTACATTCTGAACAATCCAGTTTCCTGTATTCTGTAACCTGTCTATATTCCTGCTTGATTTTAACTGTGAATTTTAGTTTTGTTGTTAACATCGATACCTGTGTATTTGATACCTCATGCTTTCAGTTATATAGAAGTTACTAGTCGTCTGAGTGCTAGCTGCTTCATGTTCAGGTGCCTCATCACTTGGTTGAATCCACTGCCACACTTTCCAGAACCTTGGCAATAGAGCGGGGGGATGTATAGGATAGCACACATCCACATGCCTTAGCTTGAGTAACTTTGGTTCAGGCTTGTAAGTTCTCACAGGCCCAGTTCTGGATTGCCACCCTGGGAATGGAATGAGCAGGCTCCTTAATTAATTGCGCCTGCAGGCTGCAAAGCAAGATGTCCTTGGGTGGAAAGGAGTCTCAGCTCTGGATGCCCTCCCTGCTTTCTCAGGCCTAGCAACACTGATATCGAAGTGTGTCCTGATTGGCTGACAGTACTAGAAAAGATGGCTCCACACAGCAGTTTGATCTGTCTCTCGATCCGTCTCTCAAAGTTTTCTTGACCATTCTATTCCAACTATTATTCCATCAGTATAGCAGGCCTCAAGGAAAATGTTTTATATTATATTGATTATTAACTAATAAGTGCTATAATATTGTTCTGATTAACTAACATTTAGAAAGATTAAATAAAATCCTTCTTCAGAGTAAAATATAGCTGTCAAGTCAGCTAGATACTGTTGGAACAGGAAACTTGTAGCCTGAGAAAAGAAGAAGTATATTGTATTGTATATCTCAGAATAGACTGCTTGAAAGCTAATGAAACTGCTGAATTAAGAGAAATGTCTTATTTATGCCATGTAAAGAAAAGGTCATGTCTGGGGCAATGATCTTGATGATGAGGCTAAAATATTGTAAACTTGTAATCAACTATGTACCACATGCTATGTGATGTAAGCAAGCTTGACTATTTCAGCATCTGAACTCTCTCTATTTGGGGCTCAGAGATTTTGAAGTGATATGATATCACATCTGAGCCAGCCGGCTTAATAAATTTTCCTTCTTGAGATTCTGTTTGGTTTCAAGTCCTTGGGCAAATCCCTAGTTCTGCTACATCAGCATGTGAGAGACTTTGCTCCATGCCAGGCCCCATGATGACCAGCACTGCCTGGCACGGCTTTGGGCTTTCTTTCTGTATGTGAGTATGAGAAACCTGGAAGCTGCTTCAGAGAATGCAAATTAGCATGCTTTATGTCTGGTCAGATAGTTTTAGCTAAACTTAGGTAAGCTGTTATTATTTCATTTCCTTTGCTTGTGCCCTGCACACTCTCTTCTGAATTAATAAACAACACTTATATTTAAGCCTGTATCTAGAGTTACTGACCACTTGTATGCAAGTTCTCCCACAACGAACCTGTATACAGGGAAGTCTCAAACAATTAACAGGACCTCAACCCTTCAGAGGGCTGCTAGGGATCCCGAGTGGCAGTGCACCAGCACTTGGGAACGGTAGCCAGGGGATGGACCTGTTAGACACCCACACAGCTAGGACATCATTTGAAATGCTCAAATGGCTTTTCATAGTGGCTGAGCATAACAAACAATTGGGTTTTTTCCTTCTTTTTTGAGGAAATGGGTCCTTTGGAAACATGAAAGGTTGGAAGGGAAAGGTTCTGTGTGACACTAATATTTCCTGTGAGCCAGCACTTTAATGGCATTTATCCATAGGGAGTTGGTTTTTAGGGGTGAGTAAATAGCACCTCACCATATCAGCCTAGAGAACTATTAAGAGTGTATGAGTCACATCTAAAGTTATAGCAGAGGAAACATTGAGTAGCACTGGGTATTGCCCCCATTGGGATATGTCAAAGCAAAATAAAACCAAGAGGCTAAAGTAGTTTCACAATAGTCATGAATATAAATAGCTCAGTGCTTCACTGTGAAAGGTTCATAGGGACATGAGAGTTATAGCTCGATTCTATGCATGGTTACTTATCAGCAAGTTCCACTAAGATGTTTATGTTCAAGTAAATGTCCCTAGGTTTGCATCCTTGAGAATCAAATGAAGGGCTGTGTTCAGTTTCTTGGCAATGCAGCTCAACTGTGAAAGGTCCGTGAGATAACTATTCTAAGAAGTAGTGGGTTGAATCCAGAGATGCACAAAAGGAAAAAGAAACAGCATTGTTCTGCTTACAGAAGTAATTGTGAAAGACTGCATGCAACATCTCCTACTCCTGTTCCAGTTCACTCATATATCGAATGATACATGCACACGAGATCTTGAGTTAACATCTCCTGCTAACCTATAGCCATCAACCATTTCCATTTGGAAAATATTTGGAAGACTGTCTTGTGATACCCCAACCTATCATTATATCCCTTGTCCTTGTGCACAGTAGAGCAGAGAAATTCCTGGGCTTTATTTAATGGTATCAAGAAGAGCAATCTCCTCCCTCAACCATATTGTGCCTTGGAGGGCCATTTTGAGAATGAAGAAGCTAAGTTCAGTGTCTGAAAACTGGTTGCACAGTATCTATTACAAGTGGAAATACAAGGGGGGGTACAATAAGTTTGACTTAGTTCAAGTGGTTACTATATTTTTCTTGCATTTCCACTTGTGCAATATATTCACAGAATTCAATTCAATGTATCCACAGATTCATGTTAACTTTGTCATGCTTGTTATGGCAAAAATATTTGTCAAACTATAATGGTGCCCGAAGTATACAAAATATGTAAACCAGGACTGCATTGTTACCCAATTGAGAGGTCTCCTTAATTAGTTGGGGGAATTAGCATTAAAGGAGACAAACAAGAGAGGGTAACTAGGAATCTCCACCAATGTTTACGGGGATTATTCCCTTAGAGAACTCTCAATTAAATCAGGCAGATGTTCAACTGGAACATCTAGAAAAGAGAAATAAAAAGGTCAATACCACAAATACACACAGCACACAAACAAGAAAAGCTAAGAGGAAAATAGTGAGGAAAGGGGGAGAAAGCAGTTTCTGGTTGGGTGATAATTACATCTTGAAGAGCAGAGGTCCACAGAGACAGCAGAACAACGAGCATTTCACAGAGAAAAGAAGAGGGACGAGAAGGCCCAAATGAACTTGGGGGTGTATGAATGGATCCCAGAGCACACATACATAGTACATGGCTGGGAAGCCATATTATAGAGCAAAAGCCCTGTTATGGTTCCAAAAACCATGGCTTAATGGTTTGTCTGGAGGTAGAACAATAAATGGGGAGATGTTTGGTAATTGCTATTTGGGAAAGACTATAGGTGAGAATATTGTTTGATGACCTGGTAAGCACCAGACAGAAAGAGCTATCAGGAAGGTTGGATAGCTTTCATTAGGGTAAATAGGTGAGGGAAGGTATAGGAAGGTATTAATGAGCTTAGACAGGGGCTTTCTCAGAAAGCCTTTTTATCTTGCGTCTCTCTGGAGTGTGGAGGGGCAGTTAGTCATCAATCACCTCTGACTCGTGTTCTGGTAATTTCCCAAGCTCCTGTCCAGTTGGCATTCACCTAGTCTTGGGCCACAGCTGCTAAGCCTGTGTTGCACATTGAAATAATTGGATGTGATATTTATTGGATCTCCTATAAACTGAATATTGTTGTATTTATAGAATTGTTGTATGGTTGTATATGTATCCTAAAACTACTGTAATAATTAATGATTAATTGTTATATGATATCCAGGTGGTTTTTCACTGTTGTCTAGTTAGGCATACTGGATATCTAGCCTGTTTTGCTACAGTGAGTTATGTCTGGCTTGACTGGTTGTAATTGTGTAGCCTGATATATTATATACTAATTCTCTCCCTATTCTTTTCCCTCCTTTTTGGTGTAGTGATCTATGTTTTATTAGCTCTTTGAAGTATCAAGCACTTTAATGCCACTTTATCAATAATAACTAACACTAGCAGTAGTAAAATAATAAAGTTGTAAGGGTAAGCAGTAGTAGCAGCAGCAGCAACAAAAAAAGATTAGAAGCAAATGGCTGTAGATTATTGGATGAGCAAAAAAATGGATTTGCTCTATAATGTAATCAATATATAAAATGTCTTTTTTGTTATTGCAATTCAATAAAAACAAAATAAAATTGTGCCAGAATTTATTACTACTTTTCAAATACTTTCCTAAGAGAGAGATAATAATCCTATTGGAGAAGTTAGAAATGAATCCTTCCACATATTGTCTGAGTTCTCATCATTTGGGGGTGGGGTGGGGAATCTCCAAGAAAAAAAAAAACATCAACAAGAGAATGAACACAACATAAAGTAAGTGAATAGCACCAGAGTGCCTAATTCTGCATGTGTCTTCTCAGTATATTTATGCCTCATTCTGATTAGTTGTGGTTGTGCAAAATGAAGAAAAAGAGCAACAATGAGAGAAAGTGTCAGAACTGACATGTTTATCTTAATCAATAGATTTGCAACTCAAGCTGTTTCTTGCATGTACCATGTTCACAGAATCAGTGAACATTGAGGAGATTGAACTGACAGAAGAAAGCAAGCTGTTTCTCATCACCATGAGGTTATGATGAAAACTGCATACATAAATTCTCCATAGTGAAATCCTAAGCAGAGTTATACCTTTCTAAGTGCGTTGAAGTCAATTGGCTTAAAAGAGCAGAAGTTTTCTTAGGATTGCAACGTTAGTTGTTTTAAGAAATGAAAGTGAGAAAGAATACAGTACAACTCTGTAGAATCTTAGCAGCTCAATTCTCCAAAGAAAACATGGACATTACCAGACTTTACTTCTACTGCTACAGTTCATATTGACAGATACATATGCCCATCCATCACACTTTTCTTTGACCAAGATACAGCACTCAGGCCTGGGCTAGGCAGATGAAGGAGCAAGGATAGGCTTGACTTACAAGGGCTGAAGCCATGTAATGAAAAAGGGCTGATAGCAAATTTAGTCCTCCATTTCAGTAGTGTCCCTAAGTGCACTTTCTTTTGTGTAAGCTATTCATTATCATCCACTCTTGTGGGGGGAAAGACAGTATTGTGAACATTGAGATATATGGGAAACAAAGGTCTGCTTTCCCCATGGCCCTGAGAGGAATACTGAAGGATATGTGTGAACTAAAATATGTTTCCATAAGTAAATTCCACAGACACACAGCGTACTTGCATGAATTCCCTCCGTACACACACCAGCTGTAAGCCCCCGGCCCCAAACTCACCGGGACCAGCGTTTGCGGGCTGCTCAGCAGGGGAAGAAGCAGGAGCGGCTTCTTCCTGGGTCGGCCCAGCTTAACAGTGTGCGCTGCTTCAAGCTGCGCTGTGCTGTTTGAAAAAGCCCAGCTGGCCAATCAGGGCAGCCGGCTGGGATACAGGAGGGTGGGAGCCATTGCTGGACCTGAAGGGAGAACTTCTCCCTCAGGTCCTCCCACCCTCTATATAGCTGGGGCTGGCCCGGGAACCTGGCAGATGGCTTCGGAACAGTGATCCCTGCCCACCCTCCACGTTGTTCAGGTTAATTTTGTTCAACCTGTGGGTTCAAGTGTGCATTTAGGTTAGTTATACGTTCTGTATTAAAATAGGGTTCTTCTCATGTTGCTTAACTTCAAGTGTAACGTTGCATACTCTTGGTGACCGAGGAATGAAGGAGGCCTTATGTTGATATTGGTAGTTGTTGTCTGTCACAACTTAATGGTTGGTGGTTAGGGCATTGGGCACCGATCCCTTGGGGGAAACAGGGCATGCATGCACTGTTTCCCCATAGATGTGGATACCCATAAGGGATCTTGGACCAGGCATGGCAGTGGCAAGCCCAGCTCGGGGGCTGATGGAGCATGCCTGCTTCCAGGTGACGGGGGAGCTACTGCCCAGTGTGGCTCCCTCAACTGTCATTCTGCAGTTTCCCCTTTCAGCAGGCAGGCTGAAAGGGTGAGGGGTCATCGGCTGGCAGGTGGGTCAGCCGATTCTGGGATCCGTGCTCTATGCAGCCATCGCTTCTTCTGTTCTGTAACCAATAAATGTTGTGGCCTGTTTTTTCTCCAACAAAGCGTCAGTGTGTTTTATTTCCTGCACAGGGACCCCTGGCCGTTTGAGCTGGCACCGCAATACAGACATTTTGCCAACATATTATGAACAAATTGTTCCAGAAGATTTTTTTAAAACCTCCTTGAAAATTGTATGGAGGATTATATTTTCTGTATAAACACTTTAGTGGAAGACGTTCTCTTTAATTTGCCAAAGAAGAAGGAAAATGTATGGAAAAATTCTCTTCCCAGTTGTTACACTTGGTGAACACAGTTCTAGTATTTAAACACAGCTCCAGTCAATTTGAGACAACATTAAAATTAGGAAATATAGAGCACACTGAATATTTACTTATTATTTATTTAAAATACTTATTAGCCACCTTTCTTCCTTGCAGGAACTCAAGATATCTTACAACAGAAATAAAATAATCATAAAACGAATGGAAACAAAGTTTAAAACACAGTTTAGGACTGCCAATTCAGATGAAGATGGAGGGCAGATAAAAGTTGGTGGACAAGTGAGTGGGTGGGAAGAAGAAATGGAAGCATGGCAAGGTGAAGGAGGAGGAAACAGTGTGGAGAGGGAGATACAGGGAAAGCAAGAAGCCCTCTACAAATCTTTGTGATCTTCCCACCATGAAGCTCGACACAGCCCAGCAGCCAGCTCCACATCACCGGACCCAGCTCAGTGGCTGGCACCGTGCAGCTGGTCCCACCCCAATCCGGGTGCTGGAACTGTGCAGATTTTTCCCAGGTAGAGGCTGCCAGGGGGGATGGAAGGAGGGAAAGTTGAAGATGGCCGGTGGTGGTGGAGAGATAAATGTGGGTTGCCTGGTGGGTGGGGAGAGAAGGAAGCATGAAAAGGGGAGAAGTTATGGGGGATTTCAGGGAAGGGAAAGAGGAAATAGTGGGGCATGAGAAAATAAGATGCCCTCTGCAAGTTCTTGAGGACACCCTGCTTGTATATCATATTCTCTACTGCCTTCTTGTTTTAGCTACGTATTGTGTATTTTAATGTTAATTGTTGCTATTGCTCTATATTTATTGCCATTGTTACCTTTTTAGTCATTTATATAATAATGCTGGTATCTAACATGTATTTACTGCTTTCTAAAAAATTGTCACAAGCTGCCTCATAAAGCTTCAGTATGAGAACACAGTCTCGAAGTAGATTAAATATATAAACAGACATAAGTTAGTAAATATTAAAATACTTTATACATTTCAGTCTGTTTAAAAACATTCACTATGGTTATCATTAATCTGTTTCACACCACATAATACCTGTAACACTGTTATCAGTGGTGTGCATATTTAATAAATAAACCTATATTTATAACAAATCACAATGTGTGTATAAGTCCTGAGCAGGCCAGTGATATCAGTGTGCTTACAGAGCAATCACATATGACTAAACACACAAGGGGCATGAGTCTGCTTCTCTTCCATCTCCCAAAATAGCACATCAGTTCCTAAATTAGTAGCATTTCAACAAACCTTCACTGATGTAGTCAGATAAACAATCATACTTCTCTTAACACAGAAGAAGAGGGGGAAAACATGAGTCTTAAATCAGAAGTACTTCTATAAGTGTAGATTTCACTGATTTCACAATGTCACCACTAATGATGGTTTTATAATATATTTCATAGAAGAATTATCAATACATGTATTTCTTGTCTTAATGCCCCAAACTTAATGCATATTTTGTATTTAATGAAGCTACAGCCCCAGAAAATTACTTGGTAACAAAGAAAATATGAAGTATATTGAAAACTCAGAGGTAAACATAAGCTATTAAGTCAAAATGACTCATAAATTAATAAAGGGGATAGTATTTTTTTCTTTTATTTAGACAATACTGTAGAATCCCAGTATCTTAGACTTCCCTAGAGAGAAGGACTATGTTAATAGATTTTCTTTAAAGAAGAAAATTACATGTCAAAACTTGCTAATGAAAAATGTCCAATTTTTCTTTTGAATTTTTATTTGCTTATTATTTACTCACTCTTTTCTGATGATTGATCCAAAGAGAGCTCTTGTAGCATTGATCCAGAGAGCAGCTGTAGCATGTTGGTTAAGTGGTTGGGTTGCGAGCTAGCACTCTGTTGGTTTGAATCCCTTTACTGCCATTAGCTCAGTAGGTAGCTTTGGGCAAGCCACTCCGCTCAGACCCACCTCCCCAGATGTATCATTGGGATAAAAACACTGACTATGTTCACCTCTCTGAGTAAACACTAATCTGTGTAGACGATTGGTATATAAGCACACTGTTGTTTTTATTATCATTATTTTATTTTTATTATGCTCTTTTCCCTTGAGTGCTGGAAGGGTGCAGATTCTACTCAAAAGTGCAGGATTTCTCTTGGCAGTTCAAGTTAATGGTACAAGTTAAAAGGCAAGCTTAAATATCTCCTGTCTAAACAGCTGACAGCATTTGCTGATACCTAACAAAAGTAAATTCCTTTCTCAAAGAGGATTTACTCAGATCAACTAGATATTTTCCAAATCATGATTAATTTTACCAGGAAGCCACTCCTGAGTTTGACAGTACAGTGAAATCTTGTTGACTGAGTACATCACAGGATATCTTCTTGAATTCTATTTAGCCAGTCAACATCTTAGAACCAGAAAAAATTGTTTACAGAGAAACTGTAACACTGGATTATAAAAACAATCTTTCATAACCAGGAAAAGTGATTAGCAGAAATAAGAACATAAGAAAAGCCCTGCTGGATCACACCGGTGGTCCCTCTAGTCCAGCATCCCTTCTCACATAATTGCCAACTCTGGAGGACCAACAATAAATCCCACGTTCCCTCTTTTGAAATCAAACATTTTTAATGTTTTGGACTTTAGAGGTAACTTCCCATTAACATGAATGCTGAGCTTAATAGTGCTCCTGTCAATGATGCTTGAGAATGGTGCTGACCATGCTTCAGCATATGGAAGAGGATCTTCTGTTGGGCTCCTCCTCTTCCGCAGCTGACTGTTGCCACCTCCCCAGCCTTGCCCTTGGTTGCAACACAGCCTATGGTGAGTCTGCGAGCTTCCTTTAACCTGAATGCTGAGCTTAATAGCGCTGTAGTCATGGTTAGACATGGGCATGATCCAAAATATAATCCCGATTTAGCTGATCGTGATTCCGCAGCGGCACCGAACCCAGGTACCTGAACCTCACCGATCAAGTCCCATTTCCGATACAGAATTGGGAATCGGGAATCGAGAAGGCTGACGCGGGAGGGCGCCCCACCACCAACACTCCCCCAGACCAGAGTGACCAGGCACTAGAGTGTGTAATACTGTGTGAGCCCTCAGCCAAGGAGGTGCCCACTGAGCTTGGCCCCAGAGCTAGACGGCAGCCCTGGAAGCAGAGAGAGAGAATAGGAATAGAGCCCAACTCCAGCTGCAACACTCCCCCCCCCAGACCTGAGCCCTCAGCCGAGGTGCCCACCGAGCTTGGCCCCAGAGCTAGGCGGCAGCCCTGGAACCAGAGGAGATAGCTCCCTATTCCCTAATTCCCTATCCGCTGAAGCCCAAAGCTAAAGCTCCCCCCCTCTCTCTTGCGCTTTCTCTCTCCAAAAGCGGCAAGTGAGAGCTCGCCTCTGTCCCACTCCACCCGCGAGCGGAAAGTGAAACTTTGTTGTGCAGCACATGGCTATTTATAAAGCCTGGGTCTGCTATGCAGGAGGGCTGTGTTTGGCCGTAAGAGCTGCCTCCCAGGCTTTGCAGGGATGAGATTCAAGTGCCCATGGCTACAGAAGAACACCCCCTTCTCCCGCCCTCCCCTCTCTTCTCCCAAATGGACTAGACAGGCGCGCGCTTTTCTGGCTGCTCCATGGTTGAAAGGAAGCCCTGCTGATCAAGGAAAGCTGGGCTTCCATTCACATTTCCAGGGCGACAGAAGGAGGGCAAACAGCTTTGGCATTCCACAGGCTCCGTTTCCACGGGGCTCCGTTCCCTCGGGAACAGATGGCTGGTGCCAGACTGTCTGCAGACTGCAATCCCGAACGTAAACCGATCGATCTGATCGAGACCCGATAGAGCGCCCCACCTGAGCGCTGAACCGGGAGCCGTGGACGGAACCGATCAGCCCGGTCCCGATGGCGCAAATGCCAAAATTGGGGCAATTTTCAGACCGTAATTCCGATTGTGCCCATGTCTAGTCACGGTTCCCAGTCAATGCCACAACATTCCATCTCTCACCAAGGTCTTGAGCCCTGCTAAGAACCAAGTGCAAGATCACTACCCCTCTGGTTGGTTCTGTGACCAACTGTTCCAGGGTGCAGTTATTTATAATGTCTAGGAATTTCATAAAGTCACCCATTATCACAGCATTATCTGATTTTGGAATCTCTCCCCACAAGTGAGCTCAGAACAGATCACAATAATATAATAAATACAATAAAAATGTGCTTCTCTATCTCAAGATCAGCTTTAAGGGTTTAATTAGGTGGGCAAGACGGCCCCTTCCCACCCGAAAGCACAGCAGCTAGGGTGGGAGCCTCTTTTGCCGCTCAGATGAAAGGAAGGCAGTTTCCCTTCTTCCCCAGCATACGGGTCTTCAGGGAGGGCAGAGCTAAAGGCATATAAGCCTGCTCTGCGCCTCCCCCCTCTGCAGTAGGATGCTGGTTGCTCGGGTGGTCGGACATCTTTGCGGTGCCTGTCGGAGCGCTTGTCTGACTCCTGAGTCAGCAGGCGGAGCGCATTGCTCCGTGCTTCTTTGCTGTGGCCCCTTGCAGCTGCGGCGCCATCGTCTAAAGGCTCCTTTGCCTGGCAATTCTGCCTTTGTGTTCTGCCGCGGCTTTTCGCACCGTTTGCAGCGCCGCGGCAGCGGTTTGAGGCCCTTACTGGGAGTTCAGGCCTCTGTTAGCAGTTAGGAGCAATCAGGGCTCCATGCCAATTCATTTACTCCTTCTCTCGGGGGGCAGCATTGGGGATGCTTGACTGCTCCTAACTGCCAACAGAGGCCTGCAGAGGCCCAATTTTAATCCCAAGCTTTGTGTCTGCCTTTCATTTCAACTGGGGGGGGGCAATAATACATCCCACTTTTAAGTAACCCTTGGGGCTCAGTATTTCTACCCATATCACTTCTGTTAAAGAGTGAATTTCCTGAATGTTTTCTGGCTTATTTGATTCTATTTCACTTTTGATATACAGCACAACACCTCCCACAACACATCTCTCCCTGTCCTGCTTATATAGTTTATATCCAGGGAGGGCCGTAGCCCATTGTTTTCCCCCATTCCATCATGGTTCTGAGACACCCACTATATCTAAATTGCCATTTAGCACCAAGCTCCCCCACCTTAGCACAGAGACTTCTAGAACTGGCATAACAGTTAGCTGTAACATGATTACCTCTCCAACAAACCTCTCGCCCCTTGGCCCCTTTGTCTCCACACATGGCCCTCTTTTGCCATCTTACTCTCACTCCCAAGTTCTGGTGTGCCCCTTTCACTATTGCCCCGAGAGTTTATACCACCATTCTTTTGAACTGAGTTGTCCCATACTGGATGCTGCCTGGCTCTTGTCATCTTTCCCCTGGCATTAGTTTAAAAGCTGCTCTGCCACTTTTAAAACTGCCAGCAGTTTTGGTTTAAGTGAAGCCCATCTCTTTTGTACAACTTTGGCATGTCCCAGGAAGTGCTTAACAAATCTGAACCCTTCGTCCTGGAACCACATTTTCATCCGCTTGTTGAGACTCCTAATCTGTGCCTATGTGGAACTGGTAGCAATTCTGAGAATACAACTTTTGAGGTTATTCTGCCAAGTAACCTAATTTTTTCTCCAGGTCTACACAACTACATTTCCCAGTGTCATTGGTGCCAACATGCACCTCGACTGCTGACTTCTCCTCAGAACTATCTATCAACTTAGCAAGACAGCACATGATGTCCACAACCTTTGCGCCAGGCAGACAAGTCACCATACAGTCAAAACATCTGCCACAGACCTACCTCTCCCCAATCCCAGAGGGGTTCATCATCAGAGGAAGGGATCCCTTCTAAGTAACCACATCCTTCCTCCTCAGTCTGAAACTCTCCAACCTTGAGACTCAATCTCTACAACAGCAGAAGAGCTGTCAACACAGGAATGGGGCTGTTCTTTAGTAGGTTACTGAAGATCACATCCACAAACCTCTCTCTTTCTCCCACAAATTCTCCAGGTTGGCAACCTAACCTCAAGGAAGCAAACCTAGCGAACTAATTTAGATGTAACATTTCAACTAAATAGATCTTGATAATCTGTCCTATAAACATACTAGTTCCAATAACTTAAAATAAGCACTCACCAAGAAAAAGCAACACGGGAGCTTCAATATGGAATAGGAATTAGATAAAAACTGTCCCCCTCTGCCTCTTTTACCAGCAGTGGTACTAAACCAGTGGGAAAGGAAGGGGGCAATTTCATTCAGTTCTCTCTCCTAACTGCAACTTCTCCTGCTGCAGTGCATTCTGTTTATGAGGATCTACTGACTTTCATTTGATGATTTTTGGTGTACACATACTGGGGCAGGGGGTGGGAAAAGGCTGGTTCAACTGTAGGATCCAATCCTGTAGATATAATTTCAAATCTAAAATTTTCAACATTAGTCCAATTTTTTTGTCCTAATGGCGTCTCCAAAACTTCAGAGCATCTTGTATTGTTCCACCTTTAGCTTAGCTGTTGAGATAATTTTTCCTAGCTATATGGAATAGAGAATAAAATTCCCAAGCACAGAAATGACTTAATTTGTTCTATGGGAATCAAGCTACCATTTATGTTTATCTTTAATTTGTGCACAGTTTTATTGTGCTTCAGCAATTCTTTTTGGCCATCGTCCAGCATGTATTAATTTCCCAACTCTCTCTGAGGAAGGTTGGGTGATGTTTTATTACCCTGCATTGCCTTCTAGACTCAATTCATTTTCCTTCATCTGGCAAGGATTGAATAAAAAGAAGTCATTGGTATCAGATGGTGAAGCAATGGCCAGATTTCAGTGATCCAGGAAAGAACGTGAAGAACGAATAGTTTCCTAAACTGATATCGACTGTGATGATGTGTTTTGATGTGATATAGACACAGTCAGCTGATGTTTTATCTTTTATAGCATGCAATTAACACTTTAAATCAGAAAACACACTGTAATTTTCCTAGGGAGGTTAACAAGACAAACTGCATAAAATGTGACTAATTTTAAAAAATAAATTACAGGTTTGGTTGATTTTATGTTTTTATGTATGATTTCTATTTTTGTGATTATTTCTGACTACTGTACAAGCCAAGTATCAGGAAGCAATCCCTAGAGCAGAACCACAAGTGACAAAAGGCACAGATTGGACACTTGTCTGCTTCCCTCAAGTTTTGATGGGAAATGTAGGCAGGTTGGCAGAATGTTGGACAAGTGACAGTTGAAAAGTCCATTGGATAGCAGTCAGAGAGCCAAGCTGCGAGACCAGGATGCCTACATTTCCCATCAAAACTTGAGGGAAGCAGACAAGTGTCCAATCTGTGCCTTTTGTCACTTGTGGTTCTGCTCTCAGTTGCATCTTTCAAGAAATGTACTGTATGAACAGTAAGATCTTGAGAAAATAACATGGCAAAATAAATACACAGTGTTGCCAGGCCTGCAAGACAGAATTGTTCCGCCAGGCATATAGCTGAGGCTGGGCCTCCGCTGGCCTGGAAAAAGGAGTGTATAAATCTTAACCCTCACTGTGAAGGCTGTCCACCATCCTGTTTTAAATGTGTTGTTTTTAATGTACGTGAATTTTTAATTGTATTTTAATATGTTGTTATCCACCCTGAGCCCGCTCGCAGGGAGGGCAGAATACAAATCTGAAATTAATTTAATTTAATTTAATTTATTATATTTATATTCCGCCCTCCCCGCTTTCGCAGGCTAAATAACAATTTTAAAAAGTGTAGAGGGCAAGTAAATATAGTTTCTCTGAAGAGAACGTGAAAGACCACCATTCAGAATGAAGCAAGAAACCATCACAAAGGGTATTCAAGTTGTTACCCAGTCTCTCCAGTTCAGGATTTGTAATTCTTAGTTCACCACATACATGGTCTTACCATGGATACAGGTGCACAAAGGCAATATATGACTGTGATTCTTTTGATCTAGATACTCTTCTCATGGGTTAGGTTACCTGCAAGGGTGTGAAGAAAAAACAATAGCAAAGACAGTGGAAACAATGTTCATAAGTAGCTATTCTGCTTTGCCTAACCTCATGGAATAGAAACTAGTAGGAGATAAAATATCTGGAAGGCTGCAGAGGACTGGAAATCATCTCCCTCACACTCATAAGCACACTGGTGAAAACAGATTTTGTCCAAGTTGCCTTCTGCCCCAGATGGAAGATCAGCATTTGGTACTGCAGGGCTCTATTCTCCATGACATCTTTCCAGGGATACTATTTCCTCAGGCCTTTCCATGGGTCCTGGGGAAAATATAAGGGCAGCAGCAAGAACATCTGGAGGACTGGTAGGAAGGACTGGACATAATATATATCTGTGTCTCCTGCTGATGTCACACTGGATTAATTGCACAATTTTCAATTGTTTACATTTTGCTTATCCATCCATAAAACAGATGCTCAGAGCAGGTTATGCAAATTGAAATAGCAATCAAACATTATAATAAAAACACTGTCAGCCGTGTATTAGCTGTTTCTATCAGCCAAGTATTAGCCATATCATGAAACAACATACAAATATCATCACTTTAAAATCAAAGTAAATTAAAATCAGCACCAAAAACTTCCCAATAATTAAACAGCAGCATAACAAACAAAGTCCTTAAAGTCCCATTATAAGCTGCTGTTAGAATATTAACAAGCAAAGGGTGAGATGATCTTCCCTTGAGAAGAGTTCCAAGCTACAAGAAACATCTCTGATGATGGGAGCATGAAGAGGAGGACAATCTCAGTGTCTGAGCAGGTAGGAGAAAGCAATCTTTGGGATGCTGTATCAGAGACTGTTTAGAATTTTAAAATTTATATTCAGCGCTTTGAACTACTGAGTCGGAAAACTAAATGACACCCAGTCTACACTTGAATAACACAGAGAAATATCCTCCTAACAGTTTATCTACCAACAGGCTGAAAGCAACATTTGAACCCATTGCTATTTCGAAATGTTCAAAAATTGTGAGTTGTTTTAATTTATTTTTATTGTCAACTGCCATGGGAGTGGTTGTGTATATAAGCCATACAATAAATACAGTAGATAAATAAATTTAATTGGAAATAAAGGGGATAAAATGCTATGTATTGAAAAAGTGTTATCAATTTGTAAACCGCTCTGAGTGGGCATTAAGTTGTCCTGAAGGGCGGTATATAAATTGAATGTTGTTGTTGTTGTTGTTGTTGTTGCTGTTGCTGTTGCTGTTGCTGTTGCTGTTGCTGTTGTTAGTGTCATCATCATGTCTGCCATGTGTTGAGGTATTCCGCCCAGCCTTCTTAAGCTGATGTTATCCACATAAGCTGAGGAGGCCGAGGAAGAAAGCTCAGAGTTATGATCATAACTTCCTAATACTTCAGATTCTAAATATTGTCTGGAGCCATCTGCTTTTTGGTAGGTATCCCAGGTAGTCTGTGGGAGGCAGCAAAAGAAGTGAGTTGAGAAGGGCTTGCAGGGATTGGGAAAAATATGAAAGTGTTCATTGATCATGAGAACTTCAGCACAGCACAGAACCTGAGTGAAGCCTTGTCATTGGATACAATGCAACTAATTTTATATCTAATTCAGCTTTTTTACCTATCTGTACAAAAACAAAGAATCCAGTGGTAGACTCTTTACCTTAAAGATCTGTGGCACATCTACTTATGATGAGCAGTAGGACAATAGAAAGCAGCTGACCATGGTAGACTTTACTGATCTATCTGCACCGCAGGCCTTTTCACACTGCTTACCTTCAGTCGCAACGAACCGGAACATCATGCAAAAAACACGGAAGATCACGTTTTCTCGCGCGAGATTTGTGCGACATCGTGCAAATCTCGTGCGAGAAAACGCAATCTTCCGCATTTTTTGCATGATGTTCCGGCTCATTGCGACTGAAGGTAAGCAGTGTGAAAAGGCCCTACTGCTTTAATTTGACAAAGCTGCATCTTATAGATATCAAGTGTTCACATGTAGGTTTCCATGATCTGCATTAGAAAAAGAAATACAAAGAAAACAATTCATCTGATTTTAATAATTTTCTCTCCTCAAAGGCTCAGAAAGGATGAAGACAAAACGCCATCAATCCTTTGTGCTATTATTTCTTTCTATTAGCTGTTTCTGTCAGGCAAATATTTCTCGATGAGTGCTTTTTGACATGCATCTCTTTGCTTTTCAGTTAGAAAGGGGGGGAAGCCTCAGATAAATTAATTGAATTGCTTATTGGAGAGATACCTTTGCCATTTCTAAACTACATTTTTTTTCAAGGGAATGTTAATGATTTTTTCCTATCCAAATGCTCAGTATACATTGGCTGACCCTCTAGTTCCCCCCACCAATCCAGCCTCATGCCACATTTGAATTAATGTGGGCTGAGGCAAACTAGCCCATGGCCTTGAAGCCATGACCCTCGCTTGTCTGAGAAATAATTTGGGATAACACGTATTTTCCCTGCACCCTTTGTATATAAAAGTAATTTCAAAGAGTGTGAGACTGAAATAGAGTTCATTTTCTTTCCTGTTCAATATGGAGATATGGCACTTATAGGAGGAAACTGAAAACATTTTTACAAAAAAAATCTAACTAGATGAGCAATCATAGGTCATAAATTATTAACTACAATATCTTTAATTTCAGTGTAGAAATCAATTTTGAAAAAATAAATGAAAAATAACATTGGTTGAATTTTGATTCTGATATCAAATTTTGATTTTGATATGAAATTATTATTGATAACTTTTATCCCATTTGAAATGATAGCTTGCATGAGTTATCACTGTGAGAACCAACAACGTTTCTCTTTCAATTTCTTTTTTAAAGTGTTTTTGAGACAGAAGGAAAAAGGAGAATTAAGCTGAAAGAGGTTGGAGTCACAGAACAATACTGGAACCGTTATTACCAGTCTTCTCTCTTCACACAGAATTAGGAGACTTGAGAGCGGAGCCTGTGTTTGGTGGAAGGGAGATAATGCCGTGGAGTCCACCCTCCAAAGCAGCTGTTTTCTCCAGAGGAATTGATCTCTGGAGATTAGTTGCATTTCCATGGGGTCTCCAGATCCTGCCTGGAGGTGAGCAACCCTAATCTGAATACTTCTTTAGGCCCTGCATGAAGTTTTCTACCTCCCGACTCGTTGTTCCTGCCTCTCAGGTTCTTTGCTCCACAAGCGTTGCCGTACGTTGAAGTCTCTTTAGGTGTTTTGGGCTCTTTGAGTGCCCTTCCTATCCTTTCCTGCCTATTTGGTCCTTATGAGCACAGGTCTTCAACCTCCTCGCTTCTCATCCCTGGAACATAGAGGGCCAAACTACAAGTGACGAATGACACAGGTTGGACACTTGCTAGCTTCCCTCAAGTTTTGATGGGAAATGTAGGCAGCTTGGCGGAATGTTGGACAAGTGACAGTTGAAAAGTCTATTGGACAGCAGTCGGAGAGCTAAGCTGCAAGACAAGGATGCCTACATTTCCCATCAAAACTTGAGGGAAGCTGACAAGTGTCCAACCTGTGTCATTCGTCACTTGTAGCTTGGCCCAGAGACATTCCTTTCTTAGGCACAGTATGTGGTTTTCCAACTGCCAAACTGCCCTTTTAATTCTTGACTGAGAGGCAGAGATTATTTATCTGCTACCAACTGCTGGATGTTTGCTGGATGGGTTAGAGAATGCCCCCAGACCATATAGAAATGCTGTTTCTAAGCAGGCAGAGTGATAGCAATGAAATGCAACACAAAATTCAATTTTTAAATGTCAGTGCCCAGCATACTGCAAGTCATCAGATGCCATTTGGGCTTTAATTAAAATACTAATCTCTGGAACACTCCAAAATACATTTCCTCCAACTCCTCCTCTAGAGTTTTCCAATAATATTTTTCTCTTACATTTTTCTTTGTTTAAGATAACCCCAAAAAGTCAGACATTTGTTACAAATGAATAATCTAAATATAGGAAGCATCAGAAAATATTCTATGAGGTGTTCTTTCAGACCCCATCCATTTGACACATTGTTACTTCCAAATTCCAGAAAGTAAGTTGTCTGGTCTCTTGGACTGTTTCCTGAGATACAACTACCCATGGTGGATTGTGTATTTTAAATAACTGTTCCTTTCCCCACAGAGAAGCCTGGGACTGTATTTCAGTGAGCAGGATCAGGAATCTGAGAGAATTTTCAGCACCTTTTCTTAAGTACAGTTCCCATGCACAAAAAATATTTGGTTGAAAATTGTAATATTATTTACAGTGTTTCATTCCAGTGTGTGCTCAGGCATTTTTAAATCCTGGATCTAACAGCTGCTAGAGACTCTTGATACAGTCACTCATACAGTCCTCTCCCTCCCTAGAAGATCTGTGGCCCCAAAAGCTGCAGCTCATCTCCTGCTCCCTTCAGTCATATTGATGGCCACCTCAGCTCCATCAAAAAGGCCAAAGGTTTTCCTGAATGGAAGCTGTTTCCTGCAACACACTGAGCTTCAGATCTTTGCCAGGGACTGATAATTTCCCCTCATGACCTGGATTTCCTCCTCTATCCTAAATTAGTTTCATTCACATTTTATGTGATGGCATGACTTTTGTATTTATAAATTAAAATCTTTGCATTAAAGCAAATCAAACAGCTACTAAATGCCTCCGAGAGTCAGTGTAGACAATGTTGACCTAGAGAGACATGACTGCAACCTGGAGAAGTAAGTAGGCAGGTTTCTTTTCTTTCTTAACTGCCCCCTCCTCCCGCTGCCCTTCAATTTTCCTCCTTCGCAAGCTCCAAGAGAAAGGCTCCACCTGCAGGTGTTTGGGGAGAAGGGGCTTTGGGGATAAGGACTGGAGGAGTGCAGAAAAATGGGAGCATGCATGAGTTCCTCTGGGTGGAAATCTCATTGAACATTGTGAGATTACATTCTGGTAAAACATGCAGGAGACTGGGCTATACAGTTCTCTTAGTAGGGGCTGAAATCCTGAATTGCTTTAAGCTGCCTCTCCCTGACATTTTCTTGTAGAAGGTAAAGGGAGGTAGTGTCCTTTCCGAGGAAAAGAACCATTTGATGGGGTGGGGGAGGAGAATGCTATAAAACACTTCCCCATATTGGAGGAAGAAAGGGGCTAAAGGGTTATATTAAGAACAGACTGGACCCAGA
The DNA here is from genome assembly GCF_028583425.1 of Eublepharis macularius. Lineage (NCBI taxonomy): Eukaryota > Metazoa > Chordata > Lepidosauria > Squamata > Eublepharidae > Eublepharis > Eublepharis macularius. The sequence goes on from NC_072793.1 coordinate 76,064,017, forward strand.
AAAATTCCAATACAAGGATAGGGTGCAGGTACTGCAGTTGAGGTTGTGGCTTAGTGGTAACACACCTGCTTTGCACACAGAAGGTCTCAGGTTCAATTCCTGACATCTCCAGTTAAAAGTATCAGGAAGTCAATTATATGAACCCTGGAGAGCTTCTGCAAGTCAGTGTAAACAGCGTAAACAGTGACAAGAGACTCAAAATAAGGCAGCTTATGTGTTCTTTGGCCTGGACAGGAATGACAGAAAGCAATTAGGGCAGAAATGGACAGTGAAGTTAGATGGCCAAGCAGCACCAGCAGTCTTAACTGTGGGGCAATACTAGCAGATGACATGAGCCCCATAGCAGAAGGGGGGACACTGGGGAATCCCATGATTGATTTTTGTCCAAGGGCCCATAATGACTAAGACTGCCCCTACCCAGAACCTTCAGTTACTGAGCCTCACAGCTCTTTTGAAAATCTTGTGGTGTTTTGAAAGAAAACACACGCCATGTCAGAATTCATCTGGAAGCCTATGGGGTGTAAGTGATGGTGATGAGAGAAGCTTTCCCTCTATAATGGCATTGAATGTATCTCATACAGCTAAATTATTTAAGGTGGTTCATGGTGTGTTAACTTGATTTGAGCCATTGCTTGCTAAGCTGAAAGCTATTTATTTATTTAAAATATTTTTACCTCATATCATCTCCTTAGACTCAAGGGGACTAATAAAACAACAAGTTGCAAAGAAAGTATAATATAACCTTCAATCAATCAACAAGATAAAAAAAGCCCATGGTATCATCTGGAGACAGATGTTGGAAGAGCATAGTTAAGTGCATAGAAGTATACTAGAAAATGTGGTTTGATAAGAAGATACAGTATCATCAGTGGGATGACAGAGAAAATAAACATAATAAGAAAAGGGAGGCAAGATAATAGAACAGAGAGCAAAGCTACAAGAGATGAATTATACAAGGAGGAGCACCTGAAGGAAATCGCAATGCTAGCTGGGAAGCTGAGTTTTAAAAGAGATAAGAAGGCTTTGTCAATTTTCCCTCTCTACAGAGCCAGGGAGATAGCTGCTCAGAGGATTTGTTGATTTCCTCTTTGCCTCCCAAAGTCTGTGTCAGTTTCACTTCCCCTTCTAAGAGGGGAAGAGGAAATAAACAAACCTTCTGAGCAGCATCTTCCTGGCTCTGTAGAGAGGGGAAATTGAGAAAGCCTTCCGATCTATTTTAAAACTCAGCTTCCCAGCTAACATTGCGACTCCCTTCACGTGCTCCTCCTCGTGTAATTCGTCTCTTATAGTTTGGCTCATATACATTGGCATTTTTGCTGTCTTGAGTTTCACAGTGGGTGGTAATTTGCATCTAAAGGTTATGTACTAGGATAGTGTGGTGGCTATGAACTAGGTTTTATACTTTACTCTTCCCTACTTTTTGGAACGTATTCTTCCCCTTCTTTGGAGATTCATGTCTTCTGCTATCACACCCCTTAGTCCACCTTCAACCTTCCTCTAACATCAGTGAGGAAAAAGCAGATAACTGATTACATACAAGATTCAGGATATGTCTTTTGGGAGAAGAGCTGAAGCAGCTGACTTAACCTCTCATTTTGAAACAAAAACCCCTTGGAAACCAGAGGGAAAAGGGCACCCTCTCATTGTTAGTCTTTACTCCAAGCATTGGAAAAGAATCTGTGTTACTAGAGGCCACTTGGCAGAGGGAGCAAGGAAATACTTAATGAAGAGCAACAGTGACAGTTGAAGCAGACATTTATTATAAGAAGAGATAACTTCAAAGGAGAAATGTCTCCCTTGTCTAGAACACAAAGTTAAGCAGATGGAGCATGAGAGAAAATCTTCCCTCAGCTGTATCATATTGCTAGAAGCCTCTGATCTGATCCTTCCATATGTGGGAGAATGAGAGGGGGGGGGACAGAGTAGCTTTGTTGTCCAGAAAGAATTATTACTAACAAGAGAATTCATGAGGAGGAATTAGGCAATGTCACTTAGGAAAGGAAGCACTTACATTCCTGGCTGTGGTGCAGCAGTGTATTCACTTTCAATTAAGTTCAATGTAAATTTAATGCCCAAGTATGCTGCCTAGCTAGCTGCTGGTTTAAAGCAATGCAGTACACAGGTGTTGTTTTTGAGCACAAAATACAGAACCACGTCCACTTTATTAATAATGTTTATGAGCACACTAGGGGTGCGCATTCAGATATACCCGAGCTGAACCTAAACACCAAATCAGCTGTTCTCAGGCTCAGCTCAGGGATATCCAAAATGACCCTAAACACTTCCAAAATTCCTGTAGCAATAATAATTTATCTCCCAGAATTTTTCAGGGCGTCAGGGAAGCACAGGAGCAGGGAAGGATGGAAGGAGACAGAGGAACCTAGCTCAGCTTTCAGGTGTTCATTATCTCATGGTCCCTTTAAACTTTAAAAGGCCTTTGTTTTCTGTTGGAAGCTCTGGCCTGAGTGCATGCAGACAGGTATAACCCTCATTGAAAATAATGGTCCTTAACTATTCACCTCTAAAAAGCTGGGAGTGTTAAAGGTATACCTGGTCTTAGAAGCTAGGTCTAGCTACTACCCATAGGAAATAGTAGCCCAAGTATTTCCTGTGGGTGAAAGACAGGCAGCACAATTCTGAGGCCTGCCATGCCACCAGCACCTGCACACCCACATACCTGCAGCACCACTCGTCTGCTCTTTAAGAACTTTCGCAGGAGAGCTATGCTGGTGGCCAAGCTAGGCAAGGTGTAATGAGGCTGCTGCTGAGAGCACCTGCCCTGCCATTGTCCACAGACTGGGACCACTTGGAGACAAAACAGATGGTTCTGAAAACTTCACACTACATAAATGTCGATCAGACAGGCTTCATTCCAGGTAGACAACTAACAGATAATATTTGCAGATCACTTAATATAATACATTTTTGTAGTCAGAGGTAACTGGAATCTTTACTGCTAGCATTGGGCATCTAAAAGGCCTTAGATTCTTTAGAAATACCTTTTCTACTCTCCAAAATGGGCTTTGGCTATCACTTTTTAAGGGCAATAAGTGTAATTTATGAGGATCCATCAGCACAGGCTAGAGCTAATGGTTTCTGCTCTTCTAAATTCTATTTTTCACATGGCACACAACAAGGATGCCCTCTATCTCCTCTATTTTTTGCACCAGCCCCAGAACCCCTGGCAGAGGCTATATGACAGAACACCAATATACAAGGTGTCAGGACTGTGACCCACAGCACTTCCATCTTGCCTTCTCATTGCTGTATTTTTCCAGTATTGTTTTTCTGTGCAGGTTCACAGGAGCAGCTTTGGTTCCCAAGACAGTCTAATCTGAGATGGCCTGCCGCAGCAACCTTGGAGCAGTTACTTTCGAATTCCCAGCTTCTATACTAACTGGGCAGACAGTGGGGAGGTGGACTGGAGGGTTTGATATACTGTAACAGACCAGTAACATGTAATTCTCAACAAGAGTTCTGTGTGCAGCCAAAGCTTCTTTCAACCTTTGGATTATCTATGGACACTTGTACCTTCTGAATATATAAGCTCTCAATAAATAACCTTTGACTCAAGAGACCTTGGATTTCTTGCTGCAAGGGGTGGGAGATGAAATCAGAGTATCCTGCTTTCCATAGACTGACATAGGGTATCAAAATAGGCAATAAAGACAACAAAATCAGTTTCTATGCAGACGACATGGTTCTTTATGTAACTAACCCCCTTAACTCATTATCAGCAATTCAAGACACTATTTCACAATTTAGTCAATTAACAGGTTTGCAAATTAATCAATCTAAAACAGATTTATTTCAAGTAGTTTTATCTGACAAAACATGTTCAACTCTTAAACAATTATATCAATTCAAATGGGTTCAAACTTCTTGGAGGCACTTAGGGATACATGTCTCTCTCAATTTATCAGATATCAAAAAACTCAACTTTCAAAAGCTTCACCAAGGTATTTCCTTAAAACTGAAAGAATGGAACAAGCTGAATCCATCTTGGCCTGACCGTTTACACCTAATTAAAAATTTCATCTTACCAAAATTTTTATTTCTGTTTCATACTCTGCCTATAATGCTCTCAGATAAAGAACTACAGCAATGTCAGAAAACTTTGAATGATTTTTTATAGGCGTATAAAAAAACCACAAATTAGAAGCCAGATTTTGTTTTGACCAGCATCCAGAGAAGCTTTTGACCTTGCAAATATGAAAAATTATTACAAGGCCACAAACTTAATTAACATAATCACAATGTTAAAGAGAAACTGTTCTGAGAATTGGATACAAATAGAACAGGAAGTGGTCGAACCATGGTCTTTACTAGAAACTATATGGGTTAAACCTTGTTGTCAAGTGACCCAACACGCTAAAAGAAAAATCTTGGCTCCAAATATTTCAGTTATGCCTTCCTTGTACAATCGACCCTGGTTCCCACCAGGGATGGATGTGGAAGATTTTTAAAAATGGAAACAGGCTGGAATTTATTGTATATATGATCTGACATACAATAGTCATTTACTTGAAAAAGTCCAGCTAGAAAGAATAATAAAATGTCCTTTCCCTTGGCTTCAATATATTCAAATAAACCACCTATTTGTAGATGTTTAAAAAATCAGGAAGTTTTAATAAACAATTGACGGAGTTTGAACTCATGCTTGAAGACATCGATGGTGATCCTAAGGGTGTCCTCTCCAAAAAAGAACTCCTGGGTGACATCTGGAAAGAAATCTGGTCTTCACCAAACAGCAAGTTGTTAACTTTCAATATCAGATTTCAATATGTTAAATTAATGACTAGATGGTTCTTTACCCCAATGCAATTACATCAAATAAACCACTCCAACCCAAATGAGTGTTGGAAACAGTGCGGCTTATCTGGAGATTACCTCCATTGTGGGTGGAGCTGTAAAACAATAAATACTTTCTGGAAACAAATTGCAGAACAAATTAGGAAAATTGCAGGAGTGATGCTGCTGTTTACTCCAGAATCAATGCTATGGCAAAATTTTAAAATAACAAAACAAAAAACGAACCTTATTGCTGTTCTGCTGGGAGCTGCCCAGTTAATTATCTCTTCTTGGTGGAAATCTGACTACCCTCTAACTTTAGATGACTGGCATGGGAAAATTTGGGATCATATTGTTACAGAAAAAATAAATGATAATCTGAAATGATCAGACTATGAAGATTATCAATCTGATTTTGAATCCACCTGGCTTCCCATTTTGAAATATATGGCTGAACAAAATATTAGCCATCTCAATACGATCTATAGGAACCTCTGTCTTTGATTGTAAACACAATTTGAATTGAGATAGATATGTCCTACATTTGTAATTGGACAAGGTCATAGTTACCTGTTATGGGATAATGTATATGCTAGTCACTCTGAATATTATGGTTGCATGATAGATTTTACAACTTTGTCAATATCTATCACTTTTGGAAAAAAATTAATAAAATCCACAGCAGCTTAAAAAAAAACTTGGGAAGGCGACAGGTTTGCAGAAAAATCTGAAAAATGAGAGAAAATATGTTGGTGGTTTAAACAATCCCCCAAACAAGATAGCGTGGTCTGTCATTGTGCCACTTCCCTCCTCATAATTCAACCCAGCAGAGTCCAGGAGCCATGCAGGCCCCAGTGGAGGTGGCAATGGGAGGAGGAAAGAAAAACCTCGGTAAGTAAAGTGGCTAGGTGGAGCTGGGCGCTCTGCTGCCACTGCAGCAGTGAGGCTGGGGTTGAAGGAAAATCCCACCATGTATAAGATGGGGAGAGCTTCTGCTGATGTGAAGCTAGAGTATCCCCCCCTTTTATTCTTGCCAAGGCTTCTCTGGCTTGCTGGCTGCTCCTACAACCACTGTCTCCTCTAGAAGACCCAACAAGTGGTGGGAGGGTCAGGGACTGCTGGGGCTACCAACCTCCTTCCCCACCAGAAAACTGGAGTGGGGTGATGAAACAGAAGCCCAACTGGGTAAGGAACAGCCAAGAGAAGTCAGCAGGTAACTCCTTCCCTTCACTCGTATTTCTTTCACCCCTAGGGATTATTTTTGAATGTTCTCTGCATGATTCTCATCCCTCCCATCCCTCCCATGATTCTCATCCCTCCCATCCCTCCCATCCCTTCTAAGCACATTTTCCACTTCACTCTATAACTCATTTGAGAAAGAAAGTGTGGTGAGATCAACCCTTGGATGAAAATCACAATATCTGGTCCAGTATAAATGGGGGGGAAATTATCCTTGGTATAATGAAATTGGCCAAATTTTCAGTGTGGTAGGTATCCCAACGCTTACAATGTTTCCTAATTGTTTCCAGTGGAGATCAGATGCTTGTTATGAAGCAGCAGAACTTTACTGTATCCAAGGTCACAGAACTGACCAGTAATTGCTCAAAATAAATTGCTTAATTGTTGAGATGAACAGCAGGAATGGATAGAGCAACAGTAAGCAAGAAACAGAGGCAGTGATCACATCCTGAGAATGGTTGCGGAAGGGCCTAGATATCCAGCACTGTCTAATTATCCATGTTTCTAGTACATATGTCAGCCTTTAATCTGTTAATCACATCGATTAGTCTTTTAATGCTTTCATCTGCTTTCCCATGATTCTAAATTACTCAGGTCCTAATTATATGCTACATCTCTTATTCTTCACACTTAAGTAAAGATTAGCACATCTATGCATGTATGAATGGTTATGCCATCTCTTTACAATTACCTGCTTTTTCTCTCTCTTCAATTCCAAGCCACAAATTTCATATCACCTTTTGGACAATATATGAGAGATGAAATTATCTTTTGTCCATTTCCAGTCACTAGGTAGTGTTGCTAAGACGGTATGATAACATTTTGCTATAAGTGGTCGTGGCATGATTGCATTCCAGGAGACTGATACGACTCCATTGTGTTTAATGTTTTGCCTTTCCTGGTGGCCTGTGGAAGGTGGGTAACGAAGCTTAGTGAAAAAAGAATAAGAAAAAAATAGCATACAGAATTTGTGGTGTAACCTAATCTGTCCACATCCTGAGCACTTTGTCAGAATTTAGCTTCTTGGATCAGTCAACAATAGTAGCTTCCAGTTGTCAAATAGGATTTCCTTTCCAAGTAACCTTGTAGGAATCTGAGAAAACTGCATTGTACTTAATAACAGAAGATTTATATGTAAATTGGAGGGGGAAAAAGAACTCAGAACTGCTTCCTCAGAAGGCTTGGTCTGACAAGCCCCATCACATATATGACAAACACAGAAGTTAACTTTGCTGATTAATGAGAAGAGAGTTTGGCATTCTAAAAAAAAAAGCTACAGTGCACATTCTTCATTGCTGTCATGCTATTGACAACAAGAATATTGTTCAGCATGCAACTATCATGCAGCAGCATATTCAAGGCCAGGTAAGTCAAGCCAAGGGACTTGATCCTGACAACCTACAGAATATTTCCATGATTTGATTAGGCAAAGCAACAAGTTGATAGTTATGTTTTATTGTCATAGAAAGCAAATGAAGAATGAAAGAAGTAAGTCAACTGCTCTGGGCAACAGATGAAAGGAAGCATGCAAGGGGAAGCTGCTGATTACAGCTAGGATTAGTTGGACACTGGCGCTTACCTGCCCCAACCAGATAAATGGATAAGCCGCAGACTGTAGGTCTTTTAGCAATGAGTGGCTGAAACAGCAATGGGAATGACAGCACTCATGGATGGGGGGGAGGGTGGCTAGGGCCCCAGAATCTGACCGCCCTCCCCCAAATCTAGTAATGTGAGCATTCAGTGCTATCTCTCTAACTTCCTGAGTGGAACAGAGAAAAACTATCAAAGCTAGAAGCCATCATCATATTGTGACATTGAATTCTACATGCGCATTACGCAGTATATGAAGAAGTACTTCCTTTTTCCTGTCACAATTCTATCAACAATCCATTTCATTCCATGTCCTCATGTTCTAGCATTATGGAAGAGAAAGAAAAGATTTCTCCATTAACTTTCACCACAATATACATAATTTTATAGACCCCCAACATGTTCCTTCTCCCCTTAACTTTCTTTTGGTCTAAACCGAAAAGCTCCAAATCCTTTAACCTTCCTTCTTTTGGAACTCTGTAAATTATTTTGATTGCTCTTTTTTATCCCCTTCCCCCCAATTTTCAGTATCCATTTTGGGGTGTGCTGGCCAGAACATTACATAGTTTTCTAAATGGAGCACTGTCATAAATTTACACCGGGGTGTTATGATACTAGCTATTTTATTTTCAGTTCCTTTCCTCATCATTCCCAGAGATGTTCTTCTTGATTCAAATGCTTATGTCACAATAAACCAGTTAGTCTTTAAAGTGTCAATGAGGGTTGTTGGGTTTTTTTGGTTCATAGCTCATTTGCCTTTGTCTGACTCTTGATTAATTTCTGACTGTATTGTGGCTTTCTATCTTCCAACAAACATATCGAGACTTTTTCCTCCTTCACCCCCTTGCTAGCACTGGGGCTGTGGCTTAGTGGCAGAGCATCTGCTTGGCATGTAGAGAGTCCCAGGTTGAATTCCTGGCACCTCCAGTTTAAAAGATCATGTAGTAGGTAATGTAGAAAGTCTACCAAAGATTCTGGAGAACCACTGTGAGTTTGGATGGATAATACTGAACTTGATGGACCAAGGGTCTGGTTCAATATAAGGCAGTTTCATGTGTGTAATGTCAGGTGGGCAACAATATGCCCATCATTACACTCAAAAGGTGGCCCATCAGTTTCTCCTGTAGAGTTCTAGTAGCTCTTCTTTTCTCTAAAGCCATATATGCAGGCTATGTAACCTATATGGCAAGGCCTTAGATGGCAGGAGAGCAGAACTGCTGATCTTCTCTCTGAAGGGATCCTATTTACAGTCATAACCTACAAGGGAGGGGAAAGTGTCTAGAATCTATATTGCCTGCACATGAAAGATATGGAGTATGCCATTACTAAGTCTAGGAGGCATTCTATTATAGAATTCAGCTATGGGACAATTTCAGCCATCATCATGCACAGAATATACAATATGCTCAAAATTATGAAGTCATCATTTCATGTCTATAAAATACTCTGAAAGGTCATCTTCTCAAAATTCATCTAATGGAATTTAATTTTGAAGTCTGTGCACATTTGTTTTATATGTTCATGTGTCCTGTTTCTTACTGATACATTCATTACCTTTTATTCTACACTTGATTGTGTTTACATCTCCTAAGAAATGAAAGGTGGTACATCCTCTTCTATATTGAGTGCTTGCTTGCTCTGCTCAATGTTCTGATGTCCTCTGCTGAATCCTGGATAACTTACGAAAACAAAGTTTAAATGTCACAGAATGCCCGAACACGAGAGGGAGGGACACATTCAAGACAATCTCTAGTGGAAAAGGGTATCTAAAATGGCACTTCACTCCAAATCTAAAATGGAACTTCATTCTATTTGCAGGGGAAGGGAAAAACTGCATTAAATGTTTTCTGTATAAAAATTGCCAACAAGCCAAAGGAGGGCTGTAACAAGCACCAGAGAGGAATATAAAGACATAATTTATGTTAGTTATACACGGATATGCAACTCCTCATTTGTTGGAGAAACAACATGTGCTCAACCTTTAAAATGCTCCTGAAGAAGGTTATCAAGAAGCAACATATATGATATACCTCAGGGTAAAAAAAAGGGAATTTTGTATTAGTAAAAGTTTTTCAACTCATTTTGGTCTTCAACTCCTGTGAGAATACTGAGTAATCAGAAATTTCCACCACTTTATTATGCAATCTGTCTGCAAGTTGAAATTAGCACAGACATATATGAACCTGACTTATATTGAGTCAAGATCTGCTCTGACAAGATTAGTATTGCCTACTCTGACTGGCAGGAATTCTCCAGAGTCTCGGGCTGAGGTCTTTCATATTACCTACCACTTGATCCTTTTAACTGGAAGTGCCACGAATTTAACTTGGGACCTTCTATATGTAGCTATACCACTGAGCTGTCCTTTGGACTCTCGGCATCAGTGTGTCCCCAGAGCTGGCTACTATGGGGGATCCCATGCCGTGGGAGGACTCTTCATCCTCTGCCTGTCTGCTCTTGGGTGATGCAGAAGATTTTCAGTGTGAACACCCGTTTTACCGTGGAATGTTGAGCATCAGGCTGAAACTCATGAAAATGAAAAAACCCAAAAAGATCAGTTCTGAGCTGGCACTAGCTGACCCAGAACAAACTAGTAATGGAACACAATTATTCCAGAACCCCTAGAACTGAAACTGAAAAGGAAACTTTCTTGGTGCACACTCCTAGTGTTCAATGTACATTTGAACAGAGCTATTATTCCTTTGAAAAGGCCATCAAAAACCTGTTTGAAAAGGTGTGTGTGCCTTATAAATATCTATATGTATATATTTAAAACACAGGCCCAAACCACTCCTGCTCTCATAGCATCCCTGGTAAATTTTACTTACAGATAGGGTTGTGAAGAGAAATTCTCTTAATTCCTCTACATCCAGTTTCTTCCTGAAACCCAACAGTCCTTTTCTTTTACTCTTTTTAGGAATCTGGAGTCAATTTGTAATCAATTCCTTTTCTGATAAAAGAGAAATTTGAAGACAGGAAGGGCAGGAAGGGAGGGTTTGCAAATTTTCAGAATTTCACTCTATAGATGCTCAGAGGTAGGCAATGTGTACCCAAGCCTGCTAGAGCACCACACTGGGGTGTATAATACAAAACAAGTGCAAGGGCTGAAGTTCCAAAAGGATGCCTTGATTTATGTCGGAAGAGGAATGAAAGAAGAGAGAGTCCTGCTCTTAAAAGAGAAAAAAAGGATTCAGTGGATATATCTAAAAAAGTGAATTCGGGGGGTGGGGGGGGTGGGGAGGGCACGATCCCTATGCCATAATGACAGGTTGCTTTCTCCCATTAACTGTGCTGAAAAATGAAAGGTCACCAAGGGTGGGGAAAACAAATAAAAATGCCACAGCTGCACCAGAGGTTTATCTGCATGACTTGGATAATATCCCATGTCTTCACTTAACAAAATACAAGAAGTCACATTAATATTTGCAGGAAATTTTGCAATTAGCCTATTGCCCTTAAAAGACTGCTTTATGATTTTTCTTACTTAAAAAAGCATATTATACACATGTATATTGATTTTAAAATGTCACTAATGAAGCCCCTTAAAATATTGAGGGCAACTGGAAGAGCAGCACAAATGTGATGCATACTTTGCAATAATTTTTAGAATTACATTTTTAAATGGCTTTCAGTGTGACAATTATTTTTTCTTAATATGAGCCATAGATAAACTCAGAAGTTAATTTTACAGAAAACTTTGTAGAGTCTTGCCTCAGGTGAAAGTCTTGCAGAAATCCCAAATCTAGTATGGCAACATTCCTGCGTTAATATTCCAACCAGGTGTCATTCATCAGAGTGTATGACATGTAGGCAACACATATATGGCTTAATTTAACAGAATTTCTGAAGTCTTCCCAAATCATATTAGCATTCAGCAGCCAGTCTTTGGATGCTCAGCCCTCCTGTGACATCAGAACAACTAAAGTTGGGTACCCAAATGGTTGTTGTGGGTTTTCCGGGCTGTATTGCTGTGGTCTTGGCATTATAGTTCCTGATGTTTCGCCAGCAGCTGTGGCTGGTATCTTCAGAGGTGTAGCACCAAAAGGTGCAACACCTCTGAAGAGGTGCTACACCTCTGAAGATGCCAGCCACAGCTGCTGGCGAAACATCAGGAACTACAATGCCAAGACCATGGCAATACAGCCCGGAAAACCCACAACAACCATCGTTCTCCGGCCGTGAAAGCCTTCGACAATACATTGGGTACCCAAACTTTTAGAACCTGTAGGCACCTTTGGAATTTTGAGAGGGGGTGGTAAGTGCCTCTCCAAGTTGGCTGCCACAGGAGGAGCAACTCAATCCCAAATGGCTGCTTCAGGAGGTGGAGCCATTCCTTCCTTGCTTTGCAAAAGAATCACATGGCAACCACACTGAACACATAAAGCTTCCTTACACTGAGTCTAGCCATTAGCTGTCCAAATAAGGACCTTTGGCTAGAAACGTGGTCCAGCCAGTGGAGAAGGAGCAGGTAGGCTTCTACTCCTCAGCACTTACCTCATTTCATGGAATAGCCCAGCTACCTCTCTGCTTTGCAAAAGAAGCTCATAGCAAGTTGGTTAGGCCTGAAATACACAGTGGTTAAAGAAAGCCTATGTGCTTACCAGTCCTTCTGATTCTTTAGGGGCTGTGGCTGCTATTGCTGCTGTAGAAAACTTTCATTTGAATGAGGGCCACCAGTAACAAACCCTGCCTTACATATGGCCCCACATATTTTCTGAAAAGCTTTGCAAGCATGATGGCACCCCTAGGTACCACTTCAGGGAACTGAAGTCCATTCCAGACAGTTTATATCTTCCACAGTACTCAATATTTATTTTTGATATATCACAGTGAAATAGTTTAGATGTGGTCACTTGTGGATGACCTATAGATTATAAATATTTTAGGAGAAAAGAACTGTACAGTTTTCATTAACTCTTTCAGAATCTCAGGGCCAAGCTAGAAGTGACGAGTTACACTTGAATGGCGCATCTCATCACTTCGTCGCTTCTCGCTTGGCCCTCGGTGCTGGATGGAGGAGAATGGTCAGGCTACAGGTAGGGCTACAGGTAGGATTGCGTATAACAAAGTCAGCTGAGGCAGTCAATTCAAGCATAATGTTGGGGAGGGGCTCAGTGATGGCTGCCCCTCACAAACCTCCCACCCCACCTGTTCATTTCTTCCATAACCACCTTCTTTGCCTTTGCCTCACCTGCTTCATCTTTTGCAAGAGTTCAGCCATTATTTAGTTTCCACTGGCAGCAGGAAAACAAAAATGGTGACTGCACTCTTACCAAAGACACAAATCTCATAAGACTTCACTAAGTGCTGCAGGACATGGTGGCATGTCATGCTGTTATCAGAGAGGCCTGAAGCAGTGATGAAGCAGGGAAAATGAGCTATTCTGCCTTTGGGTGAAAGCAGGTTGACAGCAGTGTTTGACCTCAGGCAGTTATTAATGGAGCCAGAACTAGCCCCAAGACCACCGAAGCATCAGCCACCCAACAGTGCCATTGTGCTTAGTTTTCACAGAGCTCTCAAGCTCAGAGGCAAGTGAGAGTCTCTTCATAATGTGCACAACCCCCCTCCCCCCCTTTCATGCTTAAGGTGACCAAATAAGGGTTCTCCTTTTGTACTCCAAAAATACTGGAATAGTTACTCTCTATAGTTCACACAGGTCTATGTTCTGAGATTATTTCAGCTTGCTTACAAAAATGTTAAGTGGTCCTATTTTTCTTTGAGCTTGTATTCTGCATAAGGATCTGCATGAGTTTATTTTTTTCTGATTAAGATGTGCTTACAAGCTTTGTGGTGTCTAAAAGAGGTAGTTTAGGAAAATGGATCTATGCAAGTCCCCCCACCTCTGCCATACACCGCATAGATGAATGAGCTTTCTGCTACTGTAATAATAGAGAAAATGACTTGATCAGATAGAAATGCCTGGGGGATATTTGGTCACATATGAGAGTGCAATGGTGCCCTGCAGACTCATATATACTTATCTTCTGGACTTACCCTCTGTTCTTGTTTTCCTATCTATTTGATTGCCATTTTAATAACAGATGTCCAGTGTAGCCAACAGAGGTTCAGCCTCCCCGGTTTGTATTGTTTCATTGTTCTGCTGATTAGAAAACATACTTACTTTACTTTTGCCATGCAGTGTTGTCTGTTATTGCCTTGCATGTCCGTCTATATTGTTTTGCTTTGTATATGCATATACATTTATATAAATGATAAAAAATAAAGCTAGATGTCAGATTAAAGAAATATAGTATGAAAGTTTTTTGTCTGCCGACACATGGTTATACCCTGTGCCCCACCCCAATAGGTATGGAGTTAAATTTGACCATAATTTTATTGAAGGTGTACAGAAACCTATGCATGTCAATTTAGACTATCACATTCATACTTTTCAGCCTACCTAGAACAAAAGAGATGCCATATTTGCCACTTCCTTTTGTCTGAAGGTACAGTAACAAAGCCTGCCACCTCTCTGTAATTTCTAGTTTCACCAAGACTAAGGATGCTCAAATACTGGTTTGGATTGCATCCTGATCACCAGTTTTGATAAGGCTTTCAGTGGTTGGTTTGATTGCTCATAACTTTTTTTTTTTAAGTCCATGCTATCTCTGTAATGGAGAGTGGACTGTCTCAAAAATTCCTTTCCCTGCATTTTTGACTAGAGAACGCTTGAACACCCACCAGTTCAGCTTGGGACCTGTTTGCCAGTTGCAGAGACTGATTTTTCAGTGGTCAGTTTGATAGTATGTTGATCTGATAGTAGGGTCAAGTTGTTTCAGTGTGTTTCTTACCAACCATGGAGTACAGCACAATTGGCTTTTTGTCATGCACAAGGACTGCTCTGATTGATGCCTTCATGTTCTTAACTAAAAAGGTACTGTTTGATCTGTTTGCTGCCCAACTGAACAAAACTGTGGATCAGCTTAGTTTGATTGTGGCCATTGAACTAGGTAAATTTGACTGTTGAACATATTTGTAGCAAATTTTTTGGCATCCCTAACCAATACACTGTCTTTAAATATGTATTGCAGCTGCCTCACTCAGCTTGCACGGTAGTCCTGTATTTCATCTTTCCACCATGCCTCCTTAGGAAATGCCAGTGTGTGAAATAAATCTTCCTCATTATTGCATACCATCTTTGCAAAAACTATGTAAATAACGCTAACAAGACTAAAGCCAATTAAATGACCACTCAGTCCTCGATTTCAACCAATAATAATCTTATTTATTAGGTTTCAATGGAATAGAATTGCACAGTAGTCAAAGCTCTATGTTTATTCTTTGACATGTAAATCTGGGAATACCCACTCCCCAAATGGTCATCTAGAAATGAACAGCAAGAGCCTGCAGAACATATGATGGGGTATCCACTAGATGCAAATGGAGCCTTGTCATGTATTCCTGACCTTATGAAATTTAGTGATAAGTATGGGATTCCACATCAGTTAACGTAGCTCAATTAGAAATAGGCATGAATCAAATTACGACCTAAAAAAACACATGAACCAGCTCAGTTTGTGGTCCATGAACCAGTGGTTCATGGAAGCTTGTTTCCACGAACTTCCATGAACTGGTCTACTGGTTCATTTGGGTCATAAAGGGGCAGTTTAAATGGCCATTTCCCAAGAGAAATGGCCGTATAAACTTTTCCTGCGGCTTGCAAGCCACAGGACCCTTTAAACGACCCAAACCCCAGCCCCAGCCCCAGACTTACCTTGCCCTGCAGGCCCGCGGCACCCTCCCCCTCATCCTGCAAGGGGCGGGAAGGCCATTTTTGGCCTCTTCTGCCGCTGCGTGGGCCCACAGGGTGGCAGATGAGGCTAAAAATGGCCTTCCCAGCCCTGAAATGGCCACTGCGCTGCCATTTGAGGGGCAGGGAGGCTATTTTCAGCCTCTGCTGCCACCATGTGGGCCTGTGTGGCAGCGGAGGAAGCTAAAAACGACCTTCCCACCCTTCAAATGACTGCTGTGCAGCCATTTGAGGGGCAGGGAGGCCTCTGCTGCCGCGCGGGCCCACAGGGCAAGATAAGTGTGGGTGTGGGGCTGAGGGCTGGGGTTTGGGCAGTTTAAAGGGCCATGCTGCTTGCAAGCGGCAGGTCGCTTTAAACTATCAGCTGGCAGGCGGTGAGGGGGGATCCTCCCGCCGCCTGCCAGGTGAAAGTTTAAAGGGAACTGCAACTTGCAAGGCAGGAAAGGTCCCTTTAAACTGTCAAATACCCCTTTCCCTGCCACTGCTAAGCAGCTGGAAAGGGGCATTTAAACTCCACGAACCGATACATAAACTTGCCCCAGTTTGTGTCAGTTCATGGTTCATGAAAACCCATGAACCATGAACCTCATGGTTTGGTTTTTTGTGGTTCGTGCCCAGCTCTAAGCTCAATGCCTATCTTGTTGTCTGGATACTGACTATCTCCCTGCTGTCTTCTATAAAGAAAGACACAAATATTGTATATGAGACTGGAAAACAGAACACACGTTAGTGAAGGACAATATATACTATTCCTATAATTAATAAAACAAAGTGTTCAAGAGGGATTGTGGCATATTTTGCATCCTTCTCCTCATGAAAATGGATGCAGGATCAAAGTGGGTGTGACCCCTCCCAGGCCTCATGCTGCCCACTTTAAACTTCCCCCCCCAGCTTCTAGGCTACTCTGGCAGTGAAGAGCAGTCATACCATATGCCACCTGTCTAGCCCCTACTTATCAGGCAGAGAGCCCGCAAACAAAAACACATCTAGTCCCATCCTCTTCTTCCTAGGGACTTCACCAGATGGGCAGCCAGTTCCTTAAATTCACTGCCCGTCATCTAGCTGAATGCCCAGGGCTATTGGAGTCGGGGAACTCAATATTTCTTTCTCTTATATGCTGCCTTCATTTATTTAATTAGATATATTGGCTGTAGACAGAATTGTTGTGTGTATGTGTCTGTTTTACTTTCCCTGAGAAACTAGACATTCAGTCAGCAGGATTTAAACAGAAAACAAAACCTTTTATTTACAGGATGAACAACACAGTAGTGAGTGATTCAAACATTTGGATACATTGCTTTTAACATGTGAACTTATAACCTTACATTCTCATAACAGTGGATGGTTGCAATATAACAGAACAGGTAGCAGCTAGCTATTCTGGCTGCTCTCTTCCAGCAGCCTCAAATTCTTCTCCTTTCTCTAACTTTCTGACATATCTCAACTGCCTCCAGCCCCAGAATTTTATTAGCTCAGTATTTCATAGAAAAGCTTGTGAGGTTGCTTGATTTGGATCAGCTTTAGGGTTGACAGGTCCCCTGATTTATGTCCGTCATTTGAGCTTTTGCCTTTGAAGAATACACTGGTGTGACTTGTGAAAATTCCCTTGGTTGGGTTTTAGTTGGATAATACTTTTTGCACCCTTGAAAAAGTTCTGGATACGAAACAAATTAAATGGATGTCTTCTCATTTTCTCTGCACCCCCATTTGCATTATCCAACCTGGGAACAGAAGATAAGAAAACTTTATATTAGAGATTTGTTTGTTGCACTTACCTGGTCTTCCAGCGTCGGCACTTGTCACTTTAAGACTCTCATCCCAGCATTTCTGCAAGAGAAAGAAGAATTATCTATGTACTATTAACTTTCTATAGACTGCTGATATATTTTGAGACCCTATACACATTTTATCTCTGGTTGGTGGGGTACTTCCCCTGACCCCCACAAATGGGAGGTCGGAGGCAAGTCACCTACCTTATGGCTTCTCCTGCCACGCATATGCTTCCAGCACATGCACATGCAATGATGTCACTTCCAGGAAGCGACATCATTGCACAGGTCACAGGCTGCCCTGGGAGTCCTCTTGCATTCCCCAGGGGGCCAAATTGGCCTGAATCGAGCTGCTGCAGAGCACAGAAGCATTCCTGCTCTCTACAGTGGCCGAATTTGGGCTGAATAGGGCCCAAATCCAGCTGGGAGTGCACCCTAGGAGGTGCTGGCCAGGTAACCGAGGGTGGGGTAGAGGGTGGGAGTGGGGAATTCCTCACCTCAGTGGGGGACTGGCATTCTTAATCAGGTCTGATGTGCTAAACAGAAGGAATTTAATTTGTAGATCAGTGGCAGAGCATATACTTTGTATGCAGAAGCTCCCGGGTTCAATCCTCCACATTTGTAGCTAAAGGATCAGGTCATAAGTGATGTGATGTGAAAGACCTCTGCCTGAGACCCTGGAGAACTGCTGCCTGCCAGCATAGACCATAGACCATACTGACCTTGGTAGACCAATGGTCTGACTCAGCATAAGGCAGCTTCATGTGTTCAGGGATAAGAAGGCCTTTAAATGTCATAACCAATACCTTAGCTAGTCTCCAAGTATATTAAGCACAGGGAAGAGGTTTGTGTTGGCTAAGGGAGAATAATTGTAGGAGTCTGATAGTAGGATCTATGTAGAAGAGAATATACAGAACCTTATGAGTCTGAAGGATAGTTCTAATTTACTTTTGTATTTAAATATGTCTTCTTGACTACAAAATACATACATGCAAGTAAGGGGTTCTAAGTGGTATTAAGCTAAGATATATGTTTGTTTGCTGGGAAAGAATGGTATCTTGCTCTAGGACTGAACTCAAAGGCTGCTAAAGAAATTCTAGAGACAGGCAAGTTCTATTAAGTGTAACTGCTGATCATCTGACTACTTGCAGTGCTTACTCCTATAAATATTGCATGGGGGGAGAAATTATTGTTGTTGTTATCATTGTTATTATTATTATTATTATTTATTCAATTTGTAGTCTGCTCTCCCCGCCAAGCAGGCTCAGAGCAGATCACATCGATTTAAAAATAAAGAAATAAACAATTAGAACAGTTAAAACTGGTAGCATAAAAAAAGCACATATTGCACAATCTCATATGTAGTCATGGTGGCCAATGGCAAACAACAAATAAAGAAACTAAGGCTGGGGGAGGGAAACACTCCCCCCAGTAGGAGGCCAGGGAGGGGGCTCATTTGCCTCAACCACCAAAGGCATGGCAGAACATCTCTGTCTTACAGGCCCAGCAGAACAATAAAAAATTCCCACTGGGCCCAAGTTGTCTCAGAGTTCCACCAGGCTCGAGCCAGGGCCAAAAAAGCCCAGGTTCTGGTCGAGGCAAAATGGACCTCCTTGGGGCCAGGGACCACCTGTAGATGTGTTCCTGCTGAACAGAGTGCTATCCAGGGAATATAGGGTGAGACACAGTCCCACTAGGGCTGCCAGACACCTGGTGGGGGTGGTGGATCCCCCGCGCCCACCCTGCCACCCCCACCTACCTGGCCAGCAGAGGGGCGCACACCTTCCATGCACGCCCCCCTGCGGTGCTGCACGCCCCCGCGCACAGCAACTGCCAGGATCAGGCCTGTTTTGGCCTGGATTGGGGCCCCTGTGGAGTGCGGGAGCATTCCTGTGCTCCGCAGGGACCTACAACGGGCCCGATCCACGTCCAAACGGGCCCAATCCGTGCCCATTTTGGTGCGGATTGGGTCCGTTTCGGTGTGGATCGGGCCCGTTTCGGCACAGATTGGGCCCGTTGTGAGCCCCTGCTGAGCACAGGAATGCTCCCACGCTCCACAGGGGCCTAAAACGGGCCCGATCTGCGGCGAAATGGACCCAATCCGTGCCAAAATGGGCGCAGATTGGGCCCGTTGTGGGCCCCTGCGGAGCGCAGGAATGCTCCTGTGCTCCACAGGGGCCCACAATGGGCCTGATCCGTGCCCAAACATGCTGTGTGGTGACGTCACTGATGTCATCATGCTTGCAGGAGCGTGCGCGCACACACGCGCGCACCCCCCTCCAGGTAAGAACCAGGCCCAATCTCCCACTGGGAGATCGAGGGGGCCTGGCAACCCTAAGTCCCACAGGTATGCTGGTCCCATCTGCTAAGGGCTTTAAAGGTCAAAACCCAAACCTTGAATTTGATCCAGAATTCCACTGGGCAGCTGATGCAGAACAGGTATCATGTGTGACAGGAATGGAGTCCCAGTGAAAACATGTGCCATTGCATTCTGGACCAGTTGTAATTTCCGGAGCTGGCCCAAGGGCAGCTCAGCATGGAGTGCTGCCTCCCCTGTAGGTGGGGAAATCTGAATGTACATGATTATGAAGAAGGCACAGGATCCAGGGGGCGTCGTGCGAAGATGGCAGACGTCTAAAACCTCGCTCCGCACCCTAACTGCCTACCGCGGCTTTTTGCAAGTGCCTATACAGCGGTAAGCTTCTAAAAATTATGGGAAAAACAGGAGGAGGAAAAAACAAGCCCACAGATCAAAGCAGCCCTTCCCTAAAATCCTTTTTAGAGCAGATAGAAGCTAAACAAGCCACGGTGGGAAATCGACAAGGGCCAGCTAAAATGGAGGCCGCCAAGCCAGCAAAAGACCCTGATGAAGCTCAGGCTCTAGAGGGAGAAATAACTACTGCCCTGGAACGGCTTGAAAATAAAATAGTTACAAGGCTTGAAAATGCAATTAAAAACCAGACTTGTGAACTTAAAGAGTCAATTGATCGGGTTGCACAGACTGCCGAAAATGCTAAGCAACTAGCTATAGACAACCAAAAAGTAATCCATGATCTACATGCAATAAATGAACAGCTTCATGAAAAAATCTTAGATCTTGATAATAAGCTAAGATCTAATAATATAAAAATCTGAGGTTTTGATGAACATGAAGAACGCAATACAGATCTCTCTATATTTATAGCAGAATGGCTTAGAAAAGAACTAAGACTGGAGGATGGTATAACCCCCCTAATATCTCATGCCTACAGAGTGGGGTCACTAATCAATACACGATCAAGACAACAGCAAAGAGATATAATAATAAACCTCCCTGACTACAGATCAAAAGAAAAGATCATGAAGGAAGCTAGAGTGAGAGGATATTTCTCCTATCAAAATAAAAATATATATATATTTCAAGATCTCTCTGCAGAAACACTAGCGAAAAGGAGGGAATTAAAGCCGATCATTAACAAACTGAATGAGGCTCAAATGAGATACCGCTGGGCTTCATCAACTAGAATTCTGGTACATTGGCAAGGGAAGACATACCAAGCTCACGACATGGAAGCTGGCACCAAACTACTTAAAGATCTACAACTAGACTGGCAAACCACCTCTCCAAGCAAAACTGCTGTTTACAATGCAAGAGCTTCACTGAACAACTGGAGCAAAATACCAGTAAAAAAAGATGATAGAGGTCCACAAAAGGAGTCACCATGAACAAACCAAAGAAGAGTTGCAGAAGGTGGCAAGACTTTCTTTTTTCTGCCGGAATACTACTTTTTCCCACAAAAGAAAAAGAAGCGAGAAGTTTCCTTATAAACAATCAACCTTTCTTAAATGTCACTCAAAAAATTACTTACTTTCTCTCCTGTTTCGCTGTATGGTGTCTGATTTAGCTTAAAATGCAGCCGGGTAAGGTGGGAGGGGGTGGACGGAAGTGAGGCCTAGTTGGCTCTCTAATTTAGTTTAAACCCTGGATACTGGGTTGAAAGACCAAAACCCAGTTTCAGTGCATACGATTCTGGATATATTGTTAGCAATCCCTTTCCTACTAGGGAAGGTTTCCGGTGGTTTCCTCCTTGAAAGTACTAAGGAGGTTAGGGTTCTTATAGCTTGTTCTTTTTTCTCTTTCTTTTTTCTTTTTCTTTCTTTCTTTTTTTTTTTAAAAAATCTCTCTTCTTTCTATTTCTTTTCTCTTCCTTCTCTCTAAGAATTTTCTCTTCTCAAATCTCTTCACATCTCCCAGCTACTCTCCATTGAGGTTTTCTCCTCATTTTATATTCTTGCAAATTGCAATTAATACGTAATAGTTGACCGGTTCTTGTTATAGTTGAGGTAAAACCTTGAAATTCAAAAGATTGTTTGCACCTTGCAGTCATATAAACCCTGTTTTATTGACTTCTTTTTATTTTGCAGGAAATGGAGTTTAAAGTTCTTTCTCTAAACTGTCGGGGTCTAAATAATGTTATTAAATGCAAAAGGGTCCAGGCTACACTGCTGAAACAGAGTCCAGATTTTTTGTTACTCCAAGAAACACATCTTTCAGCAAAGGTGAAACAGATATTCAAATCTAGCTGGTGGAACTACCAATACCTAGCTCATGGTAACTCCAAATCCAGAGGGGTGGCAATTCTTATTTTGAAGAATGTTAGATCTGAAGATATAGTAGTAGAAAAGGACCAGGAAGGTAGATACCTATTCCTTAAGGGTAATTTTGACACAAAGAAACTGACACTTGCGTCAATATATGCTCCCAATTCTAATCAGATTTCATTTTTAAAAGAGACCTTTTTCAAACTTAAAGTGTTTCAGGAGGGGGACATTTTATTAGGGGGGGACCTAAACTTAATAGCTGACCCTAAACTAGACCATTCAAACAAAACAAAAAAAGAAAATCCAAATCTACTTCACTTGGGCTAAATTCATCTAAAAATAGTCATCTTGCTAATATCCTAAAACAATTAGATCTAGTTGATGTGTGGAGAAATCAACATCCTACTGAAAGGGACTATACTTATTTCTCCCCCAGATTTGAAACATATACTAGGATTGATTACCTGCTGGCATCTCCAAATCTACTACAATATATCTCAAATTCAAAGATAGGCCCAATGAGGTGGTCTGACCACTCATGGGTAGAATACGCATTAAAGCCCACAGAACAAAAAACCAAAACACCAAATTGGAGTCTTAACAAATTTCTTTTATCTGATGCTGCAGCTCAAAAAGACATATTAGAAGAAATACAAAACTACTTTAAACAAAACTTAAATTGTGGTGTTCCAATTGAAATAGTCTGGGATGCAATGAAGGCTGTGGTTCGGGGCAAGTGTATTGCAATTGCTTCAGCCTACAAGAAAAAGAAAGAAAAAACTAAATTGGACTTAATGGAGAAAATGTCTTACTTGGAAAAGGCCCATAAAAAAACATGTAATAAGAAAATCTATAAAAAACTTTTAAATGAAAGGAAAATATTGGAAGCCCTAGAAACCACAACTATTCAGAAAAATCTAATCTTTCTAAAATAAAAATATTGGCAAAATAATCCCAAAAATCTGAAATTACTCTCTTGGAAAGTGGGGGGGGGGGGAAGAGCCACAAGACTAATAAATCAAATAAGAGATGAGGATGGTCAAATTCAAGTAAAATCAGAATCTATTCTTGCAGTCTTCCAAAATTTTTATAAAAATCTATATAAGTCAGACACTCCAAATTTAGAAACTGTCAATAACTACTTGGGAAAAGCAGGGCTGCTTAATAAGATTACAACAGCTCATAAACAAATGGTTGATCAGCAAATCTCAATTACAGAAACTCAAGAGGTGATTAAAAATTTGAAAAATAATAAGTCCCCTGGTAACGATGGATTTCCTGCTGAATATTATAAAATTTTTTCACAACAGTTGGCCCCTCATCTTACTAGTGTTTGTAATGCAATATTAGAATTTGGTGTAATGCCTCCCTCCTGGACTGAATCACAAATGGTGGTTCTCTTAAAACCAGGAAAGGATGCTAGTCCTGCTTCGTATCGCCCTATAGCTCTATTGAATCAGGATATGAAAATATTCAAAGCCATCCTAACAGCCAGATTAAACAAAATAATTTCTAACTATATTAAGGAAGACCAATCTGGCTTTATACCAAACCGCCAACTAACAGATAACATAAGAAAAACACTGAATAGCATTAATTTTGGGAAGCAAAATAAACTTAACCGTCTTATTTTGGCGTTAGATGTGGAAAAAGCTTTTGATTGCGTGGAAATCCCTTACCTTATGGAACTATTACGGAAAATGAATTTTGGAGATAACTTTCTCAGAGCAATTCAGTCATTATATGCTAGCCCCACTACCTCCATCAAAATTAATGGTCATAAGTCGGGGAAAATTAATCTACTTCGAGGCACTAGACAGGGATGTCCGCTATCCCCACTTCTTTTTGCTCTGGCTATTGAACCATTTGCAAACCATATTAGATCATCTCCCAACATAAAAGGCATTAATATTAATAACAAAGAGTACAAACTTTCTCTGTTTGCCGATGATATGGCACTTTACCTTTCAGACCCTGTGTTTTCAATGTCTGAATTAGAGACAATTATGAAAGAATTCTCAAAAGCCTCAGGCCTAACCATCAATAGCAACAAGAGTGAAATTTTCCCAATATATTTACAGTCAGACTTGCCCAATCTCATCAAAAGCAACTATCAATACAAATGGGTTAAAAAACATTGAAAGTACCTAGAAATTAAAATACCTATACATTTAAATGATCTCCTGAGCATCAACTTTAGCGAAATCAATCAGTCAATCAATACTATATTAGAGGAATGGGGGGAAAATTACCTAACCTTGCTCGAGAGAATTAACCTAATCAAATCATTTATTTTCCCAAAATTTCTATTTATGTTCCGGGCAATCCCTATCGTAATACCAGACAAAAATTTTGATCAATGGCAATTTAAAATTAGTAAATTCATTTGGAATAATAAAAAACCCAGAATATCATTGGAAACTTTAAAAAGAAAAACCAGCAGAGGTGGACTAAATCTTCCAGATCTGAAAACCTACTATGAGGCTAATCATTTGAAAAATCTGGTGGTAATAGCAAATGATTTAATTGGACTAGTTTGGAAAGACATTGAACAGAGTTACCTGCAAGGAAGTCGTTTAAGTGAATGCATTTGGAACACAAATTTAGAACGCCCCTCTACACTAAAAAGCAATCCCTTTTTATTAAGCGATATTAAAATCTGGGACAGAATGAAATCTAAATTAGTCCATCTATTCTCTGTAGTCTCATCGTTTGCAGGACAGCACTGGTTCCCACCAGCTCTCAGCACCCACTCATACAGATGGTGGAGGCTGAACAATAAAACTAGAATAATAGATATCCTTGATAAAAAACAATTACAAGAAAAAGCAAAAATAGAACAAGGCAACACGACAAGAGCCCCATGGTTTGAATATCTTCAGATCAAGCATCTCTTTGAGTCGCCAAAACTCAAAGAATCTATAGGCAAGCCACTAACAAGCTTTGAAAGAATCTTAAAAGAAAGTTCAGTAAGACAGAAGGGTATCCTGTCTAAAATCAATTCAATTCTATTGGAAGAAAAACAAAAATGCAAAATTTTGTCTTATCAAAATATTTGGTTCAAGGAATGCAAAATTGACCCTTCAAATGATACATGGAACATGATTTGGAACTCAAATAATTTCCGTACAAATATAATAAACATCAAGATGCAAACCATAAAACTGATTTCACATTGGTATATGACCCCAATCAAGCTCCATCATGTCAATCAATCTCAGTCAGCCACCTGTTGGAAACAATGCGGTCAGCTGGGCACATATTTTCATTGCTGGTGGGAATGTAAATACATCAGTTCTTTTTGGGATAAAATAATTAAGGAAATTGAGGTCATAACAAGTTATGTGATACCTAAGTCTCCAGAAGTAATATTATTAAGCTATTGGGAAAATCCTGGGATTCCTACTTCTAGCCTTAATATTATATTCTCACTTCTGGCACTAGCGAAATTATCAATAGCTTCCTTCTGGAAACAAAAATCAATCCCATCCATAAATAACTGGAGAAGTCGCATATGGGATCATTTTGTCATGCAGAAGATTTCTGACCAGCTGGCACAGAGAGAAAACCCGAAACATAAGTCTTGTTTTCTTGAGCAATGGCTACCAGTACTTGATTATTTAACCAAAGATGAACAATGGTCTAACAACAAGGTGAAACAAGACTTATACTATTCCTTGGACTATCTTTAAATATTACACAGTTTTATTTACAAAAGTGTTATCTGACCCTTACACCACTAGGCAATTTATAACCTGGTCACTGCAAATCAGAGATGTGTTTTCAATAATTGTTACATCATTTTATTTGTTTTAATTAATGTTAATGTTCTTGTCTAGACTAGATAGTAGTTTAGACGTTGATAGTTGTTGGCTGTTACTGAAAAGTACACTATTAATTTGTTTAAAATTGAAGTTGAATATTTTTTGTTAATAATTTCCAGATGTATTATAAAAAATTTGAAAAACTTAAATAAAATACAATTAAAAAAAAGGCACAGGATTATGAAGAAAAGATTTACCAGCATGGCAGCTGTTTCTAGGAAGGAATTCCAGTTGGTGAATTGTGGCAAATGCCTATGTAAATGATTCCTTTCTTGCATACACTGTGTAGACTGTAGCCCAAGGCATTTGGAATTATGGCTGCTACTGAATGAAACAAGCACAGAAAATATGACTCAATAAATGAATAAAAATATTATTGATTGTTCACAAGATTTTCTTCCCAACCATAAACATCAGAGAAAACAGATGACCTGATTTTCTTCTCACTTCTCTAATGTGACTCAGGAGTGATTTCTGAAGTCAGAACACTGACTATAACCAGTGGCGTTAGACTTAGAGCTCCACTACATATCAGTTTTATTATGTCATGCGCTATAAATCTGCCTCTTGGAATTCAGTGTCGTGCAGTGCTATACAATGTGGACACAACATGCTCAGTTTTTAATGGCCGATACTATTTCCTTGCTGCTCTCAATGTTCTTTTGAACAGGACTTCTGCCAATATATCTTCTTCTGCAAAAAGGGATGCAGAAGAGCAGAGGACAATAAAAATGCTACAAGAAATCGCCTATGTTTGTGTGAGTTCATTTGACTCTGAAGCAATCTCAAGGTCACTCTGTGTATTATAGCATCTAGATGAAGAGCAAGATCTGAGTCCAATAGCAACTTAAAGACCAACTAGATTTCCAAGGTATGAGCTTTTGGGAGTCAAAGCTCCCTTAGTTAAAAAGAGTGGGAAAAGGTAGGAGCCTTTATACTCCAGGCAGAGGGTAGGAGAAGTATTTTAAATCAGAGTGACAGGAAGCTAGCTATAATACCTATTGTAATTAGCTTGATAGAGTAGAGGTGTGAAGTGCAGAAAATTAGCATCTGTGAGAAAAATCCTGTGTTCTGTCTCAATCCTGAGTACTCCATTGTTCCAAATTTGCAAATAAATTACATTTCAGCAATCTCATGTTGCAATTTTCCTTTGAAGTTTTTCTGCTTGAGAACTGCTACTCTTAGGGCAGCAATGGAATGTCCTGGAAGATTAAAATGTTCTCCCACTGGTTTTTGAATGTTGTGATTTTTTAATATCAGATTTATGTCCATTCAATCTTTTTGATGGGGTCGATCTGTTTGTCCAGTATAGAGAGCTGAAGGACATTGTTGACACTTGATGACATATATAATGTTGAAAGATGAACAAATGAATGAGCTTGAGTTGGTATAGCTGGTGCTGTTAAGTCCAGTGATTGTGTTGTTGGAGTGAATATGGGGAAGGTGTGGTCATCCTGGTTTATTGCAGGCCCTGGACCCAGAGTTCATGTCCATGTTGGGAAGTGCATTGTTGTGAGTGAGGCATTGTTTAAGGTCAGGGGAGCTGTCTGTGGGCAAGAAAAGGTTTGCCTCCCAATGTCTGTGTGAGAGAAGTGCCATTCTCCAGCATAGGTTGCAGACACCGGATGGGTTGAACTGATTTGAGCTGGAAACAGTATGTGACTACTAGTGGCATTCTGTTGTTCTGTTTGGGTTTTATATTGTAGCAGGTCTTCCCTTGGTATCATTCCGGGTTTGTTTATTTGTTTTCTTACTACATTCAGTCGGTATTGTAATTCCAGAAATCTTTGTTGTAGATCACGCAAGTGAGAATCTCTGTCAGAGGAATTGGAGCAGATATGGCTGTAGCATTGAGCTTGGCCATAGACAACGGATTGTTTGGTGTGTTTGCGATGATGACTGGAGGCGTGTAAATATGTTTGGCAATCATCTGGGTGGTAACTCATATACCTCATCTTCATTTCTGCTAGTTAAGATTTGCAGCAACTCCTGTAGCAGTCCAAAAAACTCATAGTGTGATGCTCCCCTCTTTGGCCAACACTGTCTCTCGGGGGTGGGGGAGTCTGCTAAAGCTCCTTTCTGTTATCTTCTCTGCTCTCTTAAGATACTCCTGTTGGTTTCTCCCTCCCTCTGCACTTCTCTTTCCACTCCTTCCTCTCCACCCCTGCTTTTGGGTACACTTCCTTTTTATCCCTTCACCAATCCCAGTCTCCACCTCCTATTCCTGCCCCCAACAACCTGGCTGCTGCCTTGGCTGCCTTGAACAGCCACACCTCTGGCTGCTCTGCTGCTGGTCTCTTCTGTCTATTTCCCACCTCCTCTAGCTTGCCTCTAGCTTTTCTGGGCAGCTGCATTTCTCCTGCCTGCCTCTAGGCGGGAGTATGGTCTAGACCCACCTTCATTGCCCTTGGTCTGCCGCTTTGCGGTGCTGCTGGCTGACTGTCCCTGCCTCCTGCACCCTCTCCATCTGGCTGGGCTATTGTTCTTCCCCTGGGTTGAGAGAAGAGGCTGCCCTGGAGTCCTGGCTGAGAAACTGGAGGTTGTTAGGACCCAGGGGATGCCGCCCCACTTGCCTCCTGCTGTCGAGGCCTTGTCTGAGCTCCCTGCACCAGGGGCTTCCTCAGTTTTTCTGGTCCTCATTAGTGTCTCCAACATCTGCCCTATCCTCATAGGGTTGCCAGGTTCCAGGTGGTTGCTGGAGATCTCTCAGAATTACAAGTGATCTCCAGGCAACAGAGGTCAGTTCCCCTGGAAAAAATGGCTGCTTTGAAGGGTAAACTCTATGGCATTATACCCCACTGAGGCCCCCTCCCCTCCACAAACCCCACCCTCTCCAGGCTCCACCCCTAAAATCTCCAGGAATTTCACAACCTGGACTTGGCAACCCTATTTCTTCACCAGGTGAGTGTTATGGGTGGTGGAGCTGGATGGGGGGGGGGCTGTAAACCTAGTTTCTGAGTTGGGTTGCCCTGGGTTTTTTCCTAAGTCCGGCCCCAGCACCAGACACATAGCTACATAAAATACAGAGAATTAGGATTACTTACTGTCAAAATGGTATTTCACAATGTGCTGAAATGGCACTGAAAAACAGATACACTGGGGCATCATTATTGCAAGTACATCAGAGCAATAGTCTGGTAAATGATCCTGAACACTAAGTAAGGAAAAATGGATCATTGGTCCAATGATAATACTCAGATATTATTTGGCTGACCAGCAATCAACCATCTGAGACCGGGTACTGAATGCTTTCAGCTGTGTTGCCCTGCATAGCATGGCAATGCAAGGACTTGGGATCTTGCATGTGTTCTTCTCCTTGGTGAAGGAACAAAATACACAAAAGTCACAGCTCATCAGTCTGAACTGTCAGAATTGTAACTGAGTAGAAGTGGGAAGTTTGCCACAGACCTCAAGAGAGGCCTGCTTCTCCTCTTTCCACATTCCTATGGGGAATGTGCACAACCAGTATACTAAGCCATAATAGCTTAGTCTCCATTCTTTTTTCAATTACCAAGTTCTCCCTCCACTTGGAGCAACACAGAGAAGATTCTCTTATCAATTTCAGGGGAAAGGAATAACCAAATAGACAAAAAGTAGGTTCACAGATCCTCTACCTTGGGAATCTGCTAATGAATTACTTTTTTAAAAAATGTTTTTTCTGGGTCTTGGATTATTCAGTAGTATTTATTGCAGTCTACTCTTGGTATCATTCCATTAGTAGGAAACATCATGTTAAGACTACAAACGTTTTCAATGGATGGGAACAGGGGGAAGAAAATGGGGGGAGAGAAGAGGCAAATATCTAGATAGTGATTCCCAATAATGCTTCTCGGATAAATAAATGATCACCATTGCTCCGTTTCATTACTCCCTGAAAGAATTATCTCAAGCTGGGTGCAATTTGCACTGTGTTCGCTTTCCTTTTAAAACTGTCATTCACTCCTCCTGCTGGTTCCTCTTTTCACTGCAGTCTTTAGGAGTAGAGTAGCAGATGATTAATTCAGTGACATTATCTATTTCATTACAAGATTAATTACAAGGCAAGAAAAGAAGTGAAATGGAAAAATAAATCATTTTGGTAGGAAATCATATACAACTATGAATTATCAATGTGCCTTTTATTGTTATTGATAGTCCAAAAGAAAAGTAGTTAAATTGTTCTAAGGGATATGAGGAAAGCATAAGAATATGTTTATTTTGGGTAGATCTGCATTGCATTTTTCTCAGAGTAATTGTACATAGTTCAACTGCCTTTGCTTACTTTGCTGTTAAAATTAAAATTCAGTGAGGAAACGAAGCCTCTGTTCATTGCAGTGCCTACAGTGAAATTAAAAAAAAACAAACTTAGGAGTGTTGCAGAAAAGCTTATGAAAGGAGTTGAATTTCTCCCCATTTCTCTCTTCCTGGCAAACCTTGTGAACAAAACATGCTGTAACACAGGGGTTCTAGCAAAGAAAGTATAATCAGATGAAATTGCCTTTCCTTAGTATAACAGCAAAAGATCAGGCATCTCGAGTCATCAAGTCAGCCAGAACCTGTTGCTTTTTTGTTTCTGCTTCCTTTGGTGGGAACATTATCAGTCCCCGCCTCAGCTCCCTTTGAGTCATGGTACCCAGTCACCAACACATACCTCCCCTCATGTATTGGGACACCTTTTCAAATAGATAGTCATTGCTGAATTTTCCTCCTCCCTGCCACCTCTCCCATGATCCTCTGTCTCAACTCTAGTTCTTTCAGAATCAGATCATGTGGACCTTCTCTTCCATCCTTCAATATCAATGAGCCTCAAATGTTTTCCCAACATAGGCCAGGAAGCTTGTGTGTCAGTAGCAGCAGCATCACATCATGCATCACAGATAAAAATAATGTAGATACTTTATACAATATAGTAGGAGTAACCAAGAGAATTACGGTATGTAAGATATATGTAGTACAACTATTAAATGGCAGGGAAATATCAAAAGCAAAGAAGAAAAGAGATCATCCAAATCATACACCTGTACACACAGTAAGAAAGTATAACAAAGAAAAGAATGCTGAATGGATGTGCGTTCTTTTAACAGCAATAAGAAAAAGAATGTGGAAAACAGCAATTAGACCCAATCATTGAAAGTGCTGTGAACAGTCAGCCCAGCCTCTGCCATCTTTAATAGCTGCTTATGATATAAAAAATCATAAGCGCCTTGAATCTGATGCGCCTTAATTTGCATTAGCAAACTGCCCAGTAGGCAGAAGGTTGTCAGCTCCTGCCTGGGAGAATGAGTCATGAACGGAATGTGAGTAAAAGCTGAGTGACTGGGGGTGATTGGCTCCTGCTTCCCCATGCTGCAGAATGTGCTATCTTGACAATAGAGGTGCTCATGAGTCACTACCCTAAACATTCCAAACTCCCCTCTTCCCATTGATTAAATCCTGTCCTGCAATCGAATGCCGTCAGTCCTGATAAGTTTGGAGTTCCTCCTGGGAACATCTAATCAAAACTGTAAATTCATTAACTAAGCTCTGGGAACGTTTAATTAACTGCCGTTTCTTTGGCTGTTTTCATACACGCCAGTAAGATCGCACGAAACTCACAGAACGAAGCATCTTCCTAGAACAATTTCCCGGCATGATCCCCTTTAATGGTGCAATGACGTCAGAAATCACACCATTAAATGGGATCATGCTAGGAAATTGCACTAGGAAGATGTTTCGTTCTGTGAGTTTCACGCAATCTTCCGGAGGCTTTGGCCGTATGGAAATGGCCTTTGTAAGGCACCAATCTAATTACTTTGTCATGCCTCAGCAGCACCAATCAAGATACTCAAACCTTTTGTCCTCCCCAGGAGACAACCATTAAGGTCTTTGTCCTAACGACTGAAGTTACTCTCCAGTCTCATGGCACATCCAGCCCTATAACAATCCTAGCTCTGCTCCAATCAAATTGAGCAGTGTGG
This sequence comes from Eublepharis macularius, assembly GCF_028583425.1. NCBI lineage: Eukaryota > Metazoa > Chordata > Lepidosauria > Squamata > Eublepharidae > Eublepharis > Eublepharis macularius. Next base: position 76,095,497 of record NC_072793.1, read on the forward strand.
TGGGCACCTACTTTGAATCTTAGCATTGCTCCCTCAGAGTCTCTCTCTCTTGAGTCTTCCTCTCTGTCCAAAGAAGCAGGATATTCAAAGCCCTCTTCCTCCGTGGACTACACTACTCCTCTGATGGCAACTGTATCCCAAATTCCTCATTCTATTCAAACCTCTGGCTAATTTCCTAGGACTCTGGTGTGCTTGTGTGAACAGTTTATTTGTCTCTTGTGTGTGTGAGCTTTCCCTTTAAATAAAAACTACTTATTTTAAAGAACACCCGTCTCATCAGTTTCCTTGAGGAGGGGAATCTGTAAAAATTGGTGCAGGATCCCACTTGTTACTTCTCTCACAAAGCCTTCTCCTTGCCACTAATTCTCCCCTACTTACAAGGAGACCAGTTCTGGTAACAGTGCAGTTGGAATATCTAATATGCTTTTATGTATTAAAAAGAGCCTTTCAGTGTACCAAAGACATCATTTTGATGCAGTGTATCAATATTGTTTAGCCAACCATTCAGGTTGTGAGAAAAGCTGTGATCATTATATAAAATGGTGCTACAACTGATGGGTCACCATACTCTCTGCAGAGTGTCTAAGATTTTTACAAACCGTTCTGACTAGTGAGCATCCTTTTTCAAAGTATTTGCTAAGTAACATTCATTGGTATAACGGTGCCTTTGGTTTGTGAGATTTAATTTAATAGGCAGCTATTCTTGGATGAGAATTACAGTGTTTTAAAATACTGGGAACAGTGTATCATAGTAAAAGAATCTGTATGCCAACCTAACACATGTTTAAACTGAACTGAAAAGTTCTATTTAGTTTGTAATAAAAAGGGCTCTAACAGAAGAGTAGACGTGAAATACACAAACCACATGTTTGTGTCTACTTTGATATTCGTTGTGCTTTTTTAAATGTATCCATTGCTTTTCCTATATTAAACAGTCTCGAAGTAACATAAAATGTAAACACTGATCAACAAGAACCCTACCATATCTAAAATGATAACTAGTTAGAACAATCAGAATAATCCAATCAATAGCTAACTTCTATAGGCAGGATTTTTTGAAAAATACAAATTAGATTTTATCTGACATTAGAAGGTAACTGAGAGTTCTCTTCCTGGCAGGTTTCCCTAGCTAAAGTATTCTACAATTTATATACTACCTGTTTAAGGATTACCAGCCTCTCCATGCAAACAGGACAAAATCACAGGAGCAGCTCAAAGAAGCCCCTCTAATATGGACAAGTCAATGGCTTGCATGGCCAGAACATAAAAGGGATGCAGCCCCTGTGAGAAAATCTTGCTCATGATGTCACCAATGCTCAGAATTGCTGGTTTCAGATCACAAATGTTTGCTTATCATAATTATTGCCTCCAAACTGTATGTTTAATAGGCGGTTTTCCACCTCCAACTTAGATTGACATCTAAACTAATGAACTACTACCCACTCCTACTAATAATGGCTATTGGATAATAACTCCCAGAATGTCTTGAAATGTCATGATGAGGCAGCTATATTGCTGACACTAAGCAGGTCTGGACCTGGATGGAAAATCACCTGGGAACCACATGTATACAGAATTATTCTGACCCATGGGAGGGCATTACTTAAAGCAGGAGCATGGAAAACAAAGTCTCTTTTTAAAAGCAACACATTAACTACTAAACCATGAGACTAGGTGAAGAATTATCACTCTCTTCAGTTCTGTACAAGAACTAGTTTTCTGATTGAAGAGATGTCAGAAGTTTATGTATTCTACATCTTAGTGAAAGTCTTGTATCCCAGCCTGTGATCACTAAATGTCTTTTAAAAACTTTATTTAAAATCACTCCAGTTATTTTTGATTAAATAAAAACAGATTAAAGAATCACAATTATACAGAAAATACTAGAATAGGTAAATGAGATTATAAATAGAAAGGCATGCATGTCATCCTTTCTCTTACCTAGTCTGCATTTAAAAATATAATACAATTTCTAAAATTCTTATGCAGAATTTTCTCATCTTTTTCAGAAAAGACGAGAAAATCTCATTGCAAACCAGATTTAGGAGATCCAGGTGTTTTAGGGTGTAGCTACCTTATAAAGATACAATTATGTAAACTTCACATTACTTTATTAAACCATCTAATTCATTTTCTCTAAATGCGTAATGTGAGACATCTCTGAGCATCACAAAGAGTAATTTTTGCAAACTCTGTTCCATTTTTCTGGGATTAATTCTGGGAATGAAGCCATTGATTTATGAATTATTCTTCTCAAGGCTGAAAACGGTAACTTAGAACAGTGAAAAATGTATGTTTGAAGATTTACTCAACAACCTAAAAGCAAACTCTCACGCCTGTTGTGTCAAAACATTTAAAGTTAAAATCCACAACAGTGTTGTATAAGCGTGATAAAAAAATATACTTATCATGATCTGATCCAAATAATGCCATTTATAAATATTGGAAATTCTTTGAGTTTGAGCAAAATTATTTCTGAACATCCAGAATGCCTTCTGATCTGCCTGTCCTTGCAGTGATTTGAGAGTGACTGATTTCATAAACAGAGATGCCATTTGCCTGAGCTACTGCATCATCTGGGGCTCTGCATATGGCAGGCAAGAGGGGGAACAGCTTTGCTTATATCCACTAATATACAGACAGGACAGATGGGGAATAGGAGACTGAGGACCTGTGGCTTGCCACTCCCATGATGGGAAGGAAGGATCAGTCAACCTGCATACTATGCAAAGGAGAGAGACAACTTCTTTGCTTCTTCCTTGGCAGACAGGAAGGAATGCATACACAGGAGGTGGGAGGGATAGAGGCAAATGCTCCGCATATTGCCCTCCTGTTAATAGGCAGCTGGCTGGAGTGTCTATTTTATTTATTTATTTATTGTAATTCAATGTTAAACCTTTAATGAAGTTCTTGAGGTGGTTAGAAACCGAAGCAAAGGTTCCTCCATTAGTAAAAAATCTGTACAATTCAAGCAGAAAAGCTGTACAAAATTAAACATGATTAGATCATTAGTCTCTGTGAAACAGAGATCCAGACCCTAAAGTTTCTCAAATTCTGTAATTCCCTATCTGCCATTTTCAGTGCCGCATGTTTCTTAGAACTTTCTGTTCAAGAGTCAAGGTACATAATACAGGCACTCCAAAAAAAGTAGCAGATATGGAGACTGAGGGACAAGCTACATGCAAGTTTTTAAAGAGTTGGTTCCCCAGACCCAACTTGGGTTCCCAGACCCAACTTGGATTCCCTGCAGTCATATGGCACCATTGGGAATGGCTGTTAAAAAGAGGAGAGCCCAAACAGCCTTAGAATGCCTCTGCAGGAGGAGGAGAGGCTCCTCCCTTCCCCCCTTCAAGTCATTTCCGCATGTCACAATATCACGGGGGAGTTCCCCCCACACACTTTTTTTACTGTGCCACATGCATAAAATACTCCACATGGAGCAAAAAAACCAGTGAAAAAAACCTCTCTTCTGTGCTATTTTGACAAGGGGAAATGGCTTGAAGCAGTTTGGGCTCTCCTTTGTTTTTTAACAGCCATTCTCCACAGCTCCTGTATGGCTTCAGGGAACCCCAAACCAACTCTTTAAAAACCTACAGTTCAAGAAGAAACAATCTAAGCTTCCTGAACAAACCTAACAGCAACAATGTTTAATGTATATACCACCCTTCAGGAAAACTTAACACCCACTCAGAGTGGTTTACAAAGTGTGTTATTATTATCCTCACGACAATCATCTTGTGAGGAGAGTGGGGCTGAGACAGCTCTGACTGAGCTGTGACTGACCCAAGGTCACCCAGCTGGCTTCAAGCGGAGGAGTGGGGAATTAAACCCGGTTCTACCATTCTTAACCACTACACCAATCTAATATTATACTAAGAGGTGCCCGTAGCCTTAGTGTAAATACAACTCTCTACTGTCGGGAGAGCTTCCAAGAGAGTGAGGTGTGTGCAGGATGTTCCCATGGACAGAGTGATGTAGACAGAAGCATTTAGGAAAGGAGAAAGTTGGGAGTGATTTTTATTTTTTGTGATTAGCTTTTTCAATTGATTTAATTGGATATGGACTTCACAAAAACTGTTGAGAAATTTAAATGGATCACATTGCTCTCCAGAAGAAGGAGGGACACTGCATTTTCAGATTTTAGGTATAGAAAGTCATGTTTTCTTATAAAGAAGTTCAAAGTATAAAAGGAAAGTTTTTTTAAAGGCAAAGTGAATAAATCTAGAATTAGTCTTAAATTTAATGATGTGTCTTGCCTTGGCAACACCCAGTCAATTGAACAGTCAAGCTACTGTTTACTGTTTACACATTATTATCAGCACAAAAGTTGATTTTCCCACAAAGCTATATTTTCTTAAAACTGTGTTTAAAGATTTATGTCTAAAAATCCTTACGGATTTTTATACCTTGATTTTTCATAATGTAGACTTAACAGCACCAACCTATCCACATTAACATATTTATAATCATTGGACTCATTTTCCTCCCTTAACGTATCAACAGCATTAGGAATGAGACTAAATTTTGAAGATATCTAGTTCAATTTGAGCATCTTTATTTCAATTTGATTTCTTCCTTGTAAGAAATGAACTCACTAGTCTTTCTCTTTCCTCACATATTCAAATGTCTTTTTTTAAAAAAAAATGCATACAAATGATGTAAAATATATAAATGGCATTGACATTATGCATAGACAGTATAAAAATAACAAAAGAACAATCAATGACAGCAACAAAATTGAAGTGAATTGAAGCCAGTAATAATGACTGGCAAAGCTGGTTCAATGTATTTTGTGACTCCAAGCAAGGTAAAATCCCTACCATGAGTTATGAAAAACAACCTATAGTTCCTAGTACAGTAAATCAGTATTATTCCCTTATTTCAGATGCATGGTTGGGACAAGAACATTCTCTGACTTGACAAGGGATATAAAATTTGAATCAGGATTTTTGTAAATTACTGGCAGGTGCTACAGTAGGCCAGCTAACAGCATAATCCTAATCCAAATTATCTCTTTTTAAAACCATTGTCTGCAATGGGTTTAAAAGGTGTAACTCTGTTTAGGATTGTACTGTAAATTATCAAGTCCAGCAATAGCAGGCAACAGCTAACAACATAATGAAAGCTGATACTAGACATTTATTTATTTATTTATTTATTTATTTATTTATTTATTTATTTATTTATTTATTTATTTATTTATTTATAGTCTGCCTTTCTCACTGAGACTCTAGGCAGATTACACAGTGTGAGATTAGTACAATCAGTATCAAAGACATTTCCATTCAGTATCAAAGTGCTTTAAGTCGTACCCATTTGGGATGATCATGTTTCAAATATAGTCTCTTTGTGCTATATATAGCAACAAACAAACTTGATGGGTTAGGACCCTCAGATTGTTAGCAGAGCTCTTCTTTTTGGAATGAAAGCCCTTGTAGAGATAGGGTTTTTTGCTGTCTTCTGGAAGATTACTACTTAGAAAGCAAGGGTGATATGCCTCCTGCTTCTTTTTTCATGCATTATTAGAAAGGATTCTTGTATGGTTCTGACAGTTGACTTTGTTCCTCATTATGGTCCACCTCCTGATGCTCAGCTTTTGTTTCCTAAACTCAGCTCTTTTGGTCTGTTGTGCATAGCCATCACATATTTATGGCTCCCCCTTTTCCTGTCACATGATTTCATTGTCACATAACATCCTGTCTTGTGCTTGCAGATCTGTGGATCCCAGAGCTGGAAAGGCTGAAGAGGGGACAGTGTTCTCATTTACAGCTGTTGACAAATAGTGGAGCACAGCAAGAAGCAAGAAGCCCAACATCAGTCATTGGATCTGTGGTTCAGAATTTTTAAGCAGGAATAATAAGGCAAGTGCCTCTCTGCACAGGTAGAAAACTAACAGGACAGGCCAATAAATTAAATATGAACTGTTATTTTGTTGGGGGGGGGAGAATGAAGAAAAATGGCAAACAGAAAACTCCCAACTCCCCCCTCCACTCGCTAAATGATTGCAGTGCCACCTACTGACTGAAACATGGAAAACCAATATCCATACCTCCCTTTTTGTTTAACAAAATATCTCAACAGTGCTGTTTGTTTTTAATGTTCAGTAGCTCATCTCTAAATCTCAAAGGTTTCTGAATAACTCAACCAGGGCAAATGGAGATCTGGGCAGTAATACCACTGTCTGTCTCACACAATGGCTCTGGCAGAATCTTCATAGCTGTTCCCGAATCAGCTTCTCGATTCGGGTATACCCAAATCAGGAAAGCTGAACCACTGTGCCTTTTCACACCCCTAGTTGCTATTCTGTACAAATTATATTCTTCATTGCCCTCCTGAAAACAAGAAAAATAGTTACTTTCAAGTCTGAAAATGCAAAATAAAATTATCTGTAATGCCATTTTCCTCCTTTTTAGCAGCTTTTAAAAGTTAGATGGCTGAATGTAGTGCCTTAATAAACTTTATTTTAGAATGAGTACTTTTTATTGTACACTTGAATTCTACTATTTATAATCTGTATGTATTTATACTTATAGATGGCTACATGTAAATAGCTACTCACTTTTCTCATTCCTTTTGCTATGTCTGTCTCTAGGATATATACATTAAGTATGACAAATCCAATTAGTCCAAAGTGCCCTCTGATCAATTGGTGCCTCAAGGAATAAGTTATAGAGGAGATATGAAGGGAAATGGATACAGGCTGTCAGTAGGAAGAAACATGAAAGAATAACCCTGAAATGCATTCATTACCTTTGATGTAATCGAATGATTCTCTGTTTTAATATCATAATGTTTACCACAGTTTGGGGATACTGTGAATAGCCATTATGTTTATTTCTGAAGATAGAAAGGGGTATCTTTTTAATTAGCCACTCTGTAAGGATAGTGGATCTGGATGATTCCAGGTGCTTACTGAAGAATTTATGCATGATGTATCAGGCTCTGACTGATCAATGAAATGGAGAAATGAGCTAGTGATTCATATGATCATTCCTAGGTGCCCTCTCCTTTAAGTGTTCTGGTACATGAGGGGACTTGGAAGATGGAGAGACAGATGACAGCTACCACATCGGTGGGAGAGATCTCAGAATGAACAGAACCAAACACAGGCTGGAGCTCATTTTAAAGCCTATTCTTGGGAACTGTGAGCAGTGAAGAAAATTTAGTTCTGTGCCACTGTTGTCTCACTTAGAGATGCTTTGAGAGAGATGGAAAACCTGCTTCATGCATATCAAGTTAGCAGTGCTATGGATCTTTCAACAAACTGCTGTGATGTTTTGTGGATAAAACTGCTTACATTCATTCTGAACTGTATGTCATTATTTATAGAGTTGCATTACCTGATGTTACTATTCCCTCAAAATATCATATTTACTTAGATGACCTTCTGTTATTTCACTGTGAGGATGTATATAGGATACTATATCTTTGCTCTTCTTAGTGTATGGCATCTAACTAGAAGTGAATTACTGACTTGATTCAAGAGGTAGTAAATTCCTCCTAGAGAGAAGGAATGGTCCTGACTTCCTTGAAACTGACAGAAGGAAATACTTGCAGGATCCCATAAATTATTTCAGTTATTGTCTGATCACAAAATCTTCCCTCATGCAGGGGGTAGCAGTTTAGTTCTACTATACTGGACTATTTCAAATAGGTTTCTGGTTTAGAACTAGCCCAAGAAAGGGACAAAGGGAGCACTATCCTGTTGACACTATCCAGATCTCTCTGCAGCTGTTGACGACATCATTGTATTTTTAAAGACTATCCATTGGGATTGAGTGTGACAGTCTCCATTGTTTGTTGGTTCTGCTGCTATAAGAAGGCAAGTTCCAGAAAGTTAGAGCTGAGCGATGTAGCTCTTTCCCAATAAGCATATTTGGAATTATGTAGTTTTGGTCCCCATGTTCTTCAACATCAAAATGAAACCATTAGCTGCATGCGAACATTGTAGCATCACCAAGCCTCTATCTCTACTCATCATTTATACTCACCAGTACCACCTTTCCAGATGGTCCTAATCCCCACATGTTTCCTACTTATAGGCAGGAAACCATGGGAAAAATACAGTCACAGGCAATTAATTTCACCTCCATCTTTACCTTAAGTTATAGCTTAACAACTGCAGCTTCAGCACCCAAAACATCCTCCTGTTAAATCTTTCTATGGAAACATGATGCAAAAGAGGCAACATTTAAAATTAATTTCATAACATGGAGGAAATGAAAGTATCTAAAAGTAAACATACTGTAAAAATCATATCTAATATGTATGGTTGATGCAATCTAAATTCATTGTAGTAACTAACATGATCACGTAGTATTGATGTGTATTTAAACCCAGTTTTCCTCTGACAAAATGAAATTTTCATTGGTGGAAGAGGAGGCATTGATTCCTGCTGATTCCCCCTTCCCAAGTCCCCAATTCCCTCCCCCTTCATTGTCCTTGGGGGTAAACTGACCATAAAGAAACAAAACTGGGAAGGGGGGGGGGCTCAGTGAGCTATGGCAAGAGAAAGAAACAGGAAATTTATGCTCTGTGAACCACACAAATAGTTGGATATACACCACTGCCTGTAAACCTACTGTCCCTCCAGAAGTTCTGCCACGGAAACTACATAGTGCACAAGGTCTATCTTACCTAATTAAAGTTGTTAGCAAATCTGATGTTTGCCTAAAACATGGTAAAAGGCATCATCACAGTTTGGACAAAAATAGGAGTTGCACATCTCTGAACTGCACAATATACAATAAAATACATTTACAGTACTGTCCTTCCAACATGCTAAATGCTGAATTATGGATCCTGAAGTATTCGCTGTTGATTGAGTCCCCAGATGTTAGGGTAGAGATGAACATTGAATATTAACTAATCAAGTTATGAACTGAACATTCCCTATTTGTTAATACAGCTATATCCTAACCACAAGCAGAAAGAATGGAAGTCATTCCTATCCTTTAAGCTCATCCCTATCATTATGGAACAGCTCTCTAATGAAAACATATGGTAATCTCCTGTAGAAGAAGTGGGCAAATAAAGGACTTTAGACACTGATCTGATCTACATGGATAATATTGTTAATACATTTAATAAATTACAGAAAGAATATATTCTTTCCCTGGAAGCCCTTTGGCAGTACATCCAGCTCCAGCATTGCCCTGAATTACGTTGTAGCCCAGATACTCAATGCATTTGAATGACTATACTGATGATTAAGGTAGGGGTATGCATAAACAAGCCAAAATTATAGACAGAACTTGTTGGTTCAGCTTGTTAAGGCAGCTTCTGGAATGCTGAACCAAAACTGGGAAACTAAATTAAAACAAGTCCCTCCCACCAAAAAGTTTGTTTGTTTCAGTTTGGTTCAGGCACAGCATAGCTCTACAGTCGCTGTCTAAGTGGCGGGAAGGTCATATTGGGGGGAGTTCCTCCATGCTTCACCTCCCCTCCGGCTCCACAGGTAGGCTTATGAGGGGCCACGGAGCTGGCAGAGATGCACAGTGCAGCTCCACAGCTGCCGTAGAGGCAGCAGAAAGGCCACATGGTAGGAGTTTCCCTGCCCTTTGCCTCCCCACTGGCTCTGCTGGCCGGCCTCTGAGAGGCCATGTTGCTGGTGGGTAGGCCCAGCACAGTTCTGCAGCTGCCACCAACCCAGCAGGAAGGCCGTGGGGGGGAGGTCCCTCATGCTTAGCTTCCCTGCTGGCTCTGTGGCTCCTCAGAGGCCTGCTCCCGCTGACTCACTTTTTATGCTGGCACAGGTGCACCACATGGCCCTCAGTGCACCCGTGCCAGGATAAAAAGTGAGTCGTCGGCAACATGTGTTGCCTTTTATGTCTTAGGATGTGATCTTCCACCCACAGTGTAATACAGTACAAGTCACAAGTTGATGACCTCAGATGATGTATATGAGAAATGGGCCTTAGAAATCTTTTGCATGGAAGCTTCGGACCAACTGCTTGTGCATCAGGCTTGTCTTGCATCATGATGCTGTTAAAACAACTGAGAGAAAGAGCTTATCTTCCTAATTAATATGCACAGACAAAAACTGTTTAACAATATTTTCAAAACACACACACACACACACAAATGGAGGCTACAGTTCAAGAAAAATGAAATAAGGAATGGAAGAGGAAAATAGCAGCAAACTATAAGAAGGCACTGGCAAGCATCAAATACTGTACTAAGGATTTAAATTTAAGAATAGTTCAACAGAAGGTTCTGCACAGAATACATTTCATTCCTTTGGAATGTTTTAATAAAGGAAGGATTACTTCCAATGTTTGTTGAAGCTGTGGTTGACACGGAGACAGTTTGGAGCATAAATCCAGTATTTGCTGAATTTAGGGTGGAAGTTCTAGGTAGGTGTGGGAAATGACCTTTCAAAGTGGTGCCTGTACATTCCATCTTTTTGGAATTCAGAAAAGGAGCAGAAGGCTAGAGAAGAAGATCAACTTGAGTTGTCAAAAGGCAGCTTGTACATCAATGGAAAGATTTAAAAAATACCAGGCAAAGATAGTGGGTATTAGACCATGCATCCTGGAGATATATACAATGTAGAGGGAATGTTAAAGAGATCCACCCCTAGTTTGTGGAATGCCTTCCTGATGATTTCAGGAAGGTTGCCACTTTGTTGAGATTCTGCAAATTGTGCAGGGATATATTATTTTCAAGGGCATTCAGTACAATTTGTCCTGATTTGCCCCCATACCCTGGAATCAAGATGGGAGATAAAAGAAAATGGGTTAAACTAAATTAAGATGATCTGCTGTATAAACTCAGTTTGATAATCTAATTAATTTACCCCCCCCCCCACTTGTGTAGGTCAACTAAAGCAGCCCTTGCAGAGAGATGTATTACAGACAACCTCACCCTGGCTCAAACTCAGCACAGTTTTTCCTGCTGTGGCTTGCTCCTCATTGCCTGCTCATAATTCTGTGCCAAGAGGTGCAGAGCCTCATTCCCTTCTCCCTATGCCATACAGAAGCCAAGGTTCAGAATAATGCTGCCCCAGCATCAAGGCAGTACCCTCTTTACAGCTCCCTGGCAATACAGGCAATAAGCAGCTGGTTTAAGTGAACTCTCTTATCACTGGATGCCTCAGGCAACTTGCCAATTTCCCAACCTATCTTATTTGACATTTCTGCCTCCTAGTTTTAGGGCTTAACCTGTCATAACTAGACCTTAAACAGCTTAATGGCTGTTTGCTAGATGACAGTATGAAGTAGATGAAAAAGGGGCCCCATCATTGCCAATTTGATGTGCCCCTATCCCAGCTTGGCCCTGAAGTGACTGGCTAGTCTCATACTGCCAAACTAAGGGTGGTTGGGAGGGGGGAAAAGCATGGCGAAGAAGGCAGGGCAGCCCTTAAAAGGGCAACTGACAGGGCCCTTCCAACTGGCCAGAGCATATGAGGCACAAAACAGCCACAATTCCTCACTGGCCTGTTCCCCCAGTACCCAATGCAGGTGGAGATTGGGATTTTTTTGCTGATTTTTAAGTGTATGAGTTGTTGTAACCCTCCTTTGATTCTGGTTACAGAGAAAAGGGAGGATAAAACACTCAAAATAAATAATGCAAATAGAGGACAGACAACTAGACATGGGCACAAAACAGAAAAAAACTGAAACAAATGTTTCGTGTTTCGTCACAATCCACAAATCGTGAATTATGAAATTTCATGAAATTGACACATTTGCCAAAATGATTCATTAGTTTCGTGATGCGTCAGAACCCAGGGTACTTCAATGGCCCCCTTCATACCCAGAAATGCCAAACTCACAGGGAGACTTCAGCAGGCTCTCTTCCACCCACCCTCACCCAACAAGCCAGCAAGAACAAATGCTCTAAATAAGAATATAAACAAAGAAAATTAAAGAAAAAAAAAGGTAGGCCTCAGTCAAGCTAGGCCCCAGAGCCAGGCAATGCCCTGAGACTGGGGTGGGGTGGGGTGGAGGAAAGAAGTCACCCTCACCCAATGACCTTCCCAGCAAGGCCAAGAGCTGAAAATAAGAAAGAGGCTTTTCAGTCTCTTTTAAAGCAGCAGCAAATCCAGCAAAAGCTCCCAGTTCCACTCTCTCACTCCAAATCATAGCAACAGGTCCTCCCTCTCCCTCTCCCTCTGTCTACTGGAACTGAGAAGCACGAGGCAGAGAGCTGTGCCTTATATAAGAAATGCTTACATAGAGCAGAGCAGAAGGTCTGGCCAACAGACCTGCCTAACAGGGTTTGGAGGGATGAGATTGGTGTGCCCATGGCTACAGAAGGCCCACACCCTTGGATTAACCCCCCCCCCCCAAACTCCTGGCTGTATAGGGCAGAATGGAAGCTCTCCAGATGGCTAGGAGAGCTGCCAATCAAGGGTAAGTGGGCTATGATTGGGGTTATCAATGGCAACCAACGGTCTGGGCCCATTGTTGCCTAGAGAACCAATGGATCAGTGCCAGCCTGTCTTCAATTATGAATCATTCACAAAGCTAATGAAACAGGCCAAAAAGTCATGAATTTTGTGACAATCGCGGCAGCACAAAACACTGTTTCACAACATACAAAATGGCCCATTTCATGACGAAATTTTCTTCATATTTCTATTTGTGCCCATGACTACAGTCAACCACAACCACAAATAACCACAGGTAACATAAATCATTCTCCATCAAAAGCTCTTCTAATCAGAATTGTTTTGTGCCCACTTCTAAAGATTGTTGAGTTGGGAGCCCTCCTGACATGCGTTTCTCCATCTGAATGATTTTGCGTAGGGGAACACAGAGGAGAAAATACTGGGGAGATTGAAGTTACTATTTTGTAACTATAATTTGCAAGGAATATCATTGCATGATGAATATCTAATTTGTAACTGCAGTGATCCCGTGACTAGTTCAGTTTAGCCATCTGAAAATTAGAGAAACTCCAAAGACAGAATTGAAATACCTGCCTATTGCATCTTACAGTAACTGATTGACCATTCATCCATGAAATTGTGTATTTCTTTTTGACTTCATTTATGCAAATGAATTTCAAAACAATTGTGGCAAAACATTTGTGAATCCCACATTTTATTTTTATATAATTGTTTCCAGTTTCAATGCTTTCAACCAGAAGCTGTTAATAGGTCAGAAGCTGTTAAATTTTTTTTTAAGGCATGGGGGTGGGGAATCACTTAATTTCTCCAAGCCATTAGTGATGTCACATGGTCCTTATCATATGTTTCCTTCTCTTTCTTTGAAAAGTAGTTTTCTATTTTATGTTTTCATTATCCTAATACTTAGTATTAGTCCTCCATTTAACAGTAGACAGTTTTTGCAATCTGAGTCCTCTAATAACAGACGAGGCTATTTCTAGAGCAAGAGACAGGTCGCAGCATCACAGGGTTTGTCACTGAAGAAGTATAAGTCACGCAGTCAACCAGTTATTAACAAACAACTGTGAACTAAAGAGCTATAGTGTGAAGCATAAAGACAAGGTGACCCAAATAATACTCTTAGGGATTTAAGGAGAGTGTGACTGTCCACTCCCATAGTCTTCACCTTAAATCATAGGAGATTCCTATATTCTCCTTTTCTTGAAGTTGAAGAGTTGAAGGGCTAGCAATGACAGCTCAGGTTTTTGAATTCTACATGTACATGGTGTTCCACCAGTGCTGCTACCTCTCCTGCCAATGCTTGGAGTAGAAGCATGTAAGTTGCGCAGACCACAAAGTCTAATGGGTTGATTGATATTATGAATACATCTATATCTATCCATACCCACACCTGCATGAACATACACATCTGCAAGAGTGTGTACTATTATTTGCACTCATGTTCATTTATGCTTACAGGCATGTGTACATACATGAACTTGGAATATACTGATGTCTAGTATACAAAGAAAAAGATAAACCTGCAGGGGGCAACAAGCTCTAGATAGAAGGGATTGTAAGAGGAGTACTTTCTTTCTGAAGGGCCTTTTACCCTTGTCTTTCTGCAGATGCTAATCTTAGGTCGCTTCCACATGTCCTTAATGAGAAAACCTGCCAATGGAACTCTGGCGGGTTATCTCACTCATTACACACATCACTGTTTCCCATGCATGAGCAAGTCATGATGATCCTGGTTTTTAAGCATTTTTTGTGAGACCTGTTTTATTCCATTTTCATTTTTGATGCTGCTTTTTCCATGTGATTATCTACCGTATCAATGCATGTGGAGACTTTTTTGTATTTTTGAAGTGCCCCCTGCATCTGGCTCACATCCACAATCATATAATTCCCCCTATTTTTTACTTTTTAAAATAGTCCTTGCACTATTACAATATCTATGTATACAAAGGGAATCATACTGGATCAACATTGAGAATGGAATGCCATTTCTGATTTTATTTCAAACTATCAAGGCCCGTTTGGGAAAATACAATGGCCCTAGCAGCACTTCCCCCCTGTGCCTCTCCCCGCGGCATCAGTCAAAGGGGAGAACAGGGAAGAGAGTGTGGGGCTCCCTCCTCCTCTGACCCCTTGACTACCACTTGGCTTGTGCATGGCCCTCCCAAGGCCCTGTGGAGGTGGTAGGGAGCTCCACCCCCGCTGCTGTGGGATCTTGGGAGTGCCTCGCCACTGTGCTGAATCTTCCCGCAGCTGCGCTGGGCCCTTCTGGGCCTCTGGAGGCCCCAAGGAGGCAGCAGGGAGGGAACTGTTTTGCCCCCAATCGCTTCTTATCCCTGCGTACTGTGCCTCCATGAGGATAAGGAGTGAGTGGTGGGGAACACGATTTGCCTTTTATATAGTAGGATATGGAATCACATGATTATGTTAATCTACTGTTCACATATTTATTAAACACTTTTGCATTTAAAACTTTGAGTGGGAAATCAAAGGTAGAGAATGGAGTACTGTGCATGCCCAGTTTATACAGAAGCTGAAAGACAGGACAATGGTATAGCGCAATCCCGCATACGCTAAAAAAAAAGAAAAAAAAGGAAAGTTGGGTGGGAATGCGCCATAATTTGTGATGAGACACAGATAAAGAACGTGTTTTCTGCTTTGGGACCTTTTCCCCCACAACAGACACCCACAAAACACACATGAGGATGATGCAGAAGGTGAGTTCTCAAAGACGATTAGGAAGACACAGCTTTGGGACAGGGAAAAACTGAAAACATTGGAGTGTATGGAAGCAGCCCTAGACTTTGGCACAGACTCCCTTTGTTCAGTGTGTTTGAAACTTAGGGAGGCTTTAGATTAGAGGGAAGACAATGTTCTGTACAAATTTAGTGCCATTATCTTTATGAACAGATGTGCTAGACCCTTGAATAGATTCCTCATTGAAAATAATGGTCCCAACATTCCAGAATTTGAAAACCACATGGCTTTGACTCCCAAACTGGTGATATCTAGTTAATAATGTGAGGCCTCTTTCCCCTTGGATTCTGATTGTGAATGCTATTCAGGAAAACAAGCTGCTGCCCTGTAAGGCGAGCCCAGTGACTGCCTGCTGCTGGAAGGTATGAAATGAAATGAAACAAACTTTTTGATGGAAGACAGTTGTTACAATTTAGTTTCCTGGATTTGGTTCAGTGTTCTGGAAGCTGCCTTAACAAGCCAAAACAGACATTTCTGTGTGTATTTTTGGCTTGGTTTCTCAGTTATGCACACAGCTAGTTCTAACCTCAGACCACAGGTCAATACTGAAGTCCTATTATTCAATCTCATATTCTGAAATCCAATGAAAAATACATAAAATGCACATCACAGTAGCAATCAGTATTTGGGCATGTGTCTATATTTTAGACCAGTGCTAAGTAACAAGATGGCTGATCTATGGTTAATCTTTTTACTTGCTCATCAGTACTGGGTTGCAGGTAGAATTCCCAGATCAATAAGAAATATACCAAAAGAAAAATCTATAGAAAGGATGTATTTCAGTATCTGACAATAGATCCAGAGGAGTTAGCCGTGTTAGTCTGTAGTAGCAAAATCAAAAAGAGTCCAGCAGCACCTTTAAGACTAACCAATTTTATTGTAGCATAATCTTTCGAGAATCACAGTTCTCTTCGTCAGATGCATGGAGGGCAGAAAGAAACTGGCCAAATATAGAGGAGGTAAAATACTACCTTCTGACCCTACGGAGCAATACAAAAGAGAACTCAATAAAATATTAAAGACTCTCCCCGTGGACATACAAGAATGCATCCATACAGACACACCCCAGGAACCACGACCAGGAAAATTCTACCTACTACCCAAAATCCATAAACCAGGTAACCCGGGATGCCCCATTGTTTCAGTAATAGGCACTATCACAGTAGGAGTCTCAGGATACATGGACTCTATCCTCAGGCCCTATGCCACCAGCACACCCAGCTATTTACGGGACACCACTGACTTCCTCAGGAAAATACAGTCCATTGACAACCTACCAGATGACACCATCCTAGCAACCATGGATGTGGAGGCTCTATACACCAATATCCCACATGCAGATGGACTGCAAGCCATAAGGAATATTATCCCGGACAAAACCACAGCACACCTGAATTTTGTCACTTCGTACTCACTCACAATTACTTCGAATTTGGTGACAGCTTATATCTACAGATTAATGGCACAGCCATGGGCACACGCATGGCACCACAATATGCTAACATATTCATGGTGGACTTGGAACAATGCTTCCTCAGCTCCCATCCACTGGAACCACTATTATACTTAAGATTCCTGGATGACATCTTCATCATTTGGACCCATGGGAAGGAAGCCCTTGAGAGATTTCATCAGGACTTCAACAACTTTCACCCTACTATCAACCTAAGCCTGGACCACTCTACACAACAGGTACACTTCCTGGACACCACTGTACAACTACATAATGGACGGATAAATACCACCTTATACAGGAAACCAACAGACCGATACTCATATCTACATGCCTCCAGCTACCACCCTAAACATACCACTCGGTCTATTGTCTACAGCCAAGCCTTACGTTACAACAGTATCTGCTCCAATGCTCTTGATCGTGACTCCCACTTAAGAGATTTACAACAATCATTTTTGGGGCTACAGTACCCACCAAATGAATTGAGGAAACAAATCAACAGGGCCAGACTAGTACCCAGAAACAGCCTGCTCCAAGACAAACCTAAAGGAACTAACAACAGAACACCACTGGTTGTCACCTATAGCTCCCAGCTCAAACCCATCCAACGTATCATCAGTGAGCTATAACCCATCCTGGAAAATGATACCTCTCTCTCAGAAGCCCTGGGTGGAAGACCTTTCCTTGCCTACAGACAGCCCCCCAATCTTAAACAACTTCTCACTTACAATCATGAATCGGCTAGCAGAGTCACCAGCACAGGAGCTGTTTGCATCTCCATATCAAAGGAGTTGTTTACATCCCTCCTCTCCTCCTCCCCTCCCCTCTCCTCCTCTATATTTGACCAGTTTCTTTCTGCCCTCCATGCATCTGATGAAGAGAACTGTGATTCTCGAAAGCTTATGCTACAATAAAATTGGTTAGTCTTAAAGGTGCTGCTGGACTCTTTTTGATTTTAGTATCTGACAAAAACGAGATAAACTGGGAATGATAAAATACGTGCTGATGATGCTCAAGTATACTGGAGTTCAAGAAACAGTTTTTTTTAAAATGTGACCATGAAGAATGTGAAACTTTAAAAAAATCCTTGAAGATTCTAAACAAGATTGTATAATAGTGATACGGCATGTGCTTTGTTTACTGCAGGATATCAAAATTTAGAACGGTAAGACAGAATAAATATCGTTTTATTCTAACAGCAGCATAAAGCTATTAGAAAAACAGGTTCTGAGGAACAAGCAACAACTTGCTTGCTGTAATACTAATTTGCTCCTGTGATTACATTAAATATGACAGCAGCAGCTGCATTTGCAAATCGGCAATGTGACTGAGGAGCAAATTAGAGTGCAGAGGGCACAGAACAGTTATTAGATACAAACACATCATTTTTACTACCAACAAAACACATCACTGTAAAAGTTGTTACGGCAATAGATTTCTTTCCCTTCTTAACTGAAAATATTGATTTTCAAGACCATATTAATTTTACGTTTTATTTTTAACATGTTGTTGTTTAATAGTTTAATGTGTATTTTGCCTAAAGCAATTGCAGGTAAAGAAGTCTGAGTATTTTTTTTTCTGCTGGTTTAATGTGAGGTTTTTAATATTTGTTATTGTGTGTTTAAATGTAGGCCTATGAGGAAAGAAAGGGCAAGCTGGATGGGTGAATGGAGTCTGCTGTGCTGTGATTGGATGGTAGCTGTACCGTAAGAGGTGCAGTGAACTGCAGTTTTTAGTTAGTATGATGAGATAAAATATTTATTCTAGCTAAGTCAGTTGCCTGTGTGTGCAGAGAGAAAGTACTCATTCTGGCCAAATCAAGGAAACTGTGTGGAGCCTGAGAGTGTCTGTGTGTTTTTGAGAGAGAGTTAACCAACCAGGAGATTCTGGCCAAATCAGGCAATCTGTGTGGAGCCTCAACTGACTGTGTGTATCTCAGAGGAAGTATTTATCCTAAATCAGGCAAACTGTGTGGAGGCCTAAAAGGGTCTCATTTTATTTTGGTCAGATGAGGTATGTGACCAAGGCTTAGTGAATCTATGTCTGTGTGGGTGAGAGGAGTGTTCTGTTACTGAAGACCTGTATGGAAAATAAGTCTTTACGACAGGGTCTTTGAATATGTAACCATTTTTGAAACCACCAAGCTGAAGTACTATTCTAAAACTAGGAAACTTATCAATACTCTGCAACCATCATACTTACGTACTTATAAATAAAGTCCACTTTTGATTAAGTGAAAAAGGATTTGTTTTTTTACCTCACAATCATCCTCATGTGTTGACAGTTCTGTCAAATTGCCATCTATAACAAGCTTTCTTAGAATACCAGTTAAACAGAAGAGATCTAAGGTGAAAGCCTTTGGTGGCAGTGAAAACCTTTGGGGAAGCAGTATATTGGTCACACAGTAGTGGAATTCAAATCCCAAAGGGAAGTTGTTCTTGAGGTATAAGCCTCAGTAAAGTAGAGAACAGATGAAATTTCATGTGAGAGGAAGTTAGGGACCATAGACTTCATCACTATATTGGTTTACATATTATCTACTGCTTTAACTATGTACTCCTATGTACCACCAGTGCTCCATGTTGTCTAATGTTAGTCCTAGAATTGATTATGTTCTGCTTCAGTATTTTTTCTACTCTGTATTGGATTCTTGCTAATACTATGTCTTTTAAACTTATATGTATTTACCCTATGGTATTGTTTATGAAATGTCCTTGATACTGTATTGAAATATACTTGGTACTGATTGTACTAATCTCCTACTGTGTAATCCACCTTGAGTCACAGTGAGAAAGGCGGACTATAAATAACAAATAAAATAAATAAAAGTAAAAGGAGTGGTGGTTATGATTAGAGCCCTCCTGAGGTAAAAACTTAAGGTAAGGTAAGGGGGAGCTGAATTAAAGATTCAAATGTGTTTTTAAAAAGCAAATCATTACAATAGTTCTGTTATAAAAATATACACTGCATAAACTGTCCTGGTCCAACACATGTTTACTCAAAAATTCCCACAAGGTATGGGGCTAACTTCCAAGAAGTGTACATAGGATTGCACGCTTAAATGTCAGTCCTATGCATGTTTCATTGGAAACATGTTCCATTGAATTAATAGAGACTTACTTGTGTGTAAACCTGCATAGAATTGGGATGTTTTACATTGTTAAGTTTTTATAAACAGATTTGATGCTGTTACTGTTGTTTTTTTAATTCTGGACACAATGACAAAATTTGCCACTTACTTGATCCATTGTTTAGTCTCATCATACTTTCTAGAAAAGAGCTGAAAGTGCTCACTGATTTGCAAGAGTATTCCTTTCTTCCTTCCCTCCCTTCCCCCCCAGTTGGGACTCAAAGCTTGCATCATTTTTCTCTCCTCCATTTTATCCTCCCAGCAACCTTGTGAAGTAGGTTAGGCTGAGAGTGTGTGACTGACCCATAGTCACCCTGCAAGCTTCCATGGAGGGGCAGGGAATTGAACATAGTTCTCCTTGTTTATAAACCAGCACTCTAACCATTGTACCACAAAGGCTCTCTCAGTGGTGCCACAAGTGCCTCTCCATTTATCTGCTGAGAAAGTACTACCTTTTGTCCTCAGCAATATCAAGTTTGCCATTCTAACATTAAGAGATCATCTCAATCACTTCTTTGGTTAGTATCACTCATATGACTAATTCAGGAGAAAGAAAATACTGAAACAGCAGCAGAGAAGGAAACAAGGCCAACACAAAGGTGAACAGTTCTTAAAGAGTTTTTTTTATAAACTACTAATAACATTATCTCATTGCTTTACTTCTCTTACGGAAAAATTTCTTTAAAGGTACTCTGCGTTCCAGATTACATTTCCCAACAGCCATCACCCACAATTAACTAAGACACTAAAAGTGATCCATAAAGAACTAATGAGCTTTATTTAGAATAAAACCCAGATGCAGTGCCATGTTCTGACACATGCATAAAGATCAGCCATAGCAGAGAATCTTATATACTTTCCAAAGTTAATTGTTTACAGAAAAGAGACAGAATTGTTATACAAAACTAGATACAAACAATTCTTCAGGATCAAATTCTTTAGGAGACATGACACAAAACAAGTCTGATTGACAAGACAGTAAACTCTCTCTGTAATATATACATGTTCCATGTCTGGTGCCACAACAGAATCTTGGGTGTCTTCCTGAGAGAGTGTTTATCCAAGGTAAATCCTTGAGTACAAAGTCAAAACAAGAGAGAAACTGTTCTTGCAATATGGCTTTCTAACCCTACTCAACCACAGCACCAGGAAGGAATCTTACAAATAGTTGTTGGGGGTTTTCCGGGCTGTATTGCCGTGGTCTTGGCATTGTAGTTCCTGACGTTTCGCCAGCAGCTGTGGCTGGCATCTTCAGAGGTGTAGCACCAAAAGACAGAGATCTCTCAGTGTCACAGTGTGGAAAAGATGTAGGTCATTTGTATCTACTCAGGAGGGGTGGGGTTGAGCTGAGTCATTCTGTAAGAGTTTCCCAGGGTGTGGAATGCTAATGGCGGGAGGCTTCACTGAATCCTGAGGAGGTTCTTTTGCATATGGATTGGTGCTTGATGTGCTAATCTTCTCTGCAGGGCTATTGTCGGGTGTGGAGTGTTTTGTTGGCCTGGTGTTTTTCAGAACTGGAGCCCATGCTCTGTTCATTCTTAAGGTTTCTTCTTTCCTGTTGAAGTTTTGCTTACACTCCACACCCGACAATAGCCCTGCAGAGAAGATTAGCACATCAAGCACCAATCCATATGCAAAAGAACCTCCTCAGGATTCAGTGAAGCCTCCCGCCATTAGCATTCCACACCCTGGGAAACTCTTACAGAATGACTCAGCTCAACCCCACCCCTCCTGAGTAGATACAAATGACCTACATCTTTTCCACACTGTGACACTGAGAGATCTCTGTCTTTTGGTGCTACACCTCTGAAGATGCCAGCCACAGCTGCTGGCGAAACGTCAGGAACTACAATGCCAAGACCACGGCAATACAGCCCGGAAAACCCCCAACAACCATCGTTCTCCGGCCGTGAAAGCCTTCGACAATACAATCTTACAAATAATTTTTGCTTTCTGTGCAACAGGTCAACTCCAATAAATGCTCATACATAGGTCTTTTAGAATAAGGGTCATAGAAATTCCCTAACAATTTCTCTTTGAACATAACTGGCCAAGACTGCTGCATTTTATGACATGTGGTTGGGAGGAAGATTTCAGGAAGGATGCAGGTATTAGTAGTACAGTTAGAGAGATATCTCAGGAGACTAGCTGGAATAATAGAAGATCACAAGTCAATAGGGGTTGGTGAAGGTGGGAAAGATATAACTCCAGGGTTTTGATTTTTTGGGCCTTCAGTGGCTTCTTTCTTTAGATGCTTGCTGCCACTACTTTTTATTCAAAGCTATAACTGAGGTATAAACTGTTTTGAAATCCACACACACACACAACTCAGTGTCTGAAACCAGTTGGATTTGATGTGTTAGTCAATCTTTAGTGTCAGCAACTGTTCTAGAGAGAGAGAAATAGAAGTGAGGAGAATCAGAATCTGAGAATTTATGTTAAGGGAAAGGAAAAATGAGATTACTCACTGAGATTTTGAAGTGGTGCTACTGTGCTGACAAATGTTGCTATGATGAAAGGACTGTTGGCCCTTGTGGCCCTCTAATTTGGGTTACCCACAAAATCATCTGAATGGACAGTAGCAGATGCTTACTTTTACATCCTGAGTAAGCAGAACAGATGATGTACCAAAGCTAGTCCATTGAAATGCTGCTGAATTGCAATACTGCAAATGAGAACAAATTGGAATCAAACAGACATGGTCAGAAAGCAGATGATTCCCCCCCCACTTAACATCACAATGCACCACAGTCTGGAATGATTTCAGGAGCCTTCCATAGTTTTTATTTACCCATGTTTTCCTGCCCCTTTTCTCTCCAGCTAGGTCAAATAGAGCAAATTCTTATTGTGCCCATGAAAGCATTTCATTGGTTTTGTCTAAAGGGCTATGCTTTGAAAAACTCATCTAAAACCCAGAAGGGCTAATGATTTCATGAGCTCTTTATTTTTCCTGTTCAACCCATTTTAAACAGAGTTTAGGAACATAACTAGCAGTTCTGCTACGTTCTCATGCTATGAGTCTGCATAACTTGTGATGGAACAAGCCAAATATAGCTGCCAGTAAGTATTGCAATCTGTCATTTGCTTGAAGGTTTCCAATTTTGGAAGCCTAAGGAAGTTAGGAGATTTATGGCACCCTGATAGGCCATCATAACTGGCAGATAGGTTACATTATATAGGTTGGGTTTTGTGGCAGTACTTACTAGTCCTGAGTAGAGATGGGCATGAACCAGGAAAAAAAAAAGTGGTTCGTGATTCATCAAATTGTCACTTCCGGGTCAGCAGAAGGTCTGCAGGAAGTCCATCCCCTGTTGCCTAGAAAACTGATTGACTGGCACCAGGCTGTCTGCAGTGACAAACCAAAAAATGAACCAAATGAACCAGCTTAAAGAAATGGAATCTGATGAACCACTGGTTCACAAACCATGAAACAGCCTGGTTCGTCATGAATTTTGGTTTGTATTTTGGTTCGTGCCCATCTATAGTCCTGAGTACTGGCCCCCTTGGTGGGGAGAGGGATTGTCTAAGTCCTGAGGGGGGGATTGGTGGAAATGAGTGAAATCTGATCTGAGTATAAGAAGGCATATGATAGTATCTGTCCCTTCTAAGAAGATCATATGTAGAGATGGGCACGAACTGCATTATGAACTTCAAAAACCCATGAAATTGGTGATCATGTGATCGCGATCCGGCGGTTTGTGATTGTCCTCATCCAATGAACCTGCATTCAGAAGAAGCCTGGTTTGGTGCGTTTGGCCATGGTTCGGGAAGCCAGACAGTCAAGCACCAGCAATCAGTTCCCCTGGAAACAGAGCTGGGGGAATGCCTGAACTCTGTCTGCGCTCCTTCTGTCACCCTGGAAACCTGAATGGAAGCCCAGCTTACCTTGATTGGCAGGTCTTCCTTCCAACCACGGAGCTGCAAAGCAGTTACAAGTTGGGAGAAGACACCCAGGGGAGGGAGGGGGAAGGGGGTGTTCTGTAGCCATGGACACTCCAATCTCATCCCTGAAAACCCTGATAGGCAGCTCTGACGGCCAAACACAGACCTCCTGAATTGCTCAATGGGACCTGTGCTTATAAATAGCTGTGGGCTCCCAGACTGGGTTTCACTTTCAGCAAGCAGTGGAGTAGGACAGAGCTCTTGCTTGCCACTTGCTAGCCTTTGGGGAGAGAGACTGAGAGTATAATTGAGCTTGGATTTTTGTGGGAGTTTCCTGGGGGCCTTGGATTGGAGAGGGTATAACTCCAAGATCCCTTTTGCAATCTTGTCCAAACTTGGGTGATGGCTTTAGGAGACCTTGCAAAACACTCCCCGGGAATATGGGCTCTCTAAGTACCACAGGGACCGTTCCATGCCCCACAAACCGTGAACCTCGAACCAGTTCGGCAATGGAAAATGTTTGTTGCGGTTTGCGACTTTGGGATCGTCATCGGCACTGCACCACGAACCACAGAGTCGTTAAATTTTTTTGGTTCGTGCCCATGTCTAATCATATACCTCAATCCAGCAATCTATGTTTTGTGCAGAAGCAATGTATATATGTACATGTGTACTTTGGTAAAATAATGTAACCCCACCCCAATGTTGATGTGATTGTACATGTGTTTATATCAAGATTCCTTTTGTGTGATATTTTATCACTGTAGAACAGTCCATGTGGATGTCTCAGGACACCATGGAAAAAGAAACTGGATTAACAGAGCTTCTCCAGTCTAAGCCCATTGAAGTCAGTGGGCAGCCACGTTGGTCTGCAGTAGAAAAACAGGATTTGAGTCCAGAGGCACCTTAAAGACCAACAAAGTTTATACCCTGAAAATCTTGTTGGTCATATGTATACTTACATCAAGATTGCTTTTTACAGTGATTTAACAATGCACATGTGAATATTTGGTAATATATAGGAGAAAATTTACAAATTAACTAAGGAAAATAAGATATACACACTTCCCAATTTTGTAATTAATTTTAGAAATTCTAGTGAAACTAGGATTAAGGATTAACGAAATGCAGAACAAATTCTGAAACTCCAAAGGAAAAGAATAGAGAAAAAACATCCACCCCTAAACTGTCCTAAAGATTTCCATCTGTTCTATGAGGAATTATATTTTATTTAGGTATAGGGCTAGATCTAAAATTAGATATCATAGACAATGGTTTTGAAGTACAAAACATTCAGTCTATTTCTTATAAATTCAGCATACATTACAAATACTTATTTTCAACAATATGTTGGATCTCAGTTAATAAAGTAGGTTTTAGGGCTTCAAATTGACAAACTAAATGTGATAGTATTAAAGCATGGAAAGGTATAATGTGGCATGTTTGAAACAGTTTCTTAAATATTATCTTGTATTTAGCAATGTACATTTCACATGAAAGTTTCTGCTTTCAGTCAAAATTTCATGTGCTGAAATGTTTTAAAATAATTTGCAGTTTTCTCTTTCTTCAATACCACAAAAATTGGCTTATTTGAGGTTTTGTATTACATCCCATTTTTCCTCAGAGATTTTTTAAAAAGTACTCTTTTTCTGTATTCTCTTCATCAACAATACCAATTTCAAACTAGCCTTGTGTAGTAAGAACACAACACTTCCTCCAGGGCAAACATTTTCATTTTCAATGTACAATTGTATGCTGTCTCTAGAATCTGTCTTCCACATAAACCCTGAACAGAATTCAAGAGATGTTATCTCTGTGTTCAGGGTTTTTTCTTCTTCTCATCCTCCTTGTTTCATACCCCAAATCCTATTTCTGTTTCTCTTTTCTCTTGTGTGGTATAGTAGTTAGCTTTTTTTGAATTGCAGGATATTTTCTCCGATGTCTACCCTACCTCTTTCTTTTGTCCTCCACTGCTAACCTCAGCAGTAAAACTGTATTCTCGCCAACATAAGCATTTGAAACAAATGTTATTATTGTTGTTGTGTGTTCATTCTAATCTCAGCAGTAAAATTATACTCTCACCAACATAAGCTTCTGTGGGAGTGTGTTGTGTTTCCTATATTTTCCCCTTTTTAATTTTTTAAAAAACAACAGCATTGCAACATTTTATTTTATTTTTAAATCCCACTTAATAATTTAAACTCCCTTCAAACTCCTCAGCTGATCAACATACGGTGTTTTTTCAGTTTGGAGCACAAACAGGGTGAGAGAGAGCTTATTCACAACCCTTCTAATGGTCAAACATTACAATGTTGTAACACATGCCGTGTGTGTGTGTGTGTGTGGCACACACACACACACACACACACACACACACACACACACAAACAAACAGAGACTGGTGAAACTACTGATGCTGTCTTTCCCTAGAAGGCGTGTAGCAGAAACAGGACATTTTTCTAAATGCAGAAATAAAAACCAGACAACATTTTTGTTCTACTTCCTTGAGGGCAGAATTATAGACGCCCAAAGAGGATCCAATCCTCGTGGACTGAATACCTTGAAAACTCACTGTAAGTGAGCATGCAGAAAAGACCTAATGTAATGTTTTGCATTTAAATAGTTTAGATTTTTCTGCTTGCTAATGTAGGTTTCTTTTAAAAATCATTGCTGTTGCAGGCCGCTTAGGAAAGGCTGGATAAGTAAGTGGAGTATAACCTGTTTGGACAGCAACTATATCCTAGAGGGCAACTCTAGGATACAGTGAACCACAAATTTAGTCATAAAGCTGAGAGTGTCCATGTGTTTCTGAAAGAAAATACTTATCCTGTTTAAAATAGCACTGTAAGTAGACATGGGCACGAACAGGAAAACAAACAAACATGGTGTTCGTTGTTCGTTGCCATTCATGAACAACAAAGAATGAACACTGACGAACACGATCCTGTCACAAACATGTTCATTGTTCGTTGTTCGTGGGGGCCAGCAGGCTCTCCTCCAGCCATCAAGATCCCTACTGCACCACTCCCAGAAACCCTACATGAGCAGGTAGTAGGAAAGGTACTAATAATAAATAATAGCTTGGCCTAGAGCCTGGCAGCAGCCCTGGAACCTGAAGGAGTAGATCCCTATCCCACCACACACAAAGAAAATTCAAGCTCCAATGCACTCACCCTGTCTCTCTAACAGCAGCTGTCTCTCCCTGAAAGCAAGAGCTGAGAGCCACCCTCCCCCCTGGTCGTATCCTCTTGTAACAAATTTGAAGCTCCAGTCCACACTTGGAAGGAAGACCTGCCTTTCAAGCTAAATTGAGCTTAGATTGGGGTTTCCAGGGCAACAGCAGGAGTTCAGACAGAGTTCAGGCAATCCCTGCCTGAGTTGACCTGCCAACATTTTTTCCACTCTGTGACACTGAGAGATCTCTGTCTTTTGGTGCTACACCTCTGAAGATGCCAGCCACAGCTGCTGGCGAAACGTCAGGAACTACAATGCCAAGACCATGGCAATACAGCCCGGAAAACCCACAACAACCATCGTTCTCCGGCCGTGAAAGCCTTCGACAATACATTGAAGGGGAAAGAATGGAACTTAGCTGGAAATCTGGGATCCAGTGCTGACTCAATCTATGCTGATTCAACAATGTTCTAATATTACACCAACATAAGAGATGATGTAAGCAAATTTTCATGGGTGTCAGTGGTAAGCTCAGTGCCTTCTGCTCACCATCCCACCATTTTCACACTACTTCACACATCGCGCAAAAAATGTGGAAAAAAACATGGAAAAAGCGCTAACTTCTGTGCTTTTTGCATGATGTTTTGCAACATTCTGGGAGCAGGTAGGTAGTATGAAAATGGCCCTTGTTAGGAAACAGGATACAATCATAATACAGCAGTCGTATACTTGTGTCAGCAAGGAAACATTGCTCATACATCAAGATAAGCGACACAGGCTACATTGCTCTGCTTCTATGTCTGAAAAACTATCAGTGCACAAGTTAAAACTTTTGATATAATGGCACTGGGTGAAATGAATAATTTTCCGCAATCAACATCCAAAGTGAACAACAAAGAAGGAAGAACTGAACTCTTACAGTTACAGCTGGCTTTGAACTCTTACAGTTACTCTGCTTTGTCCAGACACAAATACATCAAGAGCCCTGGCAGCCCACACCACCCAATTAAACCAAGGGTGGAGCTGAACAGGAAAGGGAGCCTATGCTTCAAAGTATGACTCCTGAAATTCCTCTAATCTCTCCCTTAAGCAGGTCAAGATACGAAGAGTACTCAACTGCTTATGATGGTCCCCTCAACTTAATAAACCTCCTTCATTCAACAAGCAATATCTCTCATACAGACGACGCAAGGTAAGTATACAGTGTGTAGACAGAAGAGACTCTTTTGGACACAACAACCTCTCTCCAACTCAGAAAAGCTCCTTCCATTATATAAGAAGGCTACAAACAGCACAGTGTTGAATACTAAGCATTCTACCTAATTATACTGCAAAGATTCCTCATTCATTCATTTGTATCCCAGTTTTCTTCCTGGTGCAGCTCTCAACACAAAAGCAGCTCTCAACACAAAAATCAAATACAACAATATGCAATGAACAGGAGAATAGAAGGTGTAGGCTTCTAAATGCAGAGAATCTCTCCTTCTCTGGAGATCTTCCCGCTGGCTCTAAACTACAGCCCTTAGGCTAAGAGCCAAACTCCTTTTGTCTCTTTGGCTTTCGCCTCAGGCATGTTCAGGCCTTCAGTGCCATCAATAAGTAAGAAAGAGCTACCAGCCATTTCCGACTAATTCCCCCTCCTGCTGAAAATCTTTCTTTCATGATTAGATTCAGGGTGCATGGAGAAGAAAAATGGCAATTGGAGACAAAGCTGACTTCACAGCAGAGCTTCTTTCTTTGAATGAGTATTGTTTCAGTGAGTATAATCCCTATCATGTCAAAGGTCTATCATACAGAGGGGGCCCTAACTGACACAAAGACAGTTTCTGTGATGCACATTCCATGACTGCTACTGCGCAATAAAACTATGACCTTTTCAAGTGCACGTGTCTTCTCCTTAGAACTTGCCTTTTCCTCATATTTGTTACTCATTTCATATGTAATCACATTGGGATACACAGGGAAAGGAAAATATGTTCTCAGCCACCGTACTCCACCATCAGGGACAACACATTGCATATTCGTCAGTGGGGCCCCTGCTATTTGGAGGAGGTGCTGTCACTTTTGTACTGTACATTTCTCCAGTCTCACCCTTCAATCTCGCTGTACAGTCTCAATGTTCAGTCTCAGTCTTCAGTGTCACTCTCCTTCCCCAAATCTTATGCAACCTGATATGTGTCATTCTAAAGGTTTCGTTTCCTCCATCTAACCCAATAAGTTTGAAGAGTTTAATTAGATGGCATTCTTTAATACATGATTTATTTTAAATCAAGAAAACTGAATTATTAATTAGGGCTTTTTGCACAAAAAATAGAACTATATTATAACAAAATGATTCAGAATGCAACTTGGGATAAAGGTTTAGACTGTAGACCCACTGTATATAGCTCATACTATCTGTTGCTATAAGTAGGTTGTAATTTTGCATCATTTAATGTGCCCTGTTAATATATATGCTTGGCTTCATCACTGTTTCTGATCCTTAGCTTGTCCCAGATTTCTCCAAGTCAAATTCTATTGCATTGTCTATTGCATATCCCATCCTGTTTGATTATATTGACTTATTCTGTGTAATTAGCCTTGAGTCCCAGTTAGAAAGCTAGGCTATAAATAATGTAAATAAATAAAATAAATGAGCTGTTAAGCATTCAAATCCCATTGTTCTGATGTAAGCACATGTTAATTTCCCAAGAGTTGTCCTAGGTTACTAAGCAATCATTTCTCATAGGTAAAGACATCACAATTTTAAAGGATATTTTGAAGCAGTTTTCCAATGTTTTAATTAACATTTTCTTTTCGAGAATTACTGTACATTTTAACATACATAAAAGAAAATTGTTCATGGACTGGAGAACCTGAATGAATAACAGTAGAGAACTGGCTCACTAACTCTGCTACCTAGAGAAAGAAAGTAGGGCAAAATCCATTGTATAAGTTTCTACTTTAAAAACATATCCTTTTATTAACTGAATCCGAAGGATTCATGAAAGGAAGATTTGGACAAAAACCACATCCTTAAACTTCTTCTACTACCTACTCCCTCAATCAGTACAACATTTGGCAATGCAGCCAAATGTTTCAAGTATCTAATTGTAATTCATTACTTTAACATGGACTTAAACTATTAATGCTAATTAATTTCTAGAGGTGATATTGACAGTGTAAAATGTCCCCAGGAGACTTAATTTGGAAAAAAATGTGGCAAAATAACAGGTTAATAATGAGTTGGCAGAGTGTGTAGAGACCTAAGCAGATGAAACCTCTTTTGTATAGCTAAATAAGAATAATAACAGCATATTTCTAGTCTAGGAGTTAAAGTAAGATCATTTGCTTAATATTTTTGCAATGTTATATGAATTGCTTATTGAAGATAAGAACAATAAAACTAACAGTGCAATCCTAAGCAGAGTGCTTAGGATTGCACTGTAAGAAAAGTAAAGGTAAACAGTGTGGATGTTAGCATTACCCGAAACTGGGACACTATAATAAGTGAGAACTGAGGTGGTGTAGTGGTTGAACTAGGTGGTGGGTGTTCATGCTCACTGGGTGACTTTGGTCCAGTCATATTTTCTCAGTCCACAGAATTGCTATGGGGATAAATTGTGGCAAAGGGAGACTTGTGCATGCTAAACTTCTTAAAAGAAGGGCAATTTTTTAAAAAAAGTTGTAGACAACAATATGCTTTGATAATAAAGTTAAATCTAAACAAGGGTTAATTTTAGACCATAAGTGTAAGAATTAGCTACCCTCAAAGGAACCCACGATCAAAACAGGGCTTAATAGAAGTGTCTTTTGAGGATGTTACACAGTACAGAGACTGGACAAAATTAGTTGTCAGAGTCAAAAGCAGATTGGAAGAAGCAACAGAGAGAAGAGAGAATTGGGGGAGGGGACTACTCCTGGCTCACAGGAGCCTTTATTTTCTTGATTTATTTCCTGCAACATCTTAAGCTGTTCCATAACATATCTTTGGAATTACTGGTGCAGTGTGGAAGATCTAAGAGGCAGTAAATCTCTGAATACCAGTGCCAGGAAGCAAAATCAGGGGGAGGCCTTGGGCCTCTATCCTCTGTTATTGACTGGCCAAAGTAACTGATCTGTACGTGTATTTTCCTGTGGTAGCCTCCACTCTATGGAATGGCCTGCCTCAAAGAGATACCTTGGTAAGGGACAGACTATGCTATTGGGTACTGTCTGCTGATGTAAATATGCTCCTATTGGGTCGTTTCCACATTGCTAAAGATGTTGTGTTAATTAGTTATGCTTTGTTTCAGCTTTATGCTTGTTTTCAAATTTTCAGCTTCCATACTCTATTGTATCAATTAATTGAATGTCCTATTGATCATATTGTATTTTATTTAGTGAATGTCCTGGCTGTTGATTATATTGTATTCACTTGCACCGTTTAATCTGCCCTGGGTCTCGGCAAGAAAGGCAGACTATAAATGAATGAATGAATAAAAAATAAAATAATCCTTAAACCAGCTTGTACTCAACAACATTCTTAGTCAGTTGCTGGTTTGGCCATCTTATGTTTAAAGGATGGATGGGCAAAGAGCATTCTCTAAGGATGATACAGGGGGTGTTTTGTTGCACGTATTGATGGAGCCTGGAAAATCGAATTCAACAATGTGAACTCTTAAGCAGTGCATTAAGACTCAACACAGTGAAATCTGGGTAGAATAATGGCAAATAGCACAATATTTACTTCCTATCAATTTCCATCTTCCTCTTTCAAGCAAACTACCAGGTAAGCAAAGACAAAAGTTTTGTCTCTCCTTTGGGGGAATACATTACAAGGACAAGTTTATCATGTCATCAGTGGAAGCATTTCCCAAGTCCCAAATACAACATTTTAGTGTATTCATTCCCGAATTTTTACCACTGTGCCTGGAGGGAGGGTCTACAGCGAAAGAGTTGTGCTGTGACAGATGCACATTTCTCAATGTCCCTGTTGTCTAAAGGGCCTTTCTTATAGATATTTTCTAGTGATTAAAACCATAAAAATCATAATCGTCAATGGATCCATTTTACCACATTTATTGTTTACATTTTTTATGTTGTTGCCATTTTAATTGCTGCCGCTTACTAGATTGAACTTAGTTTTGCTTGGGGAGGTGGTTGAATATTAACAGCTTTTATTTGTTAACCACCTTGGAAAGGTTCTGAAGTTGGGATATAAACATTTGGTATAACTAAGCACTAAAGAGCAGAATGAGATGAACTATTTTTAAAATCGGCATTAAATTCACTGTAGCTTTACTAGTGCATTCTTGATAGAAAGAATGATACAGAATATCAAAGCCATAAACAATCTGTTTCTGAATTGCTAATTGTCCTCTATTATAAGCAAAAGCTGCACATGTTTGGTGCCTATCCAATTTGGCTTGGCTGTATAAAAACCTGAAGAGAAGTGATCAAAGAAAAGAGATCAATAACACTTCATTTAATTTCTCAGATAAATACGTCACTTTAGAAGAGATTGCAAGAAAAACAAGACAGGAAAATAGGAAAAGATGACTAATTCCAATCAATCCAAGACAACAATAATTGCATGGGGAAGAGTAAACAGAACTGCCTTGCTAGAGAAAGGATAGAAATCAACAACAATGCTTAGGTTAAATCCTATTGACAGTTACCAGGCACATCAGAGTAGACAGCTGTGTTTTGGGCCCATAAGCCTATAATGCCAGCTGGAACTTTAAGACTTAACTGATTGATCACTTTTCATGCTAGGCCTGAAAACTTCTTTTCTTTTGTTTTGTACTTCTTGTTCCTTGTCACAGAAAAAAACACACAAAATACTCATTTACTAAGTTCTACCTCTGATGTTTCTATCCATGATTTCAAGGATGAATAATTTCTAAAGATGATTTAGCAATCTAGCATGCATTGGAGCTAGAGTGTTGGACTAGGACATAAGAAACACAGGTTCAAATCCTGAGTTGGCACTGAAGCTTTTGGGGTGATCTTGGGCCAGTTACAATTAGAGATGGGCACGATCCACATTATGATTGGAAAAAAACCACGATAATGGTGTTCACGCGATTGGGACCCAGCGGATCGTGGTCGTCCACGGCCAACGATTCAGCGGTCGGGAGGGGGCTGGATAGGGGCTTGATCGGGGCGATCGTCCTCGGATCGGGAAGCCAGACACTCAGGTGCCAGCAATCTATTCCCCTGGCAATGGAGCCAGGGGAATGCCTGAGCTGTTTGCCCTCCTTCTGTCGCCCTGGAAACACGAATGGAAGCCCAGCTTTCCTTGATCAGCAGAGCTTCCTTCCAACCACGGAGCAGCAAAGCAGTCACCAGCTGGGAGCAGACACCCAAGGGAGGGAGGGAGGGGGAAGGGGGTGTTCTGTAGCCATGGGCATTCCAATTTCATCTCTGCAAACCCTGATAGGCAGCTCTGACGACCAAACACAGACAGTCAAACACAAACACAGATGCCGCCGGCATCACCCACCGTTCCTGTATCGCTGGGAACAGCGGGGTGCCCCTCCGCTTTTCCCTCCACGATCCACGGATTGGAAATGGGAGAGGATCGGTGTGGATAGTTAATTAGGGATTGTTGCCGGCGCCAATCCACGATCAGCTGGATCATTAATTTTTTTTGGATCGTTCCCATCTCTAGTTACAATATCTCTGCTCAGCCTACCTCATAGGGTTGTTGTGATGATGACTAACTGGAGAAGAGGAGAACTATGTAAGCTGTTTTGGGTTCTCACAGGGGGAGTTAAAAAAATAAATAAATGAAGGATTTCATGGAAAGGACAATGTGGGAGGAAGTTCTCAGGTGAGAGATAGTAGCGCTATGGAACCATCTCAGAGCTCATTGGCTGATCTCAGAATTCAGAAACAAACAGTTTATATCCTGTGAACATGAAATTTTAATGATTTATAGATGGTTTTTGCCAGCATACCCCTGCCTTGAGAAAAAACATCTAAATATCATGCGTTCAACTTCACTGTATGCATATAGAAGGCAACTGCACATTTATATATTTGGATATCTTTTATAGATAGCTATGAATAGATTTGCCAGTAGTATTTTTGTAGCCAGTACTGTTTTTTCTTTCTCTTTTGTTCCTCTCCTATTTGCTTTTGGGGGGGATGCACTATTAAATAAAACAAATATTTTTAAAAATCACACTAAATATTTCATTCAACAGCCCTGGATACGAAAATTTTCTAGATGAACACCCCTAGTAACTTGAAGACTACCTGATAAAAGCAACAATCCATCATGATTAAACACAGCCTAATTAAATAAGTTGATATTTGAAAGATCATCTTAGAGATAATCCTTGTGGCCACTGTGCAACTGGGCCCAGCCAAGCCAGGCAACAGCCACCACACAACTGGTTTCTGGCCCAGCCCAGCAGTGATAGCCACCACTTACACACAGGAGACTTGGGTAGTCCCAATAGCAGACTTATTTATTGCTTCAAACAGGAAGGGCCACTTGCGTGCACACAGGGAACTGAAGCCAACTTACACACAGAACTGAACCTAAGAGAGGCACCTCCAATACATACTTTGAGTGGGGGAAACAGAAACTAGTTTGTGATGGCTCATGCATAAGACATACATACATACACCACAGGAGAGACCATGGGAGCTTCCAGGAAAGGGAAAGAAGAAATAGTGTGGCAGGGGATAAAGGATAAAATGAGATGCTCCTCACAAGTCCTTGCAGATTCCTGACTGGTTTTAATGCTAAAGTGATTTACCATTGGTATCAAAAATTTGTGCACATTCCTGCTGTACCCTTGCTAATCATGTTGGTAATATCACATTCACAGAGCTCAGTGAGTCTAATCCATCTCATGACCCTTAACTTTGTTTCTGCCCTTGAAGCAACTTTATTATTGATATCAAGACAAATAGGGGACTTTTCCATGTCTCCTTATGATTTTCATTGCATATTTCATGAGTTTAAATTGAAACATGTACATTTCCAAAACACTTTAATAACCTTCTGTAACAGATTGACTCATCAAACTGAGGCTAGGCGTTCTGTAATATTTTCAGGAGCACTTATCTATTTGGGGGATATGATCAGTAGAGGTTACTCTGTCTCAGAGCAGTAACCTCATGGAAGGGTCAGATTTTCCATTTAATTCTTGGTACATATTTATATTTCACAGATGTTGAAGCCTGTGCCGATTATGCATGCGGATTTGTTCTGCAAAGCAGGGTCAAAGTGAGTGCAACTCCGGAGACAGTACAAGCAAAATCTGATTATAAAGGGATGTGATGAAACAACTTGCCTTCCTTAGCATCTAACTTTACATATTCTGAATTGCATTTACACAGGAAATGTCATCACAGACAACTGATTCTAGGAGGCAGATGACCTTATTGGATTGTAACATCTGCCCTTCTTACTCTGAAGTATCCATCACTTTGGAGTATTCAGTTTGCTTTCCATTTCCCCTTTGGTCTACAGCTTTGTAAAATCGTCTCTCTTTATCCCAACATTTGAGGCTCACTCTGTTACAAGCTATTTGCTTTTGAGAAATAGATTTTATTTGTTGCCTGCATGTGAAAGAGTAGTTTTTGCAGGAGGGGAAATAATGATGGCCAAAACAGGTGTGGGATTTATGTCTAACCTGAAAATTTTCTACTACTGAAATGAATGATATAGCAGCCTGCCAACAGAATAAAATTGTCATGGTGGCAGAAGCATCTGGGTCATGAAAAAATGGCACAAAGTTACAAAAGAGTGCACTAAATGAACAATGTCCTTCTAAGGGAACTCCATCTGTTCACTGGATATGCCAGCAAATTGCAGAATTAAGCCAACAGTGTTTAAATCAGCATTGTCAAGAGTCTGCTCATGGTTTCATATTCTGCACTGTCAGATCTCATCAGCCCAAACAGGCATGACATGTTGTAATAAGGTGAACTGTTTTTGCTTCAAGATTGGAAAAGCCAGTTTGACAAGGAACATCAATGGAATGCACTATAATCGCTTTCTGAATCCCCTGAGGATATAGAGTATGATTTTGGAGAAACTATTTATTTAAAGACATTCAGCTCCAAGAAAGCAATTTAACTCCAAGTCAGATTTAATGGCTGTCTAACATGGATAATATTTTATGTACTGCAATGAAAGTTTGTTGAATTAAAACCACTCTGGGTGAGTCATCCCATTTTAGGATAAGCTATTTCCCATCTAATCAGTCTAGGAAAACCTTAATTATATCGATAATGTAATGAAGAGGAAGCTGAAGTACTATATTAAAATACAAGTACTGCAACAGAGATGTTTGAATGCCAGATTTTAACCATACATAACAGTGGGAATTTTAGAAAATGTTTCAGATAATAAAGTTTAATTCTACCGTAACTCTTCAGAGTTCATATAGTCCACTTATTTGAAACAATTACTGTGGAATACCTGTTTCCATCGTGCTTTCTTTGTGACTTTCTAAAGGTGTCTGTTGCTGGATTAGATGAACTTCATTCTGATTCATAAAGACAATATTTAAATTCTATTATTCTCAGCTTTTATAGATTTAACTACATATAATGGAATCTAATCTTCACCGATCTCATTTCTCCCAATCTATTTTGTAATGCATTGATATTTGAAGCTCCAGCAATTCTTGAATATTAATATGTATATCAAATTTGTATATCAAAATTGTACCTATTTTGAAATTCTTGTTATAACCTTTACTTTGAAAAATTGACTTAATTTCTACTGTAACTGAATACTGATTGCCATCTCCACTTTTAAAGTGCTGCAGGGTTGCAAGGGGATCCCCCACCCTTGCTGCTGCCCCCTCCACTGCTCACCTCACTGATGGGGAGGAAAGACATTGAGAAAGGGGGAAGGCAGGCCAGCAGGCACACATACAAAGTATGCATGCATGCCAGTGTCGCCCTGCAATTATGTCATTTCCAGCATGACCCAGAATCAATGGGTTTTTCCAAGGCTGATTCAGTAAAACTCAGTCCAACACATAGCATTTTCATTATGTTTTGGGTGGATTTTTAATGAATTGGCCCCTGATGTAACCTGTAACTTTGGGTCATGCCAGTAATGATGTAATCACCAGGGGACACAGGTTCACATGTGAAAGTAAGTACCTCTTGCTCCTTTTTCTTCTGTCACCCAGTTTAGACATGGGGGGGACCTTGCAACCCTGAAATGTTGCATCTTAGGAAGTGGGCTGCTGATATAAAGCCTCAAATTATAACTAATTAATTAATTGCATTATTTGCATTAATTGCAAATAATTGCATTATTTCATGATATAGTGTTCCTACCCCCATTGGAATGAAGAGGCACACACCAAAGTTGGGAAGTAAAGGGCCACTTTGTTAAAATTACAACAACATATCTGTCAACATGGCAAGGGGCCTAACTGCAGTACAGGTCAGGCCCTGGGGCCACTCACAGACCTCCTCCCTGTCCTGTCTTGGCAAGCCACCTGCTGCCCTGGGTGCAAACTATCCATCATATGGCTGAGACCTAGCTTGGCCAGGTGAAGTGGTTCACACCCCTTAAAGCTCCCCCACCGAGCCAAAAAGCTGAGGGAGGACCGACTTGTCCTGGAGTTCAATACCACAGCACCTGTCCTTGCAACTGGGCCAAAAAGCATCCAACCGCTCCTGACAGACCCCAATTCCCCACCAATGGGGATATGTCAAGGGTCATTCCCCCCACTTCTAACCTGCCACCACTAAGGCCAAGCCTCTGCTTTGGCTGCGCCCCACAGGTGGCTCAAAGCCAACCAAGCCCCCGCCATGTATGATCCTGAATGTTGTTGCTTCCATCTCCTCAGTAGAGGTCAGCAAATTCGGCCCCAATTTGCAGATGGGATCCCTAGCCCCTTCCCCAGACTAAGAAGAGAGCTCGCTGGCTGTTGCCTAGCCATCAGCCCTGAGTCCAAGCCCCTTGCATACCACAGGTGGACAGCCTTGGATTAGAACCTCAAACCAGGGCCCACACTTCTTGAATATACCTTGCAGGGAAGCCTTGGGCCCAAATCAACAAATTCCAACTTCCTACAACCACAGGCAGGGAAGTCTTCTGCACCCAGGCACAAAGGCCTTTCAAGCTTCTTTCACACACCTGACAGGGAAGACTTGGAGCAGGAACATATGGGGATCCTAAGCTTCTTGCACAAACCTGGCAGGGAAGCCTTGGGCCCAAACCAAAACATATTCCAAGCTTCTTGTACACACCCAGTGCGGAAGCCTTGGACTTTATGTGCACCCTCAGCATGAAGCCTTGGGCCCAAAACAAAACAAATTCCAAGTATCTTGCACACACTCTGTGGGAAAGCATTGGAGTACCTCAGGTGCTACAGCACATGCTGCAGAGAAGCTGCAGGTCCTGAATCTGCACGAATGGGTAAAGCCTCAAGAAAAGTTCATCAAACTCTGAGGACTCGATATGCCATAGATCCCCATGTCCACGGGTCATCACCAACCTCAATAACCGCACCTAAGGAGAAAACACAACCAGTAACTGCCTTCAACAACCAGGAAACAAACTGTATTAACTAGCCAGCTCAGTCTTGCAGCAAAGGCCTTTTGCCCACCGGCTTCTAGGCAGGCCCAGCCCCATCTGCTCCACGCCTTTTGCCTTGTCCCTGACACTTACATGCTATGAAGGCATGAGAGCTCACACAAATTGTACATACATGGCAGAACTTGCAAGTCTCCCTGGAGCATGCCCCCTGAGAGGCAAACTCCCAACAATACTGCCAACCCTGCTAGGGGGCTTGCCCCCCACTTGAGCAGGTGGCAGCCGTTTGCCCCACTGCAAGGATGGAGGCAGACAGCTACAGCCTCCGGGCATTCAGCCTTGGGGGCGGAGTTTCGCAGCGTTTTCTGCCGCTCCGCCCCCGTGGCTTCAGTCTTGCCTCGTGCTCGGTGGAGGCAACACGTTGCGGTTTGCTCCCCGGCACGAGGCCTTGGCGCATAGGAACGGCAGGATTCTCGCTGCCTGGCTGGTGAAGGCTTGGTTGGGCGGAGGGGTGGAGATTGCTCTCACCTCTGCTCGGGCAGCGACCGGCCGTTTGCCTTTTGGTTGCCCGGTTCACTCGTCCGGCGGGCGGTGTGGGTTGGGCGCGGCGGGAGGTTTCATTCCCCCCGCCGTTCTGGTGGCAAGGGGGTCGGCGGGCGAGTCTGCGTGTCTCCCCCCCTCACGCTTGTCCGGTGCTCTTAGGAGCGGGGTGGGAGTCGCGGGGTAGGAGCGGCTTTTCTCCGCCCCCCCTTTTTTGGCCCGGTCGCGATTCGGCCGGGTGTACGGGCTAGGCACTCTGCGCGGCCCTTGTTCGGCCCCCAAGGACTTGCCCCATTCCTTGCCGCCGCATTGCTTTGCTTTCGGCGGCGGGGCTGTGTGCGCGGATTTCTCCTTGTTGCTGCCGCGGCTTCCCTTTTGGGCTCGAGCCTGCGGCCGTTTGGCACCCCCTTCCCCCCCCTCCCGCCCGGCGGTTGGGGGTGTGCATCTTGGGGTAGGTTTTTGCCCCGGTGCAACCGGCTGGCCCTGGGGTTTCATCGGGTGCGCGGCCATTTTGCGCCTGGCCTTGGCGGCCATTTTGGGGACGTTTTAGTAAGCAGCCATTTTGGGCTCCATTGGGCTCCTTGAGCTGTAATTTCAGGGCCTGGATCCTTGCTATCTTCCGGCTTCATTGGCCGTATTTGGGGCTGTGTGTCTGATTTAGGCTTGGTCAGAGCAGCTTGGCACAGTGGTTAAGTGGTCTGGCTGTGAATCAGTTCTCTCTGGTTCAAATCTCACTACTGCACTGTAGCTTAGTGGGCGGCCGGTGTCGGTTCTGGGCCCCCTGGTGTTTTGTCTTTAGCTACCATTCCTTTTGGGTTCATTTAGGATGGGACCCAAGAAGGGTACGGGTGTGTCTAAGGGCAAGCAACCTGCTAAGCGCCCACCTAAGCGCGCTGCTGCTGCCTTATCATCAGATGAGGAGGATGATGTTCCTGCAAGACGCGATATCTTAGCGAGGATTGCTGCTTTAGAGCAGGCACGGGCATCTTCCGCTCAGTCAGCTGAACCGGCAAGTAAGAGACCCGTGAGAATTGCGTCTAAGACTGCATCGCTTAACGATATTCTCTCTCGTTTGGC
Source organism: Eublepharis macularius (assembly GCF_028583425.1). Lineage (NCBI taxonomy): Eukaryota > Metazoa > Chordata > Lepidosauria > Squamata > Eublepharidae > Eublepharis > Eublepharis macularius. Next base: position 76,135,353 of record NC_072793.1, read on the forward strand.
GGCTTTAGAAGGGGCATCTCCTGTTGGTACTTCGGCTCCATCTACTTCTGCGGCTAGTCATATCGTCGAGGATGAGGTGGCGGAGGCAGCAGCCACGGAGGTAGAGGGGACCTGGACCCAGGACGCTGGACAAGTGGCTCTGGTAGTGCAACCGCCTGAGGCTGAGGGTAAGTGTCCTTGGCCACAGCAGCCGGGCACCTGGCCCTGGGGTCAGGTGCAGCAAGGCACTCCACAGTCCGCAGGTACACACACTAGTTCCTCAGTTGGTCCATCTTGTTCTGGTTTGTTGCCCGACTGGAGCCATTGGAGTCAGACTGCTATGCCGGGGCAGTCGCCCGGCACGGCTAGTTGGGTGCCCCCCTCGGCACAGTTTCAGGGCATGGGCCTTCTCTCCCGCCATGGGGGTCTTATTATGGGGTTCCCTGGTCCAATTATGGTTCCGTGCCTTATAGGGCCCCTCCCAGTTGGGGACACGGCTATGCCATTAGGTGATCATCTTACACCGGCCACTAGAGAGAAGATCCTACGCGGGGATTATGTGGATGTCTTTACCCCTTCTCTTCAGAGATCTGGAGAAGAAGGATAAAGAAGATCTGGAAGACCGTGACAAAGAGCGCATCAAGAGGCGCAAGATAGACAGGACATGGCATAATTGGCTTCCTGGTTTTTTCATATATGTGGGAGTCATAGCTAGGGCGCAGCCCTGGAGGGCTGCCCCACTTTTCCAGTACATGGACATTATTTATAGGGCTCTCACGGAATTCTTAGGGGCAGCCTGGCTGCAATATGACGAAGAATTCCGGATGCGGGCGGCCCTGAACCCATCTTTGCCTTGGGATCAGGTCCACCAGCACCTGTGGTTGCAACTGATGACCCCGGCTAAGTCTTTCGTTGGGGACAGATCAGATAGTGGCCATATTGTGCAGCGTTCAGCACAGGCCTCTGGGGGTGTTGCCCAGGGTTCTTACGGTTCCCGCGCCTCGGCGGGGCAGTCGGTTCAGCCCCGGCTGCTTTGCTTTGAGTTCACCTCTAAAGGGGTTTGCAACCGTAAGAACTGTCGATTCGGACATGAGTGCCCGACCTGCCGGGGCCCGCATGCCCTCAATGCCTGCAAACGGCAGCACCCGTTTGGAAAGAAAGGGGGTGGCCCCTCAGGGCAGCAGGGGCCTAGTAAAGGGCCCCAGCCCAATAAAAGTGAGGGTACTTGAGGCCATGCTGGCCGATTACCCTAACAAGGCCGACACCCAGTTTTTGTTACAAGGTTTTTTGTTTGGTTTTCATATACCTTTTCATGGCCCCAGAACTGCCTTCATGTCAGATAACTTGCGTTCGGTTATTGGCATGGAGGATGTTGTGCGGGCAAAGATTCAGAAGGAATGTGCTGAGGGCAGGGTTTTAGGCCCTTTTCCCTCCCCTCCAGTTCCTTGTTTGCGTGTTTCCCCCCTGGGAGTAGTGCCTAAGAAGGCAGCGGGTGAATTCCGGCTTATTCACCACCTGTCTTACCCCCGGGGTGGTTCTGTCAATGACGCAATTCCCGAGCATTTATGCTCGGTGCGTTATACATCCTTTGACCAGGCGGTCAAAGTGGTTAGACGTTGTGGTCGGGGTGCTGAGATGGCAAAATGCGACATCAAGTCGGCATTCCGCCTTCTCCCTGTTCACCCCGACGACTTTGAGCTGCTGGGGTTTGCCTTCGAGGGCAAATTTTACATGGATAGAGCCCTTCCCATGGGTTGCTCTGTGTCCTGTGCGGTGTTTGAGCGTTTTAGTACGTTCCTGGAGTGGGCACTACGTCGCAGGCAGCGCTGCCGTGACTCCGCCCACTATTTGGATGATTTTATCCTGGTTGGGCCCCCACACACTGGTCAGTGTGCCCGCCTGTTAGAAGATTTTGTACGCTTAGCTGGCGAGTTGGGTGTTCCCTTAGCACACGAAAAGACGGAGGGTCCCACGACGGTTTTGACCTTCCTAGGGATAGAATTAGATACCGAGCAGCAGACTTCGCGGCTGCCCTTGGTAAAGCTTCAGGAGTTACGGTCTCGATTGCAGACTCTATTGAGTAAGCGGAAAGTTTCATTATTGGAGCTTCAGCAGGTCGTAGGTCACCTTAACTTTGCTTGCAAGGTGGTGGCACCAGGAAGAGCCTTCTTAAGGCGCCTTTGTGATGCGATGGGGTCACTTCGGCTTCCGCATCATAGAATTCGGATTTCTCCAGGTATGAAACAGGACTTGGAAGTTTGGTCCCAATTTTTGGGCAGTTTCAATGGTGTTTCTTTTTGGAGGCAGGAGCTGTTGTTGGAGGGTGACCTTCAGGTTTCTTCTGATGCAGCGGGCTCCATTGGTTTGGGAATTTATTTCCGCGGGCACTGGTGTGCTGCACCGTGGCCCGCTGGCTGGAGGGAAGCTGGCCTGTGCAGGGATCTTACATTTCTTGAGTTTTTCCCGATACTGGGGGCTGTTTACCTGTGGGGCGGGGAAATGGCCAACCACTCCGTGCACTTTTGGTGCGATAATATGGCAGTGGTGCAGGTGGTGAATTCCCTCTCTTCTAGATCCCCCAGGGTAATGAAGCTGGTCCGAGCATTCACCTTACGGTGTCTGCACCTTAACATTCTTTTCTTAGCCAGACACGTGCCCGGGTTAAATAATGAGGTGGCAGACGCCTTATCTCGTCTGCAGATGGACCGGTTTCGACAGCTTGCCCCAGAGGCGGATTTGCTGCCCGCCCCAGTTCCTTTGGAGCTCTGGAGGATTGGGAATTCGAGGCATCCAGAGCTATACAGTTAGCTCTGGCCCCTAGTACCAGGAGAGCCTACGACAGGGCGGTAAGGTACTTTGCGGAGTTCAGGCAGCTGTCTCGTCTTCCGCAGGCATGGCCAATTCCAGTGGAACATGCCGCTCAATTCTGTGTTGCTCAGAAAGGTAAGGGGCACAGGGTTAAGTATATTCGTAGTCAGCTTGCGGCTTTGGGTTTTGCTTCAAAGGCTCGGGGCCTGGTCGACCCCACCGGGGACTTCCGCATTAGGAAGATGCTGGAGGGGTGGTCTAGGGAGGCTGTCGTCACGAGGGACGCCAGGCAGCCTATTTCCCCTAGTATTCTGCAGGGTTTGAGGGCCATGTGGCCCCTGGTCTGCAGTTCCCCTTTTGAGGAACTGTTATTTCATGCCGCTTCTTTGATAGCATTTTTTGGAGCTCTCCGAATCAGTGAGCTCGTTCCCCAGTCCCTTAAGGATGCTTCTGGTCGTGCCATCTCCGCTTCTGATGTTAAGATTCAGGGCGATCGGGTTGTGATCCACATTAGGCGTTCTAAGACCGACCAGATGCAAAAGGGGGTAGATTTGTCGATAGGACAATGCGCAATTAAAGATTTGTGCCCAGTTGTGGCTTTGAGGAAGTATTTGAGAGCCCGGGGCACATCGCCCGGGGCACTGTTTTGCCATGAGAATAATTCCCCGCTTACGAAGTACCAGTTTTGGACTGTCACAGGCAGGGCTCTCTCGAAGTTGGGTCTAGAGGGGGTCAAATTTGGGACCCATTCTTTTCGTATAGGTGCGGCTTCCACGGCTGCGGCGATGGGGTATTCGGGAGCCGAGATTCAGAAGGTGGGGCGTTGGCGCTCCTCCGCTTACAAGTCTTATGTGAGGCCTTTGGATGGGGGGCAGTCTTGCTGACGTTGTTTTTCTTGCAGGTGCTGTGGCGTGGCGCGATAGGATTCGCATCCTCATATGTGGCCATAGTATGGTTTTTTGGGCGGCGCACCAAGCAAAGAGGACGCGGATCGGGTCCCAGCTTGGACTCAGCCGCTGGGCCACAGTGGAGTGGCGTGGCAGAAGAGGCCTGCGTTGGGCAGGTTTGCTGCCGCTGTTGTTTGAGGGCCGGAATCCCCCTCCCCCACACATTCTGGTTGTCCATTTGGGAGGCAACGATTTGGGTATAATGAAGGGCGTGGCCCTGTCTTGTCAGGCGCAGGATGACTTCCGTGAGATTATGAGAAGATGGCCTGGTGTCCTGATTTTTTGGTCGGCGATGCTTCCGCGCCGGGTATGGCGGGAAGTGTTGGACCATAGGGCTGTTGAAAGGGCGAGGCGGATGGCCAATAGAGCCCTGTTTAGAGCAATGACAAGGGGTCTTGGGATCTATTTGCCCCATCCGCAGATACGGGCCGAGTCTGCAGACCTCTACCGAGGGGATGGGGTACACCTATCTACCAGTGGTAATGCCATATTCTTGAATGACCTGCGGCAAGGGCTGCGCCTGGCATTAAGCCACTTGTGGGGCGCCGAGGCCTAAGCAGAGGCTTGGCCTCTGCGGTGGCAGGGTGTTAGTTAGGGAAGAATCTGTAGCGGGCCGGTGAGCACCCTTGGCACCTCCCCATTGGTGGGGAATTGGGGTTTGCCAGATGTGGCTGGCTGCCGTACGGCCCAGTTGCGTGGTTAGACGCCCTGGTGGGGAACCCCTGGACAAGCCAGTCTCCCCCCGCTGCCGTACGGCCGGGTGGGGGAGCTTTACAGGGGTGAACCACTTCGCCTGGCCAGGCCGGGTCCCAGCCATTTTTGTGATGGCTCGCACCTGGGGCAGCGGGTGTCTCGCCCAGACAGGTCAGGGCGGGGTAGGAGGCGACCCCAGGGCCTGACCTGTACCGCTAGTTAGGCCCTTGCCGTAGTTAATGTTTCCTGGTTGTTGTTTATTAATAAAGCGGCCCATTTTATAATCCAAATACTGTGTCTGTCTCTTATTCCTAATAGTGGGGCAATACTGCCAACCCTGCTAGGGGGCTTGCCCCCCACTTGAGCAGGTGGCAGCCGTTTGCCCCACTGCAAGGATGGAGGCAGACAGCTACAGCCTCCGGGCATTCAGCCTTGGGGGCGGAGTTTCGCAGCGTTTTCTGCCGCTCCGCCCCCGTGGCTTCAGTCTTGCCTCGTGCTCGGCCCACCCACCTCTCCCTATTTCAGTGCGGGATTAGCCGGTTGCCTATTTGGAGCCAGGTAGGAATTTTTCTCTCACAGTTCCCGATTGGCCTGGGGGCTGGAGTTTTTTCGCCTACCTCGCACTGTTTGTTGGGGGAGGTTAATTGGTTTGGTGGGTCTGAGTTATTGCCACGGGTGGCAGGGTGTTAGTTAGGGAAGAATCTGTAGCGGGCTGGTGAGCACCCTTGGCACCTCCCCATTGGTGGGGAATTGGGGTCTGCCAGATGTGGCTGGCTGCCGTACGGCCCAGTTGCGTGGTTAGACGCCCTGGTGGGGAACCCCTGGACAAGCCAGTCTCCCCCCGCTGCCGTACGGCCGGGTGGGGGAGCTTTACAGGGGTGAACCACTTCGCCTGGCCAGGCCGGGTCCCAGCCATTTTTGTGATGGCTCGCACCTGGGGCAGCGGGTGTCTCGCCCAGACAGGTCAGGGCGGGGTAGGAGGCGACCCCAGGGCCTGACCTGTACCGCTAGTTAGGCCCTTGCCGTAGTTAATGTTTCCTGGTTGTTGTTTATTAATAAAGCGGCCCATTTTATAATCCAAATACTGTGTCTGTCTCTTATTCCTAATAGTGGGGCAAAGCATATGTGTCTGGGCAGACGGCTCAACCGAACATGAAGCGCTAGTTGCTGTGGAGGTCCAATGCACCAAGTGACCGCTATCAGAATGGTCACCTGCATTGGACCATGCTGGGGACATAATCTACAGCCAAAGCTGCTGGTCAACCTGGTCCCAGGGCAGGGCAGTGTTAAAGGTGGTACATATTTGAAAGTATTTGTCATATTGCAGCCAAGCTGCACCAGCGAAGTCCAAATACCACCTATAAATTATATCTATGTACTGAAACAGGGGAGCTGCACTCCATGGCTGGATGTGGGTGATGACTCCCACATAAATTAAAAACCCAGGCAGCCAATTGGCCTATGTCCTATCCATCTTATGGCACTTGAGCCACTTCTTATTACACTCATCTAGATCCTCTTTATACTTCTTCTTCAGTTCCCTGAAGAGAGGGTAAAAACATCCACATGTTCACCTTTAACTATTTTTTCTTTAGTCGCTGGGGTAAGATGGTCCCTCAGGGGCATGGCTGTATCCCCAAATGGCAAGACTATGAAAGGTATCGACCCATATGTGGACTACTCATTCCAGCCTGAGTATTTGTCTGCATAGGCTGCCATCCAGCCATCCGCAACAGATGCCCTGTTAAGGGAGTCTGACCCCCTTGTGGCCATATGCTGGACATGCTTAGGGCCTGCAAAGTATTAGCTTGAGTAAATGCAGGTTGTAGTGTGCCTGGGAACACAGAGGCAGCAGCCTATCCCCAGGGCCCCCAATGCCACACTTTTCCTTCTGAGGCCAATATGACTTACTATTGGAATCCAGGGGCTGTACTGCTATGGCAACTTGGCCCGCTTTGGCTGACCAGCCACCCTCACCTGATATAATGGCAGGTTCATCAGCTGCATCTTCTAGGACTTGATTGCCAGACTCGTCCTCCTCAGGTACACTGGAATAACCTCCCAGGTCAGCTGAACCCTCAAGGGCAGAAAGATAGTCCATTATATCTTTTATACAGGTGGCAATGGAAGTAGTCCTTGCTGGCCTCCTCCTTTTAGTCCCCCTTTGGTTTGGCCCTGAAGTAAGCTAGGCATGCTTTAATGCTGTAATGCTGCTCAGAATTTCCCGCTGTCTAGGCCAGCCCTCTTCCTTGTCTGAGGATGAAAGGGCTACCTGAGGCTGTTTTGGCACAGGGCGCTTTGCAGGCTGTTTGCCCTTAGAGGGGTCCAATCCTATTTAGTGGGCATCCTGACAACCTATGACCCTCTCTCCAGACCCATGCTACTCTTAGCCAATAGGACCCCACTAGAGGCTGCCAGAAAAAGGACAGGAAATGTCCGCCCATTACCTAACACAAACTGGCCACCTGCCTGAAACAAAATGGCCTCCAATCATCCTAAATGGCTCTAACAAGGAGGCCTTGCAGAACCATGCCGGGGAGTCACAACCCCTCAATGGATAGGGAGCTGTGTAGGTGGGGGCGCAGAAGACTGACTGGAAAGGTCCCCACAGGCTGGAGCCTATGTGGGCTTGCAAACCTGCCTAAAGTCCCCAATATTATGGTAGTGAGGGGACTAGTTCCTGCCACTCCCACCTAGGAAAGACAGATCCACTCCAGCCAGAGACTGCGGCATAGGCCACACTAGCCCCCCCAGAAATGGTGCACCCAGTCGGGGATGTGGGGTAGAAACCAACAACAAACTGCGTCAATGGGGCCAAGACAATCCCTGCAACGGGAGCTGTCAGCTGCAGCCATGGCAGCAAGCGGCCCACAAAATGTGCCCAGTGCCACCCCACAGCAGAGCCATTGAGTGCTGCCTCACTGCCTTACCTCTCTAAGACAGACAGAGGCAAGCACCGTGCTTGCAGCAGTGCCGGCACTGAAAGGCAGCCCAACAGGGGCAAAGCCCACCACCACTACAATGGCTCTGACAGAGCATCTTGTCCCACTGAGCTGAGAAACATACAGGCTCGGGAAACTTGCAGTCTAACTGGTGCAGTCATGGGCAGGTGCAGTTGCTGTAGAGCAGATCCACTGGCACTGCTTAGCTCCTCGTGCCGGGAGAGAGAAGCATCCTCTCTAGCTGATCACAAGGCTAAAGCTTTTCCTAGTCTATACAACTTTGAATTATAAATACAGGATTCCATGACTGAATTGCTACCATCAGGAAAAAGAGTGATTCTATTTTTTATATTTTTGTATGATGCTTTTAAATGTTTTATATGGAATGTTTTAAATGTTCTTAATGCTGTTATCCACCCAGAGCCTGCTTGCGGGGAGGGCGGAATACAAATACAATAAAATAAATAAAATAAAATAAATACACCTGCGAAGAAAACAAATCCCTATACATGAAAAGCAAACCTATAAGGGAGCAAGTTGGCAAGAATCTTTCTTGTTCTTACTAGATTTTCTTGTTGCAAATTCTCTCCATCAAGGGAAATGTTTTTTCTGAATCTGAGGAGATGTGGTTCAGGAACAGTTTTTTCACACAATGAACTGTTTGTTAAAGATAGTTTCAGGTGGATAGCCATATTGGTTCGTAATCGAAGAGTAAGATTTGGGTCCAGTAGCACTTTAAAGACCAAATAGATCTAGTTGGTCTTTAAGATGCTACTAGACGCAAATCTTGTTTGTTAAAGAATAACAGTGTTGCTCTATGCATCTTGTAGTAGGGTGTGCAAAATGAAACACAGAAGCTGGAAACATATCTGGAAATCTCTGTTCTGTTTCATTAAAGCAACTTACAGAATGGTGAGCCAAATCTGGGAAATCAAATTTTAATGATACCCTCCCACAAAGACCTTTGTTGCTGTGTACTATGTTTGGGATAAATTCCTCAGCTTTACAACAACATAAATGCCTCCAAAAAAGAACTTATAAGCCATATTAAAATAGTATTTTTCCCTTCCAGCATCCTTAAATGTCAGGGTCTCTATAACCTATTCACATGTAAAGAAGATCAATGCTACCATGCAATACTATATTTTTTTTCAAATGCTCTTCTACTAACACTGATCCTAAAAATCAGAGAAAGCCTGTGCAGTGACCTGGATTTAAAATTGTGTCTGTTTAAGAATATAAGGTTACTGTTTTCCTTATCTAAACTCTACATTTTTAAATCCTATGAGGAACAGATTCTAGTAACATTAATCTTTCTTGCACTTTCCATAGCGGTATAAATTTTTCAGTTTTGAATAGTATTTCTTTTTTTCCACATCTTCATGTACAACACAGAAAAAATTACAATTCCAGTGGTTTTATTCCTGAAGGAAATATAATCACATTCTACCTCTGGTTTATTTGCTGACAAATGATGCTACATTGCTCATTTGTTACACTATATGCAATTTATAATATTTGAATTTGCCTTATTGAACCATAACCATACAACCAAATCATACTGTCATCTGCGAAAATCCTCCAGTTCTTACCTTTAATGGAGATACTTTGCTGGTAACTTCGTATAATGCATTTGTACATTTTTTTTAAATTTCTGCTTGTTACTTGAGGCTTGGTTGTCTAATTTATCAACTCACTTTTACACAGAGTGATACAGCTGCCTCAGGTGGCAGTGAAGAGCAGCAAATTATCAATTACTTAATATAGCATTATATTTCATACCACCAGTAATGGTGCTGTTTGTATTTTCTGCTTTAGGCTCCAAAATGTCTCCATCTGTCTCTTTATCAAGCTATCAAGTTGATAACCCAAGATTTTTCCCAAGCAAGCTTCTATTTTCTACACAGGATCACCAATAGATTTAGTGAGCAATGCTTTATATTATCTTCTGTAATAAAATAGTAGACAAGATTCAGTTTCCAAGACAAATGAAGGTAGCCCTCGTCCAACTTTTTAGACATTGTCCAACACTATATGCCCTCAAGATTAATTTCAGAGTAGTATTTCTGCCAATTGTACCTGGACCATGCCAGGAGTTCCTTCTGCTCTTGCTTTATAATTTGGTTCTCAAAGAATGCATGTGATAACCACCTTCTCATAGAATATCCACTCATTACCCATCATTGTTTTAACCAATCAGGTGCTCTGTAAAAAAAGAGAGGGGCGGAGAAGGGAGATTTGGATTGCATAACAATATGTGTTCAAAACAAATTGTTTTCTTTTTGGAATGGAGAGAGCTAATAAAACTTATAGCTCTTCTAGAACTTATCTATTCACTTTCATCTGGATTTGACTCTAAAATTACTTGCATTTGGTTTAATTTTGTTTCTACAAAGTTTTTGGATTTTATTTGGACATAGACCCCAACACGGATACCAAGTTATTTTGGAATCTTAATTGGCTATTAAAGGAACAAGATTATTTTTAAACATCTTCACAGCTAAAGTCTAAATATACCTCTGAATTTCTGCCAAAATTGCATGTTATCTCTCTTTGTTTGGACACTCACTCCTGTAGATCTCTAAGAAGAAATAGGATATTATAACTGACTTTGTTTTGCTTACCAGATTAAAAAAAAATCAGGTGATCTGGATCTGGGTTTCAGAGATACTCCAAAAAATTCAATTTCCCTGAAATCCTAGTCAGATTCTCTAATCTGGTTAGATAATCCTGAATTTGTGCATTATGTGCCATCAAGTAGCTTCTGATATATGCCGACCCTATGACTGAAATACTTCCAAAACATCCTACCATTAACAGACTTGCTCAGATCTTGCAAACTGGAGGATGCGGCTTCTTTTATTGAGTCAAGCTATCTCATTTTGAGTCTTCATCTTTTTCTACTGCCTTCAACTTTTCCTAGCAGTATTGACTTTTCCAGTCTTGTCTTCTTATGATGTGACCACAGCCTCAGTTTCTCTAGGGAGAATTCAAGCTTGATTTGATCTAGAACCCACTGATTTGCTTTTTTGGCTGTGCAAATAAAACTCTCTTCCAGTACCACATTTCAAATTAAATTAATTTGCTTCCCGTTCACTTTCTTCACTGTCCTATTTTCACATTCATACATAGTTATGGGGAATACCACAGTGAGGATTATCTTGATCTTGGTACCCCAAGAGACATCTTCATCCTTAAGGATATTTTCTAGTTCCCATCATAGCTGCTCTTCCAAGTCTCAGACTTCTTCTGATTTTTTAGTTGCAGACTCTCTTTTGGTTCATGATTGAGCTGAGGAATAGAAAATCTTAATAATTTCAATTTCATTGTCAGTTTAAAATTGTGTAATTCTTCAGTAGTTATTACTTTTGTCTTCTTGATGTTCAGCTATAATCTTTTTTTTGACACTTCTCTTTTAACCTTCATCAGTAGACTTTTCAAGTCTTCATTATTTTCTGTCATTAATATGACAGAAAATAACGTTCCTTCCAACAATTTTCACTACACCTCGTTCTAAGTCTAATCCAAATTTCCTTATGACATATTCTTCACTGGCTATTATAATGCATTACTTTGTCTCTGCATGCAAGCCTCTGAAAATCTGCATATTACACAAACAGGTTGTGAACATCAATTAATCATCTGCCTGATCACCACTGGCAAATTGTCAGTGAGCAGAATTGGTAAGCATTCAACATCTCTACGAATAACTGGGCCCAATGCTTTCTGCATACATTTTCTTTCTTCATAGATTCTTTGGGTTGGAACCAGACTAAATGTTATGCTCACATAAGGCAATACTGTCACTGGAATAGAATGTTCCTCCCTCTCGCTCTCCCACTGTAGACCACAGAACTCTCCACGAAGCTGCTGCTGGGGAACAAGGGATCCTCAGGAACAGCATGACAGGCAAATCAGGATTCTGCAGTAGAAAGAAGGAACCGGTGGATATTATATTACTCCACACCTTCTGTTAGCAGAAAATTTAGTCTGGATCCAACCAGAGTGGTGTAATGGTACCATTTGAGAAGTGAAACTGCTGGCCCTATCCATGATAGAAGCATCTACATATCACTTAACAACAGCAATCTTGGATGTTCCACAGTGGGCCAAATTTGGCACCAAACAGGCCCAATTTGGCCCAGTGCGGAGTGTGGGAGTGCTGCCACAAGGTCTCTGATGAGCTCCTGCACTTCACAGCAGGCCAATTTAGGCAGAAAATGGGCCTGATATGACCCCAAATGGGCCAAAATAAGCCCAGGGGCAGCATAATCCCCTATGCGATGACATCTCTTCTTGGAAGTGATATCACACAGCCTGGGAGCATGTGCACACTTTGCGGTCACACAAACAGCATGAGGAAGGTAAGGGTCAGGTCTCCCACCTCCTGCTGGGGGAGTAAGAAGGCCTGGCAACCCTACACTGCTGGTAATGGATTAATGGTTGATAAAGGTGTTAGAATTAGCAAAGATGGCAAGACTTATGTCACTGATCAGAGAGAAAACAATAAGTTCATTTGCTGCTGAATGGAAACCTCTTCTTGATTTTCTAAGTGGAATGGATAATAATGAGTTGATGACTTGTGGATTTTTGGATTAAGGAATTTGGACATGAGAAAAAATAGAGCTTTTCATTTTAACTTAGATTAAGAGGAAATTTGAAAAGTTTAATCTTTGTCAGGAAGCCCTCTTTTAGATTTAGGTTTTTTTCTTTGTTTCTTTCTCTCTATTCTGCCTTTTATGTATATATTCTGTTCTATCTATATGGTTGGCTACTGTTGTTTGTCTGCTAGTTGTCTTATTTGGCTAGTTTTCCAGTTATTATATTTCCATGTTTTGTCTTTTTTGTTTTTTATCTTTATCTTAACAATGACAATGACAACAATAAAGCATCTGTGGCTTTGTGGATGTGAAAAGAGTTTATTCTGGTAGTGAAGACCTGTGTGGAAAATTGCTTTGTTTGACTGAGTCTGTGGAAATACCTGGAAGAAGATATAATCATATTTGAAATTGCCAAGCTTAAGAACTATTCTGAAACCAATACACTTATCAAAACTCTGCACCCATCACATTTATAAATAAATAAAAATAAAACTCTGTGAACATTACTCTCATGAGTCATAGGTGTAGTGGTTAAGAGCGCTGAGACTCTAATCTGGAGAGCCAGGTTTGATTTCCCACTCCGCCACTTGAAGCCAGCTAGGTGACTTTGGGTCAGTCACAGCTCTTCCAGAGCTCTCTCAGCCCTACCCACCTCACAAGGTGTTTGTTGTGGGGATAATTAACAACATCCTTTGTAAACCGCTCTGAGTGGGTGTAAAGTTGTCCTGAAGGGTGGTATATAAATCAAATGTTGTTATTAATATTATCTTATGTGCTTACAAATAAATTCTACTTTTGTTTAAGAAAGATCCTTTTTTTTAACCTCCCAACCATCCTCCTGCTGACCATTCTGTCAAAATACCATCTATAAGAATCATAGAATCATAGAGTTGGAAGGGGCCATACAGACCACCTAGTCCAACCCCCTGCCCAGTGCAGGATCAGCTTAAAGCATCTCTGACAAATATTCATCCAGCCTCTTCTTGAAAACTGTCAACGAAGGGGAGCTCACCAGCTCCCTAGGCAGCTGATTCCACTTTTGAACTACTCTGACCATGAAAAAGTTCTTCCTAATATCCAGCCGATACCTCTGTGAATGTAATTTAAGCCCATTGTTTCAGGTCCTACCCTCTGCTGCCAACTGGAACAGCTCCCTGCCCTCCACCAAATGACAGCCTTTCAAATACTTAAAGAGAGCAATCATGTCCCCCCTCAATCTTCTCTTTTCCGAACTAAACATTCCCAAGGCCCTCAGCCTTTCCTCGTAGGGCTGTCTCTAGGCCCCTGATCATCCTATTTGCTGTCCTCTGCACCATCTCGATTTTGTCCACATCCTTTTTGTAGTGAGGCCTCCAGAACTGCACACAAATACTCCAGGTGCGGCCTGACCAAGGCAGTATAGAGAGGGGCTATGACCTCCTGCGATTTCGATGCTATGGCCCCTTTGATACAACCCAGGATTGAATTGGCCTTTTTTGCCACCGCATCACACTGACTGCTCATATTTAGTTTACAGTCCACTCTTACCCCAAGAGCTCTTTCTCATATACTACTGCCCAGAAGTGTATCCCCCATCCAGTATTTGTGCTTCCCAGTTTTGTGGCCCAGATGTAATACTGTGCACTTGTCTTTGTTGAATTGCATCCTATTCGCAGCTGCTGACTTCTCCAGAGTATTCAGGTCTCGTTGAATTTTAATTCTCTCTTCTTGGGTGTTTGCTACTCCTCACAATTTGGTATCATCAGCAAATTTAATGAGCAGCCCTTCCACTCTTTCATCCAGATCATTGATAAAAATATTGAAAAGTACCAGGCCCAAAACCAAGCCCTGTGGCACCCCAATGGACACCTCCCTCCAATCTGATGAAACGCCGTTGACCACCACTCTTTGGGTGTGGTCCTCTAACCAGTTCCCTATCCACCAAACTGTCCTATAGTCCAGTCCACAGTCTTGCAGTTTGCCCATCAGAATGTCATGGGGGACCTTATCAAAAGCTTTACTGAAATCCAGAAAGAAAGACTTTCTGCAGTACCGGTTTAGTAAAAGAGATCTAAAGTGAAAGCCTTTTGGTGGCAGCGAAAACATTTCACAGAGGCAGCAACATATATACAAAAAAATGGGAAGGAGTTCTTGAGTTAAAAGCTTGTGTAAAGTCGAGGACACAAGCTCTGTGTGAGTGGAATTAAGAGACACATTGGCTGTGACAAGAGCTCTCCTGAGGTATAAGATTAAGGTAATATAAGGAGAAGCTGAATTTTAGGTCCAAAGCCAAAAATTTTTTTTAAGGTTTTAAAAAAGGACAAATCATCACTGGGTAGTTCAGAACTAAAATGTTTTATTCTTCTTCTCTTGGTTTTACAGGGAGCAAGAAAAAAAATTCCTCAATTGTAAGACTACGCATATTTATTTAGAAAAATTTTATGCGGCCTCCCCAGAGACTAGCATGAGGCAGCTCACAACTAAACTATGAAATGAAACAATACAGCCATTCAAACAAACCATAAAAAACAGACAAGAGCATAAAAATATAAAATATGCATTTAGTATAATATCTCTAGTTTTCCCTCCAGCATGCAACATTTCATACGTACAATGGCCTTCTCGGTTTCTCTTTTTTGGAACCACCTCTTTGTCACAGAAAAAGCTGCCCCTAGAACTTTAAAAGTAGCTTCTAACATACTCAGGGCCATATTAACCCATGGCCAGGCCCCTAAGCGTTCAGGTATTTCAGACTCCCTCTGGCACTTCAATTTTTCACCCCACTACAGCTGACAGCCTGACCCTGGTACGGAAGGTAATATATCTACTTTGAGGGTCTCCTGAAGAATTCTATTCATGATTTTTAAAATATTTTTATTGCGCGAGTAGAACTCTTCAGGAAAGCACATTTTAGGGGTATAATTGTTCAATACTGTAATATTTTGAAATGAATAGAACGTTTATTATTTATTAAAAATATATAATTTATGGATAATTGTTTTAATATGAGACAATTTTTTCATTTCAATAAGAAAGCAGCTAATTATCTTATTAATAGGGGTTATATAAGAGAATCAATTAATCATAATTTATATGGTGGTGTGCCTCAGTAAAAAAAATTGATGGGCCCTTAGTCCCTGTGGGGCCCCCTAGGCTTCAGCCTAGTCAGCCTTATGAATAATATGGCCCTGAACATACCAAACTGAACTGGTGCCAACAAAATAAGATAAATGATCAAGATGTGTACATATGCTATTTGGATCTTGGCCAGTATTTCAAGATAAATGGCCTACAACTTTAATCAGCATGAAGATGGGTGGAAGGGAAAAAGCTTTTGCTTTTCAAGAGCAGAAACTCATATAAATCAATTTAATTTTGTATGCCTTCTCATCAGCTTTCTGTAAAAACAGAATCCTCTGATACTGAATATCAAACTATATTCCAGTTGGTTGTTGGGGGTTTTCCGGGCTGTATTGCCGTGGTCTTGGCATTGTAGTTCCTGACGTTTCGCCAGCAGCTGTGGCTGGCATCTTCAGAGGTGTAGCACCAAAAGACAGAGATCTCTCAGTGTCACAGTGTGGAAAAGATGTAGGTCATTTGTATCTACTCAGGAGGGGTGGGGTTGAGCTGAGTCATTCTGTAAGAGTTTCCCAGGGTGTGGAATGCTAATGGCGGGAGGCTTCACTGTAACCTGAGGAGGTTCTTTTGCATATGGATTGGTGCTTGATGTGCTAATCTTCTCTGCAGGGCTATTGTCGGGTGTGGAGTGTTTTGTTGGCCTGGTGTTTTTCAGAACTGGAGCCCATGCTCTGTTCATTCTTAAGGTTTCTTCTTTCCTGTTGAAGTTTTGCTTATGCTTGTGAATTTCAATGGCTTCCCTGTGCAGTCTGACAAAGTAGTTGGAAGTGTTGTCCAGTATTTTGGTGTCCTGGAATAAGATATAAGATATATATTCCAGTTATTTGAATGACGACTTTCAGAGCCAAGAGCACATTGAAAACTGCTCAAAAGTATACATTTTGCTCAAGAAAACTTCTGAATATTGAAATCATCTTTCAGTAACTAAAATATTTTCCCGCTCAATTGAATTGTCAGCTCTGGTTAATAAAGGCAGAATGATGTATGGAAACAGAAAGATATGACTTGTTTCACAAGCAAAGCATCTGCTAAACATGAGAACTTTACAAGGAGAACATTTTAAGCTTCTATTGAGTTCATGCTTCAGTGGATCCAGGTGTTGCTGTTGCTTATCTAGCAGGCTTTAGCAAGCAGGAGAAAGAATGTAAAAAAAGCAAAGAGGTTATTATACAGGTGGTTAACACAAAGAAAGCTGTGAAATTTTATGAAGTTTATGTATAATTTATATATGTATTCAAATATGGATAATAACCTTGTTAATAACAATGTAGTATAATATTAAATTACAAGTGGGGAACCATGAAGAATTGTGGGATAGAAGAAATTCCATTCTTTCTCTCTCCATCCTCACTACTGGCTTTTCTTTGCATCTCAGGTTCAGACTTTCTCCCCTACATCACTACTTCTGGTTTGGCTCTCCCTTCCTACCTAGTTAACTGAATCAGTGCTGGGTCTGGCTTTCTGGACAGGCTTCCCCTCCTTGCCTTTTCTGGTAGCCACTAGGGGTGTGAAAAACAAAAATCTTGAGCCATAAAAGTCATGGTAAAAACTGTTTTCAGGCCTTACTTATATCTTTCTGGAACAGAGATGCTGGTCTGGATAGCTCAATAGTCACAATAATGGCTCCTCCAAACATTCCATGTTTTGGGGATTTTTAAAATGTTTTTGACTGTGCACAGCAGTGCACAGGTGCTTCTTGATTTTCATGGGGTTCCCCCCTATTTTTTGCTCCCAGGTAACCAACCACATTTATTCCTTCTGGTGTGATAATAGAGCTCTACAGAGCTGTCCCAGGCAGTCACCAAAGCCCCAGGGAGGGCATGCAGAAGTGAACTTTTAAAATGATTTTAGAGAGCCAGTTTGGTGTAGTGGTTAAGAACGTGGGACTCTAATCTGGAGAACCAGGTTTGATTCCCCACACCTCCACTTGAAGTCAGCTGGGTGACCTTGGGCTAGTCACAGCTCTCTGAAGCTCTCTCAGCCCCACCTACCTCACAGGGTGTTTTGTTGTGGGGATAATAATGGCATACTTTGTAAACCGCTCTGAGTGGGCATTAAGTTTTCCTGAAGGGCGGTATATAAATTGAATGTTATTATTATTGTTATTATCTTTATAGGCAACCAGCTCCATTTATTCTTTCCAATTGAAGAAATCAAAACTGAGCTGATCCAGGCAATTGCTATAGCCATAGGTCGGTATGGAAGGCAAGGCACACCTTATTTTTTTGTTCTAGTTTCCCAGGCAACTGGCTGCATTTCTCCTTTCAAATCAGCTCAGTGAGAACAGAACTATGCCAGCCAATCACTGCAACTCATGGGCAGGCAGGCACCTTGTTTTTTTTGTTCTGATTAACTGATCAATCATCTGCAGTCGGATCCTTACATGGAGTTGACATGAAGTTCATGTAAACAAAAGAGAAACACTGTTGTAAAAGAGATGGAGTTGTGTTTGAGGTGTATGTGTTTGTTTGGGGGGGACACCCAGACATGCTGCTGGGTCTGCAACTGCGAATGGTGAGAATGAGAATACGGATGTCCCCCCCCCTTGGGGGCATAACATTGAACATCAAATGTATTGTGCTTCATCACATGCTAGAACTGTACAAGGGGAACTTTCTCCTGCTCCCTTAAAGGCACCTCAACAATAGGAGGACACTAATTGTTAATTAATCATTTTATTGAAACCACCACTCTCCTATTTCAGGGTCTGTTAATACTGACCCCCTTATTTGTGCCTGCTGGAAACTCAATAAGTCGATGGGTCAGAGGAAGCACTGTATTCTGTGCAATTTTGGTGCAGTTGAGTGCAAAAACAGCTGCCCGGGGCCTCTAGTTTGTCCCCCCTCCCTTTCCCCTTTGAAAATAATGCCACAAAAATAATGAGACCAAAAGAAAACTAATGAACTTCTAGTTGGATCCGGCAGTACCCCTACTGGAAAACTACCCAGTCATGATTGACATTTTATGCAACAGCCACAGATATAAAGAATGGTATTTGACTATTAGCTTGCTTAAGTAATGCTGACTTACTTCATACTTCTAACCCTGTCCGTGATACCTAAAAACCACAATTTCAGGTGGCCCAGTAGAGTACTCAACAAGTTAGATGAACATTTTCCCCCCAGCCCCTAATCTTGAGTAAATGGTACATGCTAGTATCATTTGAAAACATGAGTTGCTTAAATCCAGAAGGAGAAAAAAGTAAACATAAAGCAGGATTTCTTTTTCAAATGACATTGGTTCATAGGTACAAGCCAGTTGTACAGCTCTGCCCACTGCTAATGATTTGTTTGCAGTTTCCTACCATAGGAGTTAGTGAAACAATGATAAGCCTGCACCACCACCACTCTCCTACTTCAGGGTTTGTTAATAGTGGTACACACTAGTATCATTGGAAAACATGAGTTGCTTAAATCCTATCTTTCTGTCATCCCAATGGCATCTTTTTTTGTCTGGTAGTTTAACTTCTCCCAGTCTGAACATGTCTTTTGAAAACCAGTCAGAGGTGTGACTATGATAGCACCTTGAAATCTGTAATGCCAGTGCTGGTGTTTTGTAAATTGCTTTTTGCCAAGTACTTCAATTTTGCCCAGGCTGATGATAAGCAGTTTGATAGACTGATCCACTTTGGTGGCAGGGCAGAGGGAGTGTGTGCAGAAAACAGCAATTCCATTCCTGTCTTTTACAGAAAAGTACATGTTACGGTTCAAGTTGACTACAATGTGTTGCCTTGTTTTGTCTTCTACAAAGAGAAACAACAAAAGAAAGAAAAGAAAAGAAAGAAATGCTCACTGCACTGGCATTAAGAACATAAACACCTTGACTAAAGTTTGATAATTGTGGATATTTAATCTTCTTTGATAATTGTGGATTTTTAATCTTCTTTGATTTGTTGTCTTCTTTTAATTTTATCTGCATTATATATGATGCAAGTTCATACCATATTTAGAGTGTTTGGGATAAATCAAATATATCCCAGTATGATTTGATTTAATTTGATTTAATTTGAATAATAGCCCTTCTCAGCAAAGGAACAGCTCATAGAGTGGGGAAAACAGGGCTACCTGTGACATTCGCTTCCTCACTTTTGCTTTCAATGTCCAATGCAGAGAGATAAACATACCCCCAACTCAGTTTCCCTCATATTGAATTCAAATGAATTTTCTCAAATAGTTTTCAAAGGTATTTCTGAGCTTTTTTCTTTTTCTGAGAGCTGTTGTAAAAATCAAGCCTCGTGAAGTCTATCCATAGCCCATCTAGCTTATTGGAAATAACTAACGGGAAGGACTTGCCAAAAAGGTAATATAGGAAATGTAATGTAGGCTCCATTTTGCCCATTTTCTAGAGCCCTGTCCCCAGGGAAAAAAACTAGCCTTCCAAACATTCCCAATTTAAGGCAACAACTTCCTTTTTGCACTGTGCATGCCAATAACATCTAAACATGAAAACCACAATGATCATCCCATAGAAACTGTTTCTCAAAGTCTTTCTCTCTCCCCGCCCTCATACACAAACACAAACACACACACACACACACACACACACACACACACAATGTAGTTTGCTGCTGCCTAGATTTAGGGGACACCATATAAATCCTTAAAATAGTTAAACATGAAACTTTTTTACTAAGGGAAATGGCATAAATAATATTCCCCTATTTTCCTCCCAAATGTCTCAGAGTGAAATATAAATTAGCCACTTTTTGCTCCCATCAGAAGCCATCCACTTCCATGCTGTTTTAGTTCCTGTTTTCTGATTGTGAAACATGTGAGTCTGGTGTTGTCTTGCCATTGTCAGCCACACCACTATGCTAGGTTCTGAACTCTACAGATAGCCTCATTCACTCATTCGTAAGCATATTATCTAGTGCTTTTTGTTTTAAAAGGGTGCCAGTACTCATATATAAGTTTGCACCAATTTTCACCAACTCTCCTCTCAGCCCTGGGGAGAGAGATCCCAAAAGTACCGGTATCAGTACCGTCAGTACTGCAACAAAAAAACCCTGAGAACATCCCTATTTTTACTCTGGAAGATATGAATGACAATTTACCTGTACTTTCTGGTTCAATGAATTGGCCTAAAAGATATAGGGAGAGCTCCCTGAGCTGGTACAATAATGAAGAATGCATGCTCAGGAATAACCTTTGGGAAAATCCCATTTGGAGCAAATGTCTGCTAAGGACTCTGGCAGGATGGAGTTCTTGTCAAGCATGTATCTGCTGTCACTGTTTCCCTTTACTGCCATTCCCCTATCTTCACTGCCCTTGGGAAATGGAAATTTAAAGATAGCATGGGAAAAATGGAAATGAAATGATATCACAGTACCAATAATAATAATTTTTAGATGTAGTCTATTCAAATGTTGCCAAAATCCAGAAGTTACATAATTCAGATTAGTTATCCTTTGGAGATAAAGACACAGGGATTTTTCAGACTGAGTGTTGATTAGTATTCAGTGAACATTCTGGATGCATGTTCACAGGTTCCGGAAGACACTAACTGAAGAGCATCTTTGGTCTATTAATAAGCCAGAGGGCACTTTGGAAAGATGAAGCTTACTGGTATCTCATGCTCCACCTTGAAAAACAGAGGGACAGATATGATCAGGAAACAGACCCTTTGTGTAGGAGCCAAAGGTGGGTAGCAACAAGAGCTGAAGAGCTGGAATAGCTGCACACGTGCGTGCACACACACACACACAGTTCTTTTCAAGGGGGAGATTGGGGAAATGACACTCTATTTGCGCCTAACCAAAAACCACATCATCCAAACCCCCATTGACCCAATGAGCTTCTCCTCAAGCACATGAAAACTCACACAACAATGGACCCAAAAGAATGTGAGTGTTGGTGGGCACACACAATGGTGGGAAACTTACTGGCAAAGTAGCACCAGCAAGGCGTGCCAGCATGGTGTGCAAGCAGGAGAGTTCTCTACTGCCAACCAGAACAGCACAGTGATTTTTTTTAAAAAATCCTGCTTTAGTGACATGTTTTGCTGTGCCTTGTAGCTTTGTTTTCACGATGAAGGGCAGGTGCAGGAAGTGATGTAGAGGGAGGATGGTGCTCTCTTCCTTCCTACTTTTTACTAGTCAAAGTGGAAGACTGGATAGGTTTCTGGATGCCAGTCTCTGACAAAAACCATTAACCCAGAGTTGAATGAAAAGAATGAAGAAACAGTGGTGGGAACAGCTGAAGGAGAGAGTCCCATTGCTGTGCCAGAAAATAAAAAAAATATGATTAGATCAGTCCTTCCATGTGGAATACTGATCTGGAAAGACTTGGGAGGGGGTGCATGTGTGTGTGAGTGTGCAATGCACACGCCTGCTACCTACCTGTCATTTAACACTGCATTAATAGTTTTAATCAGAAAAGCCCTAAAAACCAGAAAGCTTTCTTGGCAAGATGAAATTCCTGCTGCTCCTCCCCCCCTATCTTTGGAGGACTTCTTTATTCACAGTGGTGGCCCTGGCACCATGGCACCTAAGTGAAGGACAGCAGCAGCAGAAGGCCACTGAAAGAGCAAGACTAAGACCTCCTCAGTGTGGTTTTCCTTTATAATTGCTTTTTGTTTCCAATTTTTGCCCTAACCTGCATAATGTGATCCTTTGTGGCAGCTGGGGGCTCAAAGGCTCAGACTCATGTGTGCACACCCACATAGATGTTGCCAGCCTTTCCTTGCATTGTGTGTAAAAATGCACAACAATGGATGGCAATGACGATGTTGGCTCTGATGGCACAGTAATGTCTGCTGCTCCCCTTCCAAGCAGGAAGCAAACCTTTTGTAATTTGATCCCTGTGCGCCACTCAATACCAATGCCATTGCCCATGAACTGCTGATGAAAAATGTACTCTTGAGTGAAGAACACATCCCCTTCTTGTAAACAGAGTTAATAATAACATTTGATTTATGTACTGCTCTTCAGGACAATTTAACACCCACTAAGAGCAGTTTACAAAGTGTGCTATTATTATCTTCATGACAATCACCCTGTGAGGTAGATGGGGCTGAGAGAGCTCCAAGAAGCTATGACTGACCCAAGGTCACTGAGCTGGCTTCAAGCATAGGAGTGGGGAATCAAACCTGGTTCTCCAGATTAGAACCCTGCTACTCTTAACCTCTACACAAGTCTCAGTCTGTCTCCTTTAATATCCAATTAGTTGCATCATTGATGTGAGCAGACAGACTTTCTATTAAGGAAAGCAAGATGCTGCTGGACGGCCTCCTCATTGCCTGGCCCGACTATGAAGCCCCTGCATGGTAAGAACTGAAATGTAACACACACACTTTGGCAGGGAGGGGTTATTACTAGGAGTGTTTGCTTCAGGTTCAGGATTTGGGTTTTTGACCTGAATCAAGCCCAATCTGGAAAGATTCGGCATATCTGAATCAGCCTCAGCATAGCTGAAGTGATTCAGAAATGCCAAAGCCTAGCTTACCAAAGCTCTTCGGAACACTTCGGTAAGCTTTGGATAGCACAGCAGCGCTTATTCCCTTGCTGTTCCTTAAGGAATGGCAAGAGAAAAAGTGCTTCCCAGTGCTCTCATGCCTTTTTTAACCTGATGGGACGGGGGAGGAAGGGGTTGGCGACAGAGTGAGTGAGAGTCAGGAGGGATCAGGGAAGGGAGGGGATATTCTGAGAGTGTCCAATTCCTGCAGCAGCTCTCCTTCCAGCGATTCCCTGGAATGAGAATGCCTTTTTAAAAATGCTGCAGGGATTTAAATTGAAGAGGATAGGAGCACCTTCGGGGGCTATAAAATGGTTCCCCAAAGTCCAATCTTCCTGAATCTTGGGTGGTTGTGAGAAGAGGATTAAGAGAGGGTCTCCAGCAACTTTGGAATAATTCAGTAAGAAAACACCCCTCAGGCCCCCGGATAGCCGGGAACAGCGTTTCCCATTGGAAACAATGGCTGAGTCTTACCTAATAAACTGAGAGCCAGTTTGATGTTGTGGTTAAGAGTGCGGGACTCTAATCTGGAGAGTCGGGTTTGATTCCCCACTCCTAAACCTGAAGCCATCTGGGTGACCTTGGGCTAGTCACAGTTCTCTGGAGCTCTCTCAGCCCCACCCTCCTCACAGGGTGATTATTGTTGTGGGGATAATAATGACATACTTTGTAAACCGCTCTGAATGGGCATTAAGTTGTCCTGAAGGCCGGTATATAAATCGAACGTTATTATGTTATTAAAAAATCCCAAAGTGGTTTAAAAACCCAAAGCTGAAACATCTTGATACTTCAGGATTCAGGTTTATCCAAGTTTTCTTCCCACTTCAGTAAAACCAAAGCAGAAAACCTGAACCTGTTCTGAGGTGCACACACCTAGTCATTACAGCCTCATTTGGCAAATTTATTCCTCCATTCTGTAAGTTGATTTCACTAGCACAACCAGCCAAACCAGTGTGTATTTTTGGCTCTTTTTGTTGTTGTTATGCACACCCCTATCTCTCAGTGTCCTTTGGCTGCTCCCAATCTATCCCACTACTTGGGGCTCACATAGCCAGTCAGGCACCAAGGACATTTGGTGTTTAAAATCTTACTTCCATCACCACCACCCCTGTTTGTGATCTCTTTGTTATGAGCTTCCATTAGCAAAAGGAGTACTTTTGATCTTGGTATCTTTTGCAAGCCATAAACCTAGGTGTGTGCATATGTTTTATGGGATTGTGAGAAAGAGGCTTTATGTTCTCTTCTCTTTGCTCCCCACTCCCCATATCTCTCTTTCAGTGCTGTCTCTTTTAGTACTGATAGAGCTATTCAGTAACTCAGAAGTCTTAAATGTCAAGAATAGGATTCTCCCTAAACAGTCCTCAGTAAACAAAACCCCTAAAGTTTCTGAGTGTAAAAGAATTTGAAAAAATGGAACTATACTTTACACAGATTCTTTAATTAAAACTTCTACATTCCCCTTCTTCAAATGGGTCCAAGAGCATCTTGGAACAGCTTAATAAGGCCTCTTCTTGGTATCAAAACTGCCACCCAAGCTAACATACTTATGGACTTTCCAGAAGCTTGGGAGGTCCTTCCTGAAGCCAACCAGAGTTTAGGGAGCAGGCTCAATGTTTTCCTCCAAGTCAACTCTTGACCAATCACTGCAAAAGTATGGATTAAAAGATTTTAGCCTGCCAAAGGAAAAACCAGTATGTAATTCTTCAAAGCACTTTAACAGCTTAGCCAGCTCAATCAATAATCATATACTTGTCCCTCTCTTCCTGAGATGTAACTGTACGATTTAATTGCCTCCTTGTAATAAATGAGCCTGTGTTATTCTATAAGCACATTTATACATTCATAACAGATCCTGCAAAGATCTAGCAAGTGGTGCTCTTCTCAGGCATAAGACTGGAGTTTAGGATGCCTTGAGTTTCCATCCATGAACTTCTTCACCAGTACAGGCATCGTACAATCAAATCATTATCAAGATTATTACCAAGAATTTCTTCAGCGTTCTGTACTACTATCCTTAGCAATGATCAGGGAGGCCAATTGATAATTTCCTTCTGTATCCAAATGGTTCCATCCTATGTTATGAAACATTTCTGATTGTCTTACTCTTGAAGAAATTTTACTCCAGGACCACTGTTGTTGCAACAAGTAGAAAGCAATGTTTTAAGATCTCATACTAAAGACAGACAGTTGGTATCATACCAGTTGGAAGGTATACATTTGGAATTACCATTTGAATACTACACAGTATGATTATGATAATTAAGTAGCTCTTTCAGAGAGTTCCATGCTTTGTTGATGAGAAGCCAATTGAATGGCAATGCTTACCACAGTGCTTTGCAGCCTAGTGCTGATGGCCGGAGGCCGCGGGCGCGATAACAAACAGAGACCAAACACACGGCTGGAGAGAAAACAGGCCACAACTTTATTAACACAGCAGGTAAGGAGCGAAGGCAGTCATCTGGATCGGATCCCCATGCATCGGCGGGCCCGCCTGCCAAGCCGATGAACCCCTCCCCCCTCAGACCCCAGCTGAGGGGGGGACCGGAGGAGTGGCATTAAGGGGGGGAGATCATCTGGGTGAACACCCCTGCATGATTCCCCTGCCACCTGGAGATGAGTCCGACCTGGCAGCCCCCGAGCTGGGCATGCACCTCCGTGACTCACCCCAAGATTCCTTATGGGAATCCCCTCAACAGGAACCAGGGCGGAGGCCCTGGCTCCCGCAAAATGAGATCCGATCCAATGACCAACCGCCAACAGTTGTGACAAGGAAAACGAAAGGAACAATGTCCCCCCCCCGGTCCACTGAACAACGGGAGTGGTGGGTGGGATTCGCCGCCTGACGCCGAGTGAGGAGGGGCCGGGCAGTTGCCTGCTTAAATACCTGGCCGGTGGACCAGAGGGAAGACTCCCTCCCCGTGGTCCGGCAGCCGGCCCCGCCCCGGCCCCTCCCCCGACGGCCGCGATTGGACGGCGGGGATTCAAACTGATTGGCTGCCGCCGTCCCGGCCCGGGCCGGCCGGCAGCCAGCCGCCGCGCCTTCTCCGTCCTCCGGCCCCGCGGCAGCAAACCGAGCGCCCGGTAAGTCGGGCGCTCGCGCTTCCCTAAGTCGAACATGCTGCACTCTTTTAATTGAGACGAATTACTATTATTACCGCCTTTTATGTTAGATTTCTATATTTACTCTGCCAAAACACTATGCAAATGTTTTAAACACTAAATTTGCAACATACCTTTTTAAAGTTACACATATTCTGGGAACAAGCTATCCCTGCAAACTACTTTCAGAATAAAATTGGGAGGGGAGGATTCCATATATAGCCAGCAGTTCAAATCCAAAAAACATTTTTCAGGCAGTTGCAAAAGAATTGGAGTATTGAGAGGGATCGATTGAATCCATTCCACTAGTACTCCATTCCAAAACTTCTTTCCACTAAATCTTTCTCTGCCATAGATGTCTTTGTGGATAGGTATGATTGGAACCAACAGTGGAAAGAATTCACTGGATCCAACCCGTTTTATGCTCTGCTCATTTTTAATATGCCTGTCTTATAATGTCTACATATAATCATTGTAGCTTCTGAAAAGAAATATTTTCAAAAGTATAATTTAGAGTTCTTTTTTAAAAGAAGTAATTATAGAATGCTCGTCTCAAATACCAATATGAATGAACTGCTGCAGGTGTTTATAAATATCTGCAGTGTCTTTTGTACCTTGTAGCAATTCAGGTTTTTTTTTACCCCTTATGATGTTCTTAAATTTCTTTTCACCCACACCCTTTTGACATTTGTACTTTTGAAAACTGTCTTTCAGTAAACTGTCATGGCCATTTTCAGTGGAGTGCAAGTAATAACTTCCTTTGTCCATAAAACTACACCATAGCTTCTGTAAACAAAAAAAGTCACTGGGAAATTCTCACTGTGAATACATAAAGATCAAATGTATAAAATTTTTGACTGAAAAAACAAAAGCTGATACTGCTTTCTAGTCAACCCTGAATAACAGCCAAACTAGACATCACATGTGGCATGGGTTGGGACCTATATTTGAAGTCCTCTTCAGTCTGGTTTTAGTCACGTCTCAAAGGAAAAGAAATGCTAATACAAATTTTTAAAATAAATCTAGTATAAATCCTGATGTTAAGATGTCTACATTTCAGTACAATGCTGCAAATCTTGATGCTATGCCATATTTCTTACCCCCATGCTAGCCTAAAAATTTATGATGGAATTTTGATGCCATACAAACTTTTACTAGATCTTTAATATTTTACTTCCTTGAGCTCATAAAGTGAGCCCATCACTTTGGAGCATACAAGTTCCAGGTTTTAAGGCTAGAAATATATTCCAAGCATGAGTGAAAATTGGATGATCTAGTATAATGCTAAAACTTGATTTATGATCAGTCTTTACGGGAAAGCTTTTGATGAATTCCACCCCAAAACTGTGAAAAAAGCAGATCCTTTTGTAAAGAGAACAGATAAAACATTTTTCAGTTGACATCTATTCTACAGGATTGTCGTTGGGGCATAATGTATTTGTGATGTATTCTACTTTTTTTTTTACACTGATGTCTGCCAGCTAAGACCTTAGCACTAAATCTGAAAAAGTTAGAAGCATATATAGAATAGACAGAATCGGCATGTTAGCATTTACACCACCAAACATTATAGCAGTATTACACTTATGTCATGCGCAGATATGTTCATTAAAGTATTTAATACTAGGGTTCCAGTTCCATTTTTTATATCATAGCATGTGAAATCTAAATAAAATCAATGGAATATAAATATATCTAATGTGTTCTGAAAAATTAATAATAATAATGCTCATGGCAGTGGTGGGATTTGAACCAGTTGAGTGCTGATTCACAGTGATGCCAGCACATAGGAATGCCAGGTCTCCTTAATGTCCTGGCAGGAGGCTTCGAACCTGGTGCTTACCTATCTAGTGTCCCCAGATGATAAATTTACTGAGTTAAATTGCACTGTCCACTATGAACATTCAATGCCTAAATCAGGATTTTAAAAATATATATTTCCAACTGGGGAGGCTTCAGAGTGACTTATTTATTTAAGTTATATATAGACTGACTTTCTCACTGAGACACAAAGCGGATTATACAGTGTGAGTCAGTACAGTCAAATTCAAAGAGATTTCAATAAACAATGTAATAGTGCATATAAATGCAAATTTGCAAATATTTAAAACCAGCAGAAATCCAATTCAGAGTTGAAGAAATACTGAACAGAGCATAAGCAATTCTAACCCAGTAGGGTCATACTTACTGCAACAGACATTACATAGAAGTAAAGTCCAGTCTCTATCTACAGAAACTACCCAGTACGATCATAGATAAAAGTTACTCATTGTGGCCCAAACAAATATACACCTTGACCAAGGTAGATATTCCCTGTTTTCCAAATAAACTTAAATGAGGAAATGCGGCTTCTTTACAGCTTGGAAAATCATATGAATGCTTACTGATCAAAGCAATATAACAAAGAAAACCTGTTATTAATTAGGCTTAGAGAGAGGCAGCAATTCAGTACCTCACCAAATTAATGATCTGCGATAGCTGGAGGAGGCCTAGCATTTTTCATTTATCTTTCTTTCTCCTTCCCATGAAATTACCTTCTTTGAATTAGGAGAAAAACAGAACTGAATGAGAGCAAATCTTGGGCAAAGTGCCATTCATTTTGACAAATTGTAATGACCTTTCCTCATCTGTCAGGCTCAGCTGCTCTTACACCTGGGAATACTCATACAGATCTTTGCACTATTCCACTGAATTGGCTATTTTCAGATAACCAAGACGAACTCCTTCTGAAAAGAGAACTTGTTAAAACCCTACTTCCACAAAAGCAATTAGACTAGAGAGCATTATGACCCAATCCCATGAGCAACTGCGGACACAAAAGCTCATGGAATCAGCAGAGAAGGTCTTAGGAGGACCAAGCCATCAGTGCTGTATATCAGACAATCTCTACCTCCAGCACGAGCTTAATAGCAACACTGGCAGAGTTATATCACTCCATTGCAGTATTACATGAGACTACCTCAGGGCTCACTCTTGACTCCAGATAATTTATGAACAAGTTACATTTAATTTTGGCTCATCAGAATTGTGAAAGCTGGTACAGCTTTTTTATATTAAAAAAATCGCAACTTCCTTTTTAAAAGTTTTCCTTCATCTTCTTTGGTGTTTGGTTCAACTCACTTTTCATTTGTCGCAACCCATTGTTGGCCCAATCATATGCCTGATAGCAGCTTTCTTTCCATTGCTGAATATGGCTAGGTAGTTGCAGTCTAAAGACAATATATTGGATCAGACAGTTTGAGAATTAAGCATGAAAATCACATGCAACTCCAGCTATCATGCATGCTTCATTTTAGGCTATTTCTGCTTCATTAAAACTTTAATAATCCATTCTTTAATATTGTCTATAATTAATATTTTTCTATATGGCAGCTGGTTAATAAACTATACAACTTTTGCACATGCCTTTACTACTTTATCTGAAGTATCAGTAGGCTTTCTGAGAACTTCAGATTTACATATCTGGGCAAATTACACTCATCTCAAGCAAATATTCCTTCTTATGTGAAAAATCTAAGGACTTCTGAAGGAAATGAAAGACAACAAATGAAAGACAACAAAGAGTTCTCATAGAGCTAAAATGAGAGGGTTTTTTTAAAAAAAAAACCTTATCTACATACTCTGAAAGCTTGCTAATTGTCTTGGGTATAAACCTGGAGATGAACACAAAAATCTCTTTTTAAAATCACTTTTTAAATATGTGACACTATCTACACTAGCAAGCAGCTTAATTTTTCTTCAGGAATCAAGCTAACCCTGAATCCAGTAATCTCTACAGGTATGCCTATGACAAATGTGCAACTACTTCTAGTGTGCCTGGCCTTGCTCCAAGGGAGCCAGAGCAAAGGTGGACTGGAGCCTAGTTAAA
The DNA here is from genome assembly GCF_028583425.1 of Eublepharis macularius. Lineage (NCBI taxonomy): Eukaryota > Metazoa > Chordata > Lepidosauria > Squamata > Eublepharidae > Eublepharis > Eublepharis macularius. Next base: position 76,164,858 of record NC_072793.1, read on the forward strand.
TGATATTATGGGTGGCCTATTTATCTATAGAATTTGAGTAGAAAAAAACCTGAACCCTTCTTAATTCCTACACAAGCCTACCAACTCTGTTGGTGTCTAAAAGCTGCAAATTAATTTCCTATTCATCTCCATGAATGGGAGATGAAATTGACAGAGCCATCTGGAAGACAGAGAGGAAATTAGTGAACTCTCTGAGGAGCAATCTTTGCCAGCTCTGTAGAGAGGTGAAATTGACAGAACCTTCAGCTCTGTCTTTTTAAACTATTCTTCCCAGCTAGCATTGTGTCTCCCTACATTTGAGCATTCTCATGTAAGATGTCTCCTGTAGGGAGACTCTAAGTTTTACTAAGCTTTACAAGACCTACAACTAGCTTAATAATAAAACACTTTTTAAAAAGTTCACCATCATCTTTGAACCCAAAGCACACCCAAACACTGCGAGTTAATTTAAGTTAAAGCACCCCTAAAACAGGGAAAACAGACCCTCCCCCAGAAGAAGAATCAGCAAAAAATTTACACACCAAACCAAACTTCTATGCCAACAGAAAACAGAACCCACCCAGCAAAAATACCAACCAAACTTCTAAAAAGAAAGTAGCAACACCCCAAGCCCCAACAATAGGGGAAAACAGCCCCTCTACAAAGAACAAACAGAAAAGTTTTATAGCCACTAATGCCAAAAAGTAAGCACCCCTAACAGGAGAAAACAGACTCCCCACCCCCACCCCCCGAAGAACAAGTGAATTTAGTAAAATTAACAGGAACTATAAAACATCAAACAACAGATCACCCACAACAGAATAAAACAAAAAACCTCCCAGAAGAACAAACAACAGAATAAACGGTAAATATAACAAAGTTCAAAATCCAAAAACCAACCCCCCCACCAAAACTCAACAAAAGCACCCCCCCTACAAACTTTAAAAGGCAAACTAAAAAAAATCCTTTCCCCTTCCCCCCAACTCTATCCCTCCCAGACACCAGGTCAATCCCCTCCCCGCAAAGGCAGAAATAAACCAATGAATCTATGACTCTCAAACCAGGCAGATGGCACAGAAGTTCTCCAGATGCAGCAAATCTCTCAGGTTTCAGCAGGCAGGATTCTACTCTGGGCAGGAAGGAATCCACTCCCAAGCAAGGCAGGAACGACCAAAGAAAGCCAACAGCCAGCAGCAGGCAGTGTCTCAAATCTCCAACCAGATCACCACATCAGACAAAATGGAGGCTGCTCTGAGGTAAGCCTGTATTTAATCCCTTGAAGGTCAGTTTTAAAAAGGCACTCTCCGTCTAGAGAATCCAATTGGTCAGAGAAAGATAGCTCCTGCAAGGATTGGCCATTCCCCCCCCTCCTTCCAGCTTCTGCCTTCTCTCCCCTCCCATCTGGAGAAAAAAGCAGGAAGTAGTGTTTCTTTGCTGTTCCTTAGTTTACCGAATTAAACAAAATTAATTCTGTAAACTTCAGTTTGGGGGAAAAATTCCACCAAATCGGCTGGTATTTGGTATTTAAAGGGGTATTATTGCACTGAATTGTACATCCCTAAAACAACTTACAGCACAATTCTATGCAGTTCTAAGCCAACTTAAACCAAGGATTGCAGTGCCAGTCACCATCCTGCTATTTCATCTGCTCTAAATGTTTAAAATTATTTCTGTGTATATATATTTATCTAGATACACATATCCACATCTCTTATGTTCAAATTGAATCTAGAAAAGGGGAATACAACATAAAGGGATCCTATGCAATTCCAATTATGTTAATAAAAAAGACTCAAGCAGCATGCTAATATTGAAGCAGAGAAGACAAATCCGATAAGGTATGTAAATCATTGCCCTTTTCTTTAGTGCAAATTAAACCATAGACAACCTCTGAGATTTACGGGTAGGAGGCCTTTTTCTTTTTTGTACTTGCATCCACCATGAATTTCCAGTCAGTGACAAAATGATCATATTAGGGTTTTGGGTTTATATTTTTGATACTTTCCCCTGCTTTTTAAATAATAGGTTGGATATTTTAAAGCAAAAATAATCTTCCTCTAAGAGGAGTACATTCATTTAGGCAAAATCACTTGGTTATACATTAACATTGTTTGGACTACAGTGTGTTCAGAATTACACCAACAATGTTTACATTCCAAATAATGGAATGTACCACTCACTTTCATGGAAATTGGACTCAAAGATTAGGTTTCTGGTAAACTGTCAAAAGTAACTCCTAGCTGGATTTTGATACTTCGGGAAAAGAGATGTACATTAGGGCCATTTCCTCACATCCTTAAAATAGCAGCACACTCTTGGAACGCTGGTGGCTTCTTTGCATGATGTTTGTTTAAAATGGATACAGTGCATTTTTTCAGCACATATCACGTAAAAAAGCCGCTAGCGTTCCGAGAGTGTGCTGCTATTTTAAGGATGAGAGGAAATGACCTTTGAGCTGCAGCAATGCTCGCACAGAGGAGCCTGCAAGTTAAAAGCTGCCAAATCACCAAGTTCTCTCCATGATTAGAGATGGGCACGAACAGCAATACGAACAAAAAAACGCCATGAACAGCCCAATCTGCTGTTCGCAAACAAGCTATTCATGAGGCCCCATTCTAAATGAACAGGTGGTCGTTGTAAGCCTCGTTCGTTGCTGTTTGTCTTGCTGTTCGTCAAGCCAGACAGTCTGGCACCTGCATTCAATTCCCTTGGCAACTTAGGTAGGGATTGTCTGAACTCTGTCTGAACTTCTGCTGCTGCCCTGGAAACCCCAATCTAAGACCAATTTAGCTTGATATGCAGGTCTTCCTTTCAAGTGTGGAGCTCCAAATTTTTTACAAGGGAGCAAAGACCTAGGGGGAGGGGGGCTCCCAGCTCTGACTTTGCAGGCAGTTGACAGTCAGTTGCTGTTAGCATTTTGATAGAGAGAGTGCATTAGAGCTTGAATTTTCTTTGTGTGTGGTGGGATAGGGATCTACCCCTTCAGGTTCCAGGGCTGCTGCCAGGCTCTAGGCCAAGCTATTATTTATTATTGGTACCTTTCCTGGTGTCTGCTCAGGTCAGGTTTCTGGAGTGGTGCAGTAGGGATCTTGACTTGGATGATGGCTAGAGAAGAGCCTGCTGGCCCCCACAAACAGCCAACCACGAACATGTTCATGAACAGTGCTATATTTGTGGTTATTCGTGAGTCCCTGTTCGTGGATGGCAATGAACAACAAACATCATGTTCATTGTTTTTTTTTCTGTTCGTGCCCATCTCTATCCGTGATTTCTATGGTGCAAATTCTGTTTTCAAGCATTGACTGTTGGATGGCCTGTTCTGGCACTGAGAAGCTTGGATAGGTATTTCATGTAACAAAATTTAAGAGGTGACCTGCTACCTGAAGATTGCAAATGCAGTGTTAGATGAAGCTCAGTAGATAAAGAGTTCCACAATCCTGATCTCACCACAAAGGTGCTCTATTCTTTGGTACTCACCCACGTAGCTTCTGTTAGTGGGAGCACACTAGACTTGTACATGGGAGTTTGTTTCATTACTTCCATTTTTGTTTATTTCAAAAGGCTCTATTACTGGGTTATTTCATATGGTTTTGTTTCATTGTTGTTTCTTTTGTTGTTGTTGTTTTGTTTTCATAATTCTATTTTATTATTTTCCATTAGTTTCAATGAAGCACCCCTTCCCCTTCTCATGTCTCTATATTTCTGGTTTTGCGTTCAAAGTGGACAAACTCGGAAGGATTATAGTATTCCCTGAGGACACCCAAATTCACCCTGAGGATGCCAAATTCAAACAGTATCACCAAAAGCACTACAGGTACTTAGCTTGAAGAATAATATCACTAGGAAGAGGCAGACTGACAAGGCAACTCCATTTGGTGGCACAAGGAGGGTAAGGCATCTGGGCCTGCTAGCAGGCAGCAGCAATAAGACCTTGAGGTAGATTTGTGGTCCCTTCATTCGACAGTTTGGAGGATAAAGCCTTAAAGCTAGAATAGCAGATTTAATGGAATTTCAATGTAAATGTCCCTCGATCCTGCAGAAAATCTCATCTGATGGTGGGATTTTCAGTAGAATGAAACTTCCTTATCTCTTCCATCCCACTGCAGTTCCAAATGCCTCCCAATGCTACTCCTGGTAGGCAGGGACCCACAGGAACAGCATGAGGGAATCCGAGCTGCTTTCAGCCCACTGCATATTGTATATTTGCTTTGTATTTGGTGGTTGTTGTGGGTTTTCCGGGCTGTATTGCCGTGGTCTTGGCATTATAGTTCCTGACGTTTCACCAGCAGCTGTGACTGGCATCTTCAGAGGTGTGGCACCGAAAGACTGGGATCTCTCAGTGTCAAACTGCAGCAGCAATAGATATAAAATAAATACAAACTGCTTTGTATTTATTTTATATTGTGATTTTGATTTCATCTAACAAACAAAACTGAACTAAACACAAGAGTCAGATGAAACAGAGAGGCACATATCCCAAAAGAGTCACTCTGGAGGCAAAGTTAGTTGCAAACCGTGTTTGAGATGAGATGGCTGTCTACAGAAGCGGGGAGGTGTGGCTAGGTCCAGGATAAGATTGTATATAGGTTCCAAAAGAAGCATAGTATACATAGTATAAATAGTTATACATTTAAATAGTATAAAATCTACAAGCAGTACTGTAGCAAGAAAAATGAGGCAGCTTACAAAAGAATCTCAATGTTCTGAGATAGCGCTCTCTAGTTTAGTATATCAGAAATATTTGTACCATCCGTTTCATCTATCAGAATAAGGTACATCAAATAACAACCACCATAATGTATAATCATGGTCTGTGGTTTTCAAAAGTGCCTGCTGAATTCTTGAATAACCAAAAAATATACTTTTTTAAAAAGGTGTCTAGCTAGGAAGAGCTACTGGGTATTGATCCCCAGGAATATATCAGTGCCTTTGAACAGTGACTTAGATTCTGCTGAATATAACTGCTTCACAAGGTCTGCTGGCAAATTTCACATAGCAGGAGTCCTTTGTCAAGAAGAACCTGTGCTGTGAAAGGCTCTTCTTCAGGAACTCCACAGGGCTCTGAGTACTTTGACATTTCAATTAATTTAACAGCTTGTCTTTTTCTGCATCTGCTTACAGAGTTTGACAATTGTGTGACTTAAATTATAAATGCAGGGCTTTAAACATCTTATTTCTTCATATATATTTTCATTTTTGGTTTCCTATGACTGTGAAGGTTTTTAAGGGAGACTTAATGAAACGATCAAAATAAACACAGAGCTAGGGAAAGACTGCAAAGTAAACTAGGACCGTTTCTTCAAGAATATTTTGTATTGTTTCTATTAAATCAGAGAGAACATTCTCAAGTCATTTGAGTATTTTCAAATCTGAAAACATTGTAACTCAAGTTTTCTACAGTTCCTTTTGCTCTAAATTCTGTTAACCAGTTGATACAATTTGCTATGTAAAACTATTTTTCGTACAGGCAGCACAGGATTCTGGTGTAATAGAGAGAATACTAGACTCGAATCTAGGAGACCCAGGTTCTAATTCCCGCTCTGCCATAGAAGCTGGCCAAGTGACTTGGGCCAGTCACACACTCTCAGTTTAACCTACCTCACAGAGTTGTTGTGATGATAAAATGGGGGAAAGAAGAATGATATGAACTGTCTTGGGTCCCCACGGAAAGAAAGGCAAGGTAAAAATTGAATGAATGAATGAATGAATGAATGAATGAATGAATGAATGAATGAATGAATGAATGAATGAAGTATCTGGAAAGAAGTGTGTTGCACAATTCTTCCTTCCATGTTGTTATGCCCTGGGGAACTTTACAACTCTTGTTATAGATTAGTTTACACTACAGCAGCTGCATACCTCACTGTCTCCCTGGCCAGGAAATCTCTCATTCTTCTTCGGTCACAGAATATAGTACATAAGTACTCCAGTATTTCCATTGCTTCCCTAATGTCTTCCAGAGAGTGCTGCTGCTTTTCATGCTTTTCCACATGGGAACATTATACCCCAGGGTAGAAATGTGCACTCAGGAAACTGCTAATCCAAATGAAATTTCCCACTTGTGCCAGTTTTGGTAATTTGTCTAGTGGTGCTTTGATGTCTGCACTGCAGCTGCGCTCTGTTTTCAGTTTCCATTTCTCCTGAACCATATTTAAGTTGCTATTTCCCCATGTGAAAAGGGGATAGAGAGTGACCAAGAAAGTCAGCAGATCATGTATCACTTACAATTCAAACAAAGAGGGCATGTAAAGAAACAATATTAGTGGCTGGCCACTGTCTTCCACTAAAAGGGGAATGGATTGTGGTCTTATATAAATATATTTAACCAATAACTGACTAACATGTTACAAGCTGAGGCTTCATGAAGCAATCTTTATACTAAACATTAGATAAAGATTTCTTCTCAGTGTTAGCTGTCTTACTGATGTAATCCATGATTATTTTGGTAAGGTTCCTAACCTGTGAAGAACAGTGAATGGTTGAAAAGTAAACATGCTTCCAAGTCCTATGCACTGACAAGCTAATATCACTGGTTTCATTTTATTTACATGGAGAGAATATAAATCAAAACAATTATGGCAAATTACAGAAAATGGACGAAACATCAGGTCACCTGCCAGCCCTGAATGTCAGGCGGATGGGCAATGTCTTTGGCGACCCGTTTATATTTCATACCACCTGCAAAATAAGCAGCATACCATAAGTATATTTAAACTAAAAATTCTTCTATACAAGTTTCTATATAAATTTCTATGTAAATTGGATACTTACCAACTGTACCTGTTGAATGAAGTGGCAGTTACGCTACACAGGAGACTTGTTTGGAATAGAGCACCTACTGTATACTTATCATACACTAATTGCGTTGGTTTATTATTGACAGTTACCATTTTTGAATATAATTGTATGACTCTTATGTTTATTGATAGAAGAATTAATCGGGAGAATTAAGAGAATGATTCCATGCTATTAAAAGCTTTTAACTGGGTATAATTGCATGTCTTTCCTCCTATGGTTTCCAGCTCCTTTGCACTAGTACTTTTGAGGAGGATAGCCTCTTCTTTTTTTCAAATTACAGAAAGTGACAAGAGTGTTGCCAAGTAGGCCCCTTCTCCTGCTTTAAGGCCTGCCATGAACTGTGTTAAAGTTTCCTGCATCACTATTTGCTGCTGCACCAAAGACTGCCTTGCACGTGTGTGTTCTGGTACACGTGTCAGTTTCCTGCCTGCGTGTTAATTGCCTTGCTGCTACACTAGACTGTGTAGTTCCCTGACTCCATGTTTGGTTAACTGCACAAAGGACTCTTTTCCTGGGCAACCCTGCCCAGACTTATATCTGGACTTCCCAGTGTGTGTTTGGACTTTACTACAAGTGTGCCCCATGTCTGCATTGCCATCTGCCACGGACCGTGCCTGTTCCCTGCTTTGGACTGTGTTTTAAGTGCTGTTCCCCCTGCCTCCATGGAAGCCTGCCTCATATGGGCCCAAGCCGCTGCTAGCAGCCGGGCGCCTGCCGGGGAAACCTCCAGCGAGCCTGGCTAGGCGCTCCCTGGTCAGTTCCCGCCTGGAGCCTCCCGCGGGCCGGTCGCCGAGCTTGCCCTCGCTCCCGGGCAGCCTGCTATCCAGCCCCAGCTATGCCCAGCCGGCATCCATGTTCTTAGGCAGCCAGAAGACCCAGAGGAAAAGACTGCTTTGGGAAGCCATTTCGGCGAAGCGGGCACACCACATCCGCAGCGAGAGTACCTCGCCCCGCTCTGCATATCTTAGGAGCCGCCCCGGAGAAGGAACTAAGTGCCGACCATCCCAAGCACTTAGAGAATGCATCTCAAAGAAACCTCCGCATTCCAGAGCTGATGACATCAGGGCAAGCCCTGTCCGCTGGAACATCCTTTCAGCCCACTTGGATTTCCCCCTCCCTCTTTTGTCCCCTTTTCCTGAGGTGTCACTTATCATAATCAGATTACCAAAGTGGCCCATCCAATGTTAGAGCGAGTGTTAAACTACGCTGCGGAATTAAACGCCGAGCTGGTCAGAGAGGCAAAAGCTTTATTTGAGGAAGTTACATACTTGAGGGAAAGGGGAGAGATAGATCCTAGCTATCTGACTACATCTTGCAGAGAGAGAGAAGAAGTGTGGCAGGAGAGAGAAGAAGCAGGATATTGCCCTGTTTAGCCCAATAGGAGACAAGACAAGGAAATGACCCCCAGGAAACAAGAGAGGTGCTACTCTCACTGTCCTAACTAAGTGATCCTTGCTGCCCCCTGCATGGTAGGCTCTTCTTACTTCTTGCTGCTGCAGTACACCAGACATTGTTATTTCTAACACCCCTTCTCAATGTCTAGTGTACAAAGTCCACAAAGTTCAGTCTTTCTCGTAGACTTTGAAATTTCTCTTTGGCAAGTGGCTTGGTGAGGATGTCTGCTATCATTTCTTCTGTAGGGCAGTACTGTAGCTCAACAAGTCCATCTTCTTGCATATTTCTCACAATGTGATTCTTTATGTCAATGTGCTTGGTTCTTGATCCAATTCTTTCTGTATTTGCAAGCTTTATGCAAGATTGATTATCTTCATAGAGTTGTATAGGTTTGGGTTCATTTATCCCAAAGTCTTCTAATAGTTGTAGAATCCACTTGAGTTCTTGGCATGCTTCTGCTGCTGATATGTATTCAGCTTCTGTAGTTGATGCCGCTACTAGGTCTTGCTTTCTGCTTGTCCAACTGATTGCTCCTCCACCATAAAAGAATACTCGTCCACTGGTAGACTTTCTGTCTGTGATGTCTTCTGCCCAGTCAGCATCCATGAATCCCACTAGTCTGGGATTGTCGCTTGCTGGTAGATTGAGCTTCAGTTGTGCAGTACCTCTCAGGTATCTTGCCAGTCTTTTGACTGCTTGCCAGTCATTCACACTTGGTGATGCATTTTTCCTGCACAGTATTCCAACTGCTGCTGCTATGTCAGGTCTGGTCACTGTACTTATGTAGAGCAGTTTTCCAATTGCTTCTCTGTACACTTTGATGTTTCTCAGAGGTTCATTGTTTCCATTTTGTTTCAGGAAATCTGTTTCCATTGGAGTACATGTTGGTTTTCCATCTTTCATGTCCATGTAGTCTAGGAAATCCATGATCTTTTGCTTTTGATTGAGAAGATAGTTTCCATCTTCCTCTCGCTCTATTTGAACTCCAAGGTAAAAGCTGACATTTCCAAGACGCTTTACTTCAACCTCTTGGTTCAGGTGCTGAACTATTTCATCACAATCTTGTTGATCTTCATAACAAAGAAGAATATCATCTACAAAAATCAGAATAAAAGTCCATTTGTTGTCTTTCTTTCTTGAGTACAGGCAGCGTTCTGCCCCGCCTTGCTTGAATCCTTCTTTGATGAGCATTTGGTTCAGTTTCTGATTCCAGGCTCTTGCAGCCTGTTTTAGTCCATAAATGCTCTTCTGCAGTTTGCATACAAGTCCTCTGTCTTTGGACTGTTCAAATCCAGGAGGCTGTGTCATATACACGTCTTCTTCCAGCTCTCCATGAAGAAAAGCAGTTTTCACATCCAGATGCTCCACATGCATCTTCCTTGCGGCTGCTATGCTCAGTAGTGTTCTTACTGAAGTGTGTTTCACTACTGGTGCAAAGGTTTCATCATAGTCTTCTCCATACTTCTGGGAATATACCTTTGCAACTAGTCTTGCTTTGTACTTTTGTACTTCTCCATTTGCATCAAGTTTGGTTTTGAAAATCCATTTGCATCCTACTGTCCTTTTTCCAGGTGGTAGTTCTGTGAGAATCCATGTCTTGTTCTGGATCAGAGAATCAATTTCCTCTTTTGCAGCTTTTCTCCATTTCTCTGCTTCTCTTGCTGGCATTCCTTCTATGTCTTCCCAGCTAGAAGGTTCTGGTACAGCTTCTGTTTTTGCCAGGTAAGAGAACTTCAGTGGTGGAACTCCTTTGTTTGTTCTGTCTGAGCGTCTGACACTTGGCTCTGCTTCCCCTTCTCTTTCAGTGGGCTCTGCAGGTGTCTCTTGCGTCTCAGTCAGGTCCCAGAGTTGCACAATCTCTGGCTGCTGTGCTGCATCAGCTTCCTTTGGTGTAGACTCTCTGGTGTCAGGCTTGCTTGCCTTCTCTTCTTCATCAATGTGCACCACATGGCGGACCTTCACCGTGTCTGTCTCTGGGTTGAGGATTCGATATCCCTTGCATCCCAGTGCATATCCAACAAATATGCCTGCTTCTGTTCTGAGATCCATCTTAGACCTCTTTTCCTTCGGAACATAAGTGTAGGCTTTTGATCCAAACACTCTCAGATGCCTTACATTGGGCTTGCGGTTGTACCACAGTTCAAATGGTGTGCTGCTTGCACCCTTTGTAGGTAGCATGTTCTGCAGATAGGCAGCAGTGTTGATAGCTTCTCCCCAATATTTTTGAGGTAGCTGTGCTTCTTGCAGCATGCTCCTGCACATTTCTAGAGAACGATTTTTCCTCTCTGCTATCCCGTTGAGTTCGGGGGTGTATGGCACGGTCAGGTGATGCTCTATTCCTTCAGCTGCTAGGAAGCTTGTCATCTCCTTCCCCGCGTACTCGCCTCCATTGTCTGTGCGGATAGCCATTGGTTTTCTCTGGAATCTGTTCTGCACCATTGCCAGGTACATCTTGAATTTTTCCAGTACTTGGCTCTTTTCCTTGAGCAGGTAAATCACAGTAAATCTTGAAAAATCATCAGTAAAAGTCAGAAAGTACTTACTTCCACTGGGGGTTACTGTTCCCATGGGTCCACAGACATCACTGTGAATCAGCTCCAGTGGTCTTGTCGTCTGCTTCTCACTCTGTTTGGTGAAAGAAGGTCTTGTGCCTTTGGCTTGAATACAGCAAACACATTTCTCTGCATCAGGACATTTTCTCATTTGCAAATCATTAGTCAGATTCTGCCTTTCAAGCTGATATATATAATCCATATTAGCATGTCCAAGCCTTCTATGGATAAGACTAGTACAATTCTTGTGAGTGCACTTTTCAATTAAATTCACTGCGCCTTCAGAGCAATCCAGCATATACAGGCCATCTTCTAATGTGCCTTGTGCAATAATTCACCATCATTGCTAATAAAACATTTCTCTCCTTTGAATACAGTCTCGATTCCTTTCTTGGCCATAGCAGAAACCGATATTAAATTAGATTTAAGTTCAGGTACGTATAGACAATCAGTGATCTGCACTTCTCTAGTTTGGCCACTGGGTAGTGCACAACATGCAGATACGGTCCCTTGTCCCTGAGCCGTTAAAGCCTCTCCATTTGCCGTATACAATTTGTCGTGGCTTTCTTTCATCTCATTAAAAAACTTCTCTTGATTGCATAGGTGGTTAGTACACGCACTGTCAATTGCCCATTTGCATGTGCTTTGATCATTTTTACCAACATTTAAACAATTCTTATCAGATCTGCTTTTCCTTTGACCATCGGTATTAGGTGACTTAATGGCTGCATTAGCATTCCTAAAGCCCTTTGTTCCCATCCATCGTGGCGGTTGCTTGGTAACTCTCTGTGAATCACGAAACCAACAGTCTTCCTTTAAATGTCCTTTCTTTCTGCAGACGCTGCAGGAGAAATCCCTTCTTGAACTGACTCTTAAAGCTAGCTCTCTTGGCTCACTTATATGATCCAGTTTGCTAAAACTTTCCTCTTGCAGTCTTGCAAGTACATAGTTTAAGCTTAAATTTTCTCTCATTTCCAAAACATGTACTATGTTTGTATAAGATTGAGGAAGACTAGACAGCAAAATTATAGCTAGATCCTCATCCTGGATCTCCTTTCCGAGGGATCTTAATTTCTGTGTTAATTCCATGAAATTTGCAATATGATCTTTCAGTTTTTCCTGTGGCTTCATCTCAATCCGATACAATTGCCTCATTAGCAAAATTTTAGTTTTAATTGATTCTTGACGGTTTATTTCTAGAAGAGACGTCCACATTTGTCTAGAAGTGGGCTCATGAATAACTCTTATCAATTGTTTATCACTTAAAGCATTAATGATAATAGATCTTGCCTTATTGTCGTGCTTGACCCATTTGACTTCCTTCTGAGGATCTCCAGTCGGTTTTTCATCTGTTATTGCAGACCAGACGTCCAGTTGAATAAGATGGGCTTTTATTCTTTCTGCCCAAAGATCGTAGTTCCTCCCGTCGCCTAGTCGGTCGATCTGGAACCCCTGCTGTGCTCCCCAGGAGTCCGCCATCTTTCCTCTATTGTCTGCCCTCTGTGCTTTAGCCTGCGGCTACGGCAGAACTTTTATTGCTCTCTCTTAACTTCAGCTTACGTTAATTGCCTCTGTGGCCCATTACCCTGTTAGAGCGAGTGTTAAACTACGCTGCGGAATTAAACGCCGAGCTGGTCAGAGAGGCAAAAGCTTTATTTGAGGAAGTTACATACTTGAGGGAAAGGGGAGAGATAGATCCTAGCTATCTGACTACATCTTGCAGAGAGAGAGAAGAAGTGTGGCAGGAGAGAGAAGAAGCAGGATATTGCCCTGTTTAGCCCAATAGGAGACAAGACAAGGAAATGACCCCCAGGAAACAAGAGAGGTGCTACTCTCACTGTCCTAACTAAGTGATCCTTGCTGCCCCCTGCATGGTAGGCTCTTCTTACTTCTTGCTGCTGCAGTACACCAGACATTGTTATTTCTAACATCCAAGCCATTCAGTAACCCATTAGAGCCTTTGTTTTAATCTGTGAGAACCACCAAGTACAGCACCAGCCCCAGGGTACATTTTGGGGTATTTAAGACAGCCTCTCAGACCGCATGGTGCTCGTGCCATTCCCGTCCTGTCCCAGCCACGCGCGTGCCATCCTATCCAGAATCCCTTGCTGTCCATCTGTGGTCCCAGTGCTGGCATTGGGCCACCTTGCTGCTGTGTCTCTGCTTCGCTACAGGATTGTGAGTATTCCCCACCATCGTTGGGAACCAGCTAATGCGAAAGTCTCTGTATTTCCTACTCTGTATTTCTTAGATCTTGTGTGTTCTCTTGTATGCTTGTGCAAGTTTAGGCTTACGCCACATTGTTAGCAAATACACGTGTTTGGAACCTATTTGTAGTCTGCCTCTTTTTCACTAGAGTGTCTGGGATCGGGACCTCCGTAAACATAGGTTAAGATCCGCGCTAATTTTAAGTTACAGACTGCTAAAGCTAATTTCCCCCTTTAATAAGAGCAGTTCTGGTAACAAGAGCTAGATTTAAGTGAAAGCTAACAAAAAAACTAGCAAGGTATCAGGTTTCAGAATTGTCATCTTCAAGTCACTTCGTTTTCTGGTCAGACCTTAACCCCTTCCACTGTGACTTTTCTGATCATGATTGCACACCAGGATATTTCCCTTTTAGCAGAGGGCAAGACTGATAAGCAGAGCTGTACTCAGCAGAGCTACTCTCATAGAAAAAGAGCGATTTCACACACACACGCAGTCTCCTGGCCCATGTGGCTATTAGTCCACATGGATCCAATGTAGGGCTGCCAGTCCCCTGCTCCTAGTCTCTGCCCCCCCCCCTGCTGCCACTTCCCCACTGAGGAATGGGCCTGGAAGGCAAAAAAGCTCCTGGGCCAGAGTACAATGGGTGTGCTTTCCACAGGCACAACATCATCACTTCCTCAGATGTCATCATGCCTGATGGTGGGCATGCTCCCATGCTTCACAGGGGCAAAAATTGGCCCCTGTAAAGGGTGGGAGCATGCCCACCGCTGGGCATGATGACATCACTTCTGGAAGTGACATCATCGTGCCTGTTGGGACTGGAGCATGTGCCTGCAAAGAGACTGGGAGGGTAAAGGGACCTGGCAACCCTAGACCCACACCCCTGCAAATAAAGTTCTGGGGATCTGAAAGAACTGCTAGAGGGAGGAGAAAGTCGAGAAGATCAGCAGCCCTTGTGCAATCCTTGAGCCCCAATTTTCTGCTTGGGGATATAAACCCTTGGCTGGAGTTTGAATTGTGTCATTCAGTTTCTTCTATTTGTGAAAGTTATCTTACATCTTGTACAGCCTAGTCTGACCAGCTGTCTGATATCTTCTCTTTACATCTGTCTATATCCTGTTGACTGTAAACACCGCTTTGTAAACGCAGCATTGCACTCCACCCTTTGGAACAGCCTTAGAGTAGCATCTGTGGTGTACCTTCCACAATTCACCATGTAAGATACTTGAGGACTGGAATAGAGTTTATTAAATGGTGAATTTCATACAGTGACAGAATTCCCATATATTCTATTACTTGATATATTCGTAGCTGACTTATGGTGTCCTTTGGTGGGATTTTCATATCAAGAGACTTGCCCGCCTCTGCAACCCTTGTCTTTGCAGGAGGTCTCCCATCCAATTACTAACCAAGACCAACCCTGCTTATCTTCCACGATTGATGAAATTGGGCTTACTTTATTACTTACTTTATTACTCATTGAATCCAAAAATCAAGGAACAAGAAAAAGACACAAGCATTCAGTAACAATATTGTTCATTCCAAGAAGGCAAGGACTTTTAAAAATTATCAGTGACTTTTAAACACAATTAATATATTTTTATATATTATATATATTATATTATATTATATATATTTTTATATATTTTATATTATATATATTTTATATATATTTTTATATATTTTATATTATATATATTTTATATATATTTTTATATATTTTATAGATATATATATCTATAAAAGCACAACTGCCACCTCTAGCTATTGTGAACTTCAGCTGTAGACATTTTAATTTGTATTGCTTTCCTTAATTTTGGTCAAAGTGTTTCAAAACTCCATTTTGTGATTACAAAGCTTTAACAGAAAACGTGTTTACTAACATGAGAAGTTTCCTTTGTGGCTGATATTGTCAGTGGAAACCCAAGCACTCTTCCTTTTTTGAATGATAAGGGTCATTGTAGATGTGTTAAAGTTTGCTGGAAGGGTCTTCCTTTTATGCTAATCCATCCTTAAGTGTGGATGTGCAATCACCTTTGTCCATCAAACCAATGATTCTGTCTTCCACACACGTTGTCTGAAGTGTTTTTCTTTGTATTGTTCTCTGTGATGTATTTATTTAGTATATTTTACCCCCACTTTTTGCCCAGGTGAGGACTCAAGAAGACAGCTTACAAAAATGTACCTTAAAAAAAAATCAACATAGTATTAAAAACAAGGGCGGGGGCGGGGGGGGGGAGAATAAACAAAAACATCCCTAGTTCACATTCACCAAGTCAATCCAACTGGCCCTGGTTATGGGCTGTAATCTATGGGCTAAGAACACCCAAATATGTCCAAACTATAAATACCGGTAGCAGAAGCAAGCCCTGGGAGGCCCATTCCCGTGTTTTTCTTCCCGCCGGCCATGGAAGTGATGGTGAGAGAGAAGGCTGGGGGCAGGGATTCTCTGCCCCCACTGGGGAACTGGCAACTCTGTTCTACAACATCTGTTATTTGCAGCTTTTCATATAAACACATCGGCATAATGAATCTAGACTGAATGTAGCTGATGAATTAATTTCTGGTTCAAAAAAGCTTATACTGTGATAAATTTTGTTAGTCTTTAAGGTCCCAGTAGACTTTTGTTCTATTTAGCCCTTTTGTTAGCTAGAATGCTGGAAGTTTAGAAATTTGAAGTCGTCAGGATTGGTAGTAGTTTTCTAGTTTTCTTAATTTCTAGTTGGTAGTAGTAAATGTTCTGGACTCTTCAGTGTGTCAGGAAAGACAGCCATCTGGGAATACAAGAACTCTCTGCAAGAAAGCACTCTGCCTGCCCTCCATCACAATCCCCATCTCCCCACTATAAGCCTGCCCAACAACTTATGCGTCCCTTCCAAAATGGGAAAGGCTTGCAAAAAATACTAAATACTAAAAAAAATACCAAACAAGTGTTGAAAGTTTACATCTAGTGCAAACAGTAGATGATTCTAAAAGGTATAGTTTGATCTATGCTAATAAAATCTTTGGAAATTTGGTTTGAATGAAATAATGCGTGAATTGATTAAGACTGATGAAAATGAGTTACATGATGAAACTGACTTTTAACTTATTACTCACAACAGAACTGTAATTGAAATGCATAGCAAACATTTATGGACGAATGTAATTAGATTTATTTGATTAGGTTTTGATTTCCAAAACTTTTTTCTATCTTCAAACATCCATCTAAGAAGAAAACAGTGGTGGTGGGATTGGGTAGGTGTTTTCATATGTATAAATATATTCATTTTGTTAATGAAGTTCATGGAATTAGGCATGCTAAGAAATTTGACACAAACACAATCTTCTGGCAAACTTACCTTGCTCAAAATCCCTTGATTACACATAAAGCCAACTCCTGATTGGATCACCTCAACGTTCCGGGGCAAAGTTCATCTGTGAAAGTAACTTTGTGCCAGCACACAGTCTGAGAACTAAATAATCCTATTTACAGTATTTAACAGTATTTAACAGTATTATCCAAGGATCATTGAATTAACCAGATTATAAAGTAAAACAGTCCCTTGCAGTTCACCCCTTCTTCACACCTGTGCAGCCAAACATATCCTTTAAACAACTGACATTTGACACATTGCATTAACTGTTCTTTGTCCCCCCCCCCTCAGAATGAAGAGGCAGACACAAGAGTTGGGAACTAAAGGACCACTTTATTATTAACAACAACACGGCAAGGGCCTAACTAGCAGTACAGGTCAGGCCCTGAGGTTGCTCTTGGACCTCCACCCTGACCTGTCTGGGCGAGCCACCCGCTGCCCCAAGTGCAAGCCATCCATCATATGGCTGGAACTCGGCCTGGCCTGGCCATATGGTTCCCCCCTTAAAGCTCCATCAGGCTTGTCTATGGGTTTCTCACCAGGGCATCTGTCCTTGCAAAGGGCTGCAAAGCCAGCTGCTCCTGACAGACCCCAATTCCCCACCTGAAGCACACAAAAAAATTATGCAGTAAGTTAAAAATCTCACCAATACATGCCCTTTATTATATCCCTTTTACAAATTGGAGGTGACACTGGATGAGTGGTGGGTGGGACTGCAAGAAGCAGACTGTTTGTGTTAAAAGGCAAAACTATTGTGCAATCAGATACATGATCCAAATTCATTTGTGTTCTGTTTTTTTCTTTTTCTCCAAATTTTCTTTCAGGTTTCTCCCTCTCTCTTTCCTGTTAATTTGCCACCTTTCTAGATCAAGGAATCCAGTTTCTTGCCTTGTCTGTTACCAAGCCACTTGTTTCTTCTCCCCCCTCATTCTCCCACACCTCCAACAGCATCATTTACACTCTAAGCTCCAGCTTTTCTTCTCAGTAAAACTACTTTTCTATTTCAAATTTCTTGCTTTGATTTGGTGTGGTGGTTAAGAGCAGCTGGACTCTAATCTGGAGAGCTGGGTTTGATTCCTCACTCCTCTGCTTGAAGCCAGCTGGGTGACCTTGGGTCAGTCACAGCTTCTCAGAGCTCTCTCAACCTCACCCACTACACAAGGTGATTGTCGTGATTGAAGATAATAATAACACACTTTGTAAACCACTCTGAGTTGGCATTAAGATGTCCTGAAGGGAGTATATAAACCAAAAGGTTATTATTAACTCTTAAATTTTTTTCCCATGGTGATTTTACCTGTTACTTTAACCAACTTTAAGTATTTCTATCTGTTTGAATCTTTGTGTGTGTGTGTGTGTTCACCCCTGTGCAACTTCCCTATCCTGGAACAGAAATGGTAAGCATTCCTTGCCATACTATTATTATTTAGAGGTGTACAAAATGAAACAAATAAGCCAGAAATACATTCAGAAATCACTGGTTCATTTTCTTAAACCATCCTCCAGGATGGTGAAACAAATTTGGGAAAATATGTTAATGTCTCCTCCCACTGAAAAGTTTGTGTTTTGGTTCAGTTCTTAACATGCGGAGACGTTGCAGGCAGGCAAGCAAGCACTGGACCAGCACTGGCTGGTGGCAGCATCTGTAACTGTTCCCCTTAACAGCAATCAACCAATTGGATCCCAAGGGGAGAAACTGAGCCCTAGCATAGCAGCATGTCAACACCACTGCATTGGGTGGCTCAGGAATCTTCTTGCTGCTCCATGTTGCTCTGGCGGTGGCCTCCTCATTGGGGCGCAATATCCTGCTGCCTTGTCTGGCTGCCACCGCACCCTCCCTCAGCTTTTGGGCTCCCTCTGCTTGCTTGCCAAGAAGGTCTGGAGTGGGCTGGGTGCTCAAGTCCAGGGGGTCAGGACACTCCCCTGAACATAACTGAAAATAATGGGTCAAGGAACACCAGAAGACACTTCATCTTGCCCAAAAAAGATTTCCTTGACTTTCTTAGCTCTGATTAAAACTGTTAACCAAGTGTTAAATGAGCAGAGATAGCAGTGCTGTGCACAGTTTGTGCAGACACCAAAGTCTTTCCAGGTCAGTATTCCACATAGACTGGGTTCCCTTCATTTTCTTGACTGAGATGGTGATTTTGGCTTCCGTTTAACTTCTTGTCCTTCATTGTTCAGCTCTCGGTTAATGTCTTTAGTTAAAAAATGGAGAGTGGGCAACCTGCCAAGTCTCCCACCTTTATTGGTAAAAAATAGAAAAAAGAAAGAGGGTCATCCCTCATTCCCTCAATGTCACATTAACAAAAACCCCATTCCCAGTCTCACTGTGGTGGACTGTTTTAGGAAGAAGAGCAATCACTGGTGTTAGAGGCTGTGAGTGAAACATAACACAGACCCCCATGTTGATGGGCAGCATCCTCCCCCCCAACATTTCTCTGCTATTGCCCTATAACTTTTTGGGTATGGTATGAAATAGCATTATGGCCCTGTCAAGTGAAGATAGATCGAGGGCCAAATGCAAAAGATCATGGTAATATATTATGCACGGTCCACTCTGTTCAAAAACACAGTAATTATCAAAGAAGAACATGTGCTCAAAAGCAGAGGGCATTGAGTTAAGTGTCAGCTCCAGCAAGTCTCTCCATTGTGACAAGAAATCTGATGCTGAGATGAAGGCCTTTATGAGAAGTCTAGAAAAAGCTCCATGACAATGCTCTTTCAGGCTTTTCAGTTCTGGAGTTCAAAGATCAGAGCTGAGGATGGAGTTCAGCCAGATCCAACTACATCAACTCTGGCAGCTCTTGAGTGTTGAAAGACAGAATTTACACCCTCATTGTGGGAATAAAACTACAAAGTGCAGGGAAACATAGCATTAACAGGCAACAGCAGGACACAAAGGTAACTTATTGGCAGAATCATAGAGCATGAATGTTCTCACATCCCTATGGAACATCACACCTGCATTTGTGGATTACCTACAGTGGAGAACCTTTCCCACTACCTACTTTATTGTCCATTATATAGTGTACCCAGAGCTAAATTCTTGGCCAGAATCCTAGCAGTCACAAACACATATTCTGAAATTGAGAAGATGGTGTTTTTGTTATCTCTGATAAACATGTGTCTTACAGAGTCTCTCAGTTTGCACTCGCAGCCAAAAAGATAAGATCTAAGGTGATATTGAATTAGGCTGTTTCGTGATTCCTAGGATAGTTTGGCATACTGTATTGTTTTAATTAATTTTAATTAACCTTTACAAACTGTGATAATGGATTTAACTGTTTATTAGTCGATGTTTGGTAAATTGTGACAGCCTATGGCTACAGACAATAAACTCTTGGACAATAAAGCATGAATGCATTTTTAAAATTTTGCTGCAATGTGCTGGTTGGCAATGGAGCACTGTCCTACTTGGGCACTGCCCCCCCCTGCTTTGCAAGCCAGTTTCTCACCATTGTGTGTACCTGCTGATACCTGCCTTCTTTGAGGTAAATTAGTGTGTGTGTTTTGTGCTTAAGAAGAAATTTGTTAGATTGATGGGTTTTTGGAGTAGGAGAGGGAACTAATTGTTGGGATTTTAGCAAGTGTCCTATGTTCAGTCATGAAAGAGTTAAATTGTTATTCTGTTTGTTTAGTCAGATATTTAGTTAGCATAGGACTACTTAGGCCTCGAGTAAAATTTCCCTCCATAGAAAGGGGAGTTTTTAGTCTTAATGAAGGAATCTAGGATTGTTTTTGGATGAACCAGTTTATTGGGCCACAATTAACTAGAAACGTATACTAAGGTTTTATTGCTCTTTGTTCAGTTTAAGTTTCTCTCTCTAAGCTCCTACATCAAGATGTAGTTAGTTAGCTATTCTTTATTTTCTTACCAAATGTAACCTTTTCCCTGATTTGTAGTAAAAGTATTTTTTAGAGCTAAAACCACAGAAGTCAGTCTACTTATTTCTAATGTGCTAATATTAAACTCTGCAAACTTCTCTCTTTTTAATCTCACCAACCAACACTAATGGTTGGTAACTATGCAGTTTTGGGTTAAGTGTGAACACAGCCTCATTTCCCCAATCCCCCCTGAAAAGATCTCGGTGCATGTGTGTGTGTGCATGCACATGCATCCACCCAACACTTCCTTTAATGCCTTTCTCCAAGGATTCTTTGGGGTCAGTAAAAACCTAACCCTGTTGTTGTTGTGTGTGATCAAACTCTGTAGGTCAATGATTTGGAGGGAGGTCTTTGTTCTCTGCTATTTTGGAGCCGTTAAGTGAAAAAACAGTTTCCCCAGAACCTCATTTCTCCAAACCCCCTTGAAAAGATGAGACTGTGTGTGTACAAATGCAGCCAACACTTACCTTGTGTGTGAATAACAGGCCAAAATTCATGATGATGAAAAAAACCAAACAGATTAGATCTCAGCTGGCACAGGCCCACCTGGAACAAACCAATAATGGAACTGAGTTTGTTCCAAAACCCCAGATTCAAAATAGATTTTTTTCTGCACCCTACCTTAATATTAACATTGATAGGATTGTTTCACTGAAGGACCACAGACACAGGAATCCCATCTTTTGTTCAGGACAGGTTGCATCATCTTATTCTTGAATCCACATTTATACACAGGCACAAATCTACGCATGAAGGGTCCATTTTCATTGGCCATTGATTAGGTTCCAAGTTATAGGCAGGTAGCTTAAAAGTATATAAACTGCCTCAAAATCAATAGATATCCTAATACAAAATTAATCTGAATAATAACTTCCTCCCTATGTGCAAAGCATATGCTTAAGAGAGGTATCCTGTAAGCTACAGTGCCAGCGCTTAGATACTAAGTTCTTTACCAAAAAGGTGCTACGGTGTCCAATACACCCTTTACATAATTTTTGGCTGAATAAATTTCTCTTTATGATCCATAGAAGGTACAGGTAGAGATTATTTTAAGATTTTCAAAAAGTAAACATTCCCCCTATCTGTCCAAAACTTCAATAGAAAACAATTCCTCCCAATTTTTAAATCTAGGTTGGCCCATAATCTTAATTTAGTATGAAAATGAGTCAAATTGATATTGTTGTGATAATACACACCACAGTTCTCTTACTGCAGAAACTGTAGGAGGAACAGGATCCATTTTAGTATGAGAAGACCCTATGTCATAGGGATGTCCAGAGAATGCTGTTCCCTGCCATGTATGCTAGGGCCCACACCTCCATCAGATATGAAACATGAGACCCTTTGGGAAGACTGGGCTTGAAGCCGAGTGAATAGGCCTTTGGTTGCCTTTGGTTGCAACTGCTTTTTCCAGCTTGTGTTCTACCCTTTCACCTTATGTTTTGCCTGTATCCAACTACAAAGTAACAAAGACTTTAACATTTAACTTTAAAATTTCACCCTTTTGTTGTTCCGTCTCCACCTGCAGGAGGAGAAAATAGAAATATTTAATATAGACACAACTAATTTTTGGTACATATTTGGATACACACTTTCTGAAAGATTAACTGCTTATTTCTTATTTCATCTTTGAGAATCTACAGTGGAAAGGATAGAAATTGATTACTATTTATGGACTCTATTGGCTGTCCTAGTGTTTTGGGGATTGTGGATATTTTAAATACTACTTCTTATGTAATACCTAGTAGCACTTTGCACTTTATCACTGATTAAATCTTATAAACTATTGATATTCACTCCCGGTTGTGGTGTCACACCCAGGAGACCTTGTTTAGGTCTGTTTATCCGGGAGAACTTCTTTGTTTTTGCCTACTCCTGATTCAAGCTGGGTGAAGGGGGGCAGGCATTGCCACCTTCTCTGCTCCTGATCCCAGCTGGGTGATGGCAGTGGCGGGCATTACCACCTGTTCTGATCCTGATCCCGGCTGGGTGGAGGTGGAGGTGGGAATCACCACCTGCTCTGTGCCTGATCCCAGCTGGGTGAAGGGCAGCTGGCATTGCCACCTGCTCCACTCCTGATCCCAGCTGGGTGAAGGGGCTGTGGGCATTGCCCCCTGCTCTGCTCCTGATCCCAGCTGGGTGGATGTGGGGGGGTGGCCATCGCCACCTGTTTCACTCTTGATCCCAGCTGGGGGCAGGCGGGGGGCAGGCCTTGCCACCTGCTCTGCTTCTTATCCCAGTTGGGTGAAAGTGAGGGCAGGCATTGTTGTCATCTCCATGCCTGATCCCCACCTGGGCTTCCTGCCATGGCACACTCTCTGGAGAGATGGGCTTCCTCATCTGAGCTTCCCTCTGCAGAAATGCCCTCTAGAGGCACACCAGGGTAGGAAGTGAGTTGTCAGGAACATGATTAGCCTTTTATATAGTAGGGTACTGTAGCCTTGTACTTGAAAATGATATATTTATATTTAAACGGGAAGCTACAGTAAGAAAAGGTAAAAGCTAAATACACAAAACATGACTTTCATGGGTTTACACTTCTTTGATATTATTAATGAAGTTCATTTTTAATATTACACATATTTTCCATATTTTAAGACTAGCTTTGAGAAAACTAAGAATGCATCTAGAACACTGTAATAAATAGCTCCACTGGATTTAAAATGCATCAGGGCATATATTAAAAATGAGCCTGGATAAATTTCCATTGGTTTTACCATTGATGCTGTGCACAAAAGAGTACAATCATTCCCTAATAAACCTTTATAGTGATATGTGGTAGACAGTGCTCTCAAGCCATAGCTGATTTATGGTAACCCCTGGCAGAATTTTCATGGCAAGAGACTAACAGAGGTCATTTGCCATTCATTGCCTGCCTCTACAACCCTGGTCTTCACTGGAGATCTCCTAACCAAGGCTGACCCTACTTAGCTTCTGAGATCTGACAAGACTCACCTGGGCTATCCAGGTCAGGGCATAATGATATAGTGAAGAGCAAATAATTCTTCATATCAGGTATTATTATTTTTTAAAATACAATAATGGTGAATTTACATTCACATGACATATTCTTTGATGCCTAGTCTAGACATGGTATAAATAATGAAGATTCACAAACATCCAAACATAACTGCTTCCACTGTAACACAAAGTATTTTTTTTTAAAAATTCTTTTGTTTCCTTATTATGAATGGTTTGTATCCGCTTGTACCAGATCCAAGGGGCTCTTTAAACATTATTCTTGCAGCATTGGAGCAACTTCTCTTAAAGCAGCTCCCATGCTTCTGGGATGATTTAAAAATTACTCAACCATGCAGCTGAATACCAGCCATGCAGGTCCTAAATGTGATATAGTCCATTTAAATATTATCCTAGTTGTATCATGGGAGACATTTCTGTGAGCTGTTCTTGTGCTACTAGGACACCATTTAGAGAACCATTTTATTAACTTGGAAAATTAATGGATTTTTCTTGGCAAAAGTTAAACAGAGGCTGACAAGCAACAATGCAAAGTAATTCTTTCATAGGAGTCCCCCAAAGATTTTAGTGCAAACTCTTCAGAATCATTGTTGTCATGACATATTTTTCATTATCATGAACCAGTATTAAAATCCATCCATTAGCTTTGGTTATTAAATTAACATTCACATGTACTGAAAATTGGGACTTCAGCTATCCAATTTACTTTAATATAAAGTTTTTCCCCTCCCCAACTATTTCTCATCTGAGTGTAATGAAAAAGTCATCTGCTGTCATTAAAATAGATGCATTTTAGGAAACAAGCATGGTTTATTTAGTTACTACAACACGCTATCATTATAATAAGCTGTATTAAACCTAATTAAATGGAGCAAACCCAAAGCTAAAATCCTAAGGGTTTTATTCAGTAATAGATATTCTATCTGCAGACATAGGCAACCTAATTTGATCATGCACAAAGACTGCATCATTTGTTCAACAGAATAAGAAATCCCCTTTCATCCTGCTAACGTGATTAAAGTTCTCAAGCAAAAGAAAAGAAAGTATTCTCAATGACAACCACATCCAAGCAACTGTCAATTAGGGTCACACAAAGGGAGCTACATAAACCAAGAGTTCCTTGAATAGATCAGTCACCCTGACTGGCATTACAACCAACAAACATGAAGTCACTAAGAACCTTACCTAAAATTAACTCCATTCCCAGAACTGATAGACAGTTCAGGAATTAATTTGGAGGTAGGAAAGAGAAATGGGAAGAAACGGTCACCTTAGAAGTAGTAATGGATCCCACTGTCTCTTTCAGTACTTAGGAAAGCTGCACCAGTCATCACTGAGCTCTTACAATAAGGTGATATGTTCTTGCCCTTAATCTAGAAATGACCTTTTTCTGGCAATGGAGCACCAATCTATGCCTAAATATATACGGTTAAGAGGCAACACTTCTCCATCCCTAAGCTTTCTCTTTCAGTGAAATCCTAAGCAGAGTTACTACAGGCTAAGCCCATTGAAATGAAAGTGCCCAGAGCTAATGAGGATAGGGGGAAAGCTCTTTTGTCAACTTACTCAAGAGACTTAGTAAGGTACCTCCTGAAAAATGAGGGCAGGAGATTAGATGAACATTGAGAATGGACCCAGAGAAACCAAAGGAAACACCATGTTTCAAATGACAGATATATTGTCTCCAGTCACTAGCCAGGCAGAGAAGTGCTGCCAGATAAAGAGAAAGCAATGGTGGTCAGCCAATTGGGCCTCAGGATGCTTTCCAAGAAGGATATCTGAATATCCTATTCAGATATAGGAAATCCAGTTCCAAAGTTGTTCCTAATCCTCATTCAGAATCAAGAGCAGGAGAACACTTCTCTGAGAAAAGCGCAACCAGAGACAGTGAGCAAAGGAAGTCTGTACTTGTATTTCCCTTTTTGGTCATTCTTCATCAAGAGAGGTTCCATACAAATAAACCATTGTTATCCAACACCTACCAATACTGTAGGGCTGAAGGAAACCTAATCCATCTCAGAAGCTGCAGCTGAGATGACAGGCTAGAAATCTTTTAAATAAAGAGATACATTTTGATACAGCTGGTCATTCAGAACTGATGAAGGCTCGACTTCTTGACATTGGTGGAAGAACAAATACTGCATAAAGACTAACAAAGTAAAGACTAACAACATTGATTCCAGCATAAGCTTTCAGAGCTCACTTCCTCATTAAAGTTCATAACGGAATAAATGTTAGTCTTCAAGGTGCCACTGGACTTGTGTTTTGTTTTGCTACATAAACTAACACAGGTACTTCTCTGGATATTAAACTAAAAAAAAGAGTAGAAGGTTGTATGCTTTTATCTCTCATTGTATTTTTTAAAAGAGTGCATTTTTCTATACTTCATCATTGTGGGCAGTAATGGTTTTCTGTACATAGTGTTCATCCCTAAATGAGAGGAAGCAGAGTAAAAGGCCATAAGCTGCGGCTTATATCAAGAAGTGAATGAAGTTCTTTTCTCCCTTTGTTCTCTGTGATTCCTTGCTAGTCATTTTTAGAATGGGACATTTTTATGCAGTGCTTGATGGCTTTCTTCCTTCACTCCCCCAGACTGCCCTTACCAATGCCTGTTGAAATTGTAAACATTTTGCGCTTTTATAGCTGGCATCCTTTTCTTCTCATACAAGGTAGCCTTAAGTAAGACAGATAGTCTGTTTTCTGTATTGTGGCATGGATTTGTTTATGAATAATGAGCAGTACAGAGAAAATGATTAATAATTTAGGAGAGAAGAAACTGGAGTGAAAGGAGGTGGGGTAATACAAGCTATTTATTAATGAAGTACATTCAGAACAGCCTGGAAGAAAAAGCTGGAATGAGAAAAGGATTCATGTGTAAAAATTGTAGATGGCATATAAGGAAGAGAAGACAGCACAGGACAAAATAGAGCTGACAAATTGCAACTTATGGAGACACAGAGCAAAAAGAATGAGCAATCCATGCAGCGAAGTATCTTTGCAGAATATTAAGGATCTCCGAACAATTTCCTAAAGAAAGAAAAGTCCAGCAATAAAAGGAGCAATCAGTGCAGAGTCTTTCTGATTAAATACTAAAGGTTTAGCCAGTTACTCTATGACTCATGGAAAGGTCTTAATTTTTTTTTAAGATGAAGATGCAATGCTAAAAGGTAATTTCTTACAAACCTACAAAGAGATAGCATGAGGTACATGCATAGCATCTTTAAGTATGGAAATTAAAATGATGAACTTGATTTTAGTAAAGAGTATTCACAGAAAAAAACCCAGCATAAGTACTCCCATTTTACAAAGGAAAGATACGTTAAGAAGTGGGGAAGAGAAATCTCTGCAAGCAATCACTTTGTAGCACAAGGAATGCAAGTTGTTTATTTATTTTATTTTATTATTTTCAATTTTTGTTCCACTCTCCCCGCACAGGCAGACACAGGGCAGATTACATCCAATAAAACATACATGTATATTTATACTTTAAAACAGTTAAAACCAAAACAATCCAACCAAAACAATCCAAAGATGACAGCATTCAACTAATAGAAGGCAAACAACCCACTTAAAAAACGGTGGTGGATACCTCTGACAGGGAGGGATCTGATGTTCCCTTCTCCTTCTCCATCTTTTGTGCAAATTCAAAATGTTTTCTTTGAATATATATTTGCTTAGGGAAATGTAGCTCTTTCAGAACTTGGAAGAAAAGAGGACCACTGAGGTGGTGCACTATCCATAATGTGGCTTCACAAACATGAAAGGCTTATTGGCCCATATGTCATCACTGATGCTGAATGACACAACTAGTGTTCATCTCTATACATCAAGCCAAGTGTATGAAATCCAGATTTTTTCTGGCTAGCAAACTTTGATTATTTAGCCTTGAAATTTAGTGCATAATTAGATGCCCCATGCACACATGTATCAAAGGAGGAAAAGTGGAAGGCAGCAGAAAAAGAGGAAGACCTAAAATGAGGTGTCTTGTCTCAATAAAAGAAGCCACATCCTCCAGTTTGCAGGATCTGAGTAGGTCTGTTAGAGATAGAACATTTTGGAGGTCTTTCATTCATAGGGTCGCCATAACACACACACACATATCAAAACCCTGATGGCTTACTTTGTGTGGTGCAGAGGTGCGAATCTTGATGGGGAGGTTATACTGTAACCCTTTCCCAGTTGTTGTGGGCCTAGAATCAAAAGGGATGAGGGCAAGGGGACAGAATATATGAGACAAAGTGGTGGAGTTAAAAAGGCCACAATTGTATTGGTTTACAGCATATGGAGCCTTGGTACAGCATGGTGCACAGATCCAAGCATTGACTTACCTGTCTGACAGCTGATAAATCCCTAACTCTCTCAGCCCACCTACTGAGGGGTGGGCTGCTAAATGACAGTAAGTAGGATTCCACCTGGGTGCAAACCTTTGCATGTATCCTCTGTCACATGAGAATGACAATGCTTGACAACTCACAAGTTGGCATGTCACTGCCATGTATCACCCAAGTTCCCCAAATATAGGGAAGCTGAGCTCGCAGGCCATGTTCCCCCCCGCAAAGGATCTGTACCCAATGCCAAAGCTGCCGCAAGAGATGGGCAATGCCTCACCTGTCTCCCACCAAAGCTCTTAAAGCTACAACCAACAATGCTGCCCATCCCAAGTACCATGTAGCCAAATATTCTGCCTCCAGCTGGATAGGTGCACCCTGTTGGGATGGAACAGTGCCTCCAGCCTTAATGAAATGGCCAGGTGATGGATCACTATTCCTCTAGCTGCTTCCACAAAGTGCCCCACAGCTCTGGCAACCTTTTTCCTGGCCACATCAGGCTGTCTAGCAAGTTGCCCAACATCACAAACATTTCTCAAATAAATCCAACCACACAAGTTGTATACCAGGAAAGCATCCATGAAGAAAATCCAAGTTGGCCCAAATAGACCATGGCGGTTTCCACACATCTTACCTTCTGCTGGAACATCATGGAAGACAGAGTCTTCTTGCACAAAATTGTGCCAGGAAGACACTGTCATCTGGGATTTTTGCATGAAATCACGTCTTCCTGGCACGATTTCGTGCATGAAGACGGTGTCTTCCGCGATGTTTTGGCAGACAGTAAGACATGCGGAAACGACCCATGTTAATTCTGAGCTCCATTTGGTGCCCAGGTCATTTCCCCCCAGCTAAATGATTAGGGCATTTGGGAGTCCCTATTGACTGGTGTGATGAAGTACCATTGGTGCCAACTAGTCTCAAAGTATTCCTCTAACTCCTATCCACATGACAGCAATGGCTCCATCCAGCCCAGGTTCCTTCCCCATCCTAATAATGATGCATAGAAGTCAGCCCAGTACACAATGCTGTGCCCACAGACCCAAACCAACTTGCACTGACCTGCAGAAACTACAAAAAGGGAGAATCAGTGGTGAGCCCCAACCCAGGACAAAAGTAAGATCTATATGACTCCAATTTCCACCTGCCTATGATCTGGATGTGGAAAGGGGGGAGGCTAAGCACTGTGGCTACAGTGGCTGTCCCAATCCTGAGAGAGAGGTCTCCAAATTGCTTAGCAGGGAAACCAGCGGTAGCCAGGCATGACCTGAGGACATATGTGGACTGGAACTTAGTGAGAGGAAAGCAGTCTGAACTAGGGATGTGCGTTTCGGCATTCAGAATGCCGAAAGAATGCCGAAACAAAAGTGTTTCGGCTTCTTTCAGGGAATGCCGAAACGTTTCGGGGAATCCCGAAACGTTTCGGGTAGCCGAAAGAAAAAAGCCGAAACGTTTCGGGATTCTTTCGTCTTTCATTCGGCTTTTCAATGGGAAAATGCCTCCGTCTTCCCGGACGTCTGGGGGAGGCATCTTCCCACCGAATAAGCCCAAAATTGGTGGGGACCTTCCTCTAACCCTTCTCTAACAACCACCCAAGTTTCAGACAGATTGGACTTTGGGGGGCCATGTTATGGCCCCCCAAAGCAGGTCCCCCCATCCTCCCATAAAGGAGCATCTTCTTCATTATTTCCTATGGGGAAAAAATGAAGAAGCAGGCTTCCTTTGCCAGGGGTGGCATTTTGCATGCAAAATGCCCCCTTACCCTCAGGGGCCCTTCTCCCACCCCTCCTCCCACCCCCCACCAAGGCTCAGCCTGCTCCCACTTGGGGGGGCCATTTCATGGCCTCCCCAAGTAGGTGCTCTAATCTCTACCACTGACAGCTGGGGGAGGCTTGTGTTGCCAGGGGTGGCATTTTGCATGCAAAATGCCCCCCAACCCTCTGGGGCCCTTCTCCCACCCCTCCTCCCACCCCCCACCAAGGCTCAGCCTGCTCCCACTTGGGGGGGCCATTTCATGGCCTCCCCAAGTAGGTCCTCTCAGCCCCTAAATTCCACCCCTTACAGCTCCACACAAACCCAATTCCCCCCAGCTGCCACACACAGACCCAAATCCCCACATTAGCCCCTCACAGACCCAAATCCACCCCCACCTGCCCCACACCCATAACCCCAGGAACAGGCTGGCAAAGGCCAGCCCTCTCCCTTTGTTCCCTATGCTGGGAACTTCTAAACTCTCTTTCCCTGGGCAATTCTGCACAGCCCAGGGGTGCCACAATGGTGGGCACACTTCTGAGTGCCAGCTGGTCCCTGTGAAAGAGCACCTGAACCACAGACACCCTCCCTCAAATTCCCCCACCACCTACAGAGATGGCTGGCCAGCCAGCCCCATTGTTCCCTATGATGGGAACCAACTGCACAACAAAGAATAAAACAAGAACAACACAAAATAAAGTTTTTTAAAAATTATTTTCTCCCTTCCAAAGTACAAGTAGGCAAAGCATTATGACACATAACACCAGCAGTCCCCCACACAGAAAAATAACACAACTCACTTAACATCAGAGAATCACAAAGCACGATTCCTGTCAAAAACACTTTATTTCTTGAACAGCTTTAGGCTACACAGCAGGGGGGGAACACCAAAGGGCATGGCAGCAGTATCTTACACAAAAATAACACAACTCACTTAACATCAGAGAATCACAAAAACACAATTCCTGGCAAAAACACTTTATTTCTTGAACAGCTTTAGGCTACACAGCAGGGGGGGAACACCAAAGGGCATGGAAGCAGTATCTTACACAAAAATAACACAACTCACTTAACATCAGAGAATCACAAAAACACAATTCCTGGCAAAAACACTTTATTTCTTGAACAGCTTTAGGTTACACAGTAGGAGGGCACAAAAGGGCATGATAGCAATGTACTACAAAAAATAATACAACCCACTTCACCGTTTTTGACAGCAATTGTGTTTGTGTGATTCTCTGATGTGAAGTGAGTTGTGTTATTTTTGTGTAGTACACTGCTTTCCTGCTCTGTGGTGCCTTCCTACTGTGTAACCTAAAGCAGTTACAGAAATAAAGTGCTTTTGACAGCAATTTTTTGGGGTGATTCTTTAATGTGAAGTGAGTTGTGTTATTTTTGTGTAAGATACTGCTTCCATGCCCTTTGGTGTCCCCCCCCTGCTGTGTAGCCTAAAGCTGTTCAAGAAATAAAGTGTTTTTGACAGGAATTGTGCTTTGTGAGTTGTGTTATTTTTCTGTGTGGGGGACTGCTGGTGTAATGTGTCATAATGCTTTGCCTACTTGTACTTTGGAAGGGAGAAAATAATTTTTTAAAAACTTTATTTTGTGTTGTTCTTGTTTTATTCTTTGTTGTGCAGTTGGTTCCCATCATAGGGAACAATGGGGCTGGCTGGCCAGCTATCTCTGTAGGTGGTGGGGGAATTTGAGGGAGGGTGTCTGTGGTTCAGGTGTTCTTTCACAGGGACCAGCTGGCACTCAGAAGTGTGCCCACCATTGTGGCACCCCTGGGCTGTGCAGAATTGCCCAGGGAAAGAGAGTTTAGAAGTTCCCAGCATAGGGAACAAAGGGAGAGGGCTGGCCTTTGCCAGCCTGTTCCTGGGGTTATGGGTGTGGGGCAGGTGGGGGTGGATTTGGGTCTGTGAGGGGCTAATGTGGGGATTTGGGTCTGTGTGCGGCAGCTGGGGGGGAATTGGGTTTGTGTGGGGCTGTAAGGGGTGGACTTTAGGGGCTGAGAGGACCTACTTGGGGAGGCCATGAAATGGCCCCCCCAAGTGGGAGCAGTCTGAGCCTTGGTGTGGGGTGGGAGGAAGGGTGGGAGAAGGGCCCCAGAGGGCTGGGGGGCATTTTGCATGCAAAATGCCACCCCTGGCAACACAAGCCTCCCCCAGCTGTCAGTGGTAGAGATTAGAGCACCTACTTGGGGAGGCCATGAAATGGCCCCCCCAAGTGGGAGCAGGCTGAGCCTTGGTGGGGGGTGGGAGGAGGGGTGGGAGAAGGGCCCCTGAGGGTAAGGGGGCATTTTGCATGCAAAATGCCACCCCTGGCAAAGGAAGCCTGCTTCTTCATTTTTTCCCCATAGGAAATAATGAAGAAGATGCTCCTTTATGGGAGGATGGGGGGACCTGCTTTGGGGGGCCATAACATGGCCCCCCAAAGTCCAATCTGTCTGAAACTTGGGTGGTTGTTAGAGAAGGGTTAGAGGAAGGTCCCCACCAATTTTGGGCTTATTCGGTGGGAAAATGCCTCCTCCAGGCGTCCTGGAAGACGGAGGCATTTTCCCATAGAAAAAAGCCGAAAGAATGCCGAAATAATGCCGAAAGAATCCCGAATCCCGAATCCCGAAACAGATTTTTGTTTCGGCTTTCAGCTTTAACGATAGAGAATTTTCTTTCGGCTTTCTACTTTCGGCTATAGCCGAAAATTTTTGGCTTGCACACCCCTAGTCTGAACAAATGAGGAAAGGACCTGTGTGTTGAGGATGGATGGCAAGGCAGGCCACTAGGGTCCAGACCAGGCACAGTAGAGTGCCAGCTGTAGCTTTCGGTTAGATGGGCTCCCCCTCCCCCTCTGGTTGATATTGGATCTACCTACCTCTGTTCGGTTCCCCTTTAGATATCTTTTTTTTAATGTAAAAGAACCCAAACACAGTCCACCTGTTACTAGATCACAAATATTTAATATCTCTTGGTATCAACGATTAATATTCACTTTAAAAGGCAAGCGAATGTCATGTTTCATCTTTAAACAAATGGAAGATACAAAAGCAATTAACTTGAAGGAGAGGGGAATGTTTGTTCCATTTCCCTTGGGTTAGATCCTCAGTTAGAAATAAAGTACCCTGCTGTCATTATTTTTGCAATCTGAGGGTCTATATCTTTTTGAATTGATCTATATCAATTTGAATTGAACACTGATATATTTTAGAGGCCTCCTCCAAAACACATCCCTTCCCTTTTCAATGGAATGTGTTTTCAAGGTTTAATATAAAATTTCTTTTGTTCAAAAGAAATAACATTTGTCAGTAAGTAAGAAAACTCTGAGAAGATATACTTCTATAGTAGTGCAGATTTTTCAAACTGCTTTTTGATTCTCAGATCAAAAGTTTAGAGGAGTGGGAAGCTTTCCTAGAAAAAAAAATACTTTAAAAATTCGAATCTTTACTTCTTTTCAAAAGGCCCATTGCCTTTGATTCCCCTATCAAATACTGCTTCAGTGCTATTTCTTCCCTTGATAAATTATTTTCTCCTTCCCATAAAGATTCAAGGAGCCAGTTCATAGTGAAGGCAATGGTGCTACAGAGTCCATCACATTTAGATGATGTTTCTGAGCTAGGGATAATGATAAAATGTTCCCCATTTAATTTATTTTTATTTCTATTGATAGCACTGGCAACACTTTTGTTTCTCTTATTTTGCCTATTAGTTTTGCAGATCCTTTTGTATTATACAAGTGCATTAGATTGTTTATACAATTTATATGTTTACTGTAGGAATAAAATTTAATGCTGATTTTTTTCACACACAACAATGAAAAATCCCTAATTTGATTTTTAAAACTGTAATAACAATTGTAAATGTCCATTATATGAGAAAAATTCAGCCAAGGAAGTGGACAATGCAATCCTAAGAACGCTTCCCTGGGAGTAAGCCCCATTGAGTAGATTTGTTTAGCATTGCACTGTAAATGACACAAAATAAAGGAGCACAGGTTTGATTTATACAAAGGGACAGCAAAATTTAAAAAAAGGAATTTAAAAATAAAACAGAAGGTATGATAAATTTTTTTAAAAATAAATTGTATCAATTCAATGTTTCTCGAACAAGGAAACATTGTATTGTCGAAGGCTTTCATGGCCAGAGAACAATGGTTGTTGTGGGTTTTCCAGGCTGTATTGCCGTGGTCTTGGCATTGTAGTTCCTGACGTTTCGCCAGCAGCTGTGGCTGGCATCTTCAGAGGTGTAGCACCAAAAGGCAGAGATCTCTCAGTGTCACAGTGTGGAAAAGATGTTGGCAGGTCATTTATATCTACTCAGGAGGGGTGGGGTTGAGCTGAGTCATCCTGTAAGATGGTTGTTGGGGGTTTTCTGGGCTGTATTGCCGTGGTCTTGGCATTGTAGTTCCTGACGTTTCGCCAGCAGCTGTGGCTGGCATCTTCAGAGGTGTAGCACCAAAAGAAACGTCAGGAACTACAATGCCAAGACCACGGCAATACAGCCCGGAAAACCCCCAACAACCATCGTTCTCCGGCCGTGAAAGCCTTCGACAATACATCCTGTAAGAGTTTCCCAGGGTGTGGAATGCTAATGGCGGGAGGCTTCACTGTATCCTGAGGAGGTTCTTTGAAGTGGTAGATTAGAAGAGAAGATTTGAAGAGAAGATTAGCACATCAAGTCCCAATCCATATGCAAAAGAACCTCCTCAGGATACAGTGAAGCCTCCCGCCATTAGCATTCCATACCCTGGGAAACTCTTACAGGATGACTCAGCTCAACCCCACCCCTCCTGAGTAGATACAAATGACCTGCCAACATCTTTTCCACACTGTGACGCTGAGAGATCTCTGTCTTCTGGTGCTACACCTCTGAAGATGCCAGCCACAGCTGCTGGCGAAACGTCAGGAACGACAATGCCAAGACCACGGCAATACAGCCTGGAAAACCCACAACAACCAAGGAAACATTATCTTTCACCTTTTCTGGTAGTCACAAATAAATGCCAAACGGGAGAGAGATGTAATCTTGGACAAAGGTTAAGAAAATTGTCCCCTCCTCAACTGAGTCATAATAATTATGAACAGGTTGTATCCAACCACTTCACTCAGCAGAGTTGAAAGCCTTCTAACTTAAGTGGATTTTCATCCAGCAGAACCTTAAGGAAGTAACAGCAACACTCTTAAATTTTATGGTTAACGTACTGGCTAAGTGCTGTAATAATAAAGAGAATAATAAAGAGAACAGCAACACTCACAGAATGTTGCAGCTGGACATTCCCTCCCGTCCCATTCTTCTCACATGAAAATCTTTTTAACAGATGGTGCTACCAGAGCTGTTCTGAAATAAACTAAGGGCCTGGCTCAAAAAAGTAATAAGGCTCATTGTTGTAGCCAACATAATTAAAATATAGAATAGCTTTAAATATAAATAGACTCTATAATGAACAACTCTCCCCCTGCTCTCTCTCTCTCTCTGTGTTCTCGTACATGCAGTGGTGATAGGAATTTTGAGAACCTTATTCAGCTAGTGCTGTATGATTGCCTTTTGAGACAGGTAGAAAAGTGCTAATTGACAAAAAAACAATTAGGATAAAAATCTACAGCATGTTCTGTCTATTGCCTTTGAAAATATTATACCATGCAAAGCCATGTTCTGACCTAAAGTGCTTTATTTGTGCATCGGCTCTCTTGTTAAGATAAAGATACCTTATACATGACAAAAGGTTGCTCCAGTTCTGTGGCATTGACTGATGACTAAGAATTTAGTTTATTTAAAAGTCTGCCAGACCATCAGGATTCATATCCACTTGACTGTTCAGTATTGCTCAGATGCTTTATTTACCTGGGTTAAAAGTCACAACTCAGAAGATTTCTTCAACTTGAAAGTTTTGATTTAGCTGAGAAATTGACCTCAGGAGTTTTTGGAGTTCTGTGACTAGGTATGATATGAAAGGAAATAACACCTCATACAAAGTAGATAGACAAGTTGTCTCAGTCTGTTCATTACATTTTTATCTCACCCTTCTTCCAAGAAGTCCAGGATAGTATGCATGGTTCTTCTCAGTTTCTTTTTAGGCCGGCAAAATCCTAGCACATAGGTTAGGCTGAAAGTAGCTGTCCCACTGTCATCCAGTGACATGGCTAGAATCGGATTTGAACCTGGATCTCCCAGGTCTTACTCTGTGACTATAACCATTGTACCACACTAACAGTTCACATGTGTAACTGAGTGGCATTTGAGAACCCTCTTCTTTTACCACGTGTCATCAGAATATACATATATTATAACTATATGTCAATAAAGCCTACATTAATTGCAGCCCAAATCAACACTAAAATGGTGATTTTTCTTCTACTGCCCATTGTACCACTTCAAAGGAGTTTCTGGCTTAGGCTAAAGCAAATAAATACTAATAGTACTAAAATGGCCTACACACCTGTAATAATTATATTTGCAACTAAATGGAGAAGTGTTTACAAGTTTGGAAGTAACAATGAGACCCAGATATGATGAAATCATAAATTGGGCATATTATGGGTAATAATATAAATTCTGGGCAGAGAAATTAGCAGATATAAGCAATAAAATAACACTATGTATTAATTACTTACGTTTCAGCAGTGTTTCATCTCTGTATTTGGAATTATGCTTTATTTTCAAATTTCTGCAATTCATAGCCTATTGTATTGTTTATTGAATGTCCCAGCCATTCATCATATTGATTTACACTATGTAATCCGCTTTGAGTCTCAGTGAGAATGACAGATTAAAAATTATGTAAATAAATAAATTAAATTAAACATCAGTGCCTGTCATACAGCAAGTTACGACACTGAACTGGAAAAGAGTAAGGATGAAGAGGAAAATAAAAATGAATTTGAGTGTAAGATAGGGGTTTATAGTAGGGATGTGTATAATGGGAAAACAAGTCAAAATTACACACAGAACTCACTGGTTCAGCTCATTAAAGTAGCTTCCGGAATGCTGAACTAAACCTGGGGAAATAAATTCAAATAAGTCTCTCCTGCTAAAAGGTTTGTGTGTTTCAAGCAGTTTTCCTGAGAAGTGCCAATCAAATCCCAAGGGGAGAGACTTTACATTATGAATTAACTCTGTTGGCTGGAAGGGGGAATGATACCACTGTGCATGGTGTGAGTGCATTTCCTCACTCCCCATCCCATAACTACCAGGGAAATGGGTCTCTTTCCTTGTCAATCCAGGCAGACACCTCCTTTCCCACAGCTTTGGAGACATTTGGAAGGAATAGGCTGCATTGCAATTTAAAAGACATTTCCCTGGGATTAAGCAATATTGAATAACATGGAACTTTAATCTGAGTAGATCTGCTGGTGTGCATCATGGTTTGTTTACATCACTCCCCAGGCACTGATCCCTCCCACCCCCCAAATCAGAGTACTTGGAATCTCTGTGAGGAAAAGTGCCATGGGGAGGGAGGTGATCTGTTCAATCAAACTCGATAAAAGCCCTGGAAGACTTTGATTATATGCTGCAATTCTAAAGAGACTTCTCTGGGAGTAAGTACTATTGATAACATGAGACTTACATCTGAGTAGACCTGTTTAGGATTGATTCCATTGTCTTTCAGGGCTCTCTCTTTTTAATGAGTCAATTGGCAAATGTGTAACTCCTCCCTTTCAAAAAAAATACTGCCTGCCCCTGTAGCAAAAGGAAAACTTAGATCTGTTGTGGGGGGGGAGGGGGGGAGAGGAGGTATCCATCCAATTATTCTGTTTGCCAGCTTGCTGTACTTGGGCGATGGAGAAGATTGGCAGCGTGCATGCCCCATTTTGAAGTGGAATGCTGAGTATCAAAAGGAGGGATTTGGATTTGCCGCGCACTGTGGGAGCAAACCACAAGGAAACATAAAACCAACAGGCAACAGGACAATGCAAAAGTAATGTTACTGGCACTATAGAAAAAGAAAAAAGAAGTGAATATGAAGCAGACTTGGATTTTTTGCATTTATTGCAGCATTCTCCTACTTGGGAATGCCCCATTGCTCCACCAGCCAACACTCACTTTATATGGGTTGGTTGTTGTTGTTGTGTGTGTGATTGTGCTTGAGGAAAACCTCAGTGGATCACTGGTTTAAACTATGAGGGAACTAATGGTTGATGCTGTTTTTGGTTAAGCGCAAAAACATAACTTTGTTTTTCCACCACCACCACCACCACCACCACCCCTGGAAAGAAATGCATGCATTTGCTCATTTGCACGCACAATGGACCAATTTAAAAAATAACAAACAGATCAGTTCCAAGACAGGGATGGCTGAACCAAAACAGGGATTATTTTGGAACTCCTGGAACTAAAACTGATGTTGGAGAAACAACAGCCTGCTAAGAGTTTAGTTTTTGTAAATACTGCTGAAAAAGTAGTTTAGTCCACTTATACCATAGGGGGAGTTGGTGGAGAATTCTCTAGTGTTTAGGGTTTATTAAATGTTTTCTCTTGCAGTTCAAGCTACCTCTTGTTGTTTTTCTCTCTCTGCTGTGTGTTAATGCTTGTACTCTGAAGGCTTCTTTGTTGCATTAATGGCCTGAAATCAATTATTGTCTTCTGAAAAAATCCTGTTGCAGTAGATTCATTGAAAGCAAAAGCTAAAACGTAGATTGGATTCTTTCATGAACTCTGCCAACAAATGAAATGGAAACTTTCTTGATGCACACCCCTAGTTTATAGTTACTGATCTTAGAATTTGGTGAGGGATCAGACAGAGAAGCAGGACTCTTTATTGTGCATCTCTTGGGGGGAGTGTCCAAGCAGTCCCATGATAAGAGTAGTGTTGGGG
Organism: Eublepharis macularius; assembly: GCF_028583425.1. Classification (NCBI taxonomy): domain Eukaryota; kingdom Metazoa; phylum Chordata; class Lepidosauria; order Squamata; family Eublepharidae; genus Eublepharis; species Eublepharis macularius. The sequence goes on from NC_072793.1 coordinate 76,202,897, forward strand.
TAAGCAAAAGCATTCTTTGAAGAAGGTTCTGTCCTGAGTTACGGGGAAAACAAAAGGAGCAGTGATGGAGACCAGGTTTGTGTTGAGTAGGGAGCAATTCATGAAACCAAATCAAGTAGAACTGTCCAACAGATTCCAACTGTCCCTGGCTCAGCATTCTACTCCATCTCATTGGCTGGTTTCTCAGGAGAGGTGGAACTGGAGCCATCCTGTCTATCACATGCTGCTAATCAGAGTAGACTGTACTCTACTGTACTGTACTAGATGGTTTCATTAAGTAGATTCATACGCTCACATGGAAGGAAGCAAGACTCCCTGATTTCATTTGTTTTGTTTTTGCACAGAAGCTGAGATTTTCTGCATTAACCTCAGCCAATATTCTCCAGATTGGCTTTGATTAGTTGATATAGGCACAGTTTCAACTCACAAGTGGTCATTTGCATAACATCCAGGATGTTCTGCCCAAGGAGGAAAGAGGCAAGCTAAAACTGATCTGAATAAGAAAGAGTCCACAAGATGTGTAACCTAGCAATATCTCAGAGGTATTAAAGCTGGCAAATCTCTGAAGCATTAAAAATAGCTGCAGTCTGCTATCCTGTCTCTGTGCTCTTCTTCCTCAAAGGGCAAACAGTGGCTTTCTCACCAAAATATTTGTACTGTTGAGGCAGGTGCCTCTGGGATGCACTGAAAAAACTCCTTTTCTACTTCCTGGAGATAAGAAAGAGGAAGCATTATGCTCCTTTTGTTTTGATTTCCTTTCCCTATGGCAAATTAGAAATAGGAATATTAATTCTTTTGGAAATGATCTTAAAGGAACTCTTCCTCTCATCTCAGTTCCACTGGATATTATGCAGACTGAATTTCTGTTGCTGCCCAATATGAATGTCATTCTTTTTTAAAAAAAGAAATGAAGATTTATTATTAAAAATAAATAAAGACTTTGGTAGGTCTTTATTTCCTAGGTTGTTATCATTTTTAAAAAAATTTATGAACATATTACAATTGCCTTTGTTTTAAAAAACAGCAACAGTGATTTGGCATGCTAAAATAAAAAATTTACATTGTTGAATGGCATTTCAGTTGTGGGGGAAGGGTCAATGTTGAGGTTATGTAAATAAAAGTCATGGATCACTGCCATGAAAGTATCAAGAGAAAGAGATAATCACTGAATTTCAATTTTCAGTGTGTGTCGAAAAGAATTTGGGGATGGATGAAAAGTTTCATCTGATATGAAAAATAATAAGGAATATACAGGTTTGTCCTTCCCTATAGGAAGGTTAACAGATTGAAACAGATGTACTGGAGTATTCCTTGCTAGTTGTTGCATTAGTAGGATATATTATTTTTATAGTATCATGCAGCTTTTATTATAGACTTCCATCAGATACTTTTCATCATGATGAAAAGTACCACTATTAAACCAGTGATGGATTTGTCTTATTAACTAACCTCATGGTTAGTGCAGTACAACTAATATTAGTTTAACCTTATAAACACAATTTCTTTTGGATACTTATGAGTTGTAATATCCAAGAATCCCCACCCTGCCCCTGGGCTATAGTGTTTGCCTATTATGCAAATCATAAGTATTAATATATACAGGTGAAATTCACTACACTAACCGCAAGTGCTTGTCCTCTGCTACTGCAGCAAAAGAAAGGGCATTAGAAGGATTCAGCAGGAGAGATTCCATTGCTCAGTGGTGGAGTACACGTTTAGCTGGTATAACATCCCCAAATTACTAATTAAAAGATTTCATGCAGCAACACTGGGAAAGTCCTCTGCTGAAGAGTCCCTGGAAAATTGATGCCAATCACAACAGGCAGTTAGAAGCTGCTATGTGAGAGAGATTGTTATCTGGGACTGTCTAGAGATGATGCTCTTTGAGGAGCAATTCCATTCATAGGGTTATACTGTACCAAGTTTTATAATGATAAAACAAGTGGATGATGGCCATTATATATAGGCAGCTAATAACATAAATAAATCAATAAAATATAATTTTAAACAAAAACAATTACAATAGTTTAAACAAATACAAGCTAAAAGAGTAACTATCAACCTCATCATCCGAACTGTAAAATAGCAGCTAGTAAATCAAACAGTATAAAATTAGGATAAAAGTGTACAAAAAAGTAAGCACATAAAAATGGAGAGACCAAGGGAAGGATATAAAATTTGGTTAAAAGCATGGACTAGGGCCATGCAAGAAAAAAAATCATCTTAATTTCAAATCTGCGATTCAGGGTAAATGATTCAATGTGATGAAATGTTTCAATGTTTCAATGTGAAAAACAGCAGTTTTTCAGGAAGCATATTACCAGTTTGGGATTCTAATCAGGGTGGGGTTTTTTGGGGTTCCAGAATTTCAGGACCATTATTTTCAATGGAGAATGTATTCAAGGGTCTGGGGAAGGTGTTTATAAAGATAATGGCACCAAATTTGCACAGGATGGAGTCCCCCCTCTAATCTAAAGACTCCCTAAATTTCAAGCAGATTGAACAAAGGTGATTTGATTTTACAATCCCCCAAATTAGATGACTCTTGGCACAGGCACACTTCTCTCTCTCTCTCTCTCTCTCTCCCCTCCCCCAATTCCTATAGAGGAGAGGAATGGCACTCAGAGCCAAGCTATAAGTGATGCCTGACACAGGTTGGACACTTGTCAGCTTCCCTCAAGTTTTGATGGGAAATGTAGGCATCCTGGTCTTGCAGCTGTAATGGAGAGCCAAGCTGTAAAACCGGGACGCCTACATTTCCCATCAAAACTTGAGGTAAGCTGACAAGTGTCCAACCTGTGTAAGGCATCACTTGTAGTTTGGCTCTCAGGCAGCAGCCTAGCAGGAGAGTGCCAGCAGGCCCCTGGCATTTTAAAACAAAACAAACGCTGTCTGCATTCATTTCAGTTTTCTACTTTTACAGTGACTGACTGACAATAAAAAGAAAAGATACCTTTCCACTGAAAACTGCATTTGCCATCCCTTCTTTGTTGTGGTCTGTTGTTTGTTTCCTTACACAAGGAGAGGAAGGCCTCTTTTGCAGAAAACCTTTCTGTTCTGTCCTGTCCCATCCTGTCCCATCCCATTCCACAGATCTATTATTCCCTTTGGAGGACTTTGTCTTTCAACAAAATGACACCAAAATTGCTTTAGTGGATGCCTGTTGGGTCCACTAAAGACCCAACAAGAATCAAATGACTTGGACCAAAAGGCCCAATTCTATCAGCCTCTGAACAAGGTGCCCCCAGCCCCAGGAAAAGGAGGGAGGAAAGGAGTAGGAACAAGCCAGAACCACAGCTCTGCCAAGGCCCTGGGCCTGGCCTGCACCAGCCAAAGCCACCTTCCTCAGGCCACTGCCCAGGAAATATGGAGAATCGAAGAAAAACAATAGGCCTGCTGTTTCTGATGGGAAGCACCCAAACTTGAAAAACTACATGGCAGATGTATTGTCGAAGGCTTTCACGGCCGGAGAACGATGGTTGTTGGGGGTTTTCCGGGCTGTATTGCCGTGGTCTTGGCATTGTAGTTCCTGACGTTTCGCCAGCAGCTGTGGCTGGCATCTTCAGAGGTGTAGCACCAAAAGACAGAGATCTCTCAGTGTCACAGTGTGGAAAAGATGTAGGTCATTTGTATCTACTCAGGAGGGGTGGGGTTGAGCTGAGTCATTCTGTAAGAGTTTCCCAGGGTGTGGAATGCTAATGGTGGGAGGCTTCACTGTAACCTGAGGAGGTTCTTTTGCATATGGATTGGTGCTTGATGTGCTAATCTTCTCTGCAGGGCTATTGTCGGGTGTGGAGTGTTTTGTTGGCCTGGTGTTTTTCAGAACTGGAGCCCATGCTCTGTTCATTCTTAAGGTTTCTTCTTTCCTGTTGAAGTTTTGCTTATGCTTGTGGATTTCAATGGCTTCCCTGTGCAGTCTGACAAAGTAGTTGGAAGTGTTGTCCAGTATTTTGGTGTCCTGGAATAAGATACTGTGCCCTGTTTGAGTTAGGCTATGTTCAGCCACTGCTGATTTTTCAGGCTGTCCAAGTCTGCAGTGTCTTTCATGTTCTTTTATTCTTGTCTGGATGCTACGCTTTGTGGTCCCGATGTAAACTTGTCCACAGCTGCAGGGTATACGGTATACTCCTGCAGAGGTGAGGGGGTCTCTGCTGTCTTTTGCTGATCGTAGCATCTGTTGTATTTTTCGGGTGGGTCTGAATACTGCTTGAAGGTTATGCTTTTCCATAAGCTTTCCCATCTGATCAGTAATTCCTTTGATATATGGCAACAACACTTTTCCTGTAGGTGACTGTTTTTCCTTGATTGTTTGATTCATCCTGGGTTTGATTGCTCTTCGGATTTCATTTCTGGAGTAGCCATTTGCCTGAAGTGCGTGGTTTAGATGATTAATTTCCTCATTGAGAAAGCGTGGCTCACATATCCGTCTTGCACGATCCACTAATGTTTTCATTATGCCTCTTTTCTGTCGGGGGTGGTGATTGGAGTTTTTGTGTAAGTACTTACACAAAAACTCCAATCACCACCCCCGACAGAAAAGAGGCATAATGAAAACATTAGTGGATCGTGCAAGACGGATATGTGAGCCACGCTTTCTCAATGAGGAAATTAATCATCTAAACCACGCACTTCAGGCAAATGGCTACTCCAGAAATGAAATCCGAAGAGCAATCAAACCCAGGATGAATCAAACAATCAAGGAAAAACAGTCACCTACAGGAAAAGTGTTGTTGCCATATATCAAAGGAATTACTGATCAGATGGGAAAGCTTATGGAAAAGCATAACCTTCAAGCAGTATTCAGACCCACCCGAAAAATACAACAGATGCTACGATCAGCAAAAGACAGCAGAGACCCCCTCACCTCTGCAGGAGTATACCGTATACCCTGCAGCTGTGGACAAGTTTACATCGGGACCACAAAGCGTAGCATCCAGACAAGAATAAAAGAACATGAAAGACACTGCAGACTTGGACAGCCTGAAAAATCAGCAGTGGCTGAACATAGCCTAACTCAAACAGGGCACAGTATCTTATTCCAGGACACCAAAATACTGGACAACACTTCCAACTACTTTGTCAGACTGCACAGGGAAGCCATTGAAATCCACAAGCATAAGCAAAACTTCAACAGGAAAGAAGAAACCTTAAGAATGAACAGAGCATGGGCTCCAGTTCTGAAAAACACCAGGCCAACAAAACACTCCACACCCGACAATAGCCCTGCAGAGAAGATTAGCACATCAAGCACCAATCCATATGCAAAAGAACCTCCTCAGGTTACAGTGAAGCCTCCCACCATTAGCATTCCACACCCTGGGAAACTCTTACAGAATGACTCAGCTCAACCCCACCCCTCCTGAGTAGATACAAATGACCTACATCTTTTCCACACTGTGACACTGAGAGATCTCTGTCTTTTGGTGCTACACCTCTGAAGATGCCAGCCACAGCTGCTGGCGAAACGTCAGGAACTACAATGCCAAGACCACGGCAATACAGCCCGGAAAACCCCCAACAACCAACTACATGGCAGGTTTTTTTAGTGTGTGTGCTATAATGCCTAAGAATCTCAGGTTTGTGTAACCAATCCAGAAAATCAACCCAGAACAGAGATTTTCATGTATATTTTTGGCTCTGGAATTCCAGAATTGACATCCCTAGCCTAGTCACACAAAAATATGTTGTCCTGGTGCCTAAAAGCCAGTCACGTAGGTACCAGGTGATCTTCATGAGGTGGACATTTTACAGGCAGGATGCCACCATTGAGAAAAGCCCCATGTCTATTTCTGTCCACTTCACTTCTGTACTTGAAATGATGACCTTAATGAGGCCATCTATACAGTACAGATGTACTGTATAGCTCCCAAGTCATTTAGGACCTTAAATGTAAGTACAAACACTTTGATCTGCATCCCAGAGCTTTATGTGTGTGCCGCTGAGGAAGGGAAGCACACAACCTTGAAAAGGTTTAGTGAGACATTACTATGCCATTGTTGGATTGATGGATATTTTCCCATCTTTTATACAGCTGCAAGAGTACTCAAGTGCTTACATGCTCCAAACTGCAAACTTCACAGCTGTAGTGTCTCTGTGTGATATCGGTGGTGATTTCACAGATGCTATTCCAGTGGGTGTCTCTGTCATTAAACTAGATTGTGTACATCTGAAGCAAAAAATATGAGCATGGAAAACTAGGCTTTATTATTTACTCTGTTTGTAGAATGTGTGGTATAATTACTCGCCTGTCCAAGGATTTGAGTTCAGAGGCACCTTAGAGCTCTAAAGATTTTCAGGGCATAAGCTTTTGAAAGTCAGAAGTCCCTTCTTCAAATATGCTAGAAAATGCCTGGTTGAGGTTACTGTGGTACATTCCTATAGATTTGTTCCTATATGTGTGTGCGTAATTCCTTTAAAATCATGTTTAGTTCTCTTTGGTATTCCTGAGTGGGGTTGAACTTACCATTTTCAAAAATGTTGATCAGATGATAGTCACCTGATAGTTTCAATTCATGCTGAACAGCCACAAACACCTGCAAAAATGGTTTGCACTGGGTTTTCACAAATCTGCATATGCAAAAAGACACTGCTGATTCAGACTGATTGGCAGCCATTAGCATCGCTAAGGACTACTTAGATGAATGAAAAAGGGTAGCGTTTTATTGCAATGCAGCATTTATTTGTGGCTGATTTATATGATTTATTTGTGGCTGATTTATATGATTTGTTTGTGGAGCAGTTATGCAGCAAAGATGGGGAATTTGTGTTGGAAGAGGAGGACTAACGGGATCCCAGCTTCAGGTTACAGAGAGGGACAAACCAGGAAGTTAGAATCACAGACAGGCAGGGATCTGTTTACTCTCTTTACTGCCCTGAACTATCCTTGGATTTCTCTTCAAATCGCTTAAATCTTTTGCCTTTTTTCAAATGATAAGTTAATATCGTTAGACATGCCAGAGTGGCCCCTTGTCTCTCATGAGGAGAAACATGATCATATTATGAATCTTAAAGTGGGTAAAGCTTCGGGCGCCAACAGCCTCCCTGCTGAACTTATGAAGAATAACATTGATTGGTGGTCCCATTCTTTTGCACACCTTTTTACGTTAATTGATAAATTTGGTACTTTACCAGAAGCTTGGCTAAGTTCAATGGTACCAATTTTTAAAAAAGGTGATCCCAAAAAGTTAGAGTACTATAGACCCATTAGTCTTTTGTCTATCCTAGGGAAACTTTATGCCAAGCATCTCCTTAGGAAACTATCTGAGTGGATGGCTCTTCACAACCTGCCAGAGAAAGAGCAAATATCAGATATGTTGTAGCCCCAGCTGCCTACCTCTTGTTACTAGAGACCTCTGCTCACCTTAGGGCATTCTCATTAGCCAGCTGGAATGCACTCCCCTCAGCTGGAGGGGTGCTGTAGAAAGATACCAATGTGTGAGAGGGTCTGACCCTGTGGAGAAGGCATTTGCTCCACTGTAAACTCTATGTGGATATCCAAAAAAAGTTTATTGCTCCTTTGCTAGGTAAGCTTTTGGGCTGTCCTGACTCAGAACATCAGGAAACTGCTTTTAGGTGTTAACCCATTGATTACTGCTCCCTGTGCTAGATTTCTCGCTGTAGCATGTAAGATTCGTAAGTAAATAGCAAGAAGATTAACTGAATTTTAACAAATATTATGTTTCCCAAGAATTTTATGTGTAAATTATGTATAAATCATGTTTTATGTGCTGTAATTTTATGTATTTTATTCAAAGAAACAGTTTTGGATGTTCTTTGCCAGTTCTAGACCGTATTAATAAATATTGTATTGGGCTATTCTTACATTTTCAGAGCCTATCCCCACTAGTCTCTCTCTCTTTTTTTTAATAAAATTTTATTGGTGAGTGGAAAAACAAAAGAAAGTTTTCCAAATTTAACACATATAATCCCATTTTTCCCCTTACTCTGTCCCCCACCCTTTTCCTCCCCCTCCCTATTGACTTCCAACAGCTTTCCAACCCTTAACCCTTCTTATTACTTAAATCTATTTCATTTATATTTTCCTACCAACTTTGAATCATAATATCTCTTACTCTAAGCACCACTACTCTCAATTTTCAGACCTTTAACGTACCATAAAGGTAGATGTTGTATTCTTCTGGCCCAATATGGCAGTGAGCCACAAAGATTCTTGAAGAGACTTAAGTCTTAGAATGACAAACATATTGAGTGTTGTATTTAGCTTTGTCTTTTCATTTCAGTACCATTAGGAAAGCAGGTACAAAGGTGCATAATTCTCAAATCTCATTAAAATTGTTGAATGACCATTTATTAACTTCCAATGATAATTGAGGAGCCACAACCTGTAGTTTATGTTGTATTTATTTCACTAGCCTAACCCTGTGTTTAGATTTAGCAATGTGCATACATAATATAATCCAACCTGATTATGCTTCATGCATTAGGCTAAAATTATTACTGATGTATGTATGCATGTATTTTGGGACTGGTGCTATTTAATTTACTCATAAATGAGTCAGGAGTGAACAGTTACATAGACGAGTTTGTGTTACGGTTGACACCAAACTATTGAGGAAGCTGACTGTGAACAGCTTCAAAACAATGTCTCAGAAATGGGTGAATAGGCAACAAAATGGCAAATAAAATCCAGCTTGAAAAAGTGTAAAGTGATGCACATTGAAGCATCAAATCACATATAACAAAAGGAATGAAAAGTGGCTGTGACTATCCAAGTAGGAGATCATTTTATTATTAATCAGCTGAAAGTGCAGTAGAAATGAAAAAGGTTATACTGTTTTATTGCTTTTATGATGAAAGTATGAATGTTTTTTTATCTGATGTAATCCACCTTGCGCCTGCTTGTGGGGAGGGCAGAATAAAAGTCTAAAATAAATAAAAAAACTAATAAATAAACTACATAATTTCCGTATTGGGGATTATTAAGAAAGTGGGCTGCCCTTTCTTAAACCTACAAGTGTTATTTCTATTATTTTGAGTTTTAATACCGCATTTTAATTTTTTTTAAAGATTTCAGATTTTGCTGCAGTCTTCGGAGAAACCCCCCTGGTCTGCCCCAACTCCATTTTCTGGCTCTGTCCATCATATACTATATGGCACGGTTTAGAAATAGATATGTTGATTGTGGCAATGTCCCGTATGCATAAATCACCCTATCTACATGACACAAATTTTAAGTTCTAGGTTAAACAGTTTTAATTACCTATTATTTTAAACCCCTTGAAAACTTAAGTTAAAAGGTGGGGTATAAATACCTTACAAAATATAAAATAATGTAATTATGAAGTCCTGGATCATGCTATTTGAGAGAATAATATATTTCTTAATTAATATATTTTGTGTGATAAACATTCCAAAAACTACATTTATTTATTTATTATTTTATTTATGTCATTTATAGTCCGCCTTTCTCACTCAGAGTCAAGGTGCATTACATAGTGTGAGATTAGTACAGTCCATATCAAGCTCAGATGCAATATCCTCAGATGCAATACCATACATCTGATGAAGAGAACTGTGGTTCTCAAAACTTTATGCTACAGTAAAGTTGGTTAGTCTTAAATGTGCTACTGGACTCTTTACTATTTTGCTGCTACAGGATAACACAGATAACTCCTCTGGGTCAATATCAAGGACATTTCAATAAACAACAAACAAAAATAAACATAAGTTAAATAAAGAAAAGTTTACAAAGACATAACATTAGCAAAAAATCCAGTACAGAATTGAAATGATGAAACAGAGCCTAAGCAACTCTAGGACTGACATTAGACTACATAGTATGACCCAACCCAGAAGGGACATACTTAAAGCAACAGGTAGTACATAACAGCACATACTTAAAGCAATGTAATACAACATAGTGGTAAAGTCTGCGGTCCCTAACTTGTTAGTGAAACATCTCTTTGAGGCCACCTCCCTATAATACAGCCTTCCTATCTGAGTAAAAAGCCCTTTTGAATAGTTCAGTTTTGTTGGGATTTCCTGACCTCCTCAGGCAGGCCAGGGTTGCACTTAACATGAAATATATATAATTTATGCTGCTTTTCCTAACTTTTCCCTTCCAAATTAGTACTGAACATATCTGGGCAAGAACAATGCTGTAGCATAGTGTAATACCTTGTCTACAGCCTGAAATGTTAACACAGGTATATAAAACTGATTGTTAGCTGAAAGCCATTGGACAGTCTATATTTGATATATTAAATAACTGGACTAAGGAAATCATTAGTTATATCAGGCAATAGCACTGTGCCTTAGGCAGTCCACATGTGAAGAGAATCAACTCTTTCATGTATTCAATATATGTTTTGGAATGTCCTTATATGCACAAAGTAGTGAAGATATTTAAAAATTGTCATTATAACCAATCCTTCCCATGATAAAATGAATGGAGAAAAACATCACTCGTGTTTCTTCTTATTTGTTAGTTTGAGCATATCATCAGAAGCAATTATTTTGTTTTTATAACTCATTTAACATTCATATTCTTTACAATTCAGTACAGGAATTCCCTTGGGAGGTTCAAATTGAAAGGTGAAGCAGGTCACATACAAAGCAAATGGTGCTGGAGGCCTGAGGCAAGCTACTGGTATTGGCAGCATTCTCTTGGCACTGGATAATAGTTTTGTCTCATCCATTTATCTTCAATCAAAAAGTCCTGGTGCTACAGCTTGCATTATGAACCAACACAATGTTGTTTCCCTAAAGGAAATACAAAGCACAAAGAGGAAAACTTAGAACTCTAGTATCACATTCTGTAGCTTCCCAACTAAATTCAAACAATGTGCATCTCCTAGAGACCCCATGTTAAGAATAATTGCTCAGAAAATTTGGACAGTTCCAAGATGCTTGAGTGACGGTCTATTATGCATAACAAACTTTAGGATTTTTTTTAAAAAAATAGTAGTCCCTTCTGCGATGCTTGGGTCAAAATTTATTATACGATAGACTCCTAGGTAGTCTTTGTTTCCTGGACCCTTAATAACGGCACCAGGAAGAGTAACTTTGCTTTAAGAGAACATAAGGCCTTCAGCAAGAGGAAACAATAGACTAGATATGACACTGAACAATGACACTATATAAAATTTTGCTTGGAGTTAAGGATTCAAAATATCAAAAGACCTGGCAGACTGTTCAATAGATTTGACAGAGGAACATTGGAATCACATCTGGAAATCATTTTCAATGAGAGCCTTCCCTATTCAATTGCAAGCATTCAAAATTTTGATGAACTGGTATCTCACTCCCCAAATATTACACTATATGGATATTTCTAGATCTCCCTTATGCTGGAAGAATTGTATGAATCCTGGCACTTATGCTCACTGTTGGTGGGCTTGCCCAAAAGTGAACAATTTTGGGGAGGACATCATAAAAAATATCCATGAAATAATTGGGTGTTCCATACCAAGTTCACCAGAATCACTGCTGTTAAATGTCTGGGAAAACCGGTCTGATTTGTCATCAAGGAGAGAACTTATAGCCATTCTAGTAGGAGCAGCAAAAATGGCTATTGCAGCCAGATGGAAAGACAACGGCTCTCCCATCATTCAAGCATGGCATTAAAAGCTATGGGAGTTTTTGATTTATGAGAAAATATCACATGGTCTAAAACAATTTAATACTGAAGATTCCCAAGACAAATGCACACAAATCTGGTTTCTGCTGCTGACTTACCTCAGTAAACATGGTGTTCTACCCCCCTCCTATGTCCCCCAGATGCTCACCTCCTTCTGAAATATGTTGGATTTTTACATATGAATGGTAAGATACACTTTTTTGATGTTATTGTAATATATTCTATATTCAGTTTTAATCTCTTCTTGCACACTGTTATATTTGATTCCTATATTGAATTGTTATTGTAAATTGAATTCTCTATTGCAATCTCTGTAATATGGACTTTTAAAGAGCAACAATAAAGGTTTTCAAAAAACCCAATGACACTGAAGCAGAAGTGGTATTTGAGGGTCAGACAATGACGACGATGATGACAACAACAATGACGATGACGATGATGAATGGAAGGTTTAGCCAGGAAAAAGAGGGATGTACTTGAAGATTCTAAGGTAAAACCATAGAATTTTAAGCAATCCCTGTGGTTTACCATAGAGTTTCCAGCAATTCCTATAGCTACACTTTGTCACTTCTGAAGTATACAAGACTGCATTAAAAAACACACACACACACATCCTGCAATGCTGTTCCTTCTCACTACTGTTACCAGAACTGCTCTTTATTATAATGGGGAATTAACTGTAGCAGTCTGTAGAGGAGTGGTGTTGTATATAAAAGAGGAGCTGCAGCCAAAACTTGTTATGAGAGATGTGGAAGCTAGATTTGTAGCAGTGGAATGTAATTGGAACTTAAAGAGAGTGTTGGTAGTCGGACTTTATGCACCTAACGGTGCAAAGGAAAGCTTCTTTGAGGACTTAAGGAAGCACCTAGACGATCTTGTATATGACCAGATAATTCTTGCTGGAGATTTCAATGGAGTGACAGATTTGGAACTAGACAAAAAGACTACAAAAGCACAAAAGAAAAGAGGACTATTGCCAAAGCTTTTTTTTGAGTTGATTCAACAAGAGACTCTCGAAGACGTATGGAGGAGAGAATATCCTAAAACCAGACAGTTTACTTTTTATTCTGCAAGGCATCTTACATTATCAAGAATTGATATGATCTGGGCCTCAAAGGACTTAGCGTTATGGACTAAGGAGGTAGAAATAATGCCGATGGTAGGCTCAGATCACAACCCAATTATGTGGAAATTTGGAAAAAGGAGAAAAAGGAAAGCCTGGAGAATAAATGAGGACTTATTACAGGAAAGTGAGAATATGGAAACATTGAGAAGAGAGACTAAGTTTTTTATACAATACAACGTGAATAAAGAAGTACCAACCAGTAAAGTTTGGGACGCGTACAAGGCGGTTGTAAGGGGCATACTAATGGACTTAAATGGCAGAGCAAGGAAAAAGAAAGAGGAGAAGAGACAAGAGATTGAGGAGAAAATAAAGGCCAAAGAAGCACAGTTAAAAAAGAGACCAGGGAAAAAGAAAATACATCAGGAAATCAAAATTCTTCAAGAACAGTTAACAGCAATGAGTAATAAAGAATTGGAGTGGAACCTTAAAAGACTGAATCAAAAAGCCTTTGAGGGTGCTAATAAACCTGGGAAATATTTGGCATGGCAATTGAAGAAGAAAAGGGAAAAGAAAATAATAAATAAAATCTGTGAAGAAAATAAAACGTACCTGGAGCAGACTACCATTAGTAGAGCCTTCTATAAATTCTATGCGAAGCTGTATAATAAAAAAGAAGTAACCAAAGAATCAATAGCATCATATTTGGAGAAAACTAAACTTCCAGAGATTTCGGAAGCTTGGAGAAACAAGTTGAACAGTGAAGTAACTGATGAAGAAATAAGTAAGGCAATACAATCCGCAAATCTAGGAAAGGCGCCAGGGCCAGATGGACTTACGGCTAAATTTTATAAGACAATGGCCAACGAACTGGCACCATTCCTAAAAGAGGTGATGAACGGAGTTTTCAGGGATCAAAGAATTCCAGACACTTGGAGCGAAGCGAATATATCATTGATCCCAAAAGAGGGCCAAGATCTGACTAACGTGAAAAATTACAGGCCTATATCATTACTTAACAATGATTACAAAATTTTTGCGAAGATATTGGCGGAGAGACTGAAGGGGTGGCTCTCGGAAGTCATAGAGGAAGAACAAGCAGGCTTTTTGCCGGACAGACAAATAAGAGACAATTTAAGGACAGTGATCAATGCTATTGAATACTATGACAAGCGTTGTGATAAAGAGGTTGGTTTCTTCTTTGTAGACGCTGAAAAAGCGTTTGACAATTTAAACTGGGACTTTTTGTTTGCCACTATGGAAAAGCTACAATTGGGAGAAAGATTCATCAGAGCAATTAAAGAAATTTATAGAGACCAGACTGCAGCAATTGTAGTGAATGATGAATTGACCAAGAAATTGACGATTAGTAAAGGAACAAGACAAGGTTGCCCGTTATCTCCATTGTTGTTCATTTTAGTATTGGAGATTCTGATGATACAAATACGACAAGATGAGGAAATACGAGGAATAAAAATAAAGGACTATTCATACAAGGTTAGAGCATTTGCAGATGACATAATGTTAATTGTAGAAGATCCATTGGAGAACATGCCAAAAGTGATAGATAAGATCAAAGAGTTTGGTGATTTGGCAGGTTTCTTCATTAACAAAAAGAAGTCAAAGATACTATGTAAAAACATGACTAAGCAGAAACAACAATTGTTAATGGAAACAACGGACTGTGAAGTAACTAGTAAAGTGAAATATTTGGGAGTTGAGCTGACTGCAAAAAATATAGATTTGTTCAAGAATAATTATGAAAAATTATGGACTCAGATAGAGAGAGACTTGATCAAGTGGAATAGACTGAATTTGTCATGGTTGGGCAGGATTGCAGCAGTTAAGATGAACGTGTTACCAAGAGTAATGTTTTTGTTACAGACAATACCAATCATCAGAGACTCTAAACAATTTGAAAAATGGCAGAGGAAAATATCAGATTTTGTTTGGGCAGGCAAGAAGCCTCGAGTGAAAGTAAAAGTTCTACAAGATGCAAAGGAGAGAGGCGGAATGCAACTGCCCAATCTGAGACTTTACCATGATGCAATCTGCCTAGTTTGGCTAAAAGACTGGATGACATTAAAGAATAAGAAACTATTAGCCCTAGAGGGATATAAAAAAATTTTTGGATGGCACGCATACCTATGGCATGACAAAGTAAAGGTCAACTCGATGTTCCTGCATCATTTTGTAAGGAGAAGTCTATATACAATCTGGAAGAAGTACAGAACTTACCTACAAGAAGGAACCCCCTTGTGGGTGGTTCCATATGAGGTGATAGATCCGAGAGCTGTGGATAATGAACAACAATGTTTAACGTACAAAGAAATAACTAAGATTGAAGTATCTAAACTTAGAATAAAGACGCAAGAGGAACTATCACCTAACTATGATTGGTTTCAGTATAGACAGATTAGAGACTTATACAACTCGGACTTTGCAAAAGGGGGCATACGAACAGAGAACTCGGAACTAGAGCAGACCCTTCTTAAAGAAGACAAGAAAAGAATATCCAAGGTATATCAAGTACTGTTGAAATGGTATACTGAGGATGAGATAGTTAAAACACAGATGGTGAAATGGGCTATAAACTTTAATAAAGAAATAACAATGGAGGCATGGGAATACTTGTGGAAAACTACAATGAAGACAACGACATGTATTAATATTAAAGAGAACATTTTCAAAATGATCTATCGTTGGTACATGACACCAAAGAAGATTGCGCTAGGGAATTTGAATACATCTAACAAATGCTGGAAATGTAAGAAACATGAGGGCTCCCTCTATCATATGTGGTGGTCGTGTGAGGTAGCTAGGCAGTTCTGGGGGGAAATAATAAGAGAAATGAGTGAAATTTTACAGTTTCAAATAAATAAGAACCCAGAACTCCTGCTGCTAAACTTGGGAATGGAGGGAATTCCAGCCCATCATAGGACGATGATATTTTATATGACTGCAGCAGCTAGACTTTTGTATGCGCAGAAATGGAAAGTACAAGAAGTGCCAACTATTGAAGATTGGATCTACAAATTGCTGTACATGGCTGAAATGGACAAGATGACAAGAAAACTGAGAGATCTGGACTCAGGGCAGTTTAACACAGACTGGGAGAAGCTGAAACAATATCTGGAGAAGAAATGGGAGGTGGGAGGAAAACTGTGGCAGTTTGAGAACTACTGAAGTATAATAAAAGTATAAAAGAGAGGGGTGACTTTACCGGGGGAGGAAGAGAAATGTGAATTTATAAGCAGTTAGATTAATTGATCGAGATATATATAGATATGTAAAGATTAAGTGATAGAATACTGATAGAGAATAATTAATGATAAGGTTTAAACATGAGGATTGAGTAACTAACAATATTTTCTTTCTCTGATAAGATTTATATGCACCAAACTGAATGCATAGAAGAGTTAAATTGATTGATTATGTGATAAGTTAGATAGAATTACCATAAAAAGATGAAATGAGTAATATATAGAGAATAAATCAAATTGTTTGATTTAAATGTGGGAAATTTTTATGGTTTACGATGTATAGGTTTATGATATATAGAAATATTCAAAACTGGAAAATGGGATAAATTGGTTATCTAAAGACGTACGGTTTGGGTGTATAATAAGTAAAGGAGTTAAAGATGTACTGCTTAATATAATGGAGAATGTATATTTGTTTTAGACAGATGAATTTTATAGAAGTAAGGGAAAAGGGACAGAGGGTGGGAAAGCTGTTGGAAGTCAACAAAAGGGGGGGAAAGGGAGGGGGTTAGAAACGAAAAATTAGGGGAAAATTGAATGTAATGTAAAAATAATAATGCTCTAACCCAATAAAAAATTTTTCAAAAAAAAAAAAAAACTGTAGCAGTCTGTAACTTAAAATTAGCGCGGATCTTAACCTATGTCTACGGAGGTCCCGATCCCAGACACTCTAGTGAAAAAGAGGCAGACTACAAATAGGTTCCAAACACGTGTATTGAGTGTGGCGTAAGCCTAAACTTGCACAAGCATACAAAGAACACACAAGATCTAAGAAATACAGAGTAGGAAATACAGAGACTTTCGCATTATCTGGTTCCCAACGATGATAAGGGAAATACTTACAATCCTGGAGCGAAGCAGAGATACAGCAGCGAGGGTGGCCCAATGCCAGCACTGGGACCACAGACGGACAGCAAGGGGTTCTGGATAGGAAATGGCCTAAGCACCGTGTGGTCTGAGAGACCAGCTTAAATACCCCAAAACGTACCCTGGGGCTGGTGCTGTACTTGGTGGTTCTCACAGTTTAAAACAAAGGTTCTAATGGGCTACTGAATGGCTTGGATGGGCCACTTTGGTAATCAGATTGTGATAAGTGACACCTCAGGAAGAGGGGACAAAAGAGGGAGGGGGAAATCCAAGTGGGCTGAAAAGATGTTCCAGCGGACAGGGCTTGTCCTGATGTCATCAGCTCTGGAATGCGGAGGTTTCTTTGAGATGCATTCTCTAAGTGCTTGGGATGGTCGGCACTTAGTTCTTCTCCTGGGTGGCTCCTAAGATATGCAGAGTGGGGCGAGGTACTCTCGCTGCGGACGTGGTGTGCCCGCTTCGCCGAAATGGCTTCTCAAAGCAGTCTTCTTCCCTGGGTCTTCTGTCTGCCTGAGAACATGGATGCCGGCTGGGCATAGCTGGGGCTGGATAGCAGGCTGCCCGGTAGCGAGGGCAAGCTCGGCGACCGGCTCGCGGGAGGCTCCAGGCAGGAACTGACCAGGGAGCGCCTAGCCAGGCTCGCTGGAGGTTTCCCCGGCAGGTGCCCGGCTGCTAGCAGCGGCTTGGGCCCACATGAGGCAGGCTTCCATGGAGGCAGGGGAAACAGCACTCAAAACACAGTCCAAAGCAGGGAACAGGCACGGTCCGTGGCAGATGGCAATGCAGGCACGGGGCACACTTGTAACACAGTCCAAACACACACACTGGGAAGTCCAGATACAGGTCAGGGCAGGGCTGCCCAGAAAAAGAGTCCTTTGTGCAGTTAGCCAAACATGGAGTCAGTGAACTACACAGTCTATTGCAGCAGCAGGGTAATTAAACAGCAGGCAGGAAACTGACACGTGTATTAGAGCACACACATGCAAAGCAGTCTTTGTGTAGCAGCAGTGAAACAGCAATGCAGGAAACTTTAACACAGTTCATGGCAGGCCTTAAAAGCAGGGGAGGGGGCCTACTTGGCAACAATTCCCCCCCTCGGGGACTCCGGGACGTCAGGCACGGCGGTCCCCAAACTTGACTTCAAAGGCGAGGTGGTCGGCAATGTCCGGTGGTCGAGCTTCGAGCGAAGAAGGAGTGGGAAGGGAAGGAGGGGGAGGCGTCAGTCAAAACTTAGTTTGGAGAACCACCTAATCGAATAAGTGCAATTTAGATCAGCCAATGGGCTGCAGGTCGCTGGGTTCACACCAGGAGGTGTGCTAAGTGCAACCGTCAGAATAAATAGTACTAATTCATAGCAATAGTAATTCATAGTGATATAAGCGGCAATGAGCAATTCATGTATATAAGCAGCAACAATTCATATTTTGCGTACATAGATCAATTCATAACTGGAGGTAACTCATTCGCAATTCATGGTGGATTAAAACACTAAAACCAGGGGCAATTCATATACATGGATTAATTCATAAGCATAGGATTTAAAAGCAAAGACAATTCATGGTTCAATTCATGAATGTAGGAGTAAAAGCAATTCATACAGGATAAAAGTGAAATGTGCAAGCAAGGCATAGACCAATTCATCGATACAATATTGGAGTAATTCATGGGTGGTTAAAATAATAAATATATATGTATATATGAGGTTAAAAGCAATCGATAGGATAGAACAATTCATAAGAGATTAAAACCAGTATATAAATAAAAGCAGCAATAATAAAAGCAAGTGCGAGGAAATAATTCATGAAGGTAAGCGACGGAAGGGCTCATGGGGGCAGAAAAATAAATTTCGCAATTAAAAGGCTAACTCATGGAGCCAGATTAAAACCAAACTCATAGAGTCTAAAATCAGGAATAAAATAACCTTTAAAAGAGACCGTTCAGGAGTGGTTCCGGTTAAAACCAAATTCATAAAATGGTAAATAGGCTAAAATCACTTCGGCGGAGGGAGTCAGGTTAAAAGGCAATTCATAAGATTAAAAGCAAATTCATAGGAGTGAAATTGATAGGGGATGATTAAAAGATCCCAGTTCATGGGAGGATCATGGGCGCACTTGCAGTAGATAGAGGG
The DNA here is from genome assembly GCF_028583425.1 of Eublepharis macularius. NCBI lineage: Eukaryota > Metazoa > Chordata > Lepidosauria > Squamata > Eublepharidae > Eublepharis > Eublepharis macularius. The sequence goes on from NC_072793.1 coordinate 76,221,817, forward strand.
AGGGGCTAGTTCGGGGCTAAATTCATGGGAGTGAAATTCATAAAAGCAATGGAAAGAAATTCATAAAACAATAGAGCAACAAAGATCACAGACGGCTCAGTCCGCAGTACAGCTGCTGGACTGGGTTGCATATATACAGGAACAAGCAAACTTAGTCCATGTGTCCCAAAACACACTTCCACCCCCCCTTGCTGTCTGCGTCAATCCGCAGAGCAGGGTCGGTGAGCGGCGAGAAGGGCTTCAGGCACACCGTTCTAGTCCTCATGGAGGTAGTGCCGCTGGCGGTTCGAGGGCTGGCCGTGGGCTGGGAGGCGGAGAAATATGTCCCCCCCTAGTCCACAGGAGGGCCTCGGAGCGGTGTCCGGCAGCAGAGCGTCCATGGGGCCGGTGCAGGATCCATACACATAATAAACATAATCATAGTTCATAACACCATAAACAACAAAATAAGCAAGGAATAGAAATGGGGCGCCAAGAACAACCATTAAGGCAGAAGGAGGTCGGGGTTGTATCGATCCATGCGGTAAGACAGCTGGAGTTGCTGGAGCTGTCGGCGGCTCCAACAGCCCAAATAAAGTAGTGAGGCACATAACAAAACTTGGAAGGCCAAAATAACGATGATCGGGTGCAAAGCCAAATTGTAAATTCCAGTGGCAGTGGGGCTCCAGCCAAAGAGGGTTTCCCACCACGAGTGCTCTCCGGTGGTCTTGATCCGCTGGGCAAGATCCAAAATTTCCTTGCCGTTGTGGGACACAACCAAAGCAGTGGTGTCCCCGTCCCTCTGGATGCTCTGGAGGGTGCGGTGGAGCTGCGGGTGGGTCAGGAGCTTGTGGATTAGCTCCAGACCGATGCCAAGGGAGATGGGCTTCACATGACGATAAATGGAGGGTGCCACCAGGATCTCTTCTTGGGTCCAGACCGGTACCGTGTAGGTGAAGTCGCAGGCTGCCACCGAAGACAGGTTGCAGAAGCAGCGGTTGACTCCTGGGATCACAGGCTTGAGCTGGAACACGTTCAGGATCACAAAGTCGCAGGCCGTTCGCACGCAGGCACATCCTTTCCCGAGGTAGACCACAGCGGAGCTGTTCTCCCGGACGACCTCAAAGGAGCATTCGTTGAGGGCGTCGACTTGCGGGGCTACACAGGGGTGATGCGGTGCAAAGGCTTGGTCTTGGCAAATGAAGCCGGTCTGGTCTCGATGCTGGCACCCTTGGAGGCTGACGAGCTGCCATCCGGTCGGGGTGAAGCGGGCCCATTGGTCGGGGTGGCGGGCGTAGAGGACTTCGGTGTCGCTGACTTGGAGTCCCAGAGGCACGACTGGATACACATGGAATGACTCGTGCGCACTGGCCGTTAATAAAAATAATTTAAGCTCCTGGGTGGTCGGTGAGAATGAGGAATTTACGAGAGACCACCAGGATTCAAGCTCCAGTTCTATGGGTGACAATTTGGGCATAATCAATCTTTTGATTTCCAGGGGCAGGTGCCCATCCATGGCTTGCCGAATCAGCCCCATGGCCACAGCCTGGTTTAATTGTTGGGCTTGCATACATGCCATGGCTATTGACACGTTGCGTTCAAAAGACTGTGTTCCTTTGAGCAGCAGAGAAAAATCTCTTTCAATTTGACTCTCCCAGTTAACTAAAATGGAGCTGATCTCGTGTTGCCCATTTGAAATGGAATTTAGGGACTGCACCAACGGTTTACCTAAGTCGGAGATGCTAGTCGTGACATGGGCAAACTTATTAGCGAGAGTCTCAATGTTGACCGAATCCATGATTGCCAAGCCTCCAGCTGCAGGAGCAGTCCAGTCGGCAATGCTTCATCTGGCACGCGAGAGAGAGGGAGAGGGATCGATCCACAGTTGTAGCCATGCATTCCAACCCTTGCTACCGGCCTCCAGATAGGGAGCGCACTGCGGCAGCCTCTGGGTTACATTTAGCTCAGCTAAGTCTATGCGGATCTCTTTTAAAGACATTTGCGGGCGGACTAGAACTCTCTCTCGAATGTCAGTTTTCAAAACATGGGAGCCCACTATATGCGTGCCGCCTTGGCTTAATTGTTCATTGCTAGCAATCAAAGGGTCAATTTGGGTGGTGTGGGTCTCCTGGGTCCGGATCAGCAGGGAATAATTGCCTGGTTCGTGAGTCAAGTTTACAAAGAGCAGCCCAAGCCGGTGAAATTTCTCTACTAGGGGCTTGGTTTGGCATTCGGGCGTCTGTCGAACCAGTATCCAATCGGGTGGGCCATGTTTGGCTAGGTCTTCCTCTTTTACAATCCAGGTCAGGTTCTCCCAGCATTCTATAGCAAAGGAGAGAGCTGCGCCTGAAGGGGGCATGATAGTGACTGATGCAGACTCAGTGGTAGTAGTGCCTAGTAGGATGGTCATTCTAAAGGGGTCTCCTGCCTTCCATACTGCGGCCGACACTAAGATAACTTCACAGTATGGTCCGAAAGCCTCAGTGACAAATGGCGAGGTTTCGAAATTGGCAGGGGTGGTATATTTGTCTACCACCGGGACTGCGGTGGGGGCTGGCCTGATGCGGGGGAGAAACATACATGGAATTGGAGCGAGTGGTGAAACTGTATCAGTAGGCGAATAGCATACTAGTTCTTGGGACATGGTTTTCACTCCCACACATAAAATAACAACTCTGGGGGTCGGATCCACTGCTCTTCACAACTGCGGAAGTTTGTGCGATCCGTAGGGGTGGTCATATTGCTCTGCTGTACAACCTTGCAGACCATCATTTCATTTCCTGCTAGTGTGTTAATACATCTCCAGTGGGGGTAGGGCATTAATTTGGACGGGCGTCCCTCTATTAGGGTGCCTGCCAGCACGAGCAAACACAGAGTAGCCAGGTGCCTCATCTCCTGGCCTTCTTTTTCCTTTTTGTGACGAAAATATCCTGGGGAGACCTGCGGATATAAGTACAGGTTCCCTGAGTTTCTTGCAGCAAAATAAATAAAGCGGAATGGGGGGAAAAGGGAGGGCGTTTTTCTGCCAGCACTGTATGTTAAGCGGGGTTCGAACGAGAAGTCCCAGGGGCACTAAGCGAGCCTTCCAGCTTGTTGCTCTGGGGAACTCCTGTGCGAAGGTTTCTTTCTCAAGCATGTATATTTCAGGGGGGACGTCTTTGCGTCGAGCAAGGGTCGGCTGTGCGTTAGGCGGGATTATGCAAACTTGCCCCAAGGGTCCCTGGGTGCCTAGACTATGTGGCCTTCAGGTGCCCCTTGCTTGGCGGCGGGCTATTTTTATTTTGCGGGCTGAGGGCTATCGGTCCGGCTCAGCCTGGCTTTGCCGTTTTAAAAGGAAAAAAACTAGAGAGCGGTTTCCATTAACTATAAGGGTTGCTGCAGACGGGGGCCCTCGCTTTAATTTTCAAAAATAGGCCTTCGTCATATATTTGCAGGACAACCAATCTTCGGAGGGACTCCCTCGGGAGGCCCCATTTTCTGGTTTAAAAAAAAAAGAAAGGTGCACTGGGCGAGCGAAAAAGAAAAATACACTGAGCGCAAAAAGAAGAACACACGGAGCACGAAGCATATGGGTGTGGGGTGCTTTTAGGTTGCCCTTACTTGGGAGGCCTGGTAGGGCTTCATTATATCTTCAATATGTCTCCCCCCCTTCTTTTCCCTTATACGGGACGGGCAAGGGAAAAGATGTCATTAGGCGGGATTGGCGGCTACTGGCGGAAAGGGCCGAAGTGGAGCCGAAGGTGCTCGGCAGCGTTTATCGAAAAGCGGCGGAGGCGGCCGAGATCTGCCGGTGCCACTGGGTCTGGGTTATTCGGGGGTCATCTTGGCACAGGGGATCCTGGCTATGTAAATGAGGCACGCTGCCCCTTGTGCGTAGCGAACGCACCTCAATAACATATTCCAGAGGGCACATATTTACAAAATACTGGTGGGTCTTTTACTTTTGCACCAAAGCGTACTAACTGGTGGCGCCATATAGCAACTCACCATGACGAATATGAACATTAGTAAAAGAGGGATGTTGGGCTATCTGGGGGTCCTTTTCCAGGGGAGGCACGGCCCTCAAAGCCAAAGCCGACCATCATGTGAAAGCGTGGGTCTGGCAGGTGAGACCCCGAATCTACGTAGATGCGGGATCTTCACCAGCACGGCGGGTGAAATGTTTTCAAACAAAGAAATCACCTTTTTTTGGTGGTTTCAACGTTGGAAGACTGCATTCACTTTTGGGCTAAAGCCTCTCCAAACACTTTCACACACAGCAAATCTCTTTTGCCTGTGTAATTTTTTCTGAACATGCGGCTCTAAAATCCAATTAAGAATCACTTTCGGTGGTGGTCCTATTTGGCTTTGGTTGCCATGTCTTCCCCAAGGGTCCCAACTGTGGGGCCCGCCTAATAAAGTTATAGAATAGAACTGGAAAAACGTTTGACATTCACATCTACATCTACATCTACACATTCTGTTGTTTCTTTTATACTATAGCTACAAAGGTCTGGTCTAAGGGGACACAGGGTTTCTCTGGCCCAGGGTGAAGGGACGTCTGGCGAATCACTGGGCAGAGGGGGGCTGGGCTGGCGGCGTCTCCCCCAGGGTCATATACTGGCGGGGCAGTCTGGAGCGGCTTCCCTTTCCATTCCTTTAATTGAGAGGCATGGAAGTATTTTAGCCAAGTGCCTCCTGTCTTCCTCTGGATGGCTACCTGATAGACGGCTGGAGAGACTCTTTTCGTGATTGGGACGGGGCCTTGCCATTTGGCGGCTAGTGAGTGTGCCTTCTGTGAGAACTTTCTGTATAAAACGAGCTGTCCTTCTTCCCACTGCCTCGGGTTCCTGACCCATCCTAGTTTGCGGTCCATATCCTTCTGAGCTGTGCCTAACTTCTGGGCCACTTGCATGTGGACGGCGTGTATGGATGAGATGAGGTCCTGAACCCAGGCGTCATTAATTACTACGGGCTGCATATCAGAAGGGAGCTGCGTGTCTAGCCAGAAGGCTTCTGGGAGCTGCATTTTCCGTCCTGTCATGACCATATGGGGCGTGAGCCCGTGAACTGCGGTGGTGCCTCTGATGGCCATTAGAATTATGGGGAGTTTTTCATCCCAGTCTCTCCCGGAGGAGCGAACCATCTTGCGGAGAGCCTCCTTGAGGGTCCGGTTGGTTCTTTCTATGGCGCCGGAAGCCTGGGGATGGCCGGCTATGTGAAAGCGTTGTTGGATGCCTAACGCCTTGCAAAGTTCCTGGGTTACTTCTCCAATGAAGTGTGAGCCCAAATCGGAATCCATGACTCGCACAGTGCCCCATCTTGAAAACACATTATTGAACAGTAGTTTGGCCGTGGTGGCTGCAGTGTTATGCTTACACGGGAATGCCTCGACCCATTTACTAAAGGGATCTATGACAGTGAGACAGTAGCGATTGCCGCGGGGAGTGGGAGGAAGGGGACCGATAAAGTCAATCTGTATACGAGCCCAGGGTCCATCAATTCTCTGATGCTGGAGGGGAGCTCTAGGTCCAGTTGGGTCTGCATTGACCATAGCACAAGACAGACAGTTGTCCACCCATAGTGCTACTTCGGTACGCATGCTAGGCCACCAACCAACCTCGTTGACCCTCTCCAGAGTCAGATCCTTGCCTCGGTGTCCCTGCTCGTGGACAAACTGAATCAGATCGGCCCTGACTTCCAGTGGCACTACCCAGTGGCGTTCACCGGCTGCATCTACTGCCCAAACTATGCCTTCCTCTTCTCGGATCAATAGTCTTCCTGTCTGATCTCTTCCTGCGGCTAGGAGGTCAGCTACTTCTGGGTCAGATATCTGCAGTTGTGCTAGGTCTAGTGTTCCTGCGATTCCCTGAGCCTGGCTGCGGGCTTGTGCCCGGGTGGTGACAGGGTGGAGGGGACAATCGGTGGCTGGTTCCAGTAAGGGAGCATTTTCTGTGGCGGCTGCCTTGGCTGCGAGGTCTGCCTGTTCATTCCAATAAGCGGTCTCTGAGTTTGTCTTTTGGTGTCCTTTGACATGGGTTACCTGCGTTGGGCCTGTGCGGGACTGAAGGAGCGCGGCTACTTGCTGCCATAGCTGTAGGTGGGCTACGGGTTTCCCATCGCTAGCTTTCCACCCCTGATTCTGCCATACCGGGAGCCAGACCGTGGTGGCTTTGGCCGTCCAATCCGAGTCTGTATAAATGGCGAGTGGGCTTTCTGGGGGCTCAAACTCGAGCACTGCCAGAAGCGCTTGCACCTCAGCCGCTTGGCTGGAATGGGGGCGGGCTGGACCCTTTAGAGTGCATGCGTCGCTCACTCGCACGGCGCCGTAGCCTGTCCGAGGGGAGCCTCCAACGTGAAAGGAGGAGCCGTCGCAGAACCAGCATGTGAAGCCGTTCAGTCGGGCTTCCTCTAGCGGGACTCCCCAAGTGACTGGCCAAACAACCTGCGGTGGCGGGTCCAGGGGGCACTCGTGCTCGGTCCCGGTTACTAACAGGCCATATGGGGCGGGTGGTTCAGTGGTTTCCTTTTTAAACTCTACTCCGCGGTTAACCAGGGCCAGGGTCCACTGCGCTATGCGGGCGTTTGATACTTGTCCATCTTGTATTTTGCCAGACAGAATATATTTGAGGGGCGTGTGAGTGGTTTGAACTATTGTGCGTGAGCCTCCTATGATAAATTCCCAGTGGGTCAGACTCCAAACTAGAGCAAGGCAAGTCTTTTCGCATGGGCTGAACTTGGTCTCGACCGGAGTTAGATTACGAGAGGCATAGGCTACTACTCTAGCGGCTCCCGCTTGCTGCTGGGTGAGCGTGGCTCCAATGCTTTTATCCGAGACTGCTAGCTGGATAAAAAATGGCTGGGTGACATCTGGATGGGCTAAAGCTGGGGCTGCGGCCAGACTATGTTTCAGTTCGGCCAGAGCTGTCTGCTGATCTGGTCCCCACTCCCAGGGAGTGTTCTTCTTAAGGAGAGCATAAAGGGGGCGAGCCTTGTCTGCAAAGGACTTGATGAAGTCTCAGGAAAAGTTGAAGGTTCCTAGAAGGGCTCTAAGGGAGGGGACATCGGTGGGTGCAGGCAGCTTGGAAATGACCTCCATTCGCTGGGCATCCGGGGTGCGACCCTCGGGTCCCAGGGTCAGACCCAGGTACTTGACACTGGTCTGAACCAATTGAGCCTTTTCCCTGCTTGCCTTGAACCCAGTCTCGCGGAGCAGTTCCAGGACTTCCCTCGTGACTTGGCGAGCTAATTCTTCTGTGGGGGCGTGGACCAGAATATCATCCACGTAACTCAGAACGTGGGGCCTCGAGGAAGGTTGGAGGCGTTCCCACATCTGAACTACATGGGCATGGCAAATGCTAGGGCTGGAGTGGAATCCCTGGGGTGTCCGCTTGAATGCGTATTGCTGGCCGCGGAAAGTGAACGCGAACTTGTACCAGCAAGACTCATGCAACCGGATGGAGTGGAAAGCGTTGGCCAGGTCTATGACCGAGTAGAACCGGGACCCAGCGGCAATGGCCGTCAGGATCTCGTTGTACTTGGCCACAACCGGGGCAACTGGAGGGGTGGTGGCATTCAGGGCACGGAAGTCGACCGTCATTCTCCAGGTCACTCCATCTGCCTTTAGAACTGGCCACAATGGGGCGTTGCAGATGGACTGCATCGGGAGTATGACATCCCACTCAAGGAGTCCTTCTATGGTCTTGGCTATCCCTGCTTCAGCTTCCGCTGGGTACTTGTACTGCCTCTGAGGAGGGGGGGTCCTTTCCTTCTATCAGGACGCAGGCGCCCTTCACTGTCCCGTACTCGGCCTTATCTGTCACCCAAACCTCGGGAAAGTCCTGGACCCAGGGATCTCCAGTGATGGGGGCGAGAGGAAGGGGGGCTTTAAGGGCAGCGCACCGATGGATTGCATTGACAAAGTCTGGGCCTCCTGGGATGCGCCACAGGAGCCCATTCGCTAGGTCAATGGTCAGTCCCTCGGCACGGAAAAATGGCATGCCCAAGAGTCCATCATCTTCTCCCCGGTTTGTGCATGCCGAAATCCTGGTGGCCAGGTTCCCAACGGAGAGGGGGATGTCCTGCCAGACCGGGGATTCTTGCATGCCGCCTCCGAAACCGGCGAGCTGCATGGTAGTAGAGGTCTGAGTTCCCTTTGTAACTAAGGTGGGCCGGAGTATATTAAGTGAAGCTCCGGTATCTATGAGGAGGGTGGCAGGCTTCTTCTTTTCCCCGGGAGTCCCGATCCCTGCCTTCACTGTCGGTCTCCCCCATGTGTCCGGCTTTAGTTTGGCAACTATGCCCACGGAGGGAGACTGGGACTCGGGGCGACCCTATTCTGATCCTGCGCCCTGGTCGGTGAAAGTGGCACTTTCTCTAAAGGGGTTGTTGGGGCTCGGGCGTTCCCGGACCGCAGCTATCGGGGGACTCGAGAAGGGAGGGTCTGGAGGTAAAGGGGGCGCCGACGGGGGTACTGGGGGCTGCTGCTGGTCTTCCCACTCCATGATCGCCTTCATTAGAACGGACGTGGGCTTCCCATCGAATAGCTCCATGTTCGCTCCAATGTTTTTGAGGCGCATCCACAGTTCCCAACGGAGGGGGTCCCTGGACTGGGGCGTGCTGCCACGGTCCCGGTAGCCCTCGTGGTCGCCCTGTGATGCTCCCCAAGCGTTAGACTGATCTGGAGGTGGGTAGACCTGATGGTTGTACGGGTGCAATGCTCGAGAGTGAGAAGGGGCTAGGGGCGCATCCTGTGATCGGGGCTCGTGGGGTCCCTGCTGGGCGGAGGAACCGTAACTCGGGGTGGGTGCAAAGGAAACTCCCGGGCGGTAGTCCCTTGGCCCTCTTCCCCGGTTGAAACTGCTACTCCTTCCCCGCAGGATTCCTCCCCTTGCCTCCGAGTACGAGTTGCGTCCCTGCGGTCGGTACTGGGAGTGGAGGCCATGGTTGGCATAAGCGACTGCGCTTATCGGCTTGCTCTCCTTCCTACGGGAGGCCGGGGACTTCACATGGCGGATGGCGCCGGTCTCTCGCAACAGGCCAGCAATGCTCCTGATGCGAGCTTCCAGGTCTCCCCATGAGATGCTCCCGGGCTCCACTCCTGCCAGTGCTAGGCAGGTGGTACTATTGAGACCATCTATAACAGCTCTTCTGAACTCTAGCTCATCGAAGTCGGGTACATCGCTCGCGTCTAAATCTACTTCATCGGCTAGCTCAGCGAGGAGCTGCTTTCTGGCTAAATATGCCTCTGGGTCCTCTCCGGGCTTTTGGGATTCTGCAATGTACAGGGCCTTTAAACTCTTAGTGGGCCATAGGAATGCACATAACTCTTTGATGGACCCATACTGACTGCGGGTGGCTAGCCTTCGGTTGGACATGTAGGCATTAAGGGCTGTGACTATTTCGGGGCTGGCGCAGTGGCGGGCCAGTTGGGCCACATCGGAACCACTAGCAGAGGGCTGGGAGGTGGTTACGTGAGTGAACCACTGGATGGCCGTGTCTCGGTTCAAGGGCCCCATACGATCTGCTATGGCTTGGAGCTCATCGGGCCTCCAATTGCGGGTTTCCTTAACGACCCGGTCTGTTTTCCTGCCGTCCTCGTCCATGGATACAATTTCTTTAGTAGCTATCGGATGGAGGGGCTGTGGGGCTTCCTCGGGCTGGGGCGACTGAGATGCCCAGCTATCCTTACTATCTTCTGGGAGGGCCAAGAGGGCGGAGGGGTGCACGGTGGAGATTACGGCCTGTTGCATCCCCAGATGCTGCTTTAGGGCCTCTAGCTCCCTCTTACAAGCTGAATGGTCCGCGGCTGCGGTTTTAGACTGGTTGTGGTCCGCCATGAACCGGGCGGCATGGGTGAGCTTAGTAATCTCCTCTTGTCCCTCAGTTAGTGCGTGCTCAGCCATATCGGCACGAGTGGTGGCCGCTTCAGCCTTGGGCCTGGTACAGTCTAGTAGTTTCATAGCCACTGGACCCCATTTGTCAAGTGCTAGAGGCCAACATGCAACTGTGTCCAGCCCTTCACTAGCAGTCACTGCCTAATTGAGGCAGACTTTCCCAGCAGGGGCTACCAGAGTTAGGTAAAGAGGGAAATCTGAAGATGCGGGGTAGGGGGGAGACAGAAAAGGTAGGTTGATTGGTGGGAGGAAAAGAGAAAAGAAAGCAGAAAAGGGGGTTATACGGGCTGCCACGGAAGGGAAAGTGGAAATAATGGGGATGGGGAAATGAGATGCCCCCAGCAAGTCCTTGTGGGTTCCCCACTTCTGTTGATTTTTTTTTTTGGCTGATCAACCCTAGCACTAATAATTATTTTCCTCTCATCAATTGTTTGGATATAAACCACCATTTTAATGTGCTAATAAATGTAGTAATACTGGTAGTGTTCAGCAGTCACTGGATGTTCTCACCTATTGAGAGAGCTTTCGTTGCTACAGATTGGGAAAATATGATCATAGAGAGTCCAGAGTGGAGTAGAACTGGAAAATATAGTATACATAATACAAGGGGAATCAATCCATTTATACCAGACTACTATAGTGTTGTACTGACTATCTATCCCTTTCAAGAGCATATTATTAATTGGGACAATAAATGGACAGTGAAAAAAACATCTAGGAATACTTCTAAATAGGCATCCAATGACAATTGACTGTGTTATAGCAATAGAATTTCAAACCTGCCCAAATGACTCATTTGTTCTCTTTTTCCACAGTAGTAGATTCCAATCTTTAATATTGGCAAGGCAAGAAAGGCTAAAGAAATATGGCATTGTTGCACAAAGACCATTCAAAAGTCCTAAGAGAACTTCATCATTGCCCATTAAGAATACTTTAAGGTATTTAGACCCTCAAAATTTTGAAGGTGAAGAACAAAACACCAGCGAGTCAGAAGAGGATTTAATTGACTTTACATCATCTCTTAGGAAAATTGTAAGGAAAAATATGAATACAGCTATAATATTTCTACTGAACCTTTATTGAGCAAGGCCTCCCACACTAAAGGAAACAGATGAAGTAGAGGTGTGATTGTTAACATCTTTTAAAGTACTGACATAATTAGATCAAAATAATACTGTCAATAGGATTCAAGAATTGCAGCTGATTCATGTTGATTTTTCAAAGGGCCACAAAAAAAATACTGACTGTGAAAAATCAAGCCAATCCACCTTTGGTCAAATAAACTCTAATTTTAAGTCTTGTGAGCTTGATCCAGTAGAAAAATCTATGAAGATTATAGTGATTTATAGTGATGGAGGTGGGATTATTCCCTAATTAGTTAGAAAATCTGCCTGCGAAGCCTCACAAGGGATTCCTTCACCAATTAAACTGGATACTTCAAAATGTCACTATGATAGTTCTATAATAAGCATTACAACCCTAGCTGGAATGAAGAGACAGACACAGGCTTGGAACTAAAAGGTCGTGTATAGGGGTGTGCAAGCCAAAAATTTTCGGCTATAGCCGAAAGTAGAAAGCCGAAAGAAGATTCTCTATCGTTAAAGCCGAAAGCCGAAACAAGAATCTCTTTCGGCTTTCGGCTTTCGGGATTCTTTCGGCATTATTTCGGCATTCTTTCGGCTTTTTTCTATGGGAAAATGCCTCCGTCTTCCAGGACGCCTGGAGGAGGCATTTTCCCACCGAATAAGCCCAAAATTGGTGGGGACCTTCCTCTAACCCTTCTCTAACAACCACCCAAGTTTCAGACAGATTGGACTTTGGGGGGCCATGTTATGGCCCCCCAAAGCAGGTCCCCCCATCCTCCCATAAGAAAGCGAAGGAGCAGCATATTGTTAGCATGCTGCTGCTGATCTTTCTTCATTATTTCCTACGGGGAAAAAATGAAGAGGCAGGCTTCCTTTGCCAGGGGTGGCATTTTGCATGCAAAATGCCCCCCAACCCTCTGGGGCCCTTCTCCCACCCCTCCTCCCACCCCCCACCAAGGCTCAGCCTGCTCCCACTTGGGGGGGCATTTCATGGCCTCCCCAAGTAGGTGCTCTGCTCTCATCTCTACCACTGACAGCTGGGGGAGGCTTGTGTTGCCAGGGGTGGCATTTTGCATGCAAAATGCCCCCCAGCCCTCTGGGGCCCTTCTCCCACCCTTCCTCCCACCCCCCACCAAGGCTCAGACTGCTCCCACTTGGAAAGCAGGAAAGCAGTGTACTACACAAAAATAACACAACTCACTTCACATCAGAGAATCACACAAACACAATTGCTGTCAAAAACGGTGAAGTGGGCTGTATTATTTTTTGTAGTACATTGCTATCATGCCCTGTTGTGCCCTCCTACTGTGTAACCTAAAGCTGTTCAAGAAATAAAGTGTTTTTGCCAGGAATTGTGTTTTTGTGATTCTCTGATGTTAAGTGAGTTGTGTTATTTTTGTGTAAGATAGTGCTGCCATGCCCTTTGGTGTTCCCCCCTGCTGTGTAACCTAAAGCTGTTCAAGAAATAAAGTGTTTTTGACAGGAATCATGCTTTGTGATTCTCTGATGTTAAGTGAGTTTTGTTTTAATTTTTCTGTGTGGGGGACTGCTGGTGTAATGTGTCATAATGCTTTGCCTACTTGTACTTTGGAAGGGAGAATATAATTTTTTAAAAACTTTATTTTGTGTTGTTCTTGTTTTATTCTTTGTTGTGCAGTTGGTTCCCATCATAGGGAACAATGGGGCTGGCTGGCCAGCCATCTCTGTAGGTGGTGGGGGAATTTGAGGGAGGGTGTCTGTGGTTCAGGTGCTCTTTCACAGGGACCAGCTGGCACTCAGAAGTGTGCCCACCATTGTGGCACCCCTGGGCTGTGCAGAATTGCCCAGGGAAAGAGAGTTTAGAAGTTCCCAGCATAGGGAACAAAGGGAGAGGGCTGGCCTTTGCCAGCCTGTTCCTGGGGTTATGGGTGCGGGGCAGGTGGGGGTGGATTTGGGTCTGTGAGGGGCTAATGTGGGGAATTGGGTCTGTGTGTGGCAGCTGGGGGGGGAATTGGGTTTGTGTGGGGCTGTAAGGGGTGGACTTTAGGGGCTGAGAGGACCTACTTGGGGAGGCCATGAAATGGCCCCCCCAAGTGGGAGCAGTCTGAGCCTTGGTGGGGGGTGGGAGGAAGGGTGGGAGAAGGGCCCCAGAGGGCTGGGGGGCATTTTGCATGCAAAATGCCACCCCTGGCAACACAAGCCTCCCCCAGCTGTCAGTGGTAGAGATGAGAGCAGAGCACCTACTTGGGGAGGCCATGAAATGCCCCCCCAAGTGGGAGCAGGCTGAGCCTTGGTGGGGGGTGGGAGGAGGGGTGGGAGAAGGGCCCCAGAGGGTTGGGGGGCATTTTGCATGCAAAATGCCACCCCTGGCAACACAAGCCTCCCCCAGCTGTCAGTGGTAGAGATTAGAGCACCTACTTGGGGAGGCCATGAAATGGCCCCCCCAAGTGGGAGCAGGCTGAGCCTTGGTGGGGGGTGGGAGGAGGGGTGGGAGAAGGGCCCCTGAGGGCTGGGGGGCATTTTGCATGCAAAATGCCACCCCTGGCAAAGGAAGCCTGCCTCTTCATTTTTTCCCCATAGGAAATAATGAAGAAAGATCAGCAGCAGCATGCTAACAATATGCTGCTCCTTCGCTTTCTTATGGGAGGATGGGGGGACCTGCTTTGGGGGGCCATAACATGGCCCCCCAAAGTCCAATCTGTCTGAAACTTGGGTGGTTGTTAGAGAAGGGTTAGAGGAAGGTCCCCACCAATTTTGGGCTTATTCGGTGGGAAAATGCCTCCTCCAGGCGTCCTGGAAGACGGAGGCATTTTCCCATAGAAAAGCCGAAAGAAAGCCGAAAGAATCCCGAAACGTTTCGGCTTTTTTCTTTCGGCTACCCGAAACGTTTCGGCATTCCCCGAAATGTTTCGGCATTCCCCGAAAGAAGCCGAAACACTTTTGTTTCGGCATTCTTTCGGCATTCTGAATGCCGAAACGCACATCCCTAGTCGTGTATTAATATAGCCTTAAACATAAACCACAGCAAGGGCCAACTAAGCAGTACAGGTCAAGCGACGGGGTCAGCCCAGGACCTCCGCCTTGACTTGTTTGGATGAGCCCCACAGTCTCGGGTGTAGGCCATCCCTGGAACGCCTGCAACCCAGCTGGCCAGGCAAATGGATCCCCCCATCAAGCACCTAACACCCCAGCCATACAGCATGAGGGAAGGACTTGTCCTTGGGGATCCCCTGTTGGCAGGCCCTGTTTCCCCACCCATGGGGAAGTGCCAGTGCCACTGCCAGTGCCAGTGGGTGCTTACCAGCCCGCTCCCTATTCCCAAAACTTTCCTGCCACTGCAAGGGCCAAGCCCCTGCTTAAGCCCTAACGCACCACAGGAGGCTTAAAGCTAACCGAAGCCCTTGCTGCAGGTTGATGAGAAAAATCTCATTGCCCTCCGTTGACAGGTGTACACTGTCACCTCAGTAGAGGTGGGTAACATCAGCCCTAATTCTGGGGTGTGGCAAATAAATCCCCAAGCCTTCCCCCAAGGGTTTTTTGATGGCTCTATTGGCCTTACGCAGGGCTCCTTCAATTGCCCGAGGGTCTAAGGCCTCCTGCCTTTGTAGCATCTTAGACCAAAATATAAGCATGCCTGGCCATTGGCTGCTTATAACCCGGAGGTCTTCAGCTACCTGCAGTGATAAGACCTTTCCCTGCACTAACCCCAGGTCATTGCCACCAAGGTGGATGACCAAAATGTGAGGGAGAGGACCTGTTCTTCCTCTAAACAAAAGCAGCAGCAGACCTGGCTACCTAAGGCCCCACCATTCCTACCACTCAACCGTGGCCACAGCACTCAGGCCCAACTGGGATCCAATCAGCATTCTCCTCGCTTGGTAGGCCACCCAGAACACCATGCTGTGCCCACAAATCAGGATTAATTTCTTCCCTTGGCCCGCCATGGCACCTAGGAAAAGAGCAATTAGTATGGCCATTTAAAAATGAGGCAAGGGGCGAATGTAGGTATGAAAAACACCTGACCTCCACCTGCCCACGTGCTGTATCATCCGATGAGGATACCCCATGGCTGCTGCCAAATTTGACCCCAGCCAAACCAAGTTTCTTAAGAACCCTCTCTGTAACCACCCAAAACTGATACTTAGTTAATGGGGTCCGATCTTCATGGCAGAATAAGACACCCTGTCCTTCCCCATGAACCTCCACATATTCCCTAAGGGCCCTAACAGGGCAAAGTTCTCTATCAACACAGGGGCCTAGAACAAACATACTTCCCCTTAAATGGACCTCCCCCTTTTTTAGGAAGCATGATACTTTGTGTATTAACCACTAATTCCAGTAATCAAAGAGGGCTGATTTGCAGCCAAGCCACAGAACCAGTAGGAAAGTGCAGCTTTCAGCCCAATAAGTCCCCAGCCAACCAATAGGTAGAACCACAAACCACCCTAAGATGGCTTGCACAAAATGGCTGCCCCAAAGAACAAGCCTTGAAATGGCCACCAAGCAGAAACAGAGGCAAGCTCAGAACAGGTCTGGCTACCTACAACCAGCCCCGTATAAGCAACTGCTTAAAATGGCCACCAGGCAAAATTATAGGCAGGCAAAGGACAGGCCTTGCCTCTGATTCCTGCCCAGTAAGGAGATGGGCTTATGGGCAAATGTGCCCAATGTGCTAAAATGGGGGGACTGCTGTAAAAAACACCACCCCTGTAAAATGCCCCCACTAGCCCACTCAGCCCCAAGTCCAGACAATGGTGTTTAGCTTCCCAACAGGCCCACCAACTCCCTTAACCACAGGAGTGGTAAAACACCTAGTGCGGACCTCATTGGGGGGGCACTCCACAGCAACCCCCCCAAAACGGCGCACCACAGCCGCAAACACCCGTGAGATGGCGGCCTCAGCCAGCTCCCCAGCCCCCAGGGATCCAAAGGCCGCTGCCGTCACTGCCATAAAAATGCCACCGCTGCTATCAAAAATGCCTCCACCACCTCCAAAATGCTGCCGCTGCTCTCAAAATGCTGCCACAAAAAATGCCACCGCTGCAAATGCTCTCAGCCAGCGTGCTTCCCTTTTGCCACTCAGAGGCTGGAAAGAGCTCCTGCTTCCTCTGAGCAAGCAAAGCAACTGGAGCCATATGCCCGGGATGGGAGTCTGTCCCTCCCTCCAGGCAGGGCTGCAAAAGCCGGCTCCTGACTTAAGCAACGACACTGCTGCTGGGAGAGCCGGATTCTGTCATGGAATATGGTTGGTTGGTACTTCAAAATCTCAGCTCCTGAGACTAAGAAATTCCTATCTTGATATTATATTATTACAGAAGACATGGATATCTGATAGTATATTACTTTGGCAAACCACCCCATAAAAAGTCTGCCAAGAAAACATCATGATGTGACGTCCTCCCATGGGTTAGGAATGACTCGGTGCTTGCACAGGGGACTACCTTTACCTTTTTTAAGGGAGACAAAGGCGAAAAATTGAGTGGAAGGG
The DNA here is from genome assembly GCF_028583425.1 of Eublepharis macularius. NCBI lineage: Eukaryota > Metazoa > Chordata > Lepidosauria > Squamata > Eublepharidae > Eublepharis > Eublepharis macularius. Next base: position 76,238,223 of record NC_072793.1, read on the forward strand.
TCACATGCCTAGTGTCCGCTAGGCTAGATGCTATTGCTACATTGTTACATTTCAAAAAGGTTGCTTGTATTATGGTCTCAGTGTACCTCCCTCCTGCTGCTTTAACCTTGGTAACTGATAAGATCTGGAAGAAGTGTTAATGTTTTTTTTAGATAGTCTTATTATGGATTACCTGTCTTTGCTCCTGATACTAGCTGTTGATTTCAATGTGAGAATAGGAGCAGATGGCAATACCTTCTTCTAGAGAAAGACCAGGCAATTATTAATTGATCTGGATAACCTTTTTTCCTTTTGCCAGCGATCTAAAGACAACATATTTAATAAAAGTGGTGAAAAGCTGATGGTGATGGTAGAAAACAATGCTTGGTTATTCTGAATGGTCAGGCAGAGTAGATTCTGCAAGGGACTTCACATATATCAGTACAAGGGGGAAGAGCATAATAGATTATTTTGTGCTTAAATTATGCTATGCTAAATTATGTTAGAAACCTAAGAGTTGAAGATTTTCAAAACAGTAATAATCTTCGGTCATTTGAAAGATTTTTGCAATTTAGAACTTGTCCAAGAATGAAACAGCCTTAAACCTTTAAATTGTACAGCATTATCTGTAATGTGTTCTAGACAAATAATCAACTCAGAACAGTGTAGGACATTACCTGCAAAAAATTTAAGTACCAGCTCGCTTGATATACAGCTGAGGGATGGAATTATTAGAACTGTTTTTACCTGCTTGTACTAGGCAGTGTACGATTAACTTAAGCACCTTAACAAAGAAAAAACAATGGTTTTCTAAAGAGTATAAAGACATCAAACGAGCTCTTCAGCAATGCCAGAGATATTTCCATACAGTGAGTGATTCTGGCACATTGATAAAGCTGCTGGATTTTTAAAAAATTATAAATAAATGATCAAAAGGAAAAAAATATGAATTTCAAATAAAATATTAGAAAATGCTAATCGAGGTATCCCAAAAGAATGACATCAGAGCCCTTTGGAATTTAGTGTCAGAAAGTTTTGATAGGCATGCACCATGGAATTACTATATACTGACAACACCTGGGAAGCCCATTTCTGTAAGATATTTAACACACAGGTGGCAGATATCTATGAAATGTATGTAGAAGAATCTAGTTTGTCAACATGGCCACCAGTATCATCTGAGGAAGTGTTGATATTGATAAGATATTTGACAGAACATAAAGCTCCAGGAATTAATCTGATACCAGCTGAAATATTTAAGAGCAACCCAGAATGGTGAAGTGCTTTGTTAGCACCTATATTCTCTAAAATTATTCTGATGGGTAAAATACCAGTGATATGGAAGCCTGATCTCTTTATTCCTATATTCAAGAATGGTGATTGGACAGACCAAAGTAATTACAGGCCAATTAGTTTACTACCAGTAATTTGTAAACTATATACATCCTACCTGTATTATAAGTTAACTGATTGGATGTATTCCGAATCAATGATAGAGCAAGCAGGCTTCATACAGGGAACATCAGCCATAGACCACTGTATTGTTCTGCACTGTATTGTTCTGCATCTAGAAGAAAAGTATATTTGCTAACCAGAGGAAAGTTATGTGATGCCTTTATGGATTTGAAATCTGATTTAACTCAATCCCTTGGACTTGTTTGTTGCAAAAACTTATGAAAACCACAATTGATCAGGTTAGATGTGGGCCAGAGGGAGAACTTTCAGGGATATTAATAATGAGATCTGGGGTTAAGCAGGGATGCCTGATGACTCCACTTCTTTTTAATCTATATCTGAATGATCTAACATTGCTCTTAAACAAGATAAATTCCATCTGCCAAACCCTGGTGTTCAAGAAATTCCTATACTACTCTATGCAGATGATGCAGTTTTAATATCACAATCTCCTATTGGGCTTCGAAGGCTAATACAATCTTTTTCCAACTATTGTCAGGAGCATGATATGATAATTAGCGTTGTCGAGCCCAAGATTCTTGTTTTTACAAAACAGAGAAGAGACTGCAAATATAAATGGAGATTAGATGATAATGAACTGGAGCAGGTCAGATGTTTCAGGTATCTTGGAGTAATCTTTGATTATCACCTATCCTGAAATTCCCAATGTAAGGCTCTTGTGGCATCAGCAGCTTCTTCTGGGGCAGCAATAAAGCATTTTTTCTATAGAAAAGGTGGACAATACCTCCCAACTGCAATTACAGTTTTTAATAACAAAGTGATTTTGGCTCTGAATAAGAAACATAAAATAATTTTCTCAGAGAATAACAGGATACTGTTTTATATGAAGGACGATAACTTCTCTAGTACATGGAACCAAGCAATAGAAGAAAAACGGAATATCATACAATGCTCAGAGGATGTAATTGCTGCTCTAGTATCGTCTTCAGCTCATAAAAACATCATGAAATTAATCATGAAGATAGATGCAAACAGCACCCATTTGCAGAGCTAGATGGGTTTGTTCTTCCCTCTATATTGGAATCCCATTAAATTTTACAATTCCAATGTATTTCTTCAGCTTAACAGTTTCAAAGTACAGACAAGCAATTATGTTTGTAAGACTAAATCCATGTCTGCAGTTTCTGATGGCTGCATACTGAGCATACCTTTCTCAAATAGCTATTGCATCTGTGGTTTGGATCCTATCAAATCCATAAATCATGTTTTATTTGAATGTTCCTGGTACAACAAGGCAAGACAGAAATGAATTAAACCCTTGACATTACAGTGGACAGTGTTTACAGTAGTTCCTAGTAATAGTTTAGTTCCTAAACTATTAGCAGACTCAAGAGTAGAAAATTTTAGTCAAATTTTAGTTCAGGCCATGAGAATTCAGGCAATTTACAAGAAATCAGCTTTCCATGTTTGATAAACACTACTTAAGACTTATAGGTCAGAGAAGTAGAGTAAGAAAGAAAGAAACCCTAGAGAGAGTAAGAACTGGCAGAAGGGCAGCAGAAGCAGGGTCCCAAGAAAGAAGGAAACAGGCTCTGAGAAGCCAGGAGACCACAGGAAGCAATGAATTCTAGGAGAAGAGAGGTAAAAGGAGTAATCTGGAAGTGTGCATTGAATCCCATGATCTGTGGACACAATAATTACAGATATTTCCCACATTCTCCTCAAACAGTCCAATATGAAGCCCAGAAAGTTGATTTCTGGGGAATGTAGAACCCATATGGATATCTGGAGTTGTGAGAGTCCTGGACCAGAAGACCACACCATGGAGTGGAAAGGTGGCAAAATTGTCCTCTCCTCCCTTTGATCATAAAAGCTCTCTACACACTGCAACTACCCAACTAATGTGGATATTAGTCCATACAGGTCCAGAGATAAACTTACTGAGATTTGGGTGGACTTCTATTGGGATGGAAACATACACAAGATCGACAACCTTCAATGCCCTCTGGTGATGAATCCAGCCCAGTGTGGAGAAAGTCTAGCTTCTGGGGACACACCAAATGCTTTTGAACACTAGTTTCCTGCTGTCCCCTCATCCAGCCAAGGATACAGAACTTTAAAAACCTTCAGCTTACACATTCTAGAATTTCAGCAACCCAGAATACCTTTCTTGGACTCTTAAGACAAGCAGGACTCACCCTCTACTCTAATAAGTAGAATAAGAAGCCCATAAAAACAAACCAGGGGCACAAGTAGGCAGAGGGTAAAGGCACAGGTTTGTATTTAAAAACTTAGACCTGTTTATTAAGTGGAGATCCACCACAAATTGCTGTCTAAGAATGCCTGAAAAGTTTAGACTATCTCCCCTTTAAAGTCCATTACTGGGGCTAAAAGATAGCTGCTGGGAAAGTTTAAGCAACCACAGGAAAGTTATCTGAATATGCTCTACTTTGGGGTTGAAAACTAGGATCCAAACTGGGACTCCATACAAACAATAGAGATCAAAGATTCTCATTCAGGAACAAAATATGTTAAGAATTAAAACAGAAGAAGAGTTAGATTCATGTCATGGATGGTTTCAGTATAGGCAGATAAAGGACTTATATAACTCTGATCGTTCAAAAAGTGGAATTAAATGGAAAGATTCGGAATTGGAAGAAGCTACATTGCAAGAAAGTAAGAAGAAAATTTCAAAAATTTACAAAATTCTTTTGAAGTGGCACACAGAGGATGAAACTGTTAAAGTCCAGATGGTGAAGTGGGCTATAAATTATCAAAGAGACATAACAATGGAGTCATGGGAATATCTGTGGAAAAATACAATGAAGATCTCAACTTGTACCAGTATTAAAGAAAATGTTTTTAAGATGATGTATAGGTGGTATTTGATGCCAAAAAAAATAGCTTATGGAAATGCTAAAATGTCAGATAAATGTTGGAAATGTAAAAGTCATGAAGGATCACTGTATCATATGTGGTGGACTTGTGAGGTAGCTAGGCAGTACTGGGGAGATATTTTAGAAATGATAAATGAGATTTTGCAGATTTCAATAATAAAGAACCCAGAACTCTTGCTACTGAACTTAAATATGGAAGATGTACCTATACAACATAGAACATTACTATTTTACATGACAACAGCGGCAAGAATACTATATGCGCAGAAATGGAAAGTGCAAGAAATACCATCTATTGGAGATTGGATACAAAAGTTGCTGTACATGGCGGAAATGGACAAAATGACAAGAAAGCTGAGAGACCAGAATGCTGAAGAATTTTTTAAGGATTGGGGTAGATTGAAGGAGTATTTGGGAAAAAAGTGGGACGTGAAGGGGAAATTGTGGCAATTTGAAAGTTATTAGGGGAATTTAGTGGGGACAGTAATCTTTACCACTTAAAGATAAGTTTTAATTATTGTAAAATTTAAATTTTAAATAGATTTGAGTTTAATGGAAACTATTTGGTTTAATAATGTAATAAGAGTTAATTATATATAGAGAGAATAGAAAAATAAGGTATAGAATAAGATATGGGTTGGAAAACTGTTGGAAGTCACCAGAAAAGGGGGGAGGGAAAGGGTGGGGGAAAACTGATACTTAGGTTTAATAATTGAAATAATGTTTGTAAATTTGTACTCACCTAATAAAAATTTCTTTAAAAAACAAACAAACTGGGGCTCCATACAGAAGCTGAACTATCACTTTAAATACTTTAAGAGTTAAGGGAATATATTGCCCACCAAAGGGAGAAAAAAGAACCTCTGGATAGCTACAAGATTTAGTCTGGCTGCACACAGAAATCTCTTGTAATGCGAGTTCCAAGAAAGAGAAGAATGAAATTGTAAGCCAAGACTTGTTCCAGATGGTAGGAGTCTAAACAGACAGACAGACAGCACAGCAACCTTTATTGGCAAAAAGAATACAGATGGAACAGAAGAAATGTTGTAGAATAAGTTCATAGGGCAGCACAATCGTGTCCCCAGGCAGCAAAATTATCTCGAGATACAGCACAGTTGTAGGAGGCTTTATAAAATATTACCCTTGACGTCCACACATAAGCCAAGAATTCAGCAATGGATAGAGTTATTGCTGGACTCTTGTCTGCTAAGAAAAATTTTAGATCCTTATCCAAAAAATCCCTCTGCACAGGAAAAAGGGGACGAATCAATAAACTACGCATAACAGAATATTTGGGGCAGCAAAAAAGAATATGTGAGATTGAATCAGGTTCCCTCAGAGTACGGTCACACAGTCTATCCCTATACGGAATTCCCCCGTATCTGCCTCTGACCACTGCTGAGGGAAAGAGATTGAACCTCGCTAACATAAAAGCCCTCCTAAACACTGGGTTTATCAGGTCAACAATATACACCGCCATGGTGGTATGTGAGGAATAGAGGGACAGTGAATGAGGGGAGCAGAGTCCAGAGTTGCCGGCATTAATAGTCTGTGCCTCAATATCCCAAATTCTCCTCTTGAACACCTGCAGAACTGCCACCTCACCACTATTATATAAAGGTTCCAAGTCGATTCCTAAGGAACCAATCTTTTCCACAACAGCCTGTGACCAATCCGAAATAAAGGGATCAGTTAAAAGTTGAGCCATTAGGCTGGTAGGGGAGGATCGAAAATGAAGACGGAGCCAAAATTTAATCGTAGTGATCCAGGCCCGAGATTCTATCAGGTGCAGATCCAGTTCCTTACAGAGGGTAAACAACGACACTGAATTGGATAAACCAAGGATCCTACTCAGGAAGACAGAGCAAATACGCTTGATTCTTTTAGTAAAGGACTGTATCCAAATAGGAATTCTGTACAACAGTTGAGAAATAACTGTTGCTTGAAAAATCTTAAGCACTGCTGGGACAAATTGATTGCCCTTTTGAAAAAAAAACCAAATCAGGGCTGCAGTCTTATTCTTGGCTAAACTTAGAGAGTGCTCTCTATGTGGGCACCAACTCAGATGGTAATGGAATAGCAGGAGTCTAAAATACAAGTAACTGGTTTCATTAATATATTTAAATAAAATAGTTATCTTTAATTTACAATAATTAGTACACAGAAGTTTATGTTTACCACAATGAGAGAATAATTTTCAATGTACCACATATAGCCTGCAGAAAGTTACAGAAGGATCACGTCATCTGCATATAAAAGAACAGGAACTGGATGACTGAGGGTGGGGAGTGGGAAACATGTTGCAGAAAAGTTCTGGGAGAGGTCATGTAAAAAAAAAAAGGCTGAAAAGAACACAGTACTAATGCATGCCCATAACTTTAGTGACAGGATTAGACAGGTAGTCCTGCCAATTATTACATATTCTCAGCTAAGAAGATGTATAAACTTGCTTGATGGGTTAGAATAGAAATTTCCCTAGTATTGAGATAATTTCTAGTTTCTTCCACTATCACATCTTAGAAATTGAACTGAAAGCTACCTGCAAAATCATAAACGCAGCATAATGTTTTCCAGGTCTAGATGATGAATATTTCTTGGCCAAATATGATAACAATGTGTGATAAAGCGTGCAGCTCCCTTTCCTAAAATCTATCTTCTCTCAGACCAATGTTTGAGATTCTTGAATCCATTTATCTAAACTAATGTGCAAGTGTGAAGCACACTGTTTATCCAAAAAAAAGACAGCAAACTTAACAGCCTTTAACTCCCCCTCTCCTTTATACACAGGGAATACAATTGCCTGCCTCCATTGCTTAGAAATCTTCCTGTCTATTGCAGTCAAAAGGGAAGTAATTATAGAAGAATACCAGCCTGGAGGCCAAACTACAAGTGATGAATGACACTTGAACGACAAGTGTATTCCTCCCTGTTCACTTGCCCTCCACTTGCTCTCCACTCGATCCACTTGCCGTCCAAGTGTCATTCGTCACTTGTAGCTTGGCCCTGGGTCTTAGAAATTTGTTAGAAAGTTTGTGGAAATTGAACAAAATATTAAAACAAAGAAGTATAAATATTTCTTCACAGTCTAGTGCCAGAGGCAAATCCAGGTGGGGTAAAAAGTTAAAGATAGTCCTTTGTTCTAAATGTTTGAAGCCACACGGCTTTTCCAGCTTGAGAGAGAATGGGCAAAGAAAAGAGGCATATTGGGAGGCCATATCAAACACTAACACCTCCAGTGAGGAGATGGCATAACAGATGTCAAAAAAGACCTTCCTTGCCTAAGACCCGATAAGCCACATCCAATCCAAACTGACAATACTGAGGGCCAAGCTACAAGTGACGAATGACACTTGAACGGCAAGTGGATTGAGTGGAGTGCAAGTGAACAGGGAGAAATACACTTGCTGTTCAAGTGTCATTTGTCACTTGTAGCTTGGCCCTGAGTGAATGCCTAACTCAAGTAGCTTGGAACAAAGAAACTTCATGTGTTCACAGAACACACAGTTCAGGAAATTGAACTTTCATTCAGGAATTTTAGTTCAGGAAAGCTAAACCTTTATTAGGGTAAGCTGAAGTTCACATATTGTTCTGAAGTATTTAGCCAAAGGTTTGGCTACACACTTGTAGTCCATTTTCTTATTTTTTCTTTCAACACCTAAATTTGCTACTCTGGTTCTCAGCAGAAAACTCAGCTCCCTATCCCTTTAACTGAGCCTCAAAAAGATGCAGCTCACGTCTCCAGAACACTGAAAGATTGATATATCTAATACAATTATTCTATTGGTTTCTTTTAAGCTTAATTAAATTCCAGTTACCATCATCTTGAAGAAGATTCGACACATGCATATTTAGCTTGACATGTTAGATTGCTTAATTCTTGAATTAGGCAAAGTCATTGACTTTAATGAATGAGATGACATTTTGCTTATTTCATGGATGAAGCAAGGAAACAGGGTGAAATACTCTACTCAAACACAACTTGTTGGTGAAGAACAATTGATAGGAAAATCCCATTATTATTGTTCTATCTCAAGCTGGTTTTCTCAATATTTACACAATCATTCTATACAATTTTTCAAAAAATCAGATTTTTCCTTTATGTGGACACCTGTGCCAGCAAGAGAATCTCCTCTTCATTTATAATGAATGAGAAAAGCCATGTTATGTTATTTTCATATTTTTATTCCACCCCTACTCCAAGGAGCTCAGTCAGGAGGCATGGTTCCTGTCAAGGACAGTCATATCCACATGCCACCCTGAGTAGAAAGGTGAGAACAAGATTCTGCGGAGTGAAACCTCTCTACCCAGGGTAACATGTCACCACCAGCCTCTCTTAACTAAGCCCAGCTGCAGAACTGAGAGACAAGTTCCCAGCCCTGTCAGGGATTAAACAGGAAGTCAACTATGCAAGGGAGGACACTTGCAGTTTGAGTTCCATAAAATAATTATTTGGATAGCCAAAGTACTGAACTCAGATTGCATCACTAAACTCCAAATAATAGTGCAGAAATATAGTAAATAGAGTTTATTAAGAAGAATGCAAAAGAATACAAACATAGAAGTGTGCAAACAGGAGAAGAAGATAACAAATGCTAAATAACAATAACAATAACACTCGATTTATATACTGCCCTTCAGGACAACTTAATGCCCACTCAGAGCTGTTTACAAAGTATGCCATTATTATCCCCACAACAAAACACCCTGTAAGGTGGGTGGGGCTGAGAGAACTCCTAGAAGCTGTGATTGACCGAAGGTCACCCAGCTGGCTTCAAGTGGAGGAGTGGGGAATCAAGCCCAGTTCTCCAGATTAGAGTCCTACCTCTTAACCACTACACCAAACTGGCTCTTAAGACACTTTGGTCCTCTGATACTTTGGTCTTCTGACACTGATGTTACCTTATCAGTCTGAAAGCACAAAGTCCAGGCAGAACATCAAAGTCCAGAGTAAGATTCTGGTCTGACACCTTTCTGGTAGTGCAATCCAGAGCACAGTAGAACAAGTATCAACAGGCAGCCCGTCTATGGCCACACAAAGTAAGGAACAGACTAGAATGCAGACTCTGAATTTATTGTCAATTTAGCAACATGGCCTGATCCTAATTAACCAATCATTGCTCTGAGGATAGTGCAATGTAGGTAAAAGACTCCCTTCTGGCTTGGCTGTGAAGCTATGATGTCATTTTGCACCTGCATCATGTAGTGCTATCACTGAAAACTGCAAGACATGCTAACTGCACTGTTTCAGAGACAGGCTGTCTATGCTTAATCAGATCTAGAAACCTGTATCAATGGTTTGAACAGCCAAGTAACAGATTAGGAATAGTCAGTTTACTGAGAGTTCCCCTCTCCTCCATTTCATGATCACAGTAATTCTTTGAAATAGGTTACTCTGAGGATCCTTCTACAGATGTAGTCCACAACTTTGTTGGGGAACAACATGAGAACTTAGCATCGTGTGTGAGGTGGGGTTTTTGTGTCTCCCCAGGGTCATACCAGCTCTTTTCCCTTTGCAAGCAAAGCATACAGGAAGAAACACCTTTAGTCCCCCCATTCTTTTCACACCATCAAACTTCCCTATGGAGCCATTATGGGGACCATCGTAAAAATCATGTAACTTAACGTGACTTATAGTTACATTTCCGAATGGACCCAACAGTTCCACATAGCAGTGTGAGGATATGAAAACGTCATGGGGGTAAGGAGGCTAAAGCCATTTCTCCCTAAGTGCTGTGGTCACGAACAGAAAAGAGCCCATTTGTCTGGGAGGGACAAAACTCTTATTGCATATTACGCAAAGTCCTTGTGTTGTTCCCCAACAAATACAAGTACATTTTAATGTGTAGATAGCACAAGAGAAAAGCTGAAAAATTAAAGAATTATATACACAGGATGGAGGAGGCACATATGTAGATGTTCACCACTTTTCTAGGCTTTTTTTTAAGCAGAAAAACTAGTGTCCTCCTCTTTAAGCACTAAAGTTTGGGAAAGTTAAGCCTGCTAGTATGGGACATTTTAATTGAAGTGTATAAATGTATGTGGAAAAGTTTTGTTGCTTGTTGTCCAGTAGATTCACATTATTTTTAAAATCTTTTAATTTTTTTTTTAATCTACCTTTCAAAAACTCCTGAGGAGGCTTTCCAAGATCCAAAATATAAAATTAAAGGCAAACATCTGGAGAATGGGTAACAATGAATAAAACAGCAGTACAGCCCCCATTCTCCTGGCTTTCCACAAATGATGCAAAACTGTATTATTCAAAAAGTTTTTTACTCGTACAGGAAGGAAGTATTATAAGAAGGGGGTCTCAGATGATTTGCTAATGAGTTGGGGACCATAGACTTCACCGCTATGTTGCTTTGAATATGTACTCCCAGGACTTTTTTTCAGCGGGAACGCGGTGGAACAGAGTTCCGGCACCTCTTGAAAATGGTCACATGGCCGGTGGCCCCGCCCCCTGATCTCCAGACAGAGGGGAGTTTAGATTTAAACTCCCCTCTGTCTGGAGATCAAGGGGCGAGGCCACCAGCCATATGACCATTTTTGCCGAGGGCGATTTAAACTTTAAAAAACTCCCCCCCTTGTTCCAGCTGACCCAAAGTGACACCATTGTGCAGTCCTGAGTTCCACCACTGAGTTCCACCACCTCTTTTCCCAGAAAAAAGGCCCTGTGTACTCCTATATACTACCTGTGTTTCATGTTGTCTAATGTCAGTCCTAAAATTAATTATGTTCCATTTCAGCAGTTTTCAGCTCTTTATTGGATCCTTGCTAATGCTATATCTTTGTAAAATCCTATGACATTGTTTATGGAAATGTCCTTGACATTGTATGGAAATGTCCTTGACATTGATTGTACTAATCTCACACTATGTAATCCACCTTGAGTCTCAGTGAGAAAGGTGGACTATAAATGAAATAAATGAAATAAATAAATAAATAAATAAAATGGAAGTAAAACAGCAGCAGACAACAGCAGGAATAATAATTTAGTTAAAAGCTTAGGCAAATAAACCTTTTTAAACTCGGTGATCTAATAGTGAATAAAGATGCCACTGGATAGGATAGAATCACAAAATTATAGAGTTTGAAGGGGTCTTACAGACCATCTATTCCAGCCCCCTGACCAGTGAAGGAGTGTCCCCAACAAGTATTTATCTGTCCGCTCCTTGAATATGTGGGGGAACCCACCACATTCCTAGGCAGCCAATTTCACTGCTGAATTACTCTTAACATGAAGAAGTTTTTCCTAATGTCCAGCTGGTACCTTCCCTTGTGTAGTTTAAACCCATTGTTTTGAGTCCGATCCTCTGGACCCAACAGGAATAGCTCCCTTCACTCAAAGTGACACTGTCCGGAGATGGGGAATCCAACCCTTCCCAGAATCCTCTCTCTGGGGTCCCACCACCTCACAGACATGCCACTGAGGTGGTATGGGACACAGATGCCCGATGGGAAGACAACGGGGGAGGAGAAAGGCCACCTGCAGAAGAGGTAGCTGCCACAGCAACAGAAGATGCCAGAGAGGAGGGTGGTGTTGGAGGGGGGAACCCCCTCAAAGCAGGCCCAAGAAGCACCAGCAAGCGGACTGTCGATGGAGACCTCAGGGGAGGTGCAACCCCAAGAGATGACATAGCCGTGGAGGCAACAGAAGGAGGAGTTTCAGATACATTGGCTCAACTGAGTGAGGGCGGAAGCGCTGCTGTTTCCAGCAGCCACAACAGGGAAGCCAGGAGAAGTCACAACAGAGAGAGGTGCACATCTCTGCATCTGCTGCAGACCAGCCAGCCCCACCTTACAGGGCCAACCCCATTGGATGGGAGGCCAGAGGGAGGCGGGGAGGGATGTGCCATGAAGTCCTGGGTTGGGCCAGAGCCCTGTCAGGCCTCAATGGGAAAACGGTATGTTTGAAGCCTGGGACAGGGGCAGGAGCCACTCCAGAGCTTCCCCTATAAAAGAGGGCTCAACAGGCAGATCAGGGAGGATGAAGTGCAGAAGGAGAGCAGAAAGGGCAGAGAGTGTAAAAGAGTCAGTGAGCGAGCTCATAGTGCCCCCCCTCACTCTTCGACGCCCTGGAAGTGAAGCCTGACAGACAGCCTCTTAAATACTTCAAGAGAGCAATCATGTCTTTCTTCAACCTCCTCTTCTCCAAACAGAACATTCCTAAGTCCCTAAGTCTTTCCTCATAGGGCTTAGTCTCCTGACCTCTGATCATCTTAGTTGCTCTCCTCTGCACTCATTCCAATTTGTCCACATCCTTATTGAAGTGTGGATTCCAGCTGCACACAAAACTCCAGGTAGGGCCTGACCAGTGCGGTATATAGTGGGACAATGACATCCTGTGATTTGGATGTTATGCCCTTGGGATTTTTCCCCCTTCCTTGTAGAAGTAGCTCTAGGACTTTTACTTATTGTTATCATTTTTTAAAAAATAATTATTTTATTAAAACAGAAAATAGTATTGGACTATAGAAAGAATGTCAAAGCAGACTCTATAACAGAAAGTAACATTAGACAGTAAACATAATATCAAAACAAAATATGTAACAAAGTATTAAAACTACATAATAATATAACAGAAAGTAACATTAGAAAATAAACATATCAAAAACAGAATGTATAGCAGATTATTAAAACTACATGATATTTCTTCAGTCCTTAAATTATTTATGTTAAAGTACATTATACTTGCCATTTTATATTCAGCATATTTAAAAAAAAACCCTTATTTTTCAGCCACATAATAAAAAAGACTTTCCATTTTCTTGAAATTCTGAAATTGGTCTATTATGCATATAAAAAGTTAATTTAGCCATTGTCACATAGATGTTATGCCCTTATTGATACACTTCAAGATTGTGTTTACCTTTTTTGCTGCTGCATCATGCTGAATGCTCATATTTAGTTTCCCATCCACCTGTATCCCAGGATCTTGTTATACATACTGCTACCCAGAAGTGTGTCCCTCATCCAGTATGCATTGCTTTGCATTTTTGTTACCCAGGTGGAGAACCCAGCACTTATCCATGTTAAATCTCATCTTACTCAAATCTGCCCACTTTCCCAGTGTGTTCAGATCTTGTTGAATTCTATCCCTATCTTTCAAGGGTATTTGCTACTCCTTCCAGTTTGGTGTCATGTACAAATTTAATGAATAATCCCTTCATATGGTTGTTGTGGGTTTTCTGGGCTGTATTGCTGTGGTCTTGGCATTGTAGTTCCTGACGTTTTGCCAGCAGCTGTGGCTGGCATCTTCAGAGGTGCTACACCTCTGAAGATGCCAGCCACAGCTGTTGGCAAAACGTCAGGAACTACAATGCCAAGACCACGGCAATACAGCCCAGAAAACCCACAACAACCATCGTTCTCTGGCCGTGAAAGCCTTTGACAATAAATCCCTTCATACCCTCATCCAGATCATTTATAAAAATATTGAAAAGTACGGGATCCACGACCAAGCCCTGTGGCAGGCCACTGGACATCTCCCTCCAATTAGACATGATGCTATTGACAACTACTCCTTTGGTGTGGTTATCTACCCAGCTCCCTATCCATCTAGCCATCTTAGAGTCCAGTCCACAGTCCATCAGTTTACCCATGAGAACCTCATGCAGAACCTTGTCAAAAACTTTACTAAAATACATATAATCTACATGGACAGCATTCATGCAATCCAGTAAGCCTGTCACTTGATCATAGAAGGAGATGAGGTTGGTCTGACAGGACTTGTTGGAGACAAATCTATGCAGACTTCCCCATATCACTATGTTGTCTGTGAGATGCTTGCAGAATGATGCTTTTAATATCTGTTCCAGTATCTTTCCTGCGACAGAGGTCAGGCTGACTGGCCTGTAGTTCCCAAGATTGTCCTTATTCCCTTTCTTGAAGATTGGGATGACATTTACCCTCCTTTGGTCAACATCTGGATTGTGCTTGGCAGAACCCATCTGATATTCACTTAAGATTGTAAAAGTCTGGTATGAGGTGGTCAGCTTTATTTGTTCCCAGTATTTGTTTTCAGTATTTATTTGTTCCCAGTAGCATCTTAGCCACATATTCTGAACCAGCTATAGTTTCCAAATGGTCTTCAAGGGACAATGGCAAATTTCCCCATAACAAAGCGTTTCCTGGGGAAGGAGGAATTACAGCATGGAAAAAAACGAATGAAGCAGAATCTGAAAACAGTTGGAGGGGAATGTAAATCTGCATTCGTGTATCTGAGTTCAGGATCAGTTTAGGATCAGCCTGGGCTCCATCTAGATTTCCATGCTTCATAGCACAACTGAATGTTACTGTGCATGTTCCAGCCAATGTCCAGGAATGCTAGGATTTATGCTAATTACGTTTCCCAGGCTTCTGAGCATATTTGGAAACTGCTGCATGTCCTTCTGGCATGTAGGCCTCAAATATAGGTCCAACCATTCATGTGTGATTTCCCAGCCAGTCTTTCACCCTTGGTAAATTTAACAAAGGGACACATTTCCCAGAGGAGAATGGTGAAGTTGTACACCAAATGCAGTACACATGATGAATGGTGGCACATCAGACCAATTGTTTCATATTCTTTTATTCAGCTATTTGTACACTGCTTTCCTCCCAATTGGAACTCATACCAGACCTCTTTCATTTTATCCTAGCAACAACAATCCTGTGAGGTTGGTTAGGCAGAGAGAAAGTGACTGGAGCAAGGTAACCCAGTGAGCTTCCATGGCAAAGTGTGGGTTTAATCCTAATCTACACCACAGTCATTTTGCTCAACTCCTAGGCTGAACCCCAAAAGTGGTATAGTCAAGACTAGACATGGGCATGAACAGAAAACAAACAAACATGGTGTTCGTTGTTCATTGCTATCCACGAACAACGAACATTGACAAACATGACCTGTTCACAAACATGTTCGTTGTTCATTGTTCGTGGGGGCCAGCAGGGGCCTCCAGCCATCAAGATCCCTACCACACCACTCCCAGAAACCCTGCCTGAGCAGGCAGCAGGAAATGTACTGATAATAAATAATAGCTTGGCCCCAGAGCCTGGCAGCAGCCTTGGAACCTGAAGGGGTAGATCCCTACCACACCACTCTCAGAAACCTGACCTGAGCAGGCAGCAGGAAAGGTACCAGTAATAAATAATAGCTTGGCCCAGAACCTGGCAGCAGCCCTGGAACCTGAAGGGGTAGATCCCTATCCCACCACACACAAAGAAAATTCAAGCTCCAATGCACTCCCTCTGTCTCTCAAAATGCCAACAGCAACTGTCTCTCCCTCACTGTCTGAAAAACCAGAGCTGGGAGCCCCCCTCCCCCCTGCTCTTTGCTTCTCTATAACAAATTAGGAGCTCCACACTTGAAAGGAAGACCTGCCTATCAAGCTAAATTGGGCTTAGATTGGGGTTTCCAGGGCAACAGCAGGAGTTCAGACAGAGTTCAGGCAGTCCCTGCCTCCGATTGCCAAGGAAACTGATTGCAGCTTGCAACGACCACCTGTTCGTTTAGAATGGGGCCTCACAAACAGCTTGTTCACAAACAGCTGATTGGGCTGTTCATGGCTTTTTTAGTTCATATTGCTGTTCGTGCCCATGTCTAGTTTAGATAGGCCAAGTGGAACACAGTGCAGTGATTTCATTAACTGTATGTCCCTCTCACTCTGCCTGAAGAAAATGCCCACAGCCCTACCCCAATGACTGTTGCAATACTACACAAGCATTTGTTGGTGCTGTTCAGCACACTCAGCCTGTGAGGTGGGCGTGAGAGATTGCCAGAGGCATGTGTACTACTGCTGCCACTCTGAAGAGTGGAAACTGTGATTACCCTGTGCAGACCACTCATTCTGTGGCCAGCACAATATTCATTTTGCCCACTCCCAATTTTATTTGCTGGCATG
Source organism: Eublepharis macularius (assembly GCF_028583425.1). Taxonomy (NCBI): domain Eukaryota; kingdom Metazoa; phylum Chordata; class Lepidosauria; order Squamata; family Eublepharidae; genus Eublepharis; species Eublepharis macularius. Next base: position 76,254,394 of record NC_072793.1, read on the forward strand.
CTAACATCTTCACAAGCAGACATTGCATTCATTTGACATGTGGGCCAAAAAGATTGCAAACCCAGTTTAGGAGGCGTCACATTCCCATTAAAATGATAGCAAAGGCCTTACCAGTTCTGACAGTTTGAACATTAAATAGATTTACCAAGATGTTCTCCACAATGGTCTGTTCCTGGCAGTTCTATTCAGTTAAAAGATGGCTCCTTTCATTCCTAAAAATGTATTACCTGGAAAGAGTCTTCTAAAAGAGGCTTTCCATAGAGACAGAAAACATGCTTTCTAATAGATAACATCTGCTCACATAGTCCTGGGAACAAAAATGCTAAAATTTGTTTAAAACTTAAAACTGAGTTCAAAAATTATCACACAGACAAGTTCAGAAACCTAAACATCAGCTCCTGTTGCATTTCAAATCTACAATTGCCTCCTTTCTGCCTGCAATAATTCTCTGATTTACATTTAATAATTTGAAAAATATGTGAATATAGTGTTTATGCTATATAGTAGCAAAGTACCTAGTATATCTGTTGCGATTCATATATTCAAGAAATCCTGATAAGCACTGTTTGGAAATAAAGGCAATTATAACAGCATGGCATTCAAGCCAAGTCACTACTGGCGTCGCTGAGCATACGTTACAGACAAGCAGAGTAACCTGATTATCACTTTTGCGAGAGCTTTGCAAAACAGCATGAAAAGGAATGCCTTCAAGCAAGTAATTTTAAATAGATTGTTTCCATATTATATTTTTTTGTCTGTGCCAAAAATAGTTCCTATCCAAACATGTCTTCCCTGTCAGACTTTCCGCTGGCGTCCTTTTGTGGAGGGGGGAGCACTCCCACTTGCCGAAGCATTTCGCAGTGCTTGTTGCCTCTCTCTTTCTCTGGTTGATTCAAACAAGCACATGACTCTCATACTGCATGAGGGAGGGGAACAATTGATTTTTCCCATGGAAAAAGATTGGCTTGCAGAGGGAAAAAGCACACCAGGGGAGGCTCAGCTGAAGTACAAATGGGAACACACACACACACACCTCTGATTTTGGCTTATGGCCCATCTTCTCTCTGATGCCTATGGTGTGTTTTACCCAGGAGAAAACAACTTTCTTCTATATAGTAAGAGGGCTCATTGATGCAGTGGATTTGCATGATCATTTTCTGCCATTCAGAAGGAAGCTTTCTTATCTCAGCTGTTCACTCCATCTTCTTCAAAGCTATCTTCAAAGGCTGCCTTTTAAGAGTCTTCAGATAGGTAAACTAGTCCAGAATAGAGCAAGTATGTTGCTAACTAAGAACCATTTTATTCAATCAGTTTGAACTGTGGATTGATCATTTTCATGTAGTAAATGTGATTGTATAAATGCTTTCCCAAAAAAGATTTTTAAAAAATCAGGAGATATCCAGGGATCTCCCCTTGTTCTTCGGGATATTTTTCCAGAGATTAGTTGTATGGGAGAGATTATAATAACAAGAGTTTTTTTTATGTACACATTTCTGTACCAGTGTTTCTGTCAAAGTCATGAGAAGTCATGATCTCCCAGCAAACAATATTTTAAACATAAGACATCTTGGTATTTAACTCTGCCCTTAAGATAGCACAGAACTTTCGCCCATTTGAGTCTGTCCATTAGCTGAGATCATCACTGAAGGCCCTTGTCTCTGCCTTATTTTTGGAATTTTAGTTATTGAAGACAGGGACTTTTCTGTACTTGCACTGTGACGATGGAACTCCTTCTGGAACTCCTTATTGTTTAGATGACATACTTCTTGCACTCGTGTAAGCTTCAGCATATTAGAGTATTTGTCTTCAATATGAAGGTGACTTTCAAGATGAGCATCACAGCTCTGAATTCTTCTCTAATGCAACATGATTCTGGTTTTCAAACATTTTTTTCCCCATACCATCCATGGTATCAGCAACCACACTGATTTGGAATGGAAATATATTAATGGGTTCAGTGTGCTAGGCTCCTAGGCATGTGAATCAGAAAATTCAAGGTTAGGCAGGTGATTTGTGATTGTACATTGGATTTAAGAATCCAGCAGCCCCGATAATGGAAATATATAAACAAACCCTTAAAATGAGAGAAAGTGACATGCAGTCAGCAGGCATTTCAAAAACAGACCATTTCCCCTCTAATTGGTGCAAGATTTGGTATGTAGTTTCCATACAATGATCTCTAATTCAGCTGTCCATTTTTCTGATTGACTTCAGAGTTTGCTGTTCAGTCATAGCTGCCTCCTATCCATATAATTCCCTTGATTCAAAGCACTGTTTCATTCCCTATAGTTGGCTAGCAAGCAACTGATACTTTAGCAATACTGTTTGAATTGCTAAGTAATTGCCCAAGAGATGGAGAATTGGCAGAGAGTAATTTGGAATCCATTATTGCCACTTTAGACCTGCTTCTACAATGAGAAGCAGAAACACTGCTCCACAGGAGCTGAGATGCTGTTTTGGTTGAAGGAGAACATTCAGAATCTCTGAAATCTTTCAAGAATCTTGATCAACTGTGTATTGGATCCTTGCTAATGCTATGTGTTTGTAAACTTGTATTTATTTACCTTATGTCATTGTTTATAGAAATTTCTTTGATACTGTATGGAAATGTCCTTGATACTGATTGTATTAATCTCAGACAATGTAATCCTTCTTGAGCCTCAGTGAGAAAGGCGAACTATAAACTAACAAACATAAATAAGACTTTGTTCACTCTCTACTTCCCCTTATTTCCCAGGCGTCTCAGGAGGATCACTAGATCTCGGGCATTTATAATCCTCTTCCAGCTAAAGCACCGATATCATTGACATTACAGAGTTCATGCCAGGTCCCAAAATCCAAAATTATTTGTAGCTGACACAGGAGCTCAGTTTGGACATCACCTAAAAGCATGGCTTATTTTAAATGTGGTTAGTTCATGAAACCAAGATGTGGCTCAAAGACAAAAGTAACATTTTTTTCTTAACAAATGCTGGTTTCATTCCCTTTTCTGGGGAGCAAGCCCCAGGATTCAACTGGAATTAAGACCGCACATATGCATTAATAGAACACACAAACCCATAGTTAAGATTTTGGCAAATAAACCCATTTCAGATCATGCTGAGGTTGTCAGCATGAGGCTGGCAACCAGTGGGAGACATAAAGATGCCACTGGCAACTTTCTTATTGCAGAACTCAGGAGTCAGGACACTGAACTGACAACAAAAGCTTTATTCGTAGAACTAACAAATTGGATAAGAAAGAGAAGAGATAAGACTAGCTATCTTGCTAGTTGAGAGAGTTCTACAGAGTTTTGAAAGGAGTGAACAGATTACCCTGAAAGTAGCATTCTGCAGACAGACTGAATACCAGAATATCACTGGTGTCATGCATATATGTCTTCCGACTATGCCAGAAGTGACATCAGCTCATCAGGACATAACCCCCCCCCCTTCCCTTCTCCTTTTTTCTCTTGCTGCTCAATGGTGATGGGGAGGGCACACTGGGGAAGAAGGGTCCACTGGGAAGATCCCCTATCTTCAGCAGAAACATGGCAACTCTAGATCCTGGTTTGACATATTCTGGTTAACTATAGTTAGGGGAGTGGTAGTTACAATACAATATTTAAATCTAATCACAGGAAAAAAAACAAAAACAGGGAAATAGGGTGATGATGCATGGAACATTTTTGTTAAAATAAAAATTTGATGTATCACACGTTTTTCCCCTTAAGGATGGAGGGAAGCAACTGGAAATGGAACTATTGTGTGAGTCCATTAGGCCTAGACTCTTGGAACACAGATATTAATCCAGTTCTAACCTGTAAGGCATCATTATTTCCCCTTTTAACAACTTTTTTATGAAAGATAATTAAGGGAATCAGGATAAGCAAAGGTTTTTCTCACTACTCCATAGCAACTGGTGAGACAGAGCAGTAGATAGGAAGAATTCAGTGGTGCAGAACAATAATCAAGGAAGAAGACACAAGTCTCTAGTCACAGCAGTATGGCAGCAGCAGAGATGGGGCAGTTGAGGCAGCACCCTGCTGGTTGTCAGTGCCTAGTGCAGGCTTCTGATTTTTACCTACACACGTTCTGGGAGCCACTGGCTGTTAAACTGTGTCTTGTCCTTTGTCATAAGCCATGTGGCCCCTTCCCCTCTGGTCAGTGACTAGTAACACAACCTGTTCTTACTTATCTTTTTTTTAATATTTATTTTTTTAATTAGTTTTTAGTTCCAGCTTAGTCTGATAGCAGAGTTAATCAAAAATCTTACATTTTTTGGTTATATATGTACCATGCATTTCATTTTGTCTCTACACATTCCATCATAATTATATTATTTTCCACTAAGCTGTTACCACTGTAAGTCTACTTTCTTTAATTCTAGTACTTTTTTTCTTTCCTCATTCCTTTCATTGTGTTTTGCTAACATACAGTTATGTCCCTATGTTATACTTCCGTTCAACCCATCTATAGAGAGGTGTCCATTTTTGTTTCCCATCATGTTTTTTTTCTTTTAGTAATTCTGTCAGTGTGTCCAGTTCTGCCATCTCTAAGATTTTCTCTGTCAATTTTTCTTTTGTTGGTAAATCTATATTTTTCCAATATCTGGCATATACTATTCTTGCTGCTGTTATTATATGGATTATCAAAAATCTATTTCCCCTATTTATCTCCTCCGGCATTTTATTTAGTAGGAGCATTTCCGGTTTGAAGGGTATATTCATTTCTAGCACCTCTTGCAGCAGTTCATGTATCCCTTTCCAATATTTCTTCGCTTTTTTACATAGCCACCATATATGGAAAAAGGTGCCCGTTTTCTCTTTACACTTCCAGCACTTATTGGGTACTGTGTTTTATCTTTAGTAAATATAGATTCTTTTTTTTTTACTTTTTTTTTTTAACTAACAATACAGAGGGAAAGAAGGGGGGCAGGGGAAGGAAAGGAAAGAAAAACAGCAACATATAACAACACTACACTCAAATAATGCTTTCCCTTCATACTGCCATTATTAAAAAATTAAAACTTTGTAAGATATTGATGGAGTGGTTGACCTTGCAAAATACAGATTACAATCCAAATTAAGTCATCCTCCCCCGCCTGGGCCTCGGACGCAGTTCTCTCTGAGCAACTGCAACTGCAGTGCTCGTTCCCTCCCCCCCCCTTCAGACTTCAAATCCTTTTCTTCTTGCTTGGTGTCTTGCTGAAATTCTTGATTTTTGTCCTCAAAATCCCTTAGTTGATCTTCTGATGTTATCTTGTAAGCTTGATCTTTGTAATTAAACCAGATACCTTCCGGAAATAGCCATTTATACTTTATTCCACGTTCCCTCAGAAGAGCTGCAAACTTTTTATACTTAAATCTTCTTTTCCGAACTAAAAATGGAACGTCCTTCAGTATCTTAACTTTATTACCCAGAAAGTCCAGATCCGCATTGTATGAGTTGTATAGGATAGTGTCTCGGATCCTCTTAGATGAAAAATCGATGATGATCTCGCAAGGCAGCTGACGCTTCGTTGCATATTTTGAAGAAGCCCGACGGACTTCCAAAATGGCGCTTTTTACCTCTTCTTTAGTTGCCCTTGCGGGTGTCGCCAATAGTTCTGAGGCCAGATCCCATAAATCCTCATTTTCCTCCTCTTTCACATTCTGGAAGCGCAAAATTGTCTGTGTTCGTTCCACTTGTAGCCAGATCAGCTGGTTCTCCACCAGCTTTAACTCTTTATTCGTTGCCCTCACGAGTGACGCATTTTCCCGAGCAGACTTCTCTGCCCCCCCGCTGCTTCCTTAATGGTTTTCACTTCACTCTCAATTAAGCTCACCCTTTGATCTGTTTCATTCAGCTTGTCAACAAAGGGCTTTATGGCTTCGATAACCAACCTCTTCACCAAGTCCTCGAGCGACTCTCCTTTCCCTTGCAGGGCAGCCGAGATTGACTTGCCCAAAGCGGGACTCTGCTTTTTCGCTGCCATTTTAGGGGGGGGGGACCGCCGACCAAATTCTGAAACTCAGCGAGGGGGAAGAATGAGCCTTCTTAACTTCAGATCCCACCACTCCTTCACGTGCGCTTGTAATAACAGAAGGGATTCGCTTACTTACAGGCTTCCGCCTAGTTCTGCTCTTTGCCGTTTTCCATGGCCCGGCAGTACTCGAGGTGCCGTGCACGTCTGCCGGCCTGCATAGGAACAAACGGGCAATTTACCCCCTGCATCGATTTCAGGGGGCTCTTCCCACCGTGTTCCGGATTCTGCCTCCCTCACTGGGAGTTCTGGGGGCTAATCTTCGCAGATCAGCCGCCCGGTCAGGCTGCTCAGGCGCTTTCTCCCGGACCTGCGGAGAGGAGCATCCGACATGGCTGAGAAAACGAAACCGAATCCATTAGTAAATATAGATTCTATTTGCGCTTTTAGCCACCATCCTGTCTCTATGCTCTGTTCTTTTAGTTCTTCTGTTGACTTTAGCTTTCCATCCTCTCCTAACAGCTGTTCATAGGTGTGCATATTCTCCCATTTTAGTAAGTTTGGTTGGGTAAATGCTTCCACTGGTGATATCCATCTTGGCGTTTTTGTTTATATTTTCATATATATATATTTGTATATATATATTGTATATATTCGGTCTTTTATTTTTATTTTTATCATTGCACATCACTGCCCCACCATTGATACTGCTAGATTGTTGATACATACCGTTGCAATTGAAGCCTGTGAAAGATCTCATGCATGTGCTTTTGTGTGAATTAATAATTTTGTATATTTATACACATAAACCATTTTATGCCCCTTCAAATACCACACACCCATTGACACTCCCTTTCACATACTTACCTTATGAACCACAGAGCCCTTTCATCTTGTTCACATGCAAATATATCTTTATCCTATTAAATGTATCTATGCTGCTATAATGCTGATGGATTGCTTCCCTGAACTCCTTCTCATAAATAGCTGACAGTTCATTCTATTCCTGGGCCCATAGTGGCTAGTGCATTAACACCTTAGCAATTAGAATGTTCATGAGAATTCCTTGACAGAATAGGAATTCAGCCAATGGCCATGGCTGGTAGATTCAATTGTCTTACCTCTATGTTTTGCAGTACAGCAGGCTAGACAGGTCTGTCAAATATGTTACCTTTACTTTGTGCTTTCATTTGTCCCCTAATTCATCTCTCAGCAATACCTTGGCAAAATTATGCATGAGGGAGGAGGATCAGTATATAGAATACTAAAAGCAATATGAAAATGTGAACACAATTCAAAAGAGATCATTTCATAATTCTAGCACAAGCTTATGCAAAATGTTTCCTGTCATATCTCAGATGCATCTGTTCTGTGCCTAATGTTGGCAAACAGTTGTTATGATGAACACAGAAGCAAAAACATAAAGAGCAGCATAGTGTTCAAATCAAACCAACTACAGATTCACGTGGCTATTGGTTCAAGGGCTGGGCTTGTTCTGGAGTGCATTGTTTTCTATGGATGTTTGAAGATTGGCAGAATAGAACAAGAATGTTCTCAAATCTCTTATCCTTTGTGTCAGATAACTATATTCAGTTGTACTTCCTATTTCCATTCCTTACTTGCAACAGGCTTTGGATGCACATGTTGGGTGAATGGTGGTGTTAATAGGATTACTTTGAAGTAACTAGATTAATAATCATTTTCAGAATTTGGTTCATTGGGGAAATTATTTTTAATAGAAATAGTAGCCATGTCCTAATCAAAGGTAATCAGTATTAGTCCCATTGAATTCAGTGGAAGATACTGAAATTAAAGCTAATCATTGAAGTCAATAAAGCTTAAAATTGCTTAATTTTACTTGAATGAGCCCTGCATTAACATGTTTTCAAAAGTCAAATGCTTTCTTTTTTCCTCTGAAAATTAAATAATCCCATTTGACAAAGAAAAAAAATTAACTGTCATTTCCATGGCTTTGTTGGCCAAACTAAGCTGTTCATGAATAATGAAATCCCTGCATTATCTTTACTGATAATAGAAAACATTTTATTTATTTCACACAAATTCTATGTTATCTGAAGCTTATTGGTAGCCCACTTCTAATTATCATAAATTTAACAATAATCAGAAGCTATCTCAGCATCTCAATGACAGGTTACATAAAACGACTCACAGAAGAAGATTATTACAAATTTGGGTTTTACAGCCACAGTCCCATTTTCTCAACAGTGACTGCAAACTCTGCCATCTTACAAGTGATAAATGTGTCCTCAATCAGCTCACAGGTAGAAGATTGCTTGAAAATTTGTAAACCTGGGAAATGACTGTAAAGCTGTGACAAAAAGACTCTGAGGGCCTTACGCATCAGTGGGGTCAGCAAATATAATGAGGCCTTTTGTAAGAGTGTGATGGACAGGTGGGACCTGAATAATCACAAACTGGGGGCCAGCAATGGGCCCCATATAAAAGGTAAACTTTATCCTTCTGAGTAGGAAAATGGAGTGGCAGAAGGGGTCCCAGTGAGGGGAGGCTCTGTCAAGAGTACATCCAGAGGAAATGTCAGCAGTCACTTTGTAAGTTTAAGCACAGCTGCAATGGCTGTTTTGGGTTACCCACCCACTCCAAGCCCTTTCCCCCTCTGTAGCCAGTAGCCCTTTCCTGTAAGAAGGATGGATCCAACAGGCTCCCTGCCCAAGCCTCTGCCCCAGGAAAGTAGCACTCCAGGCCCAGGGATGGGGTTTGCAGACACCGCTATCAGAAGGGACACCCTTACTCCCCTCCTGGCTCACTACCCAAGCAGAGGTGCTGCCAATTTACCTCTGGGCTGGGTTTAGCAGCAGGTTCTATATACTTTTCATTGACTATCCCAAAGTCTCCAGCAATCTCACATCCTCCAGGCTCTAACTGGTGAGCCAAGGGTCCCACAAGTGCATGAAAGGAGGGTCCCACCACTTTGTTAGTCTCTCTCATCACCATCAAGCAAGACTCCATCAAGCAAGCCAGGGCACTCTCACCTCCCTCTTGGCACGCTCTAGACCATGTGGAAGATTATTCACCAGCCTATGTCCTGCAAAAATGTACTCAAAGAACCACATTTCTTCATTGGGCATTTTAACTTTGCCTGCAGAGTGTCCTCTGGGCAGGTTCATCACTCGCAGAGCTACTGTTGGGCTTTCCTCCCACACACCCACACATCCCCACTCAGGGCATAAGGAGGTCCTAGTGTTTGACTTTCTTTCCTGTCAAATTTTAATGGGGTCTCGCTGTGGCAAGACCAAAAGGATGTATTCTGAACTACAGGTGCATTGTAGGCTTTGGGGTCGCTGCAGGGTTGCTGGTGTGCAAAAAGGTGGCCAGATCAATGGGTGGGGTCAGATCATTGCATGTCCTCGCCCCCTTTTAGAGATTTTCCCAATCCTGGAAACTGTGACCATTTGGCAGGAACAGCTCAGGGTCAAACAGGATTCATTACTGGAATGACAGTGAGGTGGTGGTCCAGATCCAAAATAGGCAGTCCTTACAACTAGAGTGGGTTACTTATGAGCCTTATGTGCAAGTTTATATTGTTCTGTTTGTCTGCTAAAATGTTGTTTTTAGCCCAGTATGCAGCAGGTACAGATTACAGCATCACAAATGCCTTGTCTCGCTCCTAATGGAGAAGTTCTTCAGAAGGGCCCCAGACTCAAGCTAGACCTTAGACCCATTTCCAGAGGAACCAGGTATCACTTGGTAATGCAGGGAGTACTTGGGTTTCATTGTTCCCTATGCCATTTCTTATATGCTCAGTGTAATGCTGATTGCCACTTGAGGGTCAGGAAGGAATTTTTCCTCAAGGCCAAATTGGTCAGAATCCTGGAGGTTTTTGCCTCTGGGCATATAATCATAATCAGGTAATCACAATCATATAATCATGATCAGGAGTCACTGGGGGGGTGATGGGGGGAGATAGCTGGAATTTTCTGTGTGATGAAGGGGGTTTGACTAGGGGTTCCCTTCCAACCCTAAGTTCATGTGTTTCTACCAGGCCTTCTGTTATGTCACTTAGCAGCTATTTCCCTTTTTGGTAAGGCCCAAGGTTTACTGACCCCTGTAGCTCGTTTGCCACCCACTGGACCTTTGAGGGCTGAAAAAGGATGACACCAAGCTCCCCAGACACCTCACAGGCCTATTATTTGGCCCATCCTGTACAAAATCATACAGCAGCTTTCCAGCACCTGAACTGGGACTCTCCATTGATTCCTCCCTTTTAAAGTCTCTGCAGGTCAGTGCAAATTATTCTGGATCTGTGGGTACAGCATCGTTCATCAGGCTGGTCTCAATGCAGCATCATTGGGATGGGGAAGATATTGTGGACTGGAGGAGGCTACCACCTTCAAGGGCTCAGCATCAGAGGGATGCTCTGAGACTCCTTGCTGTCAACAATGCTTCTCCATGCCAGAGGAACAGGGGCACCAGATGCCCTAGTCCAGCTTGGTGAGAATGATTTGTGGAATTGGCACAGTCAACCTGGTTGACCTGGGAGTTCTTCTTGGACATTTTCCTGGCATGCAACTCCTCTGGTCAAGCTTGTTGAAAAGGCATTCTGCCTGGACAAGTTCACCATGGCCAAGAAAAAGGTTGTGAGTATTGTGGGCATTTTTGGTAGCATCTGTGTGCCATGTGATTCATCATCTGGACATTTCCTTTTAGGCTAGGCTGGAGGCGTTATTGTGTCCCCATAGCATGCACCTTTCCTGGGGACAGGACCTTTGGTTACATGGCATTTGAAATGGGCTCTGGGCTTGGTTGCAGCTTTAGGAGCTTTGGCAAGAGCCAAAAAAAGGCCACCCCCTGCCTCTTGTGGTCATTTTGGCATTGGGTATGGAGCCCAGTTTCCCCATACTTAGGGATCCTCTTTAGGGATCTTGGGAGTGATGCATTGCAGAGACAAGCCCAGTTGGGGGTTGTCAGGGCATGCTCACTCCTAGGTGACAGGGGATCCATGCAGAGGTTTGTGCCCGTTTGGAATACCGAGCCTGTCATCCCACATTACCCAGTTCAGCAGGCAGGCTGAAAGGGTGAGGGTAGTCATCAGTTGGCAGGTGCTTGGATCTACACCCTATAGTGCTGCCAAGGCTCCATAAACTGTAATCTGATAAAGTTGTGGCCTTTTTAATTTCCAACAAGATGTCTTGCCTCCGACCCACCTTGCCCTTGCCCCCTCACGCTTCAGTGCTGTACTTGTGATGCTATGGATTCTTTGCATGTTGCCAGTGACTGTGGCAGAAGCTGAAAGAAGTTTCAGCAAGATAGCACTTATCCAAAACTGTAGGCATACTACAATGGGGCAAGAATGGTTAAGCCACCCAGCCATCTTGTCTACTGAATATGAACTTTTATAACAAATTGTCTTGGAGGGTGGTGGGATTCATGATTTTGCAATGAAAAAGGCCAGAAAAATAAAGCTTTAAAGTTGATTGACCTAATGTTTGCAGCTACATCGCTCCATTAGAATTAAAAAAACATTAAGACATTGACAGGATAATGACCAAAAAGTTAACAAAACAATAATGAGCAAACTTGTAGGACCTGCAGGCTGAGTGTTATTATTAAAGCAAAGGCTGGTATTTTTCAGAAAAAAATCTGTTCATGGCTCATAAAATGAGGAATGAGGGATTGTGGTGTTGGTGGGCAGAGGCATATTACAAGTTTGTACTCCCCCCAATAATGCTAATTTTGGGGGGTGGCTCCACTTGGAAGTTTTCCCCCTCAGTTCTATTGCTCATCAGGATAGCTCATATGCTTTATTGTCATTCCTACACTCAAACATATACTAACATATTCAGGAACACCTAGAAACATCAAATCAGTCAAGGAACCTGTAGCATTCTGTTAGTCATAGCTATGATTTGTAAACATGTATAATATGGAGTGTGTAGTATTAAAAGAGCAAAAAAAATTAACATAATTGCTGTTACTCTGGTAACATTTTAAGATTAGAAAGTCTTACCCAATCTCTCAACCATGTCAGACATATCACCTTCATGATACAATCTCAAATTTGGTAATTGTAGACCACCGCTCTCTTTTGCATCACACAACACCTTCATCTTAACTCTTGGCTTTTTCTCTGCTCATACAAATTCTGATATTCTCCTTTGCCATTTTATGAAATGTTTCTTGTCTTTTACAATTGGGATCATTTGTAACAAAAACATCACTCTGGGTAACACATTCATTTTAACAACTGAAATACGCCCCAACAGCGACAAATTCAATTTATTCCATTTCAACACATCTCTTTCCACCTGTGCCCACAGCTTTTCATAGTTATTTTTAAATAAATCTATATTTTTAATTGTTAGCTCTATTCCCAAGTATTTTGTTTTTGGACCACTTCACACTTTGTAACATTCATTAATTCCCCTTGTTTCTTTTTTGTCATATTTTTACAGAGCAATTTCGATTTTGATTTGTTAATAATAAACCCTGCCAGATCTCCAAATTCTTTAATTTTATCTAAGAGTAACAGGAATGTCTGGACTGGTTCTTCCACTATAAACATCACATCATCTGCAAATGCTCTGAACTTGTACGAAAAAACTTTAAGTCTTATACCTTTTATGCTGTCATCTTCTCTTATCCTCCTCAATAGTATTTCCAACACCATAACAAACAGCAAAGGTGAAAGTGGACATCCTTGTCTTGTACCTTTTCTTACCTCGAATTTTTCTGTTAAATCGCTATTTATACATAATGACGCTGTTTGATCTTTGTAAATAGCTTTCACAGCCTCTATAAATTCTTGCCCCAGTTCCATCTTTTCCATTATTAAAAACATAAAATCCCAATTCAAATTGTTAAAGGCCTTCTCCACATCTGCAAAGAAAAAACCTACCTCCTTATCAGGGTGTTTGTCATAATATTCAATAGCATCTATCACAAGCCTCAAATTGTCTCTAATTTGCCTATTCGGTAAAAAACCGGCTTGTTCTTCTCCCACAAAGTCTATTAAAAACCTCTTAAGCCTTTCCGCTAAAATTCTTGCAAAAATTTTATAATCATTGTTCAACAGAGATATTGACATATAATTCTTAACATCTGTTAGATCTTGTTGCTCTTTTGGGATCAATGAAATATTGGCTTCATTCCATGTGGTTGGTAATGCTCTTTTCTTCATAATCTCATTCATCAACTTTTGTAGGGTCTGCACCAGTTCTTTTTTCATTACTTTATAAAATTTAACTGAAATTCCATCTGGACCCAGTGTTTTCCCTACCGTGGTTGACTCTATTGCTTCTAAAATTTCTTCTTCTGTGATTGGAGCATTTAATGTTTCTTTCATTGTATTTGAGATGTTAGGTAGTTTTGCATTTTCTAGATACCTATCTGCTTTCTCTAGATCTGTCACCTTTTTCTGAAATAATTTGGCATAGTACTTGTAGAATGCTCTTTCTATACCTTGATGCTCCATTAGTTCTTTCCGTTCCTCCACTATCTTCCCAATTAATTTTTTTCTCTCTTTTCCTTTTCAGTTGCCAAGCTAAATATTTTCCTGGCTTATTTACCCCTTCAAAAGATTTTTGCTGTAAAATCTTTAAATTCCATTCCAGCTCTTTATTGGCAAAGGCCCTTAGCTGTTCTTGCAATATCTCAATTTCTTGCATTATTGTTTTCTTCCCCGGTCTTTTCTTAACTCTTGCTCCTTCTTGGAAATTCTCCTCTGTATCTCTTGGAATTCCCCCCCCTTTTTTCCCTTTCCCTGCTGTTCAAATTAATCAAAATTCCTCTCATCACTGCTTTATAGGCATCCCAAACCGCATGTGTTGGTACTTCCTGACTGATATTATATTGAAAAAAAATATTTCGTCTCCCTTTGAATAATTTCCATATTCTCTTGGCTTTGAAAAAGGTCTTCATTTAATCTCCACCTAAATTTTCTGTTTCCCGTCGAAGCTTTCCACATCATTGGATTATGATCTGAGCTCACCCTAGGCATTATCTCTATTTTCTTAGTCAACAGACTTAACTCCGTTGTCACCCAGATCATATCAATTCTTGAAAAGGACTGATGTCTTACAGAATAAAACGTATAATCTTTTATTTTAGGATTCCAATTTCTCCATATATCTTCCAGGTTTTCTTGTCCTACCATTTCAAAAAAAGATTTTGGTAATTTCCGTTTTTTTATGAGCTAACTTTAATTTTCTGTCTAGTAGCAAATTCACAACTCCATTAAAATCTCCGGCCATTAATATTTGCTCATGTGTAGGGCAGGAATGCCTTCATGTGTTGTCTTAATACTATAACAGGCGAGTTACTGAACAAGAAAAAAAGAAAATGTCATTCTTGACAGCAACATATGTTCACCTCCAGGCTTCCGGTTGCAAAACTGTTCTCTGTTCCAACACAGGAAAAAAAGTATTTATACTTCTTGTACATGTAGAATTAGTCAATATTGTCTGCTGAGAATTTATGTTTTTGTATTAAATGGTGCGGGACAGAGTAAAAAGTGTCTAATGAAATCAATGACTAGAGTAACTGTGCTTAGGATTTCACTGTAAAGCATGGTAAAAATGGTGGTATTACAAAAAATAATGTTTTCATTTCTTAACAGAAGCTGTGGGTGAATAATTACCCAGCAGGATGAATTGCAGAGGAATATTCAACTTGATTTTCTCATGAAGAAAGGCAGCAGACATACCATTTAAGAAGACTGAGAAATGTGGTAATTTCTATAGTAGGTAACATTCCATTGTCTTCTATTTATTCTTTTATCAGAATTGCAATTCAAAAGGATCAAGAAAAGAACAATGCTAATTGATGGCAGGACTTGTGTATAGCGTGCAGAGTGTGAAGATGCTACAGTCAATCTTTGACATTTGGTTAAATGTAGATATTCATGTCCTAATATGGGCAATGCCAGACAAATTCTGTTGTCGTATATGCTTCCTGCATATCTGCCATGAATGTATATGGCTTCTGTATCTGGCTTCTGAGAATGTGGGAAATTCTTTATTGCTCCATGCTAGTGGGTTATCTTGCAAATGTTTACTTTCTCTTTCTCGCTCCACTGAGCCAGTGCCCTTGACTGCCAGCCAAAGCTGGCTCATGGTGTGCTCTTCTTGAGGACCAAAGATAAGTACCTCTTTCTCACTGCCAGCTCTAAAATAATGTCTCACCCCCAATGACCCCCACCTGTTAATGGTCCTCATTCCACAGGCGGGAATATTCCCTATAACTAACATTGCTAGCCCCGTATACGTCACTTCTGCCAATTTCCACTGTCTATGAACCTTGTACTGAATGGATCTCTAATAAAGTTACTTCAACTGGAAAACCTGTGTGTTAACTGTGGAGAACTTGGGGACCTATCTGCCAGGGACTGACATCTATTAATGCTTGAAAATTTTTGAATGTTGACAGTTTCATGATGTCTAGTGTTTAGTAGTTCTGCTTTTTATTGTTGCTTTTTTATGCAATCTGTAAATAATGCAGAGGAAGATGAGAAAATGGGCAAAGTGAGATTTTTAAAATTCCTTTTAGCAACCCTTTTCCTCACCAGGCTTTATTGCCCTGGAGGAGTTCTACACTTAGTACCAAACTGCAAGTGACAGCAGCCATGGAGGGGAGCCCCATCCCATAGCTGGCAATGCCATTTTAGAAGCCTTTATAGCTTTTTAAAAATTGCTGCAAAGCTCTGATCCAGATTGTGTGCATGGTGCAGCAGCCCAAGGGCTGCACCATGCACTCCCTATTGCTGTTTTGGCACCTGAAAAGGTGAGGAGGGGAGAAACAAGAGCTCTCAGGGCTGCACCATGCACTCCCTATATTGAGGCCCCACAGCAATTTTAAAAGAACTACAAATGCTTCTAAAATGGCATAGGTGGCCACGGGGTGGACCTATGGCAGCTGTTACTTGTAGTTTGGCTCTTAGCAGCAGCATTACGCACATGCATAAAATTGCAAATGTAATATAATATGCATCCAGTTGTAGAATAGATGCTATATACACAGCAGTGCTTTCAATGGGATGCATATTTGGATGTGAGCCTAACCTTCCCCGTTCGTGATGGAGAATAAAACAAGGGAAGATAGAAGCACGTGGTCCTGCTGGGAGGAGCTTCTACAGAGTGAGGTGAGTCAGCTGTCTGCTGTTGTCTAACTTCTGGGGATGGATCCACAGCTCACAGCTGTAAAGCGGAGTTCATTAGTGGTCTGATCTGTAAGAAGACACACAGGTTTCCTGGGGGGTTTCATTCTGAAGCTTGCATCCAGTGCTTTTGAACAGGGTTTCTAACAGGAGAGTTCAGCAACGGCAGTTGAGGAGAAGCAGGAGAGAACCCCTGTGACCTGAGTTTCATGAAAAGGACCTACAAGGAGGAGAGCATACTGCATTATCCTCCTGCTACAAAAATCTGCACAGTTTCAGTTAAGCACCCTATTCAGCCCTAAATCACCTTTAAACGACCAACTCAGTTATGAAGGTAGAAAGCAAGCAGGGGAGTGGGGGCTGTCTAGTGTGCTCTGTGGCTGTTGTGGAGATTGAGGGTCGGGCATCAGGCTGAGGAGGAGGTACATGATTCCTTAGATGCTGGATAAATACCCTTGCATGCCAAGGATACCCCTCTAGCATTAAGGAGAGGCAGGCTTTTGGTAGTGGTTGATTTGATTATTAGGAATATAGAAAGTTGCGCCTGTGACAGGCATTTTGGCCTCATGATTACTTGTCTGCTTGGTACAAAGGTTGCAGCCATCAGGTGCTGTCTAGATAGGCTGAGGGCAGTTGGTCACTACTGGAGGGATAGCTTGATTTATCAAGCCCAATTCCAAATCAAGCTGGGAAGAGTTTGCCTACTAATATTATTTATCATTTGGAAGACCAGAATTTCCCCCTCTACCATCATCCAGTCATTATAGCACTTTTATGTCCCATTGATTTTACTGCTGCAACTAAACACACATTTAAATCCTTTTGCTGAAATCAATAAAACATAAAAGGCAATGTTGCACATTATAACTATATTAGTGGATGGTAGATTATTGTTCTTGGGTCCTCAAGTGTAGTGTTTAAACATGCACATGGATACCTTTATGTTACCTTCCAAGATTATCTCTAGCACACATGATTATGGCCGAATCCACATTACCTTCGCGCGTCCCGGTGTTGCGCTAAATGTCCGCGAAACACCCGGAAGTATAGAGTCTTTCAAGCGCGATTTCAGAAATCGCGCTTGAAAGACGCTATACTTCCGGGTGTTTCGCGGACATTTAGCGCCGCGCGGAGGTAATGTGGATTCGGCCTATGTTAGAATTCTAATCTATTAGGGCTGGATGCAAACCACCAGCACAACCATACTCATAATAGTGGCTCTTTTCCTGACCTCTTCTTCTACCTGCAGCCCTATGAAATCACTGATGAGCAAATGATGGGGATTGGAAAACCTCATGCATGGAATGCTGAGGGGCATGAGAAGTTGCTGGGAGGAGGAATTGCCTCCCTCACCCTTTGCATGAGAGAGAGCTTGCTCGATCACACTGCTCCACTATTGGAAGGAAGGGGTAGGGGTGATTGTGCCCAATTTTCATTCCTCTCTGCAATCCCTCTTGCCTCATGGCATTTTGCCATATGGCTCCCTCAACTTCCAGAACTGAATTTTTAGTAATATTTTTCTTGCTGAGGAAGAAGGAAGCAAGAAAAAAAATCTACTTCTGGAAACAACATTTCACTTGCTTCTGACACCTAACCCACTGTTGTTCGTGTGAAAACTATTGTTTCTAACATGCATGGAAAGGTACTCAATCTTGTGGATTTTGTTGTAGTAATTTACTTTTAACTCATTTCCTACTCAGAATTTCTTGCTGTTTTATATCTGCAACCCAAACAGTTTTTGAAAGAAGAGTTTTCTTTTTGTTTTAAATGTGAGAAATTCTATGTGCCAAAATCAGGCAGTTATAGGTTTTTAGATTTTTAGCACATTTTGTTAAATGACCCACTTGATAAAAAAAATCATTATCAACTATGCAACTGTGAAATGAAAGCACTATTTTATAGATATTATTTTTAACAAATACATTTTAAGAATGAAGGTACTTGAAGTGTTTTTGTAGTACAATGTGTTTGAGTGTGGAGGTCCCAAATAGACAGAAGTCCAAAAAGCATACATGATAGTTTTAAAGTGGTTAGGAAAGAAATGTAATTAAACATATTAACTACACTCCTAAACCTATTAACTTAAATGAACTTAGAAAGATGTAACTGGGGACATGTGAGTGCTGTCAACCTGATTATATGACCTCCATTTCCAGGACAAACCTGGAAGTGACATCACTGAATTAACACAATGTTTTAGGATTCACCAGAAACTCTATAGTTTTACGATAGTGAATCCTAGAGTATTGCCTCAACATAATGACATCACTATTGGGTTTGCCCAAGAAGTTTTGTCAATGATGATTTTTGTCACATTTCCCCCCTGCTGCCCTAATGAACAGCGGTGAGGGCTGGAGGTTTAGGACTGAAAGGCAATGTATTGATAGGTTGTGTCTAAGTGTAAGTACGTAAAGAATTTGTTTAATCTATTTGAAAAGATTGATTCTTCTTCTTCTTCACTAAAATATGAAGATCTGAAGCTACCTTATACTGTTGCTGATCATTGGTCCACACAATCTGGCACCTGCTCTCCAAGGACATTGCTAACCCCACTTTCTGTGATGATTGCATTAAAACCATGCACAACAGATGATTTCTTTTAAGGTATATTTGTTTGGACAATTGATTGGAGACCTAAGAGCTTAATCCCAATCTTGCTCGATTTTGCTGCACAGAACTAGCAGTTGCAGGTAGGGATATGCATTCCCATGTGCAACAGAAACATCTTTCAAGGTAAATTGGGGCCATATAAGATTGTGACACGTACAAGAAGTCTTTTCCTTCAAATAAAGACTCTTCACTTACTGAAAGTAATTCATTCATTGTGAAGAAGTCTTCATTTTCTTTCATGAGTCATGACCATGAGTTTTATGCCTACCAACATCAAAAGGCTATGTCCTTTCTCACCACTGCTTTCATTTGCTTTTTGCTTTTTTAAAGGGATCATTCATAAAATAATTTGTTTAAAATACCCCTTATAATTTTTAAATTTAAACCAAAATGAAACAAGTTGGCTTTGCAACATCTCCCTGCCTTCCTTTGCAGCCCCTCACTGAGCATTGGATCTTCCATGTATGCAGTAATAGGTCAGTTCTGCTAAGTTAGACACATATCACAATCAATAATATATTAAAATGTAATTTTCCAGATAGTGTCCTGTTGTTAAATAATGTGCTAGATAATGAATAAGGAAATATTTAATAATGATTATTATCATTATGAAGAGCCTCAAGCACTAGGCTCTGTAAATCAGCAATTAAGTAATTCTCTACAAGATACAAAGCAACTGCTCATGAAAAAATGCTATAATCGCTGTTGGAAAAATCCTTTTATCCAGATAAATAACAAAATATTGAGTATTGTGTGCTGTGACACCCATTTTCCATCTGTTTATGATCACATAGTCTGTCCTATCACAGCTAGCAACTGGTCACCTGTTCAGTTACTTTCTGTTACTTCTCTTGCATAACCTTACTCCTTGCTGCTAATTCCCCCCACTTACTCGCAAGGAGCCCCATTCCTGTGAACAAGTTTTACATTTTAAATCTTGCCTTGTATTGTTTCCTTGTCTGCATTAAAATACAAAAATCCTCCATCTGTACTCTGAATTGGACTAATGCATTCTACCCCTCAGGAGGCCGCCACTTCATTTTGCTAGTTCTGGGATAAATCAGCCCATAATCTGGAAATATAATGCTTAATTATACATAGGTAAATAATGCTTCTCTGTTACTAGATTGGGATCTGTATCTGATGATACTGAGGGAAAATCCAACATCAAGTTTATCCTAAAAACAAAAAAAACACCTTTTCTCAGTACATCTGTAACAAATTGCACATTTTAAAAAAACCTGTAAGGGTTGTACAGGCACAGCTGAAGGACAATTAAGAGTTAATCCCTCACAGAATCAGAGAGCTGTGAGTCACAGGCTACTCCAAGGGATCTGATTGGGTAGCATGAGCTGTAAAGAGGAGGGTCTGTTTTCAATCCTAGTAGAGAAGAATCAAGTATGAAGAGTTGGGTGATGGAGTCCCAATGGAGAGCAGTTTTAACACCGACAGGAGAACTGGGGAAAGTTGGCAAGGAGGTTTGGAAAGTAGGTGCAGACCCCCAAATGGGCCAGAGAAAGGGGACAGATCTTCTAAGGAGAGGAAATTTTCCCTACCCAGTCAAATAGGGAGTTAACTCTGGAGAGTGAAGCGATCCCTGGTCGAGTGTAGTTGGAAACTGCCTGTGGAGACCTTTAGATTCAGTTAACAACTGAAGGAAAGCACTGGTGTGTAAAGAGTAGGGGTACTAGAAAGTAGGTACCAGGATTCCTAATTCCAGAAGAGAAAGAGAATGCTAAAAGAAAATATACTAGCAGGTTTGGGGGGAAACAAAGGAGCCAAAGTCTCCCAGTCTTAGGTATCTGTGAAGAGCATAAGAACTGAATCAGTGCATGTTCGGATTTTACTTCAGATGTGTGCATGTACCTCAGAAATTTCCAGCCTTTTATTTCACCTGACCTTTCCCCTCGCAAGTAAATAAACTAGTTAGTTATTTTTGGAATTTTAAAAATTCCTCTAGTGCCATTTCTGTTCTTGGAAGGACAAGAGAACATTATAACATCTAAAATCCTTTAATGGCTTTCCCAAAAGCTTCAGAGGCTTCTCAGGTATGGCATTTTGAAAAAGAAACCGGACAGCTTCAGAATAAATGTGCACCAGCTCCCCCCATCCCGCAATTTTATAGAACCCAGTGAGAAGGCTGGAGCGACTGAAGTTTTCCTGATTTATTTCTGTTTACATTAGCCCAGGGAGCAAGAAACTTCTTTCATTTCAAGAAGCAATTGTTCAAGTGACTCCAAGGACAACTAAATGTTGTCAGGTTCAATGTTCTTTGTTCCAGGTATGTGTAATGCCCTTGGGCAATTGTTTTGGAAATTTCTAGTATTAATGCACTGAAGAGAGCTCTGAAAAGTGATTTGCCTACTTCATACAGTGTTAATTTGAATTTAATTTATACTTACCTATATACTAACTTCTTTAGAAAGTATGTTTGCACATGGCACAGTAGGAACCCTTATTGTTGTTTTTAAACGACTGATGAGACCTTTAACAAATTTGATTTGGAACTGAGATACGAAACACTTCAAAACTGAGCTGCTTTGGAAAATGTACCTCTAATAGAATTAAGATACTTTTTGGGAAGCATAAATTTTAATTTTGGGGGTTTAAATGATCCAAATTTGTCTTAAGAAGAACATTAAAAATGTTAAGCAGCCTTTCCCTTGATATTTCTCTTGCTTTCTGATCTGCTTTTAGGGGGAAAGATGTTCTTCACAGATGCTCTAATGTTAAAACAATGACATGTGAAGTATAAAACTGATGTGTTTCATTATAGCCATTTCCAGCTAGTCTGAAAGCAATATGAATTCAATTACTGTTCTCTCATGGCAATAAACTTGTAGACTAAATCTTAATTGTTCCAACATTATTGTGTAATTTGCATTTGTATTGCAGTACCAACACAAATATGAGATTTATCTAATTACATATAATATAAGGGGAATTTTTTAGAAAAAGTCTAACTTTGGAGAACAAAAATATTAGATGATAAAGTTCTAGTCACTTCAGTCAAATATGGCTGAGCTCCTTCCTCTTAATCACAAAAAGAAAAAAAAATCATCCACACCTTTCCCAATATTGATTTACCTATCATATTTCTTTTACATCTTTGAGAAGAAGTATTGGGATAGGAGATTATCCTTTCTTGATTGTCACACCAACTGTCTTAGGTCCGAGGGGGAGGGGTTCAAGGTGATTTTTAATGCAATATTATGCAGAATTACTCCACTTAATACCCATTCATTTCAGTGGGGTTAGGCTAGTTTTACTTTGTACAGGATTGAACTGTTCATTAGTTTCATGGATGAATGGTGGTAGGAACTCAGGTCTCCCCCAGTAGAAAGTGGACTGGATTAGGACATTTTCAGTCAAAAAAAATCACCAAGTATTTTACTGTGGAAATGATGCATTTGAAAGAAACAGTGTTGCTTTTATAATGAGGCAAGATGTAGCACAAGTAATAAAGAGTGATAATTTAAAGTCTGACAGAATATCAGAATCCAACATAACCATCAACATAACCATCAACATAACCATCAACAGAATCCAACATAACCATCATTCAAGTTTATGCCCCAACTACAGATGGTGAAGAGGAAGAAATTCAAAGCTTTTACACAAGTGTCCAGAAAGAAACTGATCAAGCACCTAAACAAGATGCACTGATAACCGTAGATGACAGAAATGGAAAAGCATGTGACAAAGCAGAATGAAACATTGACAGGAAATTTGGGCTACAATTACAAAATGAAACAGAAGAGCAACTCATGGAATTTTGTAAAGTCAACAATTTGTTCATTGCAAACACATACTTCAGGCACTGAATAGACATTTATATATGTGAAAATCACCAAACAACCAATACAGCAATCAAAGAGATTTCATAATCAGAAGCAGAAGCTGGAGAATGTTTCTCTCTCTGCTAAAACAAGACCAGGAGCTGACTGTGATACAAATCACCAGCAATATCAAAAATTAGTGTAAAGCTGAGGAGAAATACTAAAAGAACCACAATGACAAAATATAATCTAAATAACATTCCTGAAGAATTTAAAGAACATGTGAAAAACAGATTTGCATTATTAAATTTAGTTGACTGGGAACCAAAAGAGCTGTGGGCTGCAAGTAATCTACTAATCGTGTTTATAGATTCAAAACATCTTTGCCTTATATAAAGCAAATTTAATCATTTTCTCTACATCCAGTTCATTTAAAGTCTTATAATATTTAGAAAGTTCTTACAAGTGCCTTAATTATAATCTTTCTTCTGTTTGGACTCAAACAATTTTAATAGATTAAGAAGATGTCTTTCTTTTGTTCTTTATTTTCTGATGTATGTTAATGAGCTAATAGCAATTCCCTTGAAAAGGCCTTAGAAGCTTCCCAGACAACAACAAGAGAAGAAACCAAGATATATTAAGTTGAAAAAATTCATGGAGATCACATTGAAGCTTTTGTCTTGTTATAGTCAAGTTTAACAGCTCAGTCTGTAATTGCCAAGAAAATGTTTTTTTTTCTAATCAAAAGAAATTGTAAGGGTTACTGGGTTATGTACAACATAGGACATTTTTAAAAGTGACCCTTTCAGCTGCCAGCCTGCTGTGCGGCTGGGGGTCGTAGTTAGCCTCCTCAGAAGGAGGAGGAGAGGACGCCATTTCCTGGGCATCCAGGGACTGTGGGGGGCGGAGCTTGTGGCCTGTGTAGGCTGCTCCGCTCCCCCTCAGCTTGAGTCGCCTGGAGAAGTGCTCAGGAGCAGGACCTACCTGCTCCAGGAGCACCAGGCGTTCCCAGCGGCGGCGGATTCAGCGGCGGCGGCGGCGGCGGCTGGGTTCTTGGAGGCAAACTCGGCAGCGGCGTTCATCCCAGCAGCAGATTTGGCAGCGATCGGGCTGCACGAGCGTGGAGAGAGGCGGCGGCGGCGGCGAGCTTTGCACGGCGAGCGAGGGCTCGCCTCACTGCGCTTTTGCGACCCCCCCTGTTTCCTTTCCGTGCCTCCATTGGGGGCGGTGGGATGGGGGGTGTTGAGGGGGTGGCTGCCTTTCATGCCTGTGCAGCGGTGGTGAGCTTTGCGCAGCGAGCAAGGGCTCTCCTCACCGCGCTTTTGTGACCCTCCTTGTTTCCTTTCCGTTCCTCCATCTGTTATTCTCACCCCCCCTTTTTTCCTTTAATGGCTGGGGCATTTGAGGCCGGGGGAGCGTGTGGCGCAGTGTGGCTTTGCTTTTGGCCAAGTGCGGCCTAATTTCAGGCACGGGCGGCTTGGCCTGTTTGGGGATGCGGCCATTATTGGTCTTTAGCTAGGGCTTCAGGCTCTGGGCCCTGGGTCCCTGGGCATTTCTTGCCCCCCCTTTTTCCTTTGCTGGGGCCTTTGGGCTTATAGGCCTACTCCCCCCCCCCCAGCGTTCATATAGTTTAAGCTGCAGGGCTACTTTGCTGGCACTCCCGGCAGACGGCCTAAGGGCTTGAAGGTGGTAGCCTGGGCCCGGGGGCAGCCATTTTGTATCTTGGCTTGTGGCCATTTTAGGGCAACCGTTGCTGTATCACCCCCCCCCTTCCAATTCCTTGATTGAAGGGGTTCTCTGGTCCTATTGGCCAGTAGGTGTGTGTCCCATTTACTTGTATTCAATGTGTCCTTGTGAGTGGCATTGGTAGGTATCTTAATTGGGTATTTCCTGTTGGCCATGCCTTCAAAGAAGGGAAGTGGCCCTCCCAAGGGCAAACAGCGGGCTAAGCGCCCTCCCCCTAAAAGGCCCCCTCCCGTTCTTTCCTCATCTGAGGAGGAAGGGGATGATTCTGGCCAGCAAGACATCCTGCAGCGTCTAGTGGCCCTTGAAAAAGCTAAAGGGGTTTCAGCCCCGGCCGTAGGGGGTGGGGGACACAAGTGGGCCCTTCAGATGGCTTCAAGGGATGCAGTTAATAAAGACATTTTAATGCATTTGTCTGCCCTGGAAGGTGCCACTGGAGGTGAGAGCAGTACCACCCAGATGTCTTCTGCTCATGAAGTTGACACGCCTGTGGTGGATATGGATCAGGGAGCGGAGGCTGATGCTGCGCTGGTGGCCTTGGCTGTTGAGCCAGACGATCATGTGGGTAAGGAAGCTCCCACACAGGTGGGGTATCCGTGGCCATGGGGACCTTGGGGTCAAGGAACGGTGAGTGGAGTCCAGGGTGGCTCAGGTCTCCCTTCCCAGTGCCCCTCTGTGTGGCCTCCAGTAGGGCAGCCGGCTTGGGCAAGCCAGGGCTTTGGTGCACCCACTTTGCCCCTTTCAGTGACTCCTTTGAATTTAGCCTTTTCAGGACAGTCTGCTGGGTGGCCTGGGGTGATGGCAGGTCCGTGGGGGTTTTATACATACCCAGCCTTGGCATATGGCAATGTCCCCTTTAGTGCCTTGCCTTTTGGTGATGTAGCTCTTCCTCTGGGTGATCACCTGACACAGGCCACTCATGATAAGATCCTAAAAGGGGAATACGTGGACGTCTTTTCCCTTCTCTTCAGAGATCTGGAGAAGGACAAAGACGATCTTGATGATCGGGATAAAGAGCGCCTTACGCACAGGAAGGTGGACAGAACATGGGGTAATTGGTTACCTGGGTTCTTGATTTACATGGGGGTGTTGGCACGGGCACAGCCTCATCCAGCTGTGCCTTTGTTTCAGTACCTAGACATTATTTATAAGGGCTTCACGGGCTTTTCTGGTGCTGCTTGGATGCAGTATGACGAGGAGTTCCGGATGCGGGCTGCCATGAATGCGAGCCTCCCTTGGGATCACATTCATCAGCAACTGTGGCTCCAGGTAATGTCCCCTGCAAAGCCTAGCATGGGTGACTGCTCTGACAGCGGTCACATTGTTCAGCGTTCCTCCTCAGCCTCCTGTACCCGCAGCGCGGCGGGGCAGCAGGTTCAACCCCGGCTGCTGTGCTGGGAGTTTGCCTTTAAAGGTGGTTGTAGTCGGAAACCCTGCAGATTCCGGCATGAATGCCCATCCTGCTCAGGACCTCACTCCTACATTACCTGCCGCAAGGCCCGTCAAGGTGGGGGAGGTAGGCAGATTGGGGGAGCAGGAGGTGGTAGCCAGCAGGCTGTTGGTAAAGAGGCCCAGCCCAGTAAGGCTGAGGGTCCTTAAACGCCTGTTAATGGCTTATCCTAAAGTTCCTGATGCCCAATATTTGCTGGATGGTTTTATGTTTGGTTTTCGCATCCCAGTTCCCCTTTCCGAGCGGATAATTTACGTTCAGTTATAGGTAAGGAAGATATTGTTAGGAGAAAAATTAAGGAGGAGTGTGACAAAGGGCAAGTTTTGGGCCCCTTTGACTCCCTGCCAGTTCCCAATTTGAGGGAGTCCCCATTGGGGGTGGTTCCCAAGAAGGTGGCAGGGGAGTTCCGCCTAATTCATCACCTGTCGTTCCCTAGAGGGAACTCAGTTAATGATGCTATCTCTGAGCATCTGTGTTCTGTTAAGTATACTTCCTTTGACCAGGCAGTCAAGGTGGTGCGTGGGTGTGGGGTGGGAGCTGAGTTAGCTAAATGCTACATTAAGTCTGCATTTAGGCTGCTCCTGGTACACCCAGAGGACTTTGAACTCCTCGTGTTTTCTTTTGATGGAAAGTTTTTCATGGATCGGGCACTCCCAATGGGCTACTCCATTTCTTGTGCCGCTTTTGAGACCTTCAGCTCCTTCCTAGAATGGGAGCTGCATCGGCGGGCTCATTGCCGTGACACGGCTCACTACTTAGATGATTTTTTTGTTTTCTGGGCCAGCGGGTTCTGGGCAGTGTGCCCACCTGCTGGACACATTCATTAAAATGGCCGCAGAGCTGGGGGTCCCTTTGGTGCAAGAAAAGACGGAAGGGCCTTCCCAGGTGCTTATGTTCCTGGGCATCGAAATTGATATGGTTCAGCAGTGCTTCAGTCTCCCCCTGGAAAAAGGTCAGGATCTTAGGATTAGGTTTAACGAGTTTAAGGGAAAACACAAAGTTTCTCTACTGGAGCTTCAGCAATTGGTAGGGCATCTAAACTTCGCCTGCAAGGCGACAGGCCCAGGTAGGCCTTTTTTGAGGCGGCTTTGTGACTCAATGTCGTCTCTGCGGTTGCCTCATCACCGTTTGCAGCTTAGCAAGGGTATTCAGGATGACCTTGAGGTGTGGACTAATTTTTAGCCGACTTTAATGGGGTTACGTTTTGGCAGGACGACTTGTTACTTGAAGCAAAGCTTCAGGTCACATCCAAGCTTCTGGGTCATTGGGCTTTGGAATATATTTCCGGAGGCATTGGTGCATGGGGCAGTGGCCTCAGGATTGCCATAAGTTAGGTCTAGTCAGGGACCTCACATTTTTGGAATTTTTTCCAATTTTGGTTGCGGTGTACTTGTGGGGTAGGAATTGTCCAATCACACTGTTCACTTCTGGTGTGATAACCAGGTGGTGGTTCAGGTGGTTAATTCTTTGACTTCTAGGTCTCCCAGGGTTATGAGGCTTGTTCGAGCCTTTACCCTGCTTTGCCTCTGGTGGAACATATTATTTAAGGCTAGGTATGTTCCAGGAGTTGATAATGTGGTGGCAGACGCTCTGTCTCGCCTACAGACGGAGTGGTTCTGGCAGCTTGCCCCGGAGGCAGATCCCCATCCTGCGCAGATGCCAGTGGAGTTATGGGAACTTGGGAGGCCGAAGCATTCAGGGCCATTTGGCTGACGGTTGCCCCCAGCACAAGGAGAACCTACAACAGAGCGGTAGGACAGTTTACTGAGTTTAGGGCAGAGTTTGGCCTGCTGCAGTCTTGGCCCATACCAGTTGCCCATTTGATGCATTTCTGTGTGCATCAGAGGGGTTGGGGCCTTGCGGTCAAGTCCATCAGGGGACAGTTAGCAGCCCTGGCATATGTAAGTAAGGCTCGGGGGTTCCCTGAGGCCACGGGGGACTTCCATGTTCGGAAGATGTTGGAGGGATGGTCGTGTGAAACAGGTGCTCGAGTCGATACCAGGGAGCCTATTTCTCCCTAGGTGCTGAAGGGGCTTTCTGCGGCTTGGGCTGACCTTTGTAGTTCTGATTATGAGGCTCGGTTGTTTCATGCGGCTTCCCTGACTGCTTTTTTTGGTGCCCTCCGCATTAGTGAATTAGTTGTGCAATCCAATGCAGATCAGTTAGGACGTGCCCTTATGGCTGGTGATGTTTAGTGGGCCAGGGATGGTGTAATTCTCACGATCCATCAATCAAAGACGGATCAGTGGCAAAAAGGGGTGGATATCAGGCTTGGGTCTTGTGCAGAGGCAGAGTTATGCCCTGTGCAGGCCCTCAAGCGATTTTTTCAGGTAAGGCGTAGGGAGCAGGGTCTCCTGTTTAGGCATGAAGATGGTTGGCCCTTAACTCGATATCAGTTCTGGGCTGTTACTCAGAAGGCCCTTTAGAATTGGGGCTGCCTCTATGGCAGTGGCCATGGGTTACTCGGTAAGCGCTATTCAGAGGGTTGGCAGGTGGCGGTCCACTGCTTATCGAGCTTATGTTCGGCCACTGTTGCAATTTTAAGCTTTTACTAATTGACTTTTCTTTAGGTGCTGTGTCCTGCTGTGAGAGGCGAAGGATTTTGATCTGCGGGCACAGTATGGTTTTCTGGGCGGCCCATCAAGCATGAAGGACGCGGATCGGGTCCCAGCTTGGTTTGAGTGAATGGGCATTTGTTGAGTGGCAGGGCCACCGTGGCCTTCGGTGGCCCGGCTTGTTGCCACTATTGTTCGGGGGAAGGATCGGCCCCCCACCCCATGTGTTGGTCATTCACCTCGGTGGGAATGACTTGGGGCTGATTCAAGGCAAGGCCTTATCATTGCAAGCTAAGCGTGACTTGCAGCTGATTAACCAGCATTGGCCTGGAGTTCTCATTATTTGGTCGGCCATGTTACCTTGAAGAGTGTGGCGGGAAGCTGAGGACCGTCAGGCTATAGAAAGAGCTCGAATGAAAGCCAATTGAGCTATTCAGAAGGCATTAGGGGATGGGTTGGGTATTTACTTACCCCACCCAAGGATCAGGGCCAAATTTGCTGACCTCTACTGAGGTGATGGGGTACACCTGTCAGTAACTGGCAATGAAATCTTCTTGGATGATTTGCTGCAAGGGCTTAGGTTGGCTCTAAGCCACCTGTGGGGCGCCAAGGCCTAAGCAGAGGCTTGGCCTGGTGATGGCAGGATAGAATTGGGAATAGGGAGTGGGCCGGTGAGCACCCTTGGCATTTCTCCATTATTGGGGAATAGGGGTCTGCCACAAGCGGATGGTACTGCTTGTGATGGCTGCCGTGCTGTATGGGCAGACTGCCTTGGGGAACCCCGTGTTCAAGTCCTACCTCACTGCTGTATGGCTGAGTTGTAGGAGCTTGGAAGGGGGGATCCAATTTGCCTGGCTGGCCAGGTAGCAGCCATCCACCAGATGGCCTAAACCTGGGGCTTCAGGGCTCGCCCAGGAAGGTCAAGGCGGCGGTCCAAGTTGGGACCACGTGGCTTGACCTGTACCACTATTAGGCCCTTGCCACATCTGTTTGTTAAGGTCGTTAATTTTATAAATTAATAAAGTGGCCCTTAGATCCAAGCTTGTCGTCTGTCTCTTCATTCCGACTGGGGTGGCAAATAGTTGACTTGCACACAAGCCTTGAAAAACAACTAGATATTGAAAACATATCCAGTCTCAAGTGTGAATTATGCTTACCTGAAAAGTATGTAACATCCACTTTAGTAGGGTTTAAAAACCCACCAAAGAGCAAGTAATTGGAAAAATCTGATAGTCTGTTTCATAAGAGAAGGTAAAGTCATACTGTTACTTTTTTCTTGTTTACTAATCTGTCAATAGACTGCTCATGATGACTGTATTAAAATCACCTGCCAAGATTATATTACCAATCATGAAATAGACCTAAAATGAGAAAAATAAAAAAAATGTAATAATTATTATCTGGATATTCTGTGGGAAACAAAACTAATTAAAAATGTAAAATTCATATAATTAAGATAAATAAAATTACTCGCACAAAGATATATAAAACAAAGTGGAGTAAATTTATTCAAATCCTGCCAGAGAGGAGGTTAAGATGCAATAAGGGCAATGCATCCAGATTAAAGTTGTTCCTTTTCCCAAAGATATAAAATGCATATGGAAATTAGTGCCAAATCAATCCAAATTGAAAAATCTATTTTGAAAAAAAATATATTCCATCCCAAAAATGAAATCTAAAATATTTACCTCATTAAGCCAGGAGGCTTAAGACAGGTCAGAAGTATAGAAATCCAAAATGGAGCGCTGACCAACGACCTACAACGAACCAACATCATATCCAGACAACCTATCTATATGAGGTAGTGAGTGAGCAGCACCTGAAAAAGATTGCTTCTGCTCATAGAGGTATCACTCTGCTGTCGAGCAGCCAACCATGGCAAAAACAGATGTAATATATCAAAAATAGCCCATGAGCAGCTAAAAAACCTGACAATCATTTCCTTCACACATACAACCAATCAATGTCCTCATTCAGACTTTTTGGCAACAAGGTTCCCAGTGAAGATCCAGAAGTGTCCTTTTTCCTCAGAAGATGAAAGTGTTGTGAAGAATGCACTTGCAGTTTTTCTATGACCCAGAACTTAAGTTTGTTATCAGAGTGTCCCAAGGTTGTGTAGTGCTTAACAAGCGGAGACTGCAATGTTTTAGATGAATGAATGAACAAACGAAATGGAAGATGAAATGGAAGAAGGGTGCCCTGAGCTCTTTGGTGGAGGAGTGGACAAAAAGCATAATAAGCAGACATATAATGTGTAACAGACTCAGACTGTGGCTTGTTGCTGTGCTAGCAATGTGAGAAACAGGTATATCATAACTTCTGCAATGACACTGGTGTTGACTTTTAGACATTCTCAGATGTGAGGTGTCAGCCAACCACACTTAGCACATTATTATGTTACCATGACATAAAATAGGACAGAATTTGGCCATCTTACTACATAATGGTGTCATAGCTTATGATTTGCAAATCAATGAGGTTTCGAACAAGGGAGATAAAGATGGATCAGAATTCAATGGCAGTTCTAGTCACAGTTGAAGGCATTTTTCCCCAAAACCTTTCAAAACACAATATCATCCAGAGATTCCAGACCATTAATCTTCAGCTTATTTATTTATCTGGGCATCAGTTCCTTAATGTCGGCTCTTAAGATTGATGTCGGGTATAGTTTTTGCCTATAGTGTTATGTGGCAGCCTAAATAAATTATTTTCTTATTTTATTTATTTAAAAAATGTTGAGCTACCATTTACACAATTAGACTGAAGTTGTGGTGGATCAAAATGCCACCAGCTGTGCAGGAAATATATACTCATCAAAAACAATTAATTTATGATTATATTAAGGGAAAATGCCATTTTAGTTCAATTCAACTGTCTCTCTTGGTGAGTTGTAGTCTTAACTAGAGATGGGCATGAACAGCAATACAAACAAAAAAAAGCCACGAACAGTTGGTCGTTGCAAGCCTCTTTCGTTGCTGTTTGTCATGCCAGACAGTCTGGCACCTGCAATCAACTCCCTTGGCAACTTAGGCAGGGATTGTCTGAACTCTGCCTGAACTCCTGTTGTTGCCCTGGAAACCCCATTCTAAGCCCAATTTAGCTTGATAGGCAGGTCTTCCTTTCAAGTATGGAACTCCAAATTTGTTACAACAAGGGAGCAAAGAGCAGGGCGGGGGGGGGGGGGCTCCAAGCTCTGGCTTAGTTTGCAGACAGTTGAGAGGGAGAGAGTTGCTATTAGCATTTTGATAGAGAAAGTGCCATGTCCATGGTTGTTCATGAGTCCCTGTTCGTGAATGGCAATGAACAATGAACATCATGTTTGTTTTTTTTTCTGTTATGCCCTTCTCTAGTCTTAACCTTGTGACTATCAAATTATTTAGTTATACTATAGCTTAACAAGAATTAGCTGTGGCAAATCATAGAAGAGAGATATTTTTAAGTATGAGGCTGTGCATAATGGATAGCTTTTAAAACCCTTTCATGGATGAATTGATTTTTACATATAATGCATTCATTACACCATGTGTTTCCTCTCATATAAAGTGTCTCATATCATTACATTAATGGTTTTGTCATCACTGGAGTAGTATTTTGAATATTTTAAAATCTGCAGTCGGTAGTATTCAATGTAATAGTTAACGGGATAGATGATGTTGACACATGTTAATAATTTTCTAGCTTGCTTGGATTATTAGTGCCTCAGGGTCATTGTGGATACCCTGGACCAGCATCAGCAACTGGTGAGGTGGAGCTGCTTCCAGGGGCCCGCAGCTTCAGGTGAGGAATTCTACTGCTTACTCCCTACTCAGGCATCTACTTTGATGCTTCATTCACATCCTTCTGCTCCCTGCTTGTGAGTTCTTTGTAGCCTCTGCTCCCAATTGCATATGCTGCCTAGGATTGCTGGAGAAGGGCAGGTGGGTGGTGCACAAAGCATTATCAGTGCTGGTGGGTATGGTAGTGGCACTCCTAGCTGCACCCACCATCTAGCACCATTTGGGAAAGGGCACGCAGGCAATGCAGGCAACTGTGATTACAGGTGGTGGGAGACTTTGTGACAGGGCGAAGGAAGGACACACAGGCAGGTGAGGGCACATGGGTTGGAGGGTAAGAAGGGGAGTCTAGTAGTGAACATAGGAGGCCACCTGAGCACTCTCTGCCTAGGGACCTCCCAAATCTGGAACCAGCCCTGTGGGCAGGTCATACATTTAACTAAACTACATTTCTAGTCCATGTGCTGCTTTTGTGCGTGCACATTCAGCATTCATCAACAGCATCAGTCATACTTGTATACATCCAGAACTTACTGAATCAAACTATGTTTCCCAAGTGCCAGAAGGGAAATGCATGAAGTATAAAGTATTGATGAGCTACCTGCAAGTGCACCTGTGCAACCTGCCTCAGAGACTGTAAGCAGTCGACCTGGCCTCCGCCATTTTAATAGCAGTTTTTTATGGCTGCTTGTAATATTAAAAGTGTACAAGCCTCTGGAGTTTAAAATGGCTACTGTATAGCCACCAGAGATCCTCTGCCGTTGCTACATCCCGCCCAGGATGCAAGGAATGCTGCCCTGGAATGCGGAGTGATTGCGGCTTGATTGGATTTACTGCCATCCCAGCCCCAGAAGGGTCCAGTGCAACAAAGGCCTCGCAGAGTCATTCCCACTTAGCACATTCCTTTCCCTCCTTCTGTGATGAGATCTCTTGTCCTTGATTGAGGAGCTAATCAAATGACATTCATAAGTATGTATGGTCATTCCTGGCACAATGCATTCCCTCCCTAAAAAGTACTTAACCTAACTCCGGTGGACTTCATCAGAAAATTTTCCTTTTTGTGCAGTGCTAGAACTAGTTTTGCATCTGCATTCACACACCCCGGCAGCTAGCCATCAAGGCAATCAAGCCTTTTGTCTAACCCAGGAACTGACCATTGGAGTCTTTGTCCTAACTGCTAGAAGGACTCTCCTCCACCTTGGGGCACATTTTACCTATAAAAGCAGAGCCTTAGCCCCATTCAAATCGAACACGTTTCTGGATCCACAAGCACGGTTCCCCTGAGGTTTACTCTAAGCCTCTTGCTCTCTTGGTCAAGGATGCTGGACGTTTGAAGCTTTTCTCTCCTCACTGCGAACTGGACTACTCTCCAGGATAGGTAGATATACTTACTCCCCCCCTCTCTCTATTCCCAATCTCTGGCTACATTTCCTAGGATTCTGTGTGTGTGTGTGTGTAATTATTCTCCCCAGTAATTTGTGTGTATGTGCATGAAGTTATTGTGTTCAATAAAAGTTATTGTTTGATGTTAAGCACCAGACTCGCTGTTCTAATTTTGGAAGGGATCTGGTATACACAGGTGATAGATCCCAGTTACCGCCTCTCATATAGCCATCTTCCTTGCTTGCTAATTCCCCCCACAAATCCAATTTATTGCAAGGAGACCACTTCCGGTAACAAGACTACCGCTGCCAGGTGGTCACGAACCAGGGCCCATAGTCCCTCCAGATTGCCTCCCATGCAGAGGAATGGTGGTGGCAAAGAGCCCAGGCAGAAGTGGAACAGAGAATGCAAAGTGCAAGGCTGGCAGAGCACTACCTGCCTACAGACTTCCATACTACAGGGCTTAGAGAACCAAGGCAGGTGTGCCTCTTCTTA
Organism: Eublepharis macularius; assembly: GCF_028583425.1. NCBI lineage: Eukaryota > Metazoa > Chordata > Lepidosauria > Squamata > Eublepharidae > Eublepharis > Eublepharis macularius. The sequence continues at coordinate 76,288,254 of NC_072793.1, forward strand.
AAAGTTTTTATTCCTCCCCTGTGAAGAGTATTACTTTACTTTAATGATACTGCTCATGCAGCCTATTCATCTCTGAGCAGAGTGAAGATTATTGGGCAAGTGTGGAAGGGGAGGAAATAGCTTTGGAAAAATAGGGTAAGAAAGTGTATGAGTTACATTTACAGTGTAACATTTACAATGGATAGGAAGAAGGAATTCTATCAGACCACCAAAAAAGGCCATTCTGGGCATGATGGGTCCTGTGTGGAAGGGGCTGTAATAAGGAGAGGAACTGGGTAACTTTCAGTGCAATTCTAAGCAGAGTTACTGCTCTGCTTAGGACTGCACTATTAAAGTGAAAAACTGTATGAATCCAAACATAAATATTCTTTTAAAAGTATTTTGAGCATATTGCCATTAAAACATAGGAGTAAGTACACATCCCTGAGCAGTTTAAATTGCTCATCTTTAACTTATGTATTGTGCTTTAATTGACTGTTCATGCTGTTAAGAGGCTAGCATGCTGTTGACTACATATTTAGAGTACTTTATAGAGCACTCAGTAAGCTTATGGCCCTTTGTATTATAGTGCTTTCATCCAGTCCACCTAAGAAAATGTAAAACATTTTATATGATATGTCCTTGACACAGGTATAAAGCACTTTGAAGTGCACACAAGCACTTAAAGTCTAACAATTTCAGTGCTGTGACTATATGTACCAACTGTAATTCAGTATCAATATTTTTTAATAATATTCATTGGTGTAAGCCATTTTTAAGGTCAGTGGTAGTTTTTAACAATAAAGAATGTAGTTGAATTCAGTTTGTTAGTCATGTACTTTTGGAGTAAAGCCTATCCCATGTGGATTTATCACTGCTGTCAAGGCATATGTTGTGTCTGCAAATGTCAGTAGAACCCATTAGCAGCTGCTGCTGTCTTTCTTGGTAACTTGCCAAGCACATCACTAGCATGCTGATGGAGTGATAGACAGAAGTACTTCAGGTCTCCCTGCCCTTTTAAAAAATGTTTGGAGAAAATATATCATGTATTGCTGAAATCATGTACCCAAGTAAAAAACAAATTGCTAGAACTGCCTGCCTCTTAATTCAACATAGTATCATGTTGTCCCTTTTTTGTTACTTATCTTTGGCATTCCAACAAACCATAACTGGAGGAAGTGCTATGCTGACCCTCCCAAGATGTGGAGTTTTGTGTGAATGAGACAACATGCATATTTCCCATGCACATACATTCATATATGTACATGCATGGGAAAATCTGCCACTCCATTTGTTAATACTGAAGGTGTGCCTGCATAGAAAATATGATTATTGCCCCATTCACCCAGAATAGTGATTATGTATACCAGGAAGATCAGGCATAACGCAGGCTCCCATTAAGTACAAATGGAGTGCAAAATTAAATGTCTGGAAAGGATTGTTGAGAATGGAAAATTTGTATTCACTTCCCGTGAAGCTTCCTTTCTCAGTGGTCTAGGAGTGGGGCAGTTCATACTCGCTGGAAGTAGCTCCTCCTCTAGTGCAGGGTCAGACCAAAATCAGTCCCAGAGGGGAGGGGCGCTTCCCTTGGCACGCCAGTTTGTTTTCAAGCCCGTATCTCTCCCAACAGTCACCTATGTCTTTCTTCATGCCTTGTCTTCCCTTGACCTTTGCAACTTGAACTTTAACCTATCAACTACACATCTCATTAGTAACAGTGTGTGTGTGTGTGTGTGTGTGTGTGTGTGTGTGTGTGTGTGTGTATTCATACAACTCAAACACTATAAAGCAGGGGTGGCCACACTTGCTTAATGTAAGAGCCACATAGAATAAACCTGAGATGTTTGAGAGCCACAAGACATGATGCATTGAAGTGACTTCAGAGGAGGAGGCAGGTTTGGGGGAGTGCCCTGAAAGTGACATCATAGGAAGGGTGGGGTTTTGGCACAGCATGCTGGAATTGACATCGCCAGAAGGGGTGGAGCTTGGGAAGGACTACCACTTGACCTTTGACCTGGAAGTGACATCACAAAAAGTGATGTCATCCTTGCAAGACACCACCTCCAAAGTATTCTGGCTCCATCCCCAAAGACCCCAGGTATTTTCTGAGTTGGACTTGGCAACCCCAATGTTTTATTGAAAATAGAAAATACATGGAAAGAAAGAAGGAAGGAAAAAAGGAATGGGAGGGAGGGAAAGACATGGAGAGACAGAAAGTAATAAAAAGACAGAAAGACATGGAAAGAAGGAAAAGACAAAAAAGAAAAGATATGGAAAAAAGGAAGGATGAAAAAAGAAAGAAACAGATTGGACACCAGTGTAGATGAGCCAACAATGGAGTGACTCCAGTCAACATCCTGGCTGCAGCCTTTTGCACCAATGGACATTTATGAACTCCTTTCAAGGCAGCCCCACATAGAGAGCATTGCGGTAATCTAATATGTAGCCAGGGCATATACCACAGTGGCCAGATTTTTCCTGCCCAAGAAAGACCACAGATGGCTAGCAAAAGTACTCTGGCCACCTGCATATCCAGCAGTAGACCTGGGTCCAAGAGCACCCCAAAACTATAGACCTGTTCCTTCAAGGGGAGTGCAACCTGATCCAGAATGGGTAACACCTTAAATACTGGTACTGCTCACTGGTAGTATTTCCATCTTGTTGAGATTAAGCTTTAGTTCATTATCCTGAATCCATTCTGAAACTGCCTCCAGGCAACAGTTCAGAGTTTCTACATCCTCTCTGGGATCAGTTGGAAGGGTGAGATAGAGTTGAGTATCATCTGTATATTGGTGATAACCCAGCCCAAATTTCCAGATGACTTCACACAGCAGTTTCACGTAGATTCTGTAAAGCATGGGAGACAGTGTGAAACCTTTCAAGCCAAGGGACTAAGCAACAGTCTCCAGCACCACCTTCTGAAACCTACCAACTAAGTTGGACTGGAATGGTGCCCCTCACAGTACAATAACCCAGCTGCCAAGTGTGACTCTTTAAGTGCAGATTAAATCTCACAGGGTTGTAATAAAGACAAAATGGAGGAAGGAAGAACTATGTACAACATCCTGAATTCCACGAGGAAGGATGTGATTATTGCCTCAGTGACAGTTTTTTCTCTTAGTCAAGGGTTCCTTCAGATCTTCTGTCCAATGGCATTACTTCTGATATGGCCAGAATCTCTCCATATTCACTCCAGAGTTCCTTATGTTCATAAGACAAAGAAAGAAAGGGTAATGTCTTAATCTAAACAAGGTCTTTGACAGTGCAATTCTAAAAAATGCTATCCCAGTCTAAGTCCATTGAAATCAATGGGCTTAGATCGGCGTAACTCTGCTTAGGATTGCACTGTCAGAGGCCTCTATATGTGCTAAAGTAGCACTTTCTTTTCCATTTTATTCCTCTTTTATTGCCTGAAAGTGTATCTGCTGTTTCTTCACTTTCCTAGAAGAAAAGGGCTCATTAATAAGTGGATGATTATCCACTAGTGCCTGATTTTTCCTTGTACTCCCTCTTGAGTCATGTTTCTGCCGTGGCTCCTTATTGTTATAGCTGGTGATCCTAGTGACCCTGTCAGAGAGTTAACATATATTTCCTCTTAATCTGTCTTCATTTCATGAACTTTCTAATAGAAGAATTTCTCACTATATCTGCATAGAGATGCTGTGTTAATCCACTGTGTTTGAGTTCTGACATGAATATTGTAATTTCATTAGTGTGGACAAATATACCAACCTCACATCCAATTCTATTAAATCTTCCCCAGGAAAAAATGGATATGTACATTTAGTTGTACACGTTTGTACATATTGCTAGGTGGGGAAAAATTGCTTTGGCTGGACATCTGATTTTAAAAAAGAAAATCATGTCATGCTTGTAAAGTGCAGTCATGAAATCAACAAGCTTTCTTCCCACAAGAAAAGCTCATTCACTGTAGAGATGAAATTGAAAAGGGGGTTGAAAACTCTTTCCAGTTTCCTCTGAATAATGAAAAAATTTCTCCTTACTCACTATACAGGAAGAAATCTTGCCTGGTTTGCAGCAAAATGTTGCACATTATCTATTTCCCTTTGCAAAGGTTTCAAAAAATTGTAATTAAATTCATAATCTTGAGTCAGAGAAGTCCCTTTGAAGTAAGTCCTCCGAGTTGGTCAGTCATGAGCCCCCACCCCTGCACTCCATAGGCTTATAACCTGTTTCCTGACATAGACAGCAGGCCTTTCCGAAGCTAGGCAGACACACAAAATAAAGGCATACAAATATACACTGGGATCCTTGAGCACTCTTGCATGTAAATAAAGAAGCAGCACCTCCCATGGAAAGAGGTGCACTTAGAAGCAATGTCATCACTTCCTCATTCAAAATCACAAAGGCATCTTCTAGATTGGCAATAATAATAGCCATAATACAGAGAAGAAGGTGTAAGGCATATGTTCAGAACAAAACCTTATCAGCCATCCCAGACTAAGTCAGTAATCCTACCTAATTTTTTGCCCCCTGAATGTAACCTGTGAAATCTCTTCCAATTGAGAAATTCTGGTAATTCTCTGACTTTTTATTTTTCAACCACTGAACCCCAATTACCGTCTGGGATCACTCAACACACAGCATTGCTGTGTATCCTTTGTCCTCCTCCATCAGACTCTCACAGATGTATCCTCCAATCAATATTAGGCTTGTATGATTTCTTCCTCCCTGTTCACTCTTAGCAGATAGGTAACATATCAGAAGTGTGTGTGTGCATATGTGCTGTGCATTGATATTTACTCTTATCTTGTGTCAGTTTTATTCTGTGCTGTGTTTTTCCAGAAAGTTTTTTCCAAAAAGTCCACTTCCAGCTTTGAAGCTTCTATCCATAATAAAAACAAAAAAGAAATCATATTTACTGAATGCCAAATATTACAAGAGAATTGTTATAAAATGTTCTTTATATGGTATATTACTCCCATTGCAAGATGTAACAAGGATTACAATGGAAAGTGTTGGAAATGCCAAAATATAGATGCAAAATTTTGTCATATGTGGTGGACATGCAAGAAAGCAAGGAATTGTTGGATAGAAATATACGAAGAAATACAAAAGATATTAAAGTTTAAGTTTATGATGAACCCCAAAAATATATTATTAAATATTTTGCCAAGCATTATTATAAAAATACATAATGAATTATTTAAACACATGGTGACTGTGGCAAGAATAATATTTGCAGCAAAATGGAAAGCAGAACAATCTGACAGAATGGAAGAACAAGTTATATAAATGTGTCATTGGCAAAATTAACATATTATATACACAATAGGCCAATCGGAGAATTCCAGGAGAAACGGAACATATTTTTTGATTTTGTAGCTGAAAACTAAGAATAATTAAGAACAGCTATTATTAAATACGATGATAGATGGAAAGATATTTAAATAGAAGTAGATTAGGATAATATGCGGGCAAGTTCTATATAAGTATGCAATTTAATGACAATTTGATTTAATTGACAGTACTTTGTCCATTATGTTTCTCTTATATAGGATTTAGATGTTGGGCTTAGATTCATATATGATCCCACTGATTATTGATGATTGAAGTAGCGGATAACTCTAGAGATATGATTTGGATGATTATATGATGTAGTTATACTTTCTGTGTATATGTATGAGTTTACTATTTGAAATAAACTAAAAACTTAAAAAAGAAAATAATGATACATGATGTGCATAAAAATTAAAAATTATATTGATAATGCCCATAAAACAAGTTGCAAAAATTAACTGATGCAAAAAATTAACTAAAATCTACATTTGAGGCCCTCTTAGAGCTTTTCCCGGGGGGCAGAGCATAATGACATCACAAAAGTGATGTCACCACACAGTTCCGGGAGTACACACGTGTTTCACGTGTGCATGGGGGACCGCGGGGCTTGGGTTGACCCGGGCGCAGGCAACCCTAGATCTGGCCCTGCATACAACAGCAGGTCAAGTATTACTTATTCCAAGTCCAAGATGTTCTGCAGGCTCTCTGTGGATATCTGACTCCATAGGGTAGAGCAGTGGGAATATATCATCCCCTCAGGATATACAAAGGCTTTTTTTCTGTCTGCTGGCAACAGTATGCAGTACCAGCACCTCTTTCCACTGGGACATGCTTCAGAATGCACTACATTTATCAGCCAGTCCCAAATGAAAGAAGTATTTAATTGAACATTGAACTCAAGCTTCATTTGGGTTCACTGCTTTGCTGACTTTACAATTCATTATTGCCTTAAAATTTCCACAGCTATGAACAAAATATGTTTGTTTGTTTGCTTGCTTGCTTATTTAAACATTTATATCCTGCCTTTCCATATAGTTCAAGGTGGCTTACAAAATGATTTTAAAATTTCCAAATTAAGAACCAAAATAAAATCTCTCCCTCCCACAATGGAAAAGGCCCGGGATCTGAGTGATGCCATATGGGCCACCCTAAGCGGCAGGGCAGCCAAAAAAATGCCTGCCTGATTATTGTAGTGGGCACACTGGGACACATGGAAGGAGACAATTCTTTAAATATGTGGTTCCCAGTTCATGACCTGCACCTTGAATTGAACTTGAAAACAAACTGACAGCCAATGTACCTCTTTCATAATGGGTACCATATGTTCCTGACAGTGATTTTCTTATCATAGTCATGTTGCCACATTCTGGACCAGTTGTAATTTCCAAGTTGTCTTCAGAGGCAACCCCACATACAGCACTTTGCAGTAATGCAACCATGAGATTATAGAAGCATGGATCAGCATGGCCAGGTCAGCTGAATAAGTAATAAGAGAATTGGTGAACCAAATAAAGCTGGTAGAGATGCTCTGGGCCACCATGCTAACCTGCTTTTCAAAGAGCAAGGGTCTTTGAGCACTCCCAAGTTCTTGGCCTGTTCTGAGAAAGCCAACTTCACTCCATCTAAGACAAATGGATTGAGTCCCTGTGGACATCAGCGTTCCACCAGCCTTCTGCCTTGTCTGGATCCAGCTTCAGACAAGCCACCAGACCACAGCCTCAAAGCACTGTTTCAAACACATTGTTCACATCCTTAGCATGAAAATATATTCTGAAGTATTGTGAAATTGCAACTGTACAGCCCAGTCCTATTGAAGCTTACTAGGATTTGCCCGTGGCCTCAACTAAACATACACAGGAAGAAGCAATCTTATTAAACCAAGAGTTTTGTCATCTGATGCAAGGTCTCCTAAGTGGATGTTTCATCTTACATTTGGAGTCTGTGTACTGGCTTGACTCCATCAATTTATTTATTATAGACAATGGGCATGAGTAGGGATTAGGAATGGTGCTGTTCTTTTAGATATATGAGTTTTTTAAAGTTTGTATTTTCCTATGTTATTGGTTTTTAAATGTCTGTATTTCATTTTAATATTGTATTATTGATTTTAATCTTTGTACTTTATACGTATGTTGTAATTGTAAACCACCTCAAGCACCAGACATAGTGGAGAGGCAGTATGTAAGATGAATGGATGGATGGATGGATGGATGGATGGATGGATGGATGGATGGATGAATAATTTTAAAAAATTGCAAAGTGAGTGATTCCCACAGATCAAGTAATACAGAGGAAAGCTAGAGGTTGCACTTATATTTAAAGCATGGATAAGCACTGAATCCAGTCAGATTAATAAAGTCCATCTGCTCTAATTAGAAATTAGTCTCAAAAATCCTGATTGCTATTAATATTGGGAGAAGCTATAACTCAGTGGTAATGCATATATTTTAAAGAAGAAGGTTCCAGATCAAAAGACTAAAAGTAATGATTTGCTTTGTTTTGCTACCACATGGAAATGATTGCTTAGTTTTTAACCTTTCAAACCTTTTAAAACTACTGGACCTTTAGTACAGCTCCTCCTTATATTACCTTAAACTTATACCTTAGAAGGGGTCTGGTCCTAATAAACACTCCTTATATTTCCACTCACACAGAGCTTAGGTGTTCTCTACTTTACCCAGGCTTATACCTTGAAAACACCTTCCAGTTTTTGAGAGTGTAACCTATATATTGCTGCCTCCCTAAAAGGTTTTCACTACTGCCAAAGGCCTTAGATTTCTTCTGAATAACTGGTATAACAGGAAGGCTTTGTTATAGATGGCAGTGTTGCAGAACAGTCAGCATACGAGGGTAGTTATGAGGTAAAAAATGATCTTTTCTTCTTAAACAAAAGTAGAATTTATTTATAGGTACGTAAGCATGATGGTTGTAGAGTTTTGATATGTGTATTGGATTCATAATAGTTCCTAAGCTTGGCAGTTTCAAATATAATTATATCTTCTTAATGGTGTTTTTATAGATTCAGTTACGTCAAGTAATTTTCCATATAGGTCCTCGTTAACAGAATAAACTCTTTTTATATCCATTCCACACAGATGTAGATTCACTCAGCTTGCTTGAACTAGATACATCAGTCTCTTACTCAGATAAACACAGACTTTGTCTCCCAGATGCCTGACTTAGCCAGAATCAGAAGAAGTGAGCTGTGGCTCATGAAAGCTTATACCCATACCCTGTTACTCTTATAGGTGCTACTGGACTCTTGCTCTTCTCTTAGCCAGAATACTTTCTCTGAGAAACACAGACTCCCTCAGGAACACAGTTTCATTGAACTTTGCAAAATAAATACTTTGTCTCAGAAACACACAGATGGTTCAGGCTGCCCACAGGTTGCCTGTCTGAAACAGAATAAAACTCCTTTCAGGCTTCTACACATGTTGCCTGCATTGCCCAGAATGAACACTTTCTCTCAGCAGAGACTAAAAACTGCAGTGCACTCCTAGGGTGCACACTCCATTCATCCATCCAGTCCCCCTCCTTCTTTCCTCAGATGCCTACACTTAAACTCACAGTAACCATTTTTTTAAAAAAACCTATCATACTTAATTACATGCAAAACATTACGTTCATTATTGAGAAAGACTTATCTGACACCTGCTGTCAATCAGAGTAAACGATATTAAGTTAAATAAAGTGATGGTCTTACAGTATAAGAAGTCTTCATATATTGCACAGCAGTTAAAGAATTTCTAGAGGCAAACACTGGGAAGTTTATATTGTACTGTAAAAAGTCAAGCATCAGCATGGTATGCAAATATTGGAAGAGAAGCATCAACACAGTATCTGCATGGTTTAATAATAAACTAGTTCAGAATTGGATTCTGATACAAAAAGTTTCACATCCCATTCAAAATATTGGCAACATTTTCAGGAGTGTAATGGGACTTCTAACCCTCACTTACAATGCAGCCAGAGAAGTTCTCATGGCCTTCTCTAAGCATTCCAAATTTTGTTTTCAGTCATCTATGCTGGGCCCTGCCCCTCTACATGCTTCATCCCAAATTTACCTGGTGATAGCAGCAACTGTGGTAACTCATACATCTCCATGTGAGGTTTTTCTTCTCTCTCTTGAAGCCTTACGTGCTGATATTACCATGTTCCAGTTGGAAGAAATTATGAGATAATTGACAGAACACTTGAAATCCTACAGAGTACTCAGGCAGTTTTGAAAATTACTTCTTCCAGGGGCTCTTGTTGATCTGCTTATGCTCAGATGCTTGGTTTATATTCTGAACCAGACAAGAATTTATTGGGGAAATGGTGTTCAGTTTGTAATGCAACATTTCAAGGGGAAAAATTGGTATTCTGAACCATATATATATGTAGTATAGTGCTTAGTGTTGGACTAGGAGTGGAGAATCCTGGGTTCAAATCCTTACTCAGCTATGCGGCTCACTAGATGACCATGGACCAGTCACTCCCTCTCAGCATAATCTTCCAGAAAGGATTGTTGCTAGGATCTAGAGATGGGCATGAACCAAATACAAACCAAACTTCAGCATGAACTGGGTCAGTTCGTGGTTCGCGAACCAGCAGTGTAGGAATGACACGACACAGGGTTGCGATTCTGAGCATCAGTCTGCGAAGGCTAGTCTCCCTAGCCAGGCAGTGGCTCCTTTATTTAAGCACAGCATGCATACACAAGGACTGATGACCAAGGAAATAATGTTTATCTTTGCTGGCATCCAGTTAACCAGTTACTGACCTGGACGGCTGGAACTGCACGTTGCCTTGTTAAGCATTTACGAGGAAAGGGGAGCAGAGTGCCCTTTCGATCAGGGTAGGCTTTCCTATCCGCTGACCTAAGGACCCACACTCCACTCTTTTTCTTTTTATTTATTAGGAGCAGGAATCAAGTTACAATAAGCAGTCCTGTTCAGTATCTGACTCTAGATTGGATCCAACATCAGATGCATGCAGTTGGTAATAATGCAGTTGTTTGGCTAAAGTTTTGGCCTGTGAGGCCATTAGCGGATACACGTGAGGTTGTTTTTCAAGCACCCTCGACCCCATAGATACAAGAGCAGGGAGACACTGTAACAGGCAACAAAGTAGAATTAAACATACTATAAATCCAATTCCATATTGGACAAGAAGACCGAACCACCCAGTAGGCAGCCAGGACCAGACTGAGGCCCACCAAGAGGGTAACAGATCTTGCTGAATACCAGAAGCTAGGTTATGTAAATTGTTCAATTGCACAGATATTTTTTGTGAATTATCAGACACATTAAAACAACACATATTTTTAACAGATTTGCACCCTAGATTATGCAATAACAGCAAATAATCAATAGCAGCGCGATTGTCCAAAGCAGCACGTCTGACCTCAATAAGCTCAGCATTCAGGGCAGCAATTGCGATAGAAGTTGCATTCATTGTCTTTGTCAGGCTGCAAGCTATTTTGCTAAGAGTTCGATGATTCACAATGGTGAGTGCTGGAACGCCAACTAGAGAGGCCGCGAGAGCCACAGCCTCAGCATCGCTGAGGAGAGTCACTGTAGAGTCACAGCTGGAATCTAGCAGGGCTGCCCTGCGTCTTCGAGTGGGGATTAACAAATCTTCTTTGGCAGGGAGTACAACAGTAAGACGACTTAAGCAACAAACAGTATCAGACAAATTGGCAGGAAGATAGTTAAAGGTGCGGGAGCCACAAGAAAAAAACCACCCAGGGGGCAAACGAGTGTAAGCAAAGGCAAAAGTTACATTTTCAACAGTGGAACAGTTAATAACATTCGGGCCAACTGACAGACAGTGAGGCTTTTTGGGGTTGGTTGAGCAATTCACAATGCGTGCGCATGTAGTCTGGTTGGCAGTGTTATTAGAAGCTATAAAAGGAGTATACAATGACACAGCATCAGAGGGTAATTGATAGGAAGTAGTTCCCCAATCATACATGTGCTGGTACCCAATTTGTGTTTGGTCTATAAACATCTGAAGGTTAGTATCATTTAACATATAGGACAAAGGGGTACATACTGGGATTAAACAAGAAGCTAAAAGCATGTGCATATCAGTGGATTCTTTCAGACAAAAGGAGGAAACGTTAACCTGCTTTGCGAGACGTTCCCAGAGATTATATTGCAGGCGGTCAGGCAACGAAGTTGCCTGGACAGGGGTCAGAAAACAAAACAGCACACACAGAATGAGAAGTGAATTGGCAGTTATAACCGCAAAGATGGCAGCACACAGATTCTCAGGCGTCTCTGGTTGATTGTTGGCCTGTAGGACCTGTAGCGCTTTGTGGGTCGTTCGCTTGACAGCTCCCCACGTCACCAGTGGGGCCTGCGGTGCCCTTGCCCCCTTCGGATGGGGGTGGAAGGGTTGCTGAGCTTGCTCCAGGCTGACCTTCTCCATCTCGGGCACTGGGTTGGCTGATACTTGATGCCACGCCATGTGCCGGCCGGACACACCTCGCTGGAACCCACAAAGGACCTGTAGGAGTGAGAACAGAAGCAAACCCTCGGCCCCAGGTTATTAAGGGAACAGGACCCAACCACGTCCGGTCAGGCAGGGCTCGATAGAACACCAATGGCTGGGGCAACCGTGGTCATTCACGAAAATGCCTGTCATAGGGAGAAGAAGGCATGGTTCCTGGGGTTTGAGAGAAATTTAATTGATTAAAAGTAAAAAGAACCTTATGGACTTGCTGTGTAATGTTTGCCAAATTGGGGGTTCTATATTTCCCCTGTGTTAATTGTTTTTGCAGCAGGGTTTTGAAGGAACGATTAGCCCGTTCAACAATAGCTTGACCCGTGGAGTTATATGGGATGCCATGAGAAAGACAAATATTCCAGTGATCACAGAACTGCTGAAGGGTAGAAGAACAGTAAGCAGGGGCATTATCAGTTTTTAACCGCTGTGGACGGCCTAAAACAGTGATGGCAGCGAGGAGATGGGAAATAACATGAGAAGCAGTTTCTCCCCGCTGAGGAGTGGCCCAAAGCGCCCCAGAAAAGGTATCGATAGATACATGAACAAACTTCCATGGGGAGAGGTCAGGAACATGAGTCACATCCATTTGCCAAAGCGCATTGGGCCCTAGGCCACGAGGGTTGACCCCCCCCTTCAGGGACGTGAGAAAAGCCAGCACAGTGCGGGCACGCTGATACAATGGCTTGGGCTTCTGATAGAGGAATATTAAATAACTGAGCGAGGCCTTTGGCATTCTGGTGAAAAAATTGATGACTGGAGATGGGATCAGAAAACAGAGAATGGACAGCAGTATCAGCACGAGCATTGCCTTCTGATAAAGGTCCAGGCAAGGAGGTATGACTGCGAATATGAGCAACATGAAAAGGACAAGAACGCTGTTCAAGGAGAGATTTTAGAGTGAGGAACAGAGCCATAAGATTAGAATCGATGCGGGGAGCCAGATAAGCACCAGGAAGACAGCTGATTAGCTTACAAACATAGTGGGAGTCAGAGATGAGATTAAATGGCTGCTGGGCAAAGGTGTGAAATGCAAGGATAGCAGCAGCGAGCTCTGCTCGCTGGGGAGAGGCCTGGTTGGCAGAATATTTAGTAATCCAGCGACCTTCGCTCTGAAAAACAATAGCTCCGCGAGAGCGGCCACCATCAGAGAAAACCGTGGCAGCTGCGCGCAGCGGCTGAGGAGATTGTAAAGAGTGAAGGAAAATAGGTACTGATTGGAGGAGAGAGAAGCGAGGATCTTTAGGTAAATGAAAAAGGATTTCCCCCACAAAGTCTGCAAGAGCAATCTGAAATTGCAGAGAAGTACCCAGGAGGTGATTGAAATCATTTTTAGGAAAGGGCATAGTTATGGAAAGCAGATCAGAACCAGTCCGTTCAATAGCACGCTCTCGAACCATAGCACAGAGATCAGCCGTGGCATGCGGATATGGAAGGATATTTTGATGAGAGCCATGAGAGAGATACAACCATTCTACAAGAAAGACTTTCCCATGATGAAGTACGCCCAGAACGCCAGTGGGAGTGTGGGGAGTGGGGAGGAGGAACAGGCGAAGGCCATCAAGCCCCGCAGGGACTCTGTTTACACACTGTTGAGCTAAAATCTCATTTACCTTTTGCAAAGCTGCCTGGGCCGGCAGGGGAACAGTAATAAGATCGCTGGGATGTTTTGCAGTAGTAAGTAAGGAAAACAATGGACTCAACAGACTGGTAGATAAGGCAAAATAAGGTCGCACCCAATTAAGGGCACCTAGGAGTTGCTGCAAAGCAACGAGAGTAAGAGGAGACGGGAACTTTAAACAAGGAACCACCGGAGCAGCAAAAGAGTGCAGCATCCGATGACCAAGATAGGTATAAGGCTCCACAACTTGCACCTTTTCAGGGGCCACAATAAGGCCATAAGGGTGGAGAGACTGAGTAAGTTCTCCCAACCACCCGGGTAGAATCTGGGGGGCAGCAACCAGGATGTCATCCATAAAATGGTAGACAAGAGCCTGTGGATGTGTTTCCCGAAAAGGGTGTAACGCCTTGTCAACAAAATGTTGGCACAAAGTGGGGCTATTCAACATACCCTGGGGTAAGACCTTCCAGTGGTAACGTTGGGTAGGAGCCTGATGATTAACCACTGGCACTGTAAAGGCAAATTTCTCCCGATCTGCCTTGCAGAGCGGGATGGTAAAAAAACAATCTTTAAGATCCACAATAAGTAATTGGAAATCATGAGGAATAAGATTAGGATTTGGAGTCCCACACTGCAGGGGACCCATAGGCTGAATGCAGGCGTTGACAGCACGGAGGTCATGCAACAGACGCCATTTGCCACTTTTCTTTTTGATGACAAAAACAGGGGTGTTCCATGGGCTAGTCGTCGGTTCAATGTGACCAGCGGCTAGCTGTTCAGAAACTAAAGAGTGTAGAGCAGAAAGCTTGTCCAAAGGAAGAGGCCACTGATCAATCCACACAGGCTCAGTCGTGAGCCACTTGAGGGGGAGAGCAGTGAGAGACATTTCATTCACCCACCGTGACAACAGTGCCAAATTGGCTTAGCAAGTCTCGCCCCCACAGATTAACATGAATATCTAAAACATAAGGGCGAAACTGCACCCTTCTATCAGAATCAGGAAGAGAAGCAGAAAGAAAATGTGCACTTTGCTGAGCTCCCTGTTTACCCCCCACGCCCCAAACACTGGGACAGGCCTCTAAAGGCCACTCAGGGGGCCACTGCAAGCGGCTGAGAACGGTAACATCAGCTCCAGTATCAATAATACCTTTAAACTTACGACCCTGAATAAACATGTGCTGCTGAGGGCGTGCAGAAGAGATAGCGGTAGTCAGTCCTACCAGTGAATCAGTAGAGGTAGACCCAAAACCTCCCGTGCCACGCTCACGGTCGGCTCCCCCTGCGGGCAAGATATAGGGGACAAGAATTAACTGAGCAGGCGCAGAATTCTGAGGCAAGGTTTGAGGCAAATTAGTCCACAGTTGCATTTGTATGACTCCTTCATAATCAGAGTCAACAACCCCAGGGACTACAAAGATTCCCTTTTTCCCACTAGAGGAGCGAGGTAAGATCAGGCCCAGATGGCCAGGAAGCAAAGGACCGGAGAGCTGAGAAGGTGCGATTTGCACTTCTCCGGGGAACTGGAAAGTAAGATCAGCTTGTAGGAAAAGATCAATCCCTGCACTGCCTTTAGTGGCACTTGGGGAATTGAAAATAGTAGAAGCAGGCAAGGAGTCTAGCCCAGACTTGCCTCTGTTTGGACCGGGGCCAGAGACGGGCCCGTCCGGCAGTTTCCCGAGCGGCACTCACTAGCCCAATGAAATCCCTTGCCACATTTGGGACATTTAGTTCGAGGCTTCCCTTTCCCAGTTGGGCTGGTAGGCTTTCGTTTTACGCCTCCACCCCCCGGAGCCCGACATTCTGCTTTGAAATGGCCAGACCTGCCGCAATTAAAACACCTTCCCCCAGGTTTCCCCCCCTGACGGAGAGCGGCAGCCAGCAAAAAGGCTTGATGAGAGGAACTTCCTATATCTTGGCAAGCTCTAATCATGTCTGCCAACTCCGGGTTGTTCCCCAGACCGGTGATAGCCCTTCGGCACTCAGAGGTAGCATTTTCTTTAGCTAACTTAAGTAACAGCTCCTCTTGAGTGTCAGCGTTATCAACTTGACGCCTGAGGGCTTCCTGCAGGCGATTAACAAAGTCTGTGTAAGGCTCTGTGGCTTTTTGGCGAACGCTGGAAAAGGTTTGCGAGGGTTTGCCAGAGGAGGGGACACGCTGAAAAGCGCGAAAGGCACAATTTGAAGAAACCTCCAGAGTGGCAGCAGGCAAGACTATCTGATGATTGGTGTCACTAAAATTTCCTGCCCCATAGAGTTGCTCAGCAGTGTAAGCGCCACCAGAATTGGCGCCTCTTAGTAAACACTGCTGGCGGAACTCACTTTCCCAAACCACATATTGTGCAGGAGTTAAAAGCATGCGAATCGTGGTTTTCCAATCCTCTGGGACTAGAGTATGATTACGCATGACAGCCTCAAGCATACCCTGCACATAACTGCTCTGCAATCCCGTATCTCGAATCGCTTTCCTTAACTCAGTAAGAACAGGATAAGAGAGAGGCTTATACTCCACAATCTGGCGACCCTGAGCATCAACCTGGTCAGTAACGTGAACTGGGCAGATAGCAAGCATTTCAGTTAATTCTGCCACATCCTCAGATTTCGCCTGCCTGAGTTCTCGTTCCAGTACCTCCCTCACCAGCCGCCCTGGCACCCCTCCCGCAGAAAGTGGAGGATTAAAATCCTTACCGGGAGGTGCAGAGGGTTTTGGAGGGGAGGGAGAGCTGAGCGGTGCTGGAGGAAGCAATTGCACCTCAGCATACTCCGGTGGATATTCCTTAGACAATTGAGCAATTGGAACGGGTGTAAACTTCTCCACTGCATTCCTACATTGATACCAGGTATGCAACAATTCTACATGAGCTCGTGGCGGGGCATGGAGAACCCGGCCGATTTTCTCCCAGTCCTTGAGGCGGAGAGACCCCTCCTCAGGATACCAGGGGCAGAGCTTAGTAAGCTCCTGAACCAAGGAGCGAAGTTGACTAGAAGTCACGGACCCGCCGGACTTCTGAACCAGGAACTGGAGTTCCTCAATATGCCTGCGCTGGGCATGTGAAAATTGTCCTCCCATACTCACCAATGAAGGGGTCACTGAGACAGCGACGAAGGAGTGCACTCAAAGGGGCCTATGCCAGGCGTTGGTGAGCAGGTGTCCCTGCTCGGCTGCGCCACTTGTAGGAATGACACGACACAGGGTTGCGATTCTGAGCATCAGTCTGCGAAGGCTAGTCTCCCTAGCCAGGCAGTGGCTCCTTTATTTAAGCACAGCATGCATACACAAGGACTGATGACCAAGGAAATAATGTTTATCTTTGCTGGCATCCAGTTAACCAGTTACTGACCTGGACGGCTGGAACTGCACGTTGCCTTGTTAAGCATTTACGAGGAAAGGGGAGCAGAGTGCCCTTTCGATCAGGGTAGGCTTTCCTATCCGCTGACCTAAGGACCCACACAGTAGTTTGTCAGAGCCCATTTCTGATGAACCACCACGAACTTTAGGCCGGTTCATTTGGTTTGTTTTTTGGTTCATCACTGCAGATAGCCTGGCGCTGATCAATCACTTTCCTAGGCAACAGGGGATGGGTTTTCTGCAGACCTTCTGCTGACCTGGAAGTGGCCTTCTGCTGACCCATAAGTGACATTTTCACGAATCAGATGAACTGGGGCAGGTTTGTGAACCATGGTTTGTGGTTCATGAAGCATGACGAACCACGAACCACATGGTTCATTTTTTTACCCAGTTTGTGCCCATTTCTACCAGGATCAATTGTCTCTTCTGAGCTGCTTGAAGGAAGGCTAGGATAAATTCAGCTAGAAATGGAACAATGAAATTGTATATTTGTGTTAGCAGAATCTTGTGAACGCTTGACTGAGAGGAGAGATAGTAGAAGAGACTGTAACATAAATAAATCTAAAAGAGCTCAATATTAAACCATATACAAGTTCAAACCAAAAAACTTGACAGCACTGCTTTTTTGTGTTCGGATCTGGCAGTTGAGTGAACTTTAGTAGTATTGTTATATTTGCTCTAAATAAAGAATGTCATTGTCCTAAATGGAATTTGTGCATCAATATTCATGAGTTAATTTGGATTCTGTATTAAACAGAAATTCAGTACTCAATTATGCAGAATAAACAATAGTTCCATTTTGCATATATTGTTGACAAAACTAATTTGTCTCCTTCTGAGAATTTGCAATGAGATTATCATCAAGGCCTTTAACTACATGTTCATCTGCTATTCCAGACCCCTTTCTAAATCGAAGAGATGATGGATGAATTTCAGTATTATCAAAGTCCTGTAGGGTTGATGGAAGAAAGGACAAAAATTATTTACTAGTGAATTGTTCATCCATGTTTAATTTCTAATTTTATGATCTGCAAATGTTAGGCAGACATCTCTTGAGACTGTTAGCTAACTTGTGCACAATTTCAGAAACTGGGATAGCTTTAAATAGATATGAAATGGATTTGCTATAATTCAACAAGCAAAGATTGGAATAAAAATGCAAACATTCAGACTACCCAGTACAGGTTAAATGGTAGGCACTGTCCGGTAGAGCTAGAGAACACATTATAAACATTATGAGAAGGGCAGCGTCCATGAAGTCAACTGCTATGACAGAAATTTCTAGTGCTTTTGTTCATGCCATTCTGGTCAGTCATGAAAATGAATTTTCTTGCTACAAAACAGCAGTATGGCTGGGGTAACAGATCTACACATTTATGCAGATTTCCAAAATTTAAATTCTCATTCTACAGTGCTACATTTAATGTAGATGGTTTAAAGTCATATAAAACAGTGGAACATTTAAATGAGAAACCCTCCCAACATTTCAGTAAGCAAATTATTATTAATTAAAATAATTATTATTTTGTTTTAAAAAATTAGTAGTCATAAACTTCTGAGCTCAGGTAATAAAGGGGGGGTAGAATCTTTGTCCTTTCCTGTGGTTTTATAGTACAAGCATATACTTTTTCTGTTCTAATAGATCAGATAGAGTCTAAAGCTGGTCAGGGCACCCAGATCCAATCCCACTACAGCTGCTTAGCTGGCAGGTGTAGCCGTGCCTCCACAGAACATTGGGTAGTTGGGCAAAAGACCCATCTGCAGCCTCAAGAGCACTGCTGCCATGCAGCTGGCCAGTGTGGCATGGCCCAGTGGTGGTCTTGCTGGGCCTGAGAGAAAGGAGGCCACAGGGGAGGAGGTCAGAAATACCATGAGACTGGCCAGTCCTGTGAGAACTTAATCAAGGGGAAGGGACTTCCGTGGGCTGTGAAGAGCTGTTAAATCTTCTTCAGCTCAGAGTCAATGAGGATTCATTGGGGCTAGTCCTCCCTTCAGATCAGTAGCTGCTAAGAGAGAGGACAAGGAGGGTGAAATGAGCAAACAGACAGGAGAGGAAGAAACAAATGAATTTTGTCCCCCACCCATACTGAAGCCTCTGCAGAGTGAAGAAAGGAACAGCTGCCCCTGGAGAAAAGGAGTAGTAGGTGGGTGATGAACAAACCTACTCCCTTCTCACACCCAACCAAGAATCTTTGGCCGACCTTTTCTTTGGATGACAAGTGTTTTGCTGCTCCCTCACAGACAGGCTACATATATAAGTGGCCCGATGCAATGTCTATGTGTGCAGAACAGTTGAGGTTGCATGGGCATAACCAGAGATCACGTATTCACAGCCCACCTATTCAGTAGTGAGAAGAGGGGAGAATACACTTTATCCAGTGCTCTGATTCTATTCTAAACAGCTAATTGGACCTGACATGACTCTTTGAGGCTATGCACATATATCCATGCCTAGCAGATGGAACTAGTGAATCATGTGCACGATATTCTGTTTGTGCATATATATTTTGGCACCAAAATTGTGGAACTCCTTTCCCAAG
Source organism: Eublepharis macularius (assembly GCF_028583425.1). NCBI lineage: Eukaryota > Metazoa > Chordata > Lepidosauria > Squamata > Eublepharidae > Eublepharis > Eublepharis macularius. The sequence goes on from NC_072793.1 coordinate 76,307,533, forward strand.
GAGATTGGTCTGTCCCCTTCTATTATTGTCTTCCACTGGCAGGGGAAAACTTTTTTAGTTTCACATGGCAGTCAGAAGAGGGGACAAAATGCTGACCCCTAGTCAAAGGCCCTGCAGAACATCTCTGTCTTGCAGGCCCCACAGGGCCTGGATCTCCATTGGGAGAGTGTTTCACCAGGCCGAGGCCAGGGCAGAGAAGGCCCTGGCCTTAGTCGAAGGCAGCCAAATGTCCCTCAGCCCGGGACCACCAGAAGCTGCTTATTTACAAAGCACAAGGCCCTGCGAGGGACATAAGGGGAAAGGTATGCAGGTCCCAGTCCATGAAAGGCTTTAAATATTAGAACCACTAACTTGAACTGGATCTGAAACTCAACTGGGAGCCAGTGCAGATGACATAATACAGGGTGGATGCGCGCCCTAAATGGCATCCCTGTAAGGACGCGTGCCACTGCATTCTGGACCAGTTGTAACTTCTGGGTCAAGCCCATAGGCAACCCAGTGAACAGCGAGTTGCAGTAGTCCAGTCTAGAGGTGACCATTGCATGGATTACTGAAGCTAGGTCCTGGCTGGGATAAGAGATAGGGTGCCAATTGCCTGATTTGCAGAAGATGAAAAAATGCAGATCTGGCAACAGCTGCAACCTGGGCCTCCATAGAAAGTATGGCATCCAGGAGCACACCCAGGCTCTTCACCATCAATGTAGGCTGTAGCTGCACTCCATCAAGGACTGGGAGCTGGATTCTCAAGTCCATCATCCCACAACCCAGATACAGAACCTCCATCTTCTGGGCATCCAGATACTTGGCCAAGGAGTAACAAGGTATTACAAATAATGTTGCAATTTTTGCAGGAACATGCTCGAAAGATTGCTGGTCAGATAACATGTGCCCAAAAGTCAGGAACCAGGTGTGTATTATTTAAATTTGTGGCCTTTTGAAAGTAAATGTACAAAGACTAATGATGCATAAACCTGTAAATTATCAGTTATTTAGTGAGTCTTTAATGTGTGATGACTACTGCTACATCCCTCCTAGAATTTTTTCCTTAAACTTTGAGTTCTGATAAATATTTTACACTAGTATAAAATTTACTTTGCTATCCTTCTGACTTCTTTTTAATACCTCTGGTTTAAAAAAATAAAATAATGTATGCTCTTTTATATGGTGCAAAAAATGCATCCACTGATATTAAGGGCTGGCATTTTCCTCTGTTGTTCTAGTTTCTTACCCTATATCAAACTAGATTATAGAACCAAGATTAACTAAATTTTATTCATGCATTTCTTCAGATGCAACAAGTTCTTCCGTTCATTGTATTCTGAAGAAGTGGACTCAGGTCCATGAATGCTAATGTTGAAGTCAAAATCCTGTTACGCTTTAAGCTTCAACAAGATGCCTCTTTATTTCTGTTCCAACAGACTAATGTTTTTCCTAAGGAATTAGAAGAATTAGAAATGTTAATCTCTATCTTTGGAAGACAAAATGAACCTCCTCTTATCTATTCTTGGTGGCAGTGGATATGATTTTGGTACTGAGTGACCTTTAGTTCCATGCAGGCATCAGAAGTTTTAAACTTTATCACTTTGTTTTAATCAGCAAAGTGAAATATTTCTTTTGCCAAAAAAACCCCTCACAAAGTGCACTATAGACTGACAGCTCAACAAAGAAAATGCTTACAGTGCAATCCTAAGCGGAGTTACTCCAGTCTAAGCCCATTGATTTCAGCGCATTTAGACTGGAGCAACTCTGCTTACAATTGCATGGCGGTGTTTCAAAAAAGACTTCAAGGGAAAAATTATGCAATGAAAATCAACAGGTTGTATCCAAACATGCAGGATATGGTGTAGGAGTCCATTGTGGAAAGGGGAATAGATTAAATTTGCGTACCTCTTCTGTTCAAGGAAGTACCCTTATGGCAGTGGCAAATGGGTACTGGATACAACACAAAGTCATCGGTCACCAGAACTAAGGTAACATATGGCAAAGAATCTACATGATCTTATTTATAATTATATACTTATCTTTCATACCCTTTGTCTTCTTGTAGCAATGGGGCAACAGGACCAGAAATCTAGGGGTGTGAATGTTTAAAAATATTATTATTGATTACAAGGGAAAACTTGATCTGTCTCTCAGCTCTTGTGGGAAGGAAACCAAAATTGACCATCACCTCAAGAAAAAAAATCACACCAGTCAGGGACCACAGAATAAAGAACTCAAGGTATGGAGGAATTCATTCCATTTTGGTGCTACGACTCACCCCCCCCCCTCACCCCAATATTCATTTTATGAGGTTTCTTTGTTAGCATAAGGACAGGAAACCAGATTAACAAGGGTTATATGAGACAGTGATGGGCTGTTTTTAAAAGTACATGACAGAACAAAAAATCCATTTGAAATATAATAATAGAATGGCATGTCTTCCTTTTGAAATTGTGTAGCAGTTTACCACATTTGATGGTTAAATAGCTACTGTATCGCTTAAAAGAATACACTTGACACATATTCCAGCATTTCTACTACATTCCTGACAAAAAACATTTTAAAAAGATTTTCCTTCTTCTTGCCTCCCATATGAACAATAGTTCCCAAATGGCAATGGAAGTACATGCATACACAAAGTATTTTTGATCCAATTTTAGAACACTTGGTAAAAAGTGAGCATTTATTTGTAATGTTTGACTTACATCTAGTTATATGTTCAGTTGCGGTGTTTTTACTCACTACTAACAGTTGCTCAGGATACAAGGAAAATTAATTAATTAAAATGTTGCTGATTAATCAGTGGAGTCAATTTGAATTAGTCATTTTTGCCGTATGCATATTTTTAGTAGCCATTTTGGTTCTCATGTGCTGTTATAATGGACAATGAACAAGAAAATACTAAAGTTTGTCTTTCCTTCTAAAGGTAAGAGGTAGAATTGAATAATGGATTAATTCACATTTTTCAGCACGATATAGGCCATTTCCACATGCTCTTAAAGCACACTAACTGAACACTGCGATGTCTCCGTTTGCAAAATGGATGCGGGACATTTGGCTTCCATTTTTTGGCACCTTTTCTTGGACCGTGGAAAGTGTATTCCCCCAAAAAGGCACCAAAAAATGGAAACTAAATGACCCGCAACCATTTTGTAAGTGGAGACATCTGGATTAGACATGGGCACAAACCAAAAAAAATTAATGAACCAACGGTTCGTGGTTCGGTGCCAACGACAAACCCGAACCAGTGAACTGCAACGAACTTTTCTTGTTGCCGAACTGGTTCAAGGTTCATGGTTCGTAGGCATCAGAACAGCCCTCATTGCACTTAGAGAGCCCATATTCACTGGGAGTGTTTAGCAGGCTCTCCTCCAGCCAGCACCCAAGTTTGATCAAGATTGCAATAGGGATCTTGGAACTATACCCTCTCCAATCCGAGGCCTCCAGGAAACTCCCACTCGATACAATTAGTGCCACCAGTTGACAATGGCCCCATGTACAAGGGGTTGGCTGTCAGAACTGCCTATCAGGGTTTGCAGGGATGAGATTGGAGTGCCCATGGCTACAGAACACCCCTCTTCCCCCTCCCTCCCCCGGGTGTCTTCTCCCATGTAACCAATTGTAACAAATTTGCAGCTCCATGGTTGGAAGGAAGACCTGCTGATCAAGGTAAGATGGGCTTCGATTCGGGTTTCTAGGGTGATAGAAGGAGTGCAGACAGAGTTCAGGCATTCCCCCAGCTTTGTTTCCAAGGTGCCTGATGGTGCCTGACTGTCTGACTTCACGAACCGCGGGCAAACACAATGAACCAGGCTTCCAATGATCGCTGGTTCATTGGCCATGGACCCTCACAAACTGCCAGATCGTGAACAGAAGATCAAGCGGTTTGTGGGTTTTTTTGGTTCATAATGCAGTTCGTGCCCATGTCTAATCTGGATTCACAAGGAAAAGCTGCCAGTGTTCAGTGAGTGGGCTGCCCCTTTAAGGGCATGTGGAAATGGCTATAGCTTCATTGGGCCTGCCAAGGATTATTGACAAAGAGCAAAGATCAAACCTCAGCTTTTCTATGCCACGATAGAATCTTTGCCATTTCCCATGAGGCAGAACAGACTTAAAAAGATAACTGTCATTTCCACTGGGCCTTGGCTGCCACTGTCCATTGCAGATGTCATGCAGGTTCTGCCCCTGCATATGGGACAGAACCTGCATATTTAATTAGGTTAACAACAGATGTGTGTTGCAATACATTGAAAGCAATTCTGGAATCATTTGCTCCAAAAGAAGAGCTTCACTGATTTCTTTGAGAGATGAGTTTCAGTACCTCAGTGCAAGTAGTGTGGAGGTTTGGGACTAAGGTAGTGTAGGTGTCAGTGAATTAATCATGGTTTACATACACATTACATTCTAGATTGGGTTGCTGTACTAGAAGGATATATTTGCTTCTTGGAAGCTATGGAAAATGCTCCAAGTGAGTACTTAGGGGAAACTTCAAGCCATGCCATAACAGATGGATGGTATGCCACCATAAAAAAGTAATTTGCTCTAGGGTAACACTGTGCAACTAAAAAATTAATGTTTCTTTAAGCACTTAGGCCAATAAATATGATTATAACAGTACTTAAAGAAAAATGAATATAACTAAATAAAAATTGTAGAGTCTACTGTGGGATTAGTGTACTTCCATTTAGTTGAATGGTTGTTAATCTCATTCATTCTTTAGCAGAGACTGCAGATGTGAGCTCAGATCTTAAACAATGTTCAACTGCTCAGGCTACATAATAATATAAACAGAAGCAAGACTGCAAAGGAAAACAGGTGACTTCATAATACTATATTTTTGTATAAAATGCCATTTAAAACAGACCATACATAAAGTAATTTGCTGTTTCTACTATGGAAACACTGATAAGATTATCCTCAGAAAATAAAATATAGAATTTTTTCCTCTTAGTTATTTACTACAGCAGGCAAAGGGCAGATATAGGACATGAGGCTGACCCAATAAAGACAATTCCACATTGTTCTAGCAATCTGGCAGTTGTCAAAGGAGGAACAAATGTAATTTGGGCATACTTACAAACTCACTTAACATATTATTATCAGTATGAAATAAAATACATATTCAGGCAACAGCTTTAAGTTAAAACACATATTCACTCATTGTCAGTTGTACCCCTTCACATCTTATACCACCTCCCAGAGATAGAAAAACAGATTTGGCAATTTAGGGCTATAATTTAACTTGCTCAAAACAATTTGATCTAGAGTGAAATAACTATAAGACTCTTTGATTATAAAATCTTTTAGTTGCAGGACTCCAAAGCTTTGTAGAGACTAATTGGTACTAATTAGTGTGAATCTTTTATCTCACTCCTGGAAGAGAACTGGAAGAGAAGGGAAAACAATTCAGCTACACTAGTTTAAAGGCCATGTTTTTATTATGGGAGTGATAGCAGTGAATTTCAATCAAGTCTCTTGATGAAGTGCTTAGGTAAATAGAAGCAGTATTTTAGGAAACTGGCATTATCACACCTTGGTTGTATCTATTAGAAATTATTGATCTGTATTGATGTTCCAACGTTACTTCTTCCAAAAAATCCAGTCCTCTATTTATGATAAGGTAATCAGGGATCCTAAGATACTAGACTTCAAATTTGCCATGTTGAACTGCAAGGATTTTACTCTGCACATTTCTCCATAGTTTGTAGTGTGACTCTGAGTATATATCTACTACTTAAGCTTTATATTAATACATTAAATACCAATTATTTTATTAACATTCTGATTCTCTTGGCCTGTGACTCTGTCAGGAAATAAATGGAAGTCAATAAAGAATGGAAGTAAATGCTATAAGTATTTCAAAGCTGTACAACACAGAAATTATGTTTTAGTGATATTTATTTACTTTACTTTACTTTACTTTAATTGAATTTTTATACCGCCCATCTCCCGAAGGACTCAGGGCGGTGTACAGCCAAAATAAAACATACAAATATAAAACAGTAAGAATATAAAATATAAACATGTTGGATAATTCAACTCAGAACAGGACAACTCAATTAAAACACATTTAGGCCAGCCCCGCTTGTTGGAATAATAACGTCTTAAGGGCACGGCGAAAGGTGTGTAAGTCAGGGACCATACGTATCTCCAGGGGCAATTCATTCCGGAGGGCAGGTGCCCTAACAGAGAAGGCTCTCCCCCTGGGGGTCACCAGCCAACATTGTTTGACTGACGGCACCCTGAGGAGGCCCTCTCTGAGAGAGCGTACCGGCCTGTGGGAGGCTATCGGTAGCAGCAGGCGGTCTCGTAAATACCTAGGCCCTAAGCCATGGAACGCTCTAAAGATGATAACCAGCACCTTGAAGCGCACCCAGAAGACCACCGGAAGCCAGTGTAGCTCGCGCAGGAGAGGTGTTACATGGGCGTGCCGTGTCGCTCCCATAATCACCCGCGCGGCCGCATTCTGAACTAATTGTTGTATCCGGGTGGTCCTCAAGGGGAGCCCCATGTAGAGAGCGTTACAGTAGTCCAGACGGGAGGAAACGAGGGCATGGGTGACTGTACGCAAGGCGTTCCGATCCAGAAAGGGATGCAACTGGTGAACCAGGCAAACCTGATAAAAAGCCCCCCTGGCCACGGCCGACACATGATCTTCTAATGACAGCCGCGCATCCAGGAGGACACCCAAGTTGCGAGCCCTCTCTGTGGGGGCCAAAAACTCGCCCCCGATAGTCAGCGATGGAACCAGCTGGCTATAATGGGGCACCGTAAACCACAGCCACTCGGTCTTGGAAGGGTTGAGCCTGAGCCTGCTTCTCCCCATCCAGATCCGTATGGCCTCCAGGCACTGGGACATCACATTAAGGGCATCATTGGGGTGATCCAGGGTAGAGATGTACAACTGAGTGTTGTCAGCTTACTGATGGTACTTTACCCCAAAACCACGGATGATCTCACCCAGCAGCTTCACATAGATGTTAAACAGAAGGGGCAAGAGGACCGACCCCTGCAGCACCCCACAAGTGAGGTGCCTCCGGGTCGACCTCTGCCCCCCTGTCAGCACAAACTGCGAGTGGTCGGAGAGGAAGGAGGAGAACCCTCGCAACACAGTGCCCCCCACTCCCAAGCCCTCCAACCACCACAGCATGATACCATGGTCAATGGTGGCAAAAGCTGCTGAGAGGTCTAATAGGACCAGGACAGAGGAGCAACCCCTTTCCCGAGCCCTCCAGAGATCATCAACCAATGCAACCAATGCCGTTTCCGTACTGTGCCCAGGCCTGAAGCCCGACTGATACGGATCCAGATAGACATCTTCCTCCAGGTGCTGGGGAAGTTGTTGTGCCACCACACTCTCAACAACCTTCGCCACAAAACGAAGGTTGGAGACTAGACGATAGTTCACTAATACAGCCGGATCCAGGGAAGTCTTCTTGAGGAGGGGCCTCACTAACACCTCTTTTAGGGCCGCTGGAAAGAAACCCTCTCGCAAAGAAGCATTCATAATTCCCTGGAGCCAGCCTCGTGTGACCTCCCGGGAGGCCACCACCAGCCAGGAGGGACACGGGTCCAATAAACAAGTAGCAGCGCTAAGCCTACCCAGTATCCTGTCCATGTCCTCAGGAGTCACAGGGTCAAACTCTTCCCAGATGACATTCACAAGACCCACCTCTATCCCCCCATCTATACCCACCCAGTCAGAGTCCAGACCCTCCCGAATCTGAGCGATCTTGTCATGCAGATATTGGACAAAATCCTCAGCCCTGCCCTGCGAAGGGTCTTCCCGCGTTCCCTGGTGAAGTAGGGAGCGGGTCACCCTAAACAGGGCGGCCGGGCGATTATCTGCAGACACAATCAAAGCAGAAAAATAATTGGATTTCACCGCCTTTATCACCCCTAGGTAGGTCTTGATATAAGACCATACCAGTGTTCGGTCAGAATCGGAACAGCTGGCCCTCCAACCACTCTCTAGGTGTTTTTTCCGGCGTTTCATCTCCCTCAGCTCCTCAGAAAACCAGGGGGCCACTCGGGATCGGCACCGGGTCAGAGGCCGCAAAAGCATGACATGGTCCAAAGCTCCAGCGGCCGCCCTATCCCAGGCAGCCACCAGCTCTTCAGCCGGGGCATGAGCCAGCGCCTTGGGTAATGGCCCAAGCTCCGTCAGGAACCTATCCGGGTCCATCAGGCGCCTGGGGTGGAACCACCTGGTCGGCTCCGTCTCCCTGCAGCAGGGGGTAGCTGAACAGCAGTCCAGTCGAAGGTGTGAATGACCTGACCATGACAAGGGTTCAATGACTAACTCCCCTGTTCCTAGGTCATTCAACCACTGGCAAGAGACAAAAATCAAATCCAGAGTGTGCCCCCCAGTGTGCGTAGGGCCCTGAACTAATTGGGTCAGGTCCATGGCCGTCATAGAGGCCATGAACACCTGAGCTGCCTCCGACGCTTCGCCAACAGATTTGTATTGTAATTCATCATTCTATTTGTAAATGTGATAAGAATTGTTAACCAGCCTGAGTCAGTGTAGACAGAGTAGATTAAGTCTTTAATAAATAAAATGTATTAGTTGTGTGATAATCAAAACTACATTAGAGATATGGGTGTGGTTAATGTTTTATATGGAGTATGTAATTTCCTATACTGGAAGGGAGAAAGCATGCCTTTAACTTTGTGTTATCAGGCCACTGGAAGTGCTAGAAGTTGGCAGGGTTAAGCATTAGTCAAGGCCCGTACTACATTTACAGTGCAAGCCTATGGAGAGTTACTCCAGTCTAAGGCCATTGACTTCAATTAGCTTAGACTGGAGTAACTCTGCATAGGATTGCACTGTTAGAGTATAACTGTGGGCCTGTCCATGGTTGGGCACATAGATGTTTAAATGATCTGGAAGTTAGTAACAATGCTACACTGTATCAAGCTGAGATTTCATTCAGCATAGGTATAGAAGAAGACATGTTCACTGCAGACCTGTCATACATATAATTACAAAATGGTAGCTCAGTTGTAGCAAAATTCATAAGAGACCAGTAGCACCTTAAAGTTCAACAAAATTTATTTCAGCGTGAGCTTTTATGAGTCTGAGTTCATTACCTCACATGCGTAGTGGAACAAGTTAACAAATCTAAGAACATCCTCTTTTCTCTTGCAGTTGTTAATTTGTTTCACTATCTAATTTTATCCTGCATTTGATTATATATTGGAAGTATCTCACACCTAATTGGGTTAAATCATTTCTGTTTTGACAGGATCTTATTGTACAACAGACTCTTATTTGTAACTCTCCATATACATACACTTCTATTTAGTCAAGTCTGATGAATATATACTTCTATGCAAGTGAGCTATGATTCATGAAAGCTCATGCTGAAATAGATTTTTTTAGTTTTTACGGTGCTACCAGACCCCTGTGTAATTTTTCATCAATCATACATTGCATACATTTTTTTTAACAAAGAATAGAAATATATAGAGAAAGATATATTTTTCTACGGGGTAGCAGCAGCAGCTGCATCTGGCATTTCCTCATTGTGAGACAAATTACAATAAATCTCATTTTATGGAGAAGGAACTGAGGCTCAGAGACAGTATCTTGCCTAGGGCTATTCAATTAGTACGATAAATTGGGAGCTGAATCAAGGATTGCATAGCAGAATAAACAATCAGTGGATAAAAAGTGGACATAAATCTCAAAACAAAATAGGAATGTGCATTCAGATATTTCTAGTCCAAATATATACCCAAAAAAAACCCCCTTATCAGTATTTTTAATAGATCTGGATATTTGGGGTTCTTGGAATATTTCTGGAAATATTTGGGATCCAATACTAGTATTCCAAGAAGATCTAGGTCTAGCATCAAACCGGATATTTTGAGAAAATTAAAGTGGGAAATATATATCCATGGAGAGAATGTAGTATTGTGCAATGCTATTTTACTCATTTTTTTAAAAAAAGGTGCCAGTATTCACAATGGCCATTTCCACACACGTTGAATAATGCACTTTCAAAGCACTTTCGTAATCCTTTAGAAGTGGACTTTTTTGTTCCACACATGGAAAATCAGTTTCAAATGTTCACTAAAAAGTATTGAAAGTGGATTATCCAACGTGTGTGGAAGCAGCCAATGTTAACTGCCTTAGAAGAATGAACCCACTGGCCAGAAGATGTCCTACACCAGAAAGAAGTGCGAGTGCAGTGCACTGGAGCATACCAACAGGGGGGGAAAGCCCTGGTGTTGTGCATTGAGGAAACATTTTGGCATCAGAAGTTTGTGCGTGAATTACAATTTTTTTTTGTTAGAGATTGTATTTCAAAAAGGAATGAAAGAGCTACCGCAATGTCCAGAAAGAATAAGAAAAAATTGTATTGACCCTGTATTGACTCCTTAGACTGCTTGATGCTCTTTCTTATTTGCCTCAAAATGTATGATTAAGCAGGATGATGCCATAATTGATTTGAAGACTGAAGTCTTCAGTATGTAGTCACTGAAATAAAGATGTACTTAAAGTCATTATCTTTAGTTATTTCTGGCTCCTTTTTACTTATCTTTGTAATGAGACAAATTTAAAAGTCAGGTTTAATTGGACATTGACAAAGACTTCAGATTGATTGACATCAATGAGAAAGCTCTCCTCAAGAGTTTTTCTTTTTCCTACCCCAAAGCATAGGCCTTCTTAGAAAGAACAGATATTTAATATGAGACTAATGGCTTCCAGTGAGTGAGATCAGCCATTTTTCTCTGCCACAAACACCTTCTTTCCCACCAGAAACACCTTCTTAACTAATGCTGCTGAGGCTACCATCCTTAATTTCTGTCAAAACCTTTCCCTCCTGGCTAACAATATCATAGTGGGCTGGTCTAGTCAATAATAGATAATAAATACCTATTATTACAATAGGTATTATTACAGCAGATAAGTGCCTTGAATAGTGTAGTTCTGAACTTCTGGCTTTGAAGAGATAATTGTGAGAACCCTTCTTAAAAAAGGCCTCCCCTGGACCTAAATGGCCTCAGTAACTATGGCCTCAGTTGGTCCAGTAGCCAACATTTCATTGTTTGGCAAAGTTCTCATGCAGAAGAAGCTTCAGGTAGTCTTCAAGGGAACTTCCCAAGATCTGTTCTTTATGCCCTTTCCTGGGTTGAAGCAGAGCATTTTCAGTGGTACACCTTGACTTTGGAATGCCCTCTCCCTTGATACTTACTGTCTTTTGTGTACCGGGCCAAAAAAATTTGGGGGGAGGGAAGGCTTTTAACTGTGGTTTTAAAATTCTTTTTAGCTGTGTTATGGTCTGCTTCTATTCTAAACTCTGTTTAATTGGTTTTTTAAAAAGGCTGATTAATGGTTGTTTCATTTTGTTTTTATGTCCATGGTTTTTTTTAATATTGATAATTTATCTTGTTTTTATGGACTTGTACTATTGTTTTTACTAGTCAGTTGTAATTTATAGTGCTCCATGCCTAAAGTGCAGTCCACAATCCAACCTTTACATCAATCAATACGCAGTAATTTACATCAATGATCTTCAATACATCAATAATTCAATCCCATCAATGGTACCACGAATAATTTCATTCATATGTCTAAAGCAGTCTGTTTAAATACTTGTGTTGTTCGTTCAATGAATGGGAGTTCAGAAATACAGACAGTAGTTCAGCTGAATCCTATTTCATTCTTGAAATTTTTGTGCAGAGCTCAAACTGACATATAGCTTTCGTTCTTGGAATTTTGTGTAGAGCTCAAACTAACATATACGGCTCGACAAACTGCTAACTTGGGTTTGTTTTGCATATACTTGCTTCCAAAGGAATTTTTTTAATCTTTATCTCCAATCACATACAAGTTGTTAGTGCGTTCTCCACAAGTCTCTCCCATCACATGTTGGACACCATGGCATCCGCCATGGAATGAATGATTGATGTATTGAAGATCATTGATGTAAATTACTGTATATTGATTGATGTAAGGGTTGGATTGTGGACTGCACTTTAGGCACGGAGCACTTTAAATTGCAGTAAATGTTTTGAATAGTTGTTAACAGTGTGGATACGAGAGTTTATTATCGAGTCTTAAGGTTTTGGCACTCTCAAGTGTAACAGCTTCTTTATTTACTATTTACTTGTCAATTGCCTCAAGCATTTCTCTGGAGAGGTGGCATATAAATCAAATGATACATTGAGACTTAAGTATAAATAGAAGCAGCAGCTTGGGTCCTTTCTTAATCTCTAATGTAAAATTTATCACTGGAGAGGAAGATGGATGACGAATCTATTCAAGAGCGTTTCCCCTTATGTCTTAAACTGTATCCTCCAGGAGTTAAAACTTGGCTTTGGAAATAAATATCAGGACTGTGACAAGTTGTAAATTAAGCTCTGCCAGCCACTCTGTAATTGAAGAAAGAAGATGACTGCCATGCTACATCCACCAGCCTTCTTGGAGCCAATGACAACTGACTAATTATAATTGGAAAAAACCCTTCTGATACACATATTCTTTAAAAATTAAAACTGATTTCAAGATGCTCTATCTGCAAGCTGACATTACATTTCAGAAAATAGCAAAAGGTTTCTCAGGAGATGGTCACACACTTTTTTCTTCTGAAAAACCCAGTAAGTTTCCTTCTCAAGTAAGAGACAGGGAATGCTGAGGACAGCATAAGAAGGTGACACAATATTCTTCATTTCTTAAATCATAGTAGGCCAACACAGCTATGTCTCTGAAATTTGTTATTTGTGAGATTATTGAGATTTATCCTATTGTTATTCTATAATTGCTCTTTCAGATGTCTGATGCATATATATTGTATTTTGATGCATTTAGATGGATTATAGTTAATGAGGCACCTGCCTGTATGTGTCTTTCCCTTCCCATTTGCCAAGGATCAATAGTTCCAGGGAAAGGACTTCTCTGTAGTGGTGTCCTGACTCTGGAACTCCTCCCTATATCCTTTTCATCTTCAGATATGACATGAACATTTTTATTTTTTCCCCTACGTTTTTGATTGTTTTCTCCTTTCCTCAGCTGAAACATTTTCTTAATGCATTTTTATTTGTTAAGAGGGTTCAGTATTTTATGACTTTTAAAGAAACAATTTCATGTTGTTTCATTCAGTTTTATGCCCTTGCTAGCTCATATGTTAAAAATTATGTTTAGCATTAGTAGATGGTAGATGTAGATTATTCATTACTCTATTGTTAGATAGGCAAAATCTAAACCTCTTTCGTATCCCAATCCAATCTGGAGCCTTATGAAGATGCTTTTACATAAAATTAAAGGTGTCTAGCAATCTAGTCACTGATCTTTCTTGTCATATTTAGTTGGGACATATCACAAGCATGTTTCATCGATGTTCTTTGTTATCTTGCTAATGCATTTCACACTGTTGAAAGCATGAAATAATGAACTTGAAAGATTGTACAAATGCAGACAAAGATACCCTTTAAAGCTCCTTCATTTCCACTGGAAAACTGTTCTCATGAGATTAAATGAGATTTAAAAAGAAAGTGGTTGGCTCCAAAAGAATGAAAGTTTACCCCAAATATAGAAAAAGTACCTACGTTTTCCTTTGAACAAGTTGAGAACATATTGTCTTAGTATGACTACTAAATGCACCATCTTTTGAAAGAGGGGGATATCTGTGATTGTAAATTGTAATGTTTACCTGTAAGGATTAAACTTCCTTGAACTGCAAGAAAAGGCAGGGTATAAGTATTTTAATATCTGTTGCCTAAAACAAATCTGGAAATGATACTGGTTTGGCTACAAGCATGTCATGGATCTAGAGAACATTACATGCTTTTAAAATTGAACCAGAATCCATGTATTTCTGGATTTTGATTGCATCATTAGATATATTTGTCTGATTTCTGAAGTGTTCTTGAACACTTTGGAACAGTTTTTCAACTCCTATTTGCTCCCCCTCTAATACATACAAACACACGCTCCCCTTTTCACCTTCTGTGTAGTCTTGTCCTTGACTCATTTTTTAAACTTAGTTTCCACTATCCTCTTTTAAACCTTTTTTCACATTTTCTCCTTACCAAAGTGTTAAACCCAATGACTTTCAAGTTTACGTCAATATTCTGAGACACCCTTACAATGGGCATAAAGAAAGTGCTCCCGTGAAAGCTCATCATTAAGGTGAGGGATTGCATCTTTTTAATGATCTGAAGAAACATACCAGTGGGGATTTCATGTCTTCATACAGCTCCTCAGTTATACATTAAAGTACAGAGACCTTCCTAATAAAATCCCCCCCTTTTTTGTAGAGGAGAGGATATTGTACAACATAGTTGTCATATAGAACCAACTAAAATTATGTCTGTAATAATCAGTTGCATGCTTTCTGATTGCCTTTATCAGCTTCTTTGTTTTTCTGGACATGAATCAAAGAAAGAGCCGAGAATAAGAAAAGGTGTCAAAAGCTTTTAGCAATGAAATTCCTACTGGAGATGAGCCCTATGACTTAGTTCTGAGCAAGCATAGTAAGCATATGCCTCAGATATATGTAGGACTGTGATCATCCTGCACAGTTACAGGTCTGCCTTAGAACAGGAGAGGCAATTTCACCTCCAAAGTTAGCCATATCTTTGATAATAATGGTCAATTATATTGTAGAATAATTACAAGTAGAATAATTACATCAAAATCTTCATCAATTGATGAAGAAGCTGGCTCACTAATTAATGGTCTTCAAATGCCTGCCAGTTTAGACAAAGTTTGATTGCTGAATGGTTTGAAGTTCACAGCAAAATTTATGGCATCCCTAGTCCCTTTTACTTCCAAACTAGCACTTTACTCCTTTCCCATGGCATTTTTGTTTTGGGTCAGATTTTTATTGATAAATATTTGACAGTACTTCCCACCTGGCTAGGATCAAGTACCTTCCTGTACAGTATTTTAGAAAACAACAGATGAAGATGACATCAAAATATATGTAATAGAAAACTATGGCTCCCCTTGAGGTAATATCATCAGCAGGATGAGTAGCAAATGAAGTAAACACAGTGAAAGTGAGTTGAGAGGGAAAATTAGCCCATGTTGCTGTGTGAGTGGTAGATACTACGGTACCTCTTTATATTTGAACCTTTTCAGTTCAATGGAACAGTGAATATATATGACTTTCAGTCTACAGAGTTTCCTTTCCTATATGCACACTAATTTTCAAGAGAATGGAATCAGAACAATTAAATTTATTTTAGGCAACAAGCTTCTTAAAATAATGAAACAGAATGTAAATTCTGGACTCTGGATGAAATCATCAGGATTGCAGATTGTCTCATGCATAAGTAAAAAGAACTTAGTGGGGAAAAGAACAATTGAAAATTTTGTTGCCAATGTGAACCCTGGACATTGAGATGGAGTAGCAGAGTCATAGGAGTAAGCTCTGTAACTCCAAATTTCTGCAGTTGTTCAGATATGAAATAAAAAAGATCAGGCTACTTTGTATCTTGTACAAAGCTACATACACAACTGATGTGATGTTGTTAAAATATCATTTACATTGTCCATAAACATTATACGGACCAATAGTTAGCCATATCATTTTTTTCTATTTAAGAAATGCCTATTTGATTTATTTGTAAAAAAAGGAATGGATATGTCTTGGTAATCCTCCTTACATTGACTCCAAAACAAAATAAATGGCTCCCATTACCAAAATATATAACACTAATTAGAATGTGCCAATATTAGTGCACACATGCCTATGTGTTTACCGCAGTCTTACAAAATCAAATGAATAAAATGGAATCAAATAATAGTAATAATTCATACATAGATAACAAAAAGTATATTGAGAAAAATAAATTAGACCATTTGTCTTCATTATCTTTTAATAATGTGTTGTACAACTAGGCAATTCTAGATCTTTACCGCTAGGTTATGCAACCACATACTATTCCTTATCATATAGGATCAAAGATTATAAAACAATACAGCAGACAAAACTTCACAAACAAGTGTACAAATTCATCTCATTGGCCATTTTCTACTATGGCTGCTGTCATTTTCGGTGGAATCCTAAACAGTGTTACTTCAGCTACAAACTATAAGCTTAGACTGAAGCAACTCTGTTTAGAATTGCATTGTTTGTTATCCTCAGCATTCTTATCTATAGCCTTCTAAGTGAGTTCATTTTGTCAAGTTTCCCTAAGATTTCAAACTGCTCCATCATCAATGATGTTAAAGAGTCATTACACTGTTGAATTCTAGTTCATAACCATCCTTTGAATAATGAGATTATTTTTTCTTAAATGTCTAACAGAAAGATGAGGTGACAATATATAGGGAGCCAGATGAAACTCTAAAAATTATACAAGGTACTTTAATCAAAAAGAGTCCAGTAGCACCTTTAAGACTAACCAATTTTATTGTAGCATAAGCTTTCGAGAATCACAGTTCTCTTCGTCAGAAGCATGGAGGGCCAAAAGAAACTGGTCAGGTATAGAGGAGGAGAGGGGAGGGCGGGGTAGATGCAAACATCTCAGAAGGAGATGTTTGCATCTACCCCGCCCTCCCCTCTCCTCCTCTATACCTGACCAGTTTCTTTTGGCCCTCCATGCATCTGACGAAGAGAACTGTGATTCTCGAAAGCTTATGCTACAATAAAATTGGTTAGTCTTAAAGGTGCTACTGGACTCTTTTTGATTTTGCTACTACAGACTAACACGGCTAACTCCTGTGGATCTATGACAAGGTACTTTGTTTTTCTCTCTCAGAGTTCCAGTTCATCATTTCCATTACCAGAAGACTTCTTTTCTGTGAGCATGTTTTTAGCATTTGAAACTTGATTTTTTTCATCATTTAAGTAGCATCTGATAGAATTAAAAAGTACATATTTTCCTCATGAAGAATATTAAGAATCAGATCACTAAGCAGAGAGAGACACTGGTAAATAACATTAAATGAGATGTCTTATATACAATTTGAGGACCCTGAGTGTGTGGGGGGGGGGGAGGGAGAGAGAACTCTACACTCAAAGCAACTAGGAGAATCTTAAGAATATGTCATGGAAAACAAAACAATGGCCCTAGACTGGAAACATTCAATCTACATTCCAA
The DNA here is from genome assembly GCF_028583425.1 of Eublepharis macularius. Classification (NCBI taxonomy): domain Eukaryota; kingdom Metazoa; phylum Chordata; class Lepidosauria; order Squamata; family Eublepharidae; genus Eublepharis; species Eublepharis macularius. Next base: position 76,324,576 of record NC_072793.1, read on the forward strand.
TTCCAAAAGAAATGTTAAAGATTGCAGCAACTATTGCACCATCACATTAGACAAGGCTCTAAGGAAAAGACAAAAATGCTTGAAAAAGTTGAAGGCAGCAGGAAAAGAGGAAGACCCAACATGAGATGGATTAACTCAATAAAGGAAGCCTTGGCCTTTGCAAGATCCGAGCAAGGCTGTTAATGATAGGATATTTTGGAGGTCATTCATTCATAGGATCGTTTTAAGTCACAAGCAACTTGAGAGCACACAATACACACTCAAGTGCCAAAGCTAGGCATGATGCTGGTGGATGCAGGATATCAAATCCTCCCATCCTTTTAAAACAAGAGTAATGCAGGGAACAATATTTAATTAAATATTTCACCCATATGTTATTTTGCTGAATGAAACTGATCTTCTCTCTGCATGCTAGTGGTAGCACTAGGGAGAAGGAAGAGAAAAAGACATTGTCTTTTTGTGTGGACTCTGAATTCTAAAGACACTGAAATCAATGGGGTTAAACTGAAGTGACTCTGCTAAGGATTTCACTGTATGTTTGCAATGGTCATATCTAGATATGGGCACGATCTCCATTACGTTAAAAAAAAAACCCACGATAATGGCAATCTCCCAATCGTGACCTGGTGGATCGTTGTCTTCTACGGCAAACGATCCCGCAGTCAGGAGGGGGCTGGACCGGGGTGATCGTGATAGGACCGGGAGGCTAGACATTCAGGCGCCAACAATCTATTCCCCTGGCAACGGAGGCAGGGGAATGCCTGAGCTCTGTTTGAAACTTGATAATATTTCCCCTAGCGAGGAAAAACAAACAGTTGTGAGTGAAAAGGTGGCTTCCTGAGAAAAATATAAGCAAAGTGATTGGGAGAGGAATGGGTTAAGAGAGAGAGAAAACTTTGAGTGCAGCTATCAGCAGAAGCTGTTTTGCGCTCCTCCTGAGTTCATTCAGTGCGTTGAAAGAGTTAAGAAGAGATCTCTTCTCAGTGTTAACTTTTTCAAAAAACCCTTGCTTTGAGAGCAGCTATCAAGCTGTTTTGCGCTCCTCTCCTGACTGAGTTTGTCTGTGCATTGAAAGAGTTAACTGAAAAGAGATATCTCTCTCCTCCTGGCTTCTCTGCCCAGTGCCTGCTTTTTGCAAGAAGTTGGTATATGATTTGATGTTTCATTTGTGTTTTTCCTATTTAAAAAACCATAGGATCCGCGAGGATCCATGTGGATCCTGGTTTTACTTTCTTCCTGTTTAAAATATGCTTTTGGAAGACTGGCTGCTTGCTTTTAAAATCGGGTGGGATGGAGGATTCTATTCCTGCTTTTTTTAAAAAGCTGTCTGAAACTTGTTGATGGGGTGTCTCTCTCTCTCTCTCTCTATTCGGAGCGGCAGGGACGGGTTAAAAACTTCCCCCCCCCTCTGCTCTAAATGTGTGCGCGCGTGTGTGTGTGTGTGAGAGAGAGAGAAAACGTCCCCTCCCTGAGGGGAGGCAGCTCGTCGCTGGGTTAAAAACTTCCCCCCTCTGCTCTAAGTGCGTGTGTGTGTGTGTGTGTGTTTGTGTGTGTGTGTGTGTGTGAAAATGACCCCTCCCTGAGGGGAGGCAGCTTGTCGCCAGGTTAAAAACCTTTTTCCCCATCTGCTCTAAGTATGTGTGTGCAGGGGCACCCCTCCGATCCCAGATCCCAGATCAGAAACGGGACTTGATCGGAGTGAATCGGTGATCTGGAGTCATCACCAGAGCAGATCCACGAACAGCTTGATCGGTATATTTTTTTTGGATTGTGCCCATGTCTAGTCATATCCCATAGCTGTGCTATGCCCTAGAATTTGAGCTTTTCTTGCTCAAATTAACATCATACTTGCCTCTTTCTATGGAAAGCAACAAACAAGCTTAAATTTCACCCTGTATCGACCCTCTCATTTACAGAATGTGAATTCCCTTTTAAAACTGGACAGCATTTGTCTTGTTTGTAAATAAACATTCAGGAAAGAAAAGAAATTTTAAGTATGCATTCATTTATGAAAAAAACAGCTGTTTTCATTGTGGAAAAAAGGGTTCTATTCACCAACCATAGTTCAGCCACCTGGGATAATAACTCTCTCTTAAGAGCCACCAAAGAAAAATAGCCCAATCAGTTTTATTCCGGTAACATTCAATTTTGTTAATTTTTTAATGTGAAAAGGCCTTCTTTTTTTCAAGTGGGACAGAGAGAAATACTTGCTTGATAAACATCACAAAAGAATCATGATTTTTGCAGAGTAATATCCAAGGGAAAGTTTCTTTTCCCTTCCAAAAGTTTCTTTTGGAAGGGAAAGTTTCTTTTGAGGTTCATAAGCTGAAAATAAGTAAATATTTTGCATGTTAATAAAAGAAGCATTGCTGTGATTCAGCTTTTGCTGCCATTACTAAGGGAGAATTACAAAGTTCATATTTTAAACAACTTTTTCTTTTATAGATTGTAGCCACAGGGCCTTCACATTTCACCCCAGTGGGGGTGGGGGAGCATTTTAGTTTTCTAAGAAAGTAATTTTAAGGTGAATTAGATATTTGCTTGAAAGAAGCTTTTGAGGCATGCAATAAGATCCCAATAAGATTATTTAAACTTCTCAGCACATCCTTATTTTGAAAAGTAAAGTAAATATAGATAAATCATACAGATTACCCAATTTTCTTTTTGAAGTGGGAGGAAATTAATTGCAGGATTTAATCTAGAGACTCCTGTTATTTCATTCAGCATAAGGATTCCTGGCACATGCCAGGAAAGATCAGAATTTGTGACAGAGCTCTTCATGCAACAGTGGGCAGTGTTCTTGGGTTATTTGTTTTATTTCAGAGTTGAATAAGAAAATGCATGATGTGAAAGATAACAGAAAATGTCACATACAATTTTGTCCTCTTGCTTGCACCAATGATTTGCCTCAAGTCATTAGGTGCACTTACTAATGAATTAATTATCATTATGAGGTCTGTCTGAAATGTATGCTTATATTAAAAAAAACTAAGGAAAAATTAGAATTATAATTACACATGATATATGTGTATCACCACTTACCGAACCTTCTTACACTGTGGAACAGTAATCAGAACTTGAATATAAATTGGAGAAAGATAAAACAAATACCTGAGAGGAAAAGAGGTTTGTGTGTCAAGCTTCCAACTTACGCAAACCCTGTGAATTAACAACCTCCACAATGTCCTATCATTAACAACCCTGCTCAGATCTTACAAATGAAAGGCTGTGGCTTCTATTATTTATAGCCATCTAAATATGTTGTTTCATTGCTATGTTGTCTTTGAGTACCAGAATAGACATTCAAAACTAGACTCAGAATTTCCCTGGTGTTCAAGATCAATATGTAAACTATACACCCAGTCTAAGTTTGTGTTGGTGATAAAACCAGAAACTAGCAGAGAATTCTAGGGAATTTGGATCTTATCTAGACAAGAAGCAGAATGAAGCAGGAATAAAGTAGTAGAATCGAAAAGTAGAGGGATCACATTGCTGAATGTGCACATAAAAACTATCGTATCCAGGAAAATATTAAGCTGAAACTTCTCTCTGATATGCTATAACTTTCTTAAAATGACTGATTATTACTAGTTCTGGATTAGTTTTGCTAACATTAAGATATTAGGAGATTTAGTCCAGCCTACTTCTTTGCTGCCCCTTAACAGAGATGGGAGATTCACAACCTTAGTGCCATGGATTCCATTTGGTCCTGCCCACATCAATGTAAATGAAGTATGAGACATCATGGTAGGCTAAGAATTCATAGGCAACAAGCTTTTTGCTTACCTGCGCCCTCACTATAGAAGGGATTTTGCTGCAGTAACTGACCCACCCTCCCTCCCAGGATGCAGCACAAGTCTAGCTGGCTGCCGTTGCAGGAGCGAACAGAACTTTTTGGTAGTTTCATCAAACTGGCTTTTTTACCTGCTTTGTGCTGTTTCTGGGGTTGAGAGTCACATTGAAATAGGCCTGGTTGAAAGACCGGTTAATCCACAACTAATTGGGGAAAGAATAGGGCCAACTGCTTAGGAAAGGTAGAGATGATAAGGCATATCTTTGGAACAGGCCATTACATGTCAGGGGGATGGGTGGCATTTTGAAGGAGCTCCCCAGGTGTTGAGCAGCATCTCTCAAACCTGGTAGGTGCACGGAGGCCCACTGGGGTGGCAAATGAAGCTGAGCACCCCTCAGCTCAGAACGGCTATACAGCTGTTAGAGCACCCCCATGGATTGTATAGCATAAAGCAAAACTGCAAGGGCTGAAATTACAAAAGGGTGCCTTGATTTCTCTACAAAGGGAGACGAAAGATAAACGAAAGAGAAATCTTGTTCTTAAAAGAGAAAAAAAAGAATGAGAGGAATCAGTGGCTATATCTTTAAAAGTTTTAGGTGGGTGTGTTGGTCTACTCTGCAGTAGAGCAGCAGGATTTGAGTCCAGTAGCACCTAAGAAATCTACAAGATTTTCAGAGTGTGAGCTTTCAGGAGTTGGAACTCCCTTCTTAAGATACAGAGAGGAGTGGAGATCCCTGAGCCAAAGTACATACAGAAGATGGTACCTTTGATTTTGGGAGAATGTGTGTATGTATTTGCTTGCCATTGTAATAGTAGAAACAAAATTGCAGCTAATTTGAAAATGATGTATGCCCTGTCACCATCAATTTACAATGTAATAATTTTGTGCATTATGAAAGCTCTCCCTAAAAGAAATCGAATCCTTCAAATAAAAATCCTGTGGGTTCAAAATTATTTTTGCAAGTTATACATTGAACATTAGGGGTGTGCAAAATAAAACAAATGAGCTAGAAATACACTGAGAATTTACTGTTTCATTTAGTTAAAGCAGCTTCTGGAACAGTGAACCAAATCTGGAAAAACAAAGATATATCAGCACCCTCCCACCAAAAAGTTCATGTGTTTTATTTCAGTTTTTACAACACAGTAGCGGCAGCAGACAGGCACTGAGCCAGCAGCAACCTGCATTCTTTATCAGTATTTTCTACCAATTGGATTCTAAGGGGAGAGAGACCTTACTTTATTAATTTACTCCATTGACAGGAAGGGAGAACAGTGCTATGCATATGAGTGCATTCTTTTGTCACTACCCAGGCAATGGCAGTCTGCAGACTCTGTTGGTGGGAAGAAAGGATGTGAACAATGCACATGGGTGCATCTTTTTTATTTTTCTTTTCAGTGCTACCAGCAGGATTTTTTTTCTGGGAAAAGAGGTAGTGGAACTCTCAAGAGGGAAATAAGGAAAAAAAACACAGGATTCTTTGAAATCATATTATTTTCAAGCACTATTTCCGAGTATTTTCAAGAGGTGCTGGAACGCCATTCCCCCGTGTTCCCCCTGAAAAAAAGCCCTGGCTACCAAGGCAATGGCAAACTCCATTGATGGGAAAGGGGAATGTTCAGAATGTGCATGGGTGCATCTTTTTTTTCTTTTCTGTTTTTTCTTTTTCTGTTTTGTTTAGTTAAAGCAGCTTCTGGGATGCTGAACCAAATCCAAAACACTAAATTATAATTAAGTCTTTCCCACCAAAAAAGTTGTGTATTTTGTTTCAGTTTATGCCTTGAATCACAAGCAGCAGGTAGGCACTGTGCTTGCCTCGTAGCAGTCCTTTATATTATTAATGGGTGTGCACAGGGAAAAATTCAGTTGATTCAGATTTGGTAATACAAACTGGAAAAAAATTGGCAATCCCTAAATACCATATTCATTCTCCAGTTCAGTTCAGTAATACAGAGGAAATTTGGTAAAATTTGGCCATTTCCTATGGGAAACTCCATTTGGAAGTTTCCTGTGGCCTAAATGGATCATTTTTGGACCAAATCCCACCAAATTTGCAGTGGACCTACTCCTAACTAACTACCCCACAAGTTTAATGAAGATTGGACTCTGGGGGGGGTCATTTTATGGCCCCCCCAAAGAAGTTTGGCAAAACACAGGGAAACATGGCACCAACAGGCAACAGCAGGACGCAAAGATAATTTATTGGCACTATGACAAAGCAGGATTTTTTAAATGTCATTGTGCTGCACTTGTCTGAACAGTCTCCTGCTTGGACACCACCCCACCACCACTTTGTCAGCCAGTTTCCCATCATTGTGTGCACCCACCAACACTCACCTTCTTTGCGGTCCATTGTTGTTTATATGTGTGTGTAATGCACTTGAGGAAGAAATCAGTGGATCAGTGAGTTAGAGGAAGGGAAGTAATGGTTGAGGTGATTTTTGGTTATGTGCAAAAACAATTGTCCCCGACCTTCATTTCCCACCCACCCCCTGAAGGAACAGCACGCATATGCACAGCCAACATTCACTTGACACCTTCCCCAAGCATTCTTCAGGGTCTGTAAACACTGAACTAGTTGTTGCATCTGTGCTCAAACTCAGTGGGCCTATGGTATAGTGAGAGAATGTTGTTCTGTGCAATTTTGGAGCTGTTAAAACAGCTGCCCAAAGAGCCTTGAAGGCCTTATTGCAAATAATGGTTCTAAAACTCATGATAATGAAAAAAGCCAAAAAAGATTAGAACTAAGCCAGCAATGTCCTACTCATTAAAAAAAACCAATAATGGTACATAGTTCGTTCAAAAATCCAGGATTCAGAACTGAAACAAATTTTTTCTCAGTGCACACCCCTATTGAACATATCTCATTAATAATAGTGACACCATAGCATAGCCCCAGTCCTGCCTACAATTGTCTAAACTAGGGGAAGTATTACACAGGGACTTGTGGTAAATTTTAGCTCAGTCAGCATGCTTCCAAGAAGTTGACTGAACAAGCTCAGGAACTGTATTTTCCCTAACCTGCATATTGTGGATTAGCTGAGAGACTGAACAGTTCAAAGCCAAGCAACTCGGTGCCAGAATAACCAAGAGTTCTGCACAATTTTATTTTACTTACAATAAAACCATTAATGGGAATGGCTTTTTAATTTAATTATTCTGTTCCTTAATATTAAATGCAAAACCCTAATTCACATTCCACATCTGCTATGAAGTTGTTTTGCTGACTTGGATACCTGCAGCATATATTCTTGGAAGCCCAAAGAAGTTCAGTTGAACTGACGCTTGCTGTGTTAATAAGGCCACAATCTCAGAAAATCATTGCACTATAATTTTGGTTACTTCTTATAAAATAATGCTAATTTACAGTTATTTTTGTATCTGTCACTAAAAATAATATTTTCTGTGCCAAGAAAGCAAATCTGCAGAGCCAAAAATATAATTCGCAATATGTTTGCCAACAGGCAGCAGTAATATGCCAAAACAATTGGCTGTACTCAGGCTAAGACCAAGCAAAAAATCATGCTGAGCTAAGTATGCCAGAAATGTAATGAGGCAATACCAGAAGCTAATTATTATCCATTTTAAAATGGAACCACAGTTAGAGTGATTCTCAGGAGCTCAGCTATGTACACATATATGACAATTTATAACAACCGCCTGAGACAAAACTATCAACACATCAGGTGCAATATTAGATGGAGTGCAATTAGTGTTTTTTTCTAAAGTTTTCCACTTTAAAAATTCACTGGTGAATTTAAAAGCTTGCACATTTTCTTGGTATATGTGAAACATTTCCAGACTCTCAAGGTGAAAGGGCTTTGTCACATACTGTTGGCATGTTCCAAATAGACAGCTCTCCCAATCCAAAGTGGGAGAGCCAGTTTGGTGTAGTGGTTAAGAGCACAGGATTCTAATCTAGAGACCAGAGTTTGATTCCCCACTCCTCCACTTAAAGCCAGCTGGGTGACCTTGGGCTAGTCACAGCCCTCTGGAGCTCTCTCAGCCCCACCCACTTCACAGGGTGTTTTGTTGTGGGGATAATAATAACATACTTTGTAAACCACTCTGTGTGGACATTAATCAAATAATAATAAATAATAATAATAAATCAAATGTTGTTGTTGTTATTATTGATCCAAAAGTATTTACTGATTTCTAAACGGTGTCTATTGCTACCTTAGCCGGAATGAAGAGACAGACACAGGCTTGGAGATAAAGGGTCGTTTAATATAACAATAAATATAACTATAACTAAGGCAAGGGCCAACTAAGCGGTACAAGCCAAGCCATGGGGTCAGCCCTGGACCTCCGCCTTGACCTGTCTGGGTGAGCCCCAAAACCCTGGGTGTAGGCCATCCGTAGAATGGCTGCAACCTGGCCAGCCAGGTGAATGGATCCCCCACAAGCTCCTAATATAACTATAACTAAGGCAAGGGCCAACTAAGTGGTACAGGCCAAGCCATGGGGTCAGCCCTGGACCTCCGCCTTGACCTGTTTGGGTGAGCCCCAAAGCCCTGGGTGTAGGCCATCCGTAGAATGGCTGCAACCTGGCCAGCCAGGTGAATGGACCCCCCACAAGCTCCTAATGCACCAGCTGTACAGCATGAGGGAAGAACTTGTCCCTGGGGATCCCCACAGGCGTCTGCCTGTGCTGTGGTAGCCGTCACAAGCATACCACACTGATGGCAGACCCTGTTCCCCATCCATGGGGAAATGCCACTGGGTGCTCACCGACCCGCTCCCTATTCCCAAGAATCTCCTGCCAGGGAACCTAAACAGCACCACCCAGGCCAAAAACCTCTAACCCATGCCAGCAGTGCAAGATAGGCGGAAAAAACCCCGCACCTAAAGCCAATACGGTAACAGGGGCAAAAAATTCCTACCTGGCTCTGGAAACAGCAGCTGGCTGATCCTGCACTATGACAAGGTGAGGTGGGTGGGCCAAAACAAGAAGGCGACTGCTGGCCAGGAGAGTGGAGCCACCTGCTGAGGCTATGGCTCCACCCCCGGCCAAAATCCCCATATGCCCGGGAAGGGAGTCTGTCCCTCTCTCCGGGCAAGGCAGCAACAAACGGCCCCCAGCCTATGCAGTATTGCTGCAGCTGGGTGTGCCGCATTTTTGGTGATGATTTCTAGCAGCTTGCCTCGTGGAATTTAACTAGTCCAGTCCATGCAGGCATTACTCTAGGAGGTAAAAACATTTTAATATGTTCATGTCTACTCACTTTTTATGCTTATCTGGCTTTTAAATATTGCAACATTCATAATATAATTGATTTGCTGGCAGTACCCATGTGAGTCATTTAGGAAGGTGAATAGAACCTTAACCAGCAAAACCAAACTAACTAGTAAACTCTTAAGTCTAAGGAATAACTACAAAATAACCCTAGCTAAGCACCCCTAACATGGCCTGTCAACCTCAGACCCAAGCTTCCCTGAGGAATTAACCTGGTTACTCTCAGTACTTCCCTTAGGAAATAAGGCACTTGAACATGTTCAGGATTGTCCTTTCTAGTTCTGGATATAAGTAGACCTCTCCTGCCTTCAGGAAGCCTTCTCTAACACCTCTCCCACTTTCCCAGCAAAGACTCACAATCTTGTATTTGAGAATCATGGCAACATGAACTTTGTACATAATAATTTTTCAGACAAACCTCACCTTTTTTGAGCATTAACAAACTGGACTAAAGCTTTATTTTCTATAAAGAGTCTGTGGGTTATCAAGGAGCTATGTTACAAAGACTATATTACATATGGTACCCTACCGATACTGCAAGCTGTCTCTTGGGTGACATGGATGAAAATTCTAGCTGGAAAATGGTGAATAAATATTTCATGCTTTGTTGTAAAAGTTTTCCATTCAAGTGTTTATTGGTATTGAATAAATGAAAGGGAAGATTGTGAAGAAGAACATCAAATAGCCTGCAAGTATGTTAGAGCAGGAGTTTAATTTCACTTACATATTTGATTAAGGAAAGTGAACTGGGTGAGGCAAATAGCCATCATGCTCATTAAGATCTATGTGACAAACTTTCTAGGGCATTAACAAATGTGACCTACAAGGAAATAAATTGAAATCTAGGAGTGACAGTTAAATTTCTTTCCATCACTTTTAGTAGAGGGCTGCTTTTATTGTAAGTCAACTAGAAACATACTAGTAGTGACACTGACATAGTTCAACATAACAGCAGTTGTTGCAAGAGGTGTGCAAAAAAAAAAAGAGCCACATCAGATTTGTTGTGGGCTCAGATGGTTCAATTCCTGAAGAAAAACTAGTTTATAGTGGGAAACAAATCTGGTAATAGTTTCCTTTTGTTTCAATATGAAATACATTTCCATATGTATCACTTTCCAAACATCCAATTGGGATAAAATATTTTGTAGCTGAATTGCTCATCCAAGGGAAACCCCTTCCCAAATTTCAGGCAGATAAAAATCTACTTTTTCCAGACTTTGATAGATCTTGAACCCTGAATCAGCAGTTCTCTCTCACCTAAAGTTCCTTCTTCATGACTGACCCCTTGCAACTGGTCTTGTTTGGTGTGTGTGTGTTTATTGTTACAGGGGAAGCTTCTCTCTATGTAGTGTATAAGCACATTAAATAAATAAAATATATCCATGTCTGTACACAGAGCAAGGAGAATGGCCATAGAAGATGGGAGGACATTCTGGGAATCTGTCTCTATCCCTCCATTTCCCCAGCTCCCTGCCAACTAGTACCAGACATAAACATTTCCTTCTGTCTCCCATCAAGACAGCTGGATTCGCCACACTCCCTGCACGGGGAAGGACATCATAACTTTTAAGACCTTACAATAGATATAACCATAGCATTTCCATTTTTCTGCATAGCATGTTTGCAGGCCCAGATCACAGAACAGTTCAGGCAATTAGACCTTGCAGTTACACAACTTCTGAAAATCCTCTACAAGCCAGTGAGACAGTGCAGAGACTGGCAATGCTCAGTGCAAAGGAATAAAGAAGGCATCCCTCTCAGTCATATGTAGGACTAGGCTAATTGCTGAGTCTGCTGAGCTTTGTCCTGATCCCCAAACCCATCCTGCTTTCCAGTGCCTCAGAAAATGAAATCAGTCAATACAGCTACCAGAATAACTGTCAGACTAGAAGACTTAGTGTAAGGGCCAAGCTGCAAGTGACGAATGACACTTGAACAGCAAGTGTATTTCTCCCTGTTCACTTGCCCTCCACTCAATCCACTTGCCATTCAAGTGTCATTTGTCACTTGTAGCTCGGCCCTACGTGCCTCAGAGGGATTGGAACTAGACATGGGCATGAACAGCATTATGAATGGGAAAAAAACCACGAACAGGCCACTCGGCTGCTTGCGAACAAGCTGTTCGTGATGTGCCATTCCAGCCAAACAGGTGGTCGACGCAAGCCTCGTTCACTGCGCTCAGCCACCATGCGGGAAGCTAGACACTCAGACGCCTTCAATCAATTGCCTCGGCAACAGAGGGGGGGGGAGTGCCTGAACTCTGTCTGCACTCCCTCTGTCGCCCCAGACACCCCAATCAAAGCCCAACTTAGCTTGATGGGCAGGTCTTCCTTCCAAGCATGGAGCTGCAAATCAGTTACAATTGGTAACATGGGAGCAGACACTGGGGGGGGGGGGAGGGAGGGAGGAGGGGGTGTTCTGTGGCCATGGGAAGTCCAATCTCATCCCTGCAAACCCTGTTAGGCAGTTCTGACTGCCAACCACAGGCCTTCTACATTTCTCAATCAGTCCTCAGCTTATAAAAGGGCACTGCACTCCCAGTTCTGGTTTCACTTGCAGCAAGCAATGGAGTGGGACAGAGCTGTTAATAGCATTTTGGGAGAGAGACCGGGACAGTACATTGGAGCTGGGCTTTTTTCTGTGTGTGGTGGGTGGGATAGGGAGCTATCCCCTCTGGTTCCAGGGCAGCTGCCAGGCCCTGGGGCCAAGCTCAGTGGGCACCTTGGCTGAGGGCTCACAGTGATTATTAGTGCCTGATCTGGTCAGCTCTCTGGGAGTGTTGGGTTAGGGCTCTATCTCCTCCCTCCAGGAATGTATAACTCCGAGAGCCATACTGCAATCTTGATCAAACTTGGGTGGTGGCTGGAGAAGAGCCTGCTGCACATCCCCTGTGAATATGGGCTCTCTAAGGGGGGTGCTCTGGCACCGATGAACACTGAAAACCAAACACATTCAGTAACGGGACATGTTTGGGTCCAGTCGGCTGTTTGTCTTCGTCATCGGGAACAAACACCAAACAGCTTGTTTGGGTTTTTTCCCCCATTCGTGCCCATGTCTAATTGGGACTACCTCCCCACTATGCACTGTCTTGGCTACCCTCTCCCAAGGGCATCAGTAATGGGAGAGTGGGGTTGGTTTGCATCATCCTGGGCCCACACTGCTTCCCCTGGAGCTCAGCCTCTTCCCCCCCCCTCTGCATTGTAGCTGCTCCTCCACAATTTCTCTTTGGCCTGGGTCTGAGCCCTCCTTTTATCCCCCACCCCATACTCCCCAAACCTATCCCCAAGGCCTGGCTTTGTCAGTTCTTCTCTGCAGGACTGACTGGGTTGGGTCCTCTGAAGGTGTCTTGGGGGTGGGTTGAGGCCCCTGGGGACAGAGGCAGTTAAATCTGGGGCATGGGCTGAGGTCACCCTTGGACACACAGAAAGATCAGAAAGGGTTTTGGTCAGATTAGTAACCTTTCCCATATTTCTAGTCTGAGCTGGATCTATGTTAGTTAATTTCTACCACCACATCTCTAGTTGTTGCTTTAAAATAGGGGTGCTGAATCTTTTTAAGCCTCTGGAATTCTCAGAGGGAGGTAGTGAGCACCACTCAAACACAGCTGCTACTGAAGGTGAGGCCAAACCCCCAAGTGGCTGCTGCAGGAAGCACAGCCAAATGTGATATCTCCCTCTTTGCTTTGCAAAAAATTGCATGGCAACCATGACAGACATATGAGGCTGCCTTATTCAGTGTCCAGCCATTGATTTGTCAAGGATAGTATTAACTATACTTTAGTTGGAAGAATGGTCCAGCCAGTGGGAGGACAAGACTGCAGAAGAAGTGGGTGAATGTTTAGTCCTGGAGCAACTCAGCTCCCTGAACTCTAGGTTCTTGTCTGCTCTGCAAAAGAAGTTCATGGCATGCTCAGGGAGACCTGAAGAGGGAATGGAACCACATTGTGACTAGAGAAAACCTGAGTGTTTCTTGATCTTCCAGTGGCTGTAGCTATGATTGGAAACCCCTTTCATATTATTGAAGGCAGCCCATTAAAAACCTGCCTTACAAATAGCATGCCCACTTTTTTAAAAGCTCAGTTGATGCCACAGGAATTAGTAGCATGCACCTTGGTGCTTATGAGCATCATGTCAGGGAACATTGCTTTAAAGTCTACTAGAGTAAGATTCAATAATGATGTTACTTATCAGAGTGACTGGAGAGAAAGATTTGTAAGAATTTTAAAATCTGTGTAGCTGCTGTCCTGCCAGGACCCAATAGACTTCCTTTCTTCACCAAATATTTCTAGAATACATGGAGGGGATGAGACCATCTGTACAGTGAGTTATGAAGCTGCCATAGTATGCCAGCTTGAACTGAACAGTGGGACCTGGGTCTGTTCTTGGCTGCAACAGCTGGCGTTCCCCTCAAGATCTGAGGAAGAGATTTGGGCCAATTGCCTGCTGAAATTGATTACTGGGTAAAATGTTACAGGCAAGATAAAATAGGAAAACAAAGTTACCATGTCCGTCACCCTTTATCTTCCAGTTTTCCATTTAAACAATTACTATGAATACAGTAATGGCTGAAAATTTTCTCTCTTTTTGTCTATTACACCATGCCTAGAACTTAAATATTTGCATTTTTGCCTGTAACAGCAAATTGGACAATAAAACTTCCATTATAAATATGATTGCTAAAGGATGCAATCTACAAAATATGTACTTAGTGAAAAATCTCATTAAAGCTAGGGTATCAACTAGTCCGCTCCACCTGTTTGGCTGAAGGACTGATTCTACAGATCAGCTTAAACTGCAGGAGCACAGTGAGTAACTCACATCACTGAAACTGGGCTCTAAGAACATGGAGCAGAGCCAGCTTGTGTCCCCCCCCACTCCCACCCCCATCGCTTTGTGCTAGCTTTTGTAGCTTCTACGGTTCATTGTAGACCGCAGTTTGTAGTTTACACAGAATGGTACCTAGTTCTTGCTTCTGTGCATGACAGAGCAACATGAAGACATGGAGCACAGTTAGATGACCTTTAGAAAAGTACGCTTGTTTTCTGATACAAAGAGTACATCACAGTTAGTGTTAAGTTTGATTTTTCCAAAGAACACATTTAAAAATAAGCTTGGCTCGCTATTTTCCCTTGAATGCTGCATACATGTCTCATTCACAATTCATAACAAATAGTGTTTTTAGTGGTTTTGAGTTTCTAGAGCAAGGCAGGTGCTGTTAGACTTGTTAGGATTACATGTCCCAGGATCATCATGACAGATCATGCATCATTCAAAATTAGCCACATTTTGAGTATATGGGTTCTTTTGCCTGTGCACTTTGGGCAGCATCACCATGCCAGCTCATGCTCCAAATCTACTGGATCATATCACAACTTCTAGATGGCAATGTGATCCAGTATAGAACGTTAGGATTTGAGTCTAGAAGAACCTTAGAGGCCAGGATTTTCAGGGTATTGGTCTCAAATCCCACTGTTCTACTGCAGGTTTGTAAGAGTAACATTGTCAAATTAAACAACATTCCTAAAATCTAAAAATGTGAGTAATCTAAATCATCTTGTTTCTGTAAGTGGGCATAGTATTTGAAGTGATAACAATATATTGCAGATCAAATGTGTAATGGGACTCTGTTTTTTTTCAAGAGCAAAGCAGCTTCAGGAAGATGGATAGGATTTGAGATGAGTGTACCTTAGAGACCGACAAGATTTTTAGTAGATAAGCTGACAAGAGTCAATGCTCCCTTCTTCAGGCTTTGCTTTCTGTTCTGAATGCTTTATTTTCATGTGCTTCTTAAGATGTATTCATCATGAATCTCAAATCTAAGTAAAGTATCTTGTTTATTGCAAGACTGTGTGGACCCTGTCACTCTTCTGAGCTCTGGGCTCTGACTAACAGCTCTGTCCCTTGGAGTTCAAATGAGTCTGCATAGGAAGTTTTGCATTCTGTTTGCTACCTTCTGCTGCCAGCTGTGAGCAACCTTGTATGCTGGTCTTCAAAAACTGAAGACCGACTTGTAGCAACTGAAAGATCCTTGTTATTTCATGCTGTAAACTATCACCTGCCATATAGGTCTACGGATTGCACTTCAAAATTAAATCAGTGAAGGTTTCTGATGTAAGAATGAAAGCTGAGGCCGATTCGGTTTCGTTTTCCCAGCCATGTCGGACGTTCCTCTCCGCAGGTCCGGGGGGAACTGTCTGAGCAGCCTGACTGGGCGGTTGACCCGCGAGGGTTAACCTCCAGGACTCCCAGTGAGGGAGCCTGGATCCGGGGCGCCGCGGGAAGAACCCTCTAGAAGTAATGCAGGGGGTAAATTGCCCTCTTGCTCCAACGGAGGCCGGCAGACTTGCGCAGCACCGCGTGTGCTGCCGGGCCATGGAGAATGGCAATAAGCAGATTTAAGGTGAAAGCCTGTAAGTAAGCGAATCCCTTCTGATTCTTAAGCGTATGCGAAGGATGGGTGGGAGCTGAAGCTAAGAAGGCGCAGATTTCTTCCCCCTTTACCGAGTTTCGGAACTCAGTTGGCGTCCCCCCCCCAAGATGGCGATGAAAAAGCAGAGCCCAGCAATGAGTAAATCGGTGACGGCGACGCTACAGGGGAAGGGGGAAACTTTGGAAGAGTTGGTGAGACGAGCAGTTTTCGATACTGTGCAGCCCTTTGTAGTGAAACTGAATGAAATGGGGCAAAAGGTTGATTCAGTGGAGAGCGAGGTGAAAGCCATTAAAGAAACAGCGACCGGAGCAGAGCAGTATGTGCACGAGAATGCAGTACTCATGAAAGCAACAAGTAAGGAAGTGAAGCTTTTGGTGAATCAATTAATAGGATTGCAAGTGGACCGTGCCCAAATGGTACTGCGTCTTCAGAATGTAAAAGAGGAGGAAAATGAAAATTTAAAAGATGTGGTGTCTGGACTTTTGGCGACATTCGCAGAGGCAACTAAAGAAGAGTTAAAAAGCGACATCTTGGAGGTCCAGCGGACGTCTTCAAAGTATGTAATGAAGTGGCAGCTGCCTCGCGAGATTATTATTGACTTTTCATCTAGGAAGACTCGGGACACCATCTTATATAATTTGTACAATGTGGACTTGGATTATTTGGGCAACAAGGTTAAAATTTTGAAGGATGTTCCATTTTTGGCTCGTAAAAGAAGATTCAAGTATAAAGGACTTGCGGCTTTCTTGAGGAAATGTGATGTGAAATATAAATGGTTGTTTCCAGAAGGCGTTTTGTTTAGTTATAAGGATCAAACTTATAAGATTACATCGGAAGCCCAGCTGACAGACTTTTTGTTCAATCATCAGGAGTTCCATCACGATGAACGTCCAAAGTCTGAAGGGGAAGGTGGGGGGGAGGAGAGAGCGGGCACAGCTGCTCCAGCTGCGCAGAGAGAATTGAGACCGAGACGCAAGGGGGGGGGAAGAAGATCTGATCCTGAATATGGCTTGTACTGTATAAGATCTACTAATCTGATCGCATGTTAGAAAGTTAACTTTTAAGAAAAATTGCAGCATGAAGGGAATACAAGAGATGTAGTGTAGTGTTTATTGTTTGTATGTTGCTCTTCCTCCTTTCCCAGCCCCCCTCCCCTTTCCCCCCCTAATTCTTTCCCTTGTATTTTTGTAGTTTTTTGTAGGTTTCTGTGTTAGATATTAAAAAAATAAAAAAATTAAAAAAAAAAGAATGAAAGCTGAAGCCATTGTCAATAGAGTGCTTCCTCCACACTCCATTGTTATGGTGATTCAGAATTTAATTTAAAAAACTTCCCTGTTACAATACAGCATTGTTGTTGTAAGCATAGAAGTGTTTAGTAATAGGTAAATTAGTATATTTGTGTGTGTGTGTGTTATTTACTGTATCATTACTTTCCCACTTTTGTACAAACTTACCATTTCACTAAAAATAAGCAGTTATGTATATAAATTTTTAATAAATAGTTTCCCATACATACATGTGTATGTGTATAAGCAAGAAATTCTTACTCAACTGGGCATCCAACAAGAAAAAAATTTTTTGTTGGCGAATAATGTCCTCTATTTTCACTGACAAAATCAGGTCATCCTAAACATAGGAATAAATATTTGTCCCTAAACATAGACCAAGAACAGTGCATATGCAGCAAATACAAAAGTAAAGTGTGACAGTTGAAAGAGCAGCCATTGATCAAAATGTGGGTCTTCACTTCTTCGCGGCTTTATTATTATTAGCAGGAACAATAGTAAAGAAAGAACTGAAAGTCAAACTTTTTATGAGGTTTTTAAAACATACTGAATCAGAACCCAGAGGGCAACCATGAAAATATGGTAAAAAAATAAAAGCATTTAGGGGGTGATTTAGGTATGTTTGCACTGCTGAAGTGAGAGATTATATGTATCACACAAACCACTATCTATATTTTCAGGGAAGAAAAACTGGGAAAGTTGAGGTCACATCTGTTCTCTCTCTTGGCAAATATTCTGTTAAAGTATACCGTAGCTGAAGAGAATTCTTCACAGTGAAATTAAATTAAAACTGCCTTTGTGATGGCTTGCTTCCCCCCCCCCCCCAGTATATTTCCATGGATATGGGAATTAGATTTGCAATAGCTTGGCATTTGTTCATGGAAGGCTTTTGTTCAAAGTGTAGTGTTTTGTGGCACTTCATAAGAATATGGAAATACAAATGGAAACCTGCAAGAACTTGAGAGGGATCATGTCATCTTCCGTGTATCCCTATCCATATTATTTCCCTCTTTCCCTTTGCTATCCTTCTATCCTTAATGACCACTATCCAATCTACTTTTATCCACCCCTCTTTCCCGGCTTTTCTTCTCCCTGTGACAGCCTCTCCCAGGGAATATTCTGGCCCTGCCTGGTAATGGTGGCCAGGCCCCTGCAAAGCTACAAGTTCCCTCCAAGTCCAAACCATTATTTTTATTATTTTGGAGAACTGTGTATTTTTTTAATTTCAGATTTTTCTGCCAGCATGGGACCTCCTTCAGGCTTGTAGAGAAATCCTCTGAACTCCATGTTGCTGATTTATTAATCTACACCCTATGGCCCTTTTCAGAATTGGATGTATTGATGTCATATGCTCACTGACTGCTTCCTCATACCCACATATGGCCTATATAGTTGGCCTTTATCAACCATAGAACAACCAGATGGGTACCTTCACAAGCAGATTCTTTACTTCTGAGAGAAATGAACACATATCTATAAACAGTTCTTCAAAACAAACTCATTACAAGAAGAGGGCCCATGAAATACATTTGGTTTGGTAGTGGACCTAACAGAAATAGAATAAATTATATAAGTACAATCAGAAGGTTATTATGCAAAACTGGATGCATGCTACTGATTTGAAAATTTCATTGTTAATGGAAGAAACTTCCCAAATCACCC
This sequence comes from Eublepharis macularius, assembly GCF_028583425.1. Classification (NCBI taxonomy): domain Eukaryota; kingdom Metazoa; phylum Chordata; class Lepidosauria; order Squamata; family Eublepharidae; genus Eublepharis; species Eublepharis macularius. The sequence goes on from NC_072793.1 coordinate 76,342,986, forward strand.
AGAACATTCTGAAATCCAGTAGGATCCATGACCCTATATAGATGGACCACTTTAACTGCGCCCCATTTAATAGGGTACTGGCACCATATTCACTCTTGCTTTGAGGCCAGACCACAATCCAGGCTGAATCTCCAACTTCAAAATAAAACCTCCCCGCAAAAGCTCAGTGCAAAATATTAAGACCAAGGTGTGACCTTTTTCATGTTTTGGGCTCCTCACAATTTGAGAGAGGCTCAGGCCAGCCAAAGAAACTATAAAATCCTAGTCCAGCACTGGTGAGGAGCACTCAGCATGCATATTGATGTCACCCAAAACAATAAGGCCAGGTGTTTCCAGTACCATGTCCTAGAACATCCCTGCCAACTCCAAAAGGGTAAACACAATAGAGGCTCCTCCAGAATACAAAAGCAGCAAACAAACAAGACCTTCCCTGAGCTGGAGGAAAATACAATGACTCACAGTGTTAACCTTATATAATTGTATTTAAAGTGACTAGTGAAATATGTGAATAAATAAATAAGTTATACATAATCTCATGCAATCTTTTTACAACATTATACAAAATATAAACATGTCCATCTAAACATTGCAAAGGGTATTCCAATAGTTCCAGCAGTGACAACCTTCAATCAATATCAAAAATAGCTCTATTACAAATATAAACTCATATGTTCTATTACAAATATTAACTCTTCCTCATGTGTATGTACAATATAGTAATAAAGAAGATTTTTTCTTTCTTTGTAATAAAAAAGATTTTCTCTTTCTTTTGTAGAGCTGCCGGGGTGGGGTCTTAAAGTGACAAGCACCATCCCATGGAGATCATCTGGTAAGTACATAAGTTTCAATAAATAAGTTGATTACTAATATTCTTTCTCTGTATTGTTTTACAGGTCAGCTACCGCATCACAGGAGTCAGGCCCCCCAACAAGTCCAACAAGGAAGCCAGCTCACTCAACTTGTTTAATAAATTCTACTTTTTCAAGACCTAAAAGTCTTGAAAACCCAGATGGTTGTGGTATACAACACACAACTCTCCAGAACGTAATTGTCAGGGCTTGCCACAGCTGCCGCTGGGCATGGCACTGGGCAGTCTGCCCCTGACATCACAGGGGGGCCAGGGATTCTGCAGGACCCTGCTCTGTGGAAGAAGGGGCGGTATACCTCACCCTGACTCCCTCTCAATCCACTCGCTGGCCTGCTCAACCTGGCCTGCTTACCCCCTGCCTCTTCCACCATCTCTTCCTCCCAAGACTCTCCTTCAAACCTCCACTCTCCTTCTTGCTCTTTTCCTTGGCTTCTCTCCACTCTCACTCTGCTCCATCACTCCTACTCAAACCCACCACCACAGAGCTCTTCCCAGCCACCCTTTATAGGGTTTCCTTTCTCCACCCCGCCCTCCTTCCAGGCTTGTTCCCTCTCCTGACTGGGCCCAGCTGTGCATTCCTCCAGGTGTTTCCCTCCAACCACTAATCCCTCCTGGGCTCTTTTGCCTTGCTGGCAGGGTGGGGTTGAGTGTGAGCCATCCCCAGCTGAGGGCTCCTTGGCCTTGCTCACGAGGAGCTGCCCCAGCCAGCCTCTGTGCTATTGAGCTTGCCTGGCCTTGCTCACGAGGAGCTGCCCCAGCCAGCCTCTGAGCTACTGAGCTTGCCTGGCCCTGCTCACGAGGAGCTGCCTTAGCCAGCTTCTGCGCTGCCTGCTCAGCAATGCTGGGCGGGGTTACCCATCTCTTCCCCCAGAATGCCTGTGGCAGCCCCCCCTGGAGAGGCTTGGCTTCTAGCAACTCCTGAGCCAGGCTGCTGTCTTCTAGCCATGGTGTGGCTCTGGGCTGCAGCAGCAGCGTCCTCTCCCTGCCAGGTAAGGGCTCTGCTTGGGCTGCTGCTGGACCCACCTTCCCCCTGCTTTGGCCCTTTCCCTCCAGCCTGCTTAGCCCCCTCTCTTCCCCCTGGAAGGTGGGGCTGGCTGGTCTCTCCTTGCCCCTTCCACCCCTCTGAGGTCCTGGCCTTTTGCCCCTTCCCCATGGAGTAGGTAGGTTCTGGCCCTGATTGCCGGCTTGGGGGGTGGAGTTGCTGCCACCCTTTTGTCCCCTGCTGTTCCCTCTTGTCAAGTCTGGGGGCTGGGGCTCAGACCCCGGACAGTAATCACTAAGTATCAGCCATTTCCCATAGGTATCCTGTCTCTAGTACATCTCTTAAATCTCACCTGACGATCTGAAGGAATTGGAGGAATGCCAAATGCCTCTCTATCCCTGTTTTGCCATGCTTCTTTGCCAAACACCATTCCTTGTCTCCTCTGCAATGCTTCCTGCCCTGTCCTGATTTCAAATCAGTCCCTTTCAGTTAAACCCCTCAAGCCCATCCACAATGAACACACATTGATTCCAGCAGAATCAGCTTTATTAGGATCTATGCAGTTTAGGTCTGTTCTCCATCACGGAGCTTGACAGAAGTGACAATTCAAATCAAGCAATCTATGTTATAGTTGATTTTTCCTGTGCTCCAAATGACAGTTAGGTTTTGGTGCGTAAACCTACAAGAGTTCTGTGAGAACCTATTCAGTTATGACTTTGTATTAGGTCTACAATGCCTACTTCCCAGCATCTAGGAACAGGAGAGAAAACACATCTAGACACATCAAGGTCACGGCTAGCCGAGACTTGAACATTTATCTAAGATAACAAGAGAGGAGGCCCTTTTTAGGACCTAAGGAAGTAACGTCTGCAATATGGTTACAGAGGATCAGAGAGAGTTACACAGCAATTAAGTGACAAAGCAGTATGGCTGAAGTTTCAGCATATTGTGGCACAAGCATTATAACACTGGGCCAAGCTACAAGTGACGAATGGCACTTGAACGGCAAGTGGATTGAGTGGAGGGCAAGTGAACAGGGAGAAATACACTTGCCGTTCAAGTGTCATTCGTCACTTGTAGCTTGGCCCAAACAGACAATCATGTCATGGCTCTACATGACAATTTACCTTGCTCATTCTGCAAACAAGACCTGTCCTTGCTTGGAGAACAATTGCTCTTTCTCCAAAACTATAGAAAGGAGGATGCCTTTGAGGAAGCAGTTTTTGAGAATTTTATTCCATCTTGACGGTGGGGGAACCACAGATGTTGTTCTGGAAATGTGTTTTGTCTTTAATTACATATAAAATTGTGACCATTTCATTTCTCAATATGAAATTTGACAGGAGGAATTTTTGGGGTACAATCCATAAAGATTACATCTGAATTGGCTAGAAAACAAAGGCATTACAGCCTATTTCCTTTGAAACTGTTGAAATGGAATCAAATGGAAATGGAATCAAGTACAACTAAATGAAATTTTTAAAAAATTAAATATACATCTGTTCATATATGCAGCTATTTTTTACCAAGGATTCTATGAGCTATAATTAGAGAAGAGATAGTGAACTCACTCTGTAGCTTCTGTAGCTGGTGCAAAAGCCTCACTGACCATCTATCATTGCTCACAAAGATGTGGAGTACCAGTATATTGACCAGCACCATATCCCATTCTCCCTCTCCTGGCCCTAGTTTATAAGCTGGCAGGTGCAATTGGTCGCCAGTCCATGCCTGAGCGCAGTCACAGAATCTACTAAACATGGAGTTGCTGCAAGCCAATTTTCTTATGTATCACAGAACTCATTGGGAATATAGTCTTGCAAAATGTGGAGCCAATGCTGAAGGACAATTAAAGCAAAGGCTAAAATTAATCAGGCATGAGGCAATCACCATAGGTTAGCAGCATTTTTATTGTGAAGGTAAAGAATTTGGCCTGTGTGATAACAGGGTCTTTCAGCACCCCCAAATGGAACCTAGAAAAATCTGCAACAGGAGCTAGATCCATCACAAATTTCTTTTCCCTCATCAGAGACAAATTAAGAATGAATTTATTTTTATCTATGTTTATTTCTTCTCTTAATGTTAACACTTTATATATCACACACATACTCACAAATTGTATGTGTTTTTTTAAAAAAATGCAAGTATATAAAAAAGCTACATTAATTGTAGCTGACTTCCATGCAATCATTTCCTGTTATACTTGCTGAACCACCTCATCTGAATACAAACTGATTGAATCTGTCATAAGGTGTTTTTTCTAAGCTTTTCATTTTGCAGATTTTAATAACATGTATAATGACAAGGATTTCCTAGCAGTCATAGAAAAAAGACTACCTTATCTACTTCAGATTAGTCTGCAAAAAAAATCACCAATGTTAACCACAAAAAATTATCTTTCTGACATTCCCCCGGTGGCCTGAAGTAGTCCAGCAAAGAAGTTCATTAAAGGATTAACAAAATTTTTTGACAAATATCTTAAAATAGGGGGAGAAGTTGACTGCTGTGACTTAACGAAAGTGTGGGCATACTGGTAAAACATGAGATACAAGACTTTATTAGCCAGCCAGTTGTGGCCCTGCAAGTCATATAAAAGAAGCTCGCAGACTTAACCTGTGGGCTGTATTGGCACCGAGTGCAAGGAGGAGGTGGAGGCGTGGCTGAGATGGACGAGGTGGAGAGTCGACATCCTCTTTCTGGATAGCAACGTGGTCAGTGCCATTATTGAAGAGTCTTTGGCAGGAGACTCTCAGGCATAGGGGTTGGAGGTGAGCAGGCTCCTGCCGATGAAGGGGGGGGTCAGCCTGGGATGGGCAGGCCTTGGACCTTGGACAGCCACTGTCAGCCTCTGCAGTCCGGGCTGCATTTCTCTAGGGAAACCCCCCTCTCTCCTCAGATCTGGGAAGCTAACAGGGTTGCATGCAGTTAGCAGCGGGATGGGAGACCTCCAAAATAAATATGGGGACTTCTATACAGTGGCAGACCATAGCAAACTGCCTCCTGTCAGTCCCCCCAGCCCAGGCCCACAAACTGACCACTCATCACCGCCGCCCTCATCTGCAGGAGCTTCAGGCCCGGCTTGTTGGGGGGGGGTCCAGACATCCCAGGTGGGATGGTGCTCCTGCCCTCCAGGATGTGCACAGCCCAGTGGCTCTGGGCACAGTGGGCCATGCGCCATGACTGCGCGTCACCTGCTATCTCTGGGCCTGCCAACGGCCATGGGGCCTCCACACTGGGATGGGCGGATGGTGCTGCCTGGCTCGGACCGCTCTCCTGCCGGCCGGGCTGCTCCACACAAGCAGTGGATGGACTACAGGCTTGGCGATGGAGTGGCAGAGGCTGCGCAGTCTGGCCTGGCTCTGCCTCCTCCTGCCCCCACTGGGCAGGCAAGGGGCCAGGCATGGGGCATCTTGGCGGCCATGGAGCAGCCTGGCAAGGTGGGGGGTGACTTGCTGCTGGGTGAGGACTGTGCATGGTGACGAGAGAAGAGCCCAGGCACGATAGAGGTGGGCTGGCCCGGCCAGGGGGCCAAGAAGTCAAGGAGCCAGGTGCAAGCTGTCTCAGCCACCATAGAGCAGCCTGGCAGGGCAGAGAGGCAGCACCACTGCTGCCAGGTGTGGGCCTCACCTGGTGGCTGGAGCATGACCAAGCCGCTCGGAAGGTGGGCAGGCCCAGAGGGCTGCGAGTGGCCAGGAGGCTTCAGTGGTATGCCCCCCACCTTCGGTTTGTCTCCCCAGCCCAGCTCGGGGTACAGGGCAGCCTGCTGCAGGGGTGCAGGCTGTGGTGAGGTGGGTGAGGTGCTGGGGGGCAGGCAGGCACCGGCAGTGGGTGCCTTCCCCCCACCCCCTCCTCTGAGGCAACAAGGCAAAGCCAAGGCAAAACCAATTTTATCACATGCTCCTAGTTGTACGAAAGGCTCTCTAATGCTTCACAAAGGGGTCCATAGACTGCTCCTCCACGTTGCTTTCACCCACTACATGCCACCTTGATGGTGCTCCCATAGGCCACGTGCTTCAGGTGGTCCAGTGGCCACCACTGGCATCGCTCATTCCTCTGGTCTGCATTTCTTCCACTCTGCATGGGGTCACATGTTGCTATGCCCTGGCAAGCATGTTCCCTGGCTTCTTGGCGCCATTCTTGGCAATGGTCTTGCAACTGATTATACCATCCTCACATTGTACAATCCGCCTTGAGTACCAGTGGGAAAGGAGGGCAATCATAAAAGGGAGAAAGAGCACCTGATTCCATGGGGGAAAAAATAAATGAGGCAATTGAGGCACACTGACCAGCCCATTGGAGAGGCTGGCAGCACCATATAAAGGTGTAGGGTAGCCTCCCCAGGTGCCTAGGCTGGGTGCAGAATGGTGGCTTACAATGTGTTGCCAGGCTCCAGGCGGCGGCTGGAGACCGCCTGGCATCAGAGCACAGTTCCATCTGCCAGCTCCAGTGGTCAGCCAGGGTCTGAGTGGCAGAGGTTCACCGCCCAGCATCACATCTCAGCTCCACCCCTCAGAGGGCTGCCTTTGCACAGGGTCAGCTCTGGTGACCATTCCCAAACTGGGGCTCGTGAGCTCCATGCCCAAGGGGACCTCTACCAGCAGCAGGCTGCTAAGCCCTCGAGGAGGTGGGAAAGCTTCTGGAACCACAACTTCCAGGCAGTGGCAGGAGATCACTGGGTGGCCACACCCCGAGTGGTGGCTGGTGACCTCATGGTGGCACAATTGCATCCAGCTGCCCCAGGGCACCCCCTCCTTGGGTGGGTGGGGACGGCCCACCATTGGTACAGTGGGAAAGGGGATGCAGCCGAGGCCACACAGTAGGGTTCATCACCAGGGAGCCAGCTGTCAGGCAGGGACTCCCCAATTATCATGGTGCAATCGGGGCTGGGGTGGCCAGGCGTCACCTCGGCTGAGCCCCTAGGGCACGGGAGGAAAGGGGCTCGGCTCTACAGTGGGGTAGGGCCAGACGGTGAGGCAGCCCATGGGAGACGGGCAGGAACCTTGGTAAGGGCCACAGGGAGCTCACTGCCAGCCCCTGGCAATGGGCTGTGAGAGCCCAGATGGAGCTGAGCTGGCAAGGCCACATTGGGCCCAGAGGCTATTTGGGCATTTGATGAGGAGCATGCTGATGCTGGGGGCCGGGCCTGGGAGGTGAAACAGAGACATCGACAGTTGAGCAGGAGAACCCACAGCAGCTGTTCCTTTGCACCGTGGGCAGCAGGTGGTGAGTCATTCGTGGATGAGGACTAGGGGTCATGGGACTTTTCAGGGGCTGTGGACCCCTTCCCAAGCTTACCAAATCTGGTCTGTAAGTGCAGGCACAGGAGATGGGTCTGGGAGGATCGCCTGAAGCCTGGACAACCCCCTCCACCTGTGAGATCCGGAGAGGCACCAACCAGGTGTCACCTGTCCAGGAAAGTCAGGGAGCGTAACCTGCATGGGTGCCACATGGGCTTGTCCACGTGGCTGCAGCCAGCCAGGACAGCCAAGGAAGGTAGCAGCACCAGGAGGCACGGAAAGGGCAGGATAGGACCGCCTGGCCAAGCGCATCGTCAACAATTTGGTTTCAGACCACAGCATGTATTCAGGAGTGGTCACAGCAGCCTACCCCAAGAAACCCTGGCACCCGAGCAGCCACCAACACCAGGTGGCACAAGCCAGGGTGGCTGGGGGGGGGGGTAGGGCAGCCTTCATATATGATGAGGAATTCCAGAAGTGGGCATCTGGGGATGAGTGCACCAGAGGGGACCAGATGGATAGCTCAGTATGGGTCAAGACAGTGGATGAGTGGCTGGAACAGGGGGAACTAGGTCCCCACTAACGGGAGGGGGCATGGTGGCATGCCTCCCACAAGCAGTGTTGGGACTCAACTGGACTTGCTCACACATATCTGGTCATCAGCCATAAAATCTGATGTCATTCCTGTCAACTTATAATAGACCTCTGTCTTCTGATTTAGTCACAGAAATAGAATTTGGCACTTCTGATGTGGCACCCCCCCCAAAAGCCTCAGCATTACAGTACCATTCAGCATCCATTTTAGGGTATTTCCAACATTTGGGGTGTTCCATATGCAGCCCTGAGCACACACACCCCTTCCGCGGATCGCTTAAGTAGGCAGAATTACCACCCCTCACACAGCGAATACAGAATTGGGACTTGAGATGCTGGCTCCCTAGGGGGAGAAACAAGTTACAGCAGGGGGGAGAGATGTGCTCAGATGTCTTTCCTCCTCCATCCCTCACTAGTCTCCCCGGGATGTTTCCCCCAGTGAACCTAAGAACAAGAACCTAAATGACCCTCTTTTCGTGATTCGCAAGCAAGAGGCACCACTCAGTCTAACATACTAAATAATACACAACACTTATATATAAAGATGTTCACAACTCTCATGAAAACTGGTAACACGTATTTTGACTGATCTGTATCAAGACCTACATGATGATATAGGATCTTTTTAAACTTATGGTAAACAAGGGTTTGATTGGTGGAAACCCTAACTCAACTCAATTTTAACATGTGACTAAACAGTTACCTTTAAAACTGTAGGAGGGGCACAAATTGACTCCTGTGCCCCCACGGAGGCAGAAGTAGTATCTTCACTCCCTCCTTCCCACTCCATGTGCTTTAACTAATAGAGAAGAGTCAGGGCTATTGGTCTTACAGCTGGTTCTATGCATCTGCCCAGGACCTGTCCATATCATCTAATCATGCCTGGGCAGTTGTGTGGAACTGGCAGTAATTCAAATAGCCCTCCCCTCAAGGCCTTTCTCTGCTAGTTAAAGTTTGGGGGGGGGGAGAGAAGGAATAAAGATAGTGCTCCTTTACGGGCCTTCATGTGCACACAGGGGCCAATTTATGCCTCCAATGTTTTAAAGGTAAGCATTGGGTCACCTATTAAAAGAGTGTTGTTTGGGGGGGGGGGGTTCCCCCAATCAAATTCATGTTTGGTATAAGTGTAAAGAGACCCATAGTCAACAGGTGGGGCTAGGAGTGTTAAGCCAGGGAAACTCCCTGTTTGGCAGGAATGGGGCAGGCTGCTCATAATAAGTAGAGTGAATTAGAGAGTACCCTGAGGCATCAGGAGTGATGGAGTAGTTCCTGGCCAGCCCTATGGTAGAGTGGTTTAGAGGGGATATCCTTGGTGTTGGATAGACTCACCCAGCCTCTTAGGTTTCTCTACCTAAGAAGCTTGGCATCTCCTGGCACAGGCATACGAACATGAAGATGAACAAAGCAAGCCTGAAACTGCTATCTTCCACTCAGTGGTAGAGTGTCTGCTTTGCACATAGAAGGTCTCAAATACAATCCCTGGCATCTTCAGCTAGAAGGACAAGGCAGTAGGCGACATGAAAGACCTCTGCCTGAGACCCTGGAGAGACACTGCCAGTCTGAGTAGACTGTACTGACCTTGATAGACCAATGGTCTGATTCAGTATAAGGCAGCTTCATGTTTGTTTACATGTGGAACCAAGGTGGAATTGCTCAGATATTGGTAGCCATTGGTAGGCTTGTACAGCTTGCACTGAAAAATAGAATAGTTATGATGTAGATAAGCCAATACGTAATAAATAGATAAGCCAAATGTAATAAACTAGTTGAAACCAAGGTATCACTGTCTTGTTTCTTTATTTGGGAAATGGTGCTGGGACAAGAAGTTCATCCTTTTATTATCTTCTACTTTTCAAACTTTACCATCATTAGTTTTCCTTTCCAAGATACTGTAGCTTGATTCAGAAACAGAATTTTGTCATATTAAACAGCCATGTTAGTGTGTATGTGTGTGTGCAGCCGTGGTTTTCTTTTTTATCGTTTTAACTGTCATCCTAAAATGCATTTTAAATTTTCCAATCAGATTTAAGGGATTGTTTCAATGAGCTTTTACTTTCTTTAACTCAAACTAAGAGACTATTGTAAATTCTCTCCATAGCAGTTTTTCTACATATGGTTTTGCTGCCCCCTAATGTCAGCAACTTCTTCCAACATTTTAGACTAAAAATGCCTCCCTGTGCAAAATTCAGGTTTTATCTGCATGTACATATTGCAGAGATTCAAAATGCTTCCTCCTCAATGCTATAACACCATTTGCAAGCTTGCACTTTGGGAAAAGTGTGTGGGGGGGTGGTATTTTAACTGTAGTTGTGGCTGAGAAAGAAGTGGACACTACAGCCACTGCTGCTTACTTCCTCCCCTTTTCTTCCTGTCATAGGGGCTCTTAAGAAAGGAAGGCAGAAGATTCTTTCATATCTATCTGAGGGAATGGCAGGTGGTGTAAATGTATATTGAATGAGAGGCATTTCTTTCAGTAGTAATTGCTACTGCTGAAGAATGATTAAGAATGGTGATTAAGAATGGTGCAATGAGAACAGAGTGAAAGCAAGGGCTTTGCATGCAGGCATGCATCCATTTTTCTACACTCTATCTTGAATTAGTTCTACAACTTGAAATACAGTTATTATCACATATACATATTCTGCAGTGATCTGCATTTGAAACTACTAATAAAGTTCTGATCTGAAACACAGTTTTCTGTGAAATCCTGATTTGAGACCTCATTGGCTTCTTACTTCTGGTTTAATCTCTATGAGCAATGGCAGATGAGAGAGGCAGGAATGGGAGAGTGATTCCCCATATATGTACCTGAGGGAGATGTGCCCAACCACTACAGTTAGCCAATCATCTTTTCAACTGATGTTTCATTGAACAGCATTTCCACTTTCTACAAATCTCAGTGTACCATTTCAGTGGCTTTGGGAGGACTTTCTGACTTTAAGTATGAAGAGGAATAGACAGAAGATATTTTTTATCTTCTTTCCCCCAAAGTAGAAGGTGCATCACCTGTTCTGGTAAGGGAAAAGTAACAGGCTCCCCTTCTCAGCAAAAGTAAATACTACAAGAGAAAGAGCTATGAGGTTCAAGAGAGATCAGATCATCTCTGTCCAGCTCAGAATCCCTGACTCTAGATTCATTTAAAAGCAGCTGTGAGATGCAGAAGTCTGCCAAGCATACCAAATAAGGCTGGGTTGAGTGTTGGAGCCTCTCATAACTTCTATTTTTTTTTTATTAAAAAAAAGATCATATCTGTAATGTAGACAGCATACTATCACGGCTATGGCCTGGAATATAAGGGAACAGATGCTGGTCTTGATCATGGAAAATGCTTTTGCAGGCTAGAAAGAACTGGCCTGGTTTCTCAGCTAAATATGTCAAATAGAGTGTACAGATGCCTAAAACAGCCTTGAAGAGAGGCAAGATAAAAAGGAGTAACAAACTGTGGGTATTGGCCCTGTGGCCCATGACCCTTGCAAGATAGGAACATGCATCAGGCTGGGGTATGGGTGAGTCTCCATGCATCTTTACCTCCAATAAGATTTGTGATACTTGGGAAGAGTCAGTTCTTTATTCAGCGTTTGTTTACTGGGCCATCTGCCTCCCTTCTGGAAAAGGCAGTTCTCCTCACTCCTCTGCTCCAGATGGAGCGCTCCCTCACTCTCTCTCATTACTTCACCCCAGGTCCCTTCTCACTTAGGCTTTTAAAGCATCTTCAGCAACTGAACTCACTCCCTGGTCCTGGTACTATCTCCTCTTACTTTCTGCCCCCAAGTCCTAGAGCATTCCCTCACCTCCTATCAACACAGCTACAGCCAGCCATCCTTAGCTCACCACATGGGTTCCCAGCCAGACTTAGTTCATCTACAGGCGGTGGAAAGCCAGAGATCACTCACCACTGGCGGAAGTGACTTCATTGTGCTGCCCATGGGAGTGCTCTCATGCTTCATGCAGGGCTGATTTTGGCCCCAAAGTATCACTTAAAAAATTGCTTTCCCCCGCTCACCAGTTGCCTGGGAGCCCGAGCAACCCCAGTTCTCAGTCTGACACTGTCTGAAGGGATAGCTTGAGTTTGGTGCTGAATTTAAAAAGGGGAAATCGTGGGACTAAAATGGACCCCATGACACCATTATACTCAAAATCTATTTCTCCAGTTTTGTACATCATACCATATGCTCTCAATTTTCATTCAGTCAACCTATTGGAACACTTAAGAGACATGAACATCATAATTTTCATTTAATCACAAAAAATAACTAGATTCTGATGACAGGAAACCTCCCTTTGAACTGGCTTATTGAATATCAATTCTCTTGCAGGTTTGCAGTTTTCTGTCTCAGCACTGAAAATGGAAATGTTAATAAGGGACCTTTAATTCTTTATCCATTTAATTTTAATTTCACATTACCATATTTTTAAACAATGAATTATAGCTGATTTTTAGAAGTATTTGTTTCTGTATGAAAAGAACATGAAATCAGTATTTATGCAGCACCGCTGAATAAATATATGCCAACGAAACTTGTATTTTCAGTGCAACAACATTTATTATTAGATAGCTCAGTCTTGAAATGCATAACAAACACTTTCCCACTTCTTAGCCACTGTCTCAAAGAGACTGTCAACTTACAAGGTTGTACCATTCTAAAGGTCACACTCAAGAGATCCAATCTTGTTTTATTCTTCTAACAATCACTGCATTCCATCACTGACCAAACATGATCAGTGTTTGCCTGTCTATGGTCAGGACCCAAAAGTGGGACATGAAACCTCTGAAAGTGGGTTGCAAGTAAGCCATTCCTAATGGTGGCCCCTGCCCTTTTTACCCTTCTCTTTCTTTCCTTTTTTTCCTTGCCAGCTTCTCACATTCTCACCTTGTTTGCGACAATAATAAGTACGGAAAAACTGTCTGGCAACTAGTAACTTTATGATAGTAGCTAGAAGAGGAAAATATCACACAGGGTAAGCCTTCCCAGACAGAAAAACTGAAGCAAAAAGTGGAGAACCACAATCCAGGGAATTGAATACTTACTAAAGTTAACAAATTAATTTATAACCTTCTATTAGATATATTAGTGTAAAGTGTTCAAGTGCAGAATCAATATCAAAAATGTTAATGCCTTTAGCAATTAATATAAGCAATGTTCTCCTACAAAAATTCATTCATACAAAAATACATGCTATAAATGGTACTTGGTGTACTGGTTTTTGGTGTGCCGGGTCTGACACACAGGAAAGCATTATATGTGTCTGCTGGTGAGTTGTGCATTTATTTGAGGAATGATCAGAACATGTTTGGTTATTATGTAACTCTTGTATTTAACTTGATTTAATTTTAGATCTGGGGTGACATGGATTGAGGACCCCAGATAACATATGAAACAAGCAAACTTCAGTCTGGCCACTTGTTGGGTTCTCAGAAGGATTGAGTCCCGACACTTCTGTATCCATCAACAGAAATAAAAAGACATAGTGAATGTTCAGTTTGGACTTTGGTCTTTGACCCATCCCTCACTTACCTGTTGGATTTTGTACATCTACATGAATCACCACGGATCCACGCACCTATAAAAGAATAGAATATACAATCCATGGTGTTGTTGGACTTTTGCTTATTTATTGCCTGGCCATTGCCTATAGTGGAATAGAGTACCATTTATAGCATGTATTGTTGTATGGACACCAGAAGAGGAAAATAGACTGGAGAGTAGGTGGAGGAGTGTGTGAGCATAGGATCTTTCTTGGTGCTGCTTCTTCAGCATCCCTACCTCTTTCCCAGTCTGTGACAGTGCCTCACTGTCCTCTACATGCCACTCACCTCTTTGCCAACATCTGTCATCTTCCCACATTTCCTTAACCCAGCACACACAAACCTATGCCTTCTCAAACTCTTGGGCCAACCTTGGATGTGTCACCATACCAAGTAAATTTGGAGTTGTGGGTCACTATACCAAAAAGGATGAAAACCACTGCTTTAGATGATATTACACAACTCAACTTCTTATTGGACATGTATTTAGGAGGATAGAGAAGTACTAATTTTGTTTTATTTAAAATGCCATTTCTTCTGACTTGGACTGCCAGGTCAGAAAGAAAATGGGGAGGGGAAGTCTCCAAGCAGAACGCCAACCAACAAAAGGAAAAAAAATATAAGGAGACTGAGTACAATCTACTGCCTGAATTCAATGATTTATAATTATTTATATACAAAGTGCAAGTGCTCTAAAGTGCAACTGTATAACAATAGATTACAATAAATACAGAAATATCTATAGTATCATTACCTCCATCAAATAGGGTATCCACTCTATGTAAATACCTTATTGTCTGATCCAATGCAACCTCAATTAGTGTAGCAAGTAAGTTCATATGATATAAGCCATTCCTTTTTCCTAATACTATTTTTTTTACTTTCTTTTCACAGCCAAACTGCCGCCACAGAGAAGAATGTCTCTTGTGACATTGTTCCAACAAAGGAGTAACCAGACACTGGAGAGTTGGTGTAGGCAACGGGTGTGCTAGCTACTAATCTAGCCCATTTTGCAAAGCTTCTTCATTAGCCTTAATAAATTTGCTCAATCATTCCTGACACTTGGGCATGTTATTAAAGGAGAAATTTAAATTAACTATCTTGGAATATAATTCCTGGTGGCAGCAATCTACCCAGGGGGTGTAAGAAGAGGGTTAAAGGCAAAAAACAATTGAAAAATAAAGAGGGTCATAACAAGTACCTTAATGGCTTGTCTGAAGGTAGGACAATAAATTGGGAAAGGTGTGAAATGATGAACTATAGGTAAAATATTGCTTGATGGCGTGTTAAATAAACTGCCCTTGCAGAGTGAGGAGGGGGCATGACTGGTAACAATTGGACAAGGTCTGTGGAAGCCATGATCAAATTCTCATTCACCTAATTTCCCCAGGTATTACATACATTTTTCAACACTACTAGTGTATCAGTACATTGACATTAATTACTTATTTGGTATGTTTTAACTCTGCCCTTTCTCCAAGGAGTTCAAGGCAGAGTATACCATTCTCTGGCGTAATGGTTAAGAGTGGCAGGTCTCTAATTTGGAGAATTGGGTTTGATTACCCACTTCTCTGATTGAAGCCAGCTGGGTGAACTTGGGTCAGTCACAACTCTCTCAGCCCCACTCACCTCATAGGGTGATTGTCATGAGGATAATAATAACACACTTTGTAAACTGCAGAGCAGGCATTAAGTTATCCTGAAGAGCAGCATATAAACTGAATGTTATTATTGTTATTATTCTCCTCTCCTCCATTTTATCCTCACAACAACCCTGTAATACCATAGAAATTTTTTTGTAAAAATTATGTAGTATGTATACATGCACTAACAAATGTACAAAACCAGCAGGAAATACTGAAGAACTAAAACCATTGACCAAAATGTAACTAATATAAAAAGAAACAAAACAGGGAACATTCACTCATGACTAGTGTTAAGCCATTTCATTTAATATAACTATGGCCCATTTAATTGCAGCTATTATCTGCCATTTCATTTCCTTTTCCCTCTAATCCTTACTCACATGGAGAGATTTCTATTTACAATTGTCAATTGATATTTATCGTGTCCTGGATAACAATCAGAGGTACATTAAGAAAATATCTTCACTATCAGAAAATGACAAGGTGAATGCCCTGTATCAAAAATGAATATGAGAATCATGCTTGAGACAGAGTGCCTGGGAATCTACACTAACAAGCTGCTTCCTGCTTAGCCAGAGGCAACTGCACTTTTGTTTGCATATTTTCCGTAATATGGACCTTTTTAAACACACACGCACACACACACACACACACACTTTTCAGGCTAGTTAGATTAGCTCAGAAATGTGTTCTCCTCATTCCTAATGCTCATGTTTACACTCTTATGTATTTTACCTTCATGCCATTAGCTTCCACTGTTACAAGAAATAAAACAATGGTAGGGAAAAAAATTATTGGCAAGTAGCTCAAGCCAAAAAGACACATTCCAGAGGTCCTTTTTTACATTTGCCAGATGTATACTTAAGGGTACAATCCTAAACAAAAACCTTGGAAACATGTTTAGTGAACCAATGGAGCTTAATTCCAAGGAAACATAAAGGGCAACGTTCAGCAAAAGGTAAGCACATTTAAGTCAGATTAACATTTAAATGGGAGGCAGTTAAGTCTATACTGGGTCTCCAAAATGATCAACTGCCTAGATCTCGCTCATATAACAATAGGAAGTAATGCACAAAGTACTTTGCTTTGAAGATACTGTGAATATTGTTTTTTTTACAGATATGCAACTGATAATGTGAAAGAGTGACTACTTCAAGGTAACATGGTGAGTATATAGTGTTGAGACCCCAGTCCCAAACTAACCTGTGTTCCCATTTTGCGGTCTGCAGGGCCGGAGGGGATGCAGGGTATGGTGGCCGCCATTATGCAGGGCCCGGTAGCTCCTAGCAGCCTCCAGGTGGGGCAATGTGGCTGCCTGCAGTTCAAATGCCCAGCTGAAGGAACACAGTCTTCCTTCTGGTCTGCCAGGTGGGGGCAAAAATTGTGGAGCCAGCTGGGCTTCCAGCGCTTGGCACATGAACCAATTTCCCTACCTCCCAGCCTTGTTCTAGGGATTATTGGGTGTGTAATGACTACTGGGTACGAAAATATCTATTTTATGCTTTCAGTTATTCTATCGGCATCACAACTTTGGGAGTGGTTTTTGGCAGTGGGCACAAATCCTTTGGAGGGGAAACAGGGACACAAGCTCAGTTTTCCCATACTTGGGGATCCACTGAAAGGGATGAGGGGTTATTTGCTGGCAGGTGGGTCAGTTGATGCTTGGATCCATGCCCTATATGGCACCAGATCTGCATAAGCTGTAACCAAATATGTTGTGGCCATTTTTAATTCCAATAAGTTTTCTGTCTTCTGTCTCCTTGCCCTCTCGCCTCGCCCTCTTGACTCTAGGCCTGCAAATGTGGCTCTGTCATTGCCTTGACATTTGTGGAACAAACTATCTGAAGAAGTCAGGAAGGCTACCCATACTTCTATCATTCTTCAGAATGTGCAAAACAGAAATCTTCGGGAGGGCATTTTTATAAAAGAATGAAAATTGTGATATGATAAAAAGGCTAGGAGGACCCTTGCGGAAGAGAATATGATTGTAGTCTGTTGTAATGCTTAATATATGTATCATCTTACTTTTGCCATGCTATCTTGTACCTTTGTAATCCACTCTTGTCATTGTTTATGGTACATTATGGCTTACAAAATTTTATGTTTGTATTGTTTACCAATTTTTGTAAACCTAGCCCTATTGTATTGTTCTTGGATATCTTGTGCTATTTGAATTGTTTTCTGTTCTTTTTAAAATCTGTCTTGAGTCTCAGTGAGAAAGGTAGGTTATAAATAAAGTAAATAATAAACAAAATCACTTTTATGCTTAAAGAAGGGGGGTGTTAACCAAGTATTTAAATAACTTGACATGTACAGAACAAATATTTCAGCTGCATTCATCTTAAAAATTGAAGAAAGTGAACAAAACAGAGTATGTTTGTTGTGGTGGTAAAATTTTAGTTTGAGGATAATGAAATTTGTGAAGATTAGCAGCTAAGGACAAGAGGTGGGCACGATCCAAAAAAAATTACCAATCAAGCTGATCAGGGATAGGCGCTGGCAATGACCCCAAATCACTGATCCACACTGATCATCTCCCATTTCCAATCTGTGGATTGGATTGGGGAGGCCAAAGCGGAGGGGTGCCCCGCTGTTCCCAGCTATGTGGGAAGGTGGGTGGTGGCGGTGACCACCAGACCTGGCGGGCACGGGGAGGGGTCATTCACAGACACACACACTTACAGCAGGGGGGGGGTTAACCCAGCAATGAGCCACCTCCCCTCAGGGAGAGGGGACGTTCACACACACACACACACACACACACTTAGAGCGGGGGGGAGTTTTTAACCCAGCGACAAGCCACCTCCCCTCAGGGAGGGGACGTTCACACACACATGCACATGCACACACACACACACATGCACACACACAACACACACACTTCGAGCAGAGGGGGGGGAGTTTTTAACCCGTCCCTGCCTCTCCAAATAGAAAGAGAGAGAGACACCCCATCAACATGTTTCAGCCAGCTTTTAAAAAAAAGCAGGGGCAGAATCCTCCATTCCTCCCCACCCGATTTTAAAAGCAAGCAGCCAGTCTTCCAAAAGCATATTTTAAACACACACACAGAGCCATGAATGAGGTTTTCCCACAAAATACAGTGTTTTAAAAGCAGGTTAAAAACAGAGAGTGACAGACAGAAAAACAGCCATTCCTCCTACAAAGCCCTTTTTTTTTAAGCAAAAAACGTTTGGAGTGCCCATGGCTACAGAACACCCCATTCCCCCTCCCTTCCCTGGGTCTCTTCTCCCAACTGGTGAGTGCGTTGCTGCTCCGTGGTTGGAAGGAAGCCCTGCTAATCAAGGAAAGCTGGGCTTTCATTCGGGTTTCCAGGGCGACAGAAGGAGGGCAAACACAGCTCAGGCATTCCCCTGGCTCTGTTGCCCCGGGAATAGATTACTGGCACCTGATTGTCTGCATCCCCAATCAGATCCCGATGGCCCGAATCAAGCCTCGATGAAGGCCCCCCCCCCCCCGAATGCTGGATTGGTCACCGTGGATGGCACCGATCTGCTGGGTCCCGACTGCGTGAATGCCATTATCGTGGGTATTTTTCTATCGTAATGCCGATCGTGCCCATCTCTACTAAGGACACAAGATGTAATTCCCAAGATGTAAAACATGAAAGATTTTTTGACAGAAGTTTCTATTGTTAAAGTGATCATTTATCTTGTTCTAATCTTAACTACTGACTTCATGTAAGCCAAGAGGATCAATCAATCATTTAATCATCATATAACTGAACTGTTAACAAGGCTAACATACTACTAACACACCCTGAGAAAAAAATTTAAAATTTCTGTGACATGACAATGAATTCTATTTCTTTGGCTTAGTGTGAAAATAAAACCTCCATTTGGCAATATTTATATACATAAGAGAACAGGATAAATATAAAACCATAGGACTGTTTCATGCCTTAAAGGATATAGTATTGTGCTGTTATAGGAATGAGACTGTGACCCTTTTTGCACTTACGGTTTAAACCGCCATTTATGAGCATTCGCCCCGATCGCAGTGGCTTCGGCATTGCACCTGTTCATTTCACACTGTCCACTGCAATTTCAATTTGGTGTCTGTGCTTCATTTCAAAACCTCGGTGCAATTTTGGGCTTTTGGGGCCTTGCAATTCACGTCACACTTTTTTAAAAAAGATTGAGCATGCGTAGTAACGTTGCAATGTTGGAACCCTTCCCCCCTTTTTGCTGATTGGGCTGTCCCCTGCCCACCGGAGAGGCAATTGGTGGCAGAGTTCTGGGGGAAAACATGTACCACTCTCATTTTTTTAAATCAAGCCAGGAAAGGGTTAAAATGCTGCCGATTAATCTCCTCCCAGGAAGCAGAGGCTTGTTTCCAAAGGGCTGTGCAAAATGCTTGGGTTTTTTCCCCCTCTTTGGCAAAGTCTGAAACATGCCTGGGAGGGAGGGAAAAGCAGCCGTTTAATCTTTTCCTGGCTTTTTAAAGCCAGGAAGAAAGTGCAGGAACATTACAACGTTGCAACCCATACTTGTCTTTAAAAAAAAAAAGGATGTGTGTGCATACCCTAAGGGAGGAAGGAGAAGGCAGCTATTTAACACTTTCCTTGATTTTAAAGCCAGGAAGAAAGTGCAGGAACATTACAACGTTGCAACCCATTCTTGTCTTAAAAAAAAAAAAAAGAATGTGTGCGCATACCCTAAGGGAGGAAGGAGAAAGCAGCTATTTAACACTTTCCTTGATTTTAAAGCTAGCAGGGAATTAGCAGCAAGCTTAGAAATCATTCCTGGCTTTTGAAAAAAAAAAAAAACAGCATGCATATGGAAGGAAAACAATGAAGAAGCAGCCTTATGACCCTCAGCTCGCTTTACTAAAAAAAATGGTGGACAAGGAGTTCAGAGAGCTGAGGAGGGTGGGAGTGGTTAATTCTGCACAAACCAATCAGCTCCCAGGGAAAAGGAGGGGGGGAGAGAAGCAAAAAGGAGGCAAAAGTGTTCACATTAGCAAAATGCGGGCCAGCTGCCAGTCGGCAGCGAACTTAAAAAAACATCGGGGTATGTCCGCAGGGGGAAAAATCGGGGATACAGCGGACAAAAAGCGGGACTGCATCCCATGACTGCTTTTAAGTGTGAAAACCTTGCAAACATGGGATGTGGAACAGGTACAAACGCGCTCTAAAAACCGAGTGCGAAATGTACCTGTGTTGTGTCAAGTGCAGAAATTACTATCTCTAGGCTTTTGTATAGCTTAATTGCTCAGTTGGTGGCTAGTGGCTTCTAGCTTCTGCATTTTTTAATGAACCTATTGATAAGATTCAGGCTGATGTTGTTCTGTGTGACATGGGAGATAAAGGCTGTGATAGCCAAAGGGAGGACCTGGTTGTTGCCCAGAGCCCCCTTCATTATAATTTGGGCATGGACTTTATGTGGGAACAGTGCATAACTGGGTGGTGAGGCCAATGCAATGCATGAAGAAGAGAGAGCCAAGGAACTGGCAGAGCAGCTCCTGAGCCAGCATCCACAAGTGGCCCCCTCTGCAAAAGTGCTGAAATGGCCACCCTGCACCAGATGAACAGGCACATCAGCAGTGCCAAGATGCCAGCCACTGCTGATGTGCCCGTAGGAACTAAGGCTAGCAGTGAGAGAGAGAGAGAGAGAGAGAAGCCATGATTCCAGAGCAATTTCAAAAAGGACAACAACTTTTCTTGTGGACGCCATTGCCAGCCGGGGCTGCTGGCATAAACTGTTTCCACGTTGCACCTTTGATATGAAGATACCTGAAGCGAAGACCAGGAAACTAGGTACCTCTGACTCTGAGAATCACCCATTGAAACTATTGCCTCCAACTATCAAAACAGTGGTGCGCAGTCAAATGCAGATGACTCCCCATTTGTATCTTTTCTTCTGCATAGAGGTGACACAAAGCACCATCAATAAACTCACTCGCTTCCTCCCCTCCCCTTCCCCTCCCTCCTTCCCTCTATCAAGGTGTCACAACAGAAAACATTAGATCCCAAATTATCTTTTTTGGATATCAAGTGTCTTGCTAAATTGACACATTTATTGCTTTTGTTAAAGTTCCTGAGAATCATCAAAGAGGCATGGACCATTTCCACTAGCCTTGCCCCAAGACAAATAATTGGCTATTTAAGGGAGAGGCAAAAGCACCCCAGCGTGCGCACCATCCCTCCACCCACCCACCCCATCCTAACTAACATAGTGCAGGCATTATGATAGATTTTTCCCTCCTCACTGCTAAGATCTCTGCCTCTCAATGGACAAGTGAGTATTGCCCAGCTACGATACCCCTGCTCATACAACTCTATATATGCTTTCCACCCTTTTATTTCCTAGCTTTGCATTGAATGTGTATGTATGATTCTTAGGCCCTGTAAGCTTGAAGAGTTATTAAGTAAAGTCTTTGGAAGTATTAGTCTCCTCTCTTATTGGGCAATCCAGGAACTGACCCTGGTATACATTGGTCTAGATCCCTGATATTAGCCTACTGTTCATTAATTCCCCATCTTTAGAGCAGTTTGGCTAACAGGGTTGAGATGCACTACTTGATGGTCAGATGCTGGGAAACAGCAGGTAACAGCGTCTTGACTGCAGGCCCTGCTTGTGGTCTTCCCTGTAACATCTAACTGGCCACTATTGGAAACAGGACGCTGGAGTAGATAGATCATTGGTCTGGTCCAACATTACTGCTCTTATATCTTTAAAAAAGAGAGAAAGAATTCCAACTGACTGTAAAGGATGTGAATGAATCTGACCCCCACCCCCACCCTCCAATTCAAACATCCCCATTTTGACTTTATTTCTCTTTGTACCTGTCAAACTTGTGAACATTTATTTTAGCCCATTTTCTATTTCATTGTAAGATAATTCCCCCCCCCATTGCATTTATTCATTTTCAAAGTTTTGCATCATTGGTGTATAACATAAAAATAGCATAAAAGAAATAAAGGAATTGAGAACACAGGAATGAAACTGGGCAGCATACAAAAAACAAAATGGGCATAATTTGCACATCCACACTAGCTGATTAAAAAGAGCCCTATAATGAGGAGGAAGCTCCAATGGTAAGCTGTTGCTTTGGAGAAAATAAAAACAGCACCCCCCCCACCCCGCTCCCTCATGCTCAGTTACATATTTGTAAATGAAAATATTACAGGCACAATATAGGTTTCCAGTAGAAACTGACTGTGCTTGCGGAATTTTTTACTACTTGAGAAAGTTGGGAGCATAAAACTGTTATAGACATGTGGTTTAATTTGGGGGGCAGAAACAAAACCCCAGCTTTTTTAAAGGAAAGCTATCCACAGACAACATGAGAGACTAAAGCAGGAAATAACATTTCTACAATTTCTACAAGTAAGAAGATCAGGCTGTGACCTGAATAGCCCAGGCAAGCCCAGTCTTGTCAGAGCTTGGAAGCTACACAGAACTGGTCTTAGTTAATAATTGGACAGGAGATGTCCAAAGAATACCAGGGTCTATGCAGAGGCATGCAATGTCAAACCACCTCTGTTAGTCTTCTGCCTTGAAAATCCCAGCAGGGAACACAGTTACATCTGTACAGCACTTTCCACCACCACCAGGAAGATCAGAGCATAAAATCTTCATGACATAATGACTTGTAAATGAGGTTGAATACATTCAATTTAATCCAACCTGCCTGAATTTAAAACAGTGTGATTCTCCTTATGCAAGACTGAGACTCCTCCAGAGTCTCATGGGCATGACTAAGGAAGATGTTACCCCTGAATTGAAGCAAGCACCTTAATGAGCAGTAATCATTCTTGGTTCTGTTGCCAACCTCAAAACAAAGAGTCTGAAGCAGGAGTAAGGATGATATTGCTATGTAATTTATAGTGCTGGCTCCTCCGGTGGATAAGAATGTAAACATATTGTCGAAGGCTTTCACGGCCGGAGAACGATGGTTGTTGGGGGTTTTCCGGGCTGTATTGCCGTGGTCTTGGCATTGTAGTTCCTGACGTTTCGCCAGCAGCTGTGGCTGGCATCTTCAGAGGTGTAGCACCAAAAGACAGAGATCTCTCAGTGTCACAGTGTGGAAAAGATGTAGGTCATTTGTATCTACTCAGGAGGGGTGGGGTTGAGCTGAGTCATTCTGTAAGAGTTTCCCAGGGTGTGGAATGCTAATGGCGGGAGGCTTCACTGTAACCTGAGGAGGTTCTTTTGCATATGGATTGGTGCTTGATGTGCTAATCTTCTCTGCAGGGCTATTATCGGGTGTGGAGTGTTTTGTTGGCCTGGTGTTTTTCAGAACTGGAGCCCATGCTCTGTTCATTCTTAAGGTTTCTTCTTTCCTGTTGAAGTTTTGCTTATGCTTGTGAATTTCAATGGCTTCCCTGTGCAGTCTGACAAAGTAGTTGGAAGTGTTGTCCAATATTTTGGTGTCCTGGAATAAGATACTGTGCCCTGTTTGAGTTAGGCTATGTTCAGCCACTGCTGATTTTTCAGGCTGTCCAAGTCTGCAGTGTCTTTCATGTTCTTTTATTCTTGTCTGGATGCTACGCTTTGTGGTCCCGATGTAAACTTGTCCACAGCTGCAGGGTATACGGTATACTCCTGCAGAGGTGAGGGGGTGAATTAGCTAGACATCTGGCAGATCTCCTGCAGGACCACATCGGGAAAACCTCGTCTTACATCAAAGATTCAGCAGATTTCATCAACAAAATCAGTTCTCTGAAACTCAATCCACAAGACATACTTGTCAGTTTTGATGTTGTATCCCTGTTTACCAAGGTTCCAGTAAAAGACACTATTGCACTGATTAATCAGATTTTCCCAGAGGATGTAACAGCCTTATTCCATCATTGTCTGACAACCAGTTACTTCCAATGGGACAACGAATTCTATGAACAGATGGATGGGGTGGCCATGGGGAGCCCACTCAGCCCAGTTATAGCAAACTTCTACATGGAACATTTTGAAAAAACAGCTCTAGAATCAGCACCCCACAAACCCAGTGTATGGTTCCGGTTTGTGAATGATACATTCATCATTTGGAGCCATGGGGAGGAAGAATTGAGGGAGTTTTTGAATCATCTCAACAACATCCACCTGAACATACAATTCACAATGGAGAAAGAAAGTGAGGGAAAACTCTAATTCCTGGATACCTTGGTCATCCGCAAAGCAAACTTTCAGTTAGGTCACAAGGTCTACAGGAAACCAACTCACACTGATCGTTACTTACACAAAAACTCCAATCACCACCCCCGACAGAAAAGAGGCATAATGAAAACATTAGTGGATCGTGCAAGACGGATATGTGAGCCGCGCTTTCTCAATGAGGAAATTAATCATCTAAACCACGCACTTCAGGCAAATGGCTACTCCAGAAATGAAATCCGAAGAGCAATCAAACCCAGGATGAATCAAACAACCAAGGAAAAACAGTCACCTACAGGAAAAGTGTTTTTGCCATATATCAAAGGAATTACTGATCAGATGGGAAAGCTTATGGAAAAGCATAACCTTCAAGCAGTATTCAGACCCACCCGAAAAATACAACAGATGCTACGATCAGCAAAAGACAGCAGAGACCCCCTCACCTCTGCAGGAGTATACCGTATACCCTGCAGCTGTGGACAAGTTTACATCGGGACCACAAAGCGTAGCATCCAGACAAGAATAAAAGAACATGAAAGACACTGCAGACTTGGACAGCCTGAAAAATCAGCAGTGGCTGAACATAGCCTAACTCAAACAGGGCACAGTATCTTATTCCAGGACACCAAAATACTGGACAACACTTCCAACTACTTTGTCAGACTGCACAGGGAAGCCATTGAAATTCACAAGCATAAGCAAAACTTCAACAGGAAAGAAGAAACCTTAAGAATGAACAGAGCATGGGCTCCAGTTCTGAAAAACACCAGGCCAACAAAACACTCCACACCCGACAATAGCCCTGCAGAGAAGATTAGCACATCAAGCACCAATCCATATGCAAAAGAACCTCCTCAGGTTACAGTGAAGCCTCCCGCCATTAGCATTCCACACCCTGGGAAACTCTTACAGAATGACTCAGCTCAACCCCACCCCTCCTGAGTAGATACAAATGACCTACATCTTTTCCACACTGTGACACTGAGAGATCTCTGTCTTTTGGTGCTACACCTCTGAAGATGCCAGCCACAGCTGCTGGCGAAACGTCAGGAACTACAATGCCAAGACCACGGCAATACAGCCCGGAAAACCCCCAACAACCAATGTAAACATACCACCAGAGATATCAAACCTTGAACCATGGAGAATATGCAACTGGTGGAGTGATAACAGTTCTAAGGCCTAGATTGTTTATAACTGTGTCTTGTGATGCTCGGTCCAGGAAACAGGCTTGTTCGGCGGCCTGGTTCTTAATTTGGGTTGATAAATCTGAAGAGCCAGGACCAATCAGAAGATCCAGGAAGTCTTTCTGGGCTTTGTGAAGTTCCTCCTGGTGCTTCTTGACCTGTTATCTATGGAGGATTTCTTTAATCCTAGGGGTGGCACCCAAATTAAGGACAGAAGCAGAACTCTACTGACTGGGCGACCTGATCCACACATGCCTGAGTCCTCCTCAGTGTGGCTCTCCTATAATTTTTTTTATTATTATTTTCACCCTAATCTGCATAGCATGAGACAGTGCTGCAGCTTGGGACTCAGAGGCTGGAGGAGACCCCTCCATCCTCAAACCCTTGTGTGTATAACCACATAGACATTGGTTGCTTGCTTGCTTGCCAGCCTTCCCTTGCATTGTGCATAAAAGCATACAGAACAGGATTGGCAATACAGATGGCACTGCGCCATATGTTGCTCGTCTTTCTGGTGCTAAGCAAGCCTTTTGCAAATTGATCTCTACAAGCTGCTTCCAATGCCAATGCCATTGCCTGGAAAGTGCAGAATTCAAAAAATGTACCCTTGCACAATGTGTACATACCCCTTCAGAAGGGGCCTGTGAGGATCCTCCCTCACTGGCGCCCTCTCCTGATGACCTGCCATCCTACAAGCTCTCCAGGCAAGTGTCCTCCGGCCTCAGATGGGCAGGAAAGGGGATTGCACCACCTTGTTCCTTCTCCTGCCCTGAGAGTAGCAGCCCGCTCCAGCTGTCTCTCCCTCCAAAATCCTCCTCGGCCTTCACAGGAACCTGAATTTAAAGGCCTCCCCTGGCCCCACCTCCCTGGCTCTGGCCCCAGTCGTCACCCTGTCTCCCTGACTGGCCCTGCTCCCAGCCTATCTGATAGGAGGACTGGGTAGACTCTGCAGTCTCCTGGCCCCACCCGCTCCATCCCCACCTGGGGTGTGGCATTTGGTCTGCTCTCTGCCTGGCTCGTCCCTGCTGTTTCTGAACCTTCCCCAGTGGCTCCCTTGGCATCTTGGGGCCTGCGCCTGCCTGACTTGTGCTGATGGCAACCGCCTGTGAGCCTGGATGAAGTGGAGCCATCTGGGCAACTGCAGGAGACAGGTGAGTCTGCTGAGTGGCTGCAGGCTGTTCCCCAGAGTTGTGCCTGGGCATCGGCTGCAACTGGCCTAAGGGTGAGAGAGGCCTGGAGGCCTGGAGGGGCTCCTGCAACTGAGGTACTCCCAGAGGCTGTGCTGCAGGGCCTAAAGGGGGTGCTTGCTGCTGCAGGGCTGGTGGTGAGGGTGGAAAAAAGGCCGGTGTCATCGGACAGGGCCCTTCCCACAAACATAATTATGCTGCACTAGGGCTCAGTCTCTCCCCTTGGGATCTTAGCGGTTGGTTGCAATTATGGAACCATTAGGGAAAACAATTACAGATGCTGCAGCCTGCCGCTGCCAGCCCAGTGCCCACCTGCTTCTGCTGCCATGGTGAAGTAAGAACCAAATTGAAAACAAGAACATTTCAGTGGGGGGGGGGAGTCATTACAGCTTCATTTCCCAAATTTGTTTCTGCTCCCCACTTTCAATGATGTTCAGTTGACCTTTGAAGACTCTGTTAAGAGCCTTGGGGTTATAATTAGACATAGGCATGAACGAGGGAAAAAAATGAACAGGCTGTTCATTGTTCGTTGCCGACGACGAACAGGAACAAATGGACGGAAACGAACATGTCCCATTAACGAACATGTTTGGTGTTCAGTGTTCATCGGTGCCAGAGTGGCCCCTTAGCACTTAGAGAGCCCATATTCACAGGAAATGTGCAGCAGGCTCTCCTCCAGCCATCAACCAAGTTTGGTCAAGATTGCAGTATGGATCTCGGAGTTATACATTCCCAAATTCGACACCCCCAGGAAACTCTCATTCAATACAAATGGAGCCACCAGTTCACTTTGTCCCCGTGCAGTGGACCTGAAGGTGAGCTGCCTCCCCTCTCAGGGATGGGGGGTCTGGCCACTGGCCGGCAGCACCCCCCATGTGCCCGACTGCCAGGCCTCCTGGAGGGTACCTTCCAGAGAGTCAGCAAGGTGGCTGATGTCTGCAGCCGCCAAGCCTGGTGGGCTCCGGGAGGCAGTGGTGGGCCACCTCCCCTTTCAGGGGTGGGGGGTCTGGCCACTGGCTGGTGGCAGCCCCCGTGAGCCCACCCACCAGGCCTCCCAGTCAGAGGCTACTTTTTGCTTCTGCAGCAAGGTGGTTGATGTCTGTGGCCACTGAGCCTGGTGGGCTTGGGGAGGTGGTGACGGGCCACCTCCCCTCTCAGGGGTCTGGGGGGCAGGCTGCTGGCTGGTGGCACCCCCCATATGCCCGTCCGCCAGGCCTACAGGTCAGAGGCTACTTTTCACTCTCTGCAGCACAGTGGGCTGCCTCCAAGATGACCCTCCATCCTGCCTTTGTGGAAAGGATGGAGTTGTGGAACCCATTCTCCTTTCCTCAGAGGGAACAGCAGGTACCACAGTTCCTGAGCTGCCCCTGGTGCCCAAACCCAGCATCTGTGAACCACCTTCCTGCCTTCACAGAAAGGATGTGAATCGTGGTGGGACCCAATCCCCCCAGTCAGAGGGGAGAGCCGGTGCCATGGACAGGACAGGGGGCACTGTGTTGCACTACCATATGCACAACAGCAGCTGAGCTGGCCCTATTGCTAATAGGGACCTGTGCGGCTCAACTACATGTGCAGCTCTTGAGCTGTTGTACAAGTGCCCAAAAGAGGCTGCTGCCAGCATCACCCATCTTCCTGCCTTTGTGTAAAGAAGGGGACGGGCCAGGAGAGGTCACTGGGAAGGGTCAGAGTGGTTCCAGAGAGGGAGAGGAAGAAATGCAGCAGCAGCAGCAGCTGACATCGACCACCTTCCTGCCTTTGCAGAAAGGACGGAGTTGCAGGACCCATTTCCCACAGCTCAGAGAGGACAGCAGGTGCTATGGAAAGGGGGGGGCACCATGCGGTGCAACCATATCTGCAAAAACATTTGAGCTGTTCCTTGTGGCCCAAAGTGGCAGCAGCCGACAGCACCCACCTTCCTGTCTTTGCGGAAAGGAAAGAGTTGCGGGATCCATTCCCCCCTGCTCAGAGGGGACAGCGGTTGCAATGGATAGGGGAACTATGCAGCTCAACTACATGTGCAATAGTTCTTGAGCTGTTGCAAATGTGCCCAATGGAGGTTGCCACCAGCATGTGTGACCCACCTTCCTGCCTTTGCGGAAAAGAGGGGGTGGGGAGGAGAGGTCACCGAAGGCTCGGTGAGGTTCTGGTTTGGAGAAATAGGGAGGACCCTGCTGCATTGGCTGCATACATAAACCTCCTTCCTGCCTTCACAGAAAGGAGGGGATGGACAGGACAGAGGAGGTCATTGGGAAGGGTCAGAGTGGTTCCATCCGGAGAGGGAGAGGTAGAAAGAGTGATGTGGAACTTTTCAGGGAGAGGAGGACAAAGGGTTACCCAGCGGAACAGGATCAAGAAGACCCAAACCTATGAGAGCCATTAGCTGAGAAACCCACTGAGCTTGCCTCTGGACCTTTGCAGCCCCGGGATCTGAGGGGGGCTAGAGCATGACACTAACACTCTCAGATATCTGACCCACTCAGGCACTAATAATTATCTAGGTCAGCCCTCAGCAGAGGTGCCCCCCCCAGCTTGGCCCCCGGCCTTGGAAGCCATGGTGGCACAAAATGCCCATGTCCTGATGATTCCTCCTGAGCCATCAACCTCACCATTCTAAGTGGCACTGTCCCCGACCTCGAGGGAACCACCTCTGCAGGGGCGGCCTGCCTGACCATGCCACTCCCACCTGACCCAAACATGCCAGCCCTCATTCAAGATACCCACAGGACTCAACAGGCAAGGGTATGCAGCGACGGCATGGAGAACCAAAGGGCAAGATGCTTTAGTAGCCTGCGGAAGCCCACGCCCTCCACGATGGATAGGGGCAAGCCATGTAGGGCAATCATCTCTGCCAAGACACAAAGGCCCTCAACCTCACCGTTCTAAGTGGCACTGTCCCCGACCCGAGGGAACAAACTCGGTGAGTGCGGCCTGCCTGAGCATTCCGCTCCCACCAGTATCATACTCGGGGAAAGGATTCTTGCTTGGGGTGGATTCTGGTGACCCTCCCACTGATCCCTGGTCAGAAGAGCTGGTAGCCCTCTTTCTCCCCCCAATGGATGTTTTGCTGGGTGAGAACAGAGACCACAGGCTTGGGTGGTGCCTCTTCAGGTGCCTAGTCAGGACTGTTGACGACAGGGGCTTCGAGTTATTGCCCCTGCACACCAGATCATCACAGGTATGGCACTGCACCACACGGGGGTCATTAAGAAGGGCCTGAAAGTGCCTCCATGTGGAGGCATTGAAACGTGGACCACTAACTGTCCCAGGGGAAGGAGGATGAAGGGTTACAGGCAGCACTGCGGAGCTGACCATGGAAGACGGAGTGAGGGGTGGACTGCAGGCAGGGACACCACCAACAGTTTGGGATGGGGGCGGGAGGAGTGTTTCATAAAACCCCAACCATTCCTCCAGGGATCCCTCACCCTCCTCCTCCTCCTCAAAATGTTGAGAGAGATCCTCTCCCCCCAGTGGAAAGACCTCTTTGGCCTCCTCCACAGTCCCCACAGGTGAATCTGGGTGAGCAGGAGTACTCTCTGCTGCCCCCACCCAGTACTGCTTGCCACAAGGAAACCAGGACTGCCTTTGCACTTCCCCCTCATGACCACCCGTGGCCACCACAACACGAAGACTCATTGTGCCACCAAACTAGAATTAAGGAGGACAGAAAAGGAGAGAACACTGTGATCCTCCCAGAGACCAGACCTGATTTGCAGTAGAGGTAAGTCTTCAGTTCAAAACATCAAATCATACAGAAATGTAGGTGCCCTCCCCTTCCTAATACAAGAGCAGTCCAGAGATTTAAAAAAAAAAGATTACTTTTTTAAAAAAGAATAATATTAATAATAATATTATAATAGCATTTGATTTATATAGCACCCTTCAGGACAACTTAGCCACTCGGAGAGGTTTCCAAAGTATGTTACTATTATCCCCACAACAAAACACCCTGTGAGGTGGGTGGGGCTGAGAGAGCTAGAAGCTGTGACTAACCCAAGGTCACCCAGCTGGCTTCAAGTAGAGGAGTGGGAAATCAAACCCAGTTCTCCAGATTAGAGTCCTGCTGCTCTTAACCACTACACCAAACTGGCTCTCGTTTTGTAAAAGAAGTAAAGCATGCATGACAATATAATTTATTTAGCTTCTGAGCTGACTTGCCTGAGCAACAAATGCTTTACTACACAATACATTTGCCATTTCATTTCTGCTTGTTTTATTTAAATCATTTCAAGATAATTTCAAAGACTACAAAGGAAGTTAATGATGTCTGTTAATTTCAGGAATTAAAACAACAGTTTAGTTGAAGATGTACTGGGGCTGATTTGACAGAGCTGAAAGGAATTGTGCGAAAAGCCTACATGGTTGGAGACTGCTGCTTTCTGACTTCAATTTCCTACAACATAATATATTTAATGCATTTCTCAGATTGTGATATTAAATGTGGCAGTTTTCAAATTCTCAGACTGCTGCATTAAACATAGCAATTTTCAAATTCCAATTTTACTATGTTTTTATTTTGAAAATTGCTGCTTAATGAGCCATGTAATGATTATCCTCAAATATTCGGAGTGGCACAGGGATGCAAAATGCTGTCAGACAGTAAATGGGTGCAGTTTGCCAAAGATTTGTGCAGCAGTCAAATGCTAAGGAGGAAATGAACCAGCAGAGGCCGCTGCTGACACATTGTTGGGAATCACTTCTGTTTAATTCAGTCTTTCTAAGTCCTGTAAGTCTTGAAGTTCAATTCATCAACAATGTTCTAGACCACCTTTGAATTTAAGCTTGGAATAATTTTTGTGTGTTCAGTAAATTTTAGAAAACATATGTTTATAGTTATCCATTGGCTCATAAAGCAAAATTTGGATGAACAATATGAAATTGAACCATATATTTGACCTTCAAATCTTCCTGGGAATTCACATTCCTAGGAGTGAATGTTTGAATGCTGAAATCAGTTTTGGACTGACCTTCAGTATTTGTTTTTTGATACAAAGTATAAGAAGAACAGCATAAAACCTCCACTCACTTTCTTAGAGTTAGCATTTTAATATGGACTAGAGAAGAATCTACAGTAAATCCATAATCACTGCATAAGTATCAAACTAGTGTGAGCTACTCTAGATGTTTGCTTATGGTTGTAAAAAAAAGCTGATGGTACATGTGTTTCTCATACTGCAGTCCTGCAGCTACCCCACTCCATAATAGCCACCCACAGCCACTCCCCATCTGCTTTTCATCTAATTGTTTACACGCGCACAAGCAAGTTACTGTGAAATAAATTATGTTTTTTATGGATCTGGAACAACTTAACTCCCCCCCCCCCATATTTTAAAATGAAGACACATAGGGCTTTTTTTCCAGCTAGAATACAGTGGAACGGAGTTCCGGAACCTCTTGAAAATGGTCGCATGGCTGGTGGCCCCGCCCCCTGATCTCCAAACAGAGGAGTGGGGAATCAAACCCAGTTCTCCAGATTAGAGTCCTGCACTCTTAACCACTACACCAAACACGCAGTCCATCACACCTGCCCTTGATCCTGTATGATACAAAGAAACTTATGCAGGAAAGCCTGTTGAAGAAACTACTGTACAGATGGCATATGATTTGAACCAAGCAAGAAACATTAAGTGATTCAGTGAGAGGGCTAATTCATGTAAACAAGTGTTTTAAGTGCCATGGTGAGTTTGAACGTTGATCACATTCACAGAATTTCACAACATCCCTCCTCACAGGCTGACATGGTGGTACCAGTTCTGTGAAGAACAAGGTTACTGATGGTGCCTTGTTTTCAATCTGCAGTACTTGTGGAAATCAGGGTGACTGGGTATACACCATTTATGTAGGGACATAGATCACATAACTTGAGGATACCCCGTATGTTCCTGAGGTGACACTGTGACAGCAGCTTCAGGTTTGAATCACTAAGTGAGAATTAAACACAGCTTGCTATTCTATACCTCTCTCCATCATGACACTGGCAGTGTCTGTCCTTCTTCAGTTCAGTTTCTGCCTCATCTACTTTGATTCCTCTTCACTTTCAAAGTTGTTAATAATGCATTGTTCTGTAATGTTGGAGTGGAATGGAGCTCTCAAAAAAGCTTTGTTTGATGTCAAACTCTGTTGAAAACATCAATTTTTTTCTAGTAACTGTCATCCGTCTTTCTGACTTCTAAATGAACACCACCAGCAGTTAGCCAAATTCTTGTTTCAGCAGTTGCCAACCTGCTTGGCAAGTGGTCTACAAGTCAAAGTATGAGAAAAAGTGCAGAAGTAAAACTTAACTTATAAAAACCTGTGCTATTTTGTGAACAATCTACATCCAAGCAGTGGCTGCTATAGGGAAGAGAAGAGAGAATGTAACTCTGAGGTTTCGGCATGCTGAGCTTAAAGATTATTATGTTTATCTATACCCCTCAGGTGAATCTACAGGTACATGGGCCCTTTTCTAAAATGCCTAGTCCCACTCACTAGCCTCTCCTTGACTCCTTTAACCTCAGCCTCCCACGATCAGGTATGTGGGTAACATGAGCTTACAATTTTGGTTCCATGCAAGCATCATGCCTCCTCAATTCCCTTACTTGGACCTTGCTGTAATGTTGTTGTATTGTAATCATTTATGCTCTAACTATGGGCATATACTCTAACTGGGCATACACAACACAGATGGAGAGAAACACTAAGGGTTTTTTTTCATTTAACAGAAAATAAAGTATTTAACAGGTAAATGTCTTGTGTGGAATGCTTCATTTTATAAACTGAAACTGGCTCTCATCTTCACCTCCAGAAACTATGAACTTTCCCAATACGAGTCAATACTTTGTAATTGAGCCATTGATTCTGAGATGGAGATTCACTTCCCCTGTTCTCAGACAGTTTACTTTAGTTTATAATAAAGTTTTCAGGACAAGCATGGCAAACCAGCAAGAGAGTTGGGGGCAGGAACACAGGTGAGGACATGGTGACAATGCTAAATATAAGTTCTCAGGAAATCTCAGAAATAACTTAGGGTAGCTCTAGGAATCACTGGAAAGTCTTTGGTAAAACCATACCATTGTTGGCAACATCACTGGGTTTTTTTCCTTCTCGTGGGCAGAGCTTCCACAATAGCAGAAAGCCTATCAGCCCTAACTTATGAGGTTTCAGTGGAACCTGTTACTGCAACCAACAGGATCCTTCCAAAGTTTTAATGTTGCTCTTTCAACACACAGTCTTCTGTCCCCAGAACCTGCACAAGTAAGTTTGGTATTTTGGGCTCTTAACAGGATGCTTATTTGTCTCAGTAAAACAATTTTCTTCCCTAAACCAACCTAAAAGTAGGGGGGGGACCTGCCACTAAACTGCCACTCTTATCTAGAGCCTCAAATTCCCAGTCTGAGATTTCCCCCCTCCCTTTTAAAATGAGGTTTGCTCACCACTTCATGTTTAGTGGAGTTCCATGGGCTCTGAGGCTAAACTCACAAGCATTGGTTCAGAGTCCTGGAGTGAAAGAAGGACTTTTGAGGATGATTACCAAACCTAACTTTGTCTTCACTTACTATGGAACCAAGGGGAGGGGAAGAACCCATTTACTAGATGTAGAATTGCCAAGGCTACCAAGAATTTGCTCTGTACTCGGTGACCAGATAGATGAAAAACCCACTGTTCTCTACTACTTTCTAGTGGGGCAGTGGTGAAAATTTTGTCAGAAAATATTGTAGGCGGAGGGGTAAAGTTGGAAGAGGATATGTTCTGACTGAGGTTTGAGGACTTGGGATTTTGACTGATCTAGTGCTTTTGTAAACCAGGTAAAGTGAAGAGGGGATTTTGGCATTGGCAGGTCCTGGTGCTGCTGACCTAATGCATAACTCACCAGCCCATTTTGCTGGTTTACCACAGCAAGTGTTGTTCCACTGCCAGCCATGCTAGTTAGCCCTTGCCTCCCAATCCGCCAAGGTGAGCTGGCTGCCTGCCCCGTTCACCCATTTTGGATCCAGCCCAGATGGATCTTCCAGAATGGCGCTGACCACGTTGCCAGCCAGGGACATGGACTCCACCTCTTCTGTCTCAGCCACGCCTCCACCTCTTTCTTGCCCTCAGTGCCAACACAGCCCACAAGTGAGTCTGCAAGCTTATTTTATCCTCCATGTATGGATGTGCACGTTTACACACATAGAACACTACAAAAAACAATCTTGATGTGATTGTATGTACAGTTGATATCTCATACTTTGACTTGTAGATGCTGTCCCAGCAAAGTGGGTAGTTTCTCAGACACTGTTGGTGTTACTTGACCTTAGAAGAAGTAGTATCTAGATTGGCAGGCAAAATAAAGGAATTTCTTTCTGACCACTAGAGAGCATCAGAGTTTCAAAGAAGATAAGGAAGTAAAAAGATTGCTGGAAAGGATGATCCAAGCTAGCCCAGTCTCATCAGATCTCAGAAGCTAAGTAGGGTTGTCCTGATTAGTATTGGATGGGAGACCATCAAGGAAATCCTGAGTCAGGCAATGGCAAAGCACCTCTGAACATCTCTTGTTTAGAAAACCTTATGCAGTTGCCATAAGTCTCCATCCTGATTCACCTGCAACTTTATGGCACTTTCCACCACCTCCGAAGAAGAAGTATTTGAGCCTTAAATAGCTCATTTTCTATTAACTTCTCTGGGTACAATAGCAAAAAGGTGCCATAAATTGGCATGAACTTGGTGCAGCTGAATTTTGATGAAACCATGACTTTGGAGGGCACCACAGATTTAAATTAGTTTAGTAGTCATTCCCACTCTCCGGGAATTCCTGTAGTTGTGTTGGGGACCTGGATAATTCATAGGCCTCATTAAGCCAAACTTTCCAGGAATCCTTGGAGAAACTAAAAGGTTATAAATGTATGTTTGTAATGTGGATATGTCCATATCTACATATGGCATTCCCTGGCCTAAATAGCCCAGGCAAGCCTGATCTTGTGAAATCTCAGAAGCTAGGTAGGGTTGGCTTTGGTTAGTAATTGGATGGGAGACCTCCAACAAAGACCAGGGTTGCAGAGGCAGGCAATGGCAAACCACCTCTGTTAGATTCTTGTGATGAAAACCCCTCCAGGGGTCACCATAAGTCATGTATAACTTGACGGTACTCTCTGCCACCACCAAATATGACATATCTTCCATATGCCAACCAACCAAGGAAAAAAATAAACTGAATACAATCTAATTTGAATTCAACAGATAATAATTATTTATATACAAAGTGCAAGTGCTCCAAAGTGCAACTGTATAATAATAAATTACAATAAGTACTGAAATATCTTGTCCGGCATGGCCAGACTCGGCCCCGAAGCCTGGGCTGCCACCCTCCTGCCGGGAGGGCACCATGCCCCGTAACCCCCCGGTGCAGCAGGCGGGGCTGGGGCTCACAACTTGGTGGAGAATGCAGGCAGTAGTCCTGCTGTGAGCCAGCCCCTCCCACATATCCCGATGCCCGTGGGTGGACCAGCTCCAGACCCTTGCTGCGACCCCCCCCCACACTGCAGCTGGAGCCAGCGCATGGGCCCTTGGACCCCTCCCTTGATGCACCCGCGATGGACCTAACCCAGTTCGGGCAATGGCTTGCCGAGCATCAAAGCCAGCTCCTGCAAGAGGTGGCCCAGCAGAACAGGGAGGCACAAGCTATCCTCACTCAGCAGCAAAGGGAGACCCAGGCAGTCCTGGTGCAAGATCTCCACCAAGCTATAGATGCCGGGAGGACACCGGGCAACCCCGGAGGGCGTACCCCCACGGGGGAAGAGACCTTCATCTTTCCACTTGTCTAAGCTGGGCCCCGAAGATGATATAGATGCCTATTTGGACGTGTTTGAGCACACCACAGAGGCAGCACAGTGGTCCCACGACCAATGGGTCTTTATTGTAGGGCCATACCTCACCGGTGAAGCCTTAGTGGCCCTCAAGGCCTTAACCAAGGAAGAGAGTGTGGATTATATGCATAAGATCAACACCCCCCCCCCACCCTGGGAGAGGTAGCCCACGCCCCCTGGCAGCCGCTACCCCAGAAGCGATGGGAGGTGGTGGCCAAGGAGGTCCAGAATATGCTACAGCTAGGGGTCATTGAGCCCTCTCGCAGTGCCTGGTGGAGTCCCATCGTGCTGGTACCCAAACCCGACAGATCTGTCCGCTTCTGCATAGACTACCGCCAGGTAAATGCCATAGCCAAATTTGATGCCTACGCGATGCCAATGGTGGACCTCTTAATAGACCAACTTGGCATGGCTCAGTTCATTTTGGCCTTAGATCTAATGAAGGAGTACTGGCAGGTCCCCAT
Organism: Eublepharis macularius; assembly: GCF_028583425.1. Taxonomy (NCBI): domain Eukaryota; kingdom Metazoa; phylum Chordata; class Lepidosauria; order Squamata; family Eublepharidae; genus Eublepharis; species Eublepharis macularius. The sequence continues at coordinate 76,379,606 of NC_072793.1, forward strand.
GACCCCAGAGGATAAGGAGAAGACGGCCTTCGCGATGCCCCAGGGAATCTACCAGTTAAAATAATGACCTTTGGCCTACACAGGGCAGCGGCAACATTCCAGCGATTGGTTGACCAAGTCCTGGCCCACTGCCAGGTGTTTTTGAGGGCCTATATTGACAACATTGTCATCTTCATTCCCGACTGGCCCTCCCACCTGGAACACCTGACTGAGGTCCTCCGCACCCTGGCAGAAGCTGGCCTGCAGGCTAACCCCGAAAAGAGCTGCATTGGATTCAGGGAGCTCACACACCTGGGTTATCCAGTGGGGTGGGGGTTCCTCCACCCGGTGCCGGACAAAGTGACCACTTTGGAGCAGACCCCCAAACCCCATGAGGCACTTCTTGGGGCCCTACAGTTCTATTTGGCCCACAACCCCTTTACCCTTGTTATCGACCACGCCCCCCTCCTGTGGATGGCCTGTATGAAGGAGCACAACCCCTGCATCTTATGATGGTATCTCTCTCTCCTCCCTTTCAGCTTTACACTCCAACACCGACCTGGTAGCCTACATGTAAATGCAGACTACATGTTCCGGGTGTACGAAGATCAGCCAGACAATGCTTCGCCAACCCCCTGGGGAGGGGTGTGTCTGGCGTGGCTGGACTCGGTCCCGAGGCCCGGGCTGCCACCCTCCCACTGGGAGGGCACTACCTCTGGAACCCTGGTGCAGCCAGTCGTGAGCATGTTGTACTGCCTATGTATAACCATTAGAGATGGGCACGAACAGCAATACGAACGAAAAAAACCCACGAACAGCCCAATCTGCTGTACGTGAACAAGCTGTTCCTGAGGCCCCATTCTAAATGAACAGGTGGTCGTGGCAAGCCTCATTCGTTCCTGTTTGTTAAGCCAGACAGTCTGGCACCTGCAATCAATTCCAATGGCAACTCAGGCAGGGATTGTCTGAACTCTGTCTGATCTCCTGCTGTTGCCCTGGAAACCCCAATCTAAGCCCAATTTAGCTTGATAGGCAGGTCTTCCTTCCAAGTGTGGATTGGAGCTCAAAATTTGTTAAAAGCGGAAAAGACCAGCGAGAAGGGGGGCTCCCAGCTCTGGCTTTCAGGGACAGACAGCTGCTGTTAGGATGAGTGCATTGGAGCTTGAATTTTCTTTGTGTGTGGTGGGATAGGGATCTACCTCTTCAGGTTCCACGGCTGCTGCCAGGGTCTGGGACCAAGCTATTATTTATTATTGGTACCTTTCCTGCTGCCTGCTCAGATAGAGTTTCTGGGAGTGGTGCAGTAGGGATCTTGATGGCCCCCACAAACAACGAACAATGAACATATTCATGACAGGATCATGTTCGTCGGTGTTCTTTGTTCATTGTTCGTGGATGGCAATGAACAACAAACACCATGTTTGTTTGATTTTTCTGTTCATGCTCATGTCTAATAAAAATCCACATAACATTTAATGATATATATCACATTTGATGTGGCGCACGTAGAAAAACATTTCATATAGAGAGGTTTATCAGTTCTTGGATGTACAAAGGAATTGATATTTATGGTTAGAGCACAAACATTACAATGGTCACATGCACAGGGACCATGTGAGAGATGTTGATCCTCAATAACCTCCTTAAAATTAGATTGCATCAGGATGTCTCGTAAGCTGTTATTTCTCCTATACCCCACTGTAGGGGGGGATTCACATCCTGGTACACTGTGCCAATTTTGTCTGATAACTTTGGAAGTTATTGAGGATCAACATCTCCCACATGGTCACTTTGCCCCCCCCCCAAGACTTGAAGAAAACTGAAAACTTACAACAAAAATATGAGGGGTTTATTCCGCCCCCCCAGACAACAGCATTGTCTGAGCAAGCACAGACATGCTCCAGTGCTCTTCCACCACTTACCCTGTCACTGAAACTGCAGAAGGTAGAGGAAGAGAAGTCACTGTTGCTGCTGAAGTGGTAAAGCTGCAAGTGTGTGGGGGAAGAGGAGTTACAGCTTGCCTTATTGTGCCACTGCCATGGTGGCGAAACTGCAGGAAGGCAAGCACATCCAGAAGGAGCCACAGGTCACTGCAGGAGTTGCAGCTTGGCCACATAGGGGAGGAAGAGAACAAGACAACCTCAATGGAAGCTACCACAGCCTGGCAAGTGAATGGGCAGCGCATAGAGGAAGAGTCACAGTTTACAGCCTGGAAGAAGGGCAACAATGTGGGTGGGCACGGGAGGAGTGGGACCTGCCATATCACAAAACCATCAACAGGCATCTTCCTTCTGTCTTGAGGCAGGCCAATCTTGCAAAACCAATGCAACTCCAGACAAAGGGCTGCTGGTTTGGCCACAGAAGGGCTGCCCTAGAAGAACAGTTAATGGAACTGTATGGCTGAAGCATTACAGGCTCAGTCAAGAAGCACTTGCCAGGGCAGCAGCAAACCATGCTCTTGGCATGCCAGGATCGGGGCTGTATTCTAAGTCACTGTGGTGAGCTCCTGCAGCAGCACTCTCAGATTGCAAGGTGGGGAGCACAGCTGGCAGCTGCTGGCCAAGTGTCAGACCACCCAGCACCTGCAGCCTTCACCTTCTCTTCTCCCCACAGTGCTGAAGGGAAGAATTGGATAGGTGAGATTCTGCCCTTCACCAGAACCTCCTAGATGCCCCTTTGGCTCTCCTATACTGAAGGGGCAAATGGGGAGAGGGTTTCAGGTCTCTGCAAAAGGCTGTAGGGGAAATGACCAACTTCGCATCAATTGGGCCCTTTTTAATCCCACTTTTTCTCCATGGTGAAGCTCAAGGCTCCTGAGCTTTTCTTTGCTCATGTGGTCTTCACAACAGCTCAGAGAGCACTGATGAGCACCTCACTGGTGCTCTTTTTCTGGTGATCTTGGTTTTCTTTTTATAGACTAACAGCCTTCTTATGGTTATACCACAATATTTATTCACAGAGTATGTATTTATTCTGCTTGTCCAACACGGATTTTAGTGTGGCATATGTGGTTCTCCCTTTCTCATTTTAGCCTGACATCAATCCTATGAGGTAGCTTAGGTTGGGAGAGAATAGGCAGGTCAAGCATGGAGAGGGACAGGGGAGTGAAAATGTCTATACCCAGCACCATGGTTTGAGCCAGACCAGATGAAGTAACAATACTGCAGGCTGGTTGAAGGAGCTTGGAATACCTCTTGCAATTCTTGTGGGTCCCTACTTGTTAATATATCTAATTCTCAACATGGTCCCATCAGTGGATAATTAAACCCAGAGACTAGAGCCATAGGCAGATAAGACAGATCTTTCTACAAACCAGGAAAAGACAAAAATTTGCAGAATTTTTTTTTAAAAAGCCCCGCTCACTATGATAGAAGCAGCACTAGTAGCTTGAAGAAATGAATGCCCTCAGTGGCTGTTGCTAGGTAACCACAGCGACAACAGTATTTCTAGTCTTCCAGCCTTGGTCTCTGTGAGTAAAAGGTGGGGGAGGAGCCTTTACAGGGTTCTTTTGGCCTTTGAGGGATGCAACTTGCTACCACCTGACTTACATAACTCACACTCAGGCCTAGCTGCTTGCTACTGTTCAACAGCAGCCAGCCCACAAGATCCTGTGTGGTGTAGTGGGTCTAATTCTAGTTTGGGATTAGAACCTGAGAGACCCCAGGTTTGAATCCCCATTCTGCTGTGGAAGTTTACTGGGTGACCTTCGACAGTGACACATTCTTAGCCTAACCTGCCTCACAGGATAATTGTAAGAATAAAATGGGGGAAAGAAGAATGCTGTAAGCTGCTTTGCATCCCCCTTGTGGAGAAAGGTGTGATATAATTAAAGTAAATAAATAATAAATATAGCTGAAGATGGGAAGCAGATAAAAGGTCAGTGGGTGGATTGATGGATGAGAAGTAGACAAGGAAGCAGAGAAACACGAGAATATGGATATAGAGGAAATAATGTGGGGAGGAGGATACAGGGGGAAGTGAGGTGCCTACTACAAGTCTATGTGGGTTTCCCAGCATGCAACTGGCCCAGCAGCTGGCACCACACAAGTGGACTCAGGTCAGATCCATGGCAGGAACTTTACAAAGTTCTCCTAGAAAAAGGCTGCTGGGGGAAGAAAGGAGGGAAACTGAATACAGGTGGGCAGAGGTTGGCTGGTGGGTGTGAAGGAGACAAGAAAACAGGATAAAGTAACAGGCTATGGGGACTTTAAGGGAAGGGAAAGAGGAAATAATGGAGAAGTGGGAAATGAGACCCCCCCACACACAGACAAGTCCTTGCTGTTCTTACACTTGTATAATATATAACGGTGATTTATTAACACACAAACAATGTTTGAAAGAAAATTTGGAGCAATGAAAAATGAAATCATGAAAAAATACAGAATTCTTACAAAAGAAAAGCAAAATCAGCATGGACATCCGGAGGTCAAGGCAGTGGGAATCAGAGTCCTGAAGTCATCCTTAATCCTGTTTAATCACTTGGTAATCACACTAGCCCAAGATACAGTTTTTGTTCACTGGTAGGGCCGTTCTCAGTATCTGCAATCCACCTTCTTAACTCGCCTGAGCACTGGAGAATCTTCTGTACCAATGTTACAATGTAAAGCTCAAATTAATCATGGCATTTCAGTTGTATTCATGAAGCACACTCCCAATATGTCAGGGTCAAAGTCTGAGCATTCACTCTCCAATGCTATAGGCAAGATTCTCTTATTTTATATTAGTAAGAAATTGTGCTTGCCTGAAGCTCTGCTGTTAGGAAGTGCCGTACTGAGATGACCTAGTGGCTGTCTCATATTGTTTCCTGTGGGTCTGGGGATTTAAAAGATCATAGTGCAGGATTTTTCACAAGTTGCATACAAACCTGGTTGGAGCAGACTAGTTCAATTACTTGTTTCTTCTCTCTGCTCTTCCTCTTCTATTTTTCTATTTTTTAAAAAAGCTGTATCAGGGAAGGCAAAAGGAGAAAGGATATTACAAGGGGTACAGTATGCTAAAAAATATTTTACTAGGACATAGTGCTGAATCACTGTAAATTAATGTTTCCATGGCATTTCTGTGGCCACTGATAACCCATAAAGAATATATGGAGATGTGCCATGGCTATTTTCAAAAAGCTGCATTTGTTCCTGGCTTTCTCTACAACCCTTAAACAAAACATATCCATGGTCAGGTGCAAAAACTCAAACATGATCATTCCACTTTTATGAAAGATATCCCATGAGTACCCTAAGATAAAGTTAGTTCATTCTTGGTTATTGTTAGAAGATATTAAAAGTGCAGCGTTCTGTGGCTCAGGCTTGCTAGGGAATATGATTCAGTTAAGTATTTCTCTCATCCCTGCCCTGTATGAACTTCAGATCATTTCCTTTTTATATAGGGTAGGGGAAACAGGACAAAAGTAAGTGCATTATATAACGATGCAGGTAATTTGTATGCGAACACAGTAGGAAGGGAGTTAATTCAATTTCATGTCATTTTAGGTTTTATAATAGATGTAAAGAGTGGTTGGAATACTGTAATATTAAATTCCATGGGAACAATGCTCCTATTGTACTTTTTTTCACAGCAATAACATCACAGTCTAACCCACCATTTTTTTTTACTTTGTGTAATATTTAATTTTAATTTTAATCCTAGGAATAATGGTGGGGGGGGAGGATTTCATGGAATATCTTCGTCCCCTTTCTCCTGCAATCTATTGTAGCCTTCTGTGCCCTCCCTCCACAAGTTGCTTTGGAATGTTGATGGACCCTCAAGTTGTGACAATGGCCCCTTTCACATATCTGTTTTAACCTGGTTGTTATCCATTCCTGTCCTGACTTCATATAAAGTGATGTGGGGTGGGTGGTTTCAAACAGCAATTACATCCATTTATGAACCATGTATGATTCACTGTGGCCAATTCAAACAGTGTCGCTTTTTCTGATGCCAGAAGTGGCTACCCCCCACCTCCCCTGGGCCACAAGGACTTTTTCAGCTTTTTAAAAAATGGCATAAAAATATTGCTATAACATTGTAATGATAGGTGTAGCAGATTCTCTGAATTTATAGCTTTCATTTTTTTAAAAAAAATCCCTTCCCTTGTGGAGATATCAGGAAAAAGGCATCTCTATGCAAGGGGAGGGATTTTTCCAAAAAATGAAAGCTGGGAATTCTGAGAACCTCCCTACCTATCATTATAGTTCTATAGCACTAATTTTTAGCCATTCAAAAAAAAAAACCTCAGAACACACTGAAAATGGCACCCCGCCAGCCAGAAAAACAGCAACTCGGATGGTCCAGCTCCTTGGACCACTTCAGCTCGCCATAACACCAAACCGGAAGTCCGCATTACCGACATTCCAGATGGTGAACTGCAGTGGATTAGAAGCTCATAGAACACTAGAGAATTGAAGAAAATAATTTTTTAAAAACCTGGCTGAACTCCACATTGCAAACGGGACACAAGTGACTTTGTTTGAAAGGCAAAAAAACCCAAAACTGTTAGTACCTGACAACCAAACAGATTGTGTCTGAAACCATAAAAATCCAGTACCAACCAGTAGCCAAAATAGTTTACAAAGGCTGAAAAAGGCAAGAGATGGGCTACAGAAAGGAAAGGGAATCAGCAGAAATTGTGTTCTCCAGCAGCTTTCACAGACAATCTGGCACAAAGGAGTGGGGTGGGTAATTTCTGCCCTCTCTCTTCAAGCTGCACTTCCCTTAGGCTAAATCTCACTCTACAGAGCCCCTTCTCAGGGAAAACTCAAGGGTTTGCACATTGCCGGCACCAGGGTTTCTGGTGCCCACGGCGATCCCCATGTGTCCGTGCGCAGTGTGTGTGTCTACGAACTGTGTGATGACATCATCACGTGATGACCAGGCCCACTGGCCGGCGGGTGGCTAGGGTGGCACATGGAGGCTGCCCGTGTTCCGCATGCTGCCCCAGCTGCCTACCGTGCCTGGCCCGTGGCTGCTGCGCCTGACTGAGGGGGTGTGGTGGCGGCAGCAGCAGCACAGGGCTGGCTGGCTTTAGCAGCCACGGGCCAGGCACGCCAGCTCCGTGGTGTGTGCCTCCACCCCCGGCACCCCCTCCGGTGCCCCCTCCAGCGCCCCAGTGCCCGCGGCACCCGCCTCACCACCTCAATGGTGGTGCCGGCCCTGGGTCTCTATAGCAAAGTGAGAAGGGGACAGATCTGTCCTTCATTTGTAAGTTCCAACTCACTTTCTCTTTTAAAGCACAGATTTCTCTGCCACTAACTAGAATGAGGTTTACATTATTTTATTTGCTACTAATTTGTATTTTGATTGTTTTTATTGATTAAGTAGTTTTTAGATTATGTATTACTTTGTTTATTGCTTTGAGAGCCAATTCATGAGAACTGCTGAGGTAAATCAAATCAATAAATCAATAGAAAATGCACACAGTTGAGGCAGTCGGTAATGTGATCTTGTTACTACCTGATGACTCCACTGATGGTACTGGAAATTCTATCCAAGAATAGGACTAGATGTGATGAAATATCATGACATCCAACATGACTGTGATTCTATAACACAAATTCACACATTCATGTTTACCGCATGGTAGCTAGATTTATCATGTGGTTACGTGGTTGTGTGAAATATATCTGTGAATACTACCGAACAGTGAAACCATATTGCATTTCTCTTATCTTAAATCACTCCATTATGGACATTACTGCACTACTTGTTTCTCTGTTCCTGCATCTCACATTATTGGTTAAAGAAACACAGAGAATAATGATGCTTTGATATGGTATAAGTACATTATTTCAAACTAGCAAGAAAGCCCGTTGTGGGGGGAAAATACAACGGGCTCTAGAAAGGGCAGGGCAGGCGGGCCAGGCATTGCCACCTCTGCCATGCCTCAATCTGGTCAGGGGGAGGGCAGGGTGGCCAGGCCTGGCATTGCCTCCTCTCCAGCACCCGAATGAGGGGGAGGCAGAATGGCTGGGCCAGGTATTGCCACCTCACCAGCACCCCAATCGGGGCAGGGGGAGGTCAGGACATCTGGGCATGGCATTTCCCCCTCCCCAGCACTCTGATTGGGGGGGGGAGGCAGGGTGGCCAAGCCAGGTATTGCCACCTCACCAACCCCGATTGTGGCAGGGAGAGGGCAGGGCAGCCTGGCATGGTATTGTCCCCTCCCCAGCGCCTGTTGGAGCCGGATGGGCAACTGCAGGGGGAGTGCTGAGGGGCAGTGCCAGGCACCCTGGTGAGCTTGTGTGCCCAGCAGCCACTCATTTCCGCCCCTGAAGCTGGCATCCCTACTTCCTAACCTCAAAGTGGTGGCTGGTGATCTCCTGGAATTACAACTGGTCTCCAGCTGACAGAGATCTCTTCCCCTGGAGGAGAGGGCTGCTTTGGAGAGTGGACTCCAAGGCCACCCTAGCCAGGTGCCACCCCCCCCCCACACCCGATCCCCCAGAATAAGACCACTTCATACTACTGTGTAGTAGTGCAGTTCACAGCACTAAGAAGTGGTTTTATGAATGGTTACCTATGAATGATACCGATGGATTTTTAACTATTGTGTACTCCTTGACAAAGATTGTAGGAAACGGGGCACATTAGGATCTGGATAACCCGTCAGAGGACTACCTTTGGATTTTTTACAGCCAATATGAAATAATAACAAGAAACAATATACAACAGGAGATTGGTTTTGTTTTGCTGGAGCTCTCCACTCATTGTTGGACTGTTGTATACAAGGACCTGTGAAAAAAGAATATGCCGAGTTGTTACAATGCACTTGCACTTTAACAATATACATGTGCAATGAATTTTTGTAGCAGTTTGTAGCACCAGCACTTTATCAATTTATAGTACCTGTAGTTTAGCAACTTTATTAATGGTATTGTACATGTGAAGTGTAGTATTTGTTTTATGAATTGCTATTTTAGAATTGTGTTTTACTGTGTAATATATTTTATGTATTAAATACACTGGTTCCATTGTTGTCAGACACATCACGTGGTTTTTTGCCCTCTTGCCTTGAGTAGCCGAGAGGCAGCCAAGTGAGGTGGGCGCCTGCCTGCCTGCCTGCCTGGCTGGCTGGCTGGCAGCTACAGTGGCGTGGCTTCTGCCCTGCTCAGCTTTGGGGCTGCCTGGGAGTGCTTCTTGGTGCGCCTCAAGCCTCTGAGCTGTGGCTCCCCCTGCACTGAGCCAGAGGCTTGAGCACCCAACATAGCTCCCTCCCCAGCGCCAGATTGGGCTGTGGAGGGCGGTGAGCACAGCCGGGAGTGACTCCCCCTTATCCCATCTAGGGGTGCACTCATGCACCTGCTCTGTAGAATCCCTGTGAGTCATTTGAAAGACGCTAAGGGAATTATGTAGTAGGATGGAAATGCATCATGGAGTTGCCATTTTCATCAGCAGTTACACAACCTTTTGCTACAGTCTCATAATAAATGTTACTATTTGATAAACATTCGTTTATTTCAATATTTATATACTAATTTATCTACCTTTAAAGAGATTAACAAAATCTCAAACATAAAAAGTAAGACCACCATTACAGAAATCAGCAAAGCAATTGTGTGAATATTATGTCACAAGAGTGATCATTATTATTACTTACATTTTCACACTGTCACCTAAGGAGGTCAGAGCGTACTGCACAAAACAATCCTGTGAAGTACGTACTGGAATAGATCCTGCCCCTATCCTACCATTGCAGTGAGCAAAGACTGAGGACTCTCTCCATCCTGGAATAAATGGAATAAATATTATTCTTTAAGGTATCACTGGATTTCTGTTTTGTCCAAACTAAGGAGCCTTCTTCCAACTTAAGTGGCTCTTCCATTAGAGGAAGAACCTCTCACACTGGAGGAAGGCTCCTTGCAGGATGATCTAAGTCACACAGTGAGTTTCATGGTTGACAAGGATTTGTACTTGGATCTTTCTGGTCCTTGTCCAACACTCTAGCCAGTACATTATGCTGTTTGAAAGGATCTCAATTTGCTTCCATATCCTGCAGCATTTCACTAAAGGATATTAAAAACATATAAATCACAATGGCATAAAATGCTACTTTTAATTTTACCACACATGCAACACATTTAACAAGGACCCTATCACAAGTCTGCATTTATGGACGGGTCAATAAAAATCAGTTGGACAGTAACTGATAGCCCTACATCCTTATTGTGTTTAAATTATGCAATTATCAGGGCTGGCCTCTGGGTTGCTGTTAAAATGTACATAGTAAATGGAGAAGCTGCATGTCATCTTGCTTTGTCTCTTCTTGAAGGGAGAGAAAAATGTTCAAACAAATGAATTCTGTCACTCCAGTTATTCCCCCCTTCCTCAAAAGAGAAAATAATGATCTTAGCCAGTCTCTTATTCTCTGTATTAAAAGTAATTCAGTTACACTTCTACTAATCTGTATGTCTTCGTTCCCTGCCTGTATTAGAAATTAAGAGAATTTATTAATCAAAGAAGTGACGCCAGCTGGCACAGAGCCTCAGCTAAAGGAGGTCCAGATCACCATGTTCAGGCTGAAAAGGACTAGTCCCTTGGCTGAAGGGATTTTAAAGATTCCTGATTTATGGTATGATGCAGATACTTTCATAAGTTTAATATTTTATGTGAACTATAGCTTTGAGAACATATAATATCGTGAAGAAAGAAAAGCAAGAGTTCAATTTTGCGGGTGCAAGACTGAAATATAACAGACATCCAAATCTTTCAGATTTATTAACTAACTAATAGTGTGGAAAATTTTGTACATATGTAAAGAAACATAAAATAATCACAGGTTCAGTCCACAGGAAGGTGAAGCAAAATATTTTTAAAAGATTTTTTTTTAAGTCCAAACTTTAGGATGAGAAATTCAAAATTATCATTTGCTAATAGCTGCAACTATTTATTGATCTATCTTGATATTTATGCAGATCTCTGGATTTTTTTTGTTCCATGTGACCTCCTACAAAATTATGTTAAATCATTTATTCCTCCCCCCTCCCCCACAAATACTTTCTAGGTTGCCCCAATATAGGCAAGTGTTCATTTGGCATTGGCTGTGCAAGAGGCAGCCATGGTTAGGGTAATGAGACAATCAGTACAAAGAACACTGGGCATAAACATGGTCATAACAATTGTCCCATTAGTTTGGTTTTCAGGCTCAATAGGACAAAACAACAACTGGTCAAGCAGAAGAGCTACAGTGAAACAGCCTGCAGCAAGTCATGTTTTCCAGGATGATGAATTCTCTCTCAGCATCAAGAACAGCAAGACTTGTCATAAAGATACTGAATTTTCAACACATATGTGCAAAATGGTAAAGAAAACCTATTGCTGTTTTTCTTTCCTGAACTGTGGGGAGCTCGGGGGACTTTTGTGGAGTGTCAATTTCTTTAGGTTAGTCCAAAATTGAGTGCACAGGTAATGGGGCTGTAAGAAAAGGAAATGATTATGTGTTTGGTTGTCTGCTCTAGTGACCTAGTACAGGGAGGAAAGGAAAGATGAGCACTCTTGAATTGATCCATTTCTTTCCACTGTAGTGTTTCTACTTTTGTTTTCTTAATTAAACTGAAATTATTAATACTTTGTGTCACAAGATTTTGATGAATAGGCAATGCAATTAACTCTTTTGCTGTTTCTTTGCAGTGTATGAAAATTACAGAGTTTCTACTAAAATAAGTGGCTTCACAGATAGAAGAGGAAAGTGTAATTTTGTGCTGGATGGTTTTTTGTCCATGAAGGATCACAACAGGCTGATGTGGTATGGGAAAGGTGGAGGGAAATTCTACTTCTGTGAGTCATTTGCTCTCATGGTTTGTAGGGTCTAGCCCATTTGATGCCTTTGAATTCATAATTATCATTCCATGTCTTGTATACATAAACAAATACCTGGTGATCCTTAAAAATTCTCATCCCTTAGAAAAGAAGTGCTTATTATAACCCAAACCACCCTTAAATTCTTCAAGCAGAACTCACAAAATGAGTCTATTTGACACTAAGAAGTTAATATGAAATCCTCCCCGCTCATCAGCCATTACACACACTGCTGTCCAAAAGTAATGTAATATTCTTTATGCATCAAAAGGCCAAAGCCAGTATAATAAATGTGTATAATCCTCTGGAGTTAAGGAATTTGTTCAGTCATGACTTGGGTGCCTAAAGCAAAAGATATCTCTATAAAAGGAAAACGCTGTAATTATTCACTTAGCATTAAAAAAAATCAAGGATGTAGCTCAAGCCTAAACCACTGTAGTAGGTAATGACAAACTGAACTGAATCTGGGGCATGTGTAGAAAAACTTGGCAAAGTTTTCTACTGTTATGTTGCACATTTTTTGTGAGATATCAACAGCATTGCCAAGATCCCAAAGCCAAAGCTACATCAGCTTTCTTTTCATTTCTATTTTAGTTGGGTGTGCATTGACCCTTAGAAGAACATAACTCTCTTAAATTGGCTATTCTGGTCCTTCCTGTGTACAGACTGTTTTTAACAATATGGGCTGACAAACCATGGATTAGTTACAGAACTGTGATGCTTTCAAAGCACTTTGGTGGTAGTCCTTTGCCGAGGTATATGTTTTTAGGGCCAGTGATGTTAATTAGGGATGTCCAAGCCACAAAGAAATATAATACTGCAGGCTTGTTGAAACTCTCTCCCTTAAAATTCCCCATATAATCTATTCAATGAAGATAGTTTCAGGTGGGTAACCATGTTGATCTGCAGTAGAAGAGCAAGCTTTGGGTCCAGTAACACCTTAAAGACCAACTAGTTTTCTAAGGTATGAGCTTTTGAGAGTCAAAGCTCCTTTTAATTAGTCTTTAAGGTGCTACTAGACCCAAATCTTGCTCTTCTATTCAGTGAGGAATCTTTTGGCACAACTCAGTGGAAGCTCAGGAATGTATGAAGCCTGCTGAGAAATGTCTAGTCATATAAGAACTCTTTCTTGCTTCACTGAAATATCACAGGGTTTTTTACCCAGGTTAACAGCAGTGAATAATATAGATCATTTAACATAATAACATAATATTTTTGGAAATCTCTAAATAATACATTCACTTTAAAATACAGATAGTACACAGATCATATTCAATCTAGAAATTACAAGTAATTGTTCTCATGAGAAAAACATATTTTGATTACTGGACAATGCACGCCAGTGGTCATTATGTCAAATTGTTGCCTTTAATATTAGCAACAGAGACAAGCTGATAGGTGCACAGTAATGGTAGAACATAAAACCAATCTTATTAAAAGCCTTTGGAGACAAAGGAAGGTCTAAGCTAAATAAATAAATAAATTCATTTCCCCATTCATTTGCCCATAATAGTATTACCTGCCACATGTGTCACAGTTATGGTCAGCAATATAGGGGAAGAGTCTTAACTAGAAAATCATGGAGAATGCTTCAGGGCTGGCCTTGTCTCTCATTTGGCCTTGTCTCCTTTCTGGTGGTGGAGATTGCCGTCAAGTCATAGCTGACTCATGGCAACTCATGGTGGAGTTTTCATAGCAAGAGACTAACAGAGGTTGTTTGCCATTGCTTGCCTCTGCAGCCCTGGTCTTTGTTGAAGGTCTCCCATCCAATTACTAACCAAGGCCAATCCTGCTTAGCTTCTGAGATAAGATGAGATCAGGCTCACCTGGGCTTTCCAGGTCAAGGTGTCATTCATCTAAATGTAACCAAATAACCAGAGACCCTGAATAGAACAGCCTTGGAGAGGGACAAGGGGGGGAAAAGACTAATACGGCCTCTGGTAGATAAGATTATAATAGTGTTGTTGTTATTGTTGTTGTTGTTTAATAATAGAATCATAGAATTATAAGGTTGGAAGGTACCTCTTGGGTCATCTAGTCCAACCCCCTGCACATGCAGGAAATTCACAACTACCTCCCCTCCCACACACACACAACATTAATTATTATCAATAGATGTAATATATAGGTATACTATATACCTATTGGGCCCAGATGCAAGAAGCATCTGAGAATGTCAAAAACATCCAACTAAATACAGAAATAAGATATAGTTCAGAGATGGGGTACATTTGTTTGGGCCCAACAGATAGTCATGTGTATGAGAAACTTTATATATCCTTTGTTATGACTAAAGTAATGTTTAAAACACACGATACGTTTTCTTTCTCAATCATACATTTTACTTCCAGTATTTGCTACTAAAGGGATATAACATTAACAGTGGATACTTTGAATTGCATTTATGAAATATAAGTCAAAATAAACATACAATCAGATCATGCTCTGTTTGAGGAATTTTTAAATTCAAATAAACATCAAATTCATGAGATGCATTGATACATTCAGTGTACAACAATATACCAAGCTAATTTCTTTAAATGTAAATCAAGTCTATGAAAATAACAGCAAAGTAACTCATGGCATTTTCCATTATTTCCTTTGTGTCTGATGTTTTCTGGCCAAAAAGCTCTATTCTAGAACATTTTTTACAAACCTCTTCCAAATACTCATTAAAAGAATGGAAATATTTGAAAGTTAATGTGAGCTTTGAACCATGCAAATAAAAAATGCAATGAAAAACCCGCCATCATGTCTATGGTTAATGATGTTAAATGTTTTAGTGGAATCTCTGTGCCAGCCCATCCATTTTTCTCTGTTTAATTTGGTTCAGCCTTAGCTGAGCAGACAATTGTTCATTACAATGTTAGACTGCAAACTGATTCAGGGTAATTTCCTACTGAGTGGGAAACTGAGTGTAGAAATGACTTCAGACGGCAACCATTTGAACATGCTGGTCCTCTACAATGGTGGCTGTCCTAAAACTGCCACAGGCCTTTCGTAGTCCTCACCCAGAATTTTCTGGCTTGTTTTATGTTCAGTATAAAACCTGAACCCAGAGTGGTGTCTGTTGATATAGTATAATTAGGGCTGCCAACTTTTTTTTAGTATGTTGCAGCTGCTAAACCATGAGAAATCTAAGTGGTAAAGTGTTCCTCATCATGGCCACCTACACACCTGGAATTTTTCCTTGTCCTACATCCATAAAGATACTGGATCCTTGCCAAAAAAACCCAACCCTAAATGATGTCCTTTGGGGTGGTCATACCCCCAGCATTGTGTAAACACATCAGCATAGATGACAGCACCAGAAAAGGTATGACTTTGCATTTGTACCTTCCATCCAAATCAAAATCCTTTTAAGAATCCCACTGGTTGTAATCTGGCAGCCAGCAGAGTCTGTATGGAAAATGAGAAGAGTTTCAGCAGGCTATAAGTAGTCTGCAAAATATCTGCATATTCATGATGTGAATAATGAATGGATTAAGAAGTTGCAAATTTCTTCTGAACCATGAAGCTCATTGGGTGGTCTTGAGCAAATTGCTATCATTCAGTCTAACCAACCTTGTCATTAGGGTAAAAGAATGCATTGTTAAACACTGTATGTAGGAAAGAAATTGTAGTAAATAAATCAGAATAACTTTAAGTGGCCAAGAAAAGCCTAAACCTCACAATGTCAAATAAGACACAGGCATTTGCATTCTGTAATTTAAAGATGTCTGTCCAAAACACAGAACAAAACCACGAACCACTAAATAACAGAAACTACAACCACTGAAGGCAAATTTTCTATCTATCTGTCTATCTATAAAACAAACTCTGGTGACTTGTTTCCAGCCGTAAAAATAGCTTATTTTCAGCAGAAGATCAACATCACAAACATACAAAATGGTTTCTGAACAGTTGTGAAGGATAGGAAGGAAATAAGAAATATCTTGTTGCACAATATGTTGTTAAAAAAACGAAAAACATCTGCCAATCAACTTGATAGCACCAAGCACAATAACAAGGGAGGCAGCACTTAGTGTGGGAACCTATGACGTATATTGTTGGATCCTGTGGATCTGTTCTACTAATGTCAAGGAGGCAGAGAGGGGAGCTGTTGTTGAAGGAACACTTTGCCAGCCACACACAATCTGAGTTGTTTCCCCCCCTCCCTTTTCATCTACAAATATAAGTGCCAGAGACCCAAGCCCTTGGCATGAATAAAAGAGTTCTTGGCCCATAGCTCACAGCTAAAGATGGGCATGAACCGGAAAAAAACCAAACCACGTGGTTTGTGGTTCGTCAAATTTCACGAACCATGAACCACGATCTTTCACAAACCTGCCCCTGGTTCGCAAACCAGTTTGTTCGGTTTGTGAAAACGTCACATCCAGGTCAGAAAAAATCATCACTTCCGGGTCAGCAGAAGGTCACTTTCGAGACAGGAGAAGTTCACTTCCGGCTCAGCAGAAGGTCTGCAGGAAGTCCATCCCCTGTTGCCTAGGAAACTGATTGATTGGCACCAAGCTGTCTGCAGTGACGAACCAAAAAATGAGCCAAACAAACCAGCCTAAAAGTTTGTGGACGTTCGTCAGAAATGGGACCTGACGAACCATGTTTTGTGAACCACAAACAGACCTGGTTCGTGCTTAATTTTGGTTCGTATTTTGGTTTGTGCCCATCTCTACTCACAACCTCTGACTTCAACAAGCCAACCACTGTATCCAGGACTAGCCCAACTCTAAAATACTGTTTGGTTTGTTTATTCGTTTACTTATGTTGTGTACATTTCTATTGTGTTTTTTCTATTGTTAGACATTTTGGGTTCCTTCAGGGAGAAAAGTAGGATAAAAATATTTAAATAAATGGTGGTGCTTTCTCCCATTGCGAGGAACTTTCCCCTGATAAAGGAGGCTTTTCTACCAGCACCAGAGGAAAACACTGCTATTAGTGAAATAGGTGGAATCTGATCCATTAGCAAGTTGTTAGTGTTTTGAAAACTGAATGAGCAGTAGCAGGTCAGTCAGGGATTAGAATGAAGAACTAGATAAGAAATGACAAGTTGGTCAGAAAGTAAAACTATGCAATTCTGTCTTCACTCCTCAAATTTTGTCAATTTAAAATAAATGGGAACATTGTACTCTGAAGTTGTCTGATCCCCCACCCCGCACCCCACTTCTCACCCATTGCTTCCAAGTTGCACCAGAAATGGCATAATTGCAGGAGGCTGCAGGCGTGTCTGTAAATGCACACAGGTGAGTAACTGTCATCTCTGTGCCCCCCTAGACATGACTGGGGGCGGTACTTGGCAAACCTGACTCTGATGCTAGGATCTCAATCAACATGCTGCTTTATAAATCAGAGAATCCTGGCCTTGAAAAAAGTACACATCCACTTTTGCAAATAAATGCACCAAACTATCAGTGTCATTTTTAAAACAACACAAAAAATACACACATGCACAGAGGGAAGGTTCTGCATATTCCTTAATTGTATCAAGATTATCTATATATAATTTATATACGATCAGTAATATTCTGTATCAAGCACTAATAACAAACATCAAAACTTGCAATCGGTTCTCACAACACAGCCCTATATAAAAAGTGTTTTAATTGATGTCTTATTTTACTAGCAAATATAAATTGACCCATTAAAAATTTATGTCCTTTAAGAAAATTTCCAGTATTGTGTTCAGCAGCATAGCAAGCTGTGATACCATATACAATAGGAGTCAATTTCTACAGCAGCATGATGTATGATGTTTACAGTAGTATGAACAAGAAATGAATTAATAAAGGAGTCTAGGGGGTTGGATTTTAAAATTTAACAGAAAGGAAATTTTCTATACAGCTTTGCATTGCAAAGTAAAGTACAGCAGATGCTCTAAGAACTATCAGTATTGTTACAGCATATGCAAAAGCATACGTGGCTATCCAATACCACATTGACCATTTTGTCTGATTGTAATTGCGTGAAAACTAATATAATAGTACATCACCATAAAACTGAATTAGTATCATGGTAAATCACAGGCACTTCCAGGTGCATGTATTGGTGATTAGACTAATTTTTGCTGCCTATAATGGTTGCAATTTTTAAAGTCTCATTCTTAGAACCCAACTGTGCATAATCTCCTAGTAAGAACTAAGGTAATAGACTTCAGTCAATTAAAAATTTAAGCAGCTCTCTTATTTAATGCAAACCATCTGGTACATGATAATGCATGCAATGCATCTGAATATAAAATGGTTCAAATTCTGTAAATGTATTAGAACTTTAGTTACTTAAGCTAAAACTGCATTGTGTATTCTGTGAGAGAACAATAGCTAGGGGTGCTTTGAAAGTTTAATCCAAAAGAGGGCATTTTATGGGGACACTGAAAATTGCCACCTTCCCAGTGCCTACTCTTTATCTGTTTCAAGTTCATTTAGAGACCTAGTGACTTTTTGTGCCAGTTTGGAGCACATCTGCAGATCCTAGCTGACTTATCCATAGAATCATAGAGTTGGAAGGGGCATTACAGACCAACAACTTCCTTCCCAATGCAGGAACAGCCTAAAGGATCCCTGACAAGTATCTATCCCACCACTCCTTGAAGACTGCCAAGACCCACCACATCCCCAGGAACCTAATTCCACTGATGGATTGCTCTTAACATAAAGACATTTTTCGAATGTCCAGCTGGCACTTTCCCTCCTGTATTTTAAACCCATTGTTTTGAGTCCTGTCCTCTGTTCTCAACAGGAACATCTCCCTTCCATCCCCTAAGTGACAGCATTTAAATAATTAAAGAGAGCAATCATGTCTTCCCTCAACCTCTTCTTCTTCAAACTGTACATTCCCAAGTCTCTCAATCTTTCCTCATAGGGCTTGGTCTCCAGGCCCCTGATCATCCTGGTTGCTCTCCTCTGCACCGACTCCAACTTGTCCACATCTTTTTGGAAATGAGGCCTCCAGAACTGCACACAATATCCCAGGTGGGGCTTGAACAACATGGTATATAGTGGGACAATGACATCTTGTGATTTGGATGTTATGCCTTTGTTGATATACTCCAAGATTGCATTCACCTTCTTTGCTGCTGTGTCACACTGACTGCTTGTATTTAGCTTCCCATCCACCCATATCCCAAGATCTTGTTCACACATACTTCTATCCAGAACTGTATCTCTCATCCAGTATGCATGCTTTGAATTTTTGATACCCGGGTGGAGAACCTGGCATTTATTCATGTTAAATCACATCTTGTTCAAATCTGCTCACTTTCCCAGTGTGTTCAGATCTTGTTGAATTTTGTCATGATCACTTCTGACAAGGCCAGTGACTCAGACCTGGAGGACTCAGAGGAAGAGCCTGAGTACCATCAGGACCAGGATGGACCTGATGTTGCAGAGGTACCAGTTGACCATATGCCAAAGATCACACTGCCAGGGCCTGCAAATGAATCCTTGCTGTCTGCAAGCAAGCCACCTACCTCAGAGACCACCACTGGGGCCCCATCAGGCAGAACATGAACCAGGGCTAATGGTCCCTCCTGATCATCTCCCTCTCCAGGGGAGTGACAGTAGCAAAAGAGCCTGCAGAAGTAGCATAGGCAAAGGGCAAGGCTGGCAACATGCCATTGCCCTGTAGACTCAGGTCAGGACTCTGATGGTGGAGCTTCCTTGCAGAACCATGGCCAGAGCAGAGTAGAGCCTCCTGAACCTCCACGCCTGCTGGTAAATGCCTCTAAGCCACATCACCACTCAGCCTAATTAGGCTGAGGCTTGGCAGACCTTCAGTGGTGGATTAACTGGTTCACTTTGTACTAGCTATGTGGTCCAACTCCAAGTGCCCTTACAGATCAGCAGGCTAGGTAACCAACACCTGAGAAGATCATCTGACCAGGCACAGAATGAACTCTATCCTTATCTTCAAAGGTGTTTACTAGCCCTCCTTAGATTGGTGTTATCTGCAAATTTAATGACCCACCTTTTGACCCACCGCTTCATCAATGTGGAGATACATGAGGCTCCCTTACCGTGGCTGGTCTCTTTTCTCCATGGTCAGGGAAAGAGGGTGATGCTTGGAGAGTGGATATTGCTTAGTACCTGCTAGTATGAGGTGTTCCTCAAGGGGTGATTATCTCCCCAATGCTATTTAACATCTATATGCAACCCCCTTGCCCAGTTGGCCTGAAGCTTTGGACTAGATTGTCATCAGTATGCCTATGTCACTCAGTTGTATCTGTTGATGGATGGATGGCTGGATGCCACCCTGGATATTCTAGCCAGGGCTTTGAACACTGTGACTGTGTGGATGAAGCAGAGTCAACTGAAGCTGAACCCTACAAAGACAGAGGTCCTGTACCTGGGTTGTGGATTGTTGGGTTCAGGAATCCAGCTCTCAGCCTTAAAGCCAAGCTACAAGAGACAAATTATACAAGGAGAGAAGGGAGTCACAATGTTAGCTGGGAAGCTGAGTTTTAAAAGAGATTGGAAGGCTTTGTCAATTTCCCCTTTTTACAGAGCCAGGGAGATTGCTGCTGAGAGGGTTTGTTAATTTCCTCTTTGCCTCCTGAAGGCTCTGTCAGTTTCATTTCCCCTTCTAAGAGGTGAAGAGGAAATAAACAAACCCTTTGAGCAGCAATCTCCCTGGCTCTGTAGAGAGGGAAAATTGACAAAGCCTTTTGATCTCTTTTAAAACTCAGCTTCCCGGCTAACACTGCAACTCCCTTCACATGCTCCTCCTTGTATAATTCCTCTCTTGTAGCTTAGCTCTTAGACAGGGTGCCTTTGATGCCTGCATTGACGGTGAGGAGCCTGAGTGTGACTATGGATGCCTCCTTGGTTAGATTTTTATACCTCCTCTTCCTTGAATGAGGCCCAGAGAGGTTTACATTAATTGAAAACAATTAAAAACAATTAAACATTTAAAAAAACAATAAATATTATATGTTAAAACCAAAAGCATAACACTGCAATTAAGTGGTTCCAGAAAAAGAGCCAGTGCTAAAAACAGCAACCAGGGGCAAAGATTCCATATTAATCGTGGATGGTTAAAGGACTACTGAAATAGTTCCACCTTACAGGCTCTGTGAAACTTAGATAGGTCTCTTAGGGTGTTGTTGGACAGAGCATTCCAGCAGATAGGCACCAAAGAAAAAGCCCTTGACCTGGTGGAAGAGAGATGAGCCACTCAGGGGCTGGTCACCAGCCCCTGGTGTGAAATGAAGATAATAAGCTGTGAAATGAAGAACTCAGAAGATAATAAGCTGTGAAATAAAGAACTCAGACTTCATATCAGGAGAATATCAGGAGAACCACTCCTTCAGGTATGATGGCCCCAGACCTTGTAGGCTTTAAAGGTTAAAACCAGCAACTTGAATTTGATCCAGAATCCAATTGGAAGCCAGTGCAGCTGTCATAAAATATGCTGCATATGGGCAGACCACAATTAATTGGTCAAGAGCCCAGAAGCTGCATTCTAGACAGCCTGCAGTTTCCAGAGTATCTTCAAGGACAGCCCTGTGCAGACCAAATTACAGTAGTCCAACCTGAAGGTGACCATGGTATGAATCATTTTGTCCAGCTCCAAACAAGACAGGTAGGGGGCCAGCTGGTGAGCCTGGTGAAGATGGTAGAATGCCAGCCTTGCCATTGTGGACATTTGTGTATCCAAGAAAAGCAAAGTATCCAACCAAACCTCCAGACTCTTCACGGAATCCACTAACAATAACTGGACCCTTTCAAGAGCAGATAGCAGCAGTTCCTGCAGAGGCCCATTAAGTTTCACCCAGCATTGACTCAACCATCTGACCATGGCATCCAGGCCAGGTCTGAGAAAGCTGCCTCAGGCTGCTTATTCAGCGGAAGAAAGAGTTGGGTATTATCAGCATATTGATGGCACCCAATGCAATACTTATTGACGAATTCCGCCAGAGGGCGCATATAAATATTAAACAACAATGGGGACAAGATTGCACCTTGTGGAGTGACCACTTGGAGGACTTTTTGTCTCCAATGGCAATCCTCTGAGAGCATCCCTGGAGGAATGAGGAAAACCATGCTAAGGCCGTACCTTGAACCCCCAGCAAGGCCAGGTGGTTGACCAGGATCAAATGATCCACTGTCAAAAGTGGCTGATAATATCAGCAACGCTGAACTGCTTTTACTAATTGAAGGAGGAGGTCGTCAACCAGGACTACAAGCACTATCTCAGTCCCTAACCCAGGCCTGAAGCCAGACTGAAAAGGGTCATATGCAGAAGTCTCATCCGAGAAGGCTTGGAGCTGTTTAGCAATTTTTTTCTCAATTATCTTTCTCAAGAATGGCAAAGTTGATACTGGGTGGAAACAACCCTGAGTGAAGGACAAATTAATAATTTCCCTCTAGGGATCTACCAACACCTCCATGTAGGCTTTCGCTAACCAGGAGGGACAGGGATCCTAGGAGCAAGTTGTTGATTTCACAGAAACCAGGTCTTGTCAACATCTAACAAAGAGAGTGGGTGGAAATAGTCCAAGACTGGGACCAGATAGTGTTAACAGAACCTCCATAACATTACTTGAATCAAAACCGGAGTAAAGGTCCTAGCGGAACATTGAGATTTTGTCTGCAAAAAAGGTTGCAAACAAGTCACAGCTAAATGCCAATTTACTATCAGTTTGGGACTTCAACCTCGGAGAAGTTAGTTGATGAATCACCTTAAATAACTGCATTGGATGTGAAGTAGTGGATGCAACGGAGGCAGAGATGTAAGCCATCTTTGCTGCCTTCACTGCCACTACATAGGCATGCAATGGGGCTCCATAACATGCTCTTGAAGTCTTGTCACAAGATCGACTCCATGTTCACTCTAGCTATCTGAGCAACCTTTTCAGTTCTCTAAGCGCCTTGGTATACCAGGGTCCAGAAGACAAATGAAGGTGCAGAAGACATTGGGAAGCAACCTGATCAATGGCCTCCTGAAGACCTTCATTCCAGATCTCAATTTAGTAAGCACATCAAGAGAGCTGATGGCAGAGCCCAGGAAATCCTAAAGAGCACTCTGGAAACCAATTGGATCCACAAGTCACCATGGGCAAGCATAAATCAGCTCTCCACCTTTGCAGGGGGTTGTGAACCTCAGTCCAGCCTTCAAGAGGAAATGATCTGACCATGGAATCAGCTCACATTCAACTGATTTTTGCAGATTTACACCTGCACAAAAAATCAGTGTATGACCTGCTTCATGTGTGGGGGCTGCCACTATTTGAGAGAATCCTAACGTTGCTATAGCTGACATAAAGCCCGAGGCAGCCACAGATGAGGCAGTGTCTGTATGGATGTTGAAGTCCCCAAGACCACTAGCCTTGGGAAGCACAACACTCACTCAGATATAGCCTCAGCAAGCCTCAGCAGGGTATCTTCTGGTGCACTAGGTACACCAGCAAGATAGCTAACCTCTCCCCTGCACACCACACTAGGCCAATACACTCAATGCTGGAGATTTCTGGGATATATATATATGGAAATCAGTGATTTCTGTACAAAGACGAAGATCAGTACTGAACTGGTTATAGGTTTCAAGTAGCATCAGATTCTTCATTGTTGAATGAGACAAAGAATATATTGATTTGTATATATTCATTTATCAGATTGGTTAGTAATATTCAAGAGATTTGTTCATCTTATCTTATTTGTATTCTGTTATTCTTTTGGGGAGCTCTGTGGCATACAAGGGCTTGTGGTATTTTATGATCATTAGCATGCTGCCAAGTAGGGTAGACTCAGAGGTACCAGCTTGCTTAATTCACACAATTATCTTTATGGTTTGGATGGAATTTTGAATCAAAATCCATCCAACAATTGATCAATTACACCAGCCTAGCTTGCTAAGGAAGAAAAGTTTGATTGCTAAGTTTCCATGGCACACATTCACCTTTCCATCTGAAGTCTGCTGGTTGTGTATTGGACTTACAACAGTACAAGGAAAAAAGAGATTCCTTGTAAAGCAGAAACAAAAATGTCTGCCATGAACAGCTTACTAAATAAGCACCTTCAAAACCTAACTTTGTATAGAGTAAAGCCAATAAACAACACTTTATCAAAAATGAATGTTCTAATTATGTTTTCAGTGCAGAATATAGAATACAGGATTCACAAAGTGTAACAAAATGTCTGTAAGTATAATTTAGACAGAGACAATATCAATAGTTCTCCACATCCAGAGTCAATTGCTTATAACAGTATAATTCACATAAACAGTTGAGTCCTAAATCAATAAACTTTGAATTCTAAAGACAATAGGAATTGAAAAGTAGAAAGCATGTATTGCTTTCAGGAGAAGTTGTAAATGAAATGCAGAGTAGCTACTGACCCTGTTTCAGTCCATCCTTTCTTAACTATTTCAAGCATAGAAAAATTCAAGCCAATCATTCCTATATCAGTTTCCATGTCAATTACACTTCTCCAGCTGGCCTATTAGAGCCAGTGTGGAGTAGCAGATCCAGGTTCAAATGCTTATTCTGCCATGAAGCTTGCTGGATGACATTGAATCAGTCAATCTCTCTCAACCCACAATATAGTAAATAGGATAAAATGGATGAAGGGAGAGTTGCATATGCCAAGCTGAACTCCATTGGAGAAGGTGGCATAAAATGCTAGACAGATTTACAAAAACTGAGGAGAAAGTTGAATACATTAAGCTCAAATAAGATAAATTAATTGTGATCGGTTGGCTAATATCTAGAACCAAACATGATGTGCATGGGTAGGAAGGGTTTGCTGCACAGACACCATGGGTTGTTACCCATCTGCTAGATTCAACTGTGGAGACTTTGATTGCTGCTATGAAACAAAGGGCTTTTTATTTTTCTGATTTGTCTTTGGATTCATGTCAGAATGCCCATACAATGCATGAATATTATAGCAGTCAAACAAGGTATATGTAAAGAATCATAATATTAATATATATGTCCATATACTGTGCCGCTTACCTGGTCTCATTTGGAATTACCTGTCCCTTGTAAATTTCACTTTTTACAGCATTTCATGCTTGTGCCCCAGTGAAACTAGAAACTACCAGCAGTATTTATTGCTTTAACAACATTTCCAAACAATCCACCAGCATGCCAGAAACTAATTGCCTTTCAATGTCACAAAGTAAACATGGTAAAGGACAGTTAAGGGACACAATAATAGCCTAAGTGAACAGAAACATACACAGTGATCTATAATACAATAGCAGCAGTTAATCTTATTAACCAGTTCTGGTTTCCTTTTTCTTCTTTTCTTCTTTTTATTTAAAGGTAATGCTAATAAGAAGAAAAATAGTTTCTGACTTTTGGACACCTCCACCGCTTGTCTAGATAAAAATATAACTGGATTATATAGTGTTTTGCTGAATTGGCTTACTATATTGAAGGTTTTGCTAGCATTGCATTTGCATTTTCCACTCAAATACAAATTTAAATTTGGTTTGAACTGATTTTAAAAATTGTTAATTTCTCAAGGTCTTTCAGGAGTGGAGGCTTTCAAATAGATTATAATAATCTTAAAATATATAATTAATTTTAAAATATGAAATATGATCTCTTTAGGATTTTTTTTAGAATTCACACTATCACCATAAGATCCAACACCTGCCATATTCCAGAGTGCTTTAGCTTTCTTAGGATTGGACAGATATCTACTGTTTCTTTTTGCCTCTGTATTTTGTCACTGAGAACAGAATTACTGTAAATGGCTTTGATTGAGCATATTTGTTGAGGGTATTGATGATTTGCTACTGTTATGCATTTAAGTCATTTATATGCAATCTATTGTGTTTATATGCACAGTGTATGTCATTTATGCACTTGGGCAGGGCTTTCTGCAAGTGCCATCCTGAAAATGGGCAAAATCAACAATGGTCTATATAGATACTTCCTCTGTTGTGACTCCTACCTTGGAGTGACCTGCCTGATGAGGCCAGGAAAGTTCTCACTCCCCTGCTTTTCCAAAAACTATGAAAAACTGAATTATTTAAGTGGGTTTTTTCCTACTCAGATAATGGGGTTGTAATCTACAGAATGGTTCAGAAAGCTATTTTGGTAACAACATTGTGCCACAAATATATCACAAATTAGTAGTATTTGGACAAATTAGTGCCCTCTCAAAGTGATGAACAAAGTCAGTGTTATTATTATCCCCCCAAGGCAGCTGGGGAGCTGGGGCTGAGTGGTTTACACAACAGGGACCATGGTATATACTACTCTGCACAGCTCATACTGCTTGTTGCTGTAAGTAGGATCCTACTTTGTGATTTTGCATCATTTAATACTTACATTTTTACTTCAATTCTATTTTCAGATTTCTATTGATTTCTATAATACATACTCTATTGCATTGCTCATTGGATGTCCCATCCTGGTGATTGCATTACCTTATTCTGTGTAATCTGCCTTGAGTTCCAGTGAGAAATGTGGGCTATAAATAATGTAGATAGATTGACAGCCAGATGGTCAGCCAGATGAACAAACAATACATTGTCATGTATGGATGCGAGACATGGGAAGATAGAGCATAACAGTTTATGGAGACTGACTAGCCCGATGGAGTGACACAGCCTGGGAAGAGCCCTAATCAGCCAATAGACTGAGTGGTGGTCAACGGCGTTTCATCAGATTGGAGAGGGGTGTCCAGTGGGGTGCCACAGGGCTCGGTTTGGGGCCCGGTACTTTTCAATAATTTTATCAATGATCTGGATGAAGGAGTGGAAGGGCTGTTCATTAAATTTGTTGCTGATACCAAATTGGGAGGAGTAGCAAACACCCAAAAAGATAGAATTAAAATTCAACAAGACTTGAATACTCTGGAGAAGTGGGCAGTTGTGAATAGGATGCAATTCAACAAAGAGAGGACAAGAGGGGAAATTCTGTTCAACTAAAACTAAGAAGAAACTTGATTCTTGTCTAGCAGATTATTTTTCATTAAAAGAAATACGCTTTACACTAAGAATTTATTTGTGGCTTTTGATGAAGCTGTGAGCCTTGCGAAACAGGACAATTTAGCCAGGCAAACCTGTTGCCAATCTCCCGCCGGGAGCAGCCAGAGAGTGTGGGTGCTCCCCTGTCTTCTTGATTTGATCCTCGGCACTTGTGAATAAAGCTTTGGATTGCAGCAGCCGTCTTTTGGCGTGTCCTTAGTGTGCCTTTTGCCTTGCAATTCAACAAAGACAAATGCACAGTATTACATCTGGGCCACAAAAATGGGAAGCACAAATACTGGATGGGGGATACACTTCTGGGCAGTAGTATATGTGAATGAGATCTTGGGGTAAGAGTGGACTATAAACTAAATATGAGCAGTCAGTGTGATGCAGTGGCAAAAAAGGCCAATTCAATCCTGGGTTGTATCAAAGGGGCCATAGCGTTGAAATCGCAGGACGTCAAAGCCCCTCTCTATACTGCCTTGTTCAGGCCACACCTGGAGTATTGTGTCCAATTCTGGAGGCCTCACTTCAAAAAGGGTGTGAACAAAATCGAGAGGGTACAGAGGAGAGTGATGAGGATGATCAGGGGTCTGGAGACTGAGCCCTATGAGGAAAGGCTGAGGGCCTTGGGGATATTTAGTTTGGAGAAGAAGAAATTGAGGGGGGACATGACTGTTCTCTTTAAGTATTTGAAAGGCTGTCATTTGGAGGAGGGCAGGGAGCTGTTCCAGTTGACAGCAGAGGGTAGGACCCAAAACAATGGGCTTAAATTACATGCACAAAGGTACCGGCTGGATATTAGGAAGAACTTTTTCACAGTCAGAGTAGTTCAAAAGTGGGATCAGCTGCCTAGGGAAGTGGTGAGCTCCCCTTCACTGACGGTTTTCAAGAAGAGGCTGGATGAATATTTGTCAGAGATGCTTTAGGCTGATCCTGCACTGGGCAGGGGGTTGGACTAAATGGTCTGTATGGTCCCTTCCAACTCTATGAGTCTATGATTCTATGACCATGCAGAAAAGGCCTTAGTCTGCATTCTAGCTCTGTAACTGTATTTACTCTAGAGGTGTACATTGTAGAAATAAAGGTGATTTAATTAAGATACATTGTTTGGATTCTTATCTCACATCTTAGGCTGCTTACCAGTGCTACTTAATAACCTCTGAGCAGCTGTAGCTCTGGACAGCTGCAAAGGAGCAGGGAGAAGTACTCAGTAAAGGCGGGGGGACTAGAATTGCTGAAAGGCTATTCAAAGGAAAACTTCATATAGGGCATATAAGCTATACTACTGGAAACTGTGTTGGTGTAGATATGCTTGCACTGGGAGTTTCCGTGTCATTTATTATGTTCATGTTAAATAACTTATGTTTTGTTTCTGTAATGTTTCATATCTGTATTCAAATCTATGATTGTTTGCTTCTGCAATACATTGCCTATTGTTTTGTTTGTTAAATATACCAGCTATTAACCATATTGACTTACATTGTGTAATCCACCTTGAGTCTCAATGAGAAAGGTAGACTATTAAATAAATAAATAAATAAATACATACATACATACATACATACATACATACATACATACATACATACATACATACATACATACATACATACATAAGGATTTGGGTAAAGGTACCAAAACGAGACAAGGGTGAATGTACACAGTGTGTGCTTTGGTATTCCTTGTGTGAGAAAAATATATTTGAGTACAGTTGAAAAACCCTACTCAATCTATGAGAATTTCCAAGGAAGCTAAAAGAATTTTTATTTCATTAGCAAAATTCATATATGTATACATAGCTTAAGGTCGTGATTCAAGGAGCATTACATTTTGTTTACATACTAGCAAAAGTCTCACTGATAAGCATTTTCTTGTGTATATGTATGTTGTATATGTATGTGGTAATATATATATGTGTGTGTGTGGTATATATGTGGTAATATATATACAACATACATATGTTGATCAATATCTTCCTAATCCTTTTCTTCCTTCAGTCAGTTGCAAGGGATGCCACTGTCAAATGGCAACTACAATCAAGTCACAGCCTGAGATGCTCAGAGGTGGTTTGCCATTGCCTGCCTCTACATAGCAACCCTAAGTTTCATTGGTGGTCTCCCATTTAAGTACTAAATAAGGGCTGACCCTGCTGAGCTTCCAAGATCCAAAATCAGGCTAGCATGGACCAATCAGCTGTATTAAAATCTCAATACTCCCATTCTGGAGTTTATATTTTCTTTACACTATGTTTTGATAGAATTTTGATTACTGGCATAAAGATGAGTAAATAGCAGTAATGTTACACATTTAAAAAGTGTGCAGTTTGAAGGAAGAAAATGCAGTCTGTTCATTTAATATGCCTGATACATTTTGGTTTTTCAAAAGGTTAAACTATTACAATGCATACCAATAGTTAATAAATCTTTATGTTCTATAATTTATCTCTAAATAGCAATTTACAGAGTAACGCCAAACAAAGTTACACCTGGCTAAGCCCAGCTTCAATAGACTTAGAAGTATGTAACTCTGCTAAGAACTTGATTGATGTGAGAATAAAGATACACATCTCCAGATGACTCAGAACTTCGCAGTCAAAATAGTCTTCAGTCACGTGTGCTTTGAACATTTCAAACAACAAACTGTTGCTTCAAAAATGATGAGAAAATGTAAACATATATACTAGACAATAAACAGCTGATTGGTGTGATATCAGGCATGCAATTACTGAACTATTTCAGCTGGAGATGTGTAAATAAAACATATTTTCAAAGATTTAGAAGTTATGCATCTCTTCCTGGCAGATGGTGAAAGATTTTCAGTGAGGCACCAAAGTATGTCAATCTATGCTCTGAGTAGCTTAATGTACTTCTTTATATAAAAAAAAAAGCACCTTAATGAGATGAAAGACCTGAAAATCCTTTAGTAGCTGTGTTAAGATAATTTAATATATGCAGACCTTTAGTCTGGTATTTTAATTTGTGAATAACTTATTCTGTGGAAAATTACGTGATAGGTATATCAGATAGTTTTGTTCAAGTCATAAGGTGTAATTTAAGAATATCCGTGATGTTGTTCATTTGTATGTAGCTCATAGCCTTGACTAATGTCAAAACCGAATTTTTGGACTGATTTGCTCATGCAATGTCTCATCTTATCTCACTTTTGGACTCATTTGCTTGTGTAAAGTCTCATTGGTATTCGCACAAGCCACCAAACATGTCTGTATCATTTGTGGTAAACTATGAAAGGCTTTTTAAAATATTAGCAACAATGGGCAATGCAACAAATTGGTTATTAATTTATTCTGTGTAGCAATCATAAATGGTATAGTAGCACAAATTGTTTATAATTTGGCAGAATCTGGATGAGATGTTCAATGCAAAGCTACATTAAAAATATTGAAAGAATGAGGAAATTCATCAGGTTATATATATACTAGGAGGAAGAGAGTCCAAAAATCAGTGATAGTATCAATATATAGATTTATTTATTTAATTAATGTTGTTTATAGTTTGTCTTTCTCTCTGAGACTTAACATGGATTACACAGTGTGATTTAAAACAACCAATTTCAAGGACATTTCAATAAACAATATAATAGGCTACATAAATGCAACTTTGCAAAGATTTAAAACCAGCAGAAAGTTGAAGAAATGCTGAAACACTGCATAAGCAATTCTAAGACTGGCACATAAAAGAACATAGAAGTACCCAGTAGGATCATACCCTCAGCAACAGACAGTATACAGTAGCACATAGTAGTCAAGTCTATGGTTCCTATCCCTGTAGTGATGCATCCCTCCAGGAGCACTTCCTTACACTACAGCCCTCCTATCCTCAGTAAAAAGCTCCCTTGAATAATTCAGTTTTGCATAGTTTGTGGACAGGCAGGAAAGTGTGAGCATTCCTGACTTCTTCAGGTAGGCCATTCCATAAAGTCAGTGCCAACACAGAGAATGCACATGGGCAGCTGTCAATTTTGCCCATGTGCAAAGTAGCACATGTGGAAGGCTCTGTTTAGATATGCAAAGTTGTTGTGGTGGAACATAGATACGCCAGATGAAGGCTGTGAAGAGTTTTGTATGTAATATCCAGTACTTTGAATTGAGCCTGGTAACTGATAGGTAGCCAGTGGTGTGACTGCAGATGGGGGTAATTCTCATTCTTCTCCTAGTTCTTGATAATAACTGAGCTGCAATGCTCTGCATCAACAGGAGTCTCTAAGTGGTCATAGTTGGAGGGGCCCCTGGTCTTACCGGTGCTCCAGGGCAGTGCTACTTCAAGCCCTGAGAGGTTTGGAGGCATCCCAGCATGCAGCCCAGTCAGAGCAGTGGTGGATGCCTCTGGGGCAGAAAAGCCCGCACTGCAGCAGCCTCCTGAGGATCATTGGAATGGTGGCCTTGAGTAGCCCTTCCATGCTGCTGAGGCAGCCCCAGTAGTTGTAAGTAAGTCCACCAACCTGTCCAGCAAGGAGGCAGGAGCCATCGAGCTGTGGGAAGACTCCAGGCTGCACCATCTGGGCAAGAGGCCAGGGTGCAGCTGCAGCCCAGAATGCAGGTGTGGTTTCTGTCCCATATCACGTGGAGGAGGCTGGCCAGCCCACCCTGCATGTGAGTCTAGAACGGTCACTGGACAGTAAGGGGGAAATCTCCAGGTGTGATTATTGGCTCTCAGGTCTGCTCCTCAACTCTTGGGCAAGGGAGGAAGCAGCTCCATAAGGGAATAGAGACTGGGGCAGGGAGGTAAACAAGCCCTACACAATAGGCACCAGCGAGGAAGGCCGGGGAGGAGACGTGAGACAGCTCTGATGAGCACCAGAGAGAAGAAGCCAGGCTGCTCCAAGGGGAGAGAGGGTGCGTGAGTGCTGTAAACCCCCTTCCTCCCCTTTTCTGAGACCTCCCAATGGGCAAACCTGACTGGAAGGGCATCCTGGATGGTGAACCTCCCCCAGACTTTGACCTTCCTGGGCAGTGGAGGCTGACATCGTTAGCTTAGAGAGGAGACCTATGTACAATGTATTATAGTAGTCAGGTCTTGATGTTGCAATGGCACGGATCCAGGTGGTTGGATTAGCTGTGTCCAGGTATGGAGCCATCTTCCAGTCTAGGATGAGGCTGTAAAAAGCATTTTTAGCAGCTGCCTTAACTTGTTTTCTAGCAGTAGCATTGAATCAAGTATAACTCCCAGATTCTTAACTGAGTCTGCAAGATTCAGATGAACTCCATCGAAAGTGGGGAGTACAATGTCCTTCAGAGTCTCTGCCTTCCCAATAAGCATAATTTCCATCTTGTCTTGGTTCCTTTTCAGTTTGTTTGCTTTCAGCCATTTGACCACATGATGATAGGCTGCTGTTATACATCCACATTAAAGTCTGGGAACTCTGTACACGAAAAACTGCATAAAAGAATTTGTTGTTGCATGGCATACTGCAGCTGATGAAAAACGCTGAATTTAGAGTACATAGAAGGTGAACAAAGTCATCCTGTTTACCCTCAATGCCATGTTCACACCTCAGTGCAAGCTAGGTTGTATGTAAATCTTCTGTAGGATGGAAAGCATTTGTTATTGGAAGTTCTTATTGAAAGGCAAATGAAGATATGTATTGCCCTTGAGGCAAGTGGAGTGCATGACACAGCACCTGATAAAGTTGTGATTAAATTGGAGCCATTCCTATACCAAATTTATCATGTCACTAACCAAGATAACTGTACTCACAGAGTTATGTGGTGGATATTAGTTTTTTAAAAAACATGAAGGAAAAAATTGGCCCCAACAAGAGGTATAGTTATACATGCCATCAAAAAGGCGAACTATCAAGTACTGATGTGATCTCAGTGTGATATAGCAAAACAACTCTTCTGTTTCCAGTAGAACATGGATGGATAACAAAGGATGATAAGCACATCACATCACTTCCATGAAGTGTAAAATACTCAGAGCTCCTGCATTGTTCCTACAGTTGTTTAGATGCTGTCAAGAATAAATGTTTCCCTCCTACAGAAGCTTGACATACAATCCACCTTGCACTGAGGTGTGCACATGTAGTGGGAATAAATTTCTTTGCAGTAATGTGTTGTCTAACGTAAGAAGATACTGATAAAGGAATTTAGAAATTGAGTCCTGACATGTTGAACATTATTACTAAGCTATCGCTTTTACAAAACAGTTTTGAGTTAACTACAGTATTTTACTGCATTACAGAAGGTTTCTGGTACATTGTTGTATTTTTTTCTGAAATAAATTGTCATTATTATCTACCTTGTGAGCGTTGGTTTGATTTAACTTGTTCCCTCCTACATGCTTTCACATCAAAAGCAGTATCAGTGGAAGAGTTTGTCCAATTTATTGTTGGAAAAGTAAGAAAGCAAGATACAACACATTTTCTATATGTCACTTGCAGAGCTGTCGTAATTAACCAGTTTCACAAAATCTTTAAAAACAGTGTTTGCTATTCTAAGTTGTCATGTTTTATTGCCTACAAAAAAAAGGGTGTTGGAAGGATTTTCACCACAACACATAAGACCAGTTTGTGTGGCTTAGTAAATACCTTCTTGCAACTCTATCTGTCTGTCTGTCTGTCTGTCTATAGATATAGATATAGATATAGATATAGATATAGATATAGATATAGATATAGATATAGATATAGATATAGATATAGATATAGATATTTTGCAGGTCATTGCACTCCCAATTTTCAATGCATTAAATTGATCCTTGCTGATTTGGTTATAAACCTAGGTGCTATATTAGGTACAGCATTGCTGCTAGAGAAACAAATTATTGCAGCTGCAAAAAATGCCTTCTTCAAATTCAGCCTAGCATGGAAGTTGGCCCCCTACATTGACACAGATTATCTGGATTTATGCCACAGCAATCTTGAGGCTATACTGCTGTAATGCACTCTACATAGATCTTCTCTTGAACTCAAACTCTAAGACTCCAGTAGGTGCAGAATGCCTCATCTCAGTTATTATTGGGAACTTTGTGGAGCATGCATTTTACTCCTATTCTGCGGTCATTCTGTTGGCTACCCATCAGTTACTGGGCTAAATTCAAATTTTTTGCTATCACGTACAAAGCTCAAAAACAGATAAGGCAATAGTAGCAAAAATATAATATATTTATAAGTGTGTAGAATATTCAAAGTGCTCAGTGCATATAATAAATATGATTGAATACATTCAAGTCAATAGAATACATACAATAAATACATAGCTCTGTGACAAAATAGTTTCAAACAACCATCCGACTAGTAAATATACACTTCTATCAACAGTTCATTCATAACAAGTCCTTAGTACATTCTGTGTCAACTGCACTCCTTAAATGGGATCCAATCAATTCATGAAATTCATAACCTGAATAAAGTCACCGTCTACAAAACATCCAAGGTTCCACCAGTGTCCGGTGTTACAATCCACATTGCATGATATATGACAGCATTAAAATGTATAATAACCACTTCATATGATTTACAGCATCTCTCCTTCTCCTTGAGAAGCCATTGATGAAGACTTTGCCCAACAAACTGCTAGCCACGTTTGTTTCACTTGTGGAGCTTTTTCAAGGGCAAAAATCTAAAAGCAAAATAAAGACAGATCTAATAATGACTCACTGTGTCTTGTTTCCATTTATCTACTAATAATTTCCAAATAATTTTTGCTTTATACCCACAAATACATAGGAGTTCTTTTTACACACTGGAAGTACCTCTTTCAATTGATCGATGCCGTTTCCGTGTGGTCAAAGGGTACTATATATCTTGTATCTCAAAACTGCCTTAAAGAAACAGTCTATATTGAAAGCGTAAAGAAGCCAGACACCTAGAAGAAGCAAGACAGGACCTAATCTTGAATTAACCCAGTTGGAGATCTCGAGCACAAATAAAAAATCTAATATGCCTTGTCTTTCCTCTGTTGTTAAATTATGCCATTGCGTAACCTTACTCCATTCAGCTGCTTTGATATCTCTCAATACGATTCTTTCAAAAGTGTCAGTGCTCGAATCACTAATGACTGGTGTAAAAGTAATAGAAATGTATATTTACTGGAGATGGGCACACACAGCAATATGAACAAAAAAAAGCCACGAACAGTCCAATCTGCTGTTCATGAGCAAGCTCTTCGTGAGGCCCCATTCCCCATGAACATGTATTCGTTCCAATCCCTGTTCGTGGCATTCATCTGCTGTTCATAAAGCCAGACAGTCTGGCACCTTCAATCAATTCCTTTGGCAACGTAGGCAGGGACTGTCTGAACTCTGTCTGAACTCCTTCTGTTGCCCTGGAAACCTCAATCTAAGCCCAATTTACCTTGATAGGCAGGCCTCCCTTCCAAGCGTGCTCCCATTTTGCTACATGGGAGAAAAGAGCAGGGGGGAGCGGGGGTCTTCTGTAGCCATGGGAACACCAATCTCATCCCTCCAAACCCTGTTAGGCAGTTCTGACCATCAACCACAGACCTCCTGTATTTCTCTATGGGACCTCTGGCTCCCAGCTCTATGGGACCTCTGGCTCCCAGCTCTAGCTTTCAGTTTTAGCAGACAGTGGAGTGGGAGAGAGCTGTTGCTAGCATTTGAGAAAGAGAGGGAGAGTGCATTGGAGCTTGAATTTTTTCTGTGTGTGGTGGGGTGGGGCTCTACTCCCTCAGATTCCAGGGCTGCTGCCAGGCTCTGGGGCCAAGCTATTCTTTATTATTATTACCTTTCCTGCTGCCTGCTCAGGTCAGGTTTCTGGGAGTGGTGGGGTAGGGCTCTACCCACAGGTTCCAGGGCTGCTGCCAGGCTCTGGGGCCAAGCTATTCTTTATTATTATTACCTCTTTCTTGACCAAACGTGTATGATGGCTGGAGGAGAGCCTTCTGAACACTCCCTGTGAATATGGGCTTTCTAAGTCCCAAGGGGGCTGTTCTGGCCCCAACAAACTTCCAACCATGAACATGTTCATGAACAGGTCATTTTTGTTGAAGTTCGTGGATCACTGTTCATGGATGGCAATGAACAACGAACATCGTGTTCGTTTTTTTCCCTCTTCGTGCCCATCTCTAATATTTACTAGTTGGATGGTGGTTTGAATGTATTTTGTCATGGAGCTGTGTATTTATTGTATTTATTCTATTGACATTAATGTATTCAATCATAGTTATTATATGCACTGTGCACTTTGAATATTCTACGCACTTATAAATATCATATTTTTTGCTACCATTGCCTTATCTGTATTTAGGTGGGAGATTTTGCTTTTGAGCTTCTGTATATATCTCCCACAGGAGCCTTTTTTGGGCAGAACGTTATCACATACAAAGCCCTTCATGGCCTTGGTCTCTCATATCAGCAGGACCACCTTACTCTCTATGCTCCACTTCAGCAGCCTCGCTCATCTGAACAGGACCTTCTGCAGCTGCCATCCTACAAATGGGTAAAATCAACAACTGTTTGTACATTCACTTTCTCTTTGGTGGCCCTCATCTTATGAATTGGCCTGCCTGATGTGGTTAGGAGGGCTCCCACTCTCCTGGATCTCGTCAAACTATGCAAAACTGAATTATTCAGGAGGGATTTTTTTCACTGGTAGAAGGGCTTTGCTGAAATGAAATGGTTCAGATATATCAGGTCTTTACAAATACATTTTCTTGATAAGTTTTCATTTGAATTTGTTAGCACTTTTGATAAGTTGCTTTAAATATATATACTCATGCCTATTGTATTCTTTCCTTTGTCAACTGAATATGTATCATGTAGAAAGGTAGTTTTACAAGAGGTTTTTCAGCCTAGGAAGCAAAAGGAGTTATTTTACCTTGACATCTTAAAAGTGCCACAAATCATGAGAATTTCTTCTTTTTCTCTGAGTGCATGTGGGTTTTTTTATAGTATATAGTTCTTCTCTTAGCTGTGGTAACTACTACTGTGACAGACAAAGAACAGAGCTTTCAAAATGCAAGTTCAGAAAGGCTGAATCACAATAAATATATTATGCTGTCTCCTGCGAACTTTAAGCAGCAAAGAAATCAAAGGCTGGATGTAGATTTAAATGTGTTCTTACTAGTCCAAAATGCACTTTTTCTATTGGTATATTTTGTGGGCACATTTTTCCTCCATCCCCCCCCCCCCCCAATAATCCACATGCATCACTATCACTGCAAACCTAAGAATGCTTTTCTAGGACTAAGCTCCGCTGCAGAGACCTAAGTAGGATTCTGCTTAGGATGGCTCCCCTTGAGAGCCTTTGAGAGCCAGCTTGGTGTAGTGGTTAAGAGCGCAGGACTCTAATCTGGAGAACTGGGTTTGATTCCTCACTCCTCCACCTGAAGCCAACTGGGTGACCTCGGGTCAGTCACAACTTCTAGCTCTCTCAGCTCCACCCACCTCATAGGGTGTTGTTGTTGTGGGGATAATAATGGCATGCTTTGTAAACCGCTCTGAGTGGGTGTTAAGTCATCCTGAAAGGCGGTATATAAATCAAATATTATTATCATTATTTGTGCTGCTGGATAGAAATGAGCCATGAGAGAAAAAATGTTCATCACTGGAATCATACTTCTATCTGATAATTTGTTATATGTGGTTTCCAAAGCATGACACAGATGGGTAAAGGCTACATGAAACTAAAATTTCATTTACTGTTCAGATAGCTAATACTTCAGACCTTCAACAGGGTAGTGATAGGAAAGGGAGCAGGCAGTAGACATTTTGCCAACAGCAACGCAGTGAAGTTCTAGGAAGAAGAAACTGCTGCACTGAATGGCAACTGAAAAGCATCATGGTTTTGTCCCCACCTCAAAATCCCTTGCAGGAAGGGAATCAGGTACTATCACCCTTTGTTTCAGTAGTGGTGGCTCCAGCATAACAGCATCTATTGCTTGCCATGATAAAGATGTGAAGATTCTATGTAATGGAGAAACACAACAGTAGGGAATGCAAGTTATATTGGTTATCTAATCAGCACAGTTCTGAAAGTCAGGGTTAGCTAAAAATAGAAAAGATAGAGATGTAACAGGCCCAAAGTTGCAATACTTGTTGCCATAGTTGGGAAAATTCTGCCAGGTTAAGCTTCTCCAGGGAAACGTCAACATGTCTTCCTTCTTTCCAATAATGCAGTTGTTCTCTCAAGATGAGCATCTAGAGTAGAAGAGAATAGAAAGTCTCAAATGATTGTGTTTGGGTGGAGGAGATGTGGAGGTATGCAAGGTCATCATGGCAACATTATACAAATAATATAAATTAATTTTAATTACATTGTCATCTGCCACACTGGGAAGCAAAACAAACTTGGTGTCAAATTGTTCCAGCAGATGTAAGACACCATCATAACAGATGTTGGAGGAACCCACGCTTACCTTGTTCTCTCCCCTGTGGTCATGGCTTTTATAAGCCACTACTTTTACTACAGCTCAGAAGGACTGTTGAAGTGACCTATTCTTTTTCCCATTAGACATCTTGCAGAGATCTATAATGGAGAGGAAATCTTAGTCCCTGTCCTTATATTTAATTGATTGTGTGATTGTTATCAAGAGTTCAAACTGCATGGGCTCCAGGCCACCTGGCAAATAACTTGGGAAAATCTCATCATACATGTGGTTCTCACCAGAAAAACCACCTGGAGGGGAGGGATTTGCTGGCATACACACAGCTTCACACACAGCTTCACGCACAGAGCCCACAGAGTTTGCAGCCCTGGTGGCAATCACGCTGCCAGCATGACATTAAAGGCCTTAAAAGAATTGTTTTTCCTGTACTTGAAACCATAATTTAGGTATTTTACTAGTATTCTTTCAAGTTATACTCCTGAGTTTCTTTCTGTCAATTGCATATTGGTTAAGCATAACTGAATCACAGTAGGATAAATGTTGTGCTGTTCAACAGTTTGTATTGCAACTGTTTTAATTCTTGTAATTTTCTGCAGATTACAGCAGGCAGCAAATAATTATAGTTTCTGTTCTGGAATACTACCATTTTAAGTTTCAGCTGGATGTGTTGCTAATGTTTGCTTTCTGTATTCATGTGTGATTTCTCAAAACCTAACAGTAAAATATGCACTCTAGGAAGGTCTTTGTACATTTTTGTGAAGCACTGATAGTTCTCATGTGAACAGAGACCATCTCAGGTGAGGTCTATTGATGCTTTAGGCAGCCTCCTATAGCTGCATGGTGCCATTCAAGAGTGGTGGCCAGTGGGGGGAGGGGCAGCATGATGACATCACTTCCTGCAGTGATGTCATCATGCAAACCTAGGAGCGCACGTACAGTGTACTTGCATGCAAAAAGTAAGCTCTTCTGCTTCTCCCCAGGGTCCAGTATTAGTCCAGACGCCATCTGGCAACCGTACCTTTCCCTGCCTTATTTTATTTGTGGTTTGTCTTCTGGCTTCCGCCTTCCACTCTGGATCTTTGGAACCCAATTTTTTATTTAATCCCCCCTCAGTCTTATTTGCTTCATCAGTTACTGGTTTCAGTGTGTGACTTTCTGTGGTTGTGTGGTGCCTCTGTGTCCTTCTTCTACCAAACCCTTTTGATTTTATCTGTGTCCCACCCATCCCCACCCCCAAACTGCTATCCACAAGTCTACTAGAGACTTTTTTTAGAAATGAAAGCTGGGAATTCAGAGAACCTGCTAGCAAAAATCACAATTCTTGGGATAATCCAAAGCAGTATGGACCAAAACCAAAAGAAAAGCCATGTGCAGAAAAGATCTCTGTCTTGCTGGAATCATAAACTGTCCTCCACCCACCCCAGTGTATGAGAAGCACCACAATGAAAGGGTAGGAATGCAGATTTGTGTTCAGACCCTTGCCTCATAGATATTTTTTTCCTTCTGTTAGCTTTAATATCTGATTCAGATAACGTTTTGCATATAATTAAATATATGAGAATCTATTATTAGAATAACAATTTAATAATAATTGTCAGAAAGTTAATTATGTTAATCTGTGGTAGCAAAAGATTCAAAGAGTTTTGTAGCATCTTTAATATATTAACTGAGTTATCACCATGTTAATGAATGTATCATGCATTGGATGCTATGGCACAAAACATTTGTTTTATTCTTTAAGATATGACAGGACCTTAACTACCCTTTTGCTGTAAACATAGCCTGTGATTCCAGAGGTACAAGCAAGACAATGGCACTGTCACTGGGAGACAAGTATTAGTATTCACCTCTATCCTGTTGTCTGCTCTCCCCAATGAGATTTGTGTCTTTTACACCCTGAGAGCTTCTGACCTTCCCAGGTCAGAGGCATCGTTGTGATCTCAAGGCATCATTGTGATCCCTTCACTAAGGCCTGAATTTTTCCACACACTTAAGAGGAAGCAGGTTGGCTGCCTGAATGTTCCAGGAGATCTTTTGTGTGACCCTCATATCCACATGGCTATAATATAGACGGCTCCAAGAATCCCCATCACAATAAAGGCTTCCTGACTGATTCAATTATAAAAATATTATTTTAGGATTAAATTATAAACATTATATCAGGGCATTGTGCAGTAGGATATGAAAGCCAGTGTGGTATAGTAGTTAAGAGTGTTGAACTAGGAGATGAAAGACCTAGACCCAGGTTCAAGTTTCTGTTCTGCAAAGGAAGCTTGCTGGCCAGTTGCACTCCCTCAGCCTAACATACCTTACAGGGTGGTTGTGAGGATAAAATAGAGGAAAAGAGAATATAAGTCACTTTGTGTCTCCATTGGTGAGAAAAGATGGAGTATAAATGAATAAACAAGCAAGCAAGACCAAGAAGGGCAATCTGCCCATCTCTGGCCATAGTTGGCAGGCATGATCTGTCCTAAAGCAATCATCTGCAGCCAGAGACCACTGGGTTGAATGGGCAGTAGAGAGCCTGTCCAGGTTAAGAGCGTGGGACTCTAATCTGGAGAGCAGAGTTTGATTCCCCACTTCTCCATTTGAAACCAGCTGGGGGACCTTGGGTCAGTCACAGCTCTCTCCGAGCTCTCTCAGCCCCACACAGTGTGATTGTTGTGAGGATAATAATAACACACTTTGTAAACCACTCTGAGTGGGCATTAAATTGTCCTGAAGGGTGGCATATAAATCGAATATTGTTGTTGTAGAAAAGAAAGGTTCCTGCTTACAACAGCAAATTTGAACTGTCCTATGGGCAACTGGATCCACAATAAAGTTCTCCAGCTGTGTTGTGGGGATAACAATAACACTGATTTTGTTCGCTGCTCTGTGGGCACTATTCTGTCTACTCTGTATCTTGGATAGGGTGGCAAAGTTACTTGTTGGTTAAGTACCTGTCTGTCTTTTATTCTCCAAAAGGATTTATTATGCCAAACTGGAAGCCATGTATATAACAGACTTCAACAATTCCCTCTTGGCCTGGGACTTGTGTTTCAGTTCTTCATGTGTAGAACACTCTGCACATCACAGACAAGGGGACTGATTTGGGTAACAATCTCCCTTGTCTGCAGTGCTGTCTGTACAACAGGCTGTGCAAGCAAAATATTTGCCACTATGCACCAGGGCAGCAGAGATTTAAAAGCGAAAACTACTTGAATAAAGAAGAGTTATTGCTTATATAGAATCAAAGTCTTCCTCTGAGCAATAATGCAATGGATATAAAGATTCTAGAAAGAAAGCAGTTCTCTTCAGTGGTAAGATCTATAGAACTGCATTGTCTGAAAAAATTCCAGTCAGTTACATATTCTGTCTGATGAGTCACTCTCTTCTCTCTCTCTTGTCCTCTTTCTTGAACTCTGAGCTAAAAGCAAGGCAGGTATAGTAGATTAGTCAAAAAGTTTCTGAATATTACCAAGTTTGAATTCAGATCAATTGTACATAATCACTGAACTAACAAAGATTTTTGTTTTTAAAAAATAGGTTTTGATTAATAAATGCACATCCCTAATTCTAATTCAGACTAGCACCTCTACTCCCATATGCTTTCACCTGTGTGCATCTTCTCCATGTCCGTGGAAGCCCTACAAGATCTCATATGCTGCAGATCAAGCTTCTTGCAGCGACTTAATACTGAAGTCCTGTATATGCACTCTCATACCTCACGGTATAGCACCTCTGCAAAGGCGTTTACATGCCATTGTATTGGTCTCACAGAAATCTGGCTAGTTCTGGTTAATTGCTCCTTTAACTGAGAAGGACTTGCTTCTAGTCAGAGCATACAGTACTAAATAAAAAATACATGCAATTTCTGCCCCCGCCCCCCGACACACACAGAGCCAAAGGACTATAATTTCTCCCTTTCCCCTTGCAGACTTTATTGCACATTAGGAAAGAATACATGGTAATTAAAAGTGAGAAACCAGCTTTTTTTAAAATTATTCTTCCTTGTGCCTCAGAAAGAAATTTGTTACTTCCTTTGTGACAAAAGAATAATAACCTAGACAGATGGGTTGCTAGAGAGCTATAAGAAAAGCTCCAGTAGAGTAAGGAAGACAAAGTCATCTGGGCAGAACAGGAAGTACTATTGTGTTAATTGTTTTTAAAAAGGTGACCTGCTTCAGCTCAGCTATTTCTAAACAGAACTTTTAAATGCTATTTCCTGACCAAATATCAGTTGGGTTCATTAATTCACGACAGTCTACATTTCATAGGAATGGCTTTGTTTTTATGAATACCTCTATCTCTAAACTATTAAAATTTAAAATATTTTTAATAGAAAGTGTTGATAATATGCTAGGATTTTAAAAAGGACAGTAGGGGTGTGCAGTTCGGGTTTCCAGAAACCTGAAAAAACCCAAAACAAACTTGTTTCGGGTTGTTTCGGGTTATCCGAAACATTTCGGGTAACCCAAAACAACAAAACCCGAAACGTTTCGGGTTGTTTCGGGTTTTGTTTCGGATACCGAGAATCGCCATTTTGATTTTGCTAGGTGTTTGCCTTTGCAAGCATCTAGCAAAATCCTGCTGGAAGCTAAGCCTTCCTGCAGGCTCTTAGAAGGGGGGGGGGAGAAGGAGTGAGTGACTCACTCTTTCTTTCACCCCTCACCCCTTTTGCATAGGAGGGAATCCTTTGCTTTGCAAATGCAAGGTGCATTGCTAGCATTGCACTTTGCATTTGCAAAGCAATTCCAGCAATCTGAGATTCCAGCCAAAATTAACAGGCAAGGGAGGGGGGACTTTAGGAGTCACCAATCCCACTGCTGCATCCTTCTGCCAGCCAATAGATTCAAATCTTTGGCTGAGGCTGCAGCAGGGGATTTAAATTTGGGGCAAAACTGGTCTGGAACAGTTCTGTTGCTGCTACTGACCGAGAGAGGAGAGAGACTGCACCTGGAGGACATCTGCCTGGAGGATCAACTGTGCTGGACATCCTGAGAGGAGACCTGGTAGGCCTTTTTTAATTTTTGTAAATTTATTGATGCTGGGCAATGTGCTGCTGTGGCCTGCCTCTGCAAAAAGATGCTTCAGTTTAGTCTGTCTTGGCATGGCCTGGGGGGACAGGTTGGGCAGAAGAGGACAATGTTTGGGGGTGGGGGGATTCAGCATTTGTTGTTGTGCTTTCTTTCTTTAATGTTTCCTTTTTCATGCTTGAGTGTGGGGTGGGCTTGATCTACTGTTTCTCAGGCCTAAAAAATGAGTGTGCCAGCTTTGGGCCTAGACAGGCCAGAAGCTCTGCTGGGTGGCTTTGGTGCCTTTTTGCTGACTGGCTCTCACAATTATGCTTCACAAACTGGATTGGTGTGACTTGCTTTGCTGTTTCTGGTCCCCTTCATCCAATGCTTCCCACCAGGCTCTTAAACAAGTGTGCCTGCCAGCCTCTGGCCTACACACAGGCCTGCTGCTCTGGCTTTGGTGCCTTTTTGCTGGCTGGCTCTCACAATTATGCTTCACAAACTGGATTGGTGTGTCTTGCCTTGCTGTTTCTGGTCCCCTTCATGCAATGCTTCCCACCAGGCTCTCAAACAAGTGTGCCAGCCTCTGGCCTACACACAGGCCTGCTGCTCTGGCTTTGGTGCCTTTTTGCTGGCTGGCCTGGCACTCACAAGCATGCTTCACAAACAGGTTGCTGACCATTCGTGGACCTCTTCTGGACTGGACTGCACTTGGAGGACATCGGCATGGAGACCTCTGCGTGTGGAGGATCAACTTTGCTGCTGGACATCTGGAGAGGAGGACTGGTAGAGTTTTTTTTAAAATTGTTTTTTGAATTTATTGCTGCTGCTGTGGCAATCTGCTAGCATATGCTTTAGTTTGGTCTTTATGGCTTGTGCTATGGGGGACATTTTCTAGTTGGGCAAGAGGACATTGTTTGGGGGGGGTTCAGTATTGATTGTTGTGCTTGCTTTCTTTAATGTTTCCTTTGTTATGCTTGAGTGTGGGGTGGGCTTGATCTACTGTTTCCCAGGCCT
Organism: Eublepharis macularius; assembly: GCF_028583425.1. Lineage (NCBI taxonomy): Eukaryota > Metazoa > Chordata > Lepidosauria > Squamata > Eublepharidae > Eublepharis > Eublepharis macularius. Next base: position 76,423,613 of record NC_072793.1, read on the forward strand.
AAAAAATGAGTGTGCCAGCTTCGGGCCTACACACAGGCCTGCTCTGCAGGGTGGATGTGTTGTGTTTTACCACCGGTTGGCCCTAGCCTTTCGGGGGGGGCGGTTCCTGCATGCCACCCGACTTTTAACTCTGGCACCGCTTCCTCACAATGGCTTCATGACTGTCTAGGCCCAAAGCAGATCGGGGCCTTGACTTTTGGGGGTTGTGTGTGCAGCGTGTGTTATTGACTCTGTTAACATTCCACCTTTCTTGACAGCATCGCGGAGGAGAGGAGGACCAGCTGCAAGACCGCCTGAACATCGCTGGACTGCAGGACTGGTGAGTGAGTCTGGGTTTACATTTGGGTGGGCTCAGGGGTGGGTTCTTGCTAGCTTGGGAGAGGGGAGGCACATTTTGAGACCACCACATCCACACCCCACACCGACACACCACAGAAACATTGTTCCCGCTAAATAGTGTCTTAGGTAGGTAGGCCAGTTGGTAGGTATTCAGTGGCTAATTGCCCTCAATGTAATCGATAGGGAAACCAAGCGTAGTTTTTTTTAAAAAACTAAATAGGGACTCAGCAGGAAAAGCATTAGTGAGTGAGAGTTAGGTTTGAATTCTATATATATACAAATTTGGAATAGCTGTCAATAGGCTTCCCATTAGTGCCCCCATAACTAGGGTTCCACTGCCCATCTCTGGCACCCATAGTAGTGCCAGGCTGGCCCGGGCATACTAGTGTGTGAGTGTCTAAGGCTGTCATCTGTTATTGGGGTTTAGGGCCAGCTCAATTCCGGAGGAATTCAGCTGTTTGGTAGGCTCAGGTTCCTCGACATAAATAGGGTCGCTTAAAAAGGCACTTGATTGTTCATCTCCAAGTCACAGAGCCACTAGAAGCACAGATTTAGAGCAGGTAACTTAGGTCTCGAAAACAAAGTTGACCTTTGTTTTCCCAAGGTTTTCTGATTAGTTAGTGTAGATTTCGGGAGGGGAAAGTATGTCAGAGAGGAAAGCAGAGAGGGGCCCCGGGGGAAAGGCTAGGGAGAAATCTAGACGGGAGGAGGGGAGGGAGAGGGGGACTGCTGCGGCAGCCCCCCCATCTGAGCGGAGGAGGCCCTCCCCTGCGCTGCTGCCATTCACCAGCCTGGCTTCTGGTGACAGGAAGAGGGTTCGCAAGACTCTCTTTCCTGAGGCAGCTGCTGGAGGGCCACCCCCAACCCAGGTGCGTGAGGCAGGGGCTGGCACTGGGCAGGGGTCTGCTGCTGAGGCTACTCCTCCTCCAGTGGTTGCGAGCCAACTGCTGGAGGAGGGGCAGCATGTGGTGTCGCCTGAGATGGACGTGGGGCATGTGACTTTTCCATCCCTCACGATCACCCCAGGAACCCAGAGGATGTTGGAGGAACTGCCCGTGAGACCCCCCCTGGGGTGGTCCACCCCAGTTTCCTCTGAGGCCAGCAGCAGGCCTCTCGCGGCTGTGCAGGAGGAGAGGATGCAGGAGGAAGAGGCAGAGACTGTGGTGGAAGAGCCCACATTTCTGCCCCTTCAGCCTCGTCCATCCCCGACTGCCTGGCCGAGAGTGGGACACGGTGTGTCTGGCCAGAGCACCTCACAGGAGGTGCTCGGGGTGGGCCCGAAAGCGCTTCTCCTGTGAAGCATGGGCCGTCCTGTTACTCCGAAATCTGGAAGCACTTCTAGACAACAGAGGATCCCCGAGCAGCCCAGTGCCTGCATTGTAGGCAGCGCATCAGCCGTGGCAGAGATGTGCTTCATCTCTCCACGTCTGGGATGAGCACCCACATGAAGAGGCACCACCAGGCGGTGCTTCTTCGGGGGGAAAGTTCAAGTGGCGGCACACGGCCGCCAGCTAGCCAGAAGGAGGCATGCTCCTCTGGTGCTCTCCCCCCAAGGGTTCCTGTAGGGAAGGGATGCCAAGCCTCTCTCCCGGAGATGCTTGGTAAGCAGGGCCTTAGTGTGCCCAGAGAGAGGATCCAGCGGGCGAGCTGGTGCCTCACGTGCCACATCGTCAACATGATAGTGGTGGACGGGAGACCATTTTCCATAGCAGAAGACTTCAGCTTCTCAGGGCTGCTCCACGATTTCTTTCCCTGGTACACCGTCCCTGCTCGCACGACGTTGAGCAGATTGGTGGTGCCATCGTTTTACAGGGCTGCCAGGGACCATGTGAAGGCACAGCTGTCCCGGGTTGCCGGGAGAACTATGCACTTCACATCCGACATCTGGACCTGCCCAAGTGTGCAGCAAGCGTACCTCTCACTTACTGCTCACTGGTGGGAACCTGAGGCGGTTCTGGGTGGGGGGCGGGGGGAGGTGCCTAGCACAGCTAGCCAGGGAAGGATGGGAGACCGCTGGGCCGGCTACTGCAAGGCCTTGCTTCATGCCGAGGTGCTCAACATGTCCCACACGGCAGAGAACATTGCTGCCACTTTGAGGAGACAGTTGGAAGAGTGGGTAGGCCAGGGACCCGCCACCGTGGGATGCATGGTGACAGACGGTGGCAAGAACATGAGGGCAGCGGCGCATCTAGTGAGCCGAGAGTGCGTCTACTGTGCGGCTCAGAAACTTCACCTAGTGGTGAGAGATGCGCTGGGGTTGGGCTCCTTGAAGGAACCCCTTGATACCCAGACTCGTGAACTCCAGTTACTGATCCAGAAATGTCGGAGGCTCACGTGTCACTTCTCGCACAGTGTGAAAGCCACGCACGAACTGCGCCAGACACAGGTCAGGACAGGTGTGCTGGAGCACGCTCTGATCACTGACGTAAGCACTCGCTGGAACTCCACCTGCGCCATGCTTGAGCGCTTGGTGGAGCAGCAGGCTGCACTCCATGCGTGGCTCTCCGAGAACCGCAGTGCGAGTCAGGTGGGTGAGTTCAGCCGGGAGGATTGGCTCACCGTCACCCAGACAGTGGAGGTCCTGAAGCCCTTCAAGGACTTCACTGTGGCGGTCTCGTCAGACACGGCGACCCTCGGTCTGGTCATTCCCCTGGTGCACATGCTCCAGAGGAATCTGGCCACCCTTGCAGACCGGGTCGCGCCCCGTGCTGACCTTGTTCCAGCGGTGCGCGCACTGGTGAGAAGGCTGCAGCAAGGCATAGTTGCCAGGCTAACTCCTCTCACACAGATCTCTCATACATGTTGGCGACCATGTGTGACCCGCGCATAAAGGGCAATTTCGCCGAGCGGGACAGGAACCTCACCCAAGCCAGAGACGCCCTCTGCTCTTGGGTGAGGCGCAGGCAGGCCGAGAGGAAACACCTGTTGACAGGGGGGATGCAAGAGGGGCCCTGCCATGCGGGTCCCTCTGACGCCCCCTCTGCGCAGCCCCCCCCTCCCGCGGCCACCACCGGAGTGCCGATGGAGATGCTCCGGTGGGCCCTCATCCCCTCTGGGGTCGTGAGGACTGTGAGAGAGGATCCAGCGGAGGCAATGGTCAGGGACTACCTCGCGGAGCCCTGCGAATCGCTCTCCACCGATCCGCTCAGCTACTGGGCCAAGAAGGAGTCGGTCTGGCCGGACCTCTCCCTCGAGGCGCAGCGGCTGCTCTCATGCCCTCCAATGAGCATGGAGAGCGAGCGCGTGTTTTCTCATGCAGGCTACATTGTCGGCCCACATCGCACTCACCTTCTCCCATGGAGAGTTGAGCAGTTGAGCAGTTGAGCAGTTGAGCAGTTGAGCAGTTGAGGTCAACTCTCGCATCTTCGATTTCTCAGGACTGGACTTCCAGAGTGACTGAGGTGAGCCCAACTTGTGGCCTGCATCCTCTGCGATTCCAATCCTTTGGAATCGCACTCTCCCCTGCATAAAACCCTGTAGACGCAGTTAAAACCGGCCAGTAGAGGGAGGGTGGTTAGGAACCAGTGGCAAAGGGAATCCACCCAGCAATATGAAAGCCACCCCCCCAAGGGAATTCAAAACATCTCCGAGCACTGAGACAGACCCTGTGGGACCAAATTTATTCTGAAAAATAATGCCCCAGAAACATGGATTGCCACTGGAGGGAGAAATAGGTTAGATAGGGATTGCTTAGGTGGGGATTAGGGAATGGGGAAATGTCAGATTCTGCTGTTTGGAATGTTTAAAATGTTTTTCACAGTTGAAATCTTTGTTTAAAAAAAAAAACCAAAAATTGAAATTTTTTTAAGAGTTGATTTTCTTAAAAAAAAAAAAACAACCAAAAAAAAGTTGTGATAATGTTTTTTCAAAATTGAAATGTTCATTTATAAAAAAAAACCCAAAAAAGTTGTAATAATGTTTTTTTCAAAGTTGAAATGTTCAAAAGTTGAAATGTTACTGTTTGGTTTGCTTGCGGGGGGGGGGAGAATGCGGGAACAGTTGGGGCTGGGCACCAGCCAATGATGATCTCTCGCAGATGTTTCCAGGTAAATGCTGAGGCTGGTGTGGGGGTGGGGGGAAACCTCTGCAACACTGCTCCAGAAATACCACTGTGCAGTGCCTTGGCAGTGCCCAGTCCAGCTTTTTGTGGCTGAACTGAAAGCATAGCCGCAGGAAATGACATTGGTTCTGCTGGACCTTGTTGCAGTGGTTTCCCCCCATTAAGTTTGGTTATGGAGGGATGGTTGGGAGATGGGCTTACGCGCATAGAGATAAAGAAATTTTGAAAGAGAAAAAGTCTTTGTGTGGTTTTTTGTTGTTATGGCGGAGGTGTTGAGGGGTTAAGCAAATAAGTTTTTTATTTCATGATAGTTGTGTTGTTTTCTGACCAAGACAATGCTGACCTGCCTGTGGGTGTGCCCTGCTACTGTGTAACCTAAATCTGTTCAAGAACGAAAGTGTTTTTGACCCATTTTGCCCTCCCGCTGTGTTACACACATCTTGTACAGATGTTTTGAAGCTTTGGTGATTGTCTGATATTTATTGAGTTGTGTTATGTTTGAGTAGTGTGACTCACTGCAAGCACGCTGTTATCATGCCCTTTTGTGCCCTACTGCTGTGTAAATTTAAGCTGTTCATGAGGAGTTTTTGAAAGGTCTTGTGGTTGTATGAAGCTAGTAGTTATGTTAATTTTGTCTAGTGGACTTCTTTTTCCATGCCCTGTTGTGCTCTTCTACTATGTAACCTGAATGTGTTCAAAAATTTAGAGTTTGTTAAAAAAAAAAAATTAAGATTCTCTGATGTGTAGTGAATTGTGTTGTCCTTTTGTGTGGGGGACGGTTAGTGTGATTTGCCATGATGTGTTGACCTATTGTACTTTGAAAGTGAGAGAAAAAAAATTTTAAACTTGAATCATTGTGTGTGTGTGTGCTTCATTCTTTGATGTGAGGTTGGTTCCCAGCATAGGGAACAATGGGGCAGGCTGGCCAGCCTTCTCTGTAGGTGGTGGGGGTGTCAGGGGGTGGTTGTCTGTGTGTCAGGTGCTCTTTCCCAGGGACAAGTTGGCACTCAGAAGTGTGCCCACCATTGTGGCACCCCTGGGCTGTGTGGAATTGCCCTGGGAGTTTAGAAGTTCCCACCATAGGGAACAAAGGGGGAGAGCTGGCCAGCCTGTTCCTGGGGTTATGGGTGTGGGGCAGCTGTGGGTGGATTTGGGTCTGTGAGGGGCTAATGTGGGGATTTGGGTCTGTGTGTGGCTGCTGGGGGGAAATTGGGTTTGTGTGGGGCTGTAGGGGGTGGAATTTGGAGGCTGAGAGCACCTACTTGGGGAGGCCATGAAATGCCCCCCCAAGTGGGAGCAGGCTGAGCCTTGGTGCGGGGTGGGAGTAGAGGTGGGAGAAGGGCCCCAGAGGGTTGGGGGGCATTTTGCATGCATAATGCCACCCCTGGCAAGACAAGCCTCTCCCAGCTGTAAGTAGTAGAGAAAAGATCACCTACTTGGGGAGGCCATGAAATGCCCCCCAAGTGGGAGCAGGCTGAGCATTGGTGCGGGGTGGGAGTAGAGGTGGGAGAAGGTCCCCAGAGGTTTGGGGGGCATTTTGCATGCAAAATGCCGCCCCTGGCAAGACAAGCCTCCCCCAGGTGGAATTGGTGGAGAAAAGAGCACCTACTTGGGGAGGCCATGAAATGCCCCCCCCCAAGTGGGAGCAGGCTGAGCCTTGGTGGGAGGTGGGAGGAAAGGTGGGGAAAGGGCCTCAGAGGGTTGGGGGGCATTTTGCATGTAAAATGCCACCCCTGGCAAGACAAGCCTGCCTCTTCATTTTTCCCCCATAGGAAATAATGAAGAAGATTAGCAGCAGCAAGCTAAAAAGACGTTCACTTTTCTCTTTCTTAGGTGAGGATAGGGGGACCTGGTTTGGGGGGCCATAACATGGCCCCCCCAAAGTCCAATAGGTCTGAAACTTGGGGGGATGTTAGAAAGGGGTTAGAGGAAGGTCCCCACCAATTTTGGCTTGATTCAGTGGGAAAATGCCTCCCCCAGGCATCTGGGAAGACGGAGGCATTTTCCCATTGAAAACAACCCGAAACAACTCGAATCGATATCCGAAACGCTAAACCCGAAACGGCTAGCCGTTTCGGGTTTTGCTGTTTCCGAAACGAATTCCGAAACGGTGTGCCTTTGCACACCCCTAAAGGACAGTTTCCAGTTCTCAGGTCTTTCTTCTTGCAAAATGATGTTTAACACTTCCACTAAACTAGGCTTCATTTCCAGGCGATATATAATCATCTTGTGAGGAGGAAATAAGGACTTTTCTCAAGGAGGCCTGGCTATTTAAGCATGTCCTAGCCTGCCAGAAAAAGCCTATAGAAAGAACCTTACAGACTTGGAGGGAGGGCAGGGGCAATTTCACATCACCTGAAGTTGCTCTAGATGGTAATGAATTCAGTTAAATTTTGATAATGTGTATGCAGACAGTATATGAAGAGAAGGGGGTATTAATATTAATATTAACAGTTGAACAAGGTGTTAAATGGAATGGGGGGGCAGTCCTAGAAGGCTGCTTATTGTCCTACAAACCTTGACTGTCATGGCCAGAATTTTGATGGGTCCTCAGAAAGCCCAAGAATAGAGCCATTGTTAGGTACATCCATGGTCCCAAGGAAACCTTGCTACTTCCTATGAGCCAGCTTCTCAATTACTGCATATTCCTGAATCCTGACTAGATGGTCTTACAGTGAGTGAGAGAAGATCCTGGCCTGGAACAGCACAGAATAATCAGTAGTTGCATGGCCTAGGAGCTACATAGTACCAATCTCCCATTAATGCCTGGGGGTTGGTGTATGTACATGTGTGTTAGCAGTACAATGGAGAACATTTGTTGATTATGCCCTAAGACTACTTTGCTTTCCAGCTGTGCTTTTAGATGCATCATTGGCCATTTCCACATGCCCTTATAGGGATGGCCCACTCACAGAATGCTGGCGGCTAGAGGTGGGCACGATCCAAAAAAAATTAACAATCAAGCTGATCGTGGATCCGCGCCGGTGACGACCCCAAATCACCGATCCACACCGGTCATCTCCTGTTTCCAATCCATGAATCGGGGATCAGGGATCGGGGAGGCCAAAGCGGGGCGCTCTGCTATTCCCAGCTATGTGGGAAGGTGGGTTGTGGCGGCCGCTGGGCACATGCAAACACTCCCGCTCAGCTCCTCTGAGCCCTCTATTTACCAAGTATTACCCTTCTAGTCATGAAAAAGCCAAATAATTTGGTACCACCTGTCTAATTAGAGTTCCAACCAGCTGAGAGTTTAAAGGCGGCTGTATTTTCTTTTGCACATTAACTTCTCCCCCTTCTCGTTCTCAACAGTTTGCAAAAGGGATGCAGTCGCTGGGCTGAGAAGCCAGGAGGAGAGAGAGATCTCTTTTCAGTGTTAACTCTTTCAACGCACTGAATGAACTCAGAGAGGAGCGCAAAACAGCTTCAGCTGATAGCCGCTCTCAAAGCCAGGGGTTTTTGTTTTCTCTCCCTCTTAACCCCTTCCTCTCCCAATCACTTTGCTTATATTTTTCTCAGGAAGCCACCTTTTCACTCACAACTGTTTGCTCTTCCTTCCTAGGGGAAATATTATCAAGTTTCTTGCCTTAAATTTCTTTTGCTAAAAAGCTGCAGTATAAAACCTCCGTGTGCTTTCCAGACTGCACGCTGCCCATTTCTCTCCCTAGCTCAAGCAGCAAGTACTGAGACACAACGTTTTTTTAACCTCTGATTTTCCTGATTCCAAATCACGAAACAAGTTTATCTCCTCCTTAATTACAGAAACACCTTCTTTTACTCTTTAGACCTGGTCTCTCCCCAGACCGTTTCTCCTTTTTACACATATATTAATAAGCAAAACAAAATTTCTGTGCCAAGACAAAGGGGAGGGATAAGGAATTTTGGGGGGGGGGTGTTATGGATGTGGATTCAAAGCCAAAAACTAAACCAAAACAAAGAAATCCCTTCACCAAGTGCACAATTAGTACAAATCTGGGACGGAAGGCAGCTCGACTCTCACCGTGCCACCTCCCCCTTTTTTGTTATCTCCTATACGCACACTCACACAAACATCAGGATCCCCATAGTTTGTTTTGACAAACAAGACAGATAAGGATGGGGGGGCAGGAGGGCTGTGTTTGGCTGTCAGAGCTGCCTATCAGGGTTTGCAGGGATGAGATTGGAGTTCCCATGGCTACAGAACACCCCCTTCCCCCTCCCTCCCCTGGGTCTCTTCTCCCAACTGGTGACTGCGTTGCTGTTCCGTGGTTGGAAGGAAGCCCTGCTGATCAAGGAAAGCTGGGCTTCCATTCGGGTTTCCAGGGCGACAGAAGGAGGGCAAACACAGCTCAGGCATTCCCCTGGCTCCATTTCCCCAGGAATAGATTACTGGTGCCTGAGTGTCTGGATCCCCGATCAGCTCCTGATGGCCCCGATCAAGCCCCCGCCCCGAACGCTGGATTGGTCTCTGTGAACGGAACTGATCCGCTGGGTCCCAAATGCGCAAACGCCATTATCGTGCGTATTTTTCTATTGTAATGCCGATCGTACCCATCTCTACTGGTGGCTTTCCCCCAGGAATCCAGATATCTCTGTTTTCAAATTGGTTGCAGACTGTTTTAATTCCATTTTTGGTGCCTTTTCTGGGACCTCATAAAGTGCATTCCCAGAAAAGGGGCCAAAAAAATAGAAACCAAAGAGCCCACTATCATTTTGAAAATGGAGATGTCTGGATTCTTGAGGGAAACTGCCAGCATTCCATGAGTGAGCCATCGCTATAGGGGCATGTGGAAACAGCCATTGTATAGGCTAGTAAACTTCACTTAATGATATATTAAGTATCAACCAATCACCTGACATTCTATTTTGGGTTCAGAATACATGAGTGCTGAATTAAAGCATGAAAAATAATGGCATTTACCTGCCTTTCTCTGCCTTTCCTGTATTGCTTCTCTAGTTCCTTTTGCCTGAAATAAATTTGCTAAGAGACTTTCCACCAGGCTGCAGGTATTTTGTATGTTTAATCATGTCTAGGAAGAGCAATTATTCCTAAATATGGTAATAGGCTCTGTATAAAAAGCTTGAAATTGAGGAATTGTGCCTTTTTTGCTGGTTTCACACAAAAGGGGCTAGGAAGAAGAAAAATTACATTTCACACTTTATAATTTAGCAAGTGTTGCTAAAACCAAAAGTCCTTTAGCTGTGTAAAGTTCCTTTGTAATAAACAAAAAGTAACCTTTTTATTACAGTTTCAGAATGAAGGGAGCTGTATGTGGAAGTTCATATATCATTTCTTAAATAACTTGTAACTTAAACCAGTGCCTCAAGTAATCTCTTGTTTTGAATTTTAGGTCCAAAATGGTTTGTTCAAAGATGCAGGAAAATAGTTCCTAAAAAATATCCCTATATTGTGCAAAGGAACAACTTGCTTGATGCTATTGTTTTATAGAATCACAGAATCATAGCGTTGGAAGGGGCCTTACAGATCATCTAGTCCCCCTGACCAGTGCAGGAACAGCCTAAAGCATCCTCAATAAGTATTCATCCAATCGCTCCTTGAAGACTGACAATGAGGGGAAACCCATCACATCTGTAGGCAGCCAGTTCCACTGCTAGATTACGCTTAACGTGAAGTTTTTCCTAATGTCCAGCTGGTACCTTCCCTCCTGTAGTTTAAACCCATTGTTTCAAGTCCTATTCTCTATTACCAACAAAAAGAGCTCCCTTTCCACCCCTAAGTGACTGTATTTAAATACTTAAAGAGAGCAATCATGTCTTCCCTCAACCTCCTCTTCTTCAAACTGTACATTTCCAAGTCTCTCAGTTAGAGATGGGCACAAAATGAAACACGAACCAAAAAGAACTACAAACCAGCCCGGTTCATGGTTCACGAACCAGCGGTTCATGGAAGCTTCTTTCCACAAACTTCCACAAAAGTGGTATGCTGGTTCACTTGGTTGGTTCATTTAAAAAAAAGCAATGCCCTTTTCTGTGCTGCTTAGCAGCGGCATGGAAAGGGGCACTTAAACTTGCGGATCAGCTGCTGTCAGGGAGATCTCCAACAAGCAGCTGATCATTTAAACTGTGGGGCTTGGCTGCCCAGCCAGGAACTCCTGGCCAGCGAGACAAGCCCCACTCACAGTTTAAATGGCCATTTCCCCGCCACTTTGAGTGGAGCGGCAGGGAAATGGCCATTTAAAGAGTTGTTGAGGCTTGGCTGGCCAGCCAGGAACTCTGAACTGGCCAGCCAAGCCCCGCTGTTTAAATGATCAGCTGCTTGATGGGGATCTCCCTGACAAGCAGCTGATCCACAGGTTTAAATGCCCCTTTCCATGCCACTGCTAAGCGGCACAGAAAGGGGCATTTAAATCCCAGGAACTACGAACCACAAACCGGTTCACGAACTTACCCCAGTTCGGGGAAGTTCATAGTTCGTGAAAACGCACAAACCATGAACTGCACAGTTCGTTTTTTAAATGGTTTGGGCCCACCCCTACTCTCAGTCTTTCCTCATAGGTCTTGGTCTCCAGACCTCTTTTCATCCTGGTTGCTTTCCTCTGCATCCGTTCTAATTTGTCCACATCTTTTTTTCAAATGATGCCTCCAGAACCACACAAAATACTCCAGGTGGGGCCTGGCCAACATGGTATACAGTGGGATAATGACATCCTGTGATTTGGATGTTATGCCTTTGTCGATATACCCCAAGATATCATTCAAATTTTGGCTGCTGCATCACACTGACTGCTCATTTGTTTTACTCACACTTCGTCTTCGTGGAATAGTCACATGAACAATTTTAGCCAACTAGGGATCACATCATGAGAGGAAAACTCATATGTCTATATTGACTACAAGCAGATATCATGAGCAGCAAATGAAGTCAATTCAGAATAAGTGCAATACTTCCTAAATAGTTTCATCTTTTATTTTTATGTATTAAAATACTAAACCAACTAATAGATATTAATTTCAGGTGGTAGTTATGTTGGTCTGCAGTCAAAGAGCATGATCTAATTCCCACAGCACCTTAAAGACCAATTAGATTTCCAAGGTATGAGCTTTTGAGAGTCAAATCTCCCTTCCACGGATAGCCTCCATCAGATACTGACAAAGGGAGCTTTCACTATTGAAAGGTCATACCTTGGAAATCTAGTTGGTCATTAAGGTGCTATTGGACCCAGAGCTTGCTCTTCTAATAGATATTAAATTCTCTAACTTGATCTGAGCTTTGACCTGAACAGTTCATGTTAAAACTGATCGAAAAAATATTTTTGGACAATAAATGTACTTTATTTCCTTTAAACTTTCAAGTCTCATACAAACAAAAAATGGCTCTTGGATAGGTGTGCATTTTCCCATGTGCATAAAAATGTAGCCAGTTCAACAATACCTTCTGCATGAGTAGGTGATATGGCTAAAGATGATTGTATATGATCCCAAACTACATTGCTGAGTTCAACAATACCTTGATGCTACATTGCTGAGTTCAACAATACCTTGTTGAACTCAGCAATGTAGTTTGGGATCATATATAATCATCTTTAGCCATATCACCTACTCTTGCAGAAGGCTGCTTACCCCATAGATGTAAACATATTGGGAAAAAAAAACCCCAAATTGCTATTTCTTTTCCAAAAAATATCCTCATTCTGGCTTGGATCCTTCCTTATCTATGGATGAGGGGTAAGAGGTTTTTTCCCCTCCATTTCTCTCCTTCTGTTGCAAGCTCCTAATTTGCTCCTCATGGTAGCCTTGTTCACAGGTTGCAATGAACATATGTACATCTTGCATGTGCATGCATTCATTTGAAAAAAAGAGCCAACATGCACTTACTTTACTAATTAAATTGGAGACCAGCATGTGGTTAAATGTGGGATTTGTTTCACACATTCAGCTGCACCTGTACTGAGTGTCACCCCATAGCATTTATAAGGAAAGAAATGTTCAGAGGTGGTTTGCTGCCTCTGCATAGTGACCCTGGACTTCTCTGTGGTCTCTCATTCAATTACTAACCGAGGTTGACCTTGCTTAGCTTCCAAGATCTGATGATATAAGGCTAGCCTTGGCCATTCAGGCTAGTGACCTATAGGACCACAATTGCTGTGACCACAGAAAGCTTCAGTGAGAAGAGGCTAGTGGGAAAGTTCCCATACTCTAGGGCAACTCTGCTCATGCTACTTAGGATCAGAATTTCTATGTTTAAATTAGTTGAAAGAAAGGATTGGATGGCCTTCTATACAAAATGCGGAACTTATATAAGCTCCTCAACCATTTCTTTTCTATGGTTTGATGCTTTAGGATTGATACCAACAATCTTAATAAAACAACTTCTGATTTTATCTTCACCTCTTCCAGAGCACTTCCAGAGCCTTTTGAGTTCCTCTAGAAAATGTATGGTCATAACTGGTGTGGTATAGTGGTTAGGTTGTTGGACTAGGACCTGGCACTAAGTTGGAATCTTTAGCTCAACCATGGAATACTGTCAGGTGACCTTGGGCCAGACACAATCTCTCAGCCTAAAGTACTCTCATAAGGCTGTCCTTATGAGAGTACTTTTAGGCCTTGATCAGGGAGAAAAGCAGGATACATGCAACTCTCTCTCTTATGTTATTTTGTCCAGGACACATGGCTGCTTCAAACATATCATCTTAGCAAGCATTAGGCTGAGGTGCTCCAACAGATTGGGACAGAATGAAAGTTTAGAAATCACATAGAAATTGCATTGCATTGTTCAGCACAGTTGTACATTTGCATAACTGGAAGAACCAAATGAGAAACAAACTCTAGCAGAAGATGGAAGGAGCATTTGAATTCACTGGCAAATTATATTGGTGCTTTTCCTATTACAGATGGCAAGTCAGAAGCAGAATCTTTTAATGTGATTTGGCCCAATCTGCAGGGCAAACCTGTGGTAGAGTTATGAATAGAAGCCCAGATTTTTTAATAAGCAAACCAAAGCAAATTCCCTAGAAGGGTTTAAGGGCAAAATCAATCTCAGTGCACATATATATTGCTGATACTGGCACTGATAAATATGTCTGGAATAGACATGGGCATGAATGGAAAAAAAACCTCAACATCCTATTAGTTGGTCAGTGCCATCCATGAACAATGAACAACGGACATGGACTGTTTCCGGACAAGTTCGTTGTTTGTTGTTCATGGGGGCCAGAACCACCCCCACCCCACCCCCAAACCCCACTGCACTTAGCCCCCCTCCCCTCAAACCCACTTACCTGGCCCTTTAAAGTTCCCTTTAAACTATCAGCTTGCAGGTGGCAGGGGGGGATTCCCCCCTGCTGTCAGAACTGTGGCTAGATAAAATCCTTACTCCAATCTGCCTTCTGCAATTAGACAAAAGTCCATTGTTTCCAAAAAGCATTTAATGAAGAAAAAGATTATTATAGTCCACTGGCCTGAATGCAAGATCCAGGTTGGTACATATTCATTGTTACCAATGCCAGGCAAAGCAAGAGATACATATTAAATATCATAGCTGACCCATCCTCCCCCCACAGTTCTCATAATATTCCCTTTGAAGCTGCAAAAGCGAAAGCTTCCCCAAGGCCAGTTCTTGGTGGAACGTCGGTAGCCAAAACAATGCGGGTCTGTGAGATAGCTGCCTGGGAACCTCTGCACCTGGGGAAGAAAGCACTGAACACTGAAAGGATTAAATATGGAGTCGGTTAAGCATAGGTATACAAAAGGGCGTTCTGATCCTGACATTCTGCCCCCCCTAAGAAGCCCCCCTCCCGGTTTATGTGGATAGCGAGAGTGGAACGCTTTCACTAGTCTAGGGGCATGAACATGTACAGCACTGACCCACTCATCAAACCCAGAATCAAAGTCCTTCCACCTAATTAGGTAAAACAGCTGGTTTCGTTTAATTTTTGAGTCCAGTATTTGTTGTACTTCGTAGTGGGTCTGGTCATCGATTAACGTTGGAATAGGGGGCCCTTTGATGTGCCACTGGTTATCTGTTGGAGCCCTTTTTAGGAGGCTGACATGGAAAGTATCATGCACGTAGCGTAGGTTCTTTGGCAAATCTAAAGCTACCGTCACTTTGTTGATTACTTTACGCACTGGGAAAGGTCCTAAGAACTTCAGAGCTAGTTTTCTGCTGGTTTGGGATAATTTTTGGTTTTTTGTGGATAGATAGACAAGATCACCAGGTTGTAAATCCCATTCCACCGCACAGTGGCGGTCTGCATATTTCTTGTAGTCTTGTTTGGCTTTGTCGAGGTGTTTTTTGATTTGAGCCCATTGCTGAGCTGCTTCCCCCCACCACTCGGTAACGTCTTGAGAAGCTGTAATAGGAGGGGGGAGCGCTTCGAACGGGAACGGCTTGAAGTGGAAGCCATAAATTACTTTGAAAGGAGTTTCTCCGGTAGACGCGTGTACACTGTTATTATAGGAGAACTCTGCTAACGGGAGCAAATCAATCCAATTGTCTTGTTGGAAGTTGATGTAGCATCTTAGAAATTGTTCTAATATCTGGTTAGTTTTTTCGGATTGTCCGTCTGTTTCTGGGTGGTGGCTTGAGCTGAGCCCTTGTTCAATTCCCAGTAGTTGCAAAAGCTCCCGCCAGAAGTTGGCAACGAATTGCCCGCCGCAATCCGAAATCACCTTGGATGGAAAAGAATGTATTTTCACAATGTTTTTCATAAAAATATCAGCTAGCTTTCTAGCGGAGGGAATGGTGGTACACGGTATAAAGTGTGCTTGCTTGGAAAACAAATCGACCACGACCAAAATACAATTATGTCCCTTAGAGGGAGGTAGATCAGTAATAAAGTCCATAGAAATAATCTCCCAAGGTTGACTTGGCGTTTCTAAGGGTTGCAAAAGCCCCGGCGGTTTGCCTTTTCGGGATTTGGCGCTGAGACAGATGGGACAAGAGGCTACGTATTGGGAAATGTCTTTGCGCATGCCTGGCCACCAGAATTGGCGTTGCACCAAGTGCAGTGTTTTTAGGTAACCGTAGTGTCCCGCTGTGGGGGCATCGTGACATCATTGTAAAACATCCTTTCTCAGACATTTAGGCACATAAAAACGGTTTCCCCAAAGCCATTCCCCCGTGGCGGATTGTTGTAGTTTGTCTTTGGGCGCCTCCCCCCCTCCTTCTCCACTTCGGCTTTCAGCTTTTCTCTCCACCCCTGATCGGGTGACGGGGAGGGCTTAGCGCGGCTGCGCGTAGTCATCACACCCCCTAATTGCGTAGGTGAAAACACCGTGTCGACTGTCTCCTCCCTTTTGCTTTTATGTTGGGGCATGCGTGATAGAGCGTCAGCGAGGAAGTTAGTTTTGCCTGGTAGGAAGTTTAAGGTAAAATTGAACTTCGAGAAGAATTCCGCCCATCGCAATTGCTTGGCATTTAGTCTGCGAGGGCTGCGCAGGGCCTCTAAATTTTTGTGATCCGTCCAGACTTCGAACGGATGCCGGGCTCCTTCTAGCCAATGCCTCCAATTTGTGAGCGCCGCTTTAACAGCGAAGGCTTCCTTCTCCCACACATTCCAATTCCTCTCTGCTTCAGAAAACTTTCTAGAAAGGAAGGCGCAAGGTTTGAGATTCCCATCCTCTCCTCGTTGCAATAACACACCCCCAATTGCCATATCGCTGGCATCGACCTGTACTATGAAGGGGCGGTTTTCATCGGGGTGTTGTAGGACGGGTTCTGAGACAAATTGCTCTTTTAACTGATCGAATGCTGCCTCGCATTCGGGTGTCCATGAAAGCTTTGCACCAGGTTTCTTTGCTTGCTCCCCCTTGTCTTTCGTTTTTAATAGTTCAGTTAAGGGGAGCGTGGTCTGGGCAAAATTAGCAATGAATTCTCTATAGAAATTGGCAAACCCTAGAAACGACTGCAATTCTTTTCTGGTGGAGGGGACTTGCCAATTTAATACCGCTTGTATTTTTTCTGGGTCCATTTTCAAGCCCTCTGACGATATGCAATAGCCCAGATAATTGAGTTTTGTTTTGTGGAACTCACATTTGGAAAGTTTAATAGGCAGTTTGTTATTCATGAGTGTAGTTAGGACCTTTTGTACAAGTTCCACATGTTCCTCCTCCGTTTGCGAGTAAATCAACACATCATCAAGATACACCACTACACCCTGGTACAGAAATTCATGTAGGACTTCATTGATCATGGACATGAAAACTGACGGGGCGCCAGTCAAGCCGAAAGGCATTACTAAATATTCATATTGTCCGAGTGGGGTATTAAACGCGGTTTTTCATTCATCCCCTTCTCGGATACGGACATGGAAGTAAGCATCTTTTAAATCCAATTTAGTAAAGATCTTACCTTGGGCCACGACGTTGAGTAGATCTTTGATGAGTGGAATGGGGTAGGCGTTGCTAGCGGACACAGCGTTCAGTCCCCGAAAATCAGTACACAGTCTCAAGCCCCCATCCTTCTTTTTCACGAACAAAACTGGGGCTGCATGGGGACTATTAGCTGGGCGGATGAACCCCCTTTGCAAATTGAGATCAATGAACTTCCGAAGTTCGTCTCTTTCATTGGGGCTCATAGGGTATAACCGACCCTTTGGTAGTGAAGCCCCTGGTAAAATTTCCACAGCACAGTCTGTCCTCCTATGCGGAGGGAGAGTATTGGCCTCTTCTTCTGTGAAGGCTTGAGTGAATGCCCTATATTGTTTAGGTATTTGGTTGATTTCTTCTTGGGTGAGTAGAGCTGAATCAGATATAGTGGGATTCCTTCCCCAGTTTTGATCCCAACGATGATTTTTGCAAGATTCATGGGTGAAAGTAATACTCCCTTCTGCCCAATCGATGTGGGGGTTGTGATCACACAACCATCGGCTTCCCAGTATCAGGGGATATTTAGCTGTGGCACTGATGACAAAGGATCTAATTTCCCAATGTGATCCCATGCCGGTTATAATCGGAGCAGTCTCTGTGGTAACCGGATTCATGTTAGTGCCATCCATTTGTTCAAAAATGACAGGTATATCCAAATCTTTCACTGGAAGTACTAGTCCATTAACTAAGGCAGGTGCAATAATATCTCTCGAACAGCCCGAATCAATAAGGGCTTGCACACGGATGTGCATCTTCTTGTCCGCATTTACTAACGTTACAGGAATGAACAGTATGGACCCCGGGGGTCGGTTTATCACCGGACCAGACTTACGTGTGATCTGCCGTTTGGGTCCTTTTACGACAGATCCATTTCGTTTCCCGACTCCGGGCTCTCGGGATTTCCTTCCCCGATCAGGGCTGTTTGATCGTCTTCGGTGATCTCCTCCAACTCCAGTCCTCTATCTGGGAAACTTTTTCTGGGCGCTCCCCTACTCCTTGGGGCAGCTCGGGGTACCGGAGAAGGACGCGGCAGCGCCGGGCTGGTTAGGGTAGCTGGGCGTCATAATTGGAGCGGAGGCCTTTGGACAGGCCGATATGGGCATTGCGCTGCGAAATGGCCACCCTGGCCGCACTGTAAGCACAATCCCTGCTGCCATCTAGCATCTCGCGCTCCCCGGGTGGCATACCCAGTTCCCCGGCTCCCTCTTAGGGACAAAGGGGTGGAGGAGCGGCTTTGAGTCGGGGGTTGCTGATGTTGTTCCGCTAGGCGAACTTCCAGGAGTCTATTTTCCACTTCGCAAGTCAACTGTATCCATCCTAAGAGTGTAGGCGGATTGTCTTGCATGAGCGCTCGGTCCAGTAATTTTGGATTCAATCCTTGTTTATACAAGATGATCTTGGTGGACTCCTCGCATCTCGGGCATTTGGCAGCGAGCTGTCGGAATTGTGTGGCATAGTCTCTAGCCGACATGCTGCCTTGCCTAATTGCTTGCAACTCCGTTCTAGCCCGAGTTTCCTCCAAGGGATCTTCATACTGCGCCCGAATAGCATCCACTACCCCTTGGAGAGTTTCTAACTCGGGGGCCCCCACATTATATAGTCCCACGTACCAGTCAGCCACTTTACCTTGGAGGCGCGATCCCAGATGCTCTATCTGGCTGGCTTCGCTTCCAAACAGGTGTCCCCAACGATTAAAAAATTGTACCACTTGTACCAGGAAAAATCCCAATTTGGATGGGTCTCCATCAAAAGTAGCCTCCAGTTTGACCCATCCCATGGGTAAATCCTGTCTGGGGGTTTGGTCTGGCATGGGATAAACGTCCATTGGCCCCAGTTGCAGCGGAGGCTGGCGCGGGTGGGAATGCGGTTGAGGTTGGGGGACCGGTTGCCTTGGCGTTGGCTGCGGGTGCAGAGGTTGTAGGGGCGGAGGGGCCACCGGCCTCGTTAGCGGTATCAACCCCGGAGATGGCAGGGGTCCCCTCGGTGTCGGCTGGCGCGGCGTCGGCCAGGTTGGCGCTGGTCGGGTGGGGAGAGGTCCCCTCGGCGAGGTTTGCGTTCCCTGAACCACCCGTGGCGTAATTGGCTGACTTGCTTGAGTTGTCGGTGGGTGAATTATAGGAGAGGTCGGCCCATGTGGTTGTGCCGGCAAAGTTCCCGGAACCACCGTCGGTGTGGTGGGTTGACTCGCTTGGGTGGTTGGAGGAAGACGTATAGGGGGAGCCGGTCTGCGTGGCGGTTCTTCCTCCTCCGTCTCCGTCTCCTCGCTGCTGCTGGTATCAGTGGTTGCGGGCTGGTTGGGGTACCGGTCATCCGGACACGGTTCACCACCTTCTCCCGTCAACAGGGATCCCCCACCAGTGGCCCCGATCTCCTCACCCGTTTCCGATGGTTGCTGCGGCCATATCTGTTCTTGCAAGTTAGCCAGACTCTGGTTAATGTCAGACAGGCCCGTTGGCGGGGCCCGGTCTCTGTCTCCTGCCACCAAAACTGATAGCAGATGTACAGCGTTGGCTAGACTCTCTTCCATATTCCGTAGTCTATTCTCCAATCTCTGTACTCTGTCTGTGGACTGCTGCGGATCCCCCGTATCCCCAGTAGTTGGAGGGGTTGTCGGGTGGTCCGTGCTCAGCGTCTGTTGCCACGGCAGGGGTGCTTCCACCCCTTGTTCCTCCTGCGACCGCGCCGCAAGTACACCTTTGGTTAATCTCGTGATTGCTGAAATCCCAGAGTCAATGGCAATGGTTCTACTCTGGAGCTGTGCCCATTGATGCTCTCCGACATCTGGCTCCCCCTCTCTCGGGGTGACTTCGGCGTAGTCCCAGCTCAGAGCACTTCGTTGGGAGGTATCCCCTTCCGTTCGCTCGGCCGTCCGGTTCCAGAACAGCCATGGACGGCCCTCAGCTTGTTCCGGTATAGACCCCAGGCTACGCCGGCTATCCAACTGTATTTGGGTAAACATCGCGCTGATCCTCCACTCCCTCGTCTCTCTGGGCCGGGCGCCCCACTGCGTCGGGGTCGGCACGCTGAACAATGGAACGGCTGATGCGCTGGGCCTCGTTCTCTCCGTACTGGGAGCGAGGGTAAAAATAGTTGTAACCGTGGACCCTTGTCTCCTTGGCACAACTTGAGAAGATTCCGAGCCTCGAGGACCGGGAGAGACATACGGATCGAACAAAGGGTCCCGGGGCGGGACAGCTTTGGAGTCCGTTTGATCCGGTTGAGGCATTGGAAAGATGATTGGTAACAAAATGTCAGAACTGTGGCTAGATAAAATCCTTACTCCAATCTGCCTTCTGCAATTAGACAAAAGTCCATTGTTTCCAAAAAGCATTTAATGAAGAAAAAGATTATTATAGTCCACTGGCCTGAATGCAAGATCCAGGTTGGTACATATTCATTGTTACCAATGCCAGGCAAAGCAAGAGATACATATTAAATATCATAGCTGACCCATCCTCCCCCCACAGTTCGCATAATATTCCCTTTGAAGCTGCAAAAGCGAAAGCTTCCCCAAGGCCGGTTCTTGGTGGAACGTCGGTAGCCAAAACAATGCGGGTCTGTGAGATAGCTGCCTGGGAACCTCTGCACCTGGGGAAGAAAGCACTGAACACTGAAAGGATTAAATATGGAGTCGGTTAAGCATAGGTATACAAAAGGGCGTTCTGATCCTGACACCTGCCACCTGCCAGCTGATAGTTTAAAGGGCCCTTTCCTGCCACGTGCAAGGAGCAGGGCCCTTTAAACATCCCACAAACGGACCTTCCCAATGTCCAATACCCACCAAATTTGCAGGGGACATATTCCTCTCTGTCCTCTGAAGACCCCCCAAGTTTCAGAGATATCACACCCTGGGAAAGGAATGAGCCACGGGTCTCTCCATTGGCTGTCATTTTCTCTTCACAGTGGCAAAAATGGGACTCTCTGCTGGAAGTACTTTGAAGGGTTAAAGCTAGAAGGAAAGCTAGAAGGAGTTCAAACCCTCCCTCCGGTTGCCAAGGGGATTGATTGCAGCAGGCGCCAGACTGTCTGGCTTGCCAAACAGCTGCCAAAGGCAACGAACAAGGCTTTTAATGACCATCTGTTTGTTTAGGACGGGGCCTCACAAACAGCTTGCTCGTGAACAGCAGATTGAGCTGTTCGTGGGTTTTTTCTGTTTGTAATGCTGTTCGTGCCCATGTCTAGTCTGGAACAAAGATTTCCAACATAAACCAATTCTCAGTAACCACTATGCTGTTGTTTGTGCTGGTGGTGGCGGTAGTGGTGCTGCTGCTACTACTACTACTACTACTACTACTACTACTACTACTACTACTACTACCACCACCACCACCAACCCCACCCCCACCACCCCACCACCACCACCACTACTACTTAATCTATAACAACTTTTAAAGTGCTATATAGAACATAAAACTTCCACGAGCCCTGCCCAGAAGCCTCTCCATTTGTGTTAGGAAGACAAGATAGAGTGGAAGGGCTAAATCAAGGATACAAAAATGTGCCCTAGGAATGGAGGAGAGATAACAGGACTTTAGCCATTACTCCAGTTTCATTACTGCAATTGTTGCAAATAGAGCAGAGATACTTTGGATATCAGGCCAAATATAAAGAATAGTTAGACAACTGAATGCATATGTCTTTAAAAAGACACATCTGGATCAGGGCCAGAATCAGCACATGGTGAGGTGGGGCAGCTTCCAGGGCCCATGGCTTCTGATGGGGCCCACTGCTGTGGTCTTGCTACTCACACATCTCCTCTGATGCCTGCACTCATATCCTTCCACTTTGTCACCTCTGCTCCCAGCTGCATATGCTGTCTAGTGCTTCTGGAGAAGGGCGTGTGGGTGGTACACAAAGCACCAGCATACCTGTGACCATGGTAGTGGTATTCCTACCTGCACCCACCATCTAGTACCTGGGGAAAGGGTGCAGGTAGTTTGGGCAGCTGTGAGTGTAGGTGGTTTGAAAGCTTGTAAGTGGACAAAGGAAGGACATACGGGCAGGTGGGGCACATGGATGGGAGGGCAAGAAGGGAACCCTAGTTCTGGTCATGGGGAGGGGGGCTGAGCACTCTTTGCACAGCCCACCCCCAATCCTGGAGCCAGCTTTGGTCTGTATGAGCAATAAGCATCTTTAAAGGACAGCACAGCTATACTACACTAAACATATAAAGACACTACACTAAATATATGAAGACATTGGGAGCTTTGTGGGTTTTTGCTGTTGTTACAGTATTAAATAAAGAAATTATAAGCACCTGAGTCACAGACACATTGGTGCACACAGAACCAATTATATAGCCAGCATGCGGAATTAAATGCCACTGAAATGAATGGGGTATACTTCAAAGAAAAGCTATGATCCATAAACTTGTTAAACTAGAATATGTGTCAATAAAATGATTTGGTGCCTCTGGAATCTTTGGTATTCAGCCAACTTAAACGCTAGTACATCTGTAAGGCTGTAGGCCTTGCTGATTGTGCAGAGATAAGCCAGTGGGACTACTCTAGAGCAGATAATCACAAAGCAAAAACATTTGAGCCAGGGAATCTATTGCTGAAAGCATTGTAGCAGCCTTACAACATGTAAGGCTGCTACATGTAATGTTTTCTGTTGATGCTACTGTTCCATGCAATTGTAATCCTAATGTACTGGTGAACTGAATGTAAGTTCTTGGCCATAGGTGTGACAATGTTTATGTAATTCCTTGTTCTAAATAGACAGGGAGGGAGTTAAAAGTAAATGTTAAAAATGTATACCATTCGTTTCTGTAATCTGGGACACTTATAGTATGGTTGATACACATACATACATACACATATACACTTAGCTGTAAAATTCTTTTCTAACAATTGAGGATTTATTGGTCACTTGCACATTATATTGTCTTTACTATTATCAGCCTATAACAAATAACTTTTAATCAAATGTCTGGACTAATGTATGAGTCCAATTAACACTTTTATTATCCTTGAAGGGCAGACTAATAACAATTAAAGAGTTTTATTTCTAAAAGACAAATCAGGATGTGAAATGTACCACTCAGTCATAAACATGAAGTCTAAAATTATCATCTTAAGTATAAGGAAAGAGAACCTCTGGCATCTATCTATTTTTTGGGTACCTAACATTTTCTTATGTTAACTGAACCCTATTACAGCAAAATGTATTAATTCAGCAACACATATTGCTCCAGACAGATTAGATTAACTGTAAAATTCCATGCTGCTGATGATACTTACTCCAGGTCTCTTTCTCTGACCGCTGAACCCTTACCTTTTAAGATGAATAGGTTGTTTAAGAGATGACTTCACATGCCTACCCTGGGACCAAAAGCTTGAAACGTATTTTTTTCTTGCTAGAAGCTAGCCAATGGCACAGCTGTGGAGCAAGAGACTACTCTGCCTGACTTCAAAATGAAACTATAGAAAATACCTCTAGACATTTAAAACACTTTTTGGAATCAAAAGACATATTCAGTATCCTAGGGGGACTAATTTAATTGCTTTCTGTTTATTTTCTAAAATGTCTTAGTCTGGAAAATCATATCCTAGCCTCTGAATCATCTTTAAAAAAAACCTATATAATATCAAAGGAAACGCCTATAAGAATACAAATTCTGAGCATGTGTTTGCCAGTGTCAGATTTTTTTCTGGACAGGAGCCAGAAATTGCATAGATGAACTCGTTAAGGCCTCTATTAAGACAGGAAGTCACACAAAACAATAGGTTTCTCAAGTTTTAAGGTCCTAAATTTATTTGTCTAAGATTACTACTAATTTATATTCCTGGTGAAATTTTCCACAACACATTTTGAGATTCTGTGGAAGCATTTTCACAAACCTGTATGATTTAGTAATAATAGATATTTTAAAATATCTCACATCAAGTTATTTCAGTAAGAATTATATAGCTTCTCACGCAGTCTCTTGCAACCCATGCATACTTACTCAGAAGTAAATTCCAATAAATTTGGGTTCTATGTGTGCATGAAATTGTAGCCTTGAGCATATTGATAGGGCAACAAGGATTCATGGTTCTCTTTATCACATACAGAGAAGATTTGTTCCTTCCTCATAGCTGATATCTCTCACCTTATCTGGTTTGATCATATGCATTTACTTTAGCCTTTATCTGTATAGTATATAAGTACATTAAATAAATAAATAAAATACCTATGCTACCTGTAGGATTAGCAGTTTACTTATTGTTGGAACTAATAGAGGTTGGGTACCTCTAGCTCTACTGGCCTGCCTGACTGCCAGCAAAAATGAAGAATTTCCCCCCTCTCCTGTAGTTCAGATAGGCTGGCTAGTGCCACTTAATTATCACGTGGGGTCTCTGCCTAACTCCTCCTCCATCTGCCTTGCCTCTTAGGGGCTAAAAGGTAAACATTAGCTCTGCCTGTATGAAAGGTAATGGTTGCTGCAAGTTTTGTGCTTGGTAATTTATCTCTTACTGCTTCTTTAAGACATAACCAAAGAACACTCTGGGAAAAGGGAGGGAAGATGCAGTCTCTACTACGAATGCAATTTTATTTCTGCCTCTCGTGCTGAAATAAATTTAGTTCTGTAAGTATTGTAGTTCATGCTTGGTGTGTTTTTAAGAAATAAAAGTTGATGTTTACCTCCCAGCAAAACTGGGAGGTACTCACATGTAAGTGATGTCAACAGCATCACATGATGTCATTTCCCTCAGTCTCCACACACTAAATTGCTCCCAGCTGGGAACTCTACCGGTGTAATCACACATGTGAATCATTTCAGATAATCAAACAGCTAAAGGAAAAAGAACATAACTGTTCATAACCCCCTCCCCAGAGTCTGAACATGGACTTTATGTACGAACAGAGCTTAACTTGGTACTGAGGCCAATATGATGCATGAAGAAGGGAATGTCATGGGACTGGCAGGGCAACCCCCTGATCAGCACCCACAAGCCACCCTCTCTCCAAACACTCTGGAGTGGCCACACTGCACCCAGATAAATGGGTCTGCTTGCCAAGATGCCAGCCCCTGTTGAGATCCCTACAGGAACCAGGACCAGCAGAGAAGAGAAGCCATGTTCCAGAAAGCAGTTTTAAAAGGACAAATTCTTCCTGTGGACACCATAGCCAGCCAGTGCTGCTGTCGCAAACTGTTTACACATTGCACCTTTGATGTGCAGATATCCGAAGCGGAGACCGGGAAGCGAGGCGCCTCAAACTCTGGGAATCCCACATCAAAATGATCACCTCCAACTATCAAAACAATGGACTGCAATAAAATGTAGATGACACCCCATTTGCCCCATTCTCTTCTTCTTTGTGAGTGTCACCAAGTACCATCAATAAACTAAATAGCTTCCTTCCCGCTCTTTCCCCCTCCCTCCAGTTCTCTCAAGGTATCACCAAGAAAAACATTAGATTCCAAATTATCCATCCCAGATATCTGGTGTCCTGTTAAAGTGACACATTAATTGCTTTTGTTGAATTTCCTGAGAACCATCAACGGAGTATTCCACTGGTCATGCCCCGGGACAGAGAATTGGCTATTTAAGGAAGTGGGCCAGCACTCAGGGTGCACGCCATTTCCCCCATCCCTACTAGCATAGAACAGGCACTATGTTAGATCTTTCATACCTCACTGCTGAAATCTCTGCTTCTCGCCCGACAGGTGCATATTGCCCCTCAGGGATACTCCTGCTAATGCGACCGTCTCTATATTTTCCCACCTTTAATTTCCTAGTCTTGTAATGAATGTGTGTGTGTTTCTTGCACTCTGTATACTCAAGATTAAGTAAAAGCTTTGATTCATTGAAGTATTAGTCTCCTCTTTTATTGGACGGGCTCCAGGATTTCTGATCCTGGTATACATTGGTCATTATCCCTTGATAATAGCCTGCTGCTTATTAATTCCCCATCTTTAGGGTAGTTTGGCTAACAATAGCAGTTTATGTTACTGAGTACTGCTACAAGGGGGTCTGGTGCTTTTACCAGAGGCCACCAAGAGGTAGCAAAAGAAGCTCCAGGGCTGTGGATGCAACACCATGCGTCTTAGATAAATGAACCAAACCATGCAGCACTACAGTCAAATGAGAAGACTTCTGCCCAGTACCAAATAATTTTATCTAGATTAAGAATCTGTCAGATATTTCTGAACTGAGCAGTTAAGGTTAACCCCGTGAAGTGAAATAATTCAGATGTGTAGAAATCATTGTATTTGTTTGTGCAATCAGAGGCTTCATTCATAGCATGAACTGAGCCTTATACAAATGAGGACTGTTTTCATTTCAAAAGCTTTATTTTTCATCATATTCATTATTATGACTGTTTGTTTTTGTTATTACATTTATATATTTTATTGGTTTTAATGGAAATACATTTCAGACTTCAATATCTTTATTTTTCATCTAGTTTGGATGAGAAGTTTAAGGATGACAGGCTGTTTATTTATTTAGGTTTTATCTTCTCCTCAGGGAGCTCATAACATGGTCCCCATGATGATCTGGTAAGAGCTCAACGACTGTACTTTTCAAGAGGTCATTGGTTTGGTTCCCTAGAAAATAAAAGCCTTAAAGGGAGGGGGGGGTCTTCCCTCTGGTTCTGCTGAGGCATTCTACCCATCCCCTCACAGGCTCAGTTGTACAAGTTCTAGCCCCTCTTTAGGCTATCAGTACTCCTTTTATTTGTTGGAGAATCTTCCTCCATGCCTCATTCATCCAGCTCTTAGAAGACCTTACCTGGCTGTTCTCTTTGTTTCTTCTTTCTATTGATCCAGCTGCCCACCAGCCCCTTTCTGCTGCCCCTCCTTACACACCTACTAAGGAAGGTTCTAGCAAATGTAATACTGACATTTGTCTGTCTTTATTTTGATTGGTTCTTGCATTCTGAATTTTACAATTCCCCTTAAGGCATCCTGTCTAATTGAAATCCTGTTCCCCTTATCAATAGTTTCTAGATTCACCAACTGACTTGTCTGTAAAAATACATTATATCACTTTATAATCAACATGCTATCCCCGATAAAACATTACAAACATAAACCATACAAAGATAATAATAATTCTAAAATTATGTTTCAAACAATTGTTATTTTCTTAACAAAGAATTTGTTTCTCCATAGTCCCCTCCACCAATTTTATTTCACAACAACCCTGTGAGATAGGTAAGTTTGAGGAAGAGAGACATGTTGTAGGGCATTGTGAATAAAGACTGGCACATGGACTCCAAGAAACACCGGCAGCAAGACATAGTAGGCCTGCCCTATGTAAATAGGACAGCAGAACAGCCAGAGCTGGCACTGGGAAGCCCCAGTGAGAGAGGAAGCAGGATTCCATTTCTAAACCACTATGCCAAATGGAAAGAAATATCTATCAGCACAATCCTCTTTTGTTTCATGATTTATTTCATTTTAATTATTGGAAGGCTTTAACATGCTTTTCATATTTTTGGATCTCTCATACCTCTTTTCCCCTGATTTCCTTGAATTTTGTAAACCAGACTACCATTACCAGGAAAAGGGATTAAATTAATGCCTCATTGATATTTCTGTTGATTTTTTGTTATCCATTCTTAACACATGAGCCAAACTGTGGGTTTTTTTCCCAATGTAGTTCATTTTGAAACAAAAGCACAACCCTAGAATTGAGCTATAAGAAAGAGAAAATATTACTGAGAAAATGTAAGAGCCTTCTCTTATTTCTGTTTCATCTCTGTATAAGTGACATATAATCACTTTTGGATGTGTAGAGCTGAGTGAATTCACATTTACTGTGCGCACATGGAAATGTGGAAATGATTTTTTGCCTGTATAAACATGATTTATACCCTATTCAGCCACCTGATCTACACTTACAGAGCAATCCTAAGGAGAGTTACTCCAGTCTAGGCTCATCTCCTTAGGACTGCACTGTTAGCCATCTTTAAGGAAAACAACAACAAAAACTTGTCCCGCTCAGTCAGAATGAAGAGGCAGACACAAGTGTTGGGAATTAAAGGGCCGGTTTATTAAAATTATAACAACATATTGGTTCACACAGCATGGGCCTAACTAGTGGTACAGGTCAGGCCCTGGGGTCACTCCTGGACCTCTGCCCTGACCTGTATGGGCAAGCCACCCACTGCCCCGGGTGTGAGCCATCCATGGTATGGCTGGGACCCGGCTGGCCTGGTGAAGTAGTTCACCTCCTTAAAGCTCCCGCATCTGGCCATAAAGCTGAGGGGGGAGGGGGGGCTGGCTTGTCCAGGGATTCCCCACCAGGGTGTCTGACCTCACAACTGGGCTGTAAAGCAGCCAGCTGCTCTTGACAGACCCCAATTCCCCACCAATGGGGATATGCCAAGGGTGGTCACTGGGCCGCTCATTTCCCCCAACTTCTAACCTGCCAAAGGAGAATAAACTTGACTCACCTGAGCCTTGAACCCCCTTCTCCTATCAGGCAAGGTAGGTGAAAAACTCCTCACCCAATTGGCCGTTGAGCGTTGGGCCCAAAACAACACATCCAACTTCCCGCTGCACAGGTAGGAAATTCTTGTGCAGCCAGGCACACAGGCCATGGGCCCAAAACAAAACAATTTCCAAGCTTCTTGCACATATCCAGCGGGGGAGCCTTGGATTTCATGTGAACCCATGGCATAGCACCGTGGGCCCAAAACAAAACAAAAAAATCCAAGTTTCTTGCACACACCCAGAGGGGAAGCAGTGGAACATACTAAACCTCAAGTTCTACCACAAACTGCAGGAAGCTGTGGATGCTGCACCTGCAACAATGGCACAACTTTAAAATTCATTAATCTAAATGAACTCCATAGGTCATCACTGGCCTCCAAATGACCGCACCTAAGGAGAAAACACAACAGTTAACAGACTTTAGCGAGGCAATAAGACTTAAATAACTGACCCACTCATTCATTGTGGCAAAGGTCCTTTGCCTGCCTGCTGCTGGGCAGCCCCAGAATCATCTGACCATGCTTTTTGCCCTGTCCCATACCCTTACAAGCCGTGAAGGCATGAGGACCTGCATAAACTGGGCACGTGTGGAGGAACCTGCAAGGCTCCTTGGAACAAACCCTCCGAGAAGCAAACTCCCAGCAGAGCATACATGCTGGTGCAGACTGGTTCCCAGGTGGGCGAGTGCTAGCTGGTGTGGAATACCGTTGAACCAAGTGACCACTATCAGAGCGGTCGCCTGCTTTAGGCTTAGCCAGGGACATCACCTGCAGCCAAAGCTGCTGGTGAACTCGATCCCAAGGCAGGGATGGGTTAAGAGCGGCTCACATTCAAAACTCTTCTTCATATTGGAGCCAAGCTGCATCAGCAAAACCCGAATACCCCCTGCATATGATGTCCATATATTCAAACATGGGAGCTGCCCTCCAAGACTGGGCATGTTCTATGACACCCGCATAGATTAGAAACCCGGGCACCCGGTTGGCCCAGGTCCTATCCACCTTACAGCACCTAAGCTACTCCTTATCACACTCTTTGAGGTCCTCTTTATTGTTAATCTTCAGTTCCCTGAAGAAAAGGGTAAAGACATCCACATACTCACCCTCAAGGATCTTCTCCCTAGTTGCTGGGGTCAAATGGTCCCCAAGGGACATTGCTGTTTCCCCAAAGAGCAAGGTTCTAAGTGGTATTGACCCATTGTTGGCCCAAGGGTACCTGTAAAAGGCACTCCATGGTGCCGCCCAACCCATCCCGACCTGAGTTTGGGATGTTATGGGCAGCAAGCCAGCCATCCCAGACAGCTGTGCTGTCAGGGATTGCTGCTGACCTCACTGCGGCCGTACACTGCCTGAAGTTGAAGGTTGTGATGTCCCTGGCTGCCCATATGAAGCCTGAGGCATGCAAGGGGGTGCAGGGGCAGATGCCTGACCCCAGGGCACCCAGGGCCAGACAGACCCCTGCTGAGGCCAGGAAAACTTAACATCCGACTCTGGATGCTGAACCGCTGCTACCACCTGTCCAGGCTCCACTTACCAACCTGCATCACCCTCCGCTAAGCCCGTATCATCCAACAAGGTCTCTGGAACTTGACTGCTGGATGCTCTGGGGCCCAGTGCACTGGATGGTCCTCCACCATCAGACAGATCCTCAAGGGCAGAAATGTGGGACAGATCTCATTAATAAAAGATGCTTTCAATGCACCCCTAACAGGCCTCATGCATTTGGCCCCTGGGCTAACATTAGGGACACTGCAGGCTTGCTCCAGGGTTGGTAAGCAGTTTAGCAATTCCTGCTGACTAGGGAGGATGAAAGTGCTACTACAGGCCACCTTTGCACAGGTCGCTTTGCAGGCTGCTTGCCCTTGGAAGGGCCAGTGCCTTTTTTAGGAGGCATTATTAACACCCCAGGAGAAGCTAATGAGCAGAGCCCTGCTACTCTGAACTCCACCAAGTAGCTAGGCCCCAAGATGACCAATAAGACCAGCACAAAATGGCCACCAATCCCCCACACCCTACAAGATGGCCACCACTACTTTCCACCGAGTAGGCCTATCCCAAACATGCCCTCTCGAGTATTGCAGGTAAACCAATATGCCAGCGATGAAGGTGGGGGAGCAAGGCACCCACAGAAATAAGGCACTCCAAGAAACATCTCCACACGAGGGGGACCCCAACCCCAGGAGCCGCAGGGCACCATGCTGGGAAATTGGCCCCCAATGCCCTAAGCAAATACGCCTTATGACTACTGCCACACAAGACCCAGTTCAGATGCTGCCAAACAGGCTGAGAAAGCCTATCCCTTCACCCAAGGGAGAAGGAAAGCTGCCCCGCCACCCTCTCGGGCAAAGGCCCACCCAAGGCCGAGAAAAGCCCTAATGTAATGCAGCCGCACTGGCAAAAGCCCTCCCTGTCACCCAAGGTGGGAGGAAAGCCACTCTGGCACCTGCTTGGGCAAAAGCTCACCTAAGGCAGCCAGGGAGACAACCAGGCTGGCCTTACTACCCTGCAGCAAGCCCCAACCACTGGCAACACCAAAAGGCAGTGAAATGGTACAAATGCTGCTGAGCATGACAGCAATCAAACCCGGGGCAGAGAAGGAGAGGTATGCAAGCGCTCTGAAGCCGCCTCTCAGCTGACGTGCTGGAGACCGGGAGAAGGAGTGCTGCACAAATGCTCCAAGCAGCCTCCTAGCCGTGGTCAGCCAGCTGAGCCGACCTGAGCCTGCTTTGCTTTGTCCTAAGGTCTTTGTGCCAGGAAAGAAGAAGACATGTTCTCTCTCTGCCTGAGCATGAGGCACAACTGAGATGTCGAGGGCCAGAGTGGCCAATTATAGCCACCAGCTCCACCCTTCGCAGCGAACCCAGGAGGCCAGGAAAGCACTGCTGCATCCCTCTCCTCCTCTGAGGCAAATCACAGCCCCCGGGCGCAGCGACTGTTGCCACTGAGCGGGAGTGCTGCATTCTTGATACAATGATCAGATAGTTGAACCTTCAAAACTCAGGTTTAGCCATGACTGAATTTATTCTAGTTTGTTTCGGATAGGGGTCACTAAATGTTCAATAACCCGTTCAGCACACTTACCAGATGTATTCATTCTTGGTACATGTGGGGAAATATAAATATTTGCATGAAAATGTTGTGTTTCCTACCTGAGGTAATGGGGAAAATAAGAAAAATTAAGAAAAAAAATCTGTTTTCTTGCTTACTCACATAACACCCGCTTTTACGGGGTTCCGTCTCTTTCAGATTTAACTACTCTGGAGTGCAGATATTTGAAAGTAGCTGTGAAGTTGAGAACTCTGCAGATTAAACCACCATACCGATGCATATGCTGGCCTTTTGGCTGAAGGACTTCAGCAATAATGTTAACAGCTAGTGAGTGGCTGAGCCCTACAGTCTGAGGCAGGCTCTTTACCGTCATCCTCTTAATCTATCACAATCTACTTTACTGAATTGCTGTCTTAAAGCAATCTGTATTCTGGCTGCTGCTACGCAGGATATAGAAGCCACTGAATTTCTAAAAAACATTTCAGCTGCTGTTTTCCTGTGCTTGTGGATCATTTTTCATTAGAACTGGCTAGTATCACTACTTCTGTTACTTTAGTCAATTACTTATTCTGAATTATCAAATTTGCTCTTCGCTTTCTGGTTCAACATATAATAATGACTCAGGTTCTGTTCCAGTCTGGGAAACAGTAAATGTTGGTCCATTTGGGTTAACATTTGATTGATATTCTGGCAATGAGGCACCTGAGGAATAGTGATTTTTTAAAAACTTATACTATGTTGTCATAATATTTCCAGGCTGAATGATCATGGCAGAGCTTTTTTTGAGCTACAAATTAGTGACATTCTTTAGCAACCAATAACATAACTACAGTGCCTGAGTAGAACTGCTGGTGATAGTCACCCAGCCAACATCTTCCACCATATTGCGCTGTCCAAAGCAAGCTTCAAACAATGAAGTGGAAAAGATAAAAATTGTGGTTATGAACTTAGGACAATATCTGGCCATATTTCTGTTGAATGAAATTAATGCTGGCTTTAATTTTCATTAATTTGAAGGCGCTTACAGATACATTACTTTCACTCTTTTCCTATTTAGGATCATGTATGAAAGCTATGAACCAGCTCTTTTGAAATCTTCTTCTTCTTCTTCTTCTTCTTCTTTTAAAAAAGAGGTTTGAGTAGTATAATGGAATTTGGACTTTGAATGTATTTTCATTTTGAAGCTTATCTTCACACAGATTATAAATGTTTGTAGTATGAGAGTTGGGATACTTGGAGTTTCAAAAACCACCAAAAGAAAACCCATAAAGAACTTTGGATGGCAGTTAGCATATTTTCTGCCTCCACTTGTATCCCAGCCATTTATCATGGATCTCTTAAAGTTACAAATTTTGCTCTGCAAAGTGCCAGACAACTTTTATCAGTTTAATCTTTGTCACAACTCAGTCCATCTCTTAATCAGACTTAGAGCTGCTTTAAAGAATACTGTAGCGTTGTGTGATCCACTGTTTCCATGTTTAACTCATTCTAAGGTCATGTATGAAGCTTCCTTCCTCATGGTTCATGCAGCTTACATGATTGAAAATTATGTTCACAATTGATGAGAATTACATATCTTAAGAATTTTGGGGGAACATGCCTTGTTCAAACTCCGTAAGTTACAACTTCATTGTCCCCTGACAACATTTACCTTGAGTATAGCATTATGCCAAGCAGCTTTGCACCTGAACAGAAGCAGCCTTTTCATTCCATCTTACAGCTGTTTTTGGTCAGTCCAAGAACCACATAATTTCATATAGCAGAGAACCGGCAGTATCCTGGTCATGGTCAGTTGAGCCATTAAACTGACTTGTATTAAAAATGTAATCACTTGCCATTCATCATCTTTTTGCACCTGCACAGTCAGATACATGCTTTAGATACTGACATCAGACAAATTGCATTGCCTACTTTTTGCACTTGTGCAGTCAGAGGCATGTATTTGAGAAGTGATCACAAGTGCAGATAGCAATATTAACTGGTTTCATGGGTAGGTGTAGCAGACACCCAAAAGAGTAAAATGCCTTTTTACTCCTTAGGAGTAAAACGTGATTGAAAAATCTCAAATTGATTTTTCTTTCATTTTATCTATATGTTATTTTATAACTGGAGGTGGTGGCAGCAGCAGACAAGTGGCAGTGGGGCAGTTGATGCAAGAAAGCTATTTCCCTTTATGAGAAAGCAGTATAAGCCTGTGAATAGAACTGGTGGATGTTTGTGCATAACTAGTGATAGTTGTGTAGCAATCAAGGTCAAGGTTCAGAACTTCACAAGCTGCTCAAATGATATAGACAGAGATTTATATGTAAATTTAGGAATATGGGAGCAACCACAGGAATAACCTTTTGCCAGAAAAGGGGAATTATGACTCTGAGGTAGCAACATGGGAACACAAAACTATGCAATCCAGAAATATGTGAATGATGCATCAAATGAAAGCACAGACAGGCCATGTAGATATGCTGATAAATGGTTTGTCCATTTATCCAAAAACATTTCCTAGGAACTGAAGACACTGGGTGCTGTTTGGAGCAAGAGACATTGAAAATTACGTGTGGTGAATTTCAGATGTACCTTCTGCTGCTTCTGGAGTAATGATCTGAGTTTATCTGATAACTGCTGATAGTAGTTTCTCATGTTGACCTAAAAATTAAGAATTGCAGTGTATCATGCAAATATGATAATGGGTGAATTCTAGGTGGTTTTAGGATTGCATGAGTGATGGAAAGAATAACTTGTTTAACAAGTAGGTTTCCTGGACATATCCAGAATCTAGTGTGCAGCCTGGGGTGAAGTTTGGATGAATGAATGGGGGGATGCCTTCTTCTCTCCCTCCCCCCCTCCAGTCCCCATTGTCCTCTGGCCATGGTTGGTGCATGTGGAGCCGAGGCTGGGCTCCTTCACCAATGCCTCCAGCTTCTCTTGGCATTGGGGTGCTTCCAGGCTGATTCCCGCAGTTGTGGCCAGGTACCCAATCATAGGCTGCCCTGGCAAGGTGGGGTGGAATGGAGGAAATTTTCCCTCCAGTCTGCCTGTTGTCTTCTTAGTTGGGGCCTGCCATGGAGCATGGGGACAGGTCACGCTGGCTTCCCCACTCTCCCTTCCTTTACTGGTAGTAGTTCATGGGTACAGAGCAGTTCCACTGGGTTTTGAGTTAGACTTGTCACAACTTTTGGTGGATGATTTGAGGCACTGGGCTGGATCCATTTGGGGGGAGATAGTGCCTGCATGCCATCTCACCCCCCCCCCATTTTGTGGGTCCCCTTAAGAGATCTTGGGGTGGAGCTTTTTGGGGGGTATATTTATAGCTGAGGGACCATCATCCAAGGTGGCAGGGAATCCACGAAGTGGCTCACATCTTGCGGATGGGGTGTCATATCCCCTGCCATCCTGCAGTGGTCTCCCAGCAGTCAGGCTGGGAGGGCTGTCATTGGATGGCAGGAAGGTCATCCAATGACTGGATCTGTGCCCTATACTGCACCAATGGCCCAATGGCTGTAATCAATAAAGTTGTAGCCATGTTTCTCTCCAGACTCACAAGGTAGTAAGTTTTTTCTCCTCTGCCTGCTGCCCCTCTCTTGTTTCTGAGACTATAGGAAATATTGATGGTTGTTGGGGGTTTTCCGGGCTGTATTGCCGTGGTCCAAGACCACGGCAATACAGCCCGGAAAACCCCCAACAACCATCGTTCTCCGGCCGTGAAAGCCTTCGACAATATAGGAAATATTACTTATTTTGCATAGGCTAGATTTAGGACTTCATTCTGTTCCTCCTTTTGTTACCGTAGTAAATGTAAGGCATTACATTAATACCATTTTTACCAGAATTTCATATTTACTTTGTAGTTCTACAAATGCAGTCTAGCCATGAAGATACACAAATATGACTTCTCTATTCAAACTTTAATAAACTAATCTTTTTCTCATGACATGTTCAATGGAATACATTTTCATATTATTGCCAGAACCAAGCCAATATTCTCCTTATTACATTTTTCAATGTCCTTATTAAGAATTCCCATCGATAATGCATCATTTCCTCACACTGAAACACAGAGAGACAAAAGAAAATGGTTAACAAATGATTTATCCTTGAAACCAAACATAAGACAACAAATAATATCCTTTATATATTCAAAGCCATTGCCTCCCAGTAATCTAGCAGAACCATCATTCAGTAGATGAATCATTAGCTATTGGAAAAATGTTGGAAAGGACCATGTATTAAAAGACAAATGTATAAACCGGATAAAGAGCACTGGGAAATCTGCAAATGAAATCAGTGTAGTAGATTAATATTACTGGATGTCACATACCATTATAAGTAAAAACTTTACATCTCACTTCAAAACAAACTATTCTTCACCTTAAAGAAGAAAGCCATATGGTATGCCTTGTCTAAATGTATTTTCCCTAGTCTTATGATTTCTTGTGGATGTGGTACCTTCAGCATGGACAGAAAGCTTTACAAAGGTTTATTCATTGATTCAATGGAAGTAGCAGCTTTGATTGTGCAAATGGATTGAGCAGATGAAGCATTCTGATGTAATGAATAACAGGGGAATCTGCTTCCACAGAAACCCAATGAACCCTTCAGACTGCACACAGGCCTCTGAAGCGGCGCCTTTATGTGGATGCATTCATGAACTTTACTTCTACATCATAGAATGTGGGAGTGTAACTTTAGGCATTAAATTAGCTATAAAAAATGAAACTACAGTAAAACTTCTAAGCATACTTATACTAACCATATGTTTATATCTTAAACTAAAATGTTAGCTGGCATAATGCCATGGGCTAGATCCAGTGGTTACTCTCCCCTAAAACAATGGATGGACATGACAAAAAATGTGGAAAGCAAATATCTATATCGCCAGACAGACAGACAGGAACAAGGCTGGATATTTCTTCACAGTAAACTCCTGGGACTAACCCACATTGGGTAGAGTAGGATTCTGAATAGACAAGCTTAGGATGGTACTGTCAATGTCAGATTTTTAAAGGTTCTTGTTTTACAGGAAGAAAATGTAGAAACTCCTTTCTAAAAACCATTAAATCTCAAACACCGAATAAGATCTGGCTCTGTGTATTACCATAAAAATCTATGATACTCTGCTAGTTAACATGTTGCTGTCAACTGATAACGTGCCTTTCATTTATTTAAACTGCTGAGTTATTCCAATTATTTTCCTAATTAATGTGGATTTACCCTGCCATGTTTTTATGTAGCCGTTACATTTATAAAAAATCTGTAAGATTTACTTATGACTTGGGGATGTGATGAGTTTTTCAATGTGTTTGTCCTTAACCTTTGTTATGACAGAAAAGGGCATTATGTGGTGATGTATTGTCGAAGGCTTTCACGGCCGGAGAACGATGGTTGTTGTGGGTTTTCCAGGCTGTATTGCCGTGGTCTTGGCATTGTAGTTCCTGATGTTTCGCCAGCAGCTGTGGCTGGCATCTTCAGAGGTGTAGCACCAAAAGACAGAGATCTCTCAGTGTCACAGTGTGGAAAAGATGTAGGTCATTTGTATCTACTCAGGAGGGGTGGGGTTGAGCTGAGTCATCCTGTAAGAGTTTCCCAGGGTGTGGAATGCTAATGGCGGGAGGCTTCTGACAAAGGCTACTTTGTCAGACTGCACAGGGAAGCCATTGAAATTCACAAGCATAAGCAAAACTTCAACAGGAAAGAAGAAACCTTAAGAATGAACAGAGCATGGTTTCCAGTTCTGAAAAACACCAGGCTAACAAAACACTCTATACCCGACAATAGCCCTGCAGAGAAGATTAGCACATCAAGTACCAATCCATATGCAAAAGAATCTTCTCAGGATACAGTGAAGCCTCCTGCCATTAGCATTCCACACCCTGGGAAACTCTTACAGGATGACTCAGCTCAACCCCACCCCTCCTGAGTAGATACAAATGACCTACATCTTTTCCACACTGTGACACTGAGAGATCTCTGTCTTTTGGTGCTACACCTCTGAAGATGCCAGCCACAGCTGCTGGCGAAACGTCAGGAACTACAATGCCAAGACCACGGCAATACAGCCCGGAAAACCCACAACAACCATTATGTGGTGAATTTTTCAAAAAGGCCTAAATATAATAAATAGTCCTGTTGAGATGAGGTGAGAAATAGTCTTCTGTCACTCTTCTGTGATTAGATTATTGTGAAATGCCTTAATCAAATGTTTTTCATAATGGTTTTGGAACAGATTTTAGATTCTACTTTATTCTGCATAATAGTTTTATATATCATCTTTCTATCTTATAAGGGTTTTGATCTATATGGACAGCCTCATTTACATGCTGAAGCAGCTTGGTGTAGTGGTTAAGAGTGCGAGACTCTAATCTGGAGAGCCGGGTTTGATTCCCTACTCCTCCACTTCAAGCCAGCTGGGTGACCTTGGGTCAGTCACAACTTCTAGGAGCTCTCTCAGCCCCACCCACCTCACAGAGTGTTTTGTTGTGGGGATAATAATGGCATACTTTGTAAACTGCTCTGAGTGGGTGTTAAGTCATCCTGAAGGATGGTATATCAATTGAATGTTGTTGTTGTTGTTGTTGTTGTTAAAGGTTATAATTTGAACATTTTCTAACATATTTTTATAAGAAAACTTACCAGTTGAAGAATGATAGGGGAAGAGATCACCACATGGTGTCTTTTCTTATATGGAACAATAGTGTAAATTTATTTTGATTTGCTGTAATACTGTTTTCCTGAATTGCAATCCAGGTGGAGTGATGGGTAGTAATGGCCAGCAATGTATATAATGTTATGTGAGATGGTGGGTAGCATGTACACACAGATGTCCAATTCTCACAATTCTTTCAGTATGGAAATTAGATATCCTGCATAGTGATATATGTTTATATGCCTGTTAATTGGTGGTAGTGTAAATGATTTTTAGTGTACATAAGAGATACCCTATTAGATCAGACTTGAGGTCCATCTAATCCAGCAACCTGTTCCCCACAGTGGTCAAGCAGGTGCCCAAAAATGCACAGAAGCAAAGTATGCCACTTCCCATTAACTGGTATGGGAGGAACATTACCTTTGACTTTAACTATCATAGCTAGTAGATAAATTGATAGGCACAGATTTTCTGCTTTTAAAAGCATCTAAGCTAGTGGCCATCACTGTAACTTGTGGTAGTGAATAGACATGGGCACAATCGGAATTACGGTCTGAAAATTGCCCCGATTTTGGCGTTTGCGCCAACGGGACCGGGCTGATCGGTTCCATCCATGGCTCCCGGTTCAGCGCTCGGGTGGGGCGCTCTATCGGGTTTCGATCGGATCGATCAGTTTACGTTCGGGATTGCAGTCTGCAGACAGTCTGGCGCCAGCCATCTGTTCCCGAAGGAACAGAGCCCCGTGGAAATGGAGCCTGGAGAATGCCGGAGCTGTTTGCCCTCCTTCTGTCGCCCTGGAAATGCGAATGGAAGCCCAGCTTTCCTTGATCAGCAGGGCTTCCTTCCAACCACGGAGCAGCCAGAAAGGCGCGTGCCCGTCTCGTCCATTTGGGAGAAGAGAGGGGAGGGCGGGGGAAGGGGGTGTTCTTCTGTAGCCATGGGCACTCGAATCTCATCCCTGAAAAGCCTGAGAGGCAGCTCTTACGGCCAAATACAGCCCTCCTGCGTAGCAGACCCAGGCTTTATAAATAGCCATGTGCTGCGCAACAAAGTTTCACTTTCCGCTCGCGGGTGGAGTGGGACAGAGGCGAGCTCTCACTTGCCGCTTTTGGAGAGAGAAAGCGCAAGAGAGAGAGAGAGGGAGCTTTAGCTTTGGGCTTCAGCAGATAGGGAATTAGGGAATAGGGAGCCATCTCCTCTGGTTCCAGGGCTGCCGCCTAGCTCTGGGGCCAAGCTCGGTGGGCACCTCGGCTGAGGGCTCAGGTCTGGGGGGGAGTGTTGCAGCTGGGGTTGGGCTCTATTCCTATTCTCTCTCTCTGCTTCCAGGGCTGCCGTCTAGCTCTGGGGCCAAGCTCAGTGGGCACCTCCTTGGCTGAGGGCTCACACAGTATTACACACTCTAGTGCCTGGTCACTCTGGTCTGGGGGAGTGTTGGTGGTGGGGCGCCCTCCCGCGTCGGCCTTCCCGATTCCCAATTCCCGATTCTGTATCGGAAACGGTACTTGATCGGCGAGGTTCGGGTACCTGGGTTTGGCACCGCCGCGGAATCACGATCAGCTAAATCAGGATTATTTTTTTGATCGTGCCCATGTCTAGTAGTGAATACAAACAGGTATGCATTGAATGAAAAACTGCTTGATTTTTTTCTGTCTGAATCTACTGTCTGCCAATTTATTTAATTGGTTTCCTTGAATTAATTCAGAGAGAAAAAGTTTATGCAGTGTATAGTTTATAGATCTCTGTGTTGTCCGTTCTTGGTCATCTTTTTTCTTCTAAACTAAAGAGCTTTAGCCTCTCTCTAACCCTTTAATCATTTTGATTGCTCTTTTCTGTATATTTTTGTAGTAGATATGGAGGGATAAAATCTGTACATAGCATTCCAAAGGCAGCCATTCCATCTATTTAAGAAATAATTATTTTGAGCAAAGGTCTTGTACATTCTCACCAACAGAAGTTGGCCAAATTAGAGTTTCTAGCTTGCCTACTTTGTCTCACAACCTGTCCAAAAGATAATTACTTACGATCGCTTTCTCACACAAAGTGACGTTTGTCCAGTACAGGCAAGGTGATAGTATAGTTTCACCAGTCACCAAGCTTTATTGATCTTTGGATGCAACTGACTTTTATAATGCATTCCCATCAGGTGCCTTGGCTAGAGCCATTTCAAGGATTTAGCTGTGTCTGTCATTAATATGGACAATTGACTCTAAAAGTTGCTGACCTGTGCAGCATAATAAGGGCAGAGTGAACTTAAGTTCAAATTGATCTCAAAAACTGCCTGCAGGACAATAGAATTTGTAGAATCACAAATGTGATATTCAGCATGCACTCTGCAGTTCTTTATTTCTGCCACTTCTACTGAAGAACTGTGTCAAATAAAAGAGTGAAATAGCAAATCCATAAAGAAGCTATTTCCTTTATTTTCTGTAACAAGTGGATTCCAGTGCTGTTAGTTCATATATTTCTGGCAGGCCATGTTGCATTAAACCAAGAACAGGGTGACTTCAGTCTTAAAAGGTAAAGGTAGTCCCTTGTGTAAGCACTGAGTCATTACTGGCCCATGGGGGGACGGCGCATCATGACATTTTCTTGGCAGACTTTTTACTGGGTGGTTTGCCATTGCCTTCCCCAGTCATCTACACTTTACCCCCAAGAACCTGGGTACTCATTTTACCGACCTCGGAAGGATGGAAGGCTAAGTCAACCTTGAGCTGGCTACCTGAACCCAGCTTCCACCAGGATCAAACTCAGGTTGTGAGCAGAGCTCAGGCTTCAGTACTGTAGCTTACCACTCTGTGCCACGGGGCTCTTCAGTCTTGCATTATCACTTTTTTTTCTTTTACTGGCTGATTTCACCAATGGGTCAAATAGCACCCTCTTCCCGCAAATACCATTTCAAACCTGAAAAATTGGGGAGGGGAGACAATGCCTCTTCTCCATGAATGTCACAGTCACAATCCAAATTGGGTACCACATACACAGGAACTGAGAATTTCAAGTGTGACTGTTACACATAAGACAGGGTGGGAATAGATATGGGCATTAACCAGAAAAACCCCGAACCATGTGGTTCATGGTTCATGGGGTATCCCCAAACCAGGAACCACGAACTGGCACGGAACTGGGCCCAGTTATGAACCAGTTCATTGTTCGTGATTTGTGGGGTTTAAACACCCCTTTCCGGCTGGGAAAGGGGCATTTAATCGTTTAAAGGGCCCTTTCCTGCTGCTTGCAAGGGGCAGGACCCTTTAAACTATCAGCTGGCAGGCGGGGGAATCCCTCCTGCCGCCTGCCGCCGGCTAGTTTAAAGGGACTTGCTGCTTGCAAGCAGCAGGGCCCTTTAAACTCCCCAAACCCCGGTGCCCGCCTCCAAGCCCCAGCCCCAACCCCATCCCCTCGCCCCCCAAGCCCCAGCCCCCCCACTTACCTTCCCTCTGAAGCTGGGGTGATGGGGCCTCCTTCGCTGCCATACATGCCTGTACAGCAGAGGAGAAGGCCAAAAATGCCTTCTATGCTTTTTTGGCCTTCTACGCTGCCCTGCAGGGCAATGGAGGAGGCCGAAAAGGGCTGCCATGGCTGCCATTTGAAGGGCGGAAAGGCTGTTTTTGACCTCCTCCAGTGCCCTATGTGCCCTGCACGCCCGTATTTAGGTCCGTGTCCATCTCTAGGTGGGAACCCAAGACCCCATCTGTGTACTCAGTAATATGGAAATCAGCTACAGAATCCTCATGTCCAGAACTGATGGTTATAGAAACCACAAAAACATACCAAGTGTACCAAGATGGGGAGCTCAGTACTGTGCACCAGCTCAAGCTATAGTTGTTCAACAGCAACTTGTGCTGTTTTGACCAACGTATGAAGCAGAGCAGGCTGACTCTTAGACTCTTGACAGAAAAATTACACAGACCTGATCTACTCCTACATCTGGCACACATTTGCTTCTGGGGTCCCAAAAGGCTTGCAGGGTTCTGTGCAAGGGATTATAGTAAACCAGGCCTATCTTTCCTTTGCCTGAATCTTCTAGTCAGGACTTTGTGGCATAACAGTGACGAGAGCGAGTAGGAATAAACAGTTTCCATTTATCAGTTCAAAAATGCATATGGAGATCTTGTGAGCTGCAGTCTTAATGCTTCAGCTCCTAAAATCAGATCTGAGCAGAATAAAAAACAGTCATTTAACATACTATCATTTGTTAGCATATTATCCAAACTTTAAAGTATATTCTGATAATGATAGGAAGAACAATAATATCTCCTCAGCTATTTCTTTCTTTTTAAAATACATGGATGTGAATTTAGATCTAGGTTTTCAAGGCACATTTAAATTCATCTTCAGATAACAGTTTTCTCTGAAGAATGGATAATTTCATGGGGTTTTTTAGAACCTGGGGAATTAATTTTCACCAGAATGCATAGGAAACTGTACAGACTACTGCTTGCATTACATAAAAAGCTGCATTTTCCTCACAATTGCTCTAAACATTATACAGTTGTATCTGAGAAATGATAATAGCATGAATTGCCTCCTGACTACATTTTAAAATTTGGGTTGCAATGATCAGAAAAGAGGCCAAAAGTCCAAAAGAGGGACACTTTTTTATTCCCCACCAGTCTGTATTAATGTAACTTTTAAAAGAAACTTCTTTAAAATATTAATATATAGCATAGAAGACCATTACAATTCTGCAGATGTAAAGATAGCCATGTTATTCTAGAGCAGGAGTTGAGGGCTTCATTCTCCTTATAGAGAACTCATCTTTTGAAAGACGGTCGCTGAAAGAAAACACCAACTGATTGTCTATACGGCTGGGAAAGTGACAAAGAAATTATTGAAGTTGTTGCAAAACAGACTCCCAAGACTTAGAGGCATTCTGGGATTCCTGAACCCATAAGGAGTTCCTTCATGCTCACAGTCCTCTTGCATGACAGGTGAAATACGTCTGATTTGGGACTCATTTTACAAAAAGTATGTGCGTAGGGGGAGGAGAACAAGCTCTGGAGTATGGCACGGTGAGACTGAGAGGCTTCAACCTTCCATCGCTTCCACCTGCTTTCCACAGGGAAAAAAATGTCATGGGGGTTATTTGTCTCACAGCTGCTTCTATATGTCTGCCCAGGACATGAGGGCATACCAGTAGTAGGACAAAGAGCCCACCCACAGCCATTTTTTTCCTGTGGAAAGTGGTGCCAGGTAGAAGGGATGGAAGGTTAAAGCCCCTCCTGCCACTGCAGCAGGTTCTGGAGCTGATTTGCATGCCACAATGTTCTCTCTCTCAGCACCTCACCCTGCCATTCTTAGTAAGTACACAAAGCAGAGGAACCCCCACATCAATACTTAATTCTCAAAAGAAGAAACCTCTAAAAGTGAAGGAAAACCCAGTCAAAAATTATTGTAAAGCTAAATGAATACGTTTTTTCCTACACAGAATCAACAAGCATTGCTTTACTCAATGAACAAAAATAATTTACTAAGTGTATTCAATTAATTGAACAGCAAACCATGCAAGCTCAGACCGCTTTCATGAAATAATCTCTCAGTCCATATAAGTCCATTCAAATGATCAAACCCATCCTATAGAAAAGTCCAAAGTAAGTATTCCAAAAGGTGAGTCCAAGGTAAGTACTCCAGTAAGTTCTTAAGTAATCTCTTCATTTTTTTCTTTCTTTCAGGTGGTGTGTGCCAAGTTCAAACAGCCAAAGAGGTGTATCCTATTCGTCCAACACCACGGCCGGCAAGACGCTGCCTGCTGTTTTGTCCGTAGACCTCCTCCAGGGCAATTGCAAACCCACCACAATTTACTGTTAATAAACATAATAAAGAGTAAAGACCATTCTCTGAGTATTACCAAGTCAAGTCAAGTTAGCCTTTATTGGCATATAGCAGCAATTCAAGTTATCCACTTACAGAAAAGAAAGAACAAAGTTAAAAGAATGCTGTATTACAAATACAAAAATACATTTAGAGCTTAACTCCGTGATATCCTTTGACGCAACTTCAAGGCAGAATGGAGAAACTCAGCCACCT
Source organism: Eublepharis macularius (assembly GCF_028583425.1). NCBI lineage: Eukaryota > Metazoa > Chordata > Lepidosauria > Squamata > Eublepharidae > Eublepharis > Eublepharis macularius. The sequence goes on from NC_072793.1 coordinate 76,467,454, forward strand.
TCTCGGTTACATCATGAAGGGAATCGTTCAACAGTCTATAGACTTTGAGCGAGTCAGAACAATCCATCATACTAGTTAAGACAGCTTTTAAGTATGTTTGACGTATACCAGCGTACAGATGACAGTGCAAAAGTTCATGAGTAACTTGTAACCTTGTGGTTACTGTATACAAAATGCTCAACCAATGGGGCATCCATCACCTTATTCTTAATACGTGATATGTGCTCCAGGAGCCTAGTTTTAAGGGACCTGGAAGTACTGCCCACATACAATAAATTGCATGAACATATTATCAAGTAAACCACTCCTTGTGTTTTGCAAGTTGTAAAATGCCTTAACCTTAACTTCTACATAATGCTACTGATGTAGCGTAATGCTACTGATAGTTCAGACTATGATAGAGAATCCAAAATAATGTTGCGAGCCTTTCAGGATAGGGGGTATCCTGACCCAGTGTTGACTCTGACACAGAGGAGAGCGAGGCAAACTCCTAGACAGGATTTGTTTGTCAAAAGGATCAGAGGGCAAAAGGAAAGGCTGACATGGACTTTAGGATTCACTCATTTATCTCATCGAATTAAGAATATTATATTTAGACATTGGCCCCTTCTTTGTAACATCAAGGGCTATGAGGAACATCCAGTGATTGGGTGGAGAAGAACCAGGAATTTGAAGGATTTACTGGTTCACTCCAACTTTAAAATTGGTACACACGGTTCCAACCTTCCAGCCAGGTACTTTAAATGTGGAAGGTACTGGCTGTGTCCTCTGGCTACTACTGGCAGCAGGAAAGTAATTCCTGGGATGGATGTAGAAGTTTATCTTTTCCTTTCTCTTAATTACCAATAAGCATAAATGGATTAATAAAACACTGCAAAATCTTAACTGTATTATATTCATATTGATGCATGCATAAGCTTGATTGCACTAATGAAACAGCACAAAAAGATCAACATTCAGGAGGACATTTGTGTATTAGTAAACAAAACAAAACTTGATGCAGTCATACATTACATCAAAAGTGCTTTCTTGCAAGTTTTTCCAATGCATACGTGCACATCAGGAACACAGAATGGGGGGAAAGGGCCCTCAGGTCTCCTCTATGGTGGGAGACCTCCTGTCTTTGATCCTATACCCCCACCACCAATCGACAGGGTAGCAGGGTACAAAGGGGCAAGTTGGTGCCACACCAATGCACAAAACCAGAAGTGACACCATCACATCAGTACAACACTCTAGGATTCATCCAAAACTTTATGGTTTAACACAATGATGTCACTTTGGATTTTGCACTGGAACCAATGTTGTATGTTAGCCCTGCACCCAACTATGTGTCCCAATCCTCTGCAATTTCATGCAGGGCATCAGTGCTGAGTTAGAAAATAAGTGAAAGCTGCAGCAAACTGCATCAGAATGCTGCTCAATTCCCTCCCTTGCAAAATGTGAGGGCTAGGAGGCAGAACTTACTGACAGCCCATGGAAGGGAGCCAGAGGGCATTGGCATGCCCAGGTGGGCAGAAGTGCAGCAGGAGGCAGCATAGGATGAGGCTATATATGGTGTGATCATGCTGATACCCACCTCTTTCACACAGCTCTGAACAAGGCATCCCTTCCATCTACTCTTGGCAGCTTGCATCATCACCAAACCAGAATTAAGGAGGACTGGAATGCAGTGCAGACTGAAATAAAAGAACAAAGGAACTGAAACTTTAACAACCAACATTTGCTTCTGACTGTATGTTATTCGCCAGGAACCATATTTGTGGTCAACATGAATGTATTTATTTATTTATTTCTAACACTTCTATCCCATTTTAGCTCTACAAACTCATGGCTAACAATTCAACAATTAGGCTGCAAGGACACAAACTAAAAACAGTCCATTTAACAAGTTTAAAACATATTAAAATACACAAATTACCAATTAAAAAGTACTCAGATTTAACAGAGGGAATACTGTATACTGATGTCTGTCAAAGGGAACAAAGCTTTATTTAAAAAGGTATGTATTGGACACTGTGTTAATACTGCTAGACATATAGAAAGCAGAAATCAACTCAAATGACCATAAAATGCAATTTTTTTCCTATTTAATTTGAATATAATATAGGTAGGCTAAAAAGGTACTGTTGCCACACACCTGTTTGAACTTTTTGCACTCATGAAAACATTTTTTCAAGTCATGCTTCATGGATCATCTTGTTTTAGGCAAGCCTATATTTTTGATGAAAGGGCAACTCATGAATTCTTTAAAAAATAATATTATTATACAAAAAATCAGAATATATTATATATTATATTCATATATACAAACCATTCAATAAACAACCAAGCAATGTTAATCAACAAAATTATACTTCTACATAGCACAATTAGCTTCATGCGTTTTTATCAAAGTCCATTTTACTTGGACTATGAATAGCATTGTTGTTAATATGATTTATCATGAAGACCACAAATCAGTTTCTAACTACATAATAAAAGCATTGTTAAAAATATATATATACCAGAATCGTCCATAAAACAGAATAATTGTAGAATGACGAATCAGCTGTAAATTATCAAAACAACAAACCCAGAACAAGACAAAAAAGCAGACCCACAGCAATAAGCAGAACCCAATGATCAAAAAGGACAGAACAAAGTGAACTTCATGGGGATGGCTGTTTCATAACCTGTGTGACACTAACAAGAAGACCCTGTTTCACTGTAATTCTGACTGAGGAAAAGTAGTAAAGTTGCTTCAGATGACCTAAATATATGGGTAGGTTAAAACATATGGAGAAAGTGAAAACAGTATCACACAACTGATGGAAGAATATATTTCAATGAAATTCAAGAAACACTATGCAGAGCACTGTGCTTTTGTTTAATGGACATTGTATGACTCTGTCCAGGGAGAATTAAGTACTTGCTGATTTCAGTATGAGAGTGCTCCCAGAGTGGCATGTGGCCTGCGCAATGATGTCATTTCCAGGAAGTGACACCATCGTGTGGACTGGGAATGTGTGCACTGCACATGCACACATGAAGAGGACCACACCAGATAAGTGCCAGGCCTCCACTAGGAGGTTGAGGAGTCCTGGCAACCCTAGACTTAACTATGTGCTTAATTGTCTCTAGCTGGAACCCAGAGACAGTTTGGTGTAGTGGTTAAGAGCACGGGACTCTAATCTGGAGAACCAGGTTTGATTCCCCACTCCTCCACTTGAAGCTGGCTGGGTGACCTTGGGTCAGTCACAGTTTCTAGGAGCTCTCTCAGCCCCACCCACCTCACAGGGTGTTTTGTTTTGGGGATAATAATAACATACTTTATAAACTGCTCTAAGTGACATTAAGTTCTCCTGAAGGGTGGTATATAACTCGAATGTTGTTGTTATTATTATTATTATTATGTTGAAATTAAAATAATGCTATACTTTGAGGCAAACATGCATACATTGAGACCATGATAATATGTTAACTGTCCTGAAGAAGGTCATTATTTATAATCAGGTATTCTGGAGCATAGGTGTGCACTAAAAAGGGGTAATTAAAGACTAAGCTTTAGCTTAGATAACTAAGCATTTCTTCTGTACAACTTGCCTTCCCTGACACACAACTGTAGTGAGTGTCAATCAAACTTATTCAGCTCTGTCTCAAAAATCATGAAAAACGTTTTTTTCAAAATTGTTGAAATATATAATTTTTTAAAAGATAGTACATGGAATAGCACAGATTGATAGAACAGCTTTGAAAATGAGATACATCAAACTAGCAGTACGTGTCTGACTACTATGCTCTAAATTGCAGTTGTTCTACTGTTGAGCTAAATGAAGGTGTGAAAACAGGCCTGTCTTTGCAAATCGGTCAAGAGACTTCCTGGAGGGGAGAAAAATGGTTCCTCTAGCCAGCCAGTCTCCAACTGCAATCATTTTAAGAAGATGAATTTCAAAATACTTGAAATCATGACACCAAATACCTCAAACATAAGTGTCCAGATTCTTCCAGTCTAAAGGCAATCCAGTCTTGAACTGGTGACACATAGTAGAGAAGGGGACACTTTCCCTTTGTTTTCAATATTTTATGCTTATGTATTTTATGCTTCTATTAGCTTAAAAAGTTATAACTAACATTTCAAAGGAATTTGAGTGTACCATTAATTTACTTCAAGTACAATTCTATGCAGAATTACTAGAGTAACTCTCCGTAGGATTGTAACTGTTAATTACAGTTCTCTGAATTGGAGCCATAGATGATTGGTTGTACATATTTTCTTTGTGTGAATAAAAGCTAGAGACATTTTTAAAGCATGTGAAAAACAAAACTATTTAAAGGCCATCAAATGAACGAGAAGATCAAACAAAACAGTAGCTCATAATACTTTTTATCGTGCTGTACTTACCACATCCTTGACATTTTTCAACAACCCACATTGAGAATATGTTCATCTTAGTTATTTATAGAGTCTTCTGAGACACCCTCATCATGTCAGGTTCCACAACAGTGTTGGTAGCAAAATATAGGGAAAATGGAAGAAAAGATGTGGAGCTTGCTTTATGTCTTCTAGTTGTTTCCTTTTGCCATGTAAGCCTCTTGTTGAAAGATAAAAGATGGAACTTGGGGGTGTGGCATTGGCTTCGGAGAAGATGGACGCCTGAGAACTGAGCTCCTTCCCACCCCAAATACTCCAAAACCCCTATCTTATTAAACTAAAAATTGCTCCCAGAAGTGGGGAAACACAGTATGAATATCAAGAAGCAAAATGGCACAGTTGCAAAGCATCTGCAAGACTTCTTTCCTGCAACTCAAGCCTCGACAGCAGAGCTAGCAATTGCAAGTGACGCAAGCACAATGGCATCAACAGGAAACGTGGTAGGAATTTCATTGAATATCCCCCCTAAGAACTTGCTGCCTTGTTTGTGAACATGGAACTTAGTATCTTAAACAAAATAACAAATCTTATAAAGCCACTTTTTGACTGGATCGCAGATCTCCAAACTAAAATGAACAACGTTATTCAAAAAACTGACTGCGTGTTAGATATCTCTAGCTCTTTGTAAAACAAAATTCACACTCTGCAAAAGGAGAAAGAGGAGATGCATGAAAGAGTTCTAAACCTGGAAGTAATAATGCACCAGCAGAATCTTAAATTTAGAGAGGTTAATGAGGAATTAACAGCAAAACAAGATTTATCTTTATTCCTAGCCAACTGGCTTGCTAGCCTTTTGCATCCAGGTAAAAACATCACTCCAGTAATTTCCAAAGCTTGCCAGGTTGGTCCTCTGAAAACAAACAGGAAATCTTCAAGGGACATCATTGCTACCTTCCCAGATTGGGAAACATGAAAAAGAATTCTGAAAATTGCTAGGAAACAAAAAACGCTCCAATATAATGAATCCCAGATTCAAATCTTTATAGATCTATCCAAGGAAATATTAAACAGGAGAAGAGTTCTCAAACTGACTACCGAGGCACTATGTGATGCAAAAATTGAATATAAATGGATCAACTACTCCAAACTTTGTGTCCAACTTAAGGACAAACATCTTTATGCAATAGATCAAGAAACAGGACAAGCCTTATTTCAGAATCTGGACATTTCTCCTACTTATCCATTAAAATCTACACAAAAGAGAAAACACATTCAACCACCTACTCCTCACAAAGGAAGCAAAATCCCAGTTCGAAACAACAGAATAACAATAATGGAAAACATTCCAGGGGTCAAGAAATTCTGCTTTTTTTCTGTCTTTACTTAAAAGTTGAAAAAAGGGGGAGGGGGAGTAATCAGAATTCAGAAATCATAATTTATAACAAAGCTAGTAATGTGTGTTATCTTGCTGTACTGAGGTTCTGGGGGTAGGGTGGGGGGAGCCAGTTTTTCTCTTTGCTCCCACTAATGACAGCCCCTAGACTTAGTACATTTGTACAAAGACCATCAGGAGAATACTCCCTACAGGGTCTATCGGGGCTGTGCAGCTTTCATATTATCATACTTAGCATTTTGTTCATAAATCACTCATAGCTAACCTTTAATTTGAGTTTAATAGTTTTCGTAAGGGGGAAAGAGGGGAGGGGGGAATATTTACAACCATATTAATGCTATATACTTTTTCTATGTGGGAGGGGGGTAGGGGGTAATAACTTTAACTTTTTACTTTGCCCCCCTTTTCTTTAGTTTATATACAAGTATAGAAACTTATTGTTGGTGTACCAATTTATAAGTGCTAGTTATATTGTTCAAAAGCCTTATATAATGTTGCAGAATCTTAAATTGTATAACCTATATATATTTCAGCTTTTTGTATTTATCAACTTTGGGACAAAACCTATCTACTAAACATAATAGAATATTTTGACTCTCAAAAACCCATCAAAAACTTAATGTGTAATTGCTAAATATCAGATTGGAATGTTAATTAATCATTGAAATGCTAATATAACCAATCAAGCTAGCATAATAGGAATTGATCAGCAGCAATGTACCATCAAAAGAATAGTAATCTATTATTTTTGTTGCATTTTATTGTTTAAAAAATGTTACGTTTGTTTAAGAAAATAAAAAGTTAAAAAAAATATGGACCTTCACTCACCTTTCAGGTTCATATAAAGAGCACAAAAACATTTCCAGTTGGTTTGTTCTATTATATGTATATGCCCATCAACCATGTCAATGCAAATTCTTCAAAAAGACTAGTGATTCCCCAACGTTTGTTTCTTCTTTTTAACTGAGAAAGGTCATGCTTTTCTGTGTGCAGTAAAAGGAAAACCTCAAATTTCATGCAAATAAGAAAGGAACAAGGTGTGATGAGGATGAAGGAATGTAAATCAATGGAGTATAGTAATAAGAATTGGATAGAATGCAGAGCAATCTCAAGCATACAAAAATAGAACCACTTTTAATTATTAGTACAGAACATCTCTGTGGTAGAACGGAAAGAATAGATAATTCTAAAATTGATAGGAATTCAAGCTTCCTACATCAAATATGCTCTCGTCTAATCTGTAAAACAAGTGGAAACCTGTAAGATCTTGTGGAGGGCATCTCATTTTCCTCTCTCCCACCATGTTCTCTTTCTCTTCCATGCCCCTATAGCCTCTCCCCCTTTTTCTGCTTCCTTTTCTCCTTCCCACCCCGGGCAGCCCTGTCTTCACCTCCCACCCCTGGCAGCTTCTCCCCTATGGCCCAGTTGTGAAAGGACTTGCTGGGGTTATTTCACTTTCCCCTGTATCCCCTTCCCCACACTATTTCCTCTTTCTCTCCTCCTGGGAACCTTCATATACTCACCTTTTCCTACATCCATCTCTTCTTCAAGTTCACTAAACAACTTACCTTTAATCTGCTCCCCATCATCATCTATATTTCTTAATTTACTTCTTTTATATACTGCCTTTCTCCACAAAGCAGCTTACAGCATTCTCCTTGCCTCCATATTATCCTCACAACAATCCTGAAAGGTGGGTTAGGCTGAATGTGCCTGACTGGATCAAAGTAAGCTTCTGCAGCAGAGTGGCAATTTGAGCCTGGGTCTCCTAGATCCTCTTCTGAAACTCTAAACACTATGCTACACTGGCTATTGTTTTGGGGGCAAAGGGGAGGCTGCTGCTGAACAGTAGCCAGTCCTGGGTGAATCATGCAAGTTGTGTGGTATCAAGTCGTCTGGTGATTGCTTCTTGACCTGGCTCCCTCACAAGCTGAAGCAGCCTTGGAAAGGGCCCAGTCTCCTTCCTTGCCTTCTACTGACAGAAACCAAGCCTGAAATACAGACTCAAATGTTATGGTTGCCTAGCAACAGCCACTGAGGGCATCTGGTTACAGCTACAGGAGTTCCTTTTTATCATTTTAGGGTTTTTAATTTTTTTTTTCAGATTTTTCTGCAAACCTGGGGCATTTTTTGGGTGTGTAGGAAGTTCTGTCTTATCTATTCATGGCTCCAATCTTCTACTTTAAGTATCCTTAGAACAGGACCACTTCAATATTACTATTTATTTATTTATTATTTTTATTAATATTTTTATATTAATATTTTTATTATTTATTTATTATCTACTCTCCTCGTATGCAGGCTCAGAGCAGATCAAGTTAAAATACAATACATAATACAATATAATAGTTAAATAAACAGTGCAAATTTAAAACAGTTAAAACTTGTAGCAAAAAATTCATAACATGCAATGCATTGCACCATCTGCATAATTGCTGGGCCCACAGTGGTGGATGACAAGTATCAGATAAAACAGAAGTTGGGCCAGCAAGGGCTAGAACATGCAATATTAGTGCCACTTTGCCAGTGAAACAGTATAGAACATAGAAACAGTCTGTTCTTACATCCACCCTTACCATGATGTTTCTGACAGTTATGGGGAGGCTGGGCAGTACAATTCCTGCTTTCAGACAGCAATTTTCTCACTTTCCTCCTCCCACTGCAGTCAAAAATCCCCCCACTCCTGCCAAATGCTCTCCCTAGAAACTTGACAGATAATATTTAGGCTGCAGAAGGGAGAGGGGATGTACTCCACAGGCACCATTGGAACCTCTCTAGTTCATCCAAGCAGGTGTGTGGCTGTTCTGGCTAGTAGTCCAGAATGGGTCACTGATATCTCCCCATATGAGAAGTAGTGTTGTGTAGTGCTTAGAATGACAAACCAGGATCTAAGAGACCCAAGTTTAAATTCCCATTCTGCCATCACTGGGCGGTCAGCAACATGAGCTGCCCTGCCTCTACTATTGTCTCATGATGCCGCCAGTCCTATTTAGTCATGGCAGCCTCGTACCTTTATGGACCAGGATACAGAATCAGCTGCATCTCTGCTGCTATATTTCTATCACTTATTTACCTTTCCTCTGAGGAGCTCATATATTGTGCGCATACATAAGAGTTGGTGTGGTGTAGTGGTTACAATGACAAAATATTATCTGAGAGACCCAGGTTCAGATCCCTGTTCTGCCATGGAAAGTTGCTCAGTGACCTTGGGCTAGTCACACATGCTCCAGCCTGATCTACCTCGCAGATTTTTGTGAAGACAGAATGATGTCAGCCACTGCGGGTCCCCACTGGTGAGAAAAGCATGGTATAAAGGAAGTAAATAAAATAAAGATATGGTACTCTTCCTCTGTTTTGTCTTCACAATTGGCTTATGAGGTAGGCTGAGCTGAGACTGGCCCATGACTTCAACGGGCTTGGTATAACTGTGTTCAGGATTGCACTGTTGTTGAGTTTCATGGCACAATAGGTCTTCAAGTTTTCCCAGTTCAAGTTGTACACTAACCCTTAGAGACATCTGGCTCTTTATAGCTCCTGCAGTTCACACTATAGTGGCAGTATCTCATGCTTAGCCTCACAGCTTGTGAGGTTAAGCATGGTTACATCTTGTGGTCCCCAAACCTAAAATCCCTGCTTCATTGCAGTGTGGATTACACAGTGCCTTCTTCTTCTTCTTCTTCTTCTTTTTTTTAAAAAGCAGCATTTCTACTGAACAACTAGAAATGCAGTTCATATATTTATCAAGGATTTAAAAGCTTATTAACAATATATTCAGATTTATTGGGCTGAATCTTCCCATATGTACAAATGTACACCAAAATAACTATAAGTTTATCTTGTAGAAACAAAGTGTGATTTACTCCCTTGGAATATAAGGATAGAAAGAAGATATTTAATTCTTAGAAAAACAATTTAACAAGACAGTTTCAGATAAAAATTTCCAAATGTAATAGATTTGCTGTGCTTGAAGTTTTTATTCTTCAGCAGCATATTTCCACAGTCATTCATTTGCTTTACTCTTATGGCAGCATTTCTAAACATCATCAAGATTTAGTATTTTAAAGCTGTGCCTTCTAATCATGCCTCATCTTTCTTGTATTGTAATAGACATTACATGCTGATCTCCTTGCTCTCTGCAAATTAAGATTTTCATCTTTGGAGCGCTCAGGATTTTGTTTGTGACATATTGATTGGCTCATCTGCATTCCCTAGATTCTTTCTTTCTTTCTTTCTTTCTTTCTTTCTTTCTTTCTTTCTTTCTTTCTTTCTTTCTCTTTCTCTTTCTCTTTCTCTGTCTGTCTGTCTGCCTTCCTTCCTTCCTTCAGGCTTGTTAAGGCTAACAGCAAAGCAGCCATGAGGTGACTCTAGTCATCACACAACTGCCTTCCTCCTCCGTTTTATTTAGTTTGAAGACTATTACAATAGCATTGCTGTATAAAAAAAACCAAATAATAGGATCTTCTTTGGCCGTCCCGCTTCATTTAGGGGGACCTTGATCTTGCAGAGGTTCTCACTTCAGGCAAATGTTTCTGAGGGCACTAATACATTATTCAATTGGAGTCAGTTGTTTCATCATTTAGAGTTACTGTTTAAAGTATGCTTTAAGCATAATGCTCCCCCGAAATGTTTGGTATCTCCCTTTACTGCATGACTGCTAGGCTATTTCATTCTGCATAGTGTGTGATAGTTGAAGAGCATCCTCAATGTGCATAACACACTTTTGAAAACTGCATTTCTGTTTGAGTGACAAATAATATCCACCCAAGCCTTTTGTCTCAAAATGATATCCCAATAGTACAAAACACACATTAGAGGTCATAGAAGTATTAATTTTTTCAAAAATCAAAATAAAGTGTTGTAATAGCAAATAAATCAAAAACTGAAAGTAGCAACTTAGAAGGGGGAAAAGTTATTTTTCAGTTCATGAATTTTAGAAAAGTGGAGAGGTACTAATCAATGCTTCCAATCAGAAGAAATGTTTGGATCAAGCCTTCTTGCTCCTTATTCAGCCTGAGTGACCAGATATCAGTGATGATGTTATCTTAGCTAATATGATTTCTCTGAACTCTTATGGCCAGACATTAATGCTTTTCCAGTGGTGAATTGGTAATCAAAATGTTTTAGCTTATCTGCAGAATACTGAAAGAGCAAATAACTAACAGTGAGATCACAGACAAGTATTGTGTTGGGCTAATGCTCAGGTTGATAAAAATGTTATCAGCATGTAAGAGAAAAGAAACCTTGTTAATGCAGTATTTTTTCACCAAGAGACACAGCTACATCCAGCTACTCTGGCTTGATCCAAGCAGCTTGACACCCTGACCTGGAACACAAATTACTTTAAACAGAAAGTGGTATGGGAATTTTCCTTTCTTAGGTGGCATGGTTACTGGGACACCATTTAGAGTTGAAATGGAATTTTTTTGCAGCGCCTTCAACTACGGTTGGAATCTTGTCTACCAGGTTCAGATTATGTGGAAAGACAGGTCTTAATAAATAGCCTTGGTCTTTGGACTGATTAGGCTCTGCCTAATTATGTGGGTTAATAGCATATAGATAGAAATAATGGATGAGAACTCCAAGGCATTTGAAGACCAAGGGTGGTTTTCCCCAGCCAGCTTGGCTTTGGGGTCAGCAGGTTAGAGAAGGGATTCCCTCAGTGCTGAGAAGCATCCGCCAAAGGTCACTTCATAGCCTGCAGCAGGAGAAGAGGGGTGGTATCTTTGGGCACACATTTCTGTGCAGCCAAAGATAAACAAAACCAGAAGCAACATGGGGCCATGTTAGTGATTTGGGGGCCCTGGGCAAAAGTCCAGGACGGGGACCCAGTATCACTGTTGCCTCTCCCTTGGCTGGGACCACCCTGACCCCAGACAAGGAGTGGCTTGGCCCTGCGCTAGGCAGGCAAGAGCTGGTACTAGTGTCACTGAGTGGGCCAAGATCCACTTGAGCAGGTGCAGGAAGTTAAACCTCTTAAGTTGGGAGGTGGGGGGAGATACATTTTATCTAACACACATGAACCACGCAATGATTAAGTGAGGGCAGTGCTGCTGATACAAAAATCTCTATGCAACTGTGAAAGAAATTTCTAGTTCAAAACAGCTGAGTTCATCAAGAAGCTTAAAGACATCTCTAGAGGACTTAACAAAGACCTGAGAGCCTTCAGTCTCCTTAGTGACTGAGGTGTGGCAAGACTCCTGTTTATTTTGGTGTCACACAATGTGCCATTTTCACACTGACCAAGTTCATTTTAATCACTAATAGGACAAGTTCTGTCTGTCTAGCAAACTTTGTACCAATTTGTCTAATAAATCTTGCAGCAAAAGCACACACACTTCCTCAGTTTTTAATAGCATAGGCTACCGCAGATTACAGGAACAAATCAGACAGAGGACAGTCTTGAGCAATGTTTTATGGCAGGGCTCACAGAGTAGTCTTTGGACAGAAAATAGGGCTGCTCCAAACTTTCATTTTTAAATGCCAGAAGGCATGCAAGTAAGCAAACTTAGTGGCTATAACAATAGACATAAGAAGGGGAAACCCTGGTTCAAATTCCCAGATTAACTTTGGCCCATTCATTAACATCAAAGCTAAACCTAACCCTCATTGTGCCAATAAGAGAGCCATGAAGGATTGGATAAAAAGTACTATCATTCAAGAACAGGAAAAAAAATCATTGTTCACACTGAGCCCAAATCCCATCACATTGCCTAAACCTGCAAATCCATAGACAGACCCAAAGCAGAGAATAACAAGCCTCCCCATGACAATGTTTAACAGAACCCCTAATTTAAACTGAGCATGCTTCCTGAGAAACTTCCACAAGTTGTCCTTCACATGCGTGTACCCTTTTGGTCCAGGAAGAGCTTCTGTCTGGCTAATCACAGCAAAACCCATGGCTAGATCTGAGTTGAGGCTACACTAGAGCTCTGAATGGGGTGGGTGCAAGTTGTTGTTCTTGTAAGTGGGCAGCCCACACTTCGTTTGGGCAGATGTGCCTTCTTTCCCCCCTCCATCATGGGGTAGGGCTGTGGACAGGCTTGGGGCAGAGCCCTTTCCATGACTATTTTTGTTTACCAGTCTGCTTGTGATCATTGGATGCAGAGCAGGGAAGCCAGGTGTTATAGTGAGAGACCTCTCAGTGGCAGCCCTCAAACCCTGGTGCCACTTGGTAGGGCAGCAGGGGCGCGGGAATTAACCAAAAAGACAGTGACTGGTAGAGCATTGTGTTGATATCATGAGGCCACTTCCAGATTTGCCCTGGAAATTGTCATGCTGTCGCTGTGATGGAGCCCTCATATCCCAGCAACATGGTGGCTTGGTGGGGGGTCACCAGCATGGGGCCACTCCAATGTAAAGCTATACAGTTTTGAAGAATTTTGTTTTATTATAAATGTGCATAAAAGGTTATATTTTGGAAAGTGTAAGGAGAAATAAAACAATAAAGGTCTGACTAAATCTAATACTATACATACCCAGCAGAGTCTCTTGCCATTTTAAGCCATGATTGTGACTTCCAAGTATAATATAGCATTCTTAGTCCAAGTTTCTAAATCCAAGTCATCAAGTAGGGTTGCCAGCCTCCAGGTGGTCAATTACAATTGAGCGCCAGATACCAGAGATCCGTTCCTCTGGAGAAAATGGCTGCTTTGGAGGCATTAAATTCCCTTGAGGCCCCTCTCCTCCCCAAACCCCATCCTTTCCAGGTGCCAGGAGTTCCCCAACCCGGAACTGGCAACCCTAGCATCAACTCAAAAATATAATCCCGAAGTGGCAGAGTGGCCCACATTTATTCCCAATTGCCAAGCAAGCTGGGAAGATCTTACCAACCAATCAGTCCCCTGCAATAGCATGTGACGCTGATATTATGCAGCTATCTTAAACCCACGTAGAATTACCATGAGTACGTACCATCTTCTCATAAGAACCACAGCTGAGTCAAATGAGCATAATTGTTGGGACTGCTTGGCCTTGTCTTTAACCATGGAGGACTCAGTAACAGCACTTGAAATGCAAAATAAGCTTCTGTAGTTTCACTCTCATAATGGCATCACTTACCCACAATTCATACCTACTCTGGCCAAGTAGGCCTATTTCTTCTGGCCAAACAGGCATATTGTTTTACAGATGCCCCATGGCTGCCCCTGGAGCAACACTGGCTGATTTTGGAGCCAGGGTAGTATTGCCCAGAAATCTTGGCAATACCAAAATTGAGGGTAATTTGTACTAAAAATTAAGTGCTGCAGATCAGTCTTTAATAGACCTGCTTTAATTCATATCCAGAGTCTTGTATCTTCATTTCACAGTGTGCGAACAAAAGCCTCCTACACAGCAGTGAAGATGCACATACACATTTCTGAATGTAAAATAGCCCTCTTTGGATCAGACAAAAAGTACACAATTATTTCTAATCACTTAAACTCTAAATTGTGAAGAATCAAATAATATTTCATTATTGGTAACGTTGTTGACCATGGGAAAATTTTTAAAAATAACCAACATGATCGGATAAGACTTTCAGACACATTTTAATACAATTCATCTCTTCTAGAACAGCTGTCTTAATTTATCCTGTTCAGTATGCTCAAGGTAATGAAATAGTAGGGAAGACACTGACAAATGTTAATGATAAATGAAAAATAATGGGAACAATTTAACACACTGAAACATCTTAAAATACTTCTCATTTCACCTTGAAAAAGGAGGCAATTCAAGGCATATTTATTTTTGTGTCAGAAGAGACTTGGAAAAGAGGCTGCCTTTCTTTTTAAAAGCTAAACGTTTGTACATTTTCTCAAGATTTCAGTAATCCCCCCCCCCCCCCGCTCCCAGGAACTGCACACCCAAATCCAAAGAAGCAGAACTGAGCATAGAAGAGGCCTTTTGCATGCAGGAGTGTAAATAAGACGATATATATCTGCACTCCAGTACTTGTAATGAGCTGTGAATTCAGATGCATTTTTCCCCATTAAATTGTATGTTTCCATTAAATTGTATGTTTGAATACACATTGCCATTAAAAGTAACTCAGTACAGGTAAATGACTTCCACTTTCAGATGCTTGTCTGATTTATAAATGGAAACCTGCTTCCTCATGCAGTGATCCCTTCTGGCTCCACTTTGAATAAAGAGAGATAGCCCATATATCAAGATGTTATGGACTTTCTGAAGAATATCCAGGATTTGCTAACTAATAAAAAAAGCAAGATGATACCATTTGAAACGAGACTGATGCCTAAAACTCAAACAGTACTTAAACCAGGGCTTCTTTTCTGGGAAAAGAGGTGGTGGAACTCAGTGGGTTGCCCTCAGAGAAAATGGTCACATGGCTGGTGACCCCGCCCCCTGATCTCCAGACAGAGGGGAGTTGAGATTGCCCTCTGCACCGCTGAGCGGAGCGGAGGGCCATCTAAACTCCCCTCTGTCTGGAGATCGGGGGCGGAGCCACCGGCCATGTGACCGTTTTCAAGAGGTTCCAGAACTGCGTTCCACCACGTTCCCCCTGAAAAAAAGCCCTGACTTAAACCAATGTTACAGGAATATTTGCAAATGAAGAACAAATGCTTATTGTACTTTATGAAGGAAAACAATATTACTGATGTTCACTCTGGATA
Source organism: Eublepharis macularius (assembly GCF_028583425.1). Taxonomy (NCBI): domain Eukaryota; kingdom Metazoa; phylum Chordata; class Lepidosauria; order Squamata; family Eublepharidae; genus Eublepharis; species Eublepharis macularius. The sequence continues at coordinate 76,482,815 of NC_072793.1, forward strand.
GAAGTTACTCTGGAAACAAAGCCATGATGAAGGAATTCCATTACCCCAGTGGGGGCGAGGGATCCCGTTCCCACCTTTCACCCCCCCCGCCACTGCTTACCTGGTCAGCAGGGGTAAAGGCAGGGAACGGGCCTCCTGGGCATGCTCCCAGGGCCAGCGTGATGATGTCATGGACATCATTGTGTCACCCAGAGAGCACTCCTGCACTTTGCAACAGGCCAATTTGGCCAAATCGGTTCGTAGTGAAGTGCACAATTGCATGCTCCCCAGTCTTGTGCAATTATATCACTTCCTGGAAGTGATGTCATCATGCCAGCATGGGGCCACACGTGCAAGGAGAGCATGCATGACGAGAGGTCCCAAGCACCAGGAAGGTTATGCGCTGGGTCAGGGACTGGTGGCTGCAATGAGTCCATCATTAGATGCTTAACTTAAAAGTATTACATGAAAGTAATTCCCACTGACTTTGACAAGCCTATTTCTATATGGGTCATAAAGCTGCTGTTGCACAGTGGTTAAGGGATTGGACTGTGAATCAGCAGTCTGCTGGTTTGAATCCCTCTACTTCCATGAGCTCAGCAGTAGTAAACCAGTCATCTCAGCCTCAGCTCCCCAGCTGTATTGTGGCAATAATAACACGGAGTTTGTTCAGTGCTCTGAGTGGGACAATAGTCTGTCCAGAAGAATCCGGCACTCCCAGAAGCAGCATTGCTGCATCAGCCGGGTGCCAGCATTTGCAGCCCTGCATGGAGAAGGGACACACTCCCTTCCCGGGCATATGGGGACTTGGATGGGGTTCTGCTTCCCGGCCGGCAGTCGCTTTCCTGTCTCGGCCCACCCACCTCACCCAGTTGTAGTGCAGGATTAGCTGGCTGCTGTTTCCAGAGCCAGGTAGGAAATTTTTACCTTTTCCCCTAATTGGCTGATGGGATGGGTTTTTTTTCGCCTTCCTTGCACTGCTGACAGAGGTTTGAGGTATTGGCCTGGGTGGTGCTGGTTTGGTCAGGTCACTGGCAGGAGAGTATTGAGGAATAGGGAGTGGGCCGGTGAGCACCGAGTGGCATTTCCCTATGGGTGGGGAAACAGGGTCTGCCAGCAGTGCAGTATGCTTGTGACAGCTATCATAACACAGGCAGATGCCTGCAGGGATCTCCAGGAACAAGTCCTTCCCTCATGCTGTACGGCTGGGGCGTTGGGAGCTTGATGGGGGGGATCCATTTGCCTGGCTGGCCGGGTTGCAGCCATTCTAGGGATGGCCTACACCCGGGGCTGTGGGGCTCGCCCAGACAGATCAAGGCGGAGGGTCCAGGGCTGACCCCGTGGCTTGACCTGTACCACTTAGTTGGCCCTTGCTGTGTTTACAGTTAATGTTAAGTTAATAAATGGCACTTTAGTTCCAAGCCTGTGTCTGTCTCTTCATTCCAGCTAGGGTTGCAATGGTATATTATGATTTCCTGCAAAAATGAAAACTCTCATTTTCATTACATTTATGTTTATTATTGTTGAAATGGTGGATAAAGACTTGTTTTAATATAAAAAGACTAATATCCGAATCTGAAATTCCTGTCTGTCTGTCTAAAATATAGACAAAGGCCGTGCCTCCTTATTGCTCCTCCTAGATCTGTCTCTTGCCTTTGACACAGTAGACCATGCCATCCTGTTGAGGCGTTTAGAAACAGAAGTGGGCATCAAAGGATGTGCCTTGGACTGGTTTAAATTGTTTCTCATGGAATGGACTCAAACGGTTGCTGTCGGAGATCAGCTATCTTCAGAATGGGAATTAGGTTGTGGGGTCCCGCAGGGCACAATCTTATCTCCCATGTTATTCAACCTCTACGTAAAACCTTTAGGAGAACTCATTTGCAGCTATGGAGTGGAATGCCATCAATATGCAGCTGATACCCAACTCTATATCTCGCTATCCAGGTCCCCACAGGATGCAGTAGAAACCTTAGATCGCTGCCTGACAGCCATAGTAAAATGGCTGAAAAATAACAAATTAAAATTGAACCCGGACAAGACTGAAGTGATGCTTGTTGGGAAGTCAGAGATCTTGAAAAACATTGTATTCTCCACCTTTGGTGGCGTTTGTTTGACCCTTGCAGACTCGGTTAAGAGCCTAGGGGTTATACTATGGGATCCAGCATTATTCCTAGAAAAACAAGTTAAGGCAGCTGCAAAAAATGCTTACTACAAACTCTAGCCTGGAAAATGGCTTATCTTCACACGGCCAACCTGGCCACCTGGATCCATGCTATGGTAACATCAAAACTTGACTATTGTAATGCATTATACATTGGTCTCCCATCTAAGTTAACTAGGAGGCTCAAATTGGTGCAAAATGCTGCAGCTTGACTATTATCAGGAGCGAGCAGGAGCTTGAACATCACTCCCATCCTACAGTCACTCCATTGGCTACCTATCTGTTACCATGTTCAGTTCAAGGTTCATACAAAACCCTTTACAGCCTTGGTCCAGCATAACTACGGGACCGCCTCTCTTCCTATGTCCCTCCACGGCAGCTTTGCTCATCTGAACAGGGTCTCTTGCAGGTGCCAGCCTGTACATGGGCAAAATCAACAGCAGCCCGTACACAGTGGTGACCCCTACCCTACAGAACAGCCTGCTTGAGGAGGTCAGGAGAGCCCCCACCCTCCTGGCTTTCTGCAAATAATGCAAAACTGAATTATTCAAAAAGGCCTTTTTCCCAGCTAAGAGGGTTGTATTGTAGGAAAGGGATCCCAGATGTTTTGCTAATGAGTTAGAAACCATAGATTCCACCATTATGTTGCCTTACATATTATCTGTTGCTTTAAATATGTACTCCTATATCCTACCTGTGCTTTATGTTGTTCAACGTAAGTCCTAGAATTGATTATGTTCTGTTTCAGCAATTCCTCAGCCCCATACTGGATCCTTGCTAATACTATATATTTGTAAACTTATATTCTTTTACCCCATGACATTGTTTATGGAAATGTTCTTGAAACTGTATTCATTTACCCTATAACATTGTTTATGGAAATGTTCTTGACACTGTATGGAAATGCCTGCCCTTGTCCTTGCCACTAATTGTACTAATCATACTATGTAATCCACCTTGAGTCTCAGTGAGAAAGGCGGAATATAAAATAACATCCATCCATCCATCAATCTTATAAAAAAAAACCAAAGCAGTTTTCTAAAATATTATGACTTTTTTAAAATGGAAAACTATAATTTGCAACAATTTAGAACAGAAAAAGGAGGAAAATGTATTATTTAAATACCTGAACTTTGCTTAATTCAGGATCAATTTTCTAAGTGTTGCCTAGCAATGGATTAAGAGACTTGTTTTAGCATATTAATTAGTATAGGTTAGATATAGTATATAACATCTCCTATGGAAGTAAACATTTTTAGGAATTCAATTATAGCAGTTAGAAATAGGTATAAACTAGAGGTTTTCAAATATGTGTTCTGGGTAACTGGGGCTTCCTTACAATCATAGTGTAGTTTTGTTGTATAATAATATCATATTAATGATTAGTTGTTATAAGTCACCTTGGAGACCATAGGCAAATTGCAGGAGAAAATATGTCCCAAAATCTTTAACTACCATACACACAAGAATTCCATAACAAGTACCTCATTTGGAAATATTTCACTGAAGACAGAAAATTTGAACTCTACTAGTCTAAATGGCTAATTCTTTGTAAAAGCCATTAAATCATGGGTTTGAATTTTTGCACTTTAACTCTCTGAAGAAGTATTGAATCACAGTCTATGCAGAAGCCTTTTCAAGGTGGTTCTCTTGGAGCATTTCTTTTTGCTTCTTTCTTAAATGAGCGTAAAATGATGTAGCAGAAAAGCTGCCTCATTTGATCCCCTTGCAGGCTTTAATGGGTTATAAAGCATTGTTGAACCTCTCCCTTCAGTTTTGCTTAGAGGTTTCACAGCGTGGAGGCTTGACTATTTCCTTAAGTACGCCCCTTTAGGGTAGCATAAAAAACTACACAGTTGAGTGTGATGCCACCAGAGGTAGACAACCAATCTGCAGCTCCAAATCCCCCACTCATTATAAATTGATTAAAAGAGACCACATCAAAGCCTTATATTTGTCCAACATCACCCTTCATAATCTCAGAATATCCTTTACATCTATGCCGACAGTTTTGCTTGATGGTCACTATACCCCAAAACTGTTCTGTATATGCAGAACTCTAGTTGCAGAGGATTTTCTCCATTATATGCTGTCCTGTCCTCTTTACACAAAAGACTAGAATAAAAATTCTTGCAGCGCCCTTTAAGGGCTTAAACTCTTCCTCACAAGCAGAGAAGCTGATTTTCCTTCTTTTATATGCTGACTTGCTTGTTTTGTTCAGAGCTGTTTGCTTTGGCAGCCAAGAAAATACGAGTCAATGCTGTATCGGAAGGGTGAAATGTTTTTACCGTTATGAGCATTTTTAGACATGATTATTTTAGCAATGTTATACATGATTAATGTTTTATGTTCTCTGTGTTTTTAATAACCTTTGGTTATACACAGTAAATACTATCATATCCTGTTGTGTTCATAACATATCCTATTGGAAGAAACTACACAGCAGTTAAAGTGAAATTACTGAAAATGTTTTAGTCTCAAAATGGAGGGTTTCAAACCCATTTGGAAAATATAACTCCAAGTGCTTGTTCTTACCTTTAAGATCCAAACTGTTTGGAACCAGGACACTTGAAAGACCATCTCTTTCCAGGCTGCTTATCTCACCAGCTCTGTGCCCCTGCCTGAAAAAGTGATGTGAGTGGAACAAGAGACAGGGCTTTTTCAGCGGTGGCACCTTTCCTTTGGAATCCACACTAAGGATTATTTAAATACCTGAACAGGGTCTCTTGCAGGGTCTCCTGACACTACTTTAGACTCCTTCAGGTACCAGACAAAAATACATCTCTTTAATTAGGATTTTAACATTTAAAATCTTTTAAAGCTTTTTAAAAATGATCTGCTTATAGACTGAAAATAGGTTTATGAACATCATTTTAAATTGCTGAATCTTGTTTTACACTATGTGTATGCCCTGGCTTGTTTTTAAGTGTCATTTTTATGTTGTGGTGTTTTATTTTTATACTTTATTATTTTATAGTGCACTTACTCTGTCAGCTGTCTTGAGAACACCTCTGGAGAGGAGAAATACAAAATTTCTAAATAAATAAGAACTATATAAAATACTTAAAAAACGCTCTCACACAAAATAAGAATCACACATGGAAAACCCCAATATTCATTTGTAATTTAGAGAAAAATAAAAACAAAGAAGCAAAAGAGAGAGATACTCAGCCCCCTGGATATTTGCAAGGCAATGGTTGTGAAAACAAGTAAATATCACAAGTATTTATCAATCTAACAAGACCTACGTTTTAGACTATACAATATCACTGAACAGATAAAAAGTGGTGCTGATGTGAGATCATGAAGATAAGAGGCAGATGGGTGCTTCATGCAGAGAATGAGAAATACACAAGGCAAAAGGAAAAAAAAACATTCAGAGATTTAAAAAACTGAGGTGGGGAGGAAGGGAGAGAAAATCAAGGATAGCTATGGATGGTGGAAAACATTAACACGCCAATGCTGCAGCTTTATTATTATGTGAACGATAAGTGGAACAGAACTGCTCACAACTACTGCTGGGAAGCATAAAAGAAACACAGCCACTCCATCAGCCCTTTAGAAAGAGCAGCAAGGAAAATGATAGCAGCCCTTGTCCTCCATCTCTTCCATGAACTCTCAGGTTGCCATACAGGGTACGGTGCAGTGTGTAGCGGCTTTTTTAGAATGCTAGATTAGCATCAGTGGCTGCTCTTGTTTCAGTGTAGCATATGGGGTCAAGATAGGCTGCCATCTCTGAGCTATTAGTACCGGATTCTATGCTACACATTGTCCACTGAAGCCAACAAACTGAGTTAGTCAGGAGACTAGATCATACTCAAGAACAACAAAGTTTATTAGCCAGAGGCCATCACGTAGATCATACTCCATTTATTTCAAAGTGACTTAACTAACCAGATCAGAGAAATGACATTTCTTTGATGCTATCACTGCACTTTCATAAGTCTTCCAACAGGCTTTGTAGTATGCTTTATCAGAAGTGTGAGTTTTCCACCAGCACCTTTCTAGATGTCTTCTAGTCCTCTTTAGGTCACCCAGCTCTGCGGTTGGCTTCTGTTCTGAAGAGGTTGACAAGGAGCAACCTTGTCAAGGGCCATAGTCATCTTAGATAATGGTCAGAGCATGGTTCAGGCTCTGACCAGAAAGATTACCTATCAGAGGCTTCATGCAAAAGATTAAATCTGAAGTGTGGCTCTTTCATGTTTTGGGCCTGTCACTATCTGACAGAGGCCTAGGGCAGCCAAAGAAGCTATAAAATCCTAGGCTGGCCCTGGCAAGGAGCATTCAACATGAATGCTGAAGTCACTCAGAACAAGCAGTCTAGTTGTCTCCAACGCCACGTCCAAGAGCATCTATGCAAATTCCGAAAGAGTGCTTACGGGGGACCTAGGTGGGCAGTTAATCATCATAATACCTATTCTTAGTTCCCATTATGGGGAGCATATACTCAATGACAGCTATAGTTTTACCAGAAGTCTGCAGAAGTAAAAGAAGCAAACCGCTTCTCTCTGTTCTGTTATGCAAGCCAGGTCTATTACCTCTTCCTGTAAGATCCCATCAAGCCATGTAGTTTTTCCCCTCATTAATCCAGTATTGCTCATCTTGGGTGTTAACATCATGAAATGACTACATCAATGAGCCCTTGACATCTATCATAAATCAGTCACTAACTCAAGGCACTTTTCCTCAGTGACTCAAAGAGGTGGTTATCTGCTCACTACTTAAAAAAAATCCCTAGACAAAAATGACATGATTATGAAATGACAAAAATGACAAAAATGACAAAATGATTATTGCCTAGTCTCTAATCTGCTCTTTCTAGGCAAGTGATTGAGAGACCAGTAGCTGACTACCTCCAGGTCTTCCTGGATAACTCTTGTGATCTAGACCTTTTTCAGTCTGCTTTCAGGCCAGTCTATGGGATGGAGATGGCTGTGGTAGTGTTAGTGGATGACCTCCATCAGAATGTAGACAAAAGCCATGCTTCTTTGTTGCTCCTCCTGAACCTATCTGCAGCCTGTGATACAGAAGACTATGCCATCCTGTTGAGACATTTGGAGGCATTAGTGGATATCAGGGGATGTGCCTTGGGCAGGTTTAAATAATTCCTCTTGTAGTGGACTCAAAGGGTTGCTGTTGGTGACCACCTATCATCTGGGCAGAATTATCTTGCGGGGTTCCATGGGGCACAATCTTATCCCCCATGTTATTCAACCTCTATGTAAAGCTTTTAGGAGAAATCATTTGTAGCTATGGAATTAGATGTCTTCAATACATGGATGATACCCAGCTCTATATATTGCTATCCAAATCCCCTGGTGATGCAGTTGAAGTTCTATGCCACCGACCCTTGCAGACTTGGTTAAGAGCCTGGGGGTTATAATGGCTGCAAAAATGCCTTCTACAAACTCAGTCTAGCCCAGAAGATGACCCCCTACCTTGACGTGGCTGATCTGGCCACTTGGATCCAGTCTCAAAAACTTGGAGACTCCAGTTGGTACAGAATGCCATAGCTCAATTATTAATAGGTACCAAATCACAAAAAGAGGCAGCCACGGGAACAAGCGTAAACACAGTTGGGACGATGGTCTCCCATGGGTTATTAGTCATTAAATACAGCCAGTATCTGTACAGTATATAATATATAGTTTATAAAGTACAAAGTGCTCAAAGGCGAATATCATACAATATCTACTCATAAATATGCTAACACTGATAACATCCAATAAATATTAAATATTAGCTACAACAGCATACTACACTCAATAACAATATCTCATAATATCACAAATCTACTTCTGCAAAAAGCTAGTACAAATATATCAGCAAACGTACACTCTTAAAGTGACAATCTTTCCTCGGACAGTTGTCTGTGGTGTCAGGGATTTTCTTACTGTCTTGCTTCCCTAGTAGTATCCTAGGTCCCTGGCTGAAAGGGTCCCATGGCAACCTTTCACCTTGCACAGGTAAGTACAAAAACGATAAGTATGTAAGTTTCCAAGTATACTGTGCATTGACCTTTCTTCTATTTGTTATATATACATGGGGAGCAAAGATCCAGTTGATCACCACCAGACTGTCCAGTCCCAGCTGGGACACTAATATGTACAGGAATGTCTTAATTAATGTCCAAATGTCCAACAGGTTGCTAGCTCTACTCCTGTTTCCTCTCTTTATCAAGGACGTTATAACATCATGTCAATTCAATTCCTAAAATGCATAAGCACAAAAATAATCTCCTGCGACATTCTAAATATTTCTTTCCAACAGTTTTAATAAAATTACAACTTACATTCTCCACAATGTGCAAAACCTAATTATTCAAGATGGCTTTCTTACGCAGGTGATAGGGTTGTTCTGGAAAGAAATGGCTCAAGTAAGTACAAATGGCTCGGATAAATGCATTGCAGACTTACCGCTGGTTGCTGTAAATATGCTCCCACTGGACTGTTCCGTTCCTGCTTGTTTTCAAGTTTCTGCTATCCTGCCCTGTTGCCCTGTTGATTGAATGTCCCAGCCAATGTTTTTATTGACTTATACTATGTAATCTGCCTTGAGTCTCAGTGAGAAAGGTGGGCTATAAATAACGTAAATGAATACATAAATAAATAAAATTGTTGAGTTATGATGGTAGTGAGGTATCCTGGTTTTGTAACATTTTTCTGTATCTTTCCCTGTGATTTGTATTGTTTTTTTCCTGTAAATTGTATATAGTATATATTTGTCATAAGTCATGTAAAAATCCAATTATGGGGTGGGCTGTAGCTCAGTAGTAAAGCATCTGCTTTACACGTAGAAGGACCTAGGTTCAACCCCCAATTTTTAAATAACTAGGTAGTAAGTGATGCGAATGACCTCTGCCAGAAACCCTGGAGAGCCACTGCCGGCCAGAGTAGGCAATAGTATCTTGATCAACCAATGATCTGACTCATTATAAGGCAGATTCATGTGGTTGAGTTTTTCTACATATCATACCTTTCTATAAGCAAAATCTTGTATTTGTGTTAATGGGCTTAGCTAGCAAGTTCATAGATATCAACTGTGATTCCATAAATACACTGTTACGTCAATATTACTCTCTTGGTGCTCTATATGAACACTTTTTTTTCTTTAAAAAGTTGCATAGAAGCTAGGCAATATTTTATATCCATTTACAACAACCTTTGAATGGTTTCCAACTTTTCTTCCCATAATGGACCCATAACACCTGTGTTGACTTCAAGCTTGGCAGCTGTAGTAAAGTCTTAAATTGGCTTTTCTGCTCAGGTTATTATAACTAATTAGAGCTAATGAACTGCTTGCAGAATCTGCTAATTTGGTAGATTCCAATTTTGCTGCTCCTATTAAAGTCAATGGGATTTTTCCCACTGGGCATTGGGAGTGTGCAATTTCAATATGAAAGTATCTCTTACTGCTGAATACAGAAAAAATCTGTGAAGTTTAAAGTACATTCAGTGCTGCTGTGTTGGTAGGCACATTATTTTTCTTGCAAAATGCCATTTTTCTTTGGTTCTCCCTTAATTGTGTGAATACGGCAGCCTCTTGACAAGATCCATGTCTTTCAACAGTAAAGATCTTTGCAGTCATTTGGGATTTAAACTAGACCTGTCTTTACACCGTGGAAGCTATGAGTTAAGAGTACAAGTCTCATCCAGTGTTTGATGTATTGTTTAAAATGCTCATCTTACCTCAAAGCAGCAAAAAGATAGGCAAAGAACTGCATTCAGTGAACACTATCTAAGGATGAAACATTTCATAATAAGATAATCATTTTGGCAAAGGATAAATGACCTTTTCAGTAGTACTCTATTGCATAGTTTTGGTAATCTCATCTGTTATATGTGGCATTATACATGCATCACAAAGTGAATGTACATGCAGTAGCATACTCTGAGATCAAAAGAATGGTGCATCCATTTGGCGATTGGAATTGCTACAACAAAAACATGAATGCTGAAGCTGTTGTTGAATATGTGGTTCTGTCTATGCTCATAATCACATCTGTCAGGTACATGATAATGGGTGGGGGTTGATTTAAACATATTTATCCAAAACAGGATGCCATACTTTGGCTTGGTACAAGTCATGTGTTTACATTTGATCATTCTATGGCTAGAGGAAGTAACAGAAGTGGTCATTTTAGAAGTCATCACTCTTGTTCCTACATCGTCCATTGCATTTACTTTATAGGAGTTTTTGGTTGTCCATAATATCTTTCTTTGCAACAACTGCCTTGCATAAATAGTCTGTTACTGAACATGAGAGCTTCAGTAATGTGCAGAGCTGGTTTTATTACCTTTTTATCTTGCCCTTCCTGTAAAGAGTTTAGAGTTCCTTTTGTCCTCACAATACTCCTACTAAGTATGTTAGGCTGAAAGACAGTAAGTTTGGTGTAGTGGTTAAGAGCACGGGACTTTAATCTGGGGAGCCGGGTTTGATTCCCCATTCCTCCACTTGAAGCCAGCTCAGTGACCTTGGGCGAGTCAGTTTTCTGGAGCTCTCTCAGCCCCACCCACCTCACAGGGTGATTGTTGTGGGGATAATAATAACATACTTTGTAAACCGCTCTGAGTGGGCATTAAGTTGTCCTGAAGGGCGGTATATAAATTGAATGTTATTATGTTATTACTAAGTGGTAATGCAGTAGTTTTACAAGGCTGTGATGTAGATTTGAATCTAGGACTCACCAATCCTAATTTGCAAATGCTATAACTATAGCACACTGAACATTATACAAGTCAGAAACAAGACAGTCTCACATGAACAGGAGTCAAGGGAGAGTGCAGTTTTGTTAAGTAGACAACCTGCATACTTGGGTTTTAAAGGGCTATAGAAAAGAGGCAGGGGGCACTGACAGTTGACAGCAAGTGGGTGATGCAGGTGGAGTGATTATCCAAAGAGGTATCCTTGGCTCACCCTCAGAGGACACAGCCCTTGTCTAGTTACTACTCCCAGCTATCCAAGACACTTACTGCGCCGGGGAAAGTTTCCTAAATTATTGGCTAATGGACCCCAAAAAAGTCACACTAAATTGCCAGATGGACACAAGAAATCGCAGTTTCTGTGTTCTAGGGCTGTTCTGGGGAGCTAATCCGCTTTGTCTGCTGCTGAGATATCTCCTGCAGTTTCTGCAGTTAGAGAACTATCGTGCTTAATGTCACACCAAGTAAGAACTTCCTGACATAGCGGTTCCTCAGTGGAACAGGCTTTCTCAGGAGGTGGTTGGCTCTCCTTCCTTGGAGGTATTTAAGAAAAGATAAGTGGTCACCTGACAGCTATGATGATTCTCTGACTCAATAGGAATATACTCAGATCAGGAGAGGGAGGGCATGAAGGGATGAGCCAGTGCTAGGCTCTCATGGCCCTTCCTTACGTGCCCAGAATAATGCCCATCACCACTTTAGGGATTTTGCTCCAGGCCAGATTGGCTGGGGATCCTGGAGGTTTTTTTTGCCTTCCTCTGGGAATAAAGCAGAGATCACTGGGGGAAAGTGAAAGTGGGGAGGTAGCTGTGAATTTCCTGCATTGTGAAGGGATTGGAGTAGATGACTGTTGGGGTCCCTTCCAGCTCAATGTTTCTATGGCTTATTTTTAGATATTTGAAATCTTTTTATGTGTAGATTTCTCACTATTGTTGCCATATATTTATTTCTGTTATGCATGAGGCTTATTTTTTTATTTTCAAATGGCTGCTATAAAGCAACAGCTTTGTTGGCTTCTTAGGCAGATATGGCTGTTGCTGCTTGACTTGCTGTACCCATACTATCACCTTGCCCTGACTCCAGCCCCTTTCTTCTCAACCCCCAATCTTTTCACTCACTGCTGAGACTTCAGCCCATTTGGCCCAGACGGGCCAGCTGGAGGAGGCAAGTAGTGTTGCCAACTCCCCAGGTGGGTCCTGGAATTACAACTGATCTCCAGACTACATGGGTCTATTCCTCCTGGAAGGAAACAGCAGCTTCAAAGGTTGGACACTATAGTATCACATCTGAGCTGAGCCCCCTCCCTTCCCCAAACGCTGCCTCCCCAGCTGTTAGCAGACATACCCCTTCTCCTTACTGAAAGGGCAGTTTATGAGTATGAAATATCATAAACCCCTTTTTCTCATGTGCCTTAAGCACAGCACACTGCCTAGACAGGCAAAACAGACACCAACCCCAGCTGGAGTTGGAAAATTACCAGAAGGTGTGTAAGATTGACTAATTGCCCCTCCATGCCCTGGAGAAGCACTTGAGTGAAATAAGGAGGTCTTCCAGGAATTCCTGCTTTGTTTCATCAAAACTCTTCCATACCTTCCCTCACCCACTGGGAACAATTTCAGGAACCTGACAAACCCTTCCCATCCAGCAATCATGGGGCATCAAGCACCCTTCTCATCTGTAGTTTCTCCCAGCTGTTGTTTCAGGGGCAGAAGACGTTATTCTGCCCTAGGATACATTCTGCACTATAACTAGGCTGCCCCCAGCCATGTGCTCTCTCTGTGTTCTGGACCCATCCACACACCCTTCCTCGTGTCGGTCATTTCGCTGCCACTTCCATGGACCTTCTCTCAATTCAGGACTGGTAAATATCATCCCATCCCAATCACTCTCTCCAAATCTCCAGGAATTTCCTAACCGGATGCTGGCAACCCTACAGGGAAGTGTCACACAGCTCCTGTATCTGTGTCACCCCCATAATGTTATAAAAAGTGTATAGTTCCTGTTTTATAAGATGTGATCTGACATTTTCACATCCCCCAAATTAGAAATAGGAACTGCTGTAGCATCAGCTGGTGATAAATACATTATTTAATCTGCAGACAAGGATGTTTTTACTGTCACCATGAATGATAAATGGCTGTGATGTACTGCAGCTGCTGAAGGATGTGAATCACTGTCAAAGATTAAACCTAGATCTCATATTTAGTAGGATCAAAAGGGATTAGAAGCATTTGGAATATGGAATTATACCATAATTGGGTAAATGAAAACACACATTTCCTGTGCAAATATTACCCATGTTACAATGCTTAAAATGCACAAGAGAAATGCATCTCTTTGGCAGATTAATTTGTTCTGGTTCAATTACAGTGTTTTGGTGATGTTATTTATATTTCGTCAATATGTACACATCTTAAAAATTTAAATCTTTCTCTCAGTATCATCCTGCACTGCTCCAAATACTTTGCTACTTTTCAGTAACCCCCACTTTGCTTTCCACTTTTCCAAACATCTGCTCTTCTAGCCCACTTTCTTTGCTCACTCTGAACTGGTTTAGTCAACCACTTTAGCACGCCAATTAGAATTAGTTAAAGTAGAACCAGAGTATACAAGTAACACTACAAGTATATATCAGCGTTTGTATGCTATGATAGGATTTGGCATTAGTTGATCTGAGAAGCTCTCGATCAATATAGTTTCAGTGCTTAGTGGATCTAACTCTTAGAACTGAATCCAGTTACTCTGTCCTACCATGTAACTCCTCAATGGGCTCTTCCTTAATACAAACCTAGAAAGGAAGTCACTGTGTGATAAGGGAAAAAATCATCCTGCTTCATGGTCAGTTAGGGATCAAATGAAAATTCTTATCTGGCAACTAACTTGGACATGTTGGTGGATCGGTAAAATCGTGTCTCCAGATTGAAACTGTAATTCTCACATGGGGAAGATACATAGGTGTGTATGGAGGAACCCTGTTGTGGTGTAAACTGAGTGTGCCAGTTTCATTAGCATGGTCATTCTCCTGCCTTTCTTCCAAGTGTACAGGTAGTATTGCTAACATTGGATTTCAAAAATTCTGGAACTAGATAGGACCTGGGGCCCATCTTGTGGTGGGATCACACAGTAAAGTGGGAGTGGGCAACCTCCTCAGTTGTTATGCTTGCATTGCCATGTTACTCTGCTACCACCCATCCTTCCTCTCAGTTCAACATATCTGGGCACCAGAGCTGAGGTGGGGGGATTGGTTAAAGGAGAACTTTATTAGTGTTTTTATTAGCATTCAACAGTCTATCATGCACCAGCAGAGCTCAACAACTTTGCACATTAGTGCACTTGCTTGTTATACCACTTAAGAATGTGCACAATGTGAAAATTTATTTAGAAAATTTCTACGCTGCCTGTCCATAGAAGAGGCTACCAAAGACAGACATAAATGCCTCTCCCGCTCATTCTGCCAAATAGGCTTTCATTTATTTTATTTACTTCATTTATAATTATATTCCACTTTTGTCCCTAATGGGAACCTAAAATAGGGTTCCCAGGTTCCAGCAGGTGGTGAGCAGACTCCCAGCAGTTTGCCCCCATGTCCACTGAAGGTGGCAAGCTGCCCAGCAATCACCTGCCACCAGCAAGCAACCTGGGCAAACACAGAGCATGGGCAAGTTCCCAGCTGGGAGCGACAACATCACTTCCAGAAGTGGCTTCATTGTGTTGGCTGTGGGAGTACTCCCACATTTTTCAGAAAGCCGATTTCGGCCCCCAAACAGGTGAAGGTAAGAATACTGGTGAGTAGGGTTGCCAGGTCCCCTTGACCTCCCAATGGGATGCGGGGACCTGGCACTTGCCTTGGTGGTCTTCTCTTGTGCGCTCCCAGAAGGCACAATGACATCACTTCCGAGAGTGATGTCATTGTGCCTGGCGACGGGCATGCTACTGCCTTTCACAGAGGCCAGGGAGATTTGGCAAACCTAACCCAAAGTGACTTTATATTGTTCTTCTCTCCTCCATTTTAGGCTTTTACACAAATTCCAACAACTGGCCCATATAGGGCTGTCAACTTCCAGGTGGCTCTGGAGTTAGAATTACAGTTAATCTCCAGAATACAGAGATCAGTTCCCCTGGAGAAAATGGCAGCTCTGGAGGGTAGACTCCATGGCATCACAGCCCTGCTAAGCTCCATCCTCAAACTCCACCCTCACAAGATCTACCCCCAGATCCCCAGCAGTTAGTAACCTTAGGCCCAGAGGTCAATAACTCAGTCATCTCCCAATCTTTCTCTCTCTGGTTCAGCTTGGCAGATAGGGTCACCAACCTCCAACTGGTGCCCAGCATTCTTCTGGTATTACTGCTAGGGTTCCTAGGTACCCACCACTGGTGGGCAAACTCCCTGGGGTTTGCACCTTTGCCCGCTGATCCGCCAGCAATTGGCGGGAGGTGGCAAGCTTCCTGGAAGTCACCTGCCACCAGCAGGTATCCCAGGAGCACACAGAGTGCGCACATGCTCCCAAGAGGTGTGATGAAGTCACCCTGGGAAGTAGCATCGTCCTGCTGGCTGTGGGAGCACTCCTGTGCTTTGTTTGGGGGTAATTTGGACTCCAAATGGGTCGAATCAGCCCCGCATGGAGCGCGGAAGTGCTTCCATGGCTGGCGCAATGTCACTTCTAGGAGTGACATGATCATGCAGGCGCTGGAGTGCACATGTGCTTTGTGCACATGCAAAGAGGAGCATGCTTCTGGCAGGTAAGTGCCAGGTCCCCCCACCCTTCTCCCAGAGGGTATAGGGATTGGCAACCCTAATTACAGCTGATCTCTGGACTACAGAGATTTATTTATTGATTTGATTTTTATATCATTTCTCTTTTTAAATCAGTTAAAAATCAATACAAAACATAATATATTCAATAAAATCGCAATAAAACGACAACATAGTATAAATACTTAAAACTGCTCTAGTCCCAAGCCCAGACTATGGAACTCTGTCGTTCCCCGGGAGGAAACGACAATTTTGGAAGGCGGGTTCCATGTAGGGTTGCCAGCCTCCAGGTAGTGGCTGGAGATCTCCCGGAATGACCACAGAGATCAGTTAACCTGGAGAAAATGGGTACTTTGGGGGGCAGATGCTATAGAATTATGCCATGCCAAGGTCCTTTCCCTTCCCAAATCCCACTTTCTCCAGGTTTCACCTCCCAGATCTGCAGGAATTTCCCAACTTGGAGCTGGCAACCCTAGTTCCATGGCACCACATCCCCAAATGCTGTCCTCCCCTGGGCAAATGGAGACACTATCTTCCTGTCTGAATGTCATGTCTTTTCTCAAAGTGCTGCTACTTTCAAAAGTGACCAACCAATCAGTGCAGTTGTGAACGCATGTGGGCCAAATGGCGACATGAAGGGTTGGTAGGCAAGGCCTCCTATTAAAGACAATGCGAATAAATTTGTTCACAGGGCGCTCAAATATAGGCCCGAGAAGAGCCACGAACTCGCTTGTTTTTCCTTAGCAATCGCTATTCCGTATATTGGTCAGAAGATGGCACCAGATTTCGATTATTCACGCCGAGCCGGCGAGGAAAGCGCGCACACAGCCTTCTACTTACACACAAGCACACACAAAGCAGCTGGGCGAAGCTTTATCGGGGCTCCCGGTGTCTAGCTTCGACCCCAAGCCAGAGGAGCGATACACGCCGCGGCAGCGCAAAAGAGGCTGAAGCGGGTGGCGTTCGTGAAGAGCAGCGAAGCCCTCTGGCCGAAGGTAAGCGGAGCTAGAGCATCCTTCCTGGCAAGCAAACTTGAACGCTGGTCGCCTCCGTCCCTGACTGAAGGGACTGGTCTGGTGGCATCCGCGTCTTCTGTATATGCTCAGCTGGAGGGGCGAGCGGGGAAGGGGAAGGAGAGGCGAGGCAGGGGGCCCGGAGTTCCCAAGTAGGTCAGGGTCGTGAGGAGAAATCTACGTATTTCAGTAAAACTTTCCTGGGTATCTAGCCTGCCGTCTCTGTACCACTGCCGGCTTTGCAGTCCCCCCCCCCCGCCCCCGATTCCTAGACTGCTCTCAGTACAGTGGAACCCCTTGGGAGTAAATAGGATCCTTCCACAGGAGCAGCTGAGGAGAATGTCAGCTTCGTCTCCACAAAATAGGTGGCTGTCTACCACACTTTCCCTCTCCTAGCTGTATGGAGCCAGTTGTGGGTTGTATTGTGACAAAGGTATTCTCCCCCTCCCCCTTAACACCTTGCTTTCCCTTCCCCTCTCCCTTTGCAGATGCATAGGATATTGGCAATAGTTGTTTGGTGTTTTCTGCAAGCAGAGGGCAGGCGTCCAGAAATCATCACAGGTAGCAGCAACAATGGCAATTTCTTGGACAATGATAAATGGCTGAGCACCGTTTCCCAATATGACAAAGATAAATACTGGAACAAGTTCAGAGATGTAAGTACTCTCATATGTTCTCTGCTTGGAAATGAGGAGTGGGGAGGGAGAGGAAGTGATGCCTGTATTTGGTATGTGGATGCTGCTATAGTCTGGGAGCCCACTAATCCTTTGAAATTAGATGTGTTTGTGGTATTAATATCCTGTGTATGCTTAGTTAGATGTTGGTTTTCCATTTTCCCTTAGGGACTAACTTTCAGAGAACTTTCTGTGCTTGTTTTTAAAGAGATTAGTTACTGTGAAATGCAACCTGCAGGGGGAAAATATTATTTACCCACTTGAGCCGCAAGATGATAAACAGTGAGGATTTCTCCCAGGTGCATGTAACTGGGTAATGGGGAGCATTTGTTATGGTTCTCCATATTTCTCTTACTTGGAATATAAAAACTCAGGAATACTGACTTGCCTTCACTCCAATCTACATACTATATTGCAGTTCTGAATCCTATCCTGTAAGGAAGGAAGAAATCTCATGAGCTGTCATAATTTATATGTAAAACTTTGGGAGCCATGAACACTTTAGAATTGTTCCTTGATGTGGCCAACCAGACCTGGATCAACAGGGAATAGTATGCAATGGACTTAAGAGTGTGGAGTGCATCAGTGTTACATATCTGAAGCCTAAATTAGCCCATTTAGAATTTTCTGGAAGTAGTATGGCAATAAACCAGTACTAGACTTTTAAACTGCGCCTGGTTTATGCAGTAGTAGATCTATATAAAAGTAACAAATTATGGAGGGTTGTTCTACCATGTGAATTGTAAGAAAATAGTTGAGAAATTTTTGCCACTATATATTGTTTTAACAGTTGACTATGGAAATGCAGATAATGTATTGTGCTTAGCTAGGCCTTTAAAAAAAATGAAAACAGGCAGGATATTGAAAAGAAGAGGGTTCTTATTTGTTTCCAGTTTTTTAAATAAACTGCAAGTTTTTGAAATTAAGTATGCATCTTATGCGCATGAAGAACATAAATACATTCATGTCTGAAGTGTTACGTTTCAGTGGGCAATTCTGTCTGACAAATGATTGATCTGTATGGTCAGAAATCAATAGGAGTCTTAGAGCTGAGTCCAGGTGGTTCTGATTTATAGCCCTAATTATTCAGCCACAAAGCCCAGTTAAAATCTATTGTATATTGTGACTGTGAGCTAAAACATAATGTTTTTGTTTATTAAATTCAAACATGCAATGAAACATCAATGACTAGATAACAGAAATGAGAGTTTGGGGTTAGAAGGGCTGTTTCTGCAATAGTTCAAAATCCTGTCCAAGAGATTACAAAGGTTATATTTTCACGGTTTCAAAATCATGTTCTTCCAATACTGCCGCTGTGCTTGGCTGTTAAGGAACACATACCCACACTCAAAAAAGAACAGGGAGTCACTCACTATACTATACATGCTCTGAGAATAGGAATTAGCAAAGTCTTTCACCCAGCTGTATTCTCTTAACAGGAATACTTTCATTATTGTTCATAATATATCAGTCTAACAAATAAATCCATTGCACTTAGTAGCTCACAAAGTTTTCGTTAGTCCACATTCACCTGCATATCAAGTAATTAATTTATGGAACATCTTTAGCCTTAAAACCTTCTCTACCTGCTTGCCTGGAAGGCAAGTGCTGTAGATAAGTGAGTGGATATGCTCTGCTAAATCATTTTCTTGTATTTTATGCACTTCTCCTGCAGATTTAGCAGGCCAGAATACAAACATTGATTTTGGTTTGGTTTTGCTCATTTTTGAGCAAATGCTAGCAAGAAATAAGCCAGCTGAATATTTTGTTTTTAATTGTTTTAATATTGTACCAGATTGATTTAATTCAATGGATAACTAACAGATAATGGATAGAGAATCTTCTCACTGGCAGTATTTTTTCAAAAAGATGGTCTGATGTCAACTACTTTGTCACACAATGGCCGGATATAGGATACATAAAGAAGATGACTATTTGGCAGTTTAGTATGATCCATTGTACTTCTAAATAAGGAAAGAAAAATTGCGTGTAATCTGCTACGAATGTATATGGCATGAGAGCTATTGACATCAGCAGGAGTTATGCAAGATCAGCTTATATTAATTTCAATGGGGCGTGTACAGGAAAACATTTTGGGGGATTGTGCCCAAGAATGGTTGCAGATTCCTCAGCAGTTGTCATTCTTCTGCATGAAGAGCACAGAACTGCACTTTATTCAAACTTGCAATTTGAATTTCAAATTCTCTCTCTTAAAGAGTGGCAAGAATCACTCTCTTAAAGAGTGATTCTTGCTGCATAAATGCTGTTGACAAATTAATTTTTAAAGATAGGTCAAGAAACTGTTAATGCTGGGGTTCAGTATACGTAATTGTCCTAAACCTTGACATGTAAACCTTGATAACATTTAAATGGCGGATACCTGCTTTTTGTTAATGACTGCCAGTAGTGTCCATATACGGGTGTCTTGAGCTGTGTGTGACTTTCTCACTTGCAGAGCTAAGCTATATACGATAGGGGCAGCTATGCTTGTTCGTTCTCATGTCTGACCCATTTGTATATAATGTGTATGTGAAGAAGTAACTTATTTTTACATTTGTGGTAAAGAGAACAATTTTTGCTGATTCTTTTTTCCTACTATTGATCACATTACATGCTATCCTGAGGGTCTCTTGAAAGTCAAGAGTGCATTTTTGAGGGGTGAAGGAGGCCACAGTGGGAAGACGTGTAGGAAAGGGCAGGACTTTGCTTCACAGTCTTATGGATCCAATCCCATGTATGATTAGGCTTGAAACCATTGTCTCTGTGCTGATGAAGGCTGTGAACTTGGTTATATATAAAGAATTCTTATTATCCCATCACAATCATGCTATTGTAAATAATTCCACAGTCCATAAAATATAATGGCATTTGAATTTCACAGAGTATTTCTTTAATCAAATTCTCTCAGGTGCAAAGGAATAGCTAACTAATGGCGAGTGAAAGAAGGAAGGGGAGGGATGTAAGGAAGGAAATAATGCATGAGATCTGGGCTGGAAAATAGGTTGGGTTCCTGGGACTGGTATGACTCTTACCCTGTTAATTGGGTATTTAAGTTACAAAAGCAGTATATTTAGAATAAGGTGTTTGGCTAGATCAGGGGCCCTCCAGGTTTTTTAGTCTGTGGATACTTTTAGAACTTTGAGAGGAGCAGCCAAAAGGGATGCTACAGAAGCCGAACCCAAATGTCTACAGTACCTCCTGACTCGTTTTGCAAAAGAATCACAGAATAAGAATTAAAAAAAAGAATGCCCAAGAGCAGGAGAATAAAAAGAAAGAAGGGGAATTAAAGGGTATTGGAACAACGCATTGACTAAGGAAAGCTTGGGTGCTTTTCTGCCCTCCTGCTCCTCCAGTGGCTGTAGCTATTGTAGCTATGGAAAACCTCTTCATAAGAATGTGGAAAACCTCTTCATATGAATGAGGGAAGCCAGTAACAGGTCTAGCCTTACAATGGCCCTGCCCACTTTGTTAAAAACTGAGCAGGTGCCAGGGGAAGTACTGGCAGGTGCCACATTAGGGAACTGATGGCTAGATTTTGTTGCAGTTTTAACACACAAGTCAAATCTGTCTGACATAATATAATTTATATTTTTGTCCTTTGACAAAGTCTGTATTTTAATTTGAAAAGGGACTACTTTTTAATAAAAGTGTTTGCTTTAGTTGTACTTAAAGGGATATAGACAGATGAAAGTTCTGTTTCTGTTCTGCATTGTATATTAAATGCATTTATTTAAAAGCAGGAAATGAGAAGAGTCTTGCAAAGACAAAAACTGCATTGCTCCTTTAATTCATACACAGTAATATCCATACTAAGTATTTCCTTTGAGCTTTCTCACTTGTGCCTGTTAGTGGAATAATGTTTCCTATCTGAAACAAAGAAAATTGTTCACCTTCAGGTTGGGATAGGGCAGAGTTACACTCCTGCAAGAATTAGTCTGATGGCACCAGAATTCAGTTTATGAATTCATGCATCACATAATTCTTAATTGTATTATAATTTATGAATCAAGCATCTATGTGAGCTGCTCAGTAAGTACAGAATTAGTTTGATGTTGACCCCTTCCTCTTTATGAATTTTCACTAATTGCATGTGATGAAAGGCCTTTGTGTGTTGCAGAGGTATTGGGATAGTCCTCTTGACTATTTTGTGCACGTATTTTGTATGGTGTTGCCCTTCTGGATTGCCAAGTAGCTCTCTACCATGGCAAGTGCTGTGGAGGCAATTTGGGGCAGGTGAAACAAAACTATAATTCTCAGGTGACAGTACAATGAGTATGTGTGCATGCACCATTATTAGCTTGCATATATTGTTACAAGAACTTTTTAAAAAGTGAGGGGCTTACCTTTTTTTTTAAACCAGATGATTCTGTATTGAGTTGAGAGAGGTAGCTTGTCCATCACTCACAGAAATCTGTGATTGAACCACAGCTTATAAATGGAAGCATTTTCACAGTGAGCCAAAGTATCTGCCTTTTGTCTTGCAAATTTTCAGGCTTCTGGGAAGTCCCTGAGTGGAGAGATTTAGGTGATTGTTTTTCTTCTTCCTACCTGCACTGGAGGCCTTTCAGCATGCAGGATTGTGGGGGTTCAGCACAGTTCCTTGGGTTGTGCAAGATTCTTCCTTCACATCCGCATCCCAGAATGATTACAGAGATCCAGCAAGGGCTTAACTTTATTTGAGATCTTTGGATGAGAATAACACCTGGATTTGCCCTCAATGATCCATCTTGGGGGCACTAAGGTCAGTGACTTAAAGCTTGAATTGAATCATGCAGAAAACATGGATCAGGTAGCAGAGTCAGCTCCTAAAATTTATGCCAGGCTTGGTCAATCCAGAGACTTTCTATTGTCTTCTTATTGCAGGGGCCAGTGTTGCACATTCCTTTGCCAACTTAAGTGGGAACTAAGTTCTGAACATACACTTCCTAGGTTAGAACCAGTGCTATCACCAAACTAGCTGAAACATTGATTGTATCACCCAGTTTTCACCTCTGGGTTGAAACCTAAACCCCTTGTTGGCAGGGAAAGGATTTGGATCATACAAATGGTATGAGGAAAAGGTTAAATGCCCCCACCACTTGCAGCTCCTACTGAACTGATTCCCTCCCCCCTCAACCCATAACTGCTATGTTTTCAAAACCACAGGGGAGCTGATAGTTGTATATTTAGAAAATGTATATGCTGCTTATCCAGGGACCTGTTTTATTTAGCTTACAATTAAAGCAATACAACAAAAACAAGCAAGCCCTTAAGAACAAGCCAGGAAAAAAAATTGAACAGCTTAAAATGATGTTAATTATAAATGTTAGAAGCATTGACTAGAATTGGACCATAAAATAGCTAACAAAATTGGAATCTCTTAAGCCTGAATAAAAATAAATGTTTTGGCTTGGCACGTAAAAGGAAGTAACGTAGGCTGGATGAGTCTTAAGGGTGATGACATTCTTCAGTCTAGCTGCCCCTGGAGTTCTTGGTTCAAGATTTAAGGTCCAAAACATCTTACTGCCAGCTTTTACCATTTTTGAAGATGCTTGTGGAAACCTCTACAAATAATGCAAACAGTCTGGTTTCAATTGGTTGTGCTAGAGTTACCAGGTCCCCTTACAATCCTGGTGAGAGACACTCACCTTTACTGTGTCCCTCGTGTGCATGCAAGCTCTCATGCTTACGCGATAATGTCACTTCTGGGCAAAGCGTGGGAGCACTCTTGAGGTGTTGTGATAACATCACTCTCAAGAAATGATGTCATCACACCGCCTTGGGAGCACATCTGGGAGGCCCATTCCCACATCTACCCTTCCCATTGGCTAGGTGAGTGGTGGTGGGAGGGGGAGGGTGGGAGCGGGGGACCATGGGGATTGTGCGGTTCATTAAATTGGGACTGAAAATTTTAATCTACTTTGCATCATAGAGTATGTAATAAAGTGTAAAAATTAAAACAGGAATGGAAAACTTGGCTAACAGCACTGCTTTTTTGGCCTTGTAAACGTGACAGTGTCACTAAATGCATCCAGACATCTGAAGAGGAAAAATGGTTTTTTCCTATCATATAAATACATGAAAAAGTCTGTGTGGCTTTTAAACCAGACGCCGTTAGTTCCAAAGATAAAAAGGGCGTGTTCCTGTGCTAACTGAGTTGAGTAGAAAAGCTCCCATTGATTTTAAGGTGGTAGGGTTACATCTACAGAGTTCTGGAGTGTCAAATGATCAGAGTGTGTCTAGTTTTGTACATAGCCTTCTGTCCTGCTGCAAATAGAAAAAGGTTTGGAAATAGAAAATAATTGGATGTGAGGACTTTTAGAGCTCACTTTTTGGTGTTCAGAAAAAGAAATGCAGAATTAAATTTGAACAAATAAATACTGTTATAGAATCAGACCAGGGTTTGGTTTTTTGGGTCAGCACTTTTTAGGGCAACTTTTATCAGACTTTGTTGCTTTCTTTCCACAGCAGACCAGTTTTATTATTATTAACTTTTGTCTAGATTTTTGTTAAAGAAAGCAACTATCACTTGCTTTCTGGATGTGGATTTATAGGAACTGTCTGAAAATAGGCAAGTGGCAGCAAAATAATAATGTTGAAAATGTGATATCTCTTCATGATGAGGGACAAAGAAAACACTTCTGCTTTTGTTGAATTAGGCTGAATAAAATGTGGAAACTAAACAATCTTTATATGAAAGAGGGAAGACGGATGCCTTCAGGGATGGAAATGGGTGAATGGACAAATTAGACCTTAGTGAGATGTACTTGAGCTGTGAATTGTTTTTAGATTGATGAAATTCCAAATTTTTGTCTAATAAGTAGGCTGTGGGCAAAGTTATCTGTCAGCAATATTGTTGAAATCCTAAAGAGAGATGGAACTGAATAGCCAAAAGCATCTTTCTGGAAATCCTCATTAAAAAGTTAGTAAAAGATAAACAGTTTTATAAAATAAACTGTAGTTTTATATAACACAATGACTGCCAGGTTTAAAAGAACATGACTCTATTTGGACTTCCTCCATCTCCCTGAAAGTGAAAAGCGTGTTGGGCTACATAGGTATGTTCAGTTGAAGGCAAACCTGTTCAGCAATAAGAGTTCACCTGGTAATCTTAACAGGTTACAGTTGTGTCAGTGAAAGGGGACTTGATTATGGTTATTGGACAGTGATGGGGGAGGAATAGAGAGAATTCACACAGATGTCCTATTCACATGTATTTACAAAGAAGACCTTGTGGATATGGAAATAAGCTTTGGAAATCCTTGAGCTCATGTGTTCCCTTCTTCCATCAGAAATTCATCAGTCATACCAAAGGCTGAGGATATCAATGGGCTGGGTAGTAGTTTCTTTTTCATGTGCTTCTCTTGTCAGTCTCCAAAGAGACTTGGAGTTCAGATATCACAAAGTTAACACTAGAAAGGAACTGAGCAATTTATAAATATGCATCTAATAAATGGCATCTGGCATTTCCTGTGTATGGTAACCAGCAGTACATGATAAAATCTCAAAACCAAGTATTGCTTTGGTTCAAAAAATGAAAAAAATAAAGATGCAGTTACAAAACAGCAAAAGAATAAAGGTATTGTAGATCCCAGTGGAAAGATATAACAGAGAATTGAGTATCAAGGTATGCATTTTAATAATTTTCTGTGTTCATGGAACGTAAACAATACCAGAAGTATATTTTAATATAAATATAAATTAACAGTATTTATTTTTTTAAACTCTCCTGGAAGCTGTGTCTCTTGTAGTTAAAATGCTGATTTCAGTTTAACCCCCTGTAAATAACTAAATATGTCACTTCTTTGCTTATCTCATCAATGGCTCTATTGTGTCATCTTGGCATGTAAAAAAATAAATCACTCACTTGAACAGCATAGTTATTCTGTAATGAGATTCAAGGGCAAGTAAAGTTTCAAAAGGCTTATGGTTAAAATAATGCTTTAAGTTGCTTGGCAGAGGCTTTGTCAAGGAAGCTTTGTGGTTCAGTAGATCAGTCATCTATTTGTCACCTCTGCTGTTTGGTTTGTAGTCCATTGTAACAGAAAATCATTCTCATTAAATAGACACAAGTGACTTAAATGAATTTTGTGAACTTGGCTCCCTTCTTAATGAACTAAGAATCATAAATCTACTTAACAACCCCCCTTCCTCCTCTTCAAGCCTGTCAGAATAGAATTATTTTAAAAAGACAATTGCTTTAAAAAGTTTCTATTCTGATTTTCTGAAGGGTGACCTTCACATTTATCCTGGCTATACCAAAGGTACGGAGGCTGCTTAGTTGCCATTTGGCCTCATGTCCTCTGTTTATTGTGAACAGGTGGGGGGGAGAGGAGAGAGAATCCTTAAACATAAAAAGCAAACCATGTTGCCGATGACTCACTCCTTATCCCCACACAGGCCCAGGACGCAGAGATAAAGCAAGTCGGGGGCAAAATGGTTTGCCTCCCCGCCTTCTCTGCGGGGCTCCCAGAGGCCTGAAAAGGCCCAGCACAGCTGTGGGAAGGCCTGATTCCACAGCATGGGGCCTTCCCACTGCCTCGGGGCTTCCAGAGGCCTGGAAAGCCCCTCTAAAATAAATAAACTAGTTAGTTCGTTATGGAATTATAAAAATGCTTCTGGTGCCATTTCTGTTGTTTAAGGATGATGGAATGTCATAGTATCATAGTGTCCCACCACATAGTCAGATCTTGAAGGAAGGGATCTGTAAAATCTGACCATGTGGTGGAATATTTTTTATTACATGTTTACACTTAGTAAGAAAAACTTAACTTGTTGGCATCATATGTCTGGATCCTACAAATGACAGGCTTGCTGTGCAGTTAACACTTCCATAAGTTTATAGGGAGGCTACAGATGACCATTAATAAGTGTATCTCCTTATGAAGGAATCGGAACTAGAATTCAAATCCAGCCGTATTTGCATTTTTAAAATGTAAGAATATGAATTGGTATCTAGTGTTTTGTCAGTGTTCTATGGAGGGCTTTTTTCTGGGAAAACCGGTGGTAGAACTCAGTGGTGTAGTGTGGGTTGCCAGCACCTGGGGCAACTCCCAGCAGGAGGTGGCACCCTTAGTACCACAAATGTGCATGCAAAGCATGCAAGCGTGCTCCTGGGACCGTGCAATGAAGTCACTTTCTGGAAGTGACATCATCGCGCAGGACATGGCCTGGGAGTGCTCCCGTGATTTGGGCCTGCTTGCCTCAAAAGGGACATGAGGAAGAAACACACGGGATTCTTTGAAATAATATTAAAATTCCAGGATCACTACCGACAGGCAGGCAATGGCCAAACCCTTCAAGTATGCACTGAAAAAATTTCAGTTTCAGTTCTGGGAGTTCTGTACCAACTCTGCACTGTTATTCTTTTTCTAGCTGGGGTGATTCCAGGCACCAGCCCCCAAATCTTCAGAAACTTCCCAACCTTACCTGGAGCTGGCAACCCTAGCAGTCAGCCGAGGCCAGGAAGTGCCATGTAGCTGGCCGCCTGCCCACCACCACCTCCTCCTCCAGCTCTCAGTGCCAGGATGGAGAGGCTGCTCGGT
Organism: Eublepharis macularius; assembly: GCF_028583425.1. Lineage (NCBI taxonomy): Eukaryota > Metazoa > Chordata > Lepidosauria > Squamata > Eublepharidae > Eublepharis > Eublepharis macularius. The sequence goes on from NC_072793.1 coordinate 76,509,624, forward strand.
GAGCATGGCGGAGAGGCTGCTTGGCCACCTGCAGCTCCCAGCGCCGGGACAGAGAGGCCACTCAGTGGGCACGGCAGAGAGGCCGCTTGAACGAGGATATACTAAAAGGAATGACAGAAATGCCCATTGGAAATAATGGGAAAGGCTTGAAGGCCAATTGGAGATAATGGGAGCCGCGAATGCCAGTTTATTTGGATGGGCTCCATTGAAATACATTACAGCAAAAAAAAAAAGGAATGGATTTTGCAGGAAGGTCTCTGGGCCCAGACAGACTATTCAGGGACTGGAATGACAGTCCTCAGAGTGGAATGACAGCCCCTAGGTGTAACAGAAGTGTTCTGGGACCAGAATGGCAGGCTCCATAGTTGAATGACAGCCCCTGGGAGTAGCAGAAATGCTCTGGGACTGAAATGACAGGCCCCTCAGTGGAATGACAGCTCGTGAGAGTAGCAGAAGCATTCTAGGACTGGAATCACAAGCCTCTGAGTGGAATAACCACCCCTGGGAGTTGCAGAAGCCGCTGGGACTCAAATGACATGTTTCTGATTGGAATCAGATTGGGAGTAGCAGACTTTTTTGGGACTGGAATGACAGCCCTCTGAGTGGAATGGGAGATAGTGGTCTACAACAGGAGTCACAAACGATAGAGTAGAATTAAATACTTTATCTGTTAATTATTTCTGGAAGATGTGTAGCTATCACCAAATCAGTTATATCTTTTTATTAATCCTTCCTATCAGCTCCTCAGTTTACTTACACTTTCATGAGATCGATATCAGCCACCTCCTCTATTTTCATGCATAAGTCCTGCACTTGTCCCCTTTCTGTTCCCCTGTCCAATTCTGCAGCCTTCCAAACCTCCACGTTCCCATTACGTGTCACACCCTGCCTGAGTTCTTGCTCACTTTTTCCTCACTCCATAGTCTCTCTGTGAAAAATCCCATCTCATACTCTAGTTAAACATTTAACAAACTGTATTGATTGTTTTATCTTGTTTTATGCTATTATTGTTTTAACCCTTTATGTATTTAGTTTGTTGTTATCTGCTCTGAGGCTGCTTTCAAGGAGAGTGAACTATAAATCCAATAAAACAAACAAACAAACAGTCAGGGGTCCTCAACCTTTTAAGTCTGCAGGCCTCTTTGTAATTCTGACACACCATGGTGTGCAGACACAAAATGACTGCTGCAGCAGGTGATCCAGGCAGGAAAGAATGGCCACAGTGTACCTTCAGTCACACAGTGAAGATTCTTGTAACGTGGTGGCAGCTTCTACCAAAGGAATGATTTTAAAGATCTGCACAACCCATCAGTTGCCTTGTTGTGCAAAAGTCCCACCTGCCCCCCTTTTTTCTTAAAACACTTGGTGGGCACCAGGAAAATGTTGCCTGGTGCCGTAGTGCCCATGAGCATTGTGGCCCATTCCGTACAGCACATTTTAAGCTGTTGATGCTGAGCATTCACGCCAATTGCTTCTGCTACTCCCAGAGGTCTGTCATTACAGTCTCTGAATGCATTTGTTATTCCCAGGGAGTGTCACTCCACTCAGGAGCCTGTTATTTCAGTCCTAGAACACTTCTGCTACTCCAAGGGGATGACATTCCATTTTGTGACCTATCACTCCAGTCTCTGAGTGCTGCTACTCCCAGGGGCTGTCATTCCATTCAAGGGTCTGTCATTTCAGTCCCAGAGTGCTTCTGCTATACCTAGGGGCTGTCATTCCACTCAGAGTTCTGTCATTCCAGTCCCAGAGAGCTTTTGCTACACCCAGGGCTGTCATTTCACTCTGGAACCTGTCATTCCAGGCCCAAAGTGCTTTTGCTACTCCCAGGGGCTGTCATTCCTGTCTGGAACCTGTCACTCCAGTCCCAGAGCCCTTCTGATACTCCTAGAGGCTGTCATTCCACTCTGGGACCTGTCCTTCTAGTCCTGGAGCACTTCTGCTACTCTCAAGGTCTGTCCTTGCACTCTGGGGCCTGTTCTTCCAGCTTCTGAATAGTCTATCTTAGCCCAGAGACCTTCCTGCAAAATCCATTCCACTTTTTCTTTCCAACCTTTTTTTTTTGGTGTAATGTGTTTCATTGGAGCTCTATTATCTCCAATAGGCCTTCAAGCCTCTCCCATTATTTCCAATGGGCAATTCTGCCATTCCTTTTAGTACACCTCGCTTGGCTGCCCACCTACTGCTGACTCCTCCTGCAGCTGCTGGCGCTGCAGCAGATAGCTTGCTGCTCAGCTGCTCACTCACTGCTGCCTCCTCCTCTGGCTCCTGGCGCTGCGGCAGAAAGTCTTGTCTGCACGGGATCTGCCTGGCCTTGATGCCACCACTGCCTGGCCACTCTCCATTCTGCCCCATCCTACCTGGTCTCTCCTCTTCATGTGCCTGCCAGGGACAAAGCAGTCCCATATGTGCTTGCCGGGGACAAAGCAGTTCCCTGCCTCCTGGCCCGGCGCCCATCCCCTCGCACAGCTAACTGATCTCTATTTGGAGATCAGGAGTGTGGCCACAAGACACATGATTATTTTCGAGAGCTGCCGGAATGCCATTCCATGGTGGTCCAGCTGAAAAAAAGCCATGGTTCTATAAAATTAAATAAGCACATTAAAATGGTAAAATTGGCAATCCACACTGTAAACTGTTTTAATATAGCAATTTCCATAATGAGTTATGTAAATATAATAGTAAGTACCTTGATAGATTATTCTCGATATCAAAAATGCTTTGGTCACAATTATTTCTTCCTACTTTTCATGGTAAATAATCTTCAGTAATTTTATAATAAATACAATATAAAAATTAGAATGACTAAGCAGGTTTTTTCCATGGTCTTTTCTAGTATGTTGAGATTGAAAGGAGTTCATCTGTGTGTAACAATGTTCTTGCTGCTGAATGACTGTATTTTGATTTTTATAAAATGTAGTGCTTTGAAACCCAAGCCATCTTTTTGTTTGAGAGGTAAAACATGCATCACTCAGCTGTTCCCTTCTTCAAATATAAGAACACCTTCTCCCTCTCCGACAGCCAACCGTAAGAATGTCAGGATTTTGTGCTGACATAATGGCTTGATTCAATTTAGTGTGATCATCTCAATGTCTCTGCTGATTATGTATGCACCTAGATCACATCCTGTTCACTCATTTTTTGGCTCTCATGAGTCAGGCGTCTACCTAGTGTGAGATTATGTGTCTCATGAACTGTCTCATCTGCTTCTGATTGATTGATTTTGATTGATGAAAGGACGTGCCCAACAAAGTTATGAAAGTTGTGGAGCAAGTTTGTTCGTTAAAACTGTTTATCTTAATTACGGTTTCAAATGCTATGCAAACACAGTTACCCTGTCTTAATCATGGCTTGTTCCCAGGTACTGCCTCTTTCACAATGCAGGCCAAGATACCATCTGGTTCTCTGCAGGGGAAAGAGTGTATGCAGTGAAACCAAGAGTGGGGCCAAATCCTGGTTTTACAACCATAGTTAAAATACACGATGATTTCACCTTATGTATGTACTGAGAGAGTTCTTGCAAAGGTCATCTGTATATTTTAATATGGGTTTCTGAAGTTATCTTTAAATCGTTTGCAACTATTATAGTATTGATTTAAACTGTTTACCATTTGTTGTTTGGATTTGTTTATGCAAAAGTTTTCAAAACAATCTCTAATAACACTTTTTTTTGCTAGTAAAAGGATATCAGTTATCCCTGGGCAACTAGAATTTTATTATTTGGATACCCCAAAGTGATACCTAGCTTTTCTCAGATGTATTATATTTTGAACACCCTGACCTGTAGAAGAATTCTATTACTTTTCTAGTGCTCTCATATGTACCAAGTTGCAATATACTGCGTCTTTGATTTCAGTGAAGCTTTATAAAGCTTATTCATTGTGCTATGCAAACACTTTGTGTTTCTGTGAGCAATAAACATAAAATACAGAAAAGATGGTTTTGTAAAGAAGAAAATGCAAGATAATAATGAAATGAAAAATCAGAATGACATTTTCAGTGAAGCTTTGATCGCATTTCTTAAAACGATTGTTTTAGAATTTTTATTTTTTTTCTTATGTTAACAAAATTATTTATTTTTTTACTTGTATCCCTCTTCAGTAAGGCTTCCTTCTGTGCCTGTTTTATTTAGTCAGCCAATGGTATTAGGTTGTTTGTGACACCCTATGATACATGGTTTTGATGTGAGCTTAAGCTTCTTTTTTCATATTAAGTTTCATGCCTGCACGTGTTCCTTGTTAGGGGAAAATGTATTATGTTCTCTTAAGTCTTTGTCTTCAGCCTACAAGCCTCAGATAGTCTCTGTTGTTATCCAAAAGTTAATAGAAAGAGAAGAGCACTCTGGTGGACACCAACATATTAATCTTATACTTGTCTGCTCTCACATGCAGCAGCTGTCATTGCCAGTCTTGATTACGGGGCTCCATTCTTTTATAGGAGATACCAAGGGTAATGGTGCAGATTTTTTTGTTCACAAACTATGACATCACTCATGACAGTAATACCCTGCACTGAAGACTGACTTGATAATTGCATTATAATACAATTCATACTCGGTTTGATTGAGGACCTTCCCTAAACCCCCCCCCCCCACTCCCCCTGGAATCCAGAATTTCGCCAAACTGCTTTTTGTGTTTATATATGTGTTTTCTGATATGTGTATCAGCCTGATACCTTACCCATCCTTATTGTTCTATCCTCATCTGCTGCTTTTCTTTTAATTGGTCACAGAGGACCTTGTTTGAGCTTGCTGTTCTCCATTATGCTTATTATGTTATTATTTAGTGGCTTCCAAGGTTATTGTAGCAAGTTTTTTCCTACTTCAAAGGGCAGCAATTGATTTCATATTTGATTCTTGTATTGTGAATTGGATAATATTTATGTGTTTGTGTGTGTGTGGCTATAGCTGTATAGTGGTTGCTACTTTGAAGCAGAATTTTAATCAGGACTAAGTCATCATGATGGACAAAGTTAGCATATTATGTTAGTAGCTCAGTCTTTTTTTGATTTTGATGGCTGCATCGGATTTGCCAAAAAAAAAAAAAAGGCAGGGCTACAATACATGGATGCCGTGCATCATTTAACTCCGTGGTTCACAAGCTGTGTACTGGCTTAATTCAAATTGCCTTGATAGCCTCATTGATATCTGCTCTGGTATGCAATACTAGATTTGTTGTTATCTACTTTGAAGAATGAAGAAAAACAGCTGCATAGGATTTTCCAAGCTTGAGTCAATGTGTCTGTGTTTTGCAGATATGCGTACTTTTATTCTTATTAGTCTGTTTTTGAAATATTGTTGCTTGGCCCAGATGTTATGTGAAATCATAGTTTAATTAAACTAATATTCAAAATGAATATCTGAATGCAGACTACCCTCCTAACTATGGCTTGTTATGGTATATCAAATTCACATCTGAAACCATGGTTTGAAGTTGGTTGATATTTACATGTATGCACTGTGACTTGATTTGAGTTTGTTCCCTGGTGCTGTACTTGCTTCAGTGCAGGCCAGGATGGGTCTCTGTAAGGGATGCAGAGGACAGAATGAAGGCAATGAAAAACAAGACAAACATGGATTTGAATGATGGTCTGCAAGGCAGATCCTGATTTCACAAACTAACCGTAGTTGAAATGAGATGTGATAGTCCATGGTTTTGTGTTATGCCTGAACAGAGTCTGTAACTTGATTTCATCATAACTGATATCTTTGCACTTTGTATATTAAATCTTTATGATACTTAGTGTGAGTGAGAACCTTTCTTGATTCTTTCATCTTTGACAGGAAATTGTAGCCTTTGCCATTGCAATATAATCCCATTAATTTCTTAATCATGAGTTTCCTTTCAAAATGGAACCAAATTTAAAATATTATCAGTGATTATCAAATATTTGCAAGATACTAAAGTTTTCTGAACTATTTTGATAGTATATGCTCCATTTCATATTGCACTCATTCTGTATTATTTATCACCAGGATCTTAAGTTATGTTTTTTAAAACAAGATTTTAGACTTCTTTAAATAAGAATCTTCTTTTTACTCAGAACGAGGGTCACCTGGTCTTATCCTAATCAGTATCATACTCTGAGGCTTATATTCTAAATGACTTTTAAAAAGGCATGGAATCATTCCAGTTTTAATCCTTTAAGTGTTCACTCTGGAATAATAACTGAATAAATTTGGTATTTTCCAGGAAAAAAATAATGACAGTAGTAGAAATTTGGTCACTGTATTTTCCAGATGACATTTTAGCTTGAATCATTTATTCAGAATTGTCCTCTTCTACTGCCTGTTTGTAGCATTTGAAATCCCATGGACATGGATCTGCTTATTTCTGTCTGTCCCTAGAGTAAACAGTCTGCAGGTGACACATACAGCCATGATAATCAACCCATCTCACTGGCTATTGCAGAATGAATATGTTGTCTAGAGAGCACATGTACTGTGGGTATAACTAGATGACATCCTTGGAGGCAACCTGGGGATGGTGCAGACATTTTACCTCAGGAATTCTCTTGGTCCCCTCTGCCATTTTTCAGAAGCCCAGATGCTGTAATAATTCGGGCTGTTAAAAACAGTGCCCCTCTTGCATTTTTAAGCAAGAAAATTCTGGAGATAAAATGGCTGTGGTGTCCCTGAGTTGTCTTTGAGGATGCTACATCATCAAGTTATGCCCTGGGGTTGCTGTGTGGATGTAGTTGTTGGTTTTCAGTGAATGATGTATTTAACTATAGTTGTGTTTGCTTACATAATGTTTTGCATGCAATTGATTATTTTATTTCTGCTGGTTAATGTAGGATTTTTATCTTTGTTACTGTGGGTTTTAATGCAGGCCTCTGAGGAAAGAAGGAGGGGGCTGGATGGGTGGATGGAATCTGCTGTGATTGGCGGTAGTTGTACCCTAGGGGACAAAGTGAACTGCAGTTTTTAGTCAGTGTGCTGAGAGAAAATGTTCATTCTGGCCAAATCAGTGAAACTGTGTGAAGCCTAAGAGAGTCTCTGTGTTTCTGAGGGAGAGAGAACCAGCCAGGAGATTCTGGTTAAGTTAGGCAATCTGTGCGAAGCCTGAGAATGTCTGTGTGTATCTCAGAGAACGTATTTATTCTTAGTCAGGCAAACTCTGTGAAAGCTTGAAAGGCCTCATTCTATCTAGGTCAGGCAAACTGTGTGGAAAGGCCTGAGTGAATCTATATCTGTGTGGATGAGAGGACTGTTTGTTCTTTTAGTGAAGTTCTGTGTGGAAAATAAGTCTTTGTTACTAGGTTTATGTCTATATAACTGATTTGAAACCACCAAGCTTAAGAACTGTTGTGAAACCAGTTTATTTATCAGTGCTATGCAACTCATGATAATGTACTTATAAATGAATTCTACTTTTGTTTTTAAAAAACCCACCACCACCCTCACACACTGACTGCTCTGTCAAACTACCATCTATATCAAGCCTTCTTATTGTACCAGTTAAATAGCATAGATCTAAGGCAAAAGCCTTTGCCAGCAAAAACCTTTTGGGAGGCAACAATATATATGTCACGCACAGGACAAAATTTCACGGGTGATGTTAGCAGTAGGATTCAGACCCCAAAGGGAAGGTGTTCTTGAGGTATAAGCCTGAATAAAGTATAGAACATTTGAAGCTCTGATTATTTGGAGAAAAAAAGGAGTGTTAGTTGTGACCAGAGCCCTCCTGAAGTAAAGGTTTAAGGTAACATAAGGCAGAGTCAAAATAAAATCATTACAGCGTGCATAAACAAGTAGAGCAAGGAACTGCCGGCATGACTGATTGCCACCACAGTAGGTCCACCATTGTGGCTAAAATGTTGAGGGTTGATAGTTATTAATTGTTCCAAAAATTTAGAAACCACTATCTTAAAAGGATAAGGAACTCACAAATTAATCCTCTACTTTTCATTTTACAGACTGTAATGGGTACCTGCTGCTTCAGACATAAATTTGCCTTTAATTTCTTGCTACCGTCTCTGTAGAATGTATACATACCAGAACTGGGGTGTTAAAATTCTCTTGAATCATGAATTTGCCAAACGTTGCAAAGATGATGATAAAATACCCAGTGTTTTTCAAATTAGGGTTTTGGGGTTTTTTGCTATTTCCTACCCTGCAACAAATCTCTTTCCACTTAAGCACTTTAAAATGTGACTTAGCATCTTTGCCTTTCCTCAGCTTTTAATTAATGTCTTTGCTTCATCCCGCGTAGAGAGCTGTCCAGTGCTGAATAATTGTACCCCCAGTCGGAAGTAAGAGACAGACACAGGCTTGGATAAAAGGGCCGTTTATTAAATGACCATAACAATAACATTCGGCAAGGGCTAACTGAGCGGTACAGGTCAAGCCCTGGGGTCAGCACCTGACCACCGCCTTGCCTGTCTGGGCGAGCCCCCAATGCCCCGGGTGTAGGCCATCTCCTGAATGGCTGCAACCCGGCCAGCTAGGCCCTGGGATCCCACTCAAGCACCTGTTGCGCCCCAGCCGCCAAGCATGAGGTGAGGTCTTGTTCCCGGGGATCCCCTCAGGCGTCTGCCCTCCCTGACGGTAGCCGCCCATGCATACCGCCCTAACAGCAGACCCTGTTCCCCAACCTTGGGGAATGCCACAGGGGCTCACCAGCCCGCACCCTATTCCCAAAAACTCCTGCCACTATCACCGACGGCTAAACCCAACAATACTCATACCACCGCCATTAGTGCAAGGTAGGCGAAAAACCCCCCTTCCACAATGCCAATCAGGGAAGGAGGGAAAAAATTCCTACCTGGCCCATAAATAGCAGCCGGCTATTCCTGCACTAAAAACAGGGTGAGGTGGGTGGGCCGAGCGCTTGAAAAATCTGACGCCGGGAAGGGGCAGAACGCGCACAAAAGCGCCAAGCTCCGCCCCTTCCCAGAACCCGGATGGAGAGGGAGGGAGTCTGCCTCCTTCTCCTTCCAAGGGCTCCAATTGCCGGCTCCCAGCTTACGCGGCGAGCCGCGGCTGGGAGAGCCGAATTCTGTTAGGACCATCGTAATGAATTCTCATGGCAGTTCCAAACTGTAAAAATATTCCACATGACTTACATTTCCATGTAGGAAAAAATGTGGAAATATTATTGGTTCTCTCTCAGAATATGTATAAAGTCATTAATACATCACTGCCTTTTTTAGATCTATATACATTGAGCAGAACTTTCCAAATCCTTCTGTTAAAGGGAGCACTTTTTCATGCACCTTCTCCAATGTTTCTCTTACATTAGTTCCAGTGTTGTAATAAATTTAATTCAAACCATTCTGCCTCTGATTTAGTGATGATTTCTTATATATACTGCCAGCAAGAAGCCAGTCTCTCACAAGTTCAAGTAGACTCCAGGACATTATCCGTGTCAGTACAAGATGGTTACATATTTATGAGCTCCTATCCCAGATTTTATTTTCTTTCCTTTATCTTTATAGTGATTCTGTTCCAGCAGACAAATAGTACCATTGACTTTATACTTATTAATTCAGAGTTGTGGCTTGGAGAAAGTTTGTGAAAAGAATATTTTGTGGATAACAGCTACAGAAACACTGACTGACAGCCAGTGAATAGTTATCATCATGATGTGGTAACCAGAAGTGTATGTGCACATTGTTCTGCATCAGGAAAAGATCTTTTTTGTCTAGGGTTTGTTTTATTGCAAATAAAAATCTCTCACAAGTTTGTTCTTTGCCTTTCCCAGTTGGCTACTCTTGATTATATAAGATCATTGATCTAGAGTTTTTTCTTCACTGAAATCTGCAAAAGCTTTACAAAAAAGAATCCAATATCTGGATATGTCTTGTTGTGTTCAGCACATATGATTCCCCCAACAGTTGATGAGAGAAATTGTTCTAAGTAGTATGTGCATATGCTTAAAAAATGGTATGATTGCCTAAGCTGATTTCTTTTTACCAAAAGAACCATTACTGTATGAAGCATGAATTTATTATTTGCTTCATGCATCACTTAACAGAATTACAATTAAATTATGCTCAACATAATGCAAGTGTAAATAATATACTTAATTATTATTGAATTCAACTATGTTGTTTGACATAGTCATGCACTGTTTATAGAATTTCAGGAAAATCTTTTTGGGTGGGGTGGGGAACTGTACTAACTTAAAGAACCACTAAGCATTCAAAACAAATAGCAAAAATGTGCTGTTTTACAGTTAGAGATGAACTGTGCTTAGTTGAGGCTTGTTGCTTCAAAATAAAGAATACACCATAATGCATGTTGTCTAAATAATCATGTAGGTTGTAATTGGTATTTTTGTCCCAAAAAGAAAGGTTTTGAATGAATGAAATCAGGTGCAAATTAGTGAATTCCACCTCATCATGAAAACTGCATATTGCACCAGAGGCTCTCATGTATAGCAAATATACACAATTTAACTTATTGCATCTTACAGAATATTTAGAGAAAGCAAGTATGGTATTTTTGCAGTTGCAAATAAAATACTAGCCTTTGTGACGGGAGGGTTGTTTTCTTTTTATCACAGCATTATAAATTTTTGACAGATCAAACTTTTTAAAAGTTCTTGGGACAGCAGTTGTTTTACATGACACCTTTGTTGAACCATTATGTGCAGTTCATGTTGGGCTTAAAGGAATTTTGATGGTAAAGTAATGACTTTGACCTTGAGGAAATATATTTGTAGGACTCGGTTATAAGTAGTTTCCATGGAAAGTTACCACCTTTCTGGTATGTTATATTAAAGCAATCATCTTTCAGTATATTTTAAGGTCAAGTTTTATCTTACCATGAAACAGTTAGCATTGAAAATACACAAGTTACAGTTTATTTTACGTTATGGTTGAAAGTTATAGGTGTCCCTAGCAATTTTTTGATAAAGGCTTGGATCTTGTGGAACACTTTTACAGATGGGAGGGATTTCTATCAGAAATTCTGTCTGCAGAGAAAAGAGAGTAAAACAATTACCACCACCATGGCAGCTACCCACAGTAATGTATCGGCCACAGTAATGTATCGGTGGTTTTACTCCTCTTTCTTCTTGCCTTTGCAATTACACTCTTTGACCTGAACTTCTGTGGCTCATGCTAGGGAGAGAGTGAGAAGGCAGAGAGGAAAGTAAAGGACGCACAATCTTCTTGCAAAGAGAGGTTACACAATGCTGCTGACTCACTCAGGGCAGGCTTTACTTCCATTTCTGCTTTCTCATCATCTCCTTGCCATGTACAGGATGTACACTGGTTCAGCATGCTCAAAGGAGATGCTGTGATAATTAAAAAGTTCATAGCAAGTTTTGGATCTAGTAGCACCTTAGAGACCAACTAGATTTCCAGAGAATAAATTTTTGAGAGTCAAAGCCCCCTTCGTAAGAAGCTACAGAATCCGATGAAAGGAGCTTTGACTCTTAAAATCTCATACCCTGGAAATCTAGTTGGTCTGTAAGGAGCTACTGGATCCAAATCTTGTTCTACTACAGATGACATGGTTTTGTACCTGAAAAAAGTACAGCTACATATTTAATATTAATAGCTATATCTTACATTATTGCATGTGTGTGTTTAGAGAGCATACAGGATTCATGTGGCTCTTTGGGTTTGTGATAATTGTGAATGTGGCTGAGCTTCAAAGTGAATACCACTAAACTAACCTAAAGTCATTTCACCTTGTAGAAGTTTCATTCATAGATGCCATATTTCTAGAAAAATACAACAGGAACAAGCTACCATTTGGGGGGGGGGACTTCTGTGTTGGTTGTTTAATGGCATTGACTTAATGTTTAAAATGCATTTCCATTTAAAGAAGGAACACATGTTACATTACTTAGCATTTTGCTGAAGTGGTGGTAAAGTTTTGTTATGTTCACAATTAGGGATGGAAGAGCCCTAGTTTTAAAGATTGAATCATCTACCAAATGACACAATAATACTTATTTTGTTTCTTTGTTAGGCTTGTAAAGTCCAAAATACTTTGCAAAACAGAGAAATAAAATAGCATTATTAAAGAGAGAGTCTATGTTCCTAATCAGTTAGGAATACAGCAATATGCTTAATATGTTTCACTTACATGACTAACTTAGTTAATGTTATTGGGAAAAGATACAATTAGGCATCTGGGACAATGGGTTGAAAGGCAAAGATAAGGTTAGAAGGAATTCATGGCACAGGCCTCAGCCTTTGTTAACACCTCTAACTTTAGATGACTGGTTTAATTTCTGCAATCTGTGAGAGCTAGAAACAGGGGATATTAAATGTTGTTTTCTCATTTGAAGGAAGAAAGTCAAGAAGTCTTACCAGCTTCTGAGGGGTAGAATTCTACGTCCTTCGTTGTTATCAGTACTAATTTTCCTAAGTGAATAGTTATGACTCTTATGTAAAGAAGTGGAAGACAGTTGTTGGTGCCAGATATTAAATTTTGTTTTCAGTTGTGACAAATTGTAATTTGTTACTTCCTGGTTTTGAAAAAAAAAGGTGTTTGTCATTCTTCTTTTCAATTTCCACACTACTACTTCGAAGTTAGGAAATGTGAGAGAATTTTGTCAGCATGTCACAGTGACTCTAGCTTACACTGAAAATCAGAGGATACAACAAAGTGGTTTCTCTTGGTCCATGTAATCTACTTATGAAAGCAGCTGTAGTCCTAGGGGCACAACCACTCAGGTCTATGTGAGTTAATGCTCAGGATGATAAGATTTTAGATGCAAAGTCTGACTGGTAATTATTTGTAAGATGGCATTTTCTGTACCTTTAAAAGAGAAAACATTGGGTTTTTCTCCCTGCTTTCTCTCTTAAGTGGGTGAGAGAACACCACTCCAATGTACTTTATAGCTCTAATTTAACAGATATATTATTTCTATATCCCAAAGAGTCTGGATGGATGATTGCATCCTGTCTTATATTGTCAAGATCAGTTCATTTTATTTTTCCAATTTCTTCTTGGTTCAAGATTGGCTGGTTTTAAAAAGAAATAAAGATGAACAGCATTTTGGATGCTTATCTCTCTGAGAGAGCTTATATTTATCACCAAGCCACAGTGGATAAAGCACTCTACTATACAGGAAAAATCATGTTTTATACTACGTTTTCATTCTTTTAAGGATATAGAAATAGGGATGACATTCCTAGATGTATGGAATTGTTACTGCTTAGACGTATATAGTATAAATTTAGGACAGGATCAGTAACAACCAATGAAATGCTCTTTTGTGGCACAGACTTCTCTTCCATATGTCACTGTAAATTTTGATGAGGTTTTGCAAACTATATCTTCTGCACTCCAGTTGAAATATTATGTATTTTTTTACAATAGAAATAACAAGAAATATGAGAATGTAAGGATGCAAAAATATAGGATCTGTAATACTGACTGAAAGTAGAATGTCTCTTAATTCAGAGCCAAAACAGATAAGACTTGCATAGAACGTTAGCAAAGAGTATTTGGAGAGCTTGAAGACTGGGGTAGGGTTGCTGGGTGAAGCCGCAGTTCATGCTGCGTTGGGAAAATGTCAAGTTCTGCTGTATTCCCGCCCCCCCTCAGTTTTGCATCAATTTTTATTTATTTATTTATTTGAACTTTTACCAGATCTGTTCAACTAACAATAAAGAAACCACAGTCATAATGGAACAATAAAATTAATGACAGTCAAGAAACAAACTAGCACTGAGGCTAGCTAAATTTTGGGTTGAATGATTAGCAGCATTCTATTTACTGACCTAAGCTGGTGACTGTGTCTTTAATACTAACCAATGGAAAGAAGCATTGGGAGAGAGGATTAAACATCCTCTCTTGATATGAAGTATTTTATCCTGCCCTTACTCTAAGAGCTCAGGATAGTGTACAGTGCTGTGTGCATAGCAGAATTATGTACAAATACTGTAGTGTGGTAGGTGGGTCAGATTGATGCTTTCCAACATGGAAAAATGTTCATTCAAAGTGCTGAGGGGTGGGGGCCAGCTTTCCAGACCAGGGGTCCGCACCGGATGTGCATGCGTGTGCTCCCCTGGCCCCTTGTCATTCCTCACCCCTCCACATCTTGACAGCCACCATGCCATCTCCCCACTTGCCTCCCCCGCGTCGCCTGCAACCCGGGCTCCCAGTTGAGTCTAGGAGCCATTGTTTTCATTATTATTAACAAAAAAAAAACGATACTCAGAAGGCATTATCTTCAATAGACATGTGGCTTAGAAAATATTGGTAAAACATGTTTATGAATAAGATCACAATGTATAAGCATTTGTTGGAAAGAAAAATCTCTTTGACAAGTTAAGAATTGGCAGCCATTTATTTTATGTGGAGCAGAATCTAGAATTCATTTGGGTCCATGAGTCCTTATGAGGGACTCTTTATGGGGAGCCAGAGTGGCTGTCTTTCAAACAAATGACATCAGAATTGCAGGAATCCTATTCCTTCCTATCTGTTAAAGACCCAACAAATTTCAAGTAAAGTGGGCTAACGGTTCTCCCTCTGAGTTGGAGGACATCCTGGGTGTTTCCCACCGTCCAATCGGGGAGGCAGGAAAGTTGATCTTTCTTCCTCTTCCTGTGGATGTATGTGGGAATACCCCCTTTCCTTCCAGTTCCTTTCCTGCCCCAGGGGAGAGCAGTTCGCCTTAGGCTAGCTCTTCACTGCCTTCCTAATTCAGTCTATATGCTATAATCTTCCTTTCCTATTTCTTCCTCTTTCTTTCTTTCTTTCACCTTTAATTCTCTATCTTCCACTGCTCTCTTCTCCTATACCTTCCTGTTTGGAACGTGTCAAGGAGAGGATTGAAGACTGAGAATGGCCTCGGCGGCCTCATCGGATTCTGAAGAGAGTTTTTTAGAGAGGGCGAGCCATCCCCCAGGAGCTGTCTTACCGATGGCGGGGATGTGCTCAGCCGGCGCCGGCTTGCCTTGCGAGGCTGAGCAGCTCCCCGGCGAGAAGATTCCTTTGGGAGAAGATCAGCCCTCAAAGAAAAGGCCTCGTCTCCAGCAGAGGGAGAGCCCCGGAGCTCCAGAAGTCTAAACCAGGAGGCCTTTAGCAGCAGCGACGGAGGGAGCTTCGTTTTGGCGGCAAACAACAGCGTGGCTGGCGTTTTCCCGCCAAAGCCGAATGACGCGCTTCCCAACCTCCCGGCGGGAGAAATGGGACTTAATCATGAATTGAACGTTCAGGAGAATCAAGTAAGTGCCTCTTACCTTGCTATGCCCCCAGAAGTGATGGGTTTTCTGCGACAGACCATGAGGGAGGAGATCCTGGCCCTATGTAAGTCTGATCAAGCCCAGCCCCCTCAGCCTTCTTGCTCCAGGGGATGCCTGGATGCCCAGGGGAGATCCAACTATACTTCGCCTTGGCCTACCAAGGCAGCAAGAAAAACCTATGCCAACATGACGGGATGGTAGGGGCTGGCTGGAGGAGGCTCCCTCCTCCAGTAAGGACTCGGATGGGGGGGACTTCCTCTCTGAGGAAGAACAGGAGGAAGAGTCTTTTAGCTCTGAACAATCAAACAGACTGTTCCAGGCAGATGATTATCAATATCTCCTGGCAAAGACCCTGTCTGCCCTTGAGCTCCAAGAACCATCCAAGGGGGAGGAAGAGTCATCTCCTAGGGAACCTAAATCCAGACCAAAGGGGAATAAAGAATTTTTCCCTAGATCAGAGGGGAAGTCCAAGGTTTTTCCTTTCCCTGAATACTATGAAAGACAGTTGAAGGCTGAGTGGGCCACTCCAGCTTCTTGCAGACATTTCTGTAATAATGTTAAGAAGTTGTATTCTCTTCCTACCTTTGCCACTGAGCTCTTGCAGGTTCCTGCTGTGGATGCACCAGTGGCAGCTTTACAATCCCATGGGCTTTTGTCAGAAGATGGCCAAGGGGCTATAAAGGACAGTCTGGACAAAAAGGGTGACATAGCTCTGAAGCGAACTCATGAAGCTCTCGCCATGGCAATTAAAGCTTCGGCCATAGCATCTACAGTCTCGCGCGCCTCAGTAGTCTGGACCAGACGTCTGATACAACTATTGCCCGACAACAACAAGCGCCTCCTGGAGGGGGCAAGTAGGATTCTGAAGGCAAGCACGTTTACGGCTGACGCCACCCTGGACGCAATGTCCTTCTGTGCCAGAGCCATGGCATCAGCTACAGTCACTAGATGCATGTTGTGGCTTAGAGCTTGGCAAGCCGACATTCAGTCTAAGGTCATCCTGACATCCTACCCATTCGAGGGGAGAAAGTTGTTTGGTAAACAACTGGACAGAATACTAGTGGAGACAAAGGACAAGAAGAAAGCCTTACCCCGATCGCTCAGAGGGAACGAGAGACGCACATTTCGCTTCCAGTCCTTCAAGACAAACCATACTTTACCCAGACAGCGGCACGAGACCAAGAGAAACTGGTCCTTTCCAAGATCACAGTCCCGCAGAGGTGCCTTCTCATCCAAATCTCACAAGTCCATGGGAGCTCGCAGCTTCAGGCCAGACACAGAGGACAAGGGTCAGAAGCCCTGACTCGAGGGAGGCCCCGGTGGGAGGGAGACTACTTCTGTTTCGCCAGAACTGGGCAGATTCCCAGGCGGATGCCTGGGCCATGGAAGTGGTTTCATTTGGCTACTTAATAGAATTCTCTCTTCCACCGGAGCGATTCCTAATATCTCCGCTCAAGAAAGACCCGAGCAGAAGAGCGATCACAATCATGGCTGTGTGTCACTTGCTAGACATCTGAGCCGTGGAACCGGTACCTCAACACGAGAAAGGAACAGGGGTATACTCCATCTTCTTCACCATGCCCAAAAGGAACGGAGACTGGAGGTCCATCCTGGATTTGAAGTTTGTGAACCAGTTCATCAAGCTGCAGCATTTCAGGATGGAGACCCTACGTTCCATTGCAGAAGCTCTACGCCAGGGAGAATACCTGACATCGGTGGACCTGACGGAGGCCTACCTCCACGTGCCAGTTGCTCCTCCTCATCGACGGTTCCTAAGATTCTGTGTCAAGGGCATGCACTTCCAGTTTTGCGCCATGCCCTTCGGCCTTGCCACAGCGCCAAGGGTCTTCACAAAGCTGCTGGTCGTCCCAATTGTCAGGCTACGAGAGATGGGTCTGCACCTGCACCCCTACCTCGACGACATCCTGATCCGGTCGAGTTCCCAGGAAGCTTCAATCAAGGACACACTCCTAGCAATCCAGGTACTGGAGCAGCATGGCTTCCTGATCAACAGAGCCAAGTGCTCTTTGCAACCGTCTCAAAATCTAGAACATCTGGGACTGATAATCAACACGCGAGAGTGTTCTTCCTTCCTTCCGGAGGAAAAGATAAAAAAGACCAAACAGTGGACAACGACCATCATCAAACAACACAAGTCCGGCATCATGGAACTGACCAGATTGTTGGGTCTTCTCGTGGCCAACTCAGAAGCTATTTTCTGGGGACGCTTTCACACCAGGTCCCTTCAAGCTCTTCTACGGCCCTACCAACACTACATTGCTCAAAAAAGGACCATCATGATACAAGTACCTCTGTCAGTCAAAAACAGCCTTCGGTGGTGGACCATCGACTCCAACCTCAGACAAGGCAAGGGATTCCTGACACCTCAGCCCATCCAGGTGTTTATGGACGCGAGCCTTTTGGGCTGGGGGGCATCAATGAAAGGACTGCCCGGGCAGGGCCGATGGTCTCCAGCCGAACGGAAGTTGCCCATCAATGTGCTAGAATTGAGAGCAATTCATCTGGCTCTCATTCAGTTCAAGGATCAGCTGGCTTCCCAACACGTCCTCATCCACACGGACAACGTGGCGGCGAAAGCCTACATCAACAGGCAAGGAGGTTCCAAGTCTTCACATCTACAGAAGGAGGCACACAAGATCATCAGCTGGGCGGAGGAGAACCTCCTATCACTACAAGCAGAACAAATCAGGGGAGTACACAATATAGAAGCAGATCGGCTGAGCCAAGAACTTCATCCAGGGGAGTGGTCGCTCAACAGTGAGACGTTCAATCTACTCACAGAGCACTTCGGCACTCCAACGGTGGATCAATTTGCATCACCACAGAATCACCAAGTACCAAGATTCTTCACCAGGTACTTCCACCCAACAGCGGAGGGCACGGATGCCATGACATCGCAGTGGCCCAGGGGCCTACTATATGCATTCCCTCCTCTTCCAGTACTGCCAAGACTACAGAGATGAATCCAGGATCAAGCAGCAACTATGATTCTTGTAGCCCCCTACTGGCCCAGGAGGCCATGCTTCTCGACTCTGCTCTCAATGTCGACTCACACGCCGCTCCGCTTGCCAGTACGTCCAGATCTACTGCAACAGGGACCGTTCTGGTACCCTCACCCAGAGTGGTGGTCTTTGACCGGCTGGAGATTGAGAGGAGGTCGCTACTTCGAATAGGATACCCAGCACGTATTGTGGACACCATACTTGCTTCAAGAAAGAGATCTACGAATAGGATCTATAATTCGACATGGAAAGCCTTTGTCCGCTGGGGCAAACGTAAGAAAATCGACCCAATGTCTCCGTCGGTACGTGACGTCTTGGGTTTCCTACAAGAAGGTTTGGACAGAGGCCTGAAACCACCTACCTTGAGGAAGCAGATTGCGGCTATCAGCACACTAATCCCTCTGTGTGTGTGTGTGTGTGTGTGTGTGTGTGTGTGTGTGTGAGCGAGAGAGAGAGAGAGAGTGAGTTAAACTTTAGGAACACGAAAAGAAACATATTATTGAACATATACCTGGACATCAGGGTCTGATTCAGATATTATTGAAAGTAAAGCATAATATTCTCTCTCTTTTCCAGTCTGGTTAGCCAGAAGCAGATTTGGAGGAGCCATGTGAGCCCTTCTAACATGAGAAAACATTCCTGTTTATGAATGTCCAGCACAATATTCCTTGCAGCAGTATTTTATTCAATATACAGACTTAGGAATTCCCATATTCATGACCTGTTTATTGATCACAGTGTTATTTGTTCCATATGTTTTTAAACAAAGAATACATTGCTAAGGGCAAGAAAGCAGGTTTATTTGAAAGTTGCTGAAAATATCATCTTAAAAACATCTGCACCATTCAGTTTGTTCTTTTTGTGCCTTTGCTTGGGCCTGCTTCTCCTTTTCCCTGAGAGTACAATATGGCCCTTTGCACTCCTGTATGGCTGAGGGCTATATTTTAAATTGCTTCAGTTTTCAGTTGTAGCCCACCTAAATGTTTTCAGCATCATTTACATGGACAGCAGCATAATAATAATCCTACCATCACATTTTTATTTCTGTAGCCGCTGTCATATGAACAAGAACAATTTCATTCCAAGAGTTCCTTCACCATTTAAGCTCCAGGCAACTATAGAAATTGTGTTGTTATTAAAAGGATGCTGAAATCTCTTAAGCAATCTCTCTGGATGAAATCTTACTGTTGCAAAAAAATTTCTAATAAAGACAAAATCCAGATGGATAACTACAAGTAGATGAACCATAATCTATATGTCAGTATAGGAAAGAAATGTCATTTTAATACTCTTCACATTGCCATTATTACATAGAATGTAATAATATAAATACATTGAAGGGTATTTTTATGGCAGGGCTGGAGTGATCTAGAAAAGATCTTGGAATCTTTTTGCAGCTTGTTCCTGTTTAGCAGCACTGGTTGCTCCTGGTCTAAAAGACTTTAAGCTTCTACACAACTCTTGAGAGGCTGTATTTCTTGACAATGCAGTTCACTCTATCTAACTTGTAATTTTTATGGTTGGTTGAGAGAGACCTCTTATAAGTGTGTTCTATCAAATTCAGATGTGGATGTGAGATACTGCTTCAAAAATTCAGTTGTGTTGATGCTGCCTCCCATGAAGGAGGTTCCATTACTAAGTGATAATAAAGGAATGGTGGTACAGGGTAAAATGAATTGTAACAGACTAATTTATATGCACTTTATTAAAGCTGTTAAACCTTCCAGATTGGAGATTTTTATCCCAAATTCTGAATAGCTTGGAGAGACAGAGGTCTTTCTTTAAAGAACATGTTGCTTAGTACAAATAATTGTTCAATATATAGATAATTAGTACAAATGATTCTTCAGATTTTCAATCATGTGACTATCTGCTAGATCCAAGCATGGTGTTATTGTGCATCTTCATGATAAACTCTATAAATCTTTAAAAGTTGTCAAGAAGTTAGATGAGCAGATTATTAGTAGTCTATTCTAGTAATTAAAGAGTCATTAATCTACCTTTGTCTAACTACTTTTAATTGGTTGTCCAATGGTAAAAAGGAACACAACCTACTAACAAACATCAGTAAAGTTCATATAAAGCCAGAGGTAAAATATACACTGCACCATAACTTGAAATGAAGACACCAGACAAAATGCATAGGGTTGGGTTATTAGGGTTTGTTTATTTATTACAATATGAACTGTGCAAATACTTTAATTCTGTAGATAAAGAATTTTAGATCAGTTGTTAAAATGCTCATTGCTTGAGCACCACCAAATGAAAACTGTAGACAGATATGTAGGTTCAACTTATTTTATTTATTTAAATGGCTGATCAACATCATAGCTTATTACCATAATCTAATCATCCTAAGGGCAGATTGTGCAGACAGCCAATTGTAATTAGTTTTTATGAACAGGTCCACCCTGGCTCCAAATTGAGGGAAGGGGGGTATATGCTCTCCCACTCCCCAAAGAAGTCCTCTACTTGAACTGTTAGCACTGTGTCTTGCCTTTTTAATACCAATACACTTAGTGGCCTCACTCCAGACCCTTCATTGAAGAAGCTTAGACCATACTACCACCATGCCTGGGCACAGTTCCTTGATCTTCAGAAGATACTTTAGTGCCTGTAATGTAAGTGCAGAGCCCTTGGCTTGCCCTAGATTGTTCTTGGCCAGGTGAAGGACCTGGACTTTCGGATGGCTACCCTCTCTCAAAACCTGGTGGAGAGAAGGCAAGCCTCACAACACAACATCCCCCCCCCCCGCATACCACACCAATGGATGCTTGCTAGAGAGGAGAGGACCAATTGAGTCTCTCTGACATTGGAACGGGCCCTCCTTCTTGACCAAAAGATGATAGAATGTCCTGACTGGGTTACACGATATGTCTGCACCTGTAAAATATAAACCACAGTGGACTCACTCAATGTAACTCTGAAATGTGACAGAATGCCTTCTGCCAATCCATTGTTTTGCTTAACTAGGAAAGCCCAGCCTTGCGCCATGGTGGCAGCTTCTCTGCAAAAATAATGATTCCGATACTCATGTACAGGTAGACCTGCCTCCGCTAGGATCAGTGGAACACTGGCCAGAACTGATATTGTGCCAGTGGCAATCCAGTGTCACGCTAGACATCCTTGGCCACATCCCTTTCATAATGCACCAAACATATTGATGAGCAGAGTCGAAGATCCCCCATAGTCTTCAGTTCAATGTCTACCCCTTGCCTCTCTGATCCATCTTGGACTCATGGATTTCCAAGACTCTTCCCTGGTGAAAGCACCAGATCTGTTACTTGCAGTGCCTTGTGAGACATATCTCAATATGACACAGCACATCTCAAAAGCAGCATAAAAAGCCACCAGTGGGCCAGTGATATCAATATTGCTCATCAAGCTTCCATGAATTCTGCAGGACTTTACCCCACATATGAATAGCCACAGTTACATGAAATAGCTCCAGAAATGTAAGGTTGTTAAACCAATCCTGTTGCTCCCCATTGACTGACTAACACTGCATTTATTAGTGTCCTTGGAAGTATACTCTAAAGCATTCCCACCAGCTGCATTGGGCTGGAATAAAGAATATGAAAACTCTTGCTAAATCACTCACCTTGATATCCCACATTCTGCCTATTGGGGCACTTAACCAACCAAGGTTCAAGGGCATCAAACCTAATTGGACAGGGGGCCTTTTGAAGGGCCTGCTCCATTGCTGCCCCTATGACTCTCATAGGAGATTCCCAGGGCCATATGCTTTGAGCATACTGAAAGTGGCACTGCCTGCTTGAACAGCCTCCAGCACTGTTAAAATTTCAACACAGCAACCATGGTTGAACCAACTGCCTGCCTTTGCCTTGGGCAGTATCTCTGCTCTCCCCCTTAAGATTTGAGATGCCCACTATCGGAGTATCTCCTCATTAGGGAATGGGCAGGGCCCAAACACTGGAATCAGAGCTGCTGATTTTCTTTGTCCCAGTCTAACACAGCCCTCAAAGTTATAGCAGAGCCATGTAGGCCCTGCACACACTGCATACACTTTGTATATAATGTCGAAATTCTTGATCAAGGCAGCAGCCCTGTCAAATTGTACTTGAATCACGAATGCCATATAAATGTTGTAGACAGATAACCAGTTATCACAGTTCCTTTCTGTTGGCCTTTTCCTAATTCTTTTTTGTGACCTGTCTTTCCCCGTAGTATCCTCAAGAACCTCAGGCTTTCTAAACAATAAGGAAAAGAGGTCCACATATTCCCACTGCCAAATTTTTACTTTCACGGCAGGCAGGAGATGATCACGCAAAGGTAATGAATATTCTGCAAAAGGAAAATGCTTCAGTGGGACCAGTTGCTGGCCTAGTTTAACCAGCAGATTAGCCAGCATTCCAGATATCAATGTCAGAGATGCTACCAGAATTAGACTTTGAAAAAACTTGTCCAGTATCTCACTGCTAGCTCCCTTTGTGGTGCTTGAGAAAGGTTCCAAAGGGGCTGTGACTACTATGGTGGAACTTACACTGAACCACCCCAAGGTCTTACCACCCATTCTGTACAGTACAAGACTCCTGAATAGAGATTTTATATAAAAGTCAATATGGCAACTGAGTTTTTAAATGTTCATGAGGAGATGGTGCACGACCTTTCTATGGTCCATTTCAATGTGAACCTCTCACATGAACCTGCCAAAGTGCCCACCACACCACCCCTCCTTCAGTCCAACTCCATCTCACACCTCTCGTGGCCATCACCTCTTACAGACTCTGCCAGTAGTTCCAAGGGGAACTCAAGCTAACGAGGTTACCGTGTGTGCCAAGGCATCATATCTGTGGCCCCTCATCAGGAAACTCTCACTAAGAAAGAACATGAGGGTCCACTTGAGAGGCGAGGTGTCCACTGGGGAATTCTCTGAACTCCTACTAAAAATAGGGGATGGAGAGTATCCGGAGTCCAAGGGAAAGGTGACCATTCCTACAGGCCTGGGAACAGTATTGATGACCCTAGCAGACCTAACAGCCACGATATACCCTGGTATCGTCACTATCATGGAGAAGTCCATGGCCTGCCTGTGCAAACGTGCCATTCTGACCCCCAAGAACAACAAGGCTGCCATCATTAATGAAACACTACTTAACTTCCTTGAAGGGGCAGAAATGGAGTACAGATCTGTGGACTCAGTAGTGCAAATGGATGACGTGGTCCACTACCCTGTGGAGTTTCTCAGCACACTAAACCCTCCTGGCTTCCCAGACCACAAGCTTCTCCTCAAAGTGGGGGCTCCAGTGATGCTGGTCTGGAACCTCAACCCACCCAAACTCTGCAATGGCACCAAACTGTGAGTGAAAGCCCTCCACTGGAACATCAAGGCCATATTGTTCATCGACAGTGCTCGGGGGTGTGTGTGTTCATACCACACATACCACTCATACCATCAGAGAACCCCTTCGAATTCAAGAGACTGTAGTTCCCCCTCAAGGCTTGCTTTGCTATGACGAACAACAAGTCCCAGGGGCAGACACTGAAGGTGACAGGAATTGACTTGAGGGAGGATTGCTTCTCACATTGGGAGTTCTATGTGGCCTGCTCCAGAGTGAGCTCACCCAGCAGCCTGGTGATCCTAGCACCTGAGGGGCAACCACCAGTGTGGTCTTCATAGAGGTCCTTCAGTAGAAAAAAATCAGTTGTACGTATTTTTCACTTTATTTCTTGCACTACAATCTTTTCCTTTTAAAAATCTTTTCAATAAATGTTACATTTTGAAATTCACTTATCAGTTTTCGGCATCAACAGGGTTTGCTTTATTCAAACACTTTTGTGAATCTTGGGTACTATGCTATTATACTACAAAACCAACTCAGTCCCCAGCCCCCCAAACTAAAAAATGTTACATGCCCATAAGTATTATAACTGGATTTAAAGTAGTTAAATACCGTAGCAAAGCACCAGTGTCAAGCTAGTCTATATATATAAAGACAAGTGTCCTGACTGATTCATCAATGCCTAACCCAAACCTCTGGACCTAGAAACATGAAATTTGGAGATAACATTCCTTTCATGATGTAAACACCCACTAAGAAAGGATTTTAAGAAATTTGCCCCCTAAGGGGGTAAAAAGGGGTAAAATGTGTTTTCACAAAGGAATACAGCTTCCCTGTGTGTCTGGTAGGCTGCTGCCTGCTTGTGCCCCTGCCCTTTGCCAGCTCCACCACTCTTCCCTGATTGGGCCAGCTTTTCAAGGTCATTTGCATATGCCGGCTGATTGGAGCTCCCTACATTCCACACCTCACCCCCCCCCCCGAGACAGATGGAACACAGAGCTCATTTGCCTGATTGGTTCTCACCCCCCACATTTTAAACAGTATGCAGTTGTTATTGGGAGTCATTGAATGTGTCCTGAGGTGAGATGCACTTCCTAGTCTTCCCTAAAAGTTCACTAGGGTTGCCAGTCTCCCTGTGGGGCCTGTGTGGCTGGCAGGCTCCTGCCCTTTCTTGCACCCTCCTCTCTCTGATTCATCAGCTCTGGAACTCTGTGTTCTGAGGTAAAGGAAACTGCAGACACTTGAAGAAAGACGGTACAAGACTCCTGAATAGGGATAGATTCTCCACTCCCAGCCTCAAACACCTCCCGCTGCCACTCACCTGGCTGGCGGGAGGGGGGGGAGGCCTGGGGAACGGGCCTGAGAGGCAAAAAATCTCATGGACCAGCATGCAGCATGAAACGGGCATGCTCCCAATGGGTGCGATGACATCACTTTTGAAAATGACATGATCGTGCCCAGTGGCAAATACCTCCTGCACTTCACAGGGGCCCAAATTGGCATACAAGATCAGCAAAGGTAAGTGCCAGGTCACCTCCCCCCCCCCATCCTGCCAGGAGGGTTAGGGGGTCTGGAAACTCTTCTATTTTTTTCTTTTATCCCTCTGTTCTTAGACCAAAGTCTTGAACAATAAAACTGAAAAACTTAAAGCCCATATAAAAAAACATTTCCCTTTGACTCGTCTCTGCAGACTTTAGAAATTGAGAAACAAAGTAAGTACTTTTAGGATCAGAATCCTCTTAAGAGGTACTGAACCACAACTCTGCTAATGATAGAAAACCATTATTAACTCCTTGAGCACTTCCAAGCTGCAACTGTATGAATGAACTATATCATGTTTCTAATGAACGGCAATTAATTGCAACAATATACGAATACTTAAAATACCTACCACCAATGTTCCCTCTAAGCGGTGAAGTGTTGTGAGCCAGAAATCCAATTTGTGAGCAGCAACTTGCAAGTTGTGAGCGCACCTTTTACAAAACCAGAATCCATTTGATTAAAAGACTTCTGAATTGGATTGCCTGAGGCATTGATATTGGGTGCCACCACCCACTTATGCATATGTAATCTCCACATCAGGCCACTGCATGGTAACTGTGGTCAAGAGATAGAGGGAAAACAAGGGAAAACTGAATCCAGACAAGGCAAAGGTGATGTTGGTTAGAGAGGTTGATATAGTGGATGAGCCTGCATTTACCTGCATTGAATGGAGGTGAATCTGTTTTGACATACTCCATTAAATGTTTCTGAGTTTTATTAGCTTCTAGCCATCCAGTGAAAATGCATGTCTGTATAAATTTATCTGCGTGTCAGATGAATTTAGCCATATCTTCCACTGTGGCCATTTTTGCTGCAGTAGAATCATAGAATCATGGAACTGGAAGGGGCCATACAGACCACCTAGTCCAACCCCCTGCCCAGTGCAAGATCAGCCTAAAGCATCTCTGAAAAATATTCATCCAGCCTCTTCTTGAAAACTGTCAGTGAAGGGGAGCTCACCACCTCCCTAGGCAGCTGACTCTGACCATGAAAAATTTCTTTCTAATATCCAGCCGGTACCTTTGTGCATGTAATTTAAGCCAATTGTTTTGGGTCCTACCCTCTGCTGCCAATTGGAACAGCTCCCTGCCCTCCTCCAAATGACAGCCTGTCAAATACTTAAAGAGAGCAATCATGTCCCCCCTCAATCTCCTCTTCTCCAAACTAAACATTCCCAAGGCCCTCAGCCTTTCCTCGTAGGGCTCAGTTTCCAGACACCTGATCATTCTTGTCGCTCTCTTCTGCACCCTCTCCATTTTGTCCACATCCTTTTTGTAGTGAGGCCTCCAGAACTGCACACAATACTCCAGGTGCGGCCGTAGTCAAGCTTAACAGCAGTTTTATAGCTGAAGAGAAATATATATCTTTTAAACAAATCTAATAGAATCACTTTTGGATCTAAAGGAATGTGACTTCCTGGCATCTTATTGATGAATTGAACCACATACTATCAGAAATACAAACATCCATTGTCACCAGAAAGCTGGGATCTAATAAAACTCACAAACATGTAATGGAATATGTCAAAACAGATCCACCCTTATTCAGTGCAGATAAATGCAGGCTCCTCCAATATATCAGCTTCTTTTACCATATATTAAAGACTGCATCTTTAATTTATGGAATTCACTACTGCATGATGTGGCAACAGCTAGAGGGTATCAGGGACTTTAAAAATGATTAGAGAAATGTGTGGATGAAAGGTCTGTTCACAGTTTTTTTTGCATAAGGGTCAACTGAATACTCCATGTTTAGGGGTAGTATACCTCCTGAGCCCAAACCAGGATAGCCTGATCTGAAGCTAAGTAGGTGCCCCCCCTCCCTGTGTTACTTTGCAGAAGCCGGCAATTGCAAACCAGTTCTGTACATCTCTTGCCTTAAAAACCTTGCAGGCCTGCTATTTATTTTATTTTGTTTGTGAGTCAATACAATCAACAGAATGGAGCAGTCAGTGAACAATGCAATAGGGAATGGGTTGAAGATATTTGAAAACAATTAGCAGTTGGATACAGGGCTGAAAGTGTTAATAAATGAGAAGCTAATTTCCCAAACATTTATACCAGGGTAACAATGTGGGGCAGACTTGATGCAGGGCCCAGGTTTGATTCCCAGCATCAGAGGGAGAGGGAGAGATTCCACATTTTTAACGTTTTTTCCTTTTAAATTGTGTTATGTAAAAACAATCAGTGCCTGCGTCTCCTGACTGTTAAATCACTCACAGTTAGATGGTGCCAACTTTATCTGAGAATCCATCAACCAGTCCATCAAAGCAGTCCATCTCCAGTCTATCAGCCAATTTCTGGAGAACAGAACATCACGCGGCTGCCTCCTCCGGCTCCTGAGCTGTGGGCGTGCAGCGGAGCGACTCCCAGCACTGCAAGCATGCAGTAGAGATGCCCCAAAGCCGCCTGTCCCATGTCGCCGCTGCCATCGGCTCCCGGTGCTGTGGGTGTGCGACAAAAAGGCCTCTAGGCCCCTCGCCCCCTGCCGCCTCCTGGAGCTGCGAGCATGCGGTGAACAGGCCTCAAGGCCGCCCTCCCCACACCGACGCCGCCACCGGGCGCAGCATGCGTGCGGTGGAGAGGCCTCAAGGCCATCTGCCCCACGCCGCCACCACCGCTGAGCACAGCGTGCGTGCGGGGAAGAGGCCTCAAGGCCGCCCTCCCCACATCGACGCCGCCACCGGGCGCAGCGTGCGTGCGGCGGAGACGCCTCAAGGCCATCTGCCACACACCGACGCCACTGAGCACAGCGTGCATGCGGGGAAGAGGCCTGAGGGCCGCCTCCCCACACTGACGCCGCCACCGGGCGCAGCGTGCGTGCGGCGGAGAGGCCTCAAGGCCATCTGCCCCATGCTGCTGCTGCCTCCAGCTCCCGGTGCTGCGGGTGTGCGGTGAAGAGGCCCCAAGGCTGCCCACCCCATGCCGCTGCCGCCGCCACCGCCGCCGCCTCCTTCCTCCATGCCATGGCTGGGGTTGCATCAGTTCCTTCTGGCAGGAAACGGGGAAGGCAGGGGGCGGGCCTTGGGCCGGGTCTACACCAGGCACACCAGGCCAGCGCTGCACCAAGGCGGGGCAGGGGCATCACAGGCAGGCTGTCAAGGTGGGAAACAGGGAAGTGGAGGCCCAGGGCGCCATTCTGTGCGCTGGGCTTTCTCACACGTGCGCTGGCATGTTAAAATTCGTGCGCCACTGCGCAGCAGCGCACGTTACCGGGAACGCTGCCTACCACCTATTAAATTATTTATTTTAACCTATATATATATAATTCAGCAACAGGCTGACTTTGGACCATGATTGGTTATCTGTGTTCTACAACGCTGACACAAAGCTGACACAAAGTGTACTAGCAGCTGCAACTACTGCTACATATTAAAAATAAATGTCCTGTCCTCTAAAGACGGCTGCTGCTGTTATAGCACTAGACAGACAGGGCTGATAAATAAGTGGGGATGGAAATGCTATGAAGTCCTAAAGAAGCACACAAGATCAGGCTAGTGATTAAAAATACAAAATGGCAGCCTGTTGTTTAAGTGGCAAAACCGGCTGCTCCCTGCCCGCTGACGGCAGCTGCTGCTAAAAAATTTCCTTAGTGGCTCCCCCTCCCCCCAGTGCAGAAAAGAACCCTACTGAAGTGCTCCCTGCCACTCAGCCTGCTAATCCAGTAGTAAAGATTAAAAGCAAGGTGGAATCAATTGAAGAGAAATTGGGATTAATGAGGAGGGATCAAATGGGTGGGATTTATGTGAAGGAGGATCAAAACCTTAACATAAGTTGCACTCTCTTGTTCTCTCGTAATCTCTCTCCTAAACACACACAGTACAGACTATGCTTAAACCCTTGTATTCAGACTTTAATCTGATGATCCAGGAGGCCAGAGCTCCTTTTCTGTCCCAACCACATCAACAAAAGGCTGCGTGGTAGAAGACGTGGCTTCTCATAAGCTATATGCTGCCCTCTAACCTTTGGAAAGAAGCTCTTCACCCCTGGCTAATCCTGCTTTGTGCCTCCTTTAAACAAATAGTCCTTTAAAAATTGTTCCAGAAAATGTTTTCCACTACAATTTTAAGCAGTCATTTTGGCTTAACAGTAAATATTGAGGGTGTGGTGGAGATACCACTGATTCCAAATCACAGTGAATACAAAATAAGCAGTAACTTTTATCAGGTAAAGTTATAGAGGAATTTACAGTGATGAGAGTTCTGTGAAGCCAATTTCTGGTGATGATGTGGTAGTAGTTGCCAGTTATTCAGTAGTATCATCTGATTTGTGTTGTAGTTGCTATTTCCATAATCATTTTACATCAAATTGAGTTGAACATAGTTTAGGGGATCTGTATTGGTACTTTGTTGTTAAGGTGCATCCTTTAAGAGGAACTCAGGAACAATTTGGAAACACTTTTGTTGAGCAGTTGGCTTTTGGAAAGTAAGCTGTGGTTCTAAAAATTCTAAAGTTAGGCACTTCAGTCCTTTTAAGAGTTCAGCCTCCTACTTTTTGGGACTATCACATTGTTTTTTCAAAGACTCCTTACTATGTTCCTATATTTTCACTTTAAAATAGGTTTGTTTTAAAAACAGAATGAACATTCAGTGAAAAATATTCCTGTTTATGAATGTATATTTAAAAAAAAGAAATTTATTTTTATATTCCATTTCCTTTCAAAATGAGCAAAGGTTAATTTAGCTGGTGTTGTATTCTCTGGAGTCATACAACTGTCTTTGTTAAGGACATTGTCACATAGAGGTGACAGCTCCTTGCTGGGGCAGGGGATCCCCTGCCCCCAGCTACCATCCCCTACTACCACTCACCTGGCTGGTGGGTGGGGAAGTGTGGGGAGGCTAGCCGGAGCCCATGGTGAAATGGCACATGCATATTCCGTGGGGCTTCCATAAAAGGGGGGTATCAGTGGAATTGATCTTTAGTAATCAGTTCAGAACATAGCAAAAATGCTAGAGTGACATCATCAGAGGTTTTGCATGAACTAATACATTAAGAACTGGTGCCTCCTGGCACCTCTGCCCCCCCCCCCAGTTGGAAGGCAGGGAGACCTAGGGTTGCCAGGCCTCCTCAACCTCCCAGCGGGGGATAGAGGCCTGGCACTTACCTTGGGGGAGAGGGGTGTGTGTGTGATGATGTCACTTTGGGAGTGACATCATCGCAAGGCCCCTGAGAGTGCACCCAGGCTCAGCAGGGGTTCAAAATGGGCCCGATCCACACCAAAATGGGCCCATTTTGAGGCGCTGTGGAGCGCAGGAGCACTCCTGTGCTCTGCAGCCCCAGAAAACGGGCCTGTTTTGGTGCGGATTGGGCCTATTTTGAGGCACTGAGAAGCGCAGGAGTGCTCCACGGTGCTTGGAAACGGGCCCGTTTTGCCATGAATCGGGCCCATTTTGAGGCGCTGTGGAGCACAGAAGTGCTCCCACGCTCGCAGCGGCCCTGATCTAGGCTAAAATGGGCCTGATCCCGGTGGCTGCTGCGTACGGGAGTGTGCAGCACCACTGGGGAGTGCGCAGGGAAGGTGGGCGCACCCCGCTGGTTAGGTAAGTGGGGGCAGGGTGTGGGGAGCGGGGATGGGAGATCCTCTGCCCTTGCCGGGGGTCTGGCATCCCTAGGGAGACCTGGTAACCCTGATTAGACAAGAGAGGAAATGGCATTTTATTGCAAAAGAGGCACATGGAGTTCATCACCT
This sequence comes from Eublepharis macularius, assembly GCF_028583425.1. NCBI lineage: Eukaryota > Metazoa > Chordata > Lepidosauria > Squamata > Eublepharidae > Eublepharis > Eublepharis macularius. The sequence continues at coordinate 76,540,336 of NC_072793.1, forward strand.
ATGAATTTCTTATGAAATTGCAGTAATATGGTCAAGACCATAGTACCAGAATAACATCCTTTCACAAATCATTGTCCAAGATATTTTATTTTCAGGTTTCTGGGACTTATATATCAAGTTTTGCAAGGGTTTGTGTGTAAAGAGTTTGAGGGAATAAAAAAAACCCACTAGTTCAGGGAGGGGTATGGAACCAGGAGGTAAAACCCAATCCTAACAGAGTTCTCCGAAAACCCAGTGGAGGTAGTTAGACTACCACCATCTATCCCAACTAAGCCGTAGTACAAAGAATGGGATAAACAGGCCTCAGACTTTACCAGAGAGTCAGTTATGCTGAATTCCACAAAGAAGTTACAAAGGTAGCTAGATCAAACCAGGCCTGGGGACTGGGTTAAATTGAAGCCAGAAATCAAGGAACACCACACATTTATGAAGAATATTTCATTTTATTAAAAATCTGCATAAAAGGTTGTAATTGGGAAGTCAGCAAAAAGAATAGGCAAGAAAAATAAAACTAACTGAAACCTACAATATATTTACTGGCAGGCTTTGCTAATCTAATTAATGATGGTAACTTGCAGGTATCACTCATCATTCTTAGTCCGCATTCAGTTTCAAAGACCAAGGCATCAGATCAAATTGTAATTCCAGAGTTTAAATAATCCATTACCAAAGCAGGGTCAGAAGGAACAAAAGGACCACAGCATGAAGCCTAATGCCAAGAGTGGAAAAAAACCAAACTTCTTTACTCCATTTTTATGCCTACAGGCCTAGCAACTCATGGAGATTTGATTGATCAGTCAGTGTCTTGCAGTGGCATGTCATGACGATGTTCTGTAGCTACGTTAGCATCACCCCACACTGTCAGAAGCATGTATCCCTGTCCCATGAGAACCACAGCTGGATAGAAAAGCTTAATTAGCTAGGGTGTTTTGGCCTTGCCCCCCCCCCTAGAGATAGAAGGATGAAAGATACCTTCATTATTCCATGGCTCAACCATCAACCACAAGGGAGACTGCAATGAAGAAATCAGAAGATTGAAACTTGGAAGAGCAGCTGTGAGAGAGCGAGATAAGATCCTTAAAGATAAATATGTCTCTCTGGGAACCAAGATCAAGATAATCCAAATGGTGGTATTCCCCATTACTATGCATGGATGTGAAAGTTGGAGAGTGAAGAAAACTGACAGGAAGAAAATGGATTCATTTGAAATGTGCTGCTGGAGGAGAGTTTTGCAGATACCATGGATGGCCAAAAAGACAGATAAGTGGGTACTAGATCAAATCAAGCCTGGATTCTCCCTAGAAGCTAAAATGACAAAACTGAGGCTATCGTACGTTGGTCACTTCATGAGAATATAAGATTTTCTGGAAAAGTCAATAATGCTAGGAAAAATGGAGGGCAGTAGGAAAAGAGAAAGACCTAGAACGGGATGGCTGGATTCAGTAAAGAAGCCATGTCCTCCAGTTTGCAGGATCTGAGCAAGTCTGTTAATGATAGGACGTTTTGAGGTCTTTCATTCATAGAGTTGCCATAAGTTGGAGGCAGCTTAACAGCACCATGACACACACACGCACGCGTGCGCGCACACACATGCCCTTATCTTAAAGACTTTCCTTCATTACCAGCACCTGTGCAAGAAAATTGTGGACTTATTCTCACACTGGCAAGGCTTATTCTTGCCTATAGGCCTTAATTCTTATAGCAAAAGAGACTAGTTTCTCTACAGCAGGTATCCTCAATCTTTTTTAGCCTGTAGCTGCATTTGGAATTCTGACACTAGTGGGCGCAGCCACAAAAAGGCTGCTGCTGCAGGAGATGGAGCCAGCCACAAAATAGCTGCTATAATTTACCTTCAGTCACACAGTGCTGTGGAAGCAGCTTCTGCCAAAGCAATGTTTTAAAAAATCTGCACAGCCAATCAAATCTTCAGTGGTCAGTCAGAAGCCACGTTTGGCAAAAGCCTCACCTAGCCCCACCCACTTTTAAAAACAATTGACAGGCTCAGGTAAGATATTGTGAGGCGCAATAATGCCTACAGGCACCATGCTGGGAACCCCTGTCTACAGTATGTCCTAGACAGAAGTACGTCCAGCCCTTGCAGGTTAAAATGTCCAGATTGCTAATAGTACTTGAGCCTATTTGAATGATGTTTTAACATCCAGTCACCTTTTAGACAGCGAGTTGAATGAGGGAGGAGGTGCAACTGCTGACAGTTTCTGGTCTGCCTCAGTAAGGTAGCAGAAACAGAGAGTGTAGCTCTACCTCAGGAGGAGTGCAAAGTAGGGATAGCTCTACCGAAGTGACTGTTCTAGGCCTGTCTCTGGTGATGAACAAGTGTGTAATAGTTTAATCTGACTCTTGGGGACAGGGCAGACTGATGTAGTTAGAAACTCTGTGTGAGAGGGTCCAATTTGGTGCTGACAATGTAGAAACTTAGTTCACGGGAAAGGCCCTGAATGATTAAAAGCTGAGCAACTATCATTCAGTGGTGATTTAAAGCTTGTGATCTCATACTTTAGAGAGAACTTAAATTCCAACCAGAAGCTGTACCTAGTGAATAAGCATTCTTTTCCTGAATCTGGAAGCCTGTGTCTGTTAAAGTGTTTTTTAAAAATGTCTAATAAACCATCTTTTGAACTCTTGCCTTTGAGATCATAGTGACCTACTATCACAGAACAAAGCGTACAGCAGTAAGCTCTCTATTTTATACACGACCATATATTTTATGTGAGGGTAAGTGGTGTAGGGACGGTTCTATTTAAATGAGCATCTTAGGAGGCTGTGTACCCTCTTGTTTTTTGTCACAGTTAATATATAGGCCGTTTTCACATGTCTTACCTGCTGCTGGAACATCGTGCAAAACACCTGGAAGACAGCGTCTTTTTGCACAAAATCGTGCCAGGAAGACACTGTCTTCTGGGTGTTTTGCTCAATGTTCTGGCGGCAGGTAAGATGTGTGAAAACAGCCATGATGGTTTTAGTCACAGTATATATATGATCTAGGGTTGCCAAGCCTTACTAGTCGACCCTAGATCAGAGGGGCTGAGAATGGAGAGATGGGGGCATACATCTGACATTGGCAATATGTCTGGCATCACTACTTCACTTCTTGCAGCTATTCCTAGAGGTTGTACCTCTAGGAATAGCTATTGTATAAATACTATTTTATAAATTGTAATCCACCCTGAGCCTGCTGATGCGGGAAGAGCAGAATATAAATTGAATAAAATAAATAAATAAATAATACCTGGAAATGATATAGTGATATCAGCAAAATCACAGCATTTCTGTCCTCATCAGGGCCACTAAAGCCCCCTCCAAAACAAAATATGTAGAGACCTGATTCAGACCGAGCGTGCCTCTTTATTCATATGAATAATTGCTTATGTAACCACTCTATGAACAATATAAATAATTTTTTTTAAAAAAATGTTGTTATACTGGCTATGGAAGATGTAGTATCAGCTTCCACGTGCGTGGATTTCCTCATCCCCAGTGTATTATAGAAGTTGTCACTATCTCATGTAATGTGTTTCACCCCACAGTACACAGCTTATGGTACTATTCTGCTTATGAGAGTGCTTGCTACTTTATGGGTGAGATGGCAGATAGTCTATTCTAAATGGACCTTTCCTATTTAGTTTCTGTCCCCTCACTTTGCCCCTTCAGCCTCTTTGGCTCTCATTGTCCCAGTTCTGCTTTTTTTTCTGCCAATTTTTTAATTCCATTTCTGCTGGAACAGAAATACATATGAGATCATATACTCTGGCTCTGAATCTTTGGGAAGGATGTACAGACAGGTGGTATCTTAAACTACCAAGAACGAATGGGATTTATAAAGTTTCTTTATTGAAATGTAGTATGTCATACAGCAGGGGGTAGCTTTATGCATACATGAGTAAAGTGCTTTTTGGTTAGTGATATTTGAAAAATGTATATTTCTGTAATAACTGGATTTTTTGTGATATTGTTGAAAGTTTTAAAAGAAACTTTGATGTATATAAATATAAAGAGCTCTAAATGAATTTGTTCATTGTTGCAAATACTGTAATTTGCAAAGCAGTGAAAATCTAATGACATTGTGAATCTAATGACATTGCGAATTGTGGAATAGTTGAGAAAAGCACTTTGATAGATGGATTGGATAACAGGTCTTCAACAAGTAGCTCAGGAACTTGACCCCTGCTACAGAATAGCTCATGTATTCCCTGGAAGACCTAGGGGAACGGTTGCAAAAAGATCTGCTTTAGCCTCTTTTTAAAGAGCATTTATTTTATAGGAGTTTTCTCTGTGCTGCTTAGCTCAAATTCTGGTGTACTTTCTAGTCTATCTTTTGTTTCTAGGACAGAACAGAACTTGGTAACATGCTGGGCGGGGCAAAGGGAAGTAGTTTACAATATTTTTTCATTACTTGAAGTAGCTATCGCTAAATAAAAGGGTGGTGATTGTAACTTCAGAATATTTATATCCTGCTTTTCTCCCAAAAGGAGACCTAAAAGCAGCTGCATCATTTTCCCTTTCTCTGTTTTATCTTCACAACAAAACCTCTATGAGGTAAGTTACGCTGATGGAAAGTGAATAGAATAGAAACAGCAGTTGTTATGAATTACATAGTGTGTGTGTATGTGTGTGTGTGTATGTATTGTTGGGGAGTATTGGTAGGATTGTCAGGTGGCCTCCCCAAAAAAACCCGATGGGGCTCTGACACTCACCTTAATTTTTTTCTTGCCCACTCCCAAATCCAGCATGATGATGTCACTTTACCTGTGACTTAATTGCTGGCAACGGCACCCTGACTGGCCAGCCGCTCCTGCAAGTGCGCACAGCCCCAGGAGGCCAGTAAGAGTGCTATGGAGACTGCCTCAGTGTTCAGGCTTGCTGGCCAGTCCTGCGGGAGCCTCAAAAAGCTGCCTGGATGCCCAGACTGGCACTGGGCAGCTGCAAGAGGCCAGCAGGAGTGCCACAGACACCACCCAGGTTGGCTGGCCGCTCTTGCTGGTGCCACACACAAGGCACTCACCTATGCTGGGGGGAGGGGGAAGTATCCAGTATTCTCCACTGTAAATTTCCCTCCCTTGAAATAAATACTTATTTTAAAATAACTCAAGCAGAGTTTCATTTTACTAATTACATACAGTTTACTTTTGAGTATGCAGGAAACTTCTGAGTAAACATACAGTTTACTTTTGAGTATCAGTAAACTTCTGAGTATGCAGTGGTTACAGTTGAATTTTAACTTTTGAAAAATATTTTTTAAAAATCAAGAACTGAGAAAAAGACAAGAAGTTTTACTTTTTGTTGTTCTTCAGATTCATATAGCAATCCATTAGCATTTCATGTTGCTCATATGAATTTCTCTTTTTATAAAACTTATAATCTTTATTATATTTTAATGTTTGTTTATTAGAAATGTTCTGTATATTCAAACATGATGCTAGTCCTATTTTTACTGTGTGAGATAGTTTTTGTCATCTTAGATAAGAGTTTAAAATAGAAGTTGAAACTAGAACACAAGCATTTTCTGGTAAAAAGAAAGTTACAATTTGGGGTGGCCCAAGTTGCGTCCTGTGAGGCGGCAGAGGGGCACAAGGCATGGTGGCCAACATGTTTGTGGTTTTCCCCTCTTTCCTCTGGGAGGCCCACAGCCAATCAGATTCAAACTTTCTGGCTGCCTAATCAGGGCCAGCCCGGGGGGGAGGGTGCAGGCAAGGTGGGGTCTGGCGTCAGGCCTGAGGGACGAGGTCTAATCTGTGGTTTGGTGGCCAGTTTTTAAACTGCTGCTGGCCCTGCCTCGCCTCACTTTGCTCTCTGCTAGTGAATCCCACCTTGATAAAATATAAAATTTTAAATACAGAAACGAGTCCATACAGAGTAAGATTAAAATTACAAATAGGAACAGGACAAGAGTGTAGCAAAACCAATATAGGATATTGTCAGGGCGTATAGCCATAGCACTGTAGAGAAACTTTGCTGCTATTTCAGTTATTTCCACATCTGGGTTGTCAAGCAGAAACTGAACCTTAAAATCATCAGAAAACTCTGAAAGTTGGGCTAATGTAGGATGTAAAAGATCCCGACGTGGCGCCAGATAAAAAGGACACGGGAGAAGAACGTGGAAAACAGTTTCAACACAGTCCATCGAACAAGGACAACATCTGCTAGAATAAGGAATCCCATGAAATGTACCAGATAAAATGGCTGAAGCAAAACATTAAATCTGGCCAGAGAAAAGGCTCTACGCAAATTGGGAGCCAGGAGTTGGTAAAGGTATACTGCTGGAAAACTTACATTAGGGACAATCCCCAAGTTTAGGGGAGAACAAGTTCTGTTAGCAGAACTATAGAGAGTTTGTAACTCTAATCCCAAAAGACTGGATTTTATTTTTGAGAAGGCCTTGGACTCAGGGCCAAACTACAAATGACGAATGACACAGGTTGGACACTTGTCAGCTTCCGTCAAGTTTTGATGGGAAATGTAGGCAGCTTGGTGGAATGTTGAACAATTGACAGTTGAAAAGTCCATTGGACAGCAGTCGGAGAGCCAAGCTGCAAGACCAGGATGCCTACATTTCCCATCAAAACTGAAGGCAAGCTAATAAGTGTCCAACCTGTGTCATTCGTCACTTGTAGCTTGGCCCTCAGAAAGCAGGGATAAAGATTCTATAGATAAGTTCAAGGAACTTATTTTAGCTTCAATACAGGCTGACCAACTAGAGTTGACAAGTTCAGATAATAAATGATACATATAACTGGGGGGGCGGTCAGAATTAAAATGGAGTCTCAACCAATATTTGATAGTATGGAGCCATGCCTTAGTGACCAACAGATTCTGACTGCACTCTAAGCATACGGCAGCATATGGCACACACATAGGAACCCCCATGATCTTACGCAGAAAGTTAAGAGTGAACACGTTCAACTGAATTGTCAATAGTATCAATCCAGGGCGGAGCCCCATACAATAATTGAGCTCCAATTTTAGCACTGAAAGCTTTAAGAGCAGCAGGCACATATTGGTTACCTTGATCAGAAAAATAAAAATGAGATATTGCTGCAGCACTAACTTTGGCTGCATTAATAGCCATCCTACTGTGGAAGGTCCAAGTAGCATTAGATTAGAAATAGACACCCAGGTATTTAAAGTGCTTAACTTGTTCAAGTCTATTACCATTGACAATCCAGTTATACAGTTTCCGGGAATTGGGAAGAACCAATACCTTAGATTTTTCATAGTTCAACTCCAGTCTGTTGGTCACACAGTATTCAAGGCAATGGTTCAATAAACAATTCAATCCAATACGGGAAGAAGACAAAAGAACCACATCATCCGCATATAATAACAAAGGGATAGAAGCGGAGCCAAGTCTAGGACTGTGACCATCAACTAGTGACAAAAAAGGGGCAAGATCATTTAAAAAAAAGATTAAACAAATGGGGGGGGGGCTAAAATGCACCCCTGTTTAACCCCCTTCTCAATAAAGATCTTGGGAGAGAGTCTCCCAAAGAAGAATGCCTAACCTGGCAAGACGTTGATGTATAAAGTCTTTTGATAAGAGATAATAACCTCTTATCTAGTGACATTCCCTCGAGCTTTGCCCAGAGAAGTTCCCTTGAGACAGAATCAAAGGCTTTCTTAAGGTCCAGAAAGGCAATGTACAGTTTAGATCTTTTCCTTCTCGTGTATTTGTTAATCAAATGAGCGAGGACTAAACAATTATCCAAAGCTGACTTCCCTTGACAAAACCCTACCTGTTCTGGACCTCATGTTTTGCTAGATGACATCCAAGTGCTGAGCTTAATTTGCAAGAATTTATAGTTTCCCAATAACGGATAGAAGGCTGGTTGGTCTGAAGTTAGAGGGGTTAAGATGACAGCACTTTTTATAAATGGGAACAATTGTCACATTGGTCCAGGCATCTGGCATCTGGCCAGTCTTATTTACCATAGTGAAGAGAGAAGCAAGCAGAGGGGCCCACCACTCTGGGTCAGCTTTCAGCACCTCTGGGATTATCACATCTGGACCAGGAGCTTTTTCTGATTTTAGTTGATCTATAAGAATTATTATTTCCTCCAGAGTGACAGGAGGCCACTCTGGGAGACCATCCAGGGGAGAATAAATCAGTTGCATTCCATTAGGGAGATCCTCACAAAATAGGTCCGAAAAATACTGAAACCATGTATCAGGGGAAATGGCTCATATATAAGGATCTCAGAGCGAATAGCACCATTAATTATGGTCCAGAATTGCCTGGAATCATTCAGGGTAGTGAGGCATAAAAGTTGTTCCCATTGTTTATTAATAAAGGTCAGTCTCTTAATCCTTATAAGATGATGTAAATGACTTTTAATTATCTGATACTCCACTGGCAAGCAGGTAGCTGCAGAGTCACGAAAATTACGATAAATAGTACGTAGATGGGCTTTTATATCCCTGCATTCCCTATCAAACCACGCAGCCATCTGAGAACTCACTACTTGCTTTGGTATAGCCCTTCTGGAATCCTGTTTTAAGGATTCTGTAATGAAATTTAATAAGTTCCCATAAATTTGTGTTACCTCTAAGGGATCAGAAGAATTTATTAATGCAGATTTAAGATCTAAACTGATGTTTAGAATCTTATGCCCTAGATCTGGAGATCGGGGAATCCTAGACAGAAATTCCATATCCTGAGTCAGAGCTGATGAGGAATTCCCATTAATGTCAGAGATACAAATCACTAAGAATCTGATCTCCAACTGTAAAGCCAGAGACATGTGACCTAAAGGAAGGGGAGACTAAAATATAGTCAATAACACTATAGCCCCTTGTAGAAATATATATACATATGATTTGTCAATGCTTGTCAGACCATTCAGCTGAATTTTACAAAATTGTGTGCAAAACTGTGTTAGCATCAAGCCGGCAGGATTTGACAAAGTGTCCTTAGAGCGTCTCATTGAGGGAGTAAATAAAAACAACAAGGCATCCTGATCAAGACCCAAATTACTAAAAAGAGACGAAGTATCTTGCATTAAAATCTCCAGCTTTTGTGATTTCCTTTTTCGTCACAACTTTGTCTGGTGGTTTGACATTGGAATTGGATCCCTTTGGGGGGCGGCGGGGCCTGCGTGCTCAATCACCTCATTAAGGGGATTCCCATAAGGAATCTTGGGAGTGAGTTCCTCCATCATCAGCACTAGGCTGCAAACTAACGTATGTGCTAAGGTAGCATAGGGTGAAGTAATTCATTCCCTCCTTCTCTTAAGTATTGGGTTTTACTTGTAAAAAAATTATACTTTCTGAGAAATATGCCAAATAGTACCATTTTATATGCAAATAAGGGATGTGTTTTACATTGTTAAAATAGTAAAATAAGTTTAGGTTTGGTAAGAAATTATGTATTGCATGTATTTCATTTTTCTGCAAATTGTGTTTCTCGGGGAAATGGGGAAATCCTCTTTTTTGCCTCCCAGTTTGCAAAATGTTCAGAAACATTTAAATTCCATCTATTGTAACATGATTTGGCACTGCTTGGTTGGATCCCATGATCTACAAACACAAGAACTACAAATCTTTCACTTGTTTACCACTTCCCAGTCCTTTCTGACTCTAGGAAAGTTTATTCCCAGGGTTGTGGGACCCACATGGTTTAAAAGCTATGTAAGTAAGGAGGCTACATGGGGAGGGAGTGAAACTGCCATCTTCTGTCTCTTCCAATAGCAGAGCCATGCTGACAAGAGAGGCAGCAAGGGAAATTTATCCCCTTCCCTGTCCTCAATACAGTCCTCCAATCCATGTGGCAGAGTCCTGCACCCTCTCCAGGTGGCATATGAACAACCAGAGAGCTGTTTGATCTGAACACATTAGAGATGAAGTTAAATTTTATCTGGTTAAAAGATTGTCAGGAAAGAACATGAGGAACAGCAAGTACCGAGATACAGCTTTGAAATGGTATTTTTACTTCATTTAAGCTCTATAATTTGCTTTATTTAATTGCTAAGAGCTGATATCTAAAAGTATGTTGGGTGTGGGGGAGAGATGAGGGAATGATAATGTGACTGTCCTAAAGATCAAATGCAACATTTTCTTTAAAAACTACAAATGTTCTGAAGCTGATAGACCATGACCATGACCTTATTTTTTTATCTCTATTACCTCCACAAGAATGATTTCTTGACTTTCTAACATGCATGTACGAAGTCATATATTGTAAATACTGAAGGAGCTGTAATTCATATGAGTTTTGTTACTAAAGGCATATTTAAATGAAAACATTTCAGTTTTTCCTAGATTGAATGATTAAACACCTTCAAATGTGCTTCATTTCATCTTTCTTCCAAGGAGCCCCTATAATTAGCTCTGTTTCTGTGTACACATAGAAAACCTTTTCTCTGAGCTTTAAAAGTACTTTATCCTTTGCAACACAGTACTATTGCAGTTAACGTAAGAAAGCATGATTTGAGCAGTTTATAAAAACAATACATAATGCAGTTTATCAGTTAAGAAGCACAATTTAATTGATGGTTATTGCTGGCATAATTATATAATCATGATGGCAGAGACCATTTATGTATGGCAGGGTGAGTAGAGGAGATAAATGTTGCCATTTGTTCCCATTAACATGCTCTTGCAGTTATTGATGTTATGTACTTGCTGTCCTGATATGGCACTTCGCATTCACAAAAGAGACCAGCTTCTGCAATGATATGTTTAGAATCAGGAATCTGTGTGGGAACTATTATGTGCATACACACACTCTGCTTTCCCAGATTTCTGGGTGGTGGACTAGAATGAGGTAATCGTCAATTCACCTCATGGATTGGCATTAGAGAGAACCACCTCTCAGTGTTGGAGCAGCCTGCATGTGATGATGAGTGGCCTTTTATATTACTGGCATATGATAATCTTATTCAACAGCTAGAAGAAAGAATGCATTCTAAAGCTAGCCACTTGCTCTTCTTTTAATTTTTTTATGGAGTTGAGATACTGTGTTGAGAAGCTTTCTCACTGTTGCTGCGTAGAGTCAAAGTAATCTGTAGCAGCACGAAAGAAGGGAAAAGCATAAATGAATAGTTTGCACTGCCATCATGTGCTGTATCCATCTTCTCTAGTTACAGGAATGTGGTTTTTCCCTACACTGGTCATTTCTGATACCCAGGAACAGCCCCTGGACAGAGCCTGATTTATGGAATGTAATATTGAGAACATGGTCCCTGAATCCATCATTTGTGTCCTGAAACTAAAAGATATTCATTCTGTTGCCCTAGAAAGCACAAAAAGTTGGGAGCTGGTCACTTGCAGCTCCTGATTTCCAGTATCATTTTTGTACCATATGAAAAAAAATCCCCCAGCTTTGGTCACTGGTCAGGCATTAACTGAGATAACTCTTCTTCCTTCCCATGCAATTATGTTCTTCTTTTTGTATATTTCTGCATTTTGTTTTGTTTTATTATGATAAAAATTTCATTACAAATGCTTCAATAAATACATCAAAGAAAATATACATCTACAGAAGAGTTCCTGGTAAGAAGCTAAATTCTGTTGTTAAATATTCCATAATTTTACATGGAATAGTAATTTAAAACACAAATCACTTAACTTGCTCTAACAAGGTACCATCCTTCTGATACAGTACTGGGTCCCATAGCAATGCTAAATTCTGAACATCTACGCTAGTTCTTCGTATAGCTGTAAGATTAAGAAAGAAATAGATTTCCCTGCTTTTACTAATCCAGTCTTCTATTTCAGGCATGCTATATCATATGGCTAGTTTGTTATACAACTGTCCTTAGTCATGCAAGTGCAAGCTTGTTTCTTTTATTTATTTATTTATTTGTTTGTTTCTTCATTTATATTATTTATAGTCTGACTTCCTCACTGAGACTCAAGGTTGTGTACATAGTAAAAGTCATTACAATTGGTTGGGAGATGTTCACTAGCAATGCAATAGGGTATGGATTTCAGAAATTTGAATACAAAAAGAAATCCCATACAGAGCCCAAACAATGCTGAAATAAAGCATAAACAATTAATCATGGCATATTAAATGATACAGAAACTACCCAGTAGGTATGCAGGAGTATAGTCCAAAACCCCTTTCCCAACATCTGCTGAACCATTTCCTAACAGTACTACTACCCTTCTACCTGTGTAAAAAAGCCCTCCTGAATATGGAACAAATTAGTGTTGAAATTACTTTTGCTGATTCGTGGTTATGTTCTTTGTTTCTTGGTGAAAATGGATAACATTTAGATACAAGGAGATATGAGTGACACTTTCCATTACGTGGTCCTGGGATGTCACTTGTAAAGAAACATTTGGTTTTTTTTTAAAGAGGTCCTCTTATGGATTTTTCTTTTATCATAACAGAAATAATCTGTGGCATTTGCTGATGTGTTTCCCGGCATGACAGTGAAAATAACTTGCTGTTGGGTGTGATTAATAATACACTGCTGAGCTCTATACAATTAAAGGTTGCTACTTAACGATAGATGGTTGAAGTCTAAAGCCAAAATCCAAATGCCTTCTTTCAAAGTTTTTGTGAACTACTATTCTTTTTGTGTTAATGTGCATTATATGGCTTGGATCAACTGGTAATTTTTATGGATGGAAGGAGTTTATACATACAGACCTCATCCTCCTCTTTCCTTCTGCAGCCCATGATACCTCCTCAAATGCTGCTCCTACAGAACAGAGGATCCCCAGGAATAGTGTGATGTGGATGTTGGTAAAAATCACTCTTTCCATCCATAGAAATCGTCTATTGGATCCAAGCCTATATATCTCTTTCTGCAGATACAACTTTGAAAATCAACTTTAACTAACAGACTGTGTGTGATTTTTTTATACTTCATATGAAGTTGTTTGTTTTTTTTTGTACTTCATATAGCAGTATCTCCTTACCTAATAACTGGAGATATTCAGAATTAAGACAATTTCTGTGGAATAACTACTATGAAGCTACAACTGTTGTGGAATTGCAACAGTGCAGCTCACAAAAATCTTCCACATAGTGGGACTAAGGACAGACAGGGAGATTTTTGTAGGACTTGGGGGGTGCACAAGTTTGCAGAAAAATCTTTTTTAAAAAAATAGATAGTAGCTACAAGCCACCTATTCCTCAAATCATAGTAGCAGTATATTTAACTTACTGAAAATGCTACTAGAGTCTCACAAGATTAGTGGTGAGATCTCATTGGCCATTTGGGAATGTTGCTAAGCAACCATCTTTCATGCCTTGGTTAGTGTGGAGAGGAGGAAAGAGACGGAAAAAAGATAAAAATAATAGAAGGAAGGGGAGATAAGGAAGAAGGTAAGTAAAACAAAGGGAGAAAAAGGAAAGTGTAGGAGAGGTGCTATAGAAGTACAGGGGGAGAGGGAAGGAGAGAAAACTGAAGGTGAGGGAGGGAGCTAAAAGCTAAGTAAATGGGTAGGAGAGAGGGAAAAAAGGAAGCACTGAAATGAGAGAGACTGTGGAAGCTGCTAGAAGAGAGAGAGGGAAAGTGGAGATTGTGTGGGGGAGATGAAGAGGAAATGAGATTCTCCAATAAGTCCTCCTGAGTTCCTGAAAACTCAGAAAATGTACCAGAAAGATACTTGTTCTGGGCAATGCACCATTATTAAGGAAGCAGCTGATGTGCAGATCCTTGAGATATATAGTAAGGTAAACTGTGATACCAGGCAGTGCTTAAGGAGTATGATTTCCCACTTGCATCAGTGACTGGTTAGCCAGCCACCATCTGCTTGCCTGGCGGACTACCATCACAGATCTGATGCCGTAGAAACAGTTTCTATTGCCACCCACAGTACAGAAAAAAAAGAGAGAGCAATATCCATTACCTCACTCAAGAGAAATAAATGTCATATTCATTTATTGGTCTTCCCTTTTTGTTATCCAAATGAATGAGGCTTTTTAAAGTAGTTTGTTTTAATTCACTCATTTAGAACAAATGAACATCCCTACTCTAGAGTTTGACAAAATTTGTCAGAATTACTTAGAAGTGGATCATTTCCATTTCTGTAGATTGTGATTTTTACGCTAGAAATTCTAATTATTAAAAACATTTATATATTACTTATATAAAACGTTTATATATTATTTGGCAACACAGTGTCTTATGTGTGGTCATCATTGCTCTTTAATTCTAGTATGTGCATATGACTAGTAGAAGTCATCACTGGATCAGAATTTTAAATTTTCCCTTTGTAAAAATGTTTCTTCTTTTTCACTAACTTTCTTTGTAGTTTTGGTATTATTTATTTATTTATATTCTGCCTTTCTCACCGAGACTCAAGGCGGATTACATAGTGTGAGATTAGTACAATTAGTAGCAAGGACAAGGGCAGGCATTTCCATACAGTGTCAAGAACATTTCCATAAATATTGTCATGAGGTAAAAGGATATAAGTTTACAAAGATATAGTATTAGCAAGGATCCAGTATGGGGTTGAGGAATTGCTGAAACATAACATAATCAATTCTAGGACTTATATTGAACGGCATAAAGCACAGGTAGGATATGGGAATACATATTTAAAGCAACAGATAATATGTAAGGCAACATAATGGTGAAATCTATGGTTTCTAACTCATTAGCGAAACATCTGGGATCCCTTTCCTACAATACCACCCTCTTAGCTGAGAAAAAGGCCTTTTTGAATAATTCAGTTTTGCATTGTTTGCGGAAAGCCAGGAGGGTGGGAGTTCTCCTGACCTCCTCAGGCAGGCTGTTCCATAGGGTAGGGGCCACCTCAGAGAAAGCCCGTGTACGAGCTGCTGTTGATTTCGTCCATGTACAGGCTGGCACCTGCAAGAGACCCTGTTCAGATGAGTGAAGCTGCCGTGGAGGGACATAGGGAGAGAGGCGGTCCCGTTGGTATGTTGGACCAAGGCCATGGTTTTGTATGAACCTTGAACTGAGCATGGTAACTGGTAGGTAGCCAATGAAGTGACTGTAGGATGGGAGTGATGTTCAAGCTCCTGCTCGCTCCTGATAATAGTCGAGCTGCAGCATTTTGCACCAATTGGAGCCTCCTAGTTAACTTAGATGGGAGACCAATGTATAATGCATTACAATAGTCAAGTTTTGATGTTACCATAGCATGGATCCAGGTGGCCAGGTTGGCCGTGTGAAGATAAGAAGCCATTTTCCAGGCTAGAGTGAGATTGTAGTAAGCGTTTTTTGCAGCTGCCTTAACTTGTTTTTCTAGTAGTAGTGCTGGATCCAGTATAACCCCTAGTCTCTTAACCAAGTCTGCAAGCGTCAAACGAACTCCATCGAAGGTGGGGAGTACAATGTTTTTCAAGATCTCTGACTTCCCAACAAGCATCACTTCAGTTTTGTCTGGGTTCGATTTTAATTTGTTATTTTTCAGCCATTTTACTACATCTGTCAGGCAGCGATCTAAGATTTCTACTGCATTCTGTGGGGACCTGGATAGCGAGATATAGAGTTCGGTATCATCTGCATATTGATGGCATCCCACTTCATAGCTGTGAATGAGTTCTAAAGGTTTTACGTAGAGGTTGAATAACATGGGAGATAAGATTGCGCCCTGTGGGACCCCACAAAATAATTCCCGTTCTGGAGATAGCTGATCTCCGATGCCAGCCTTTTGAATCCGTTCCATGAGAAATGATTTAAACCAGTCCAAGGCATATCCTTTCATGCCCACTTCTGTTTCTAAAGGTCTCAACAGGATGGCATCTGTCAAAGGCTGCAGACAGATCCAGAAGGAGCAATAAGGAGGTGTGGCCTTTGTCTATATTTAGACAGATCATCCACTAATGCTACTAGTGCTGTCTCTGTCCCATGCCCTGGTCTGAATCCAGACTGGAAAGGGTCTAGAGTGCTAGAGTTTTCAAAGAAGATCTGGAGTTTGTCAGCTACTGCTCTCTCAATCACTTTTCCCAGAAAGGGCAGATTAGAGACTGGATGATAATTGGCCACATCAGCTTTGTCTAGAGATGGCTTTTTAATTAGCAGACTGATAACTGCCTGTTTGGGCGGCCGGGGGAAGGTGCTCTGAGTTAGTAACTGATTTACAATAGATCTCAGTGGTTTACTTATGCGATCTTTACTTGATTTTAACAGCCAAGATGGGCAAGGATCAAACGCACAATTAGTGGCTTTCATTGATGCCAGGATCCTGTTAAGGTCTGTCATTGTAATTGGTTCAAAGTAGTCCAAATATAGGTCAGATGGTGTATTAAGCATTTCTTCTATCTCATTTGTATTGCAGCTAACATCTAGATCAAAGCGTATTCATGCTATTTTATCAGCAAAAAACTTAGTGAAGGCCTCACAGCTAATTGTCTGTTCTTGGGTCTGTAATGGTTCAGATTTAGGGGTTAGAAGGTGTCTGGATACCCTGAACAACTGGGACGGTCGTGAACTAGCTGACGTGATGGTTGCCGAGAAGTAATGTTTCTAAATACTATTTGTGTTGTAACATTTTGTGTTTAGTTACCAATACAAATGGTGTATGCAAGGATATTTATTTATATAGTTTTTGTATTTTTGTTATTTCCAGTATGCTTTTCTCACTGAGACGCAAGGCAGGTTACACAGCATAAATCAACACAAACAACAGCAGAGACATTCAGTAAATAATGCAATGGACTATACTGGTGCAAATTTGCAGAGGTTTGAAAGCAAGCAGAAATCTGATACACAGCTGAAACAGTACTGAAGCAGAGCATAAGCAATTCTGAACTTGACATATTAACAATATGGAAACTACCCACTGAGATCATGCTTACAGCAACAGACAATACATAACAGTATAGTCCAGAGTCCATATTACCAATGATATTTTATTTTATTTGTTGACAGATTTTCTTTATAATTCATGCTTCTCACTGAGACTCGAGGCAGATTACATGATGTAAGTCAATGCAATCAATAGGATGTGGCATCCGCTGAACATAATCAAACTAGGATTACAGAAATTTGAGTCAAAGGACAAAGTATGATACATGATATGTGATGTGATGTGTGTATGCATTATAGTACCATGTACAAAACTAATGATGTCTGCTGTCTATATGAAACCTCTCAAAATGAGCATAAAATGTATGAAGTGACATTTTCCCATGCTAGAAAGAAAAGTCTTTCACTGTTGCTGTAAACTTAGTTGCTGGCAAACCATGAGTCTAAAAATTATCTTGAATGCAGAATTTTTTAATAGCAGAAACTAAGATGTGTAATAACTTCTGGTTATTACCCATCAAGCTAACTTGCCTTGCTATGCTAACCATTTGCATTCCTAAACAGTCCCTTAAACAGTCCTTTTCTCTTAATGGGTAGATAGTTTAGAATGGATGCATATATGAGTTTTTACTATAAAGTCATGATTAATTACTGGTATACTATATTTTCACATATTAAAAAAGTTAAAACATCGTATATGATAAATTTTGAGGTTTGTTTATATTATATGTTTATATAAATACAGCCCTGTCAGAATAATAATAAAAAAGCAACCACACCAGCCTTGCGATATATCTTCCTTGAAGTACAAGGGGTAGGAGCATAGCGGAAGATGTAAATTAAATGTCCTAGCATATACTGAAAGCTTAATGTGGTTCCCTGTTCTATTTATTTGGTATATTGCTGAAAAATTCAGAGTCAGCATGAAGTATTTGGTGCATGGCCTTATTCCTCCTGAAACGAAAAGCAAATCTCTCACTGGCTTTAGTGGTGTGGGTGAAAGCTTTCAAAATAATTTCCCTGTGGTGCTAGTAGTTGCGTCAAATTTAAACAAGCTATAGTCTTTGGCACGTGCCCTCTGTTTGCAGTCTTGAACATATCTGAAACTTTTAAAATCAGAACATCTTGTTTGTGTTTGATGACATGCAGAAGAATTCAAATTTTGAAGAAATTCAAAGGAATTTGGAAATAATGTCTATAGCCATTAATTCAAATGAAATTTATAATCACAGAATAAATGTAATGTTAAATAGGTACTGGGCCTACCTCTACATGAATGCACAAGTGGTTCATAAAGGACTGGTTGAAGGTTCTAGTGAAAGGAAAGGAATTACGATGCACCAGGTGGTTCTGATAGTGCTGTTGTTTACTAAATCAAGTGGAGGGGAATTTCTTTCCAATTTCCCCACCCACTAAGAAGATTCTGATAATAATCAAGCTCTGTAGAGTGGAGTGATTACAGAAGCCGAGTGATTACACCGGCCTTTGTCATTCACCGGCTATTATTATTCGGCTTCCATAATCACTCCACTCTCCCAAGATATAAGGACAGACTCACATTCTACCTGTATCTGAAGAAGTGAGCTGTGGCTTATGAAAGCCATATCCTGCCACTAATTTTGTTAGTCTAATAGGTGCTACTGGATTCTTCTGCTTTTCCACATATACAGATTAGTAGGCATCTGAAAGTGACTATGGGGGAAGCTTCTAAAGTCACCTTCATTCTTAACGGAGTTTAGATAATATGCAGCACTTTCTGTGTACAATTAGAATAAGCTGGGGAATGAATATTCAATTTAAGCTTTGTTTACATACAATTCCACTTGGATGAGATTTGGCATTGCTCAAGCTGACAGTCCTGTCAGTTTGCAGCAAAAACCTGTCAGTTTCAGAAATAATGCTTCCATTCCTCATCATGATGTGACTGAATAAGATTCCTAATCATGATGTGACTGAATATCAGTTGAATGCAACTTTGGTTACAGTACCAGAAACTATTTATAAATATATTCAAACGAGTTTTCAAGCAACTGTGCAAGATACTCATTTCTTGTAAATGGAAATGTGGTTTATCTAGGTTTTGAGAGCAGTCCCCTACATAGGTCAAAGATATATCCTGATTTTAGGAGTGTTGAGAACACACGCTATGCTACGATTTTCACTTTGTAATCCAGAGGGTGTCTTTAAATGCCTAGGAGGACAGTGAAAGAAGATTCCACCATTGCTTCTTATGGCTTGTTTTGCATCAGTATCTTCACTTCCTCTGTTTTTGACCTGCTGGTATAAATTGAAATCTAGTTTTGATCTACAATAAGAGCAGAGGATGGGAAGGGTGGAAGGAGAGTGTAGGAGACAAGTCAGAGGCATTCTCTCTCATTGCCTCAGGTGTTTAAAGGTACAAACTCAGATTCTAGTTAGTGATTGGACATAGGGATTGGCAGTCTGCAAGCTGGATATTCTGTATCTGCTGTTTTTAAAACTGCTGAGGAAGTAGGAGGTGATGCAAGGCAGCTACCTGGTTTGAGAGATGCGGCTCAGCACCCAGGGTGCACCTTCAAAGCGCTGCCCAGCCACAGAGCGTGTGATGGCTTGTTCTAGACATACGCCTCATCAACATGATACCTTAGGATGTTTGCCGATTAACCCTACTTATCCTGAGTAACCTACCCTATTCCTGCTGAACTAGTTGTGACCTAACCAGTGTTTTAACCAGGCCTATTTAGTTCCTGTCACCAAAGATGTCACAGAGCAGGTAAAAAACAGGTCCCACCTCTGCCAATTTGGTAGAAACTCCAAAAGTTCCTGTTCAGCCCCAATTGGTGACAAGCTATTCTCATGATGCACTCTAGGAGGAAGGGTGGGTCAATCACCACAGCAAATGCCTGCTGAAGGAAGGAGGCAACTGGAGACATCACCTGCTACCTCACTTTGACTGAGTCTCATCAGTCCAACCAATCAAGCCTCATGCCACCTTTAAATCATATGGGCTGAGGTCAACTTAAGGCCATGAACTTCACTTTTACCTATACAAGTAGGAAGGAGTGGCTATTGAAAGGGTAATAGAAACATTTGGGAGTGACTAACCATGGCTACTTTGCTCCCTGTTCTTTTGGCAGCTTTTACAGTATGTGTAGCTTTTCCAGTTTGCATTCTGGCAACCCATCATAAAACACACCCACTTTAAGGCAAAATTTTATTTAACTTATTTATTTATTTAATGTCATTTATAGTCTGCCTTTCTCACTGAGATTCAAGGCGGATTATGTAGTGTGAGATTAGTACAATCAGAAGCAAGGACAAGGGCAGGCATTTCCATACAATGTCAAGGACATTTTCATAAACAACATAATAGGGTACATTAATACAAGTTTACAAAGATGTAGCATTATCAAGGATCCAATATGGAGTTGAAGAATTGCTGAAACAGAACAATCAATTCTAGTACTGACATTAGACAACATGAAACATAGGTAGTATATAGGAGTACATATTTAAAGCAACAGATAATATGTAAGTCAACATAGCCAGGAGCATGGAGACTCTCCTGACCTCCTCAGGCAGGCTGTTCCACAGCGTAGGGGCCACCACTGAGAAAGTCCATGTACGGGCTGCTGTTGATTTCACCCATGTACAGGCTGGCACCTGCAAGAGACCCTGTTCAGATGAGCGAAGCTGCCGTGGAGGGACATAGGGAGAGAGACGGTCCCTTAGGTATGCTGGGCTAAGGCCGTGAAGAACTTTGTATGTAATAACCAATACCTTGAATTGAGCACAGTAACTGATAGGTAGCCAATGGAGTGACTGTAGGATGGGAGTTCATGCTCCTGTTCATTCCTGCTAACAGTCAAGCTGCAGCTTTTTGCACCAATTGGAGCCTCCTGGTTAACAGATGGGAGACCAATGTATATGCATTACATTAGTCAAGACTTGAAGTTACCATAGCATGGATCCAGGTGGTCAAGTCAGCCATTTCAAGGTAAGAAGCCATCTTCCAGGCTAGAGTGAGATGGTAGTAAGCATTTTTTGCAGCTGCCTTAACTTGTTTTTCTAGTAGTAGCGCTGGATCCAGTATAACCTCATGGCTCTTAACCAAGTCTACAAGGGTCAAACGAACTTCATCAAAAGTGTGGAGTACAATGTCTTTCAAGATCTCTGACTTCCCAATAAGCATCACTTCAGTCATGTCTGGGTTCAATTTCAACTTATTTTTCAGCCAATTCACCATGGCTGTCAGGCAGCGATCTAAGATTTCTGCTGTATCCTGTGGGGACCTGGATAGTGAGATATAGAGTTGGGTGTCATCTGCATATTGATGGCATCCAACTCCATAGCTGTGAATGAGTTCTAAAGGTTTTACGTAGAGGTTGAGTAACATGGGAGATAAGATTGCGCCCTGTGGGACCCCACAAAATAATTCCCATTCTGGAGATAGCTGATCTCTAACGCCAACCCTTTGAGTCCATTCCATGAGAAATGACTTAAACCAGTCCAAGGCACATCTTTTCATGCCCACTTCTGTTTCTAAAGGTCTCAACAGGATGGCATGGTCTCCTGTGTCCAAGGCTGCAGACAGATCCAGGAGAAGCAATAAGGAGGCGTGGCCTTTGTCTATGTTTAGACAGAGATCATCTACTAACACTACTAGTGCTGTCTCTGTCCCATGCCCTGGTCTGAATCCAGACTGGAAAGTGTCCAGGGCACCAGAGTTATCCAAGAAGGTCTGGAGTTTGTCAGCTGCTGCTCTCTCAATCACTTTTCCCAGAAAGGGCAAATTAGAGACTGGGTGATAATTGGCTGCCTCATTTTTGTCTAGGGATGATTTTTTAAGTAGCGGACGGATAACAGCCTGTTT
This sequence comes from Eublepharis macularius, assembly GCF_028583425.1. Lineage (NCBI taxonomy): Eukaryota > Metazoa > Chordata > Lepidosauria > Squamata > Eublepharidae > Eublepharis > Eublepharis macularius. Next base: position 76,561,879 of record NC_072793.1, read on the forward strand.
GAGCTGCCAGGGAAAGGTGCCCTGAGTTAGCAATTGATTTACAATAGACCTCAGTGGTTCAGTTATGTGGTCTTTACTTGATGCTAACAACCAGGACAGGCAAGGATTAAGCACACAAGTAGTGGCTTTCATAGACATCAAGATCCCGTTAAGATCTGTCATTGTAATTGATTCAAGGCAGTCCAAATGTAAGCTAGATAGTGTATTAAGCATGTCTTCTATCTTGTTTGCATTGCAGCTAGCATCTAGATCAGAGCGTATTCGTGCTATGGTATCAGTGAAAAACTTAGTAAAGGCCTCACAGCTAATTATCTGTTCTTGGGACTGTAAAGGTTCAGATTTAGGGTTAGAAGGTGTCTGGATACCCTGAACAATTAGGATGGTTGTGAACTAGCTGATGCAATGGTTGCCGAAAAATAATGTTTCTTTGCCACTTTCATTTCTGCTTCGTAGATCCTCCAGTGTGTTCTGTAGCAAGTTCTATCAGCTTCCGTGTGAGTTTTTTGCCAGCATCTTTCTAGACATCTTCCAGCCCTCTTCAAGTCATCCAGCTCCATGGTAACCCATGGTGCCAGCTTTTGTCCCAAGGGCCGGAGGGGTCAACAAAGAGCAGTAGTGTCAATAGCTTTGTGTTCCGCACCCCTGCAGCAGCTTCTGAGGAGCATGTGTCTGGAATTCTAAAATCTCCCAAGACATTTTGGAATTTGGAAGGGTCTATGAGCCTTTGTGGGCGAATCATTTTAACGAGACCCCCTATTTTGTGGGGTGTTGGGGCTATATTCACTTTTGTCTTGAGCAGATGATGATCTGACCAAGGTTCAGGCTGAGTCTCTAATGTTGAAATAAGACTTTCCTTCACACTTAAGAAAAAGCAAACCATGCATGCATTCATTTGTCAGTCACCAGACTATATATGTTATTTATAGACGCTGTGTTCAGGAAGAATGAACTAGGAATACATTGTATTATTTGAATATGTGCACTGAGCATCTTGATCTGGAGCTGCAATAATTCTTGCTGGTTTTGAGTCCAAACACCTATCTTCACAGCTTTTGAGAGCAAAAAAATCACTAGATTAGAGGTGCTGAAATAGAGTAAATCCTAGCCCTTTCACCTCCTTTGCGACCAACAAGTGATTAGAACTGTTAGGGATGAAAATGTCAACCATCTCATTGACAGGTGGGAGGTACATGTGACCTGTTGCTGTGGGCAAGGATCTGTTCACCAAGGATGAGTTCATGTCAGGAACTGACAGTTCTTCCCCCACCTGACTCTGGGCTGAAACTACAGCCGGTAGTTGCAGTACAATAATTTTTGGAGTTGACCCACTAATTTACACAGCATTCTTGGTCCATTTGGGAAATATGTGAGAAGTGCCTTTTAATACAGCCCATGGTATATCAGTGCTGTGCTCTGGCATGCTGAGGACGCAACTATTTTTATACAAGCATGGAGAGATAAAATGGGGTTGATAATTTCTCTGCAAAAAGTTTTTGAGGTGGAACTCTGTGGTTCTGCTTATCCCTAAGGTTGTAGTAATGTCATAATAAATTATAAATTGATATACTTGTTAATATTGGTTAAGATTAATCCTAGAGAGAGGGTTTTTTTTAGTAATTTCAATGTGAAATGATTTTCAGATTGGAAATCTTAAACCCAAGACAGAAGCGTCTTTCCTGCTCTGCCTCAATTTTTGCAAAGTTGCATCTTTTTTTATTTTAGAGGTCATCAGAAATTGGTTTTTAAACCAATACATGGATCAGCAAATTCCCCATTTGGAGCCTTCTGTCTAGAAGTACTATCAGATCTATTTAATTAGATTTCAGAACAGCATCTGTAGCACCAGTAAATTCCAATAATTAAGCTTCGTGATTTTTTCTGTATTATAAATGTCACTAAAATTGCTGTTGCAGAACAGATAATTTCTTTTTATAATTGGAATTTGTCATGAATTGTTTCCTCACTTACAGCTATTAGAAGTTACAAATAGTTCTATATAATTGGACCCATTTTATATTTTATTTAATTTTGCTTTTCATTTGTAGTACCTTATTGCCTACTAATGTACCTTGCCTGCCATCCAGGATACTGGAATATCTCTACTTCAGTATTTTAAGGCCTCAAGAGTCTCATGGTTGCTGTAACCTTGTAGTTACTCTCACATAGTTCTAGGTAATAGGTGCAAAATTGCATAAGACTATTCTGACTACTATAATAAATTTAATTTTATGGGATAATTATTTTTAAAAAAATATTTTAATATTCTTAATATAGAAATACAACAAGTAGCTCTTCTTGTAAATTTTGCGTAAATGAGATTACCAAATGTAGTTAGAGTCATCTTAAAAAAAACAGATTAAGAAAAAAAAAGTTTTCAGGGATTTATTTTTCTATTTTTTTCCAACTACAAAGTAGACACAATCATTTTGTAAAAAGAGATCTAAAAATCTTATGTTTTGTTACAAATTTTGCAGTTTTACAATACAAAGTATCTACTGAATTTGGGCTCTTGCTTGTGTCCTTCACAAATCCAACAGTACTTTTCTGAAAAGTACTGCTTGTTTGAAATATTTATATTATCAACATTTCATGTACAAATTTTGCTGTGACTGAGGAAATCACAAAAAATTATGGCAACCCAGCTGACAAGCTATACTTAGGTGCCCCTTTTGTGCACTATAGTTAGGGTTGCCAGGTCCTGTGGGTCCCCCAGCAGGAGACTGGGATCCTGGCACTTACCCTGTGATGTGCCAAATTTATATCGCATGTGTGCGCACTCCTGGTGTGCGTGAAGACGTAACTTCCAGGAAGTGATGGCATCATGCAGGTCAAAGGGTGGCCTGGGAGCACTCCTGTGCTTGGCAAGGAGGCTGAATTGCTCCCATGCACCCGATTCGGCCCCAAACAGGTCTGTTGCAGGGCGCGGGAGCGTGCTGTGGTGGGTCGCAAGGGCGTGCCATGCCGCCTGGGGAGGGTGCTCCAGGGGGCATGCCCCCCTGCTGGCTAGGTAAGTGGGGGGGAGGTGGGTCAGAGGATCCCCCGCCCCAGGCGGGGGAATGGCAAACCTAACTATAGTCATTATCAGACTGTCCGTGCTAACATGAGAGGGTTGGAACTTTTAAGAAATGAACAGATTTACAGATGCTAGTTTGTAGCTTCACAGGTACATCTTTAAGACTTTGTTTTGGGTGGGAGAATAGGAAAAAGGATTAAGAGGAAAAAATAGAAATTGTGAGGGAAACATGGATCATGCTTAATGTCAGAGCTGGAAAGGCATTGTGAGAAAATAAGCAGCCTCACGACCACCTTCATGTGCTGACCGTTCTGTCAAACTACCATCTATCACAAGCCTTCCTTTATTACCAGTTAAACTGAGGAGGTCTAAGGTAAGCCTTTGGTGTCAGAGAAAACCTTTGGAGAGAGTCAGGGAGGAAGCAATATAAAGGTCACATAAACACAAAAGGAAAGGTGTTCTCAAGGTAAAAACTTGGGCTAAGTAGAGAATACCTGAAGCTCTGTGTGAGTGGAAATAGAAAGAGTGTTGGTTGTGACCAGAGCACTCCTGAGGTATAAGTTTCAAGGTAAAGTAAGAAGAGCTGAATTAAAGTCCAAAGGCAAAAGTTTTAAAAACTTTAAAAACAAACAACAAAATCGTTACACCTTGTATTCCTTTTAAACAGGGTTTTTTCTGGGGAAAGAGGTGGGGGAACTCTCACCTGGGGCAACTCCCGGGAGAAGGTGCTGCTCCTGGCAGTATATGCGCACACACAACACATGCGTGCTCCCGGGACCACACGATGATGTCTCTTCTGGGAAATGACATCATCATGCATGCTGTGGCCGCCCTGGGAGTGTTCCCATGCTCCACAGGGGGCCCAGTTCTGCCTGAATCAGGCCAAATGTGGCTCAGGTCAGGCCTGAATTGGCTCTGAATTGGCTGCTGTGGCATGGAGGAGCACTCCTACACCAGCAGCAACCAGATCTGGGCCAAATTGGGCCAAAATGGGCCTGAAACAGCCCAGATCGGGCCCGAATCAGCCTGGAATGGGCTGCTACCACACAGGAGAGCACTCCCCTGTCCAGCAGAGGCCTGATCCTGGCCATTTTGGGCCCGATCCTGGCCGACTCGCGCTTGATCTTGGCCATTTTGGGCCCAAATTGAGCCCAAAATGTCTGAAAGGGGGGCAAAATGGCCAGAATTGGGCTGCTGTCAAGTGAGGGAGTGTTCCTCCCACCTGGCAGAGGCCCAATCCCGGCCATTTCAGGCCCAATCCTGGCCGTTTCAGGCCTAATCCTGGCCATTTTGGGCCCAAATTTGGCCCAAAATGGCCAGATTCTGGCTGCTGCCAGGTTGGGGACTGGTCTCCCGTTCAGTAGAGGCCCAGTCCTGGCTGTTTTGGGCCAGATCCTGGCGATTTTGGGCCCGAATTGGGCCCAAAATGCCAGAAAGGGGTCCAAAATGGCCAGGATTAGGCCTAAATCAGCTGGGATCGGGCTGCTGCCAGGAGAGGGAGTGTTCCCTTTGGCCCAAAATGGCCAAAATGGGCCCGAAATGGCCTGGATCAGGACCTAATTGGCCTGGGATGCGCTGCTGCTGGGCGAGGGAACCTTCCCCAAAATTAAATAAAATATAAAATGGGCCCAAAATGGCCGTGATGTTTTAAAAAAAATTCACTTCTGGCATGACAGAACATACAGAAATGTGCTGAAAGGGCCCATGCTATTTTGAGAAAGAGGATGCAAAATGGAGAGAGTTCAGATAACTTGAGAAAATCAAGGAAAGCAACCCTTGTGTTCTCACTGAGGTTCATTTCCTTTCTCACAAGTGAATGTTTCATATGGATAAAATTAGAAGAAATTCTGTGAGCTGTTTTGATCTTTCAATGTTCTGCATAGAAATGGAGGCTATTTTGGCTAAAGATAGGAGAAAATGTAGGTTCTGAAAGGTTTAGTTTGGGGTGTGTGTCATGCCTAGTTTCTCGTGTATTCTCAAAATAATTTGCTATTGCTAAAATAATTGCAAGATATTTGAGTCCTTGCTTATTAGGTACTTCCAGTTTTTGACAAGTTGACTTATATCTTCTTGCCAAGATTCAGAGAACTGCGCTACTAGTTCTGTATGAGCAATGTGGCATTGCACTTATGTTTCTCAAATAGTACATGTGGCAAATTTACAATTAAACATTTTAAAATCATCTGATCTTTCCTGTTCAATGAAAAATCCCATTGGGTATACATAAGCATTGGAATACATGCCAGAATAATTCTCTTGATTCTAGGCTTTGTAACAGTGAAAATCAGTGCATAGGTTTCCAGTACATGTACACCATAAATGAGAACAATTTTAAACCTTCCCTTGGTATTCTGACTACATCAATAGTGCTCAAACAGGTAGTAGTCACAGTATCTAAAATTAGAGATTGCAAGTATCTATCTTGAGCAACTGTAACTAAAAGAGGGAGCAACCATAATTAGAAGAGGGAAGGATGTTTTCATAATCACTGTTAATATTTTCCCCCTTGTATTGCCATTCCACTATCAGTTTGGTTGTGTTTTACAGGTTTTTTGGACAGCATTTGTGCTTGGTTAATTATATTCAATTTAGCTTTTCTACCTTGCCCACAATAACTTAAAAGCATATTTTGTTAAGTGTTACTGGTTAAAGCAAGTGTCTGCAAAATTTTAAGAATGGTACTTAATTCTATGTTTGGTTGTCTGCATTAAAATAAAGATGATCAAGAGATTAATCTTGTGTTAAACTGAATTTTTTTAACATAGATTTTTATTGAGTTTGTATACAATACAATGGATTACAAGAAGTTGCAAATTGTAAATTACAGTATACAGAGAAAGAATATAACAAGTAATACAAAACTTAAATATTGTTTACATAGTATAACAATATGTAGTAGAAACTTGAGGATAACTTACACATTTGCGTACATATGAAAAAACTTTAATCCTGGTTGGGAACTGTTATTTTCAAGGTACGCAAAAAATGGAAACCATTTTTCTATAAAGTTTGTAGTACTTGGAAAGTGTTAAACTGAATTTATTACTTTGATAGTCAACTATTTCCCATTCTTAAATAGCTTTGTCTATCACCATTGTAGTGTATATAATTACAGTGTGAATTCATGGTTACTTGTTGGTGGAGCTGAAATGTTGTAGATACTGAGTCACGAAGGTAGAATAGAGGTGGTAATTTTTAAAAGCAGGAGCTCACAGGAGTTGCCCCCTGTTACAATGCTTTGCCCCCCTAGTTGGAATGAGAGACAGACACAATGTTTGGAGAAACGGGCCGCTTTATTAAACTGAACAGCAAACAAGAAATACGGCAAGGAGCCTAACTAGCGGTACAGGTCAGGCCCTGGGGTCATTCACTGGGACCCCGCCCTGACCTGTCTGGGCGAGCACCCGCTGCCACCGGGTGCGATCCATCCCTTGAATGGCTGCAACCCGTCCTGGCCAGGCGGAGTGTATCGCCCCTGGAGAGCTCCCCCACCCGGCCGAACGGCAGCGGGGGGAGACCGGCTTGTCCAGGGGTTCCCCACCCAAGGGCGTCTGACCTCGCAGCTGGGCCGTACGGCAGCCTGCCGCTCCTGAAAGACCCCTGTTCCCCACCAATGGGGAGGTGCCAAGGGTGCTCACCGGCCCGCCACAGATATAACCCTAACTAAATCCTGCACCCATGGCAGATAATATGGTCCACCCCAAACCCTTAACCATCACCTCTAATCCAGTGCGAGGTAGGCGAAAAAACTCACCACCCCCAAGCCAATCAGGGTAGCAAGCAAAAAATTCCTACCTGGTCCCGGAAACGGCGACCGGCTAATCCCGCACTGAAGTAGGGAGTGGAGGGTGGGCCGTGCACGAGGCGAGACTGAGCCCAAGAGGGCGGAGCGGCTAGAAGCAGCCCTGTAGCTCCGCCCTCCCTGAGGCTATGCCCTTACTGCAGGGCAGGCTCGTCTGCCTCCCTCCTGCCAGGGAGGCAAATTACTGCCACCATCACAAGGGGCTTAAGCCCCAGTGCTGGGATGGCAGCATTGCCCCCCTAGTTGGAATGAGAGACAGACACAATGTTTGGAGAAACGGGCCGCTTTATTAAACTGAACAGCAAACAAGAAATACGGCAAGGAGCCTAACTAGCGGTACAGGTCAGGCCCTGGGGTCATTCACTGGGACCCCGCCCTGACCTGTCTGGGCGAGCACCCGCTGCCACCGGGTGCGATCCATCCCTTGAATGGCTGCAACCCGTCCTGGCCAGGCGGAGTGTATCGCCCCTGGAGAGCTCCCCCACCCGGCCGAACGGCAGCGGGGGGAGACCGGCTTGTCCAGGGGTTCCCCACCCAAGGGCGTCTGACCTCGCAGCTGGGCCGTACGGCAGCCTGCCGCTCCTGAAAGACCCCTGTTCCCCACCAATGGGGAGGTGCCAAGGGTGCTCACCGGCCCGCCACAGATATAACCCTAACTAAATCCTGCCACCGCAGAGGCCAAGCCTCTGCTTAGGCCTCAGCGCCCCACAAATGGCATAAAGCCAATCTAAGTCCCTGCCGCAAATCGTCCAAGAAAATGCTGTTACCTCTGTAAGAGAGGTGCACGCCATCACCTCGGTAGAGAGCGACAGACTCGGCCCGAATCTGTGGATGGGGCAAATAAATCCCCAAACCTCCCGCCATTATTTTAAAAAGGGCTCTGTTGGCCATCTGCCTAGCCCTCTCAATCGCTTTATGGTCCAATGCTTCCCGCCACACGCGACGCGGAAGCATTGCCGACCAGAAGATCAAGACGCCGGGCCATCTTTTCCGGATTTCCAGGAAGTCGTCCCGCGCCTGCCAAGAAAGGGCTACCCCTTTCATCAACCCTAGGTCATTCCCACCTAGGTGCACTACCAAGATATGCGGGGGAGGCGTTGTCCTCCCTTCGAACAAAAGTGGCAGCAGCCCAGACCACCGCAGGCCTCTTCTGCCCTGCCACTCGATGGTAGACCAACGGCTCAGCCCCAATTGGGACCCGATCCAGGACCTTCTGGCTTGGTACGCCGCCCAGAAGACCATACTGTGGCCACAGATGAGGATCCGGACCCTCTCCTGCCGACCCACAGCGCCTGCAAAACAAATCAGCATAGATGAACGTTCCCCAGCGGCCGAACGTATGACACGTAAGCCCTGGAACGCCAGCGACCTACCCTCTGGATCTCTGGGCCCGAGTATCCTATGGCTGCAGCGGTAGACGCCGCCCCGATCCGGAATGAGTGGGTGCCAAATTTGACCCCCTCCAGGCCCAACTTGATAAGAGCCTTGCTCGTGACAGCCCAGAATTGAAACTTGGTCAATGGTGAACCATCCCTGTGACAGAAGAGGATACCCGCTTGATCACCCCGCGCCCCTACGTAGCTCCTCAAGGCTGCCACTGGGCACAACTCAGGGATGGAGCAGGGGCCGAGAACCAGATCTGCCCCTTTCTGCCGCTGGTCCGTCTTGGACTTGCGTATCTTAATGCTCAGTTGTTCACCAACGAACTTGACGTCCCCTGCAGTAAGAGCCCGGCCTGAGTTGTCCCTAGCGGATTGCAGCACTAACTCGCTTACCCTAAGTGCCCCAAAGAACGCCAACAAAGATGCGGCATGAAACAACAGCTCCTCAAAATGGGAGCTGCAAACTCCTGCCCATGCCGCGTGTAAGCCCTTTAGAATGGCCGGTGAAATAGGTTGCCTATCATCCTTAGTCACAACAGACTCCCGCGACCAGCCTTCCACCATTTTCCGGATACGGAAATCCCCTGAGGTATCAACAAACCCTCTAACCTTAGCAGCAAAGGCCAGCGCTGCCAGTTGGCTGCGAAGATATTTAACCCCATGCCCCTTACTCCTTTGAGCCACGCAAAATTGCGCTATGTGCTTCACTGGAATGGGCCAGGACTGGCGGAGGCCTGACACCTGCCTGAATGCCTCGAATTGCCTTACCGCCCTGTCGTATGCCCGCCCGGTACTAGGGGCGATGGCTAACTGGATGGCCCTGGCGGCTTCGGTTTCCCAATCTTCCACAGCTCCAACGGAACCAGGGCTGGCTCCAAATCGGCCTCGGGGGCAAGCTGTCGAAACCGGTCCATCTGCAGACGAGATAATGCGTCTGCCACCTCATTGTTTACGCCAGGTACATGCCTGGCTGAAAACAGAACGTTAAGGTGCAAGCACCTCAGCGTAAAAGCACGGACCAGATTCATGACACGGGGCGATTTGGCTGACAGGGAGTTCACAACTTGAACCACAGCCATGTTATCGCACCAAAAGTGCACCGAGTGGTTACTAAGCTCATCCCCCCAAAGACAAACTGCGACCAAGATGGGGAAAAACTCTAAGAACGTAAGGTCCCTACGCCAGGAATCGCCCTCCCAATCTACGGGCCATGTGGCGGCACACCAGTGCCCCCTAAAATAAATTCCCAAGCCCACGGATCCGGAGGCGTCTGAAGAAACTTGGAGCTCCCCTTCCAGGAGCAGCTCCTGCCTCCAAAACGACACCCCATTAAATCCGCCCAAGAATTGCATCCAGATCCCCAAATCCTCCCGCATGTCTTTGGAAAGCCTAATCTTATGATGAGGCAACCGCAGGGTCCCCATGGCGTCGCAAAGACGCCGCAAAAAGGCCCTTCCAGGGGCCACTGCCTTACAGGCAAAATTAAGGTGGCCCACCACCTGCTGGAGTTCCAGCAAGGAAATCTTCCGCTTCCCCAGCAGGGTGCGCAAGCGAGCCTCCAAATCAACAAGCTTCTCCAACGGAAGCCTAGAGGTCTGTTGTATCGTGTCCAACTCGATGCCTAGGAAGGTCAGGACAGTTGCTGGGCCCTCAGTTTTTTCGTGTGCCAAGGGCACACCGAGCTCCTCTGCCAGGCTGACGAAGTCAGCCAAAAGGCGTGCACATTGCCCAGTCCCCTGGGGCCCAACCAGAATAAAATCATCCAAATAGTGGGCGGAGTCATGGCAGCACTGCCTGTGACGTAATGCCCACTCAAGGAATGTGCTGAAGCGCTCAAAAACTGCACATGATATTGAGCAGCCCATAGGGAGGGCCCTGTCCATATAGTATTGGCCTTCAAAGGCAAACCCGAGGAGCTCAAAGTCCTTGGGATGCACTGGGAGGAGACGGAATGCCGACTTAATGTCGCATTTCGCCATCTCAGCTCCCAGGCCACAGCGTCTAACGACCCTAACGGCCTGGTCAAACGATGTATAACGCACTGAGCACAAGTGCTCAGGAATTGCGTCATTTACAGACCCACCTCTGGGATAAGACAAGTGGTGAATTAACCGAAATTCACCAGGAGCCTTTTTAGGAACCACTCCCAGGGGGGAAACCCTCAAATTGGGTACAGGGGGGGTAGGAAAAGGGCCTAAAACTCGGCCTTCAGCGCATTCCTTAGCTATCTTGGACCTAACAATGTCCTCCATGCCCTGAACGGAACGTAAGTTACTCGACATGAAGGAAGAACGTGGTCCTTGAAAGGGAATGCGGAACCCTACAGAAAACCCGTCTAACAAAAATTGGGCGTCCGCCCTCCTGGGGTAATCTGCCAACATGGCCCTAAGGACCCTCAGGTTTATTGGGCTGGGGCCCTTTTCCAGCGCCAGACTGCCCTCCCTGTCCGCCCCCTCTCTTCCCAAAGGGCTTCTGCTTCTTACACGCGTTAATAGCGTGTGGCCCCCGGCAGATGGGGCATTCATGGCCATAGCGGCAAAATTTTCTGCTGCAGGTCCCCCGGGAGGTAAATTCAAAACAGAGCAGCCGGGGCTGAACCGACTGCCCCGCGAATGCGCGGGGACCATAAGTGGCAGCAGTTGAGGCAGTCGAAGCAGAGCCAGAACGCTGCACGATATGTCCGCTATCGGACCTATCACCCGACCCAAATTTAGTCGGTGTCATCAGCTGGATCCAAAGATGGTGGTGCACCTGGTCCCATGGCAGCGAGGGGTTCAGAGCCGCCCGCATTCTAAACTCCTCATCATATTGGAGCCAGGCTGCCCCACCAAAGTCAGCATGAGCGCGGTATATTATATCAATATACTGAAATAGAGGGGCGGCCCTCCAAGGCTGGACCCTCGCAATCACCCCCGCATAAATTAGGAAACCTGGCAACCAATTAGCCCAGGTCCTATCTATCTTGCGGCGCCTAATACGCTCTTTATCCCTATCCTCGAGGTCCTCCTTATCCCTTTTCTCCAGGTCCCTGAAGAGAAGGGTAAATATGTCCACATACTCCCCCCGCAATATTTTTTCCCGTGTGGCCGGGGTAAGGTGATCGCCCAGGGGCATAGCCGTATCCCCCACTGGGAAAGACCTATAAGGAACCGCCCCATAATTAGCCCAAGGAGCACCTGCATAAGCGCTCCATGTGTTACTACCACCTGCCGAAGGGGTCGGGGAAGAAAGCCAACCAGGAGCTGTTGATGACCGGTATGGCCCAGCCTGCTGTGACCACTGTGCCCAATCTGGAAACCGAGCACCAACCCCCATACCTTCCGTGGAAGGGACGTGTGCGTGCATGCCCAACTGCGGTGTTATTGCGTCATAGGCCCAAGGCCATGCAGAGACCTGTTGCAACCCTGAGCACTTACCTTCTGCCTCAGGCGGCTGCACCACCAAAGCCAATTGGCCCGCCTCTGCTGGCCAACCATCCTCGACATCTGCTGATGTGGCCTCAACTGCTGACTCTTCAGCAGCCTGGCTACCCACGGTGGCCTCAGGAATCCCAGAACCCCTCGAAGTTCCCTCAAGAGCGGACAAACGAGAGAGAATGTCAGTTAACGATGCAGACTTGGCTGCCACCCGGACGGGTCTCTTATTCACCTGCCTGGCCCCCTGGGGCGCCCCTGCCCGCTCCAGGACCGCTATCCGCGCTAACACCTCACGTCTTAAGGGCCCTTCATCATCCTCATCAGAGGACAGGGCAACCGCTGGCCTTTTAACGGGACGCGGGGCGGGCTGCTTGCCCTTGGAGTTACCAATCCCTTTTTTAGGGCCCATCACAAAGCTACCCGGCAACCCGCCAACCAGGGCGATTAATTAATAGGCGACAAATTAGAGGCCCGCACACCAGTGTAAATATGAATTATGACCAAGGCACGCAGATCCAGAAAGGCCGCCTCCTAAAATTGCTAGGCCCTCCCAGAATGGCCCCTGTCAAAACTTTCAAAACTGCCCCACAAAATGGCCGTTGTCCTTAGGCCCGTGTAAAATGGCTGCCGTCAATGCCACCCTCTACCTAACGACTGCCTCCTCTTCCCCCTTGTCTTGGCCTCCAGGTACCCAGAGCCAAGGACGGGTCCCTGCAAAAAGGAACGACCCTCGCCCCTAGCGCCGACCCAGTAGTGGGAGGGCGAGCGCCTGCCTACGCAGGCCGTCTGGGCCCCGGCAAGCGACAAGGTAAAAGCGGGGAAAACGCCCGCAAGGGGGGAAGCGCCCGCACGCGCCGACGCGATCGGCGCAGAGCGGGCTCCGGGCTGGTAAGGGGGTAAAAAACGCCGCGCAGCCTCTAGCTGTATATGGGCTGACGCGGCGTGTAAACACCCCCGAGGCCGAACGTCGGCAAATGGCCGGCGAAACGGCCGGCAAGCAGGGAACAGGACGGAGCGCCTGGCAGGCACAGGAGCGCGCAAACGGCGCCCCAACGGGCCGGCCCCGACAAGCGCGCCGGGAATGCGGCGGGAAACTGGCCGCCCAACGAACGAGCGGCGAGGCCGGCAAGGCACCCGACGGCGGCTGGATCGCCGCTGCCGACAAACCGTTTCTCTGCTCCCTCGAAGGCCTCGTGCAGGGGAAGCGACTGAAAGGTCTTGCTTCCTCCGTGCACGAGGCGAGACTGAGCCCAAGAGGGCGGAGCGGCTAGAAGCAGCCCTGTAGCTCCGCCCTCCCTGAGGCTATGCCCTTACTGCAGGGCAGGCTCGTCTGCCTCCCTCCTGCCAGGGAGGCAAATTACTGCCACCATCACAAGGGGCTTAAGCCCCAGTGCTGGGATGGCAGCATTCTTTCTCTTGGGTAGATTTTGCCTTTAATCTTTCTCTCACACCCTCTGGGTAGATTGCTGCCACCAGAAATATTATATTCCAAGATATTTTATTTAAATTTCCCCTTTAATAATGTGCCCAAGTGTCAGGCTCCTTTGTGGTTCTATGTGGCCCTGAGGATAGGAATGGGATATAGCAATAACAGATGCTCTGAGATGTAACAAAAACAAAGTAAACTTTTTTTTTTAAAGAAGCGTATTGGTTTCATGTTATTTCTAAAACTTGATGGTTTCAAAGAGTAGTTCTCAATTCTTAAAGTTACTTTTTTAAACCCAGTCACACAGATCTTTTCTAAGGCTTCACACACAGTTTGCCTGCTTTTCCTAGACTGAATGTCCTTTCACAAACATACTCAGTTCAGGTTTCCGCATAGGTTATATTGCTCTCAGAAACACTTATACATGCTCAGGCTGCACACAGCTTGCCTCTCTTTCCCTGACTCTATATTTCTCTCAGAACTGCTTAAAATTACTCAGGCGGCACACAGCTTGTGTGCTTTCTTCTGACTGAATGTTCTTTCTCCACTCTCAGTCTAAAACTGCATTCCACCCACACTCTCAGTCATCAACCAATCATATCACTCACTCATCCCTCTCTTTCACTCCCACTCTTCACCTATCTCACACCAAGCATTTAAAGACACACACATTTACTTAAAATCATTACACCTCCTTTTCCCTTTGATTTTGATCTTGTGCATATTCTAACACTGCTAGATTATAACGTGCTGTATCTTTGAGGAAGATCTTTCAGGACATGAATAATTGTATTTTGAATGTGTGTTAAAGAATATCCTGGATGGATTCAATTTATCTACATTGACTTCAGAGCATTAGAACAGGTAGAGTGATCCAACCCCTAAGATCAAGTGCATTTAGAATAGAATAGCCTGTAATTCTTTAGTATTGGAAACTTAACAGAACATCTAAAACTTAAGTTATGCTGTCTTCTGGCATTGCCTGATCAGTGATACACATTAAAAGAAAATATTGATCAGATTGCTTGATGTGATATACTATATTAAGACTGATGTTGGATTTTTTTTCCCGGCAAGTTCATGTTAGTCCATTTCATTGTAGAGAGAACTTACAAAGTACAGAGGCAAATAACAAAATCCAGATCAATAAAAGCATTAGTAATAAATGCAACTCTCCTGTGTGAGCTAATCCATTGCACTACACCAAAATGAAGCGTGGGATGGAATATATTGGTCAGAGAAAAGCATTAAAGACCAATCAATAAAGGAGCTTTCCAGATGCATCAGCTTAACATTAAGTGTTATTATTGGCCTTAATAAAATATGTGGTACTCTACAGTAAATACTGGGATAATGTGCTAGTTAAGCAGGGCTGAACTCTGAAAATTATAGCACCTTAAACCTCGAGCACTTGATCTATAGAAAAGATAGTTTTGAGAGCTGCTTACCTACGCCAATCTACTGTATGCATGAAACAACAAAATAATACTATTCCCATCTTTGAGCCAGAGAGGTCTTTGTTGAGGAACCTGCTTTGAAAACCTAGAAGAATGGAAAATCAACAGTGCATTGGAAAAAGTGGTTTTAAAAAGAGCACTCATTCTTTGGGACCCCTTTGTACTACCTCCCCACGTAAACCTCTCTTCCTCCAGTTCAGGGCTACAGACAGGCCAAGGCAGTCACAATTTGCTACCCATCTTCTCTCTCTTTAGCAGGGAGAGAGTCCTGACCCTTACACTCACACAAGGTCCTCTCTCTCCTTCTTTCAGAAATATCACTAGACAGGATAGCCAGTTTCCTATATTAACCATCCTTCACCAAGCTACTGATAAACCGGTTGGAACCAAGGAACTCCACACCACTTTAACATTTTACACCACCATCAATTTTCATAACCTAGTCTTTACAGATGTGTGTGCATATGTATCTGTTTCAGTTCCCCAATATAGACCACCTCCCCCCCCCCTCTCTTAAAACTTTGTCTTCTCTACTCAGATTCTGGTCTCAGCTCCCTAATCTGTCACTTAACTGCTGTTTTTAACTGTCCCTACCCTCAGCATTCTGTCAGCTTGCATTGGCTGTTCTTAGGAAGAGGCAGAACTGCAGCTGTCTCTCACAATCCCATGGAAAGAGAACAGAAAGTAGATATTTATTATGTGTATTTTTGTATTCAATTTGCAGAATAAATGATAATCAAAGCAAGAAGAGGAGGAACACATGAAAAAGATCCGAGGTTCAATCCCTGACATCTCCAGTTACAACATCTCAATTTAGCAAGTGTTTTGGAAAGACATTTTTTTGTATCTGCTGCCCATTAAAGATAAGATACATATAGAATAAATTTTATTCTGAGCCTCTGCGCCCAAGACCAACTGTTATACTAGCCTATTAATATAAACGTTTATTATCCAACCCCCTTTTTTCTATTCCTGGATTATTTCTTTTAAAGAAATGCCTTGGCCATAAAGCTAAAAGAGTTGATCTGAAATTAGCGTAGGGTTTTTGGGGGGAGGGGGGGTTAGAGACAGGCTTTACAAACACGTGTTTCAAAGTCTGAAAATTTGCCGGTTGTGCATGATATGTTTCCCTTAGATATATTCTTCCTAAGAAAAAAGTGGAGGACTTTGATGCCAGTGTCCACATGTGAGCAGAATAGAGAGCCAAGGTAGAGGTTTGTGAGTACT
This sequence comes from Eublepharis macularius, assembly GCF_028583425.1. Taxonomy (NCBI): domain Eukaryota; kingdom Metazoa; phylum Chordata; class Lepidosauria; order Squamata; family Eublepharidae; genus Eublepharis; species Eublepharis macularius. The sequence continues at coordinate 76,577,602 of NC_072793.1, forward strand.
GGATGTAAAGTCTATTTGTTCCCCTCCCTCTTTGGCATTTCCAGTACATGAAGCTACCTGTGCTCTTGAATATTTTCAGTAGCTTTGTAAAGGAATGTGGTAAAGGCAGTTATTCTTTCTGCATTTTGCTAAGCTCTCTGGTTCATCCTCGGAGGGTTTAGCTTCCAGACTGAGCCTTTCAGCCTTCTGAGTGTGCTTTCCCCAGCTGTTTCATAGCATTCTCACTCTCTCTCCCTGCTTGTTTCTCCTGATGATATATCACATATACTTAAAACTTTGTAAATCTGCTTTTAAATCTACTAATTTATCTTTTTTAAAAAAGAATATGAAATTGGCTATATTTACATTTATATGCTGAAATATATGAAAGAAAATATCCATGAATACAGGTATTGTCACCAAGCGTTTTTATATGGAAAATAAAATTATTTCAGTGAGCTGTAGGAATGAGTTAATCTGGTTGTTGAGCACTGGATATATTCAGGTCTTTTTTTCTGGGAAAATAGGTGGTGGAACTCAGTGGTGGAACTCAGGACCGCACAATGACATCACTTTGGATCAAGGGGGGAGTTTTTTAAAGTTTAAATTGCCCTAGTTGAAAATAGTCACATGGCCGGTGGCCCTGCCCTCTGATCTCCAGACAGAGGAGAGGGCAATCTAAACTCCCCTCTGTCTGGAGAATAGGGGGCAGGGCCACCAGCCATGTGACCATTTTTAAGAGGTGCCGGAACTCCATTCCACCGCATTCCCGCTGAAAAAAAGCCCTGGATATGTTGCCACAACAATGCAATGCATAATTTGGAATGAGTTTACAGAGTACAGTGAACATTTCTAACTTGTGTTAATAAGGTTACTGAGGTTGTTAGGTGTTTATGCGTGTGTTCCAGTTCATAACTTGCCAGTACATATTTATGCGTTTTGCTTTGACAGCATGGAGGAAAATGTTGTTGTCAAGTTGTTTCTCTATTGCCTCAAATATATTTAAAAGGTAAGATAACAATTGTCATACCAAAAGAATTTTAAGGTTCTCATTCTGTGACGCTGTGGTGGGCTGCTGTTTTATTAAAGAAAATGCAGCAGTAATCCTTTCTGTAATTTGTAACTCTGTTATATTCCAAACAGGTCTCTACTATGAATTCCATTAGTGGCACTGGCAATATTGAAATATAAGCTCAATTTTTAATTGTAGCTCTTTGTGTTAAGAGTTGTGTGCTGTTGTTTGAACACAGTAATTATTTCTCAGCAGAATATTACCAGTGTAGCAAATGCAATTTTTTACAGTACTACTGTAGATATAGTCAATATTTCTCAGCTCCTTTATGAATTCTGTCTCTACTACTTGAAAAGAATAATCAAATTACTTATAAACATCAAGATTTTTGTTTGTTTGTAATGCAATATTTATAAATTTTGTATACTGTTATGAACCAAATACTCCATTCCTCTTGATGTCACTGTATTGCAAATTGCTTTCAAGAGGCTACTTAAGTAAACATGCCAGATTTTGTCAACAGATCAGAGTTGTTGCTACAGTGTAAATTAATCAATGCAAAATGTTTACCAGTACACAGCAGAGTTGGTAAATATGAGGAATGTTGACTGTGACAACATTTTGGTCTTGCTCTCGGATACAGAGAGAGAAAAAATGTATTCCATGGTAAAGAATTGAAATTTTGTATGTACATAGTCCATAGGGTTGTCAGGCCCGTATACCATCTCAGTGGGAGGGGGGACCTGGCCCTTAACTTGTGCTGTCAGTGTGAAGTACATGTGTGCTCCAGCGACTGCACAATGGCATCACTCCCTGAAGTGACACCGCGCGGGGCTGATTCGGCCCGATTGGGTCCAAAATTGGCCCCAAAGAAAGCACAGGAGTGCTCCCATGGCCAGTGCAACAATGTCACTTCTTGGAGTGATGTCATTGCATCCTCTGGGAGTGTGTGCATTGCATGTGTTTCTGGGGTGCCTGGGCAACCTCCAGGGGCTTGCCACCTCCTGCCGATTGCTGGTAGATCGACGGGCAAGGATTCAAACCCCCGGGAGTTTGCCCTCCACCAGTGGGCACCTGGGAACCCTTATAGTCCAGGATTTGCACAATACGAAAATTTGCCATTTTAATATCTGATGTTCAAACTGCATTATACAAATGCTCCCTCAGTGGCCATCATTTCTGCAGAGAGTAGGCAGCAAATGCACTAAATGAGGTTCTTGGATGTTCTCCTTTCACACCATTAAACCACCTTTAGATTGAGAGAGAAAGGATTTATTGTGGCATTAAGAAATCTGAATAAATGTGGGAATTCTCTCCTCTCACAGGTTAACTGTCCTTTGATAAAGGGCAGAAGGGAATTGCATTGACAGGAAAGACTGTACCTATGCTTGCAGAGTACCAGCTCAGTTTATTTTTAATATTACTTCTTTTTGTCACTGTAGCAAACCGCAGCATCTTGAAGTATAATTCTATGCTTTGCTGTGCATTTCTCATTACTCTGTTCCGCACAGCAAAGCCCTGATTTCCACTGAGGGCTTTGAGCATCAGTGAAAGGGACTCCTGTTCTTATGCCTGCAACTGGAACTGAGCCAGTTCCAAAGTCACAGCAATTATCAGTACTGCAAATTCAGTGTAGGAGAGAAGCCCATGTAGCATGAAGTGGGGTTATAGAGAGGATAAGCTATTGTCAACCTATTACTCTGTGTCATGAGGGTTCCAGAATAGCCTGTAGTTCCAGATACCTTATGCTGACCAGTCTAGGAACAACATTGGGAATGGAATGCCATTTCTGATTTTATTTCAAACTAGCATTAAAGCCTGTTGTTTTGGAAAATACAACAGCCACTAGCAGTGCTTCCCCCCCCCCCCCGTGCCTCTCCCTGCAGCATCAGTCAAGGGGGGGATTGGGGAAGAGAACAGAGGCTCCCTCCTCTGACCCCTCAGCTGCCACTTGGCTTGTGCACAGCCCTCCCAAGGCCCCACGTGTTACCGGAATTGATCTCCTTGTGAGTAAGACAATTTGTGGGGGATTTAGCAAGCAAGGAAGACAGCTATGCGAGAGGCCGGTAACTATGAGATCTTGTGTGCCAGTGTCTCTAGAGAACCCTTCCAGTAAGCAGGCAGATATTCAATCAATGGCACACTAAACACACAGCACACACACAGAGCTAACTAGAAGAAGACAGGGAGGAAAGTTGGAGAGAGTTGCAGAGTTGGTTTTATAGTTACCAGGTCCAGAAGATTGAGAGTGTCCAAGGGAGAGCAGCTTCAGTAACCATGGCAAGAGGGAGAAGGGCTCAGACATGCCATCTGAGGCCGTTTGGAGGGTCCAGAACACACACATACTGAGCACATGGCAGGACAGATATATACTGTGTAACATGCCTGAGGCAGGACTGAGAGTCTCTGCCCTAAAACAATGCCTTAATGGTTCTTCCCAGGGTGGGACAAAGGACTGCGAAACTGTCTCCAGGGGGAGATAATAAGGCTGGTGAATTGTCTCCAAGGTGGGACAATGAACTAGGAAGGTTTGATTAGGTCTTCCTGGGAGGAACTATAGGTTTAAAAAGATTATTTGATGACCCACGATGGCTGGATGGGTGAGGCTACAATAGGAGAGTGCGTAAAGGGTAGAATTGGCAGGGTGTGTTAATGAATTCATTGAAATACTTCTGGAGACCTCCATTGTTCTATGGTTATGCACAAATTCCGGGGTGTGAGGCTAAGTTAGTCTTACTGCTTTTCTCATATTCCAGTACTTTTCTATCTCCTGCCTAGCCAGGCAGCTTGTCTGTGTTTTAAACACATGAGCAGAGGGGCTTATGATATTGCCATATTCATAAGCCTTAATACCATGAGGGCAAGTATGACCACTTACACATGGAAGCGGTGGGGAGCACCACCCCTGCTGCTGTGGGATGTTGGGAGGGCCTTCCCACCATGCTGACCTTCCCGTAGCCCGTGCTGAGCTCTTCCAGGCCTCTGGAGGCCCCAAGGAGGCAGCGGAGACACAAACCGTTTTGCCCCTCACTCACTTCTTATCCCTGCATACTGCACCTCCACAGGAATAAGTAGTAAGTGCTAGGGAACATAGTTTGCCTTTTATATACTAGGATATGAAATTACGTGATTGCTCTACTCTACTGTTCACATATTTATTAAACACTTTTTGCATTTAAGACTTTGAATGGGAAATCAGTGGTAGAGAATGGAGTACTATGCATGCAGTTTCTACAGAAGCTGAAAGACAGGGCAACGATATAGTGCAATCCTGTATGCACTCCACAAAAAAAAAATGGAAAGTTGGGTGGGAATGTACCAACATCATTTGTGACAAGGTGCAGAAAGAACACGCTTTTTGTTTTGGGACCTTTCCCCCCCTCCTACGAACACACACAAGATACATGAGGACATTGAGTGTAGAAGGTGAGTTCCGAAAGCGGGCCAGGAAGACTCAGCTTCAGGACAGAGAAAGCCCCCCCCCCCACCCCAAAAGGAACATGTGGAAGCGACCTTTCTCTCTCAGGCTCACGTACAGTTTGCTTGACTTAGACAGAATAAGTTCTGAATACCATACAGATACAAACTCTCTCAGAAACACAATTTCATTCAACTTGGCAGAATAAATTACTCTCTGGAACACACAGATGCTCCCAGGTTGCACACAGATTGCCTGACTGAACTAGAATGGGAATCCTTTCAGGCTTCCATGCAGGTTGTTTGTTTGCCCTGAATGAATATTTTATCTCACCTACACAGACATTTTCAGGCTGGACAGAACTCTTCTGTTTAGATCAGTCTGAACACTTCCTCTCAATACACTCTCTCAAAACTCCACTTCTCCCTGTAGGGTGCTGCTACTGTCCAATAAGATGTCACTCCACTCACCCATCCAAACCCCCTCCTTCTTTTGTCAGAGCCCTGCATTTTAACTAACAGAAACAACTTAAAAAACTCCAAATCAATTATCAAAAACAAAACCTAACTATTCAGATGCAAAACATTACGGTAGGGTTGATACTTTCTTTCCGCTACCTCTCACTCTTAAGAGCTGCTGGTTAAATCTAGGCAGCAACCACCACAACATTATTGAGGGATCTGTCTAACCATGCAATTTCAATGGACTTAGACTGAGTAACTGTGCTTAGGATTGCCTTGTATAGTAGTTTAAGTTTAATTTGATTTTCTTGCGTCAGCAAATAAGGCATGGCAACAACCCAATAATTTCTTCAAGACAAACTCAGGAAATTTCCACACTTTATCATAGAAGAAATTAAAATGCATAGTAATTGTTTAAAATAGTGTGCAGGTTATTAGCAATTAGTCTGCAGGAGGTTCTAGATGGCGGGGGGAAATCCATTTTCTCTCCATTTTTAACTGTGGTTTCTCTCTCACATCCAATATGCATTAAAGCCTCCCCCCGCCGTTTTCTCATACGACCCTTGCAATTCTCTACCCTTCTTGTTTTAATATATATATATTTTATTTTGAGGATTAGTCTCCTCCATCCCCCGCGTCCAAAAGGTAAGCTGAGGTGAGTCATTCTCTTATTTTTTTTTAACTCTCCATGAGCAAACCTGATACTACATATAACACAATGACTTTTTAAAACGTTTTAAAGTGAAACAACCCCCCATATACTTACAGAGGCATTTCTGGACATCCCCTCCCCCCTGTTAAAACACAAGCAATTATCTTCTTCTATGCTCATTACTGCAAAGGATTGGCCCCTTGTTGTCATCAATAGGGGTGAGCACCAGAAAAAAATTCGTATTTCCCTCTTTGGGTTTACCCAAAGCGGGAAAAAGCTTCGTAAACACTTGAAACCCTAAACGGCAAGCTGCTTCGTATTTGGGTAAAGATTTGGAGCATACCGAAGTGAGGGGGGAAGCTTCTACTTTCTTTGAAGAAAGTAGGTGCAATATCCCTAAGCTGTTAAAGTAGTTCCTAACCTCTGGCAGAGTCGTTAGAATGGTTTGTTTTACATTGGCATTGCTGTTAAAGAGACGGTCTACTTACTGAAGGCTGGCATTTTTTTCCCACAGATTCCAGATGCCTCCGATTTCAAAGCAGAAGCAGGCCATTTGTCTTGCGTTTGATCAGCGTCCTTGACCCGGCACAGGAAAGAGCAGGAAATTCCGGTCTCAGAAAAGACTTTGATTAGACGCAAGACAAACTGCCTGCTTCTGCTTTGAAATCGGAGGCATCTGGAATCTGTGAAAAAAACCGCCAGCCTTCAGTAAGTAGACGGTCTCTTTAACAGCATGTGGAAATGGCCATTGTGTCCACCGTTATGTGCACTATTTTTATTTTGGTTGCAATATTTCACTGTAACCTGATCAATTATTTAACTGTAGCTCCGTCTTTAAATACAGAAAGAGGCAGAATAATAAAGATTCACTTGTTATAACTTTTAGCCTTGACATTATTTTGTTCATAGCTATAAACAGGCCATTAATACAATATTTGAAATTATGATAAAATATGACCTTATAAGAACAGTCTCATATAAGCCTGCTTTCATTTGGTTGGCATTTTTCATGTTCCACAGGAACCAATTATAAAGTCTGTTCTTTAGTTGCCTCAGCTTCAGCATCCTCTACATATGCTTGCTCATTATGCAGAAAGCAATAGAGAATATCAAGTAGGGGACCCGCAAGGATTTTCCCCTTCCCCACCACGTTCTCTTTCCTCTTTCCTGGCCATCATAGCCTCTCCCTGTTTTTTGCTTCCTTCTCTCTTTTCCACCCTCCTTTGTCTTGGGTGGGACTGACTTGGATGGGACTACTGTTGAACATTAGCAAGCAGCTGGGCCTGAGTGAGTTATGCAGGTCACGTGATATCAAGTCATCCCATTGATTGCTACTGGCCCTGGACCTGATGAATCCTCCCTCAAAGGCCAAAACAGCCCCAGGAAGGGACCTCTCCTCCCCCTGCCCTCTGTTGGCAGAAACTAAGCCTGGAATATGCTGAATTGTTATGGTTGCCTAGCAACAGCCACTAAAGGCCTCTGATTCTTAAAGATACAGGCACTTCTTTTACCATTTTGGTTTTTTTAACATTCCCCCGTGTATTTTTTTTTAATATTTCAGATTTTTCTGTAAATCTGGGGCATATTTCAGGTGTGTAGGTAGATCTGAATTGTCAGTTCATGCTCCAGTGTCCAAATTTAAGTATCCACAGAACAGGTCCACTTGGCTATTAGTATATAAGATATTTCTTAAAGCAATAACCCAATTAAATGCAAGTTTTAAGCATTTTAAGTCAGAGATGTCCAGTGTCAGTGTTCAGGAGCCTGATTCTTCTCTCAAGGTTTTTCAGGGCACAAGATTAAATAGTCATAAATACTTCATGGCTTGGTTAGCTATCTGGGAGGTGGTTTGCAACAGCCAAAGTAACATCTGGGTCTACCCCAGCCAAAGTCTCCCTAATTTTTCTCCCAGTGATGTACCTGCTATCTCACACAGGGACAGAATAATCCACAAATTTCTTATTTGAAAAAAAGGATGTTCCAATAAACAGTATTTCAAAGTATCAGATTTCTCAGAAGCACATAAGCATATCCTCTCCAAGTAAATAGATGCAGAGAAGTTAGCCGTGTTAGTCTGTGGTAGCAAAATCAAAAAGAGTCCAGTAGCACCTTTAAGACTAACCAATTTTATTTTAGCATAAGCTTTCGAGAATCAAGTTCTCTTCGTCAGATGCCTGATACAGGCATCTGACGAAGAGAACTTGATTCTCGAAAGCTTATGCTAAAATAAAATTGGTTAGTCTTAAAGGTGCTACTGGACTCTTTTTGATTTTGCTCTCCAAGTAAGATATCTTCCTATATTGACTCTTCATTACTTGAGATGGTATAGAATTCAGCCTAGCTAGTATAAATGCTCTCCTATATCAGAGGACAATAGGATAGCAAACTCTACATGCTCTAAAATGATAGCTTAAAAATCCATTTCATACAAATGGTCCAAAATGACTATTTTAGCCACCATTGAATTCCCAACCTAGATAGCCTAATTTCTATCAGTTGCCTCCAAGAACTTGAATAAGAGTCCTTTCCTAATAATAGAAGGGAACCATTATTTTCAGAAGCAAATACAGTCTTGAGCCACATCTTAAGGGCAGCCACCCAAGCTCAGACCTCAAGGGAATGAACACTCTGTCAATTTTCATATTTTTTTCCCCAATGGGTAATCCAGTGTGTCTTTTTTTAAAAAAAGTAGGTTTTATTAAAACTTGAATACAGAAAGTAAAGTTTACAATGTAACAAATACAGAAAAATCTTAGATAAAAAACAGTACATTAAATTGCAATAACTTATATCAATTTCTTAGTAAATACCTTAAAGAGAGTGAGCTATGTGTTACACAACATAAGAAACAACAGAAGAAAAGCGTGAAGAAGACTTACACATATTCATACATATAAAACTGTTTTAAGCCTGGATGGGATCTGTTAATTTCAAGGTAGTCCAGGAATGGGAGCCATTTTTCTAAAAATCCACAGACTCCTCAGATAGAGAGGAAAAGTAGCAATAAGTAAACAAAAGCAGAAAAAGAAGGAAGAAAAATGAATGAGATTAAGATAATTGCAGTTAATGTGAATGGATTGAATTCTCCCACTAAAAGATCAAGAACGTTTAATCAATTGAAGAAATTAAAGGCAGATATTATATGCATTCAAGAAACCCACATTAAAAAAGATCAAGATTATTTAATACATTGTAAAAAATTAGGTAAGGTTTACTCATCTTCATTGCAATTGAAGAAAAATGGTGTGGCCATATTTATTATTTATTTATTATTTATTACATTACATTTCTAGACTACCCTCCCTGTCAGATGGGCTCAGGGCGGTGTAACAACCAACAATTTACAACATACAATTTAAAACAATAAAAACATGAATAAACATTTAAAACATTTAAAACATTTTTCCATATACAATCAAATTTCTCAATATATATAAATAATTCAAACTTTGAAACCTTACAAGAATTAAAAGACGATGATGGGAGATATATGGCCTTAAAAATAAGATTTTCTCATGGACAAATATGGACTCTGGTCTCTTTATACGCACCAAATGACGGCCAGAAGAAATTTTATGAGAGATTTTTCAAGAAATGTTTAGATTTTTGAGAAGGAGGGACTCTAATTTGTGGAGACATGAATGGTGTCTTGTAAAATTGATAGATCTAAAAGGACAGGATGAAATCTGCCTAAATGTATATTCAATTATATGTCAATTTTGGAAGTAGAGAATGCCTGGAGATTGCTACATAAAAAGGACAGAGATTATACATTCTTCTCAGATAGACATCAAACATACTCCAGAATAGATATGTGTTGGATATCTAAGAGTATTTTGATGCAGGTAGAAAATGCAGAAATCCACCTAAGTATCATAGCAGATCATAATCTGATAGAGATAGTATGTCAAACAGGCAATAAGAGAGAAAGAAGATGGAGATTGGACGATACTTTATTTTCAAATGAGGATGTATTGCAAAAATGCAGGCAAGAAGTGACTGATTATTTTAGAATAAACATGATAAATGATGCTAACCCTATAACCATTTGGGAAGCGAGTAAAGCCTATCTAAGAGGATTATTGATGGCAATCGCATCCAAAAAGAAGAAAATTAAGTTTGAAGAAAGAAATAAATTAACCCAATAATTGAAAAAACTGGAACATGATCATAAAAGAACAAAGGATAGAGGAATATGGGATGAAATTAAGCAGCTGAAGAACAAATTGCATCTACTTGAGAAAGAAGAAATTCAGAAAAAGACTTTTGGAAGCTGCAAACAAGCCTGTAAGGTACTTAGGGTATTGTCTGAAGAAGGAGTCAGAGAAGAGAAGGATACCAGGAATTAAGGAAAGCAACCAGGTAATTTACAGAGATCAGAAAATGAAAGAGCAAATTAGAGCTTTTTTTCTCAAATCTCTACAAAGAAGAATCAATAAATGAAGAAGAAGTGGATAAATATTTATTGGAGACACCAATTAAAGAATTTACTAATGAGCATAGAATTATTTTAAATCAAGCAATGATACAAGAGATAAATTCTGCAATTAAAACTTTGAAGACTGCAAAAGCTCCAGGCTGGATGGATTCACAGCTGCTTATTACAAATCTTTTGAGGATATTCCTGCCATCCCAGCCAGTGGCTTAAGCCTCTTAGGCGGGTGGCAGCCTTTTGCCTTCCTGGATGGATGGAGGCAGAGTCGAGCCCTACATACAGGGCTCAGCTTCTGGGGGCAGAGTTTTGCGGCGTTAGCTTGTCTCTCTGCCCCCAGGGGCTTCAGTCTTGCCTCGTGCTCAGCCCACCCTCCTCACCCTATTTCAGTGCGGGACTAGCCGGTCACCTTTGATGGGGCCAGGTAGGAATTTTTTGTCTCTCTATCCCTAATTGGCATTGGGAGGGGAGTTTTTTCGCCTACCTCGCACTGCGAGACTGGTGGGGTTAATTGGCTAGGTGGGTCTGAGTTAATGTCCTGGGGAGCAGGTTATCAGTTAGGGAAAATCTGTAGCGGGCCGGTGAGCACCCTTGGCACCTCCCCATTGGTGGGGAATTGGGGTCTGTCAGGAGCGGCTTGCTGCCGTATGGCCCAGCTACGAGGTCAGACGCCCTGGGTGGGGAACCCCTGCACAAGCTAGTCTCCCCCTGCTGCCGTAAAGCCGGGTAGAGGAGCTTTACAGGGGTGAACCACTCCTCCTGGCCAGGCCGGGTCCCAGCCATTTGTTGGATGGCTCGCACCCGGGGCAGCGGGTGCTCGGCCAGACAGGTCAGGGTGGGGTCCAGGTGTGACCCCAGGGCCTGACCTGTACCGCTAGTTAGGCCCTTGCCATAGTTGATGTTTGATGTTGTTATTTTAATAAAGCAGCCCATTTTAGAACCCACAACTTTGTGTCTGTCTCTCATTCCGATGAACGAGATACAAACTAAGAAGATCTTACCTCCAACGTGGCAAGAAGCAAATATAACTTTGATACAGCCAGGATAGATAGCTATAATAATAACACCATCAGATTTAATACAATAAATAAATTAAAAGCAAAATAAAACACTGTAAAACTCAACTTGGTGGAATGCTTGCTAAGACACCAGGTTGGCAGCACTGAATGTTGAGTATACCATAATAGAAGAAGCTGGATAGAATTTATTATTGGGATATGTGTGACTGACCCTCTGACTTCAAGGTAAGACAAAATTGATATTCAACCATGAAAAAGATTGTGGAAGTAATACTGTACTGAAAAGCTTCAGAAGCTATTGGAATAGCTGTTGTGCAGATTTGATATTAAACTGTACATGAACAGTGTATTGATTTTTTTCTAATTTTTTATGTAATTGTAACATGTGAAAGACTTTCAGTAATAAGGGTGCATGTTTTCATGCAAAGAAAGCATATCTTAATTTTTTTTAAAAAAGTGTGGGAACTTGCATGTTGGTTGTTGCTGTCTCTTTATAGACTGTACTTCTCAACATGAGTCTGTGTGTGTAAATGTCTTGGTGGTGGTAGAGAATGCCCTCATAGCTGACTTATGGCAACCCCTGGTGGGGTTTTCATGGCAGGAGACTAACAGAGATGGTTTGACATTGCCTGCCTCTGCAACCCTGGTCTTCATTTGAGGTTTCCCATCCACTTACTAATCAAGGCCAACCATGCTTAGCTTCTGAGATCTGACGAGATCAGGCTCACTTGGGCTATCCAGGTCAGGTCATCAGAGTCTTACCATTACACTAAAAATAGTTCTATATGGCTGGTATGAAAATTCCATAGTTTCTCTCAATATTTTAGAATTTACAGAAGAGTGAAGAAGAAGTACAAAACACCTTCTACAGTAAAAAATTTTTGTGGACTTTATTTAACGTGACACAATTATTTTATGTTCCCAGCAGCCTTGGCTTTGAATTCTTTCCATTCTTGGTTCTGAATAACACCGCCAATCAAGAAACCAGATTCTTGAGATGGGTACATTGTAACTAAAGTAACAGTCTAGCCCACACAATCAAGAATTACAGCCATAAAAATATTTCTTTGATGTTGACTTATAGAAGGAACAAGATTTGTATGACTTTAACTTGAATGATTTGTTATGAAGTTGCTAGCAAAATAGTTGTCATTGTGGTGAGTGTGTGCTTACATTTCCATGGTGAGGTACAGAATACCCCAAAAGTATTTTATACATCTCTGTGGTTGGTGGTGAGTTACTACAATGACAGGGTTGAAATGCAGGCTTTACTTCAGCTATATTCCCGGGTGTACTCCTTTTACCTCTATGCCATAGTGATGAATGGCAGCTTCTTGCTGGGAGAAAGAGAAGACATGAAATTAGGGACACTGGGTCAGCCACTAAATCAGCTTCTTTCTCCTGTGGTCCCAGAGTGGGACAGGCCGTAACTCTTGTGAGTAGCTCCTCCGCCTCTTGCGCAGGGTTGGTTGATCTATAGATCCTATGTAGGAGGGGCTCTCTCCCAGCGCCCCAGTTTTTTCTGACCCTGCTCAGGCAAGGAGTTGCGTCGATTTGCTCAGGCAAACATCGATCCTAAACAGAAGAAGAGCTGGTGTGTCTTCTGTGGACAGAAGAGGAAAAGGAAGGGCTAGTCTCTCCTCCCCCAACCCCTGCTTGAAAGTGAGCTTAATGCCGTAGAGCGGAGGGTTTCTCCCCTTACCGACACTCCCTTAAAAAGGGGGGGGGAAGGGAAGGAGAATTGGCGCAAGCCGGTGGAGGCTGTAAAATCAGAGAAGCCATTCAACACCTATTACAAATAAGAGCGATAGAACCAGTACCACCTCAGTACAAGAACAAAGGAGTGTACTCGGTTTTCTTTATAGTACCCAAAAAGAATGGAGATGTCAGGGCCATTCTAGATCTGCAATGGCTGAATCAATTCCTGAGGTTACGAAAATTCAAGATGGAGACGCTAAAATCTACAACAGGAGCGACCCGGGAAGGGGATTTCTTGGCCTCCATCAATCTGTTGGAGGCCTATCTCCATATTCCAATCAGGGAGTTTCACAGGAAGTATCTACAGTTTGCTTACAACAAGGAACACTTCCAGTACCAGAGCCCTACCCTTCGAGTTAAAATCATCACCGAGAGTATTTACAAAAGTACTTGTGACATTAATAGCAGTACGGAGGCTACAAGGGATTGCACTGTCCCCATATCTGGACGATATCCTGATCAAAGCTCCATCTTGAGCACTGGCCATGGAAGCGGTGCAACAGACAGTTCAATGTCTGGAAGTACATGGCTTCATGTTGAACAGACAGAAGAGCAGCTTGTTACCGACACAGCGACTTCTCCATCTTGGTGTGATTATAGATACAGAGAGGGACAAAATGTTCCTGTCAGAGGAGAGGCAGCTGAAACTCATGGAAATTATAAAGTCCTTGAAAGAACAAAAAAAAAAAAAGGTGGAGGTGATGCAACTGGCAAAACTGCAGGGCCTGCTGGTGTCCTGCCAAGACATCCTGCAGTGGTCACGTCTACATACACGCCCACTGCAGAAGTTCCTAAGACCTTACTGAAATATCATAACTCACAAAGGGCTTAAGAAGGTAAGGATGACAGAAAATCTGACCAAAGCACTGAACTGGTGGACAGAACTGACCAGGTTCAAGGAGGGGATGCCCCTCAGGGAACCAAACAGGATAGTAATGACAACAGATGCGAGCCTAAATGGATGGGGAGCTCACACAAAAGGAAGAATGACTCAGGGCACATGGGAAGGAAAAGAAAAAAAATGCAGCATAAACTTCCTAGAATTGAGAGCAATCAAGTACGGATTGTGGGAGCTTCAGGACATCCTTTTGGGACACCATGTCCTAATACAGACAGACAATATGACAGCCAAGGCCTATATAAACAGGCAAGGAGGCACAAAATCAAGAACATTGAACAGAGAGGCGAAGGAAATAATGCAATGGGCAGAAAAGTCTCTAGGTTCAATAAAGGCAGTTCACATAGTGGGAGTGCAAAACACGATAGCAGACTGGTTCATCAGAACAGCAGTAGATCAGATGGAATGGAAATTGAATGCTCAGGTCTTCGCCTAACTCTGTCAAAAATTTGAGACGCCTGAGGTGGACCTTTTTGCATCTTCACAGAACAAACAAGTCCCGAAGTTCTATTCAAGGAGGAAAGAACAGGGAGTGATGGGTCTGGATGCACTACACGAGGAAGGGCCGAGGGCACTTCTATACGCCTTTCTGCCAATGAGAATAATATCCAGAGTAATACAGAAAATAGTACAGCAGAGAGCAGAAGTACTAATGGTAGCTCCTTTCTGGCCTCGGAGGCCGTGGTTCCAAGACCTGATGAGACTGTCAGTATCGGAACCATGGAGGTTGCCATCCAGGATTGACTTGCTGTCACAGGGAGAAATGCTTCACCCAGATCCAACAGTGTTCAAGCTAACAGCTTGGATGTTGAACCCGAACAACTGAAACAACTGGGATACACAGAGAAGGTGATTGCTACTATGCTAGCATCTAGGAGAAAATTGACTAATAGGAGCTACAGTAGGACCTGGCAAATGTTTGATAATTGGTGCAGGAGTAAAAGAAGAAGGCCACTTACAGCATCAGTCAAACATATATTACTTTTTCTACAGGAAGGCCTGGAAAAAGGATTAAGCACTAGCACACTGAAAAGATAAGTGGCTGCCATTTCTGCAGTAAGGGGGTCTTTGAACGGACAGTCTATTACATCCCATCCACACGTTAAAAGATTCCTGAGGGGGACTATGCTAGCAAATCCTCCAACGATACATAGATTTCCGACATGGAACTTGAATCTAATATTGAGGGCACTTACAAAAGGTCCCTTTGAACCTATGGCGACATGCTCGCTTAAAGATCTGACATTGAAGACCATCTCTTTTTAAAAAAAAAAAAATTATTGGGTTTTTATAATATGTAGGGAGGGGTTACAACAGGCCATAAGCATTTATGAGATTCACATACAAGACACATAATCATCCATCTAGATATAAAAAGGCATTATATATGTAATTAGCGCCCCATATACCTTCAAGATTCCCTTTTATTAATTTCTATATTTTTTTAATCCACTTACTCTGTAGCTTATATTTCTAGTAATTTTTTCTTTTGTGCATATTACAGCTAGATCACATTTCACCTCTTATACCTTTCAATCAGGGATCTTAGATCCATAATTGTTCTAGGAGTGGGAGGTGGATGTAGCAAAACATACAATATCAGCAGGACAGTAATATACATCAACATAAAGATAAGAGCAATTTTTATATTAGTTTCCTCTCTTTCTTATATCTGTTCTGGCCATGCCTTCCAATCTTGTCTGCTCGTATTTTCATAATAGTAAGGGTATAGAGGCCAAATCAATATTTAGTTTGAAAACAATTTTATATTCTTTTTTTTAAGTATATATATATAATATATCTTTCATCTATTTTGTTCTAACCAAAACTATTTGCTTGGGTTTTCATATTGATAGGACTAGGGTGGTCACATAACTATATAGTTAAAACACAATTTTACCTTTTAAAGATAGTAACTCCTTCATCTATTTTATTTTGACCATCAGGACTTATTTACTTGGGTTTTCATACTTGTAAGGTTAAGAAGAGCAGGTGGTCATTTAGCATAGCCAGTATTTTATATTTTGAGGAGTACAGTCTAAGTACATTTAATAAACTCCAAAGACCCATTAACATAGACTATATGGTGTTATATAAAAAAGAGAAAATAAGGAAAGAGGTGAAATGCTATTTAAGTAAGAGGTTGAGTCTGCATTAATAAGTCCTGGTATGCCCCAAAATTCTGATCATTGTTTTTTCTTCTCTCTTCATGAAAAGTGGTACATCCAGTCCTTAATCCCTCTTTCCCCTTTCAGTATTGGCATGCTTAATTCTTTCCATGCAGATCTGCTTTTTTCTTCTTCTTTCTTCGTGAGATGTAGTACATCCAATCCCTAATCGATCTGGGCCACCAAAGGTAGATTCCTTTGTCTTCCAGCCATTTCTGAAGGAGATCAGTATGGATGTAGTTATTCCTCTGCTTATTTTTCTGTTTTAAGATCCGCTGCATTCTTTTCTCCCCTTTCTGTGTTGGGATGCCTGTTTCTCTCTGTGCAGGTCTAATTCGTGGCCCCGCCTTTTCACTATACTTTTGTGTCTTGAAGGGGACGTCCTGATAAGATCGTCCATTTTGGAAAGTGTGTCGCAGACTGATTTTCCCTTCATTTGGCTTGATTTTCCTTTCAGTTAAGTCTGCCCCTCCAGAAATTTTTTCTGGATTGTGATTTCTGGTAATCCCTTCATCCTTTTCCACTCCAAATATCGCATCAGCTTTAATTAGTAACTCCGTCATTATTTTAGACATTTCTTGAGCTCGGGGCATTATCGGTGAATAGGGAACTCTGCATTTTTCATAATGATAGGGTTGCCCTGAGACCGGACCCTACTTTCATGCCCAAGGTGAATTTGGCTTTCCATAGAGGGAGGAAGTGGTTCTTCCCTCCTTCTGCTCTAATCCAAATCATGACAAGGAAAAAGAGTGGCATAAATTAGACGTCAAAAGGGCTCTTAGTTATTATATAGAGAGAACTAAGCAGTTGAGAAGGGTGGAGAACATGTTTATTTCCTTCAAAAAGGGGTCTCTGGGGCAGAGAGTGTCAATGTCTACTTTGAGTAGATGGATCAGAGATTGTATAATACTGGCTTACAGAGCAGAGACTCTAGATCCGCCCGAGGGCATTACAGCACATTCACTCAGAGGGGCAGCTACATCAGCGATGTATAGGTCTTTCCCTTCCTTAGAGAAAGTCTGTAGGGCAGCAACATTGAAGTCAGTACACACGTTTACTAGACATTACAAAGTTGATCAAATGCCTTCGGTGGAAGCCACCTTCAGTAGGAAAGTGTTACAACAAGTCCTGTAAGATTAGATTCTAGTAAACCCACCCTGAGGTATACTGCTGTAGTCATGTCCCAAGAGTTACGGCCTGTCCCACTCCAGGACCACAGGAGAATGGAAGATTTGTATTCACTTACTGTGAAGCTTCCTTTCTCAGTGGTCCAGGAGTGGGACAGGCCAAACCCACCCTAGGTTTAAAAAAAAAAAAACAGCTGATGTTGTTTTATCTGTTTACAGTTACTATGTTTGTAGTTGTTGAGAAAACACGAAGTTTTGGAAGTTGGTTGGGGCTTGAACAAGAACTGGCGCGCTGGGGGAGAGCCCCTCCTACATATGATCGATAGATCAACCGACCCTGTGCACGAGGAGGAGGAGCTATTCCCAAGAGTTACGGCCTGTCCCACTCCTGGACCACTGAGAAAGGAAGCTTCACGGTAAGTGAATACAAATCTTCCATTCCCTGACTTTAAGAATATCCTTGTATCTAGATAGGTGGGTAGCCATTTTGGTCTTCAGTAGAACAAATCCTCCTGCCTGCATAGCCCCATTCACAGTACTGCTAATTGGTTAAGATGGAATATTGGGTGGTTTTGATCTTGTGTCTATTTTTACTCTCCTTCTGAAGTGTGTGTGGATATGAAGAACAGGAAATAGGGGTCCGGTTGGGAAATGGAAAAATTTCTGGGAGCCATTAGTTCATAAATCAGAATTTACATAGCTGAAGGGATGCATGCTGCCTGTTTCTAGCTTCATCTCAGCCAATCAAAATGATTATCAGAATTAAAAGTGCTACTTCTTACCTTTTAAAGGAGAGCCTGCAGCTTGGTGGTAGAACATTTGCTTGGCATTCAGAAATTTCCAAGTTCAATCCTCAGTATCTCTTAACTAAAAGGATCAACTGGTAGGTGGTGCGAAAGACATATGCTTGAGACCCTGGAGAGCTGCTGCCAGTAGACAAATTACTTGATTTAGTATAAGGCTATTTGATGTGTGTTCAAGGTCTAAGCAACCTAGGAATATTTGCTAAATCAGCTGCTTTGACCCCAAACCATGCCTTAATAATGCATCCATTTGTTGACTTTTAATGGTTTTTAAGATGATATTTTAACTTATAACTCTTAGATTTGTTACCTGCTTTGGTGGACCTGTGAGGACAGAAAGTCAGGGTAAAAAACTGTAAATAAATAAAGGTCTTCTGTTTGGGTATTGGTCTGGTGCTATATAATTTGTTCAGTAAGTGATATAGAATTGGTGTGTGTATAGAGTTACCAGGTCCCCCGACCCCCCAGGTGGGAGTTCGCAGGCCTGGCACCCATGTGTGCGTGCTTCTGGCTTGTGTGATGATATCACTTCTGGGAAGTGACATCATTATGTGGGTCATGTGCCATCCTCGCAGTGCTCCCATGCTCCCCAGTGGGCCAAATCTGGATGTTGCAGAGCGCGGGAGTGCTACTGTTCTCCGCAGCAGCCTGATTCAGCCCCAACGTGGCCTGAATCCAGGCCATTTCAGGCCAAATTGGCCTGAATCCAGCCGCTATGGAGCACAGGAGCAGTCCTGTGCTCTGCAGTGGCCCAATTTGGGCTTAATTGGGGCCAATTTGGCCTGAATCTGGTTGCTGCGGAGCACGGGAGCACTCCTGTGCTCTGCAGCAGCCTGATTTGGGCCTAATTAGGCCCAATTTGGCTCAAATTGGGCCACTGTAGAGTGCGGGAGCGCTCTTGCACTCCACTGTGGGCCAATTCAGGCCAAATCCAGCCAAATCTGTCCTGATTTGGGCTGCTGTGGTGCATGGGAGTGCACCGCTCTACAAGGAAGCACACCCTGGGAGGCACATTCCCCACCACCAGCCAGGAAAGTGGCGGTGGAGGGTGGGAGCAAGGGATCCCCCACTTCCAGCAGGGAACTGGCATTCCTATGTGTGTGTGTGAGAGAGAGTAATGTAGTGACCAAGTTTATGGATGATACCAAATTGTTCAGGATGGTGAAAACTAAGGCTGACAGTGAAGTGCTCCAGGAGAATCTTTTCAAATTGGGTAAGTGCTCAATAGTGCAGCAAATTAAGTTCAGCATAGCCAAGTGTAAGGTGATGCACACTGCTGTTTGATGTTCTTGCAGAGCAGTTGTCTGGCCACTTGTGTGTAACAGGATGCTGAATTCAGACTACTGATGGAATCCATAAGGGCTCTTCTTATAAGGTGGATGGTTATCTGAAGTAGACTGGAACAAGAGGGAGACCCACAAGGACTTGCAGGAGGCATCTCTTTTCCCTTCCCTGGCAACCTCCGTAACATCTCCCTTTTTCCTGCTTTCACCCACCCACCCACCAGCCAGCCAGCCTTTATCTGCTTTCTTGTCTCTAGCTTTTCTTCCTTCCCTTTTAGGCAGCCTCTCTCTGGGGAAACTCTGGTCAAGTTGTGTAGTACTGGCTGATCAGGGCTGACTTGTGCAGTGGGGAACCAGCAAAGACTTGTGTGTGGCGGGGGGGGAGTGCCTCACCTCCCCTGTACCTTTTCTCACACTATTTCCTCTTTCCTTCCTCATGACAGTCCCCATATCTTCACCTTTCCCTGTTCCTTTCTTTGCTTTCTACGCACCAGTCTACCTTTTATCCACTCCTCCAACTTCAGGTATATTTGTTATTTATTTACTTGGTTTATATCCTCTCTTTTTCCACAATGGGGACCCAAAGCAGCTTACATTTGTCTTGCTGCCTCGATTTTATCCTCACGACAACCCTGGGAGGTAGGTTAGGCTGAGAATGTGTAACTGCCCCAGTGAGCTTCTGTAGCGAACTTCCACAGCATATTGGTGATTTGAACCTGGCTCTCCCAGATCCTTGTCTGAAATTCTACCCACTATACAATACTGACTTTCGTAGGGTGGCTGTTGTTGAATAGTAGCAAGCAACCAGGCCTGGGTTTGAGTTATGCAAGTCAGGTCATAACAAGTTATCCGGTGGTTGCTGCCAGGCCCTCTCCCTGCCTTTTACTGATAGAAATGAGGCTTGAAGGCTGGCATTACTATTGTGGTTGCCTAGCAGCAGCCACTGAGGACATTTGTTTCTTAAAGCTACATCTGCTGCTTCTATTATTTTGGTGTGGTTTAACCTCCCTGTCTTATCTGTTCATGACTCCAGTCTCTGGATTTACATGTACACACATATATCCATGTTGAGAATTAGATATATAGATACACCTTTCTAGATATTTGTTGGGCTTCTAGTCCATTTTCCCAGTTAAAATTCTTTTATTCACTCAAATCTTTGTCAACATCTGATTACTATTTTTGGGTTCCTTTTGCTGTCTGCAAGTTTCTGGTTTATTTTGTTGTGTGTGTTTATTGTAGAAGACTGATACAGTTTTAATCCTCTCCACTGGAGTCCTGGATTAGGTAGAAAGGCTGGATATACATATATTAAGAGGTAAAATAAACACTCCCCCCCCCATTTTTCTTCCAATCAGTATATTAAAGACTCACTGATATTTAGTGCTTATGTATTGAATTCACATTTTTTTACTTCTTAATGTTCTATTTAAAATTACGTAGGGAGAAGCACGATTGGACTAAAAGAAGTGTCTCAGAGGAAAGCAAACATCTCGTGTGATGTAGATGCCACACTAGTATCTGAGAGAGTCGGGTTGTAATCCCTGCTGTGCCATGGAAGCTTGTTGGGCTACCTTGCTGGGTTAGTCATACATTCTCAGCCTAAAAACACTTTCATAGTGTTGTTGTGTGGATGAAATTCAGGAGAGAAGGAAGGTGTAAGCCAGTTTGAGTCCCATTGCGGAGAGAGAGAAGTATAAAAGAAGTTAACAAACACATTTGAGCATGTAGAATACTGACTTTTTCTGTTCTCAGTTTTTAAGCACTTGTTAGTGTGTATTATATTTCAATTATTCCTGTATGTGATGTGTTTTGACCAAGTTCAATGTAACAGCTGTGGCTGTAGCTGATGGTGTTCCAAAGCTGTCCTTGGCAGATTGATCATTGAAGCTGGTAACTATGCTCTTGGACTGCGTAATGTCAGATCTTTGACCAAGAGCCAAAGTGATGCTCCAGTGACAATTATGGAGCTGACCAGTCTAAGTACGGCACAGCAATTCAGTGATATTGTTTGGCTTCAAAGATTGCTGTCAATGAACTATACCAGTTTAACCAGTTTAAAATATTAGACAGTTCCTAAAACATTGGCCATTTAGGGCAGGGGGAGTGTGACTTTCAAGCAACGTCTTGATTCTTACTGCTAGTTATAAACAATCTATTTTCCCAGTGCTGTTATCACACAATCAATTTCTGCTTACAGTTGAACATGAGTTGTAGATTCTGTGGGCAAAGAGAAGAATAACAAACAATTACAGATCTGGAACTTTTCCTTCTTACCTGTTTATTGGGCCCAGCTACTGAAGTGAATAAGCATTGTGTATGGCTTCATTCTTACCCCTCATTACAGGACTTGCAGCATCACTTAAAAATCTATTTATTCAGGAAGGCTTTTGAGTAGAATTGATGTGAACCCTAGATTTTATCTGTATTGGTTTTGTGTGCTGCCGTTTTGTGTTGACTCTTAATAGTTATGTTGAACTTTATTTTACATTGTGAGCCACTTGAGTGTGTTCAGAAAAGCGTGGCATAGAAATAATCTAAAATAAACAAATCATGCCCTGAGCTCTTTGAAGGAGGGATGAGAACCTAATAAATTAATAAAAATAGAAACATTTAAAAGCTGAAGTCCCTTTCTGCATGCTTAATTTAAAAGTACATACCTAATTAATTTTTAAAGAGTGCTTGGGAAGCTTCAGTCTTGCATTGCTCATTTTGACATATTTTTTGGTAGCCAGTTCAGTTACAGTAAGCACAGATTATAGTAAAATTCTTTGTGAGCATCTCCACTGACAGTTTAGTAAACAAAGCAGTGAATTTATGATTTCAACTCAGATCTGATTGCACTGAAGTTCGTTTTAGGATACCTGTTCATAAGTTACATCAATCTGTCAGTGTTTCAGAAGTTATATTATTGGCAAGAATTCAGCATAATTCAAGTCATTTCTGTGCATTTCCATTCTTGCTTGTAATGTAATATATTAAACAACCTCCTAGTGGTCCTACTTAATCCTTGCCAGTTCATAACTAGAGATAGGCACGGACAGCAATACGAACAAAAAAAGCCATGAACTGCTCAATCTGCTGTTCGCGATCAAGCTGTTCATGAGGCCCCATTCTAAACAAACAGGTGGTTGTTGCAAGCCTCGTTCGTTGCTGTTCGTCGAGCTAGACAGTCTGGCACTTGCAATCAATTCCCTTGGCAACTTAGGCAGGGATTGTCTGAACTCTGAACTCCTGCTGTTGCCCTGGAAACCTCAATCTAAGCCCAATTTAGTTTGATAGGCAGGTCTTCCTTTCAAGTGTGGAGCTCCAAATTTGTTACAAGGGAGCAAAGATTAGGGGGGGGAGGGGGACTCCCAGCTCTGACTTTGCAGAGAGTGGAGAGACAGTTGGCATTTTGATAGAGTGTATTGGAGGTTGAATTTTCTGTGTGTGTGGTGGGATAGGGATCTACCCCTTCAAGTTCCAGGGCTGCTGCCAGGCTCTGGGCCAAACTGTTATTTATTATTGGTACCTTTCCTGCTGCCTGCTCAGGTCAGGTTTCTGGGAGTGGTGCAGTAGAGATCTTGACTTGGATGATGGCTGGAGGAGAGCCTGCTGGCCCCCATGAACAGCCAACCACAAACATGTTCGTGAACAGGGCCATGTTCGTGGTTGTTCGTGAGTCCCTGTTCATGGATGGCAATGAACAACGGACATCATGTTTGGGTTTTTTTTCTGTTCGTGGCCCATCTCTACTCACAACCTCAAAGTTAGGATGATGTTAGTGTAACCTGTTTTGTTCAAGGAACAACTGGGAGAGTTCATGTCTATGATGGTGTGATCCCACCTTGTGACACTTGCATTTATAAAAATAACAATAACAAACTTGGAAAAAGAAAACATCTTAATTGGAACAATACAATAATAAAACATATACAACAACAGTCATGTAACAAAACAGGCCTGTTTTACTCAAGCAGACCCAGGTCTCAGTCATTCCGACATCTTCTCTCCAGTCCCTTGAAATGCAGCAACTTGTAGCTGTGCTCTGTGTTGTAATATTTTCTGTTCTTCACAGGAGTCTACAACATTAATAGAGTTCATAGAAAGGAGTGCTTCTGAGGTGAGCTTCTCCCTGCAGTTTCAGGCCCTCCAGTCTCTCTGGGAAAATTGTGCTTTTTTTCCTTATAAGGAATACCCCAACTGTCAAAGGCTTTCACGGACGGAGAACGTTACTTGTTGTAGATTTTCCGGGCTGTATGGCCGTGGTCTTGGCATTGTAGTTGCTGATGTTTTGCCAGCAGCTGTGACTGGCACCTTCAGAGGTGTAGCACCGAAAGAGATCTTTCAGTGTCTCTCATTGACACTGAGAGAGATATCTGTCTTTCGGTGCTACACCTCTGAAGATGCCAGTCACAGCTGCTGGCGAAACGTCAGAAACTACAATGCCAAGACCACGACCATACAGACTGGAAAATCTACAACAACGAATACCCCAACTCTTTATCTCCCTCTAGTGGACAAGGGTTACACTAGCAGGCTTGGGTACCAACTTTAAATCCTGGGGTTTTGCCAGTCCTTTAGTGAAGAATGAGTTTTAATGCTGTGCTCAAAAAAATTTTCTTTTGCTCCATTAGGTGCATATATTCCAATCACCAACACCTTTTTTAAATTCCACACAATTTCCACTGCTAAATATCAGGCTTCCACATCGCTCACTACTAATTTTGGCTGTAATTCTTTTATATACAGCACCACACCTTTTTTCTTTTTTTTTGAAGCAGCCACAAATTCACTTCCCAATTTTGCAAACTTTAAATACTTTATATCTTGCTTTTTAATATGGGTTTCTTGCAAACATACAATGTCACATTTTTGTTTTAATAGCCAGTGGAAGATATTTTTCCTCTTATTAGGCGAGTTAAGTCCATTTACATTCCAAGATATTATTTTGCACTCCATAATCATAATCTTGTTGTTGGTAAGTCCTTTACATTGTCCCTAATGAACTTTTCCATCTCCAATTCAGATCTGATGCGCTTTTTAGCTCCTCCAAATTCGAAGGTATTTCCCATCTATATCTTATCTTCATGTCCTTCAAAATCTGGACTAAATCTTTATATTTTTTGCGATCTAACAGCACCGATCTGGGCAATTCCTTCATAATAATCACCACCTTGCCGTCGACCTCCAATGGGTCCTGGAATTGTTTACTCACAATCATTTCTCTTGTGTTTCTAGTCGTGAATTGCACAATCATGTCTCTTGGTAATTTCCTCTGGGTCGCGAATCTTGAATTTATTCTGTATACCACATCTAGGAAAGCCGCAATTTCTTCTTCCTCTTTCCCCAGGTATCCAGCCAAAACTTCTGTAATCTGTTCTTGGGCAGATTTTCCTCCACTTTCCGGCAAACCACGAAATCTCAGTTGTTTCTCCATATGTTTACTTTCTGCTACAGCCATTCTGCCTCTCATCGCCCTCATCTCAGTTCGTTGCGTGTCCACTGCATTTTCTACTACATTAACTCTTTGCTGTGTGGCTTGCAAGTCGTTTTGTATTTTTTCCATACCTTTCGTCAGTTCCGCCAATTCCTTCTTAAGTGTCTCTTTAAACTCTTTTGCCATCTCTTGTATCATATCGTTACCTTCTTTGTTTCCTTCTGAAACTTTTTTATCCAAACTTTCAATTGCTGCTTGCCACTCCTTTTTCGACATCGTGGGGCTAGCTTTGCCACGCTCCCACGAGTCCGCTCTTTTTCTTAACTCCGTGGCGTTTAACTTTATATACTTTTACTTTTAAAAGTCCCAAATTTGATCTATTCCTTTAAGGAAAAAAAACACATTTACACAGTCCAAAATGTCGGGCGTCTTTTCTCTATGGTTATTTCAACTATACTTCTAATCCAAGATGGCCTACTTCCTCTTCCGCTGAAGCCACGACCTTTCCCTTCTTCAAAATGGCAATCTTCTACTTCCTGTCACATAGAAAATGCCACTTCTCTCCAGCTTCTCTATTGTTCTGACGTATTTCCTGTTCCTCTGCCACACACAGCAGTTCTTGTGATGTTGAGACTTTCCCACAGTCCACTATCTCTTACTCTCCGCAGGTATGTAAACAATAATCAGCTTTCTCTACTAACTCCGTTATACATAGTCCTTTTTAAAAAAAATTTCTTGCCGGAACTTCCCCTCATAATCAATCTGTGGCAGTTTTTAAATTTCCTTTAGTACTTTATTTCTTAAAGCAATTAACCCCGTTTCAAGAGATAGTAATCTTTACCTTCTTAGTCGTTTTCGCGGGTTGTAATCACTGTTTCTATATTCAATTCACTTCAAGTCCCCTTGTCCCTGTATACCCCAACTCTTTATCTCCCTCTAGTGGACAAGGGTTACACTAGCAGGCTTGGGTACCAACTTTAAATCCTGGGGTTTTGCCAGTCCTTTAGTGAAGAATGAGTTTTAATATTGTGAATTATGTCAAGTAAATATTGCAGCTTTGAGCAGTAGGAATCTTGAGTATGTCTCAAGATAGATGAATCAAAAAGAGTCCAGTAGCACCTTTAAGACTAACCAATTTTATTGTAGCATAAGCTTTTGAGAATCAAGTTCTGTTCGTCAGATGCATATTACAGAAACTGGTCAAATATAGAAGAGGAGGGGAGGAGAGAGAAGATGCAGTTGGGGGGAAAGGGAGGGTGCAACCAAAACATTCCTTTGCTAGTAAATATAAACATCTCCTTTTGGTGTCCTTTCAGGGTCAGTTGGCTTGAGTGAGGCTGCCCTGTTAGTTTGCAGCAGTAAAGCAGCTAGACCATCCAATTCCATATTACTTCTTAAGAAAAATGAGAACATGATATTCTATTATGGCCCAAAAACCTTATTCAGAGCAGATCTGCCCACTACAGAAACTCCATAGGGGAAAAAATCCATAGTGTGTATATTTAACATGCTCACTCATATTGCCAACATAGACTTAAAAGGCATTCGTAAATGATTTGTACTACAGTATATGTATTTTAATGGCTGTAAAATGGCTGAAATCAAAACAATTTGTCACCTGTCAAATGTACTCTGAGATATAACTGGATTTCTAAGTCAAAGTTCAAGGAATTCTCAGCTGGTATGATGGGGAATTTATAGGGAGAATATAGCCAAGTCAAGGAAAAAGGTCTTTTTAAGTCCCTGTTTGTGGCCAATAAGTGTCATGCACTTTTTAATGTTTATCCAGAATTAGCCTTTCTGAATACTGATAAATAAATGTGTATATAAGTGGGTGTGTTTACATACACGTACATATATAGTATATCTCTATGTGATGAAGAGAAAGAATGTTTAATCTTTTGAAATCTGAACTCATTGGCTAAATATATAGGTTTTAGAAGCCTTTAATGATTTTTCCTTTGGTTTGCCAACAGTACAGGATCAGATTTAGACATTTGCATACTAGATGGTACAGCTTCCTCCGCTCAATTGGCAGTTACAAGCATCATTATGTCAAATGCCACTTAGTAGAGTTTAAAACTGATTTAGCACAATTGAGAGCCCAATGTCAATAATACAGATGTAGATGTTTTTGCAATATAGCATGCAACTATTTATTGAGAAATGGGAGCAAGGGACAGTAAGTGGCAGGTGACAAGTAAGTGTAATTTTATTACGCCTGATATAGATCGAGCCACTGTTAATAAAGCATAAAGCATTTGGAAAATGTATCAAATGAGGCAGCAGATTATAAGACAATGATGTCTCCTAGAGTGCTTAAACTTCATTTGATAATTGGAATTCTTAAGCATGTATTATCTGCATATACATAGATGGATATTACAGCAAAATGGTGAGGAAATAAAACTTCCTTTGTCTTTTCATGTAACTGAATGGAAAAGATACAGGCATCACAGACAAATGTATCTGGGATCTCTAAAAATTCATCAAACAAAAATGGTTAAAACAAGAAACCGCTTTTAAAAAGATGCTTCTTCGTTTTTGGAATGTCTGAGCCTTCTAATCAATGTTCTTTAATAGTCTAAGATTTCTCTGACTTTGAGGTAAAGATAAATCTGTATGTGTTTGATCTGTTTTATGTCTAAGGAGATTAACATATATTCAAGATGATTAAAATCTCTTTAAATACTTGGTGAAAAGTATGATGAGAAGTTGATATTAGCTCCCTACTGATATCTGCTTTTGAAAACAACAACAGAGCTCTCTTTAATTTTAGAGTGTTTGAAAACATACTTGTTCTGACCTTCTGCATTGCTGACTAACAACAGTGTTTTGAGTCTTTATGGTTCCTTTAATCAAAGTCATGTAGCTTTAAGTTCTTAGTGCATACGTTCCTTAAAACTGTTTTCTGTTGAATATGTTTGGTATTATACTACAAATAAAAATATATGATTGCTAATCAACCTGCTGTGGAGAGTGTGGAGAAGAACCTGTGTGTTCTTCTCCCACCCTTTATGAGCCTGCTGGGTGGGAGCTAAAGAACAGAGTCAGTCAGTTTGCATGGTGTACAATCTGCAAGAATCCTCTAGTATCAGTAGTAGACCAACTAATTTTTAATTTAATTTTAATTTATTAGATTTATATTCCGCCCTCCCCACACCAGCAGGCTCAAGCTGGTTCTCGGAGCAAAAGCATAAAAAGGCAGTGGTGCTAGTGGCCAGAAGCACATTTCCAATGCAAGCTCAACACAGAGAAAACTTGAAAGAACCAAAATGATGCCCCAAACCCATGTGCCCCTTGAACAAGCTGCCCAGCCACTCTATATTGTTTCCTGTGACAAGAAACTTTCCAAGCTGGTTCTCAGTGGGCACAAACACACTGGGGCAAGGCTGCTATGACCAAGGCACACTCCCAAATGCAAGCTCATCCCAAAGAAAGCCCAGCAGAACCAAACTGAAGCACTGGGATGGAATCCCCCCAGAACCAAATTGGAGCAAGGAGACCAACATCAAACCAGAGCATCATATCCGTTCCACCCAAAGAAGATTGAAGCAATGAACAGTTTCAACGTAGTCCAGCAGCAAGAGGCACAGTTAGTCCAGCTGATCCAGTTGGCACAACAAAAAATGCACACTCTAGTTTGGACCCTCCCAAATCCCCAAAACATCAGCCCATGTTGGCACAAATCAATGCAGAAAATTGAGAAATGCAACCCAGAGAAAGATTGTTCTCTAGCCACTGGAATGGGAAGATTCAGAGAGAGATGTTAAGGAAAGTAGAGAATGTGAATGACAAATCAGCAGAGGAAACCCCACAGAAACACCCAAATGAAGCTACAGAATACTGTAATGTTAAGTATGTGCTGTGTTGTTCTAATGTTAACTTTCCTCATTTCATGGATGGAAGGGATGTCCAGTGCTGCTGCAGCCTGCAGTTTGAGTAAAGCTCCCCTGATCCAGTAGAATAGCTGCAAAGAGATAATTTGAGTTTCCCAAAATTACCCTTCACTCTCACTTTCAGCCTGAGGCAAAGTGGGATCTTTCTTATGCAACTGTGCTTGCTTGCCATTGACTTGTTCTTTTGGCAGGGTACTATTCTGTGGTGTTCTCCCATAGGCCCTGGGTTCAGTCTGGCTGCTGTGAGTGACACCAGTTCTGTTGGGCTAGGTTGCAACAGTGTCCCTTGCGTCAGTTTGGTTTGGGTGGAATGGTCATGATTCTTTGGTTAGGTGTTGGTCCCCTTGCTTCAGTTTGGTTCTGGGGGATTCCATTCCCTTGCTTCAGTTTGGTTCTGTTGTGCTTTCCCCCGGATGAACTTGCATTGGGAAAGTGTTTCTGTCTACTGACATCCTTGCCTTTTTGTGTTTGTGCCCCAAGAACCAGCTTTAAAACTTTCTTATCATAAGGAACGATGAAAAGAGGCTGGACAGCCTGCTCAGGAGGCACTTGCGTTGGGGGGAGCATCTTAATTTGGTTTTGTTGGCTTTCCCAGGGATGAGCTTGCATTAGGGAACATACCTTGGGCACTGGCATCAGGACCGTCTGTGTTTGTGCCCCAAGAACCAGCTTGGAAATTTCCCTATCTTTGGGAACAATGGAGAGTGGCTGGGTAGCTTGCTCAGGTGCACTTTGGTTTGAAGGGGGTATCTGTTTGTTTCAGTTGGGCTTTCTCAGGGATGACTTTGCATTAGGAAGCATGTCTTGGCCATGGCAACCAAGTTAGAAGTAGGTCCCCTGGAAATTTGGTGGAGTTTACTTGAAAAATGCCACCCCAGCCCCCTAGATATTCCCCTGATAGTTTTCCCCATAGGGGATAATGGAAAGTGGCTGGGGGCACCTTCTTTGGGGTGGAATTGGACCTTAGGCTCTTATCTTCCTGAACCTTGTGTGTGTGGGGGGGTGGTCTTTAAAGTACAGTCAGGAGTAGCTTCCCTGCAAGTTTGGTGAAGTTTCCCGGATTGACTTCCCTATAGGGAATAATGGCTGAATTGACCTGGATTTCTCTTAAATACCTGAACCAAATCAGAGAATTAGTCCTGAATTTTGTGGGGATCCCTGAATCTGGATTTCCTGGATTTTTTTGTGCATATTCTTAGCTGACAGTCTAACAACAGCAACATTCGATATACTGCCCTTCAGGATGACTTAACACCCACTCAGAGTGGTTTACAAAGTATGTTATTATTATCCCCACAACAAAACATCCTGTGAGGTGGGTGGGGCTGAGAGAGCTAGAAGCTGTTACTGATCCAAGGTCACCCAGCTGAGTTCAAGTGGAGGAGTGAGGAATCAAATGCAGTTCTCGAGATTAGAGTACCACACTCTTAACCACTACACCAAACTGGCTCCCTGGCATATGTCTGATGAACCAATGTGATGCACCAATGGTCCAATTCAGTATGAAGCAACTTCATTTGTTTGTGTTCATCTGCTGTTGTTTCTGTGGTATTTCGCTCCCTTAGGTCCTGTATAGCAGAAAAAAAGATGGATTAGAAGTATTTTTAATTTTTTTAAAAAATGGAACAGCATCTCAGGAGGCATGTTCTTCAACAAATTAAAATTATGATTCTTCCTTCAAAAATTGTCTTAGTAAGGTGGAGAAGGAAAAAGAAATCAATGCCCTTGTTATGCCACCTTGTCAGCCTACATTTCATCTTGAGCTAAGATCCTTATTGTACTTGACATGATTCATTACTACTTTATCCATTGCATCAGAGAAATCCATGCATATCCTAAGTATGAAGCTCACAGTTTGTATGTCATTACTGGCAACTTTCCATTTTGATAAAGGAAAAATGGCTATTAAAATAAGTGTGAATCAGTTCTATGTTCATTTTAATTGATCAGCTGCAATCTGATGGTGTGAAGTAAAGATGTCCTTTGATATGGAACCTAGACACCATTCCCCATCATACCAGAAAATAAATGAATCTGTTCCTGCTACAAAATAGTCATAGTCAGGAAATTAGAAGAATGAATTGAAGAACTCGTAATTTTTTATTCTTATCTTTAACAAATAACCTACTTGCTGCTTTAGTCTTTAAAAAGCTCATGCTTATCTTTACTCATCGTTAAAGTACCACAGGATATTTTTTTTTTTGCTGGTTGGGAAGGGAGAGATCTTGAAGGACATGGTGCTCCCTGCTTTTGATGGAATTCAGCTGACTCTAGCTGATTCAGATCCTTGGGGTTGAACTGGATCCAACATCATTGCTGGAGAAGCAAATTAAAGCAGATAAAAAATGCTTTCTTCCAACTCAGTCTAGCCCAGAAAATGACCCCCTACCTTGATATAGCTGGTCTGGCCACCTGGATCCCCACCCCAGGAAATTCAAAACAAGACTACAGTAATACACATTCTATCGGTCTCCCCTCAAAATCAGCTTGGAGACTGCTGTTAGGCAGAATGTCACGGGTCAGTTATTATCCGAAGTTAGATCGAGCATGCATATTACTCCCATACTGTAGATACTCCACTGGCTGCCCATCAGTTACCAGGCTCAAGTTAAGATACTGGCTATCATATATAGAGTTCTTCATGGCCTTGGTCCCTTATATATGCAGGACTACAAAAGCTGTACTACAAAAGCGTCACTTATCTGAGCAGGGCGTCCCACAGGTACCAAAATGCAGTTGGGCAAAATCAACAGTTGCATGTACAAACATATACACTGTTGTGCCCCCCACCCGCAAGAAAAGTGTTGCTGCTTTCAAGACAGCAGCTTTTTTCAGCTGATGTGGGCTCCCCCCTCCCATCAGCTGAAAAGCAGTGACATTTAAAAGGGGGAAAACGGAAGTGCACACCCATATTCTGCAGACCTTCTTCTGCTCTGGAAGTGATTTTTTCACGAACCAAACGAACCAGTTCGCGAACTGGGGCAAGTTCGTGAAAGTGCATGGTTTGTGAAACACAACGAACCCTGAACCGCAGGGTTTGGATGTTTCCCAGTTCGTGTCCATCCGTACGTGGAATCTGTAGATATGGATAAAAGGACAGATGTCATCTTAATAAAGTCTAACCTAGTGAAGAAAAAACATTTACCAGGAAAAACATACAGTATTAAGGGAATCAGTGGCCCAGAGTTTGAAGTGAACTTTGCAGAACTCTCTATTAGGTATAAAGGATTTCAGAGAAAATGGATTATGGAGATGTTGGGAGAATTGGACGTTCCCATTTTGTTAAGGAATGACCGGGTCTCTCAGGCTACGATGGTTAAAGTAGTGGCCAGGAGTAGGCAGCAAAGTTGAGCTTCAGGGCAGCAGACTAAGCCTGAGATTCAAGGAGTTGCTACGGATACCAGTTGAACATAAGAACATAAGAGAAGCCATGTTAGATCAGGCCAATGGCCCATCCAGTCCAACACTCTGTATCACACAGTGGCCAAAAAGCCACCTAGCAGAAGATTTACAAACTGAGCCTAGAGGGATAGACACAGGCAGCTTGCTTCACGAAATCAACACTGCAGAATTCCTCAGGGAGCAAAGGCAAGAAGAAACTTTGCAAGATTTGTGTCAGAGGGCAGAAACCTCTCCAGAAGTGACTATAGAAAGTCCTTGTCTATTCAAGATCTTAGAACAGAAACTGTATAGAGTTTCTGTGGGGCATAAATGTGCTGCAATCTGGGAAAACTGCAAACAGCTAGCGATCCCCAGGAAATACAGGATGCAACTTTTACAGCTAGCCCACAAAACACCTATGGCAGGGCATCTGGGAATCAACAAGACCAGAGATAGATTTCCAGCCAGATTCTATTGGCTCAGTATGGGAAAAGACATCAGGGCATTTTGTGAGTCTTGTCAGGCATGTCAGCTAGTAGGCAAGGCACCAGACAAAACAAAGGGACTTTTACAGCCTATGGCTTGTCTCTGAAGCATTCTCTAAGATCCTGTTGCAGGCTTGTGGAATTAAACACCTTACCACCACAGCTTACCACCCACAAGCAAATGGACTAAATGGACTAAATGAAAGGTTCAATAGCACCTTGAACCACATGCTGAAAACCTACACTGTGAAACATCCATTCCTAACGACTGGGATCAGCAACTTCAACATCTGTTTGTTATTGTGAAGTTCCATCAGTAAGTTTCAGTTTTAATCTCTTTGACTTGCTGTTTGCACATCAAACAAGAGGACCTATGGACATCCTTAAAGAAGCATGGACAGGACAAGAGACCATCAAAAGTAGAGATATAGTCACCTATCTTTAGGAGCTACAAAAGAAACTGCAATAACTGAGAGCAGCTACTACAGACAACATGCAAAGAGCCCAGCAGAAACACCAAAGCCAGACACTAAAGCCAGAGTGACAGAGTCTTGAAGCCAGGAGACCAAGTCCTCCTGTTGAAGCCTCAGAGAAAGCACAAGCTGGAAGTAGCTTGGGAAGGAACTTTTAGAGTTGTAAGAGAGGAGTAGTGTAAAACCGACTATGCTTAAGCCTTACCATGATAGAGGTAGCCTGGTCCTTATGGCCAGAGGAGGGCAGAAAGAGGAAATTGCATTGATGGGTTGGGGGAAGGTAACCCAAAGCAGCATGATTAGTGAGATGAATTTGGCACCTACCTTGACTAAAGACTGGCAATGGCACATTAAGGCTGTCTTAATGGAATATTACACCATCTTTTCTAATTTCCCAGGGAGAACACAGCTCAACACAAGATCAATACTGGTGATCCCAGGCCTATTGCTCTCCCACCTTATAGAGTAATTGGCCAAATGCCATCAATATTGAGAGGGAGGTTAAAGAAATGTAGAACCTTGGACTCATTATTCATTCTGAAAGTCCTTGGGCCTCATCGGTTATTTTAGTCCCCAAACCAGATCAGACAGTGAGATTTTGTGTTGACTATTGGAAGGTTAAACAAGGTTACAGTGCCAGATTTATACCCAATGCCAAGGCTGGATGAACTAGTGGAAACCTTGAGACTGCACATTTCATTTCTACCATTGATTTAAAAAAGAATATTGGCAAGTGTCAATGGATCCAAAAGATCAACCCAAAGCCACTTATTGTGTATGAAGAGAACTGTGCTTCTCAGAAGCTTATGCTACAGTAAAGTTGGTTAGTCTTAAAGGTGCTACTGAACTCTTTACTATTTTGCTACTACAAACTAACATGGCTAAGTTCCCTGGACCTTTGTGTGAACACACCAAGAAATCCTTTCTGGATAAAGTGACCACAGAGCCAATGTTAAGGGCTTCTGACTTCATGAAACCCTTTACCCTCTACACTGATGCATCTAATATTGAGATAGGGGCCATGTTAAGTCAGATGGAAAACACCATCCCATCCTCTATGTTAATAGAAAGTTGATCGATAAAAATCAACACAAATGTTTGTCAATAGTGTGGACCATAGGTAAGTTAAAACCATACTCATAGGGAAGGAAATTAACTTTGTGCACTGACCTGGTTAAACCAGATGAAGAGTACAATCAGTTGTTGACTGCATATCTTACAAAGCCTGGAAGTGCTGTACACACAGCTGCAGGACTTAAGAGTTAATCCCTCACAGAATCAGAGAGTAAAGTAAATAAACTAGTTACTTTTGGAATTTTAAAAAATGCCTCTGGTGCCATTTCTGTTGTTTAAAGATGAGGGAACTTCATAACTGCACTTAATTAAATTTGTTTTTATGTTTTTTTGGCTGTCCTGAGCTGCGTTTTGAAACTTTAATTCATTTTATGACTGTTATCTATTTGTATTGTAAGCTGCCTGAAGTTCTTGTAAGGTAGAAAGGCGGCTAATAAATGTTTTAAATAAATAAATGCATAAATAAATAAATAAATAAGGAATAGGAGGTAATGAAGCTCTTAGTTCCAACATTTTGAAGGCAAAGTTTAGCTCTGCTACCCTTTCCATAGTGGATGTGGGCGGTGTGCTGATTGATGCTGCCCTTTGAGCTGGATCACAGAGGTTTACTTTTTATCCATCTCAAAGAGGAAAATGCTGTGATTGGCATGATGTTGTCTTGATGCTCCCAAATATTCAGTGGCTTCCTGCTGCCTACGCAGGGAAAAAAATCCCTGTGTGGAAGCAGTCTCAGTGAATCTGTAAAATAACTCTTTAAGAAATAGTTTTGCTGGCTATTAACAGTTTATATAATTGGAGTACTTACAAGGAACTGGATTCTCGACTGAGCTACTGTTTTAGAAAATTGTTATATATATTCTCCTTTCACTGGCTGATATCATGATTTTTGGTTTAGTAGTTGATTTTACTCCATTATATTTTTATTTGTGATGATTGCTTTGTTTTGTTATCTATGTTTTGTTCTCTGTCTTAACTTTGTGAGTGTGGACTTACACAATTTTAAATAAATAAATAATAAATATGAATTTGAACATATCCAGTCAGCTTGGTTCCCTGACCATAACCAGCAGGCAGTAGACAAGGTTACATTGATCAGGCAGCCCTACTCCCAACCCCAAACTGCATCTCCAGTGGGCAAGTGGAAGGAGGAAAAGTTTGGAACGCTCTGTGATTTACAGTGCAATCCTAAGCAGCAGGGTGGAAACCACATAGAGAGAGAACTAAGCCTTGCACAGGCGTAAATGGCACGCCAATGTAAACCCTTCTCCACGGCCCCTGCCTGAGGCACAATACCGCAGACGGGTCACCGGCAGCGGGCATGTTGGTGGCTGGGCGGAGGCACAAGTCTGATGCAAGTCACCACACCGGCACGGGAGGGGGCAGGGCATGAGTTAGTCCGCTTCCAAAACCACTCCAGCTCTGGGAATGCCCCCTCCAGCGGCGAAAAGTTACGCCAGGAAAAAAGGAGGTGCAGCCCATAGGCGCCCATTGAATGGGAAAACACGAGCCCCTCTCTTGCCACTCAGCCCGAAGGAGCATAGGATGTGAACTACCACGGGGGCCAATCTGCGTCCGCTTCCGGAGTGGGTGAGCCCCCCTCCCTGCACCCAATCACCTGCTCACGCACCCTACAAAATGTCCGACTGCGCTGCTCATGACGTCAGGTGAGCACATGGTCGAAAGCTCTGCCCGTCGTCCTTCTGCCGTGGGTACTTTGAACATGAGGCGGGAGAGAGGGTACTCATGGTTGTGAGCACTGAGTGCACTGGGGGACAGCGAGAAAACTGGGAGAACTTTGCACTCGCTCAAAGTAAGAAGGGCAAAGTCCAGAGTGTCTGGCTAACTAACAATAACCACTCAAGTTTCCTTGCAGGTTATCTGACTCTGAAGTTCCATCTCAGTAATGAGCAAGGTAGCACTTACAGGTAAGAAGGAGATGGGCCAGTGTGGTTTGCTGATTTGTGCTGGCTGACCCATCACCTGAACTCGCCTGATAGCTAGCCTTTTCAGGTGAGGCTTGGTGGGGGAGAGGACGGTGGCGGCAGCCCCTGCCTGCCCCAGAGGCAGTTGCCCAGAAAACTACTATTGACCAGGTGTTTGTAACTACCTGTTAACTTCCTCTCTTAAAGGTAAAATCACCCCAAGGCAGAGTGCTTCCTCGCCAGAGCGTCTTGCATCAGCTGGTTGCTAGCTGCACCTGTGGGGCTGCCACTGCTGCTCTCTAATATGTGCATCTTCTCAGATGTTGGAGTGTGGGCTTTGCCTCGGCCATGGACCAGGCTTGGTTACTTGCAGCACGTGTGTCTTTCTGTTGCTGTATTTTTCTGGTGGGTCTGAATACTGCTTGAAGGTTGTGCTTTTTCATAAGCTTTCCCATCTGATCAGTGATTCCTTTGATATATGGCAAAAACACTTTTCCCGTGGGAGACTGTTTTTCCTTGGTTGTTTGATTTATCCTTGGTTTAATTGCTCTTCTGATTTCATTTCTGGAGCAGCCATTTGCTTGAAGTGTGTGGTTTATATGATTAGTTTCCTCGTTGAGAAAGTGCGGTTCACATATCCGTCTTGCACAGTCTACTAATGCTCAGAAAACTACTCTTGACCGGGTGTTTGTAACTACCTGTTGACCTTCTCCCTTAAAGGTAAAATCACCCCAGGCAGCGCTTCCTTGCCAGAGGGTCTTGCATCAGCTAGTCTCTAGCTGCCCCTGTGGGGCTGCTGCTGCTGCTCTCTACTATGTGCATCTTCTCAGAAGTTGGAGTGTGGGATTTGCCTCGGCCATGGACCAGGCTGGGTTACTTGCAGCACATGTATGTCTTTCTCTTGCAGGCACATTGTGACTCATCCAGGAGACAACTGACCAAGCATCTCTGCTCCCCTCCCCCCATAGTCCTCTGCGAGTATCATTTAGATCCAGTCCAGGAAGCAATATCTCAAGGCAGTCTGCATCTCAGCCTCACCCCTGGGAGCACAGAACGAGGGTTGCCCAAAATGCCTTGGCTCTCTTTCCAGCCGAGAGACATTGGTACTTTTTCCAGTTTAATAAAATGAGTTGAAAAACAACAAACTTCTGTGTTTGCATGCCTGACTGACATTGCCTGCAGTCCCCCTCTCAACTGCCTGTCACACATGTCCTCTTACACATCCCCGCAAATGTATCAAGTGGCGCCCCGTTCAGCCTCCCTGCCCCCTTCCTCCCCTCAATGTAACTTCAGGCAGTGGGGTGGGAATTGAACTGTGGCCTATGAATGTCTGCAGGGGGAGGGGCACGGGACATTCATTCTCTGATAGTCTGAGCTGCTGTTATCTGATAAGCCAGGAAGATGGTCACTGCACGTGGGAAGTTGCTGCCAGGGGGTGGGGGATCCAAACAGCCTCCTGGCCTCCCATGTGGTTCCCAATGGGCATTCCTATCACTCATTGAAGACCCCGCCTCCCCCCACCTGCTTCTCCAGAACCTACAGACTACTTAGGGTTGCCAGTCTCCAGGTGGTAGCTGGAGATCTCCCAAAATTACAACTGATCTCCAGGCAACAGAGATCAGTTCCTTACCATCTGGCCCTACATTTCAGGGAGGGGGAACCTGTTTCTTGTGGTGGTGTTGGCGGCGGCGTGGATTGGCAGGAACACCAAGTTGCAGCCAACAGCCTGGCCCTCATCGGAAATGGGGGCTGGATGGGCGAGGGGGTGGGTGTTTGATCTAGACCTTCACTGTCACCTCTGCCCCCCTCCCTGGCAGGGATGCCTGCTTTCTGACAGGGAGCCTATTGGTGGCAGCGGGGATTGCGGACTCCCCATTGGCTACGCCGCTGCTTGCCCCTTGCCTGGATGTCAGGGGAGGGGTGTGGTCATTGGCTGGTGTGAGTGGGGTTGTCAGGGGAACGGTGGGCGGACGCTCCTGGCAGTGGCCACACCTTGCCTTGTTGCGCTTGGGTGCTGGTGGGACTCTCCTGCAAAAGTCCATAGGGAGCTGTGGAACAGTGCCCCATTTATGTCAGTGCATGAGCGACAATGCTGCCTCGGGGTATAGGATTGAGCTGCCCATGTTTTTTGAAATCAGCAACTTTAATTGCATATAATTTCTATAATTTCAATGATACTAGGTATTTCCAAATGTGAACAATAAAACCTTGTAAATGACGTAGAGCTGCTCATGTCTGAAGAGTTGCACAGCTACAGGGAGAGTTCTCTCTGCCGAAGCAAGCATTTGATGGCTGGGTAAAGGGACTGGGAGAGAAAGTAAGATCCTCCTTTCCATCTACCATGCCGCTACCACAGATACTCATGATGTAATTGAGAACTTCAGAATTAGGCTCAGAAATTTATTTTTACTATTTAAGAAAAATATTTTATTAACTGGCCAAGGTCAGTTCTTAACTGAGCCTTAGACTATTTGTCCATGCCTACAGTTAGTACATGTAAAATACTAAGCGATGGCTAAGGAAAATAAAAAGGGGGGGGGGATTCTTGCCAGAAATGTGTTAAAGGACTGTACCTCCTCACAGCTTGCAAACTCTGGTTATTTTTCGTATATTGTGTAGAGCTGTATTATTTATCTGTCTGGGAAGAGAAACCAAACTCACATTTCGAGTTTATTAGAATAGAACAATAGTGACATTTCTAGCATAATTAATGGAATGGCAGGGAAGCTGCTATTTGTGAATAGCATGCCAGTAAGAACCTTCCCAAACCAAAACCTCACCAGAGTTATCAATTTATAAATATTACAGAAATACCTCCTTTTAGCTGCAAGAAACAAAGGTATATTATCATATTTCCAACAGAATGATTACAATTGACAAGGATGTGTGATTATCAGCTTAATCCAAAATGAACTTTGGTAGCAAAATA
Source organism: Eublepharis macularius (assembly GCF_028583425.1). NCBI lineage: Eukaryota > Metazoa > Chordata > Lepidosauria > Squamata > Eublepharidae > Eublepharis > Eublepharis macularius. Next base: position 76,616,197 of record NC_072793.1, read on the forward strand.
AAACAAAAGTAATGCTCTGACAAAGTAACTAAAAGAGACATGTTGCTTTGGCTAGGTTGCTCTAGGCATTGAAATTATGTTTCTAAGAGAAGAAATGATTATAGGAGGAATTTCATTATTACAAAACAGAATCTAATGGGTTTTTACAAGATGATGAAATGCAAGATTGGAAAATGCAATATCATTCATCTAAAGGTTCAATCTTAATGTGTAGGTGACATTACCATATTGGCTAAATGCAAAAAAAAGATGCATGTTACAAATATGCGCCTTTATTTTTGTAGCATGTTTAGTAGATATATTTATTTCTAGGATCCCAGTAAAAGCCTCAGAATGAGTATATTCACTCTGAATTACCTCTTTTAATTTTTTTAAAAATATGTTTTACTGTTTTTCTTTTTCTTCTTTGGCCCTGTTTGGCTTTCAGCTTCTCTATTGCTTGAGTCATGCTTTATGATTCCTGTTAAAATCTTATAATTTTTAATACTCTCTCAGACATTTACGGATTTAGCAAGATTCTTTCTGTGGTGGAAGAAGAGGTATGCTCCTCTTTTCCCCACCACACAAATAATGTCACGTGTGAAACAGGCATGCCATGCAGTCTCCCGATTGCACTACTCAGGCATCTCTGCTCTTACATAATTGAACATTAATGTGATTGGGCATCTATGTTAGAGTAGCCCCTGCCGTATATGATGTTCTTTATGCGACTGATGCAATGTGTGTGACCAGTGCTTCTCTATACTAAGTCTCTCTCTTACCCAATAAATGTCTGAACCAGACCCTTGCTTTTTGTTATTTTTCAAACTTTAAAATAATTAACATGACAGGCTTTTGACTATCAGAGGATACAGTTCACAAGTTACTAATAATTTTAGTACGATTTATCTGACATAACTGATAAGACGCAGTGTATAAAAAAACTTCCTCATAAATTGGTTTGAGGCTTGCTGATTGCACTCTATCCTGCTGAGGCTATTCCCAGTGCTGTAGTTAGGGTTGCCCCAGTACATGATAATGGAGGAGTGGGGGTGCTAAGCCTCCTCTCCCAGTGAGCAGAGGCAAGCCGGAGCACTCTGCACAAAGGCTCTTCAGGCCTGATGGTGTCACTTCTGGTATAAACCCCACACTACAGGATCTCAACAGGCCCTAAAAGTCATTTTAGCTATGTTTGGGGCTGATTATTAGCGATGCCATAGTCTCTGATTTAAACAGAAAATGACATCATTGGGCTGTGGAGAAGGGTTACCCGCCCCTCCAGTGGGGGTAGGGGTCCCCTGCTCCCCCGCTTCTGCCCTCCTGCCACCTCACACCTGGCTTGCAGAAGGGGAAACACAGAAATGGGCCAAGAAACCCCAGAGTGTGCTTCCCCATGCTCTAGAGCACTTCTGCGTCATGCTGATTTGGTAAAAATCAAGCCTAAACACTAGATTGGGGGCAGTTTTTACCAAATCAACTCCACATGCAACCCGATGCTTCCGCATTGGGAATGATGTAATTCCCAGCGTGATGCAGAAGTGTTCCAGAGCACTCACACACTACATGAGTTCTTCCCCCCAACCCCCCTGTCCTCCACTTTCTACCCCGGGGGACTTGGCAATCCTACTGTGGAGTCTACGCCTGCTCATCTTTGAAGTAGGGTAGGCTAAGAGTGCATGACTGGCTGAAGGTCACCCAGAAAGCTTCTATGGCAAAGCAAGGATTTGAATCTGGGCTTCCCAGCTCCTAATCTAACCACTACACCACACTGACTACAGTAGATTGCTTATATGTAGGCTGTAGCTTATGATGAGCTGTTTTAATATTAGACGGAGAATACATTTACCTGCATTGCTTATCAGCATGTGGTGAGAAAAAACTATTATACCTTCTCTATTTTTTTCTATCCAATGCACCTGTACAGCTCTAGTACCACTAGATAGGTATACCTAGATATAATATTCAAATGGTGCGTGCATGTAAAAGACCATATACATAGGTTTAGATTGTGCACTCTGGGCCTCAGAATTTCAGCTTTTATATGTAGATGGCTTTTTAAGAGTTGCTCTCAAGTCATTGCTCATTCATGTCTGGTGGCATGGGGGAAGACACACTTTCACTTCCACTCCCTTTGTTGGAGAGCAAAACAGGTAAGCACATTTTTTTGATGTGGCCCATTGTGACTTGTACTGTATTAATTCAATTTTTGTGAAAATTGTGTATAGCTATCAAACATATGAGTATGGTTCAATTCTCTGCACGGTGAGATTTCATTTTATAATGCCTATTCTTTGGAACTGTTTGGGTGACTAAGCTTACATCACACTGAGACCTGCACAGATGTTTGTTGGAGAACTTTGCTCATGCTGTGATTTTCCCAGCTGCTAAATATGAAGCAATTAACACTGATTCATGCTTTTAAAGAGCTGCTTGAAAGTTCAGTACAGGAGAATGTATGTAGGGGCATTTTATGTAAGTGGTTTACAACATATTTAATAAGGTCAGCTATTTTGCTTGCTTAGAAATCTGCTTGAATTAATCTAGAAAAACCTTCTGATAGCATGCACTTTGTTGTTCATACAAAAACTGCAATAAATTTCATGATATGTTTTGTAAACTTTGTTGAACTCCACACAAATGTACATCTTTCTGAATATAATTAAACTCAGCCAAGCAGGGTTTTTTTTCTACAGAAAAAAACTAGAGCATCTCTGCCTTTCCTTATATAACTGGCATATCCAGTTATATCCAGTATATGTAGTACCATTTATATGTATCAGGTGTATTAGGAAAAGCCAAGTAATATATTTGAGGGAAGTGCAAAATTATTATAATAGCTTGGATACAACAGAAAGCATTTCTGCAGATAGAAGGATGATTTTCTTGCCTTTCCCCTCCCACTGCAACCCAAAGTCCTGTTCCACTTCCTCAGGAATAGCATTTTGGAGATATTTGGGCTGCAAGAGGGGAATAAGAAAATCACACTCCACAAACAGAAAACTATTGCAGAAATTATCCATTGGGTGCAAACCATTGTGTAGTGGATCATACTGTGATCTTGTTAAGTAAAATATTTGGATGAAAACCTTCATTGACTACAAGACCTTCACATTCACTGGATTACAAAGATTACCATGAAATTACTGTAAAAAGAATCTATGCTATATTCATGAGGGATGAGTACAAAGTGCTAGTGATAAGTTATCAGTATAACTTCATAGACTTCAAGAACTTGTGCCAATATTGGGGGCTAGTCACAACTTACAGTAGCTAAAGATTTGTGTCAGTGAACCAAATAATATTTATATTTTATTGTTGTTGATCAAGAATAATTCCTTTAGCTTTATTGGTATTTCTTCAGATTTACATCTGCATGCTAGTGAGTTCCATCCAGTATTGATCAAAGTTGTATCCCAGAACTTGTAAACAAATTAAAATCTATTTGCAACCCACCAGCCAAATTTTAAAATTGTATCATGTAGTTCAGAGGTCAAGAGGTCACTCTCTTTGGCTGCAACAGAGGCATTCTTCAAAGAGTAACACATTTCTGATGCTTCAGCCTCTTTAGAGAAAATATGCATGCTGCTAGCCAGGGATGCTCGTCACTGGAGGACTCTGTTATGTAGCAGACACCTCCTTCTAAGGGTTGGCAGGTACACTAGGCCAGGGATACTTTTCCTGAGAAACATTGCCCACATATAATTTTCATAGCTTTAGATAAACAGGAATCACTGCTTCTATCATCAGCTTTTGAAAACTAGAAAGCGATGTTCAGTAAGTCCATCTTAAACAATACATAATAGCAATGGTAACTTATTTTCATCTACGAATTATAACATAGGAAGTTACAGTGGGAATGCTGACCACCACTAGTCTAATTGGACATATCAACTAGGAGAGAAGTGGGGTGAATGACTCTTTTGTACTTCTTGGCATCTTTGGATGCCATCAGACATGCTGTTCAAGAATGTCATACTGGGAGACTTTTGGTCTTGGCACCTTCCATTTATAGCTTGTTGGGAAAATGTGATACTGGGTTGACTCTCTGCTGTATTTCACCTTACTGTCTACACCAGATGTGGGTTTCATCCCTGGTTGTCCTGTATAAGTCAACTGTGTATTTACCTGAAAAACAAACGTTGTCACTATTGTGCAAGCCATGATACTCTTGGCTGGACTGAAACCATAAGAAGAACTCTACTGGATCAGACCAGTGATCCATGTAGTCAGCATCCTGTCTCATTCAGTGGCCAGCAATAGAAGAGCCAACAATAGGGCATAGAGGTAAAGGCCTTTTCCTGTTGTTGCGTCCTAGCACTGGTATTCACAAGTTTACTACCTTTGAATGTGGAAGTCACCCTGAGTAGTAGCCACTGACAGACCTATCCTCCATGAATCTGTCCAATCCCCTTTAAAGATATTCATGCCTGTGGCCATCACTAAGTCCTCTGGCAGTGAATTCCACATATTAATCACTCATTGTGGAAAGAAGAATTTCCTTTTGTCCATCCTAAAACCTATTGTCCATAAACTTCATTGAATGCTGTTGAGTTCTAGTATTTTGTGAATGGGAGAAAGTTCTCTCTATCCACTCTGTACTGCAAGCATAATTTATAAACCTCTGTCATATTCCCCCTTAGTTGTCTCTTTTCTAAACTGAAGAATCCAAGACTCTTTGGCTTTTTCTTAGGAAAGATGTTCCAATTCCTAAATTATCATGGTTGCCCTCTTCTGTACTTATTTTCAGCTCTGCAATGTCTTTTTGAGGTACAGTGACCAGAACTGCACATAGTATTCCAAATGAGGCCACACAATTTATCTATACAGAGAATATGAGATTGACTTTTATTTTCTATCTTTTTCTCAATAATCTCCAGTAGAGAGTTCTCCTCTTTTTTTTTTAACTGCCGTGGCACACTAGGTTGACATTTCCATCCAGCTATCTACTATGACCCCAAGGTGGTTGTAGTTTGATCTCACGTGAACATGTGGAAAGAGAGTCTCACTGTTACTGTTACCATAACTAGCATTAAAGGTGTGCATAACGAAAATCCTGAACTATAAAAATAATTAAAAAATAACTGCTTCTAGACCTTACTTGTGAGTCTCCAAAATGTAAACACTAGTCCGAGCTGCTGATTGGTAGTCTCAGAAACTCTTCCCCTGAACATTCAGTAATGTTTCTCAGTTTTGAGTACTTTTGAGTGCCACTTCATCACAGCAGCATGCAGGTTCTTCTCAGTTATTGCTGTTCTTTCCCCCCTAATTTTCCCCCCAGGCAACCAGCCATATTTATTCCTTCCAAAGTGATAATACAGCACAGAGGTCGCAACCAATCATCAAAGCCCTAGAAAGGGCACATGGAAGGCAACTTGTTTTTCTATGATTTTTTTCCAGACAACTGGTGGCATTTATTCCTTCCAATCAGATGAATCAGCACAGAGATATGCCAGCCAATTACCACAGCCTTAGGTTGGTATGGAAGGCAAGGGTCACCTTGTTTTTCTGTTCTGAGATCTCTAGCAACCAGCCAGATTTCTTCCTTCCAATCAGATCTTTGCACAGGGAGGAGCACACAAGTGTCCAAGTCCAAGCCTCTGGGAAGGATCTTTTACAGATGGATGTTGGATGCCCTTGCATTTTCTCTAGCTACCCAGCCAGAAGCTTCTGATGGTGTACATGGAACCAACCAAGCTACTTTTCTCTCAGGTAGGACTTGAGCCTATGGGTGTTTAGTTGTTGACAAGAAGCTGGCAAACAGGAGAGAGGGAGAGATGGGTGAGGAGATAGGGGGCAGTGTTCTGAGGATGGGTGTTGGGGAGTCTGAGGGCAGAGCTCTATAGATGGGTGGGTAATAGTAGGGAGATGTGTGTTGGCAGAGCAGCAAGGATGGGATAATTGCCCCTTCCCCCAGGTTCCTGCAGAAATTTTACAGAACACAGGGAGGGAGTAGTTAAGTGAGTTAAGTAAATGGGACCCTGCCGGTGTATAAATTTTCTAAGAAAGGAGGGTTGCTGGAAGACAAGAGAAAGGTGCCCCCCTCAGAGAGCAGGCCCTTCAGCACAGTAGAAGGCATCAGCCGAGGATGCCGAGGACCATGATTTCCAGAAGCTGCTCCCTGCCTGCTGGAGGATTGCAGGTTACTTTTCATGCAGTGCGAAGTTAACTTTTGAACTCTGTGAGAAGCAGATGAAGTAGGGCATGCCAGAACACCACCTCACAACTGACATTCATACTCACTGGAAGTTCACCTATTCAATTCTCAAGCATCTGGCAGACCAGAGGAGTGCCCTGCATGAGTTGGCCTCTGAGATCAACATCTTGGGGTGGGGGGGAGAGATACCAGTCACCACTGAACAATGGCAGACTGTCTCCCAAGCAGTGTTTGTCCTGAAGCCTTTTAACAACCTCACTGAGCATTCTGCAGTGAAATGTGCAGCCTGGGTTATGTCATTTCTATGGTGGGAGAGCTCCAGTGGACGATAGACACATTTCTGTTGGCCCCGAGGCAGTATGTTCACCGCTTTTTCCAGCTGTGTGCACCTGGTTTGAAGACAGAAAGGAGGTGTTACTGCCGGACTGAAAGGAGGTGTTACTGCATATGTGACCCACCCATCAAGGGTGCCATTGCCCTGGAAGCCAATGATCTCATCCACTGGACAGACAAGCTGTCCAGGGGGATGCAGTCTGTGCACATCATAAGTGGAGGCGGAGGAGGAGAAAGTTGAAGGCAGTGGCCTAGCCTATCATCTCCCTTACCCTGGGGAGGCTACATCTATGATCACTGCCTCAGTAGCATTCTTCCACAACACCCTGGAGCAGATGCATGGCTCTGGTGGGAACAGGAGATGCAGGATTGTGCAGAGGAACTGGTTAGGGAGTACCTTGCACGGCCCTTCAAGTTGCCTGCTTCTGATCCCTTGGCTTACTGGCCATGAAAGAGACAGTCTGGCCAGACCACTCTGTTTTGGCCCAGAAGCCTGTCTCCTGCACTCTGCCAAGCATGCGGAGTTAACAGATATTTTCCCAGATGGGCAACATAGAGCGGAACTACAAGTGACAAAAGGCACAGATTGGACACTTGTCAGCTTCCCTCAAGTTTTGATGGGAAATGTAGGCATCCTAGTCTTGCAGCTTGGCTCTCTGACTGCTGTCCAATGGACTTTTCAACTGTCACTTGTCCAACATTCCACCAAGCTGCCTACATTTCCCATCAAAACTTGAGGGAAGCTGACAAGTGTCCAACCTGTGCCTTTTGTCACCACTCACACCTGCTCCACTGGCTTGTGGAACAGTTGGTCTTTCTCAAGGTCCACCTTCCTCTTGCCAACTTCCCAAGGTTGAACTATGATGTGTAGGCAGATGGAGCTTAATAGCATGCATCACCATGCCAGCTTTTATACTACCTGGTCTACTTTGGAAGATAGGGGGCAGCTCATGTTCCCAAAAGCTGATGAGAAACAAAAACCCTGACCACATACACTGGCCATTCCTTAATAGAAAACCAGAGAAATAAAATAACAATTAGGCTAGTAGAAAATAGGATAGGGCAATTAAAGGAAACATACTTGGGGTCCACCAGAAGAGGCAACAAGTTTTTATAAACCACTTCCAAACTAAGTTTCCATTGTTCATATACAGATTTACACATTTTCTGCTGTTTGTTACTGAGTTCTGTAACACCCACCAGTGGGCAGTGTCAATGTTGTGATTTTGGTTCTTTATCAGGGGTCTGTTGGCCACTTGAGCCTATAGTTGTTTTGTTCAACTATAACACACTTCCCCCTTCTTTCTTTCCCTTAGATTCCTTCAAGAGCCTCTACAGAACCAATCTACAGTCACATGAGAGTGTAGAGGTAAGGAAGGATTTCCTACCTTCTGGCTTTAGTGCACAGAAAAGAAAGGAGTGAGAAATGAAATTATATACTCTGCCTATACACCCAATTTTGTTTGTTTCAGCCAGTGCATAGCCTTGTAAGCAGCTGCTTCTTATTCTGTGATGTTGTTTCTTCCAACAGCTTACCTTTCCCCACACAACATTCCTAGTTGTGCAGTTTAACAATGTTTCTTTTGACATTTCAGCTTCCACTTCATTCCTGCTGAATCTTAAGACTGAGAAGACCAACACAGACAGAATCCTTGGATTTTCAGGTAGGTTTTGCAAGACCCGGCCATTGCAATAAATGCTGAGCTACTCCCTTTCTCCATCATGCAATGATTGCTGGAATGTGGCAGCTAAAATGGCTGTGCCCTAGCTGTTCACATTTGACATGGCATAACAGAAGATTAAGAACCACTTTGAGCAAAAAGGGCCCAACAAGTTCAAGTGCTCCAATGAGAACTGTAATTTAATGTCAGAAGCAATGCACCCATGACAAGGCATAGATGATTCTCTGTTACAGAAAGAACTACCACTTGTAGCTACATTCCTATGTTCTCAAAATGTATGGACCTTGCAAGGTCCCTCCCTACCTCTTTTGATGGAGAACAGGGTGTCTTGGAATATATCAGCTCTTAACCAACACCTAATGCCTCTTAACCAATCACCATCCTTATGCTGAACTAATGTGTTCTGTTTCATCTGCAGTCAGATCCCTGGACCATGTGACACATCGTTAGAGTCAAGGCTGCCCTGGACTTCCTCTGTTCAGAAGATGGAATACTTGATGGGAAAGAAAAAAAATGAACTGCTTTGCTTTCTTTGTAGGCTTCCAGAAGAAATGTATTTTTCTTAATCTTGTTATGTGATGTTCTTGTTTTTGTTAATGTTATTTTTTAGTACCAATTTGCCTTTCACTGTATCAGACTTTGACTTTCATCTACATTTATATAACTTGTAATTGCTGTGAACACATGGTTTGAAATATAACTTTTTCAGATCAAGATATGGCACCTGTTATTCTTGAGATGCAAGAGCCCCTCCCCCTTCCTGAACCTATTAAGGCAAAAAAACACATGAGTTCTCAGAAGTAATCAAGGAATAAGGGCATCTGCCTTCCAAAAATAATGATGCTTTCAGATTCCCAATTACATGGTTCTTTGAACATCTTTTTTTAAAAAACATTCTGAATCCATAATCCTCCTGGACCTATTTTCAGCTTGGCAGAAAGATCAACCATGTCTTCTCCTTTCTTCAGCAGTTAAATATTATGCATCCATCCACAAAGTGTTCCTTTTCTTAAACATATTTATAACTAAGTTATGAACTGCAAATACAACCCCCCCAAACAACAGAAACCCCATCAACCTCAACATTCACCCCCCCCCCAACAACAATCCTCCATGCCCTCAACCATAACACACAACTATGAACTGCTGCCCCTCCCCCTGAGGTCTTCCATGAGGTAGTCCTCTTACCTCAGCAGCAGTGTAAGTTCTCTCAGAAAGCCTGTGGTAGGAAGCGTAGATCAGGAAATTAATTAGTTTTCTCAAGGGAAGGGCATGTTGCCAGATAAACCTGAAAAATACCAGAGGACCTGGTATTTTCCAGGTAATGGAGAAGTGAGTGTCATTTCTTTGTCAGCTTGCATTGTGGGGAGGAAAACCAGACAAAGATTGGTATGAATCTGGCCCAAGAGAGTGCAAAGAAAGTAAACTCATGGGGAGATTAATGATTCTGTCTATCCTATCTATGCAAAACAGCAGACAGGTAGGCAGCCTGTCGATCATAATAGTAGTGGTAGGAGTTCTCTCAAGGGACTGGTGCATAGGAAGAAATTACTAAGGACAATTTCAGTCTACCCATAAGGGGTTGGATGGATATCAATGGTAACCTTCATACAGAAGTCTCAAATAAATACAACTGATTAACTTCACCTATGAGATCACTTGGCATAGGCAAGGCCAAGTCTCCAGCTTTCACTCAAGGTTAACATCTTAAAGGAAGAAGGTATTGACCAGCACCTTCTTCCATCTACAGTGCTGTAAAGATAAAAATAAATAAAGGAAAAGAGAGGAGACACCATGTCTTTCTCATTCACCCTCAGAACCAGCTGGAAAACAGCAGTGCCAGTGCCTCCCTGTGAGAAAAAGAACATTATTTTGTACTACCCAACCCTGCCCAACCCTCACAACTCTGCTAAACATGCCCCTGATATGCTGGCAGAAGGGTCAGAGTGCAGCCCCCACCCACAGGAAGAAAGCTGAATTCAGCAGACCCACCTGTCAACCACTGTGGCCAGCTGACTCTTTTTGTGCACTTTTGTAATGCACAGAATGGAAAGAGGCTTGGGTGGGATTCTGTGTTCCATGAGAAATCAGGAGGGGATTGGGGAGGGAGGGGGTCTCTCCTCACTTCCCTACAAAACAGCAAAGAATGATGTTATTCTAGTGAGGGTGAAATTTGGAAATAAAATGGTAAGGGCGGAAACATTGTGGACTAAATGGGCCATTCAGTGGCCTTCTGCTGGTGTCCTTTGTTCATTTTGTATTTTTTCCAATTTTCAATTATGATTGGCGGAGAAGTCCTGCAAAGGTGAGGTGGAGGAACATTATCAGGACTGTGGTCTTTTGGGGCTGTCTCTGAGTTGAATGCTAGGAAATTGCTGCTGCTTAGAAATGCGCTGCCTGGTCTTTCCAGATCAGTTTTTCACATGGACACCCAATCTGGTTAGATGTGCTGAATGAGCAGGATGCAGGGGAATAGAGGAGATTCTCTTAAGTTCAGTTCAACTCCTCTTTCAACTTTTGGTTAACGTTTTTAATTGGAAAGAGACCAGAGGCAGGGCTGGTCACCATCTTTATTGATCAAGATTAGAAAGAAGGTGAAGATTAGAACAACCTCCCTCAAAGCTATCAAAGTGCATGTGCACACAGACTCTTGCAAACATTTCTCTGTTTGCTGCAAACAATTGGGGATGGACAATGATAGTTTGGATTTCTGTGGCTGATGCAGGTGCAAAACATTTTGGCCTTGTTTGGTGCATGCACAAAACACAAAGAAATTGAATTGATGATGGGCAAACACTAAGCATCCTAGTATGCAAATTAGGAGGAAATTTGGCAGAAATAATTATAAAATTTGGCTGAAATAAATAATTACATTTTTTTTGAAGAACCCACAGGCAAGGGGGCATTGGATGCACAAGCCAGTCTGTTCCATCTGCTGGTCTCCTTGCACACTCCACTGTGAGTAACAAATCTACTCTTGTTAAAGTGATCACAGGATCACAAGATCTTTCAATTTACTTGAAAGCTCAGAAGGACTTCACACACTTCTTTCTGGGTTTTCATGGGCTGTCATTCTCTTGACAGTTCAAACAGGAATGCTGAAAGAGCAGTGGATCTAGTAATGCTGATCCAAATGATCTGTAGCCTCTGTGTTTGTCAGCTCCTTCTTCCTCTTCCACTTAGAGTTAACCAAGGGAGACCTGGAAGACCACAGTCTTCCCTCCACCTCATCACATACAAGAATTGCACACAGGAACTTTTTTGCCCTCTTAAAAGGACCTCAACAACAGGACACTGCTAATTCATTATTTTATTGCCAGTATCATAGTGCAAGAAGAAGAAAAAAGTGAACATAAAGCATGATTCTCACTGCATGGGTGCCAGCTCACCGCTAATGGATGGCTTGCAGTTCCCCACCATAGTATTCTGCAAAACAACAAGCATGAGCCACCAGCACTTGCTTGCTTTTGGGTCCATTAATGCTGACGCCATTGAATGTGTGCTGGAAATTCAGTGAGCTGATGGTTCAGAGGGAGGATTGCACTTTGTGTGATTTTGGTGATGAGTGCAGAAATAGCTGCTCCTGAGCCTCCAATTGGTTTCACTTCCCCTTCCCCAATGAAAAGAACAAACATGAAAATTATGATAACAAAAAACTCTTAACAAATTTAGAGTCTGACCTGGCAATGCCCTTCACTCAAGAGCCCTGGATATGAAAACAGAATGGAAATTTTCTAGATAAATTACTCTATTGGGCATGTGTTATTTGTTTGTGTTTGTTCCAATCTACATGCTTCTATGAATTTCAGTTGTCCCTATAATACTTATTGGGATTCATATTTGATACAACCCATAGTGTTGTATTTCCGAGGCACATCCTATTATAATCCAGGACATGCCAATGGAAAATGAGTAAAAGTGTATTATGAAAAATGAATGAAGAGTTCATATGCAGTTCTGAAAATGATCAGCTCAGATTAGATTAACATATTATCAAAAAATTCCTGTTAGACAATATATAGCATATTCCAGTATTGAGGAATGTTTGATGGTTTTAATTCATTTCATTCTCCAGTTTACAAAATGAGCATTAGCCTTTTCACCAACAGTAGGGTTTGAAGACAAGAGTGACCGTAGCAGGGTACGATACCATAGAATCCAGCCTCCAAATCAGATATTTCTTCTAGGGGAACTGACCTCTGTAGATGGGTAATCAGTTGACAGTCTAAGAAGTCACCAGTCCCCACCTGGAGGTTGGCAACCCTAACCACCAGAGATTGTGAAAATATCCCTATTCAACTAATTCTGTACCTCTGTTTTCAGTGGCCGTCGTCACACGGGCATCTCTTCCATTAAATTTACAGCATATAGCGTCCTACCTGTTATTGGCACAGTAACGTTTCTTTGGGTCACCTAAAGGCTCTTCGCGCCACCAGCTGTCCACACTGAAGCACTCTGTTCTGTTCTCTCTAACCGCACAGAAGCAGCTCCTCCCCCCCTTTTTTTTATTATTCTGGCGTTTAATTCCGCTATAACGGATTAACAGCATATAAACATTACGACCCTTTTGTTTTTCCAACTTTGAAATTATATAAATAGCCCTTTGCCCACAGAAAACTCCCTGTCTGACGTGATCCCCATCGCTGAAGACTCTGCCATGGCAATTGAGTCATTTTTACTTCAGCAGAAAGTTTTCATTGCGTTATGTCGTTATGGCGTTATAAGGACATAATAAAATAAAAAAAAGGGGAGTCGCAGGAAGAAATGGATTCTGGGATTGAAGGGAGGGCATAGGACGTTGCGAGGCGAAATACATCGATGTGAGGCATTCACACTGAGGCGCAAAATATCGCAACTATCAAGCAAAAAATAGCAATGAGGAAATCGCTTCAAGGTGGGTTTTTGCCGGGAAATGGCACCATTTAAGCGCCTTTTTAGCGCTAAATAAAAGCCCGTGTGATGACGGCCAGTGTGAGAATCGTATGAAAAATGTGTATGATGTGTGCATTGCCTTTAAATGTTCTAGAAAAAATGCTTTGGAGAGAAAAACATTTTGGGAAAAGAGGCTAACTTAGCTATGAACATAAATGGTGGGCTTTTGAATGTTTCACTACACTGTTTACTGTCCATTCCCAGTGGCCACTAGACTCAGATGTATTGCTTAATTTCATTTGGTCTAGTAGCCCTTTATTTCACCAGTGATTGATGACCTAGGACCACTGTAGCTTATCGCCCATGATTTGAGAAAGAATTGGCATTGCCTGCCAAAAGGGACTAGGTTGTTTGGAAATATGGATGTCTGATACCAAGCATTTAACAAGAGATTAATACATTGAAAAGTTTGGAATCAGCAATGTAATGATACTACAAAGCTACAAAGTATGGCAAGGATTTTTATGCAGGTCAGAAAGAGATGATAGAAAGTGCATAGCTTATTGTAATATTATCTATGGTATTTGCTTAGATTCAGTAAGGTAAAGCCAAGAGGAATGTTCCCTGCAGGATGACATGATTCATTATTCCTATTAAGGATGGAGTTTTCAGGGTATTTATTGAAGAGAGAAAAATGCCCCAAGTGTGATACTTTATTCATCCTCATACAGCATTATGAATACCTGAGGATATCATCCTATAGATTGTTTTTTTTCTTTTTTTAAAGGAGGGGTGATGCTCTCTGAAGTTAGCACATTCTGGAAATGTTTTGTGGCATACAAGAACGTCAACAGTTTGAGCCAATAAGTATTTTAAAAGTTTTACTCCATTTCAATGTGTCAGTCAGTGAAATCAGTATCCATAGCCTCTAAAATTCTATTACCCAAATTTTGGGTAATTTTGGGTGTATGCGAGAGATACTTTGCTACTTTATAAGCTAAAACTTACACACTAACCATTTAATAAAATGGAAAAACCAGATTCATTTCTTCATTTTTTAACTTTAGAAAACCATATAGGGAAATAAATATAAACATATATTTTCTCTAATAACAATGCTTACTCATTATGGAGAAGGAATGTGCTTTTTTAACCTTATAGTTTGGTCATGGCCTGTGCCCAGATTGAGTTATTGTTAGCTCAAAAAGATAGTTCCAGGTGGGAAACTGTATTAGTGTGTAGTAGTAGAACAAAATCCACATTGACTCTCAAAATCTGCTTTCTTTTTTGCTTCAAGATGCAGCAAACTTATGGCAACCCCAGAGGGTTTTCAAGGCAAGAGACTATCAGAGGTGGTTTGCTATTGCTATTGCCTGCCTCTGTGCAGCAACCCTAGACTTCCCATCCAAGTACTAACCAGGGCTGACCCTGCTTAGTTTCCAAGATTTAATGATATCAGGTAGCCTGCACTATCCAGGTCAGAGCATACCCTGAAAAATGTTGTCTTTAATGTGGTCCTGTACTCGAATTTTGTTGCAAACTCTTACCATAGATGGTTGTTGTGGGTTTTCCGGGCTGTATTGCCGTGGTCTTGGCATTGTAGTTCCTGACGTTTCGCCAGCAGCTGTGGCTGGCATCTTCAGAGGTGTAGCACCAAAAGAGAGATCTCTCAGTGTCACAGTGTGGAAAAGGTGTTGGCAGGTCATTTATGTCTACTCAGGAGGGGTGGGGTTGAGCTGAGTCATCCTGTAAGAGTTTCCCAGGGTGTGGAATGCTAATGGCGGGAGGCTTCACTGTATGCTGAGGAGGTTCTTTTGCATATGGATTGGTGCTTGATGTGCTAATCTTCTCTGCAGGGCTATTGTCGAGTATAGACATATATATTAGCACATTCCCAAATGGTCTGTCTGTCTGCATACAAGAGCACCACCTCCATCTATCTGCCCAGTGAGGTAATATTATGGAGTCCGCTCCATAACAACAACAAAACATTACCAAAAGAATAATAATTCTATTGATTGATTATAAAATTTGTTTCCACAATGAGGTTTGCCATTCATTTTATTTCTGTGTTTAAAAATTATTTTTCACAGCAATCCATGCTCTCACGTTTTTTCTTTAGGTCGTCATGCCATCGTTTATTCTGCATGACAATGAATAACTTATACCCTGTTCACATAACACATACGCAGGAGAAATAGAATTCTGCGCACTGATCCTACCCCTAAACTCCAGGCACTCATATTTTATGTGAAAATCGGAATGTGTAGCTAATATGTAGTTAAGTGCCCTGCGGTAACAAAACTCTGAATGCTCATAAGTTTTAAATAAAGGCAGAGAGCTGAATACCTAGCCTGTCCCTCCTTCCAGGGTACACATTCATCTCCATGCACTTAGGTCACCAAAAAAACAAGCGAGAAGCAGAATTCGTTTTGTTCATCACAATGCTGTTCATATTTACTAAGAAGTTCTATTAAGTTAAGTAGAGCTTACTCCAAGGTAAGTGTATAGACTACTGACATTTTTATTCAGTGCTCTTGAAATTGTATGGTCTCTTCAGTACAAAGATACGTTTTCCTCTAAAGGACTGCTTCTAATATAGATCCCATGCTATGAACTCCTTATTACATGAGCTTTAAATAGTCTACCTTTGAGGCTAACTGATTATGATAGACAATTTTTAACTGTCCATTCTCAAAATGATTTCTTAAGAAATAGTTCTCACTATTCTATGTTCTGAAGTCTTTCTGATAAGTTTAGTGCACAGAGGACTGTCACAGAGCATCTATTAAATTGAACTTCAAGGTATAGAGATGGTTGATTTGATCCTGCAACTGTTGAAAATTTTAGCCAGGAGGTATAGGGGGAAAAACTTTTGCATTATGAATGTTTAATCTACCTTAGCAAAGTTTCATGAAAGCAACTGGAAAGGTATATAAGAACTTGCTTTGTAAGAATAAAAAGAGCACTTTACCTCTTACAAGTGCCTATAGCTTCAGCATTGAAAATGTTATGATAAAAGTATTAAACCAGGCTTGTACTAGGGTTGAAAGAGTGAGGGGGGTGGGGGATTCTGATCTAAAGAACATGAAATGTGCTCTGTAGAATGGGTGAAACTGGAACATGTACTGCTTTTAATTTCTTCCATCTTCTAAAGGAGATGCACTTTGTGTGCATGCATGCATGCGTGTGTAGTCCTGGATGCTGCAAAAATCACAACTTTTTGAGATATTCATTCTACTGTTCTCATTAATTTTTTTATTACTGTTCAATAAAATGTATTCAACATACATATAAATTATCGTAATCATGCAGTGATGATAATAAAATGAAGAGAATGGATCTGCTTTTTGGTTAACAACAGAATAACCTTTTCAGACAGCATATGAACCTCTAGCACAAAGAGAAGTATATAAATGAAGAACATTAAACTTGTAATTCTTTATTCATGGTGCTAAGAATCTTGAGAAAACAAACTACACAGCCTTTTCTAGAGTTAATTAGTTTAGCAAAAATAGTGACATGGCCAATTGCTATTTTTGTGAACAGTTTGTGGAGGTTTCTTGACTTTTACACACTTACACAATTTCCTCCTATACTTCCTTTGTTTAATGGCTCCTTTGACTTGGTTGTCTGCCTAAGAACCAACTATGTCGCATCTGAATATGCAGGTTCTACTTATGAAAACTTATGTTGGAATTAAAATCCTGTTCATCTTAAAAGTGCCTCTGGACTCCTGTTTATTTTTACATAAATTGGACTCCACAAGTATATTTGAGATAAATTTCAGGAAGCTGCTGACTTGGAGGTGTTTTTCTCATGCATGTTTCCCTTGCTTCCTCTGACTTAGCAGGAGTGCTCAACCAGTACATCTCTCAGTTTTATAACTGAGAATTGATATTTCAGTATGTAGAGAGATGGATTGCATGTTTAAGACATGAAAACTTTGGATTATGATCCTTGTGTACTGCGCAATAGCAGACCTCCAGGTCACTGGATAGCAAACTAAGCTAGTTTTTCCTTGGCAAACCTACAGGCACTGTTGTCCATGTAATAATCTTGCCTGTTTTCGACTTAATACTTTTCACTGATGGATAAAGCCTTTGCCTGAACTGTGTCACTTCAGACTGGAAGTGGAAGCTTGCATTTATATGCATAATTTATTTTATGTTCTCCTGCTGTTGTTCCCAAGGTGGTTTAAATTCAAAACAACTGCCCACAAGAAGAAAACAAGCAAATGTGAGATGTAAATTCTTAGACAATTTTAAAAATTGTTTTCATAATGAGAAGATGGTCACTGCAGGAGTGAGTTCTGGGATGGGAGGAATCTAGAGTGTACCAGACAACCTATGTAGTGGAGAAGAAATCCCTGTTTATTCTTCTGACACATCCAGATGGAATGACTGTGGACAGAAATAGGTATGGAGGATTGAAGTCAAATGAGCCTAAACATGGAGTGGTTCTCAAAATAATACCTCTACATAAAAAAATAGCACATCAGTAAGACCACTAAGTTAAAATCCTTCATACAAACATCTAGTTTAATATATGTATATATATAAAAAGAGCGAGCTCCTTTCAGTTATGTGAACCTGCTACTTGTAGACTGAAGTCATACAGCTCAACAAAGCATTACAAATGCAAACCAGTCTAACACAATATTCCTAAACACACTCATCCTAAACACACTGCCTCATTGAAGCCAGTAGAACTTTCAGATACATGCTTAGAATTGATCTGTAAGCCACATGCATGAAAGGAACAAAGAAAGCAATGTGACTGACTACTTCAAAAGGGGAAAAATGACCCGCAAATTGCTGATTGCTAAAGGGAGCTAAAACTTTTGTTACAAAAGAAGATTACTAGCTAATTAAAGCTTTTTTAAAGAGTATGAGTAACTGAAAACATTTATTTGAGTCACAGAATTCCTTCCCTGGCAATTTGGCCTGCTTTCATTGCATAGAATATTTTTGTAAAATGTTTTATCTTTAAAAAAAAATCTATCTGATGTTACTGATGATGAGCAAGTCCCTCCAGGTGGGACTTCTCCTGATGTTCTGCTGGGAATACTGATGATCTCCAGACTGCAGAGATTAATTCCTCAGAAGGAAAGGTGGGCTTCAGAGGGTGGGCTCTGTTGCATCACATCTCTGCTGCGCTCCCTCCCCTCCCCAAATACCAACCTTCCAATGCTAAGACCCCAAATCTCCAGAAGTTGGCAACCCTAGTTTTCATTCAACAACAGATTCCTTTCAATTGTTCCACTCTAAAATTTTCAGAGACCCAGCAGAGCATGAACTATGAAATGGGGAAGTTAAAATGAAGAGTTGTCTTTGCTAAATGTGAGATAATAATTTGAGGATAAATATTGAAAAATATAGCAAACTTGTCCTGGGGAAAGGCGAACGGCGCAGGCGACCTCCCAGCCTCCCACACTGCCTTTTGCCTTTCCTTTGTGCCCACCCCCTTCCCCCTCCCTCCCTTGGGTTGCTGCTCCATGGTTGGAAGGAAGCCTGCTAATCAAGGAAAGCTGGGCTTCCATTCGTGTTTCGAGGGTGACAGAAGGAGGGCAAAGACAACTCATTCCCCCCCTGACTCCATTGCCCCGGGAATTAATTACTAGTGCCTAAGTGTCTGCAATTCCGAACAGAAACCGATATATCCGATCAAGTCCCGAACAAGCAAACTCCCAACTGCTGGATCGGTTGCCGTGGACAGAACCGATTAGCTGAGTCACGATGGAGCAAACGCCAAAATCGGGGACTTTTTGAAATCGTAATTCAGATCATGCCCATGTCTAGGCAACAAAACTGCCTGTGAGGTGGGTGGGGCTGAGAGAGCTCCTAGAAGCTGTGACTGACCCAAGGTCACCCAGCTGGCTTCAAGTGGAGGAGTGGGGAATCAAACCTGGTTTTCCAGATTAGAGTCCCACGCTCCTAACTAATACACCAAACTGGCTTTCAAAGAACAAAGAACGTAGTGCTCAAAAGCATTCTAACGAAGGCTACTGCATGTATATAAGCTGAAGCTGTAGTTAATAAACTGCAAGTAAATAAACTGTAGTCCAATTAGTTTGGAGTGTATTCAGAGCAAAACATACATTTTTTTCCCCCAAAGAAGACCAAACCTCTTTTTTCTTAAGAATACCTGAAGTCAGCAAAATGAACTCGCTGCAGTGATAAATGTGTAGCTGCAAGAATAATTGAATCCCTACTTATCTGTTTTTTGTTTTGTACCTCATGGGTTCCTTTGGAGTCCTTCCAGAACATTTTGTAAACTCATGCCCTATGTTGTCAGCAAGTTGAATAAGACACAGCTGCTTTTCCATGAGCCACTCACCATGAGAACTGAAATATCTGTGGTGAATTGTCCAGCTCTGTAATTATATTGTTTGGTGCAAAATTTTTGACTGTGGGCATCTTTGGAATTCTGACACCAGGTGGTAGATGTAATTGCAAAATGGCTGCTACAGGAGGTGGAGTCAACCACAAAATGTCAAGGAGTGAGGCCATGCAGAACACTAAATAGTAACTCTTTAAAATCTCAGGCAGAAGTTCTGTTTAACAGGATGCCTTTTAAAATGAAAATATTTAAAATATTTTCTTTCATTTACACAGCTTGTCTTCAATCACACGGTGTAAATTGTTGTGTAGTGGTGGCAGCTGCTGCCAAAGGAACTTCTTAAAAATCTGCAAAGCCAGTAAGATCTTCAAAGGCCAATCAGAAGTTCTGCTAGGCAAAAAATCCCATCTGGCCCCTCCTCCTTTCTAAAACACTTGGCAGGCACCAGATATTGGCAGGTGCCATGGTGCCCATGGACACCATGTTGGGAACCCCTGGTTTAGCATGACACAGCACAAGACATGGCCATCACATTATGTGTTTACCCCCACATGATCCATACCCATGGTATTCATGTGACAGAGAATTTATTAATAAGATGATGCTTCCACATACTGAGTTAAAATGTAGAGGAGCGGGGAGGTTTATCTTGAAAATTCCATTTTCTCAAGGCCAAACTCTTTCAAATAGAAAAAGATATGATACAAGAGTATCTCTATCTAAGGTTGTGAACTCAAAATTGTTTCAGAATAGTAATCTGAAGACAATGTAATTATTAAGAGAAAATTTGGGATTCTGGGAACAACAGCAAAACTATGAATTATTTATATGTTGGACATTTCTGTTTTATCAGTGGTGCTCTGTTACAGCATTCCTTGAACTCTATATTGGATTTTTTTCTAATGTTATGTCTTTGTAAACTTGCATTTATTTACCCTATAGCATTGTTTATTGAAATGTCCTTGATACTGACTCACACGATGTAATCCTCCTTGAGTCTCAGTGAGAAAGGCAGACTATAAATGACATAAATAAACAATAATTTTAAAAGAAATTACATATAGTGTCTGGGAACCAATAGTATCCGACATGTGCACGTCTCTGTTCTTGGAAGAGGCAGATACTTGGTAGACACAAGCTTGGATCCCATGGTGCATTTCTATTGGTTGAAAGGATTTCTTACAGTGGAACAGGGTGTGCTTGCCTCCCACAATACTCCCCGTGCTGTTACTGGGGGGCGGGGAGGCAGAGAGCAGAATTTTGGAGGAGTTTTTTGGGGTTGCAGTGAGAGAGCGGAAGCATGAAAGTTATGACACTTTTTGTCAGCAGAAAGGCTCCATGGAATCCAATCAACAATTAAAAATTCCCTTATTCTTGTAAAATATATTTTATACTCTTAGCTTAAGCAGAAATGTGATATCCTTACTATCAGTTGAAACAAATATGTTATTGCGGCTAAATATCTTGGAAATCTCCAAACAGCATCAGCAGCTTTTTGAGCCTGCTGGCACATTTGGAATTCTGACAGAGGGTGGTGGGTTGAGCCAACCACAAGATGGCGGCTGTGGGAGGCAGACCCAACCACAAAATCTCAGGGAGAGAAGTTATGCATAATTCTGATAGTAGCTCTTCAGTGTTTCAGACAGAAGAGCTGTTTAATAGGATGTCTTTTAAAATTAACATATTGTTTTAAATATTTTCTGGAATGAATGATGTACTTCATTCCAGGGAACATGGAACAAACTTCCTTTCAGCCATAGCATGACTTCCCTCATTGGTTGGAAGAGATGAGATGTGAAAGGCCTATTTCCACTGCATAAATTAAACCAGAAACGGTATTCACTTTTTGCATTCTATCTCCCAATCTTGAAGACCTAGAAACTTGCCTAATTTTAAATTAAGGCTGGAATTATATGTCAGCTAATGGAGCAAATGAGCACTAGCTGTCATCTCCAAATGCTGATTAAAATATGGCCAACCATGCAGTATGACAACCCTGTATTAAGGCAGGTTGCATGGAGCTGTGCATGCTGCAATATTATCTCCACAGTGGAATACTGCTATTGAAGTATAATATAGATCTGCTCAGATGTATCTTTTACTGAAGAGGTGTATTCTTTTTAACTTCAACCTTTAGCATTAATTTTGCCTTGAAAAGCATAAATGAAAGATGACATCAAATATTGCTCAACTTTCACACTGAGGTATCCATTTTTATTTTAAGACTTGACAAAACTATTAGGTGATCAAGAACATCTCCTGAATTGCTTATTTATCCCTGATGTTTAAATGAAATCTCAGTTCAGCACAAGAGGTATGAGAGTTAGAATATGTTTGCAATTATAATGCTGTTGTTAAGAAGGATTAGAAATGCCACATGCTTAGCCAATTTGAATTTGGCTTCTGCTGTGTTTTTCAGAATATGTATAATGGACAGGTTTTGCACACTGTCTACTCAGTGTATGTTTTGGCTGATATTCCAGTTTAACTTGTCAGCAAGTAACTCAGAGGTCCTTTATTTTTAAAAATGCAACCTTTCTTCTGAGACTCATCAGTTAATCAGTAATTTTCTGCCAATGGAAGCACTTCTGTTACTAGGATGGAACTTTTCTGTCTCCTGTTAAAGCCCACAAAATTCTCCAAAATCTTGCTCATTGAGGAATGGCATTAGGGTAAAATTGGGGACGCAGAGTGGTAGGGAAAAGCAGCAAAACTGTCCCCTTTCCTCTGATGGAGTATTACTCATTATGCTCCTGTTTCAGATACCATCACTACATATCCATTACTGCTTCCCCATATACTTTAGTTCAAACTTATTTTGTGAGATCACTAGAGAATATTCTTGCCCATGACAGCTTTTATGAACTCCTGGAACTAGAAACTTTCATGTTACTCATCAGCAACCCTTGGTGCTGCTGCACATGCTCATAACAGTGTCTAATACCTAAATCTACAGCCCTCCTTGCTACAGGCCTTCACTTAATAAAAAGTCAGGAAAAGGTCTTCCCTTTGACAAAGGTGCATTAGACCCTATTATATTCCTAGTGAAATCAGGAGGAGTATGATTAAGACAAATGAGAATGGGTCAGATTTTAAATCAGATTAATTTAGAACACCCAGTTGATGTCATCCAAATTACTCTGATATAAACATGAACATTTTGAAATGGACAGGGGTGTGGTTTGCCTCCATGTCAGGTTACAGTGTGTGCGTGGGGGGGGGGCACCAAGCCACACTACTGGAGTATAAACTTGCTTAGCACTAAGTGTACTATTCCTAACCCTCCTCTTCCAGTAATTGTATATTTTATATTCCTCAGATATGTTTAAAATGCCTGGAACAATTGTCAAGAAATCAAGTTCCCACTTTATATATTTTGGCTATTGGCAAGGAAGAAAAGAATCTGTACATTGCATTGTGTTTCACCCTCAGAGCACTTTGCTCCCAGGTGATAGATACAGAGGTTTACGCCCATATGGAATCTCGTTTCGTATCGTCCCATGGTTCCTCTCCTCAGCAGGTGGGCTGAGGAGGTGAGGGGGGTAATTGGCTGGGATCAGTTACTGATGCTGCTCCAAGGCTCCGATAAGCTGTAATCAATAACACTGTGGCACCTTTTTTTCCTGTCACTTTGCCCTTCACCTAGTGCCCCAAAGCTTGTCCCGCAAATCATCTGTTTGATATATGAAGAGGTATAGTGCTCTTAATGTCACTATTCTTTTAGACCTGTGAGAAAATACACCATTACCATGAAGCCCATAAGTACTATGAGAGTTGTAGATATGCTTCCTTATACAGCACCATCATCTGCCATTTTCTCCTGCAATTTGCCTACAGTCATAAAGTTATTTAAACCTGAAAGCCTTTAGCCAACGATATATGAAAACACTTCAGAAATTGAACTGCACATCAGATATGGCAGAGGTCTTTGCATGTATCTGCAGACTACCTGAAGGGAAATAAATGAGACATTCTGATTGTGTTTGTAACTTCCTACACATAAAACCTAAATATTTCAATATCATTGTCTAATTCATTTTAAAAAACATAACTGTTTGTTACTATTAATAGGTGTGTATGCCAGTGTACAGGAATGCACTAAAAACATGTATATAAGCTGGGATAAAATCAGTTGCCCCAGTACATTTTAAAATAGTATTTGAAGAAAAACTGAATTCAGTATACTCAGAGTAAACCAAAAATAAAAACATAGTAAAATCCACAAAACACCTAATAAACATTAGAGATGTGCACTGAAAATTTTTTGTTTCAGTTTAGAATCTGGGATTTTCAATCTATTTACTGTTATTGGTTCTTTTTCAAATGGAATGTTGCTGGTTCAGTTCTAATCTGTTAGGAGTTTTTGTTGTTGCTTGTTTTTCGTTATCATGAGTTTCAGAACTGTTCTTTGCAATGAGGCCTTTGAGGTGCTTTGGGAGAGCTGTTTTTGAACTTAAATGCACCCAAATTGCATGGACCACAGTTCTCCTTGTAAATGATCAATCCACTGAGTTTGAAACACGCACAACAGCGGGGTGCAGTGTTTACAGACAACAAAAAATGTTTGGAGAAGGTGTGAGTTTGTGGTGCACAGGTACAGTGTTCTTTTCAATAGGTATGGGGAAATGAGGCTCTGGTGCAGCTGTTCTTGTACTTCATGGCACCAAAATTGCATGGTTCATAGATACATGTCTCTTCTTAGGAGTTTCCTTGCAACTACAAGCATCAAGCGAGCAATCAAGTAGAAAAGGAATAGAGGAATACTTGTTGCTCTATTTTGTGATGTCACTGATTATCTTTTACTAAATATTCCTACAAGGGGAAGAACTATTGTGCTACTTCTTTTAATTGCAGCCATGTATTTCCCATATCATCTAGTGCTATCTCAAAGTACAAAACGTGATACATATAATTGTGGTGTGCTGAATATGATTGCCTTTGTGTTTAAGCACAAAGGAATCTTAAATAACAATCCTGAACAGATATTCATGAAACTAAGTCTGTTTTTATGGGGCTTCCTCTCCGGAAGGTATTCATAGAATTACAATCTATCCTCAGAATGAATAAAGTAGGAGAATTTGTAGGGCAGTAGTGAGTCTCTGAATGTTTGTAGAGCAGTAGTGAGTCTCTTAACTTGTATATAGGAGACTCTGAAAGCTTGTATTAGACACAGATAAAAGAATCCAATGAACTATTTGGATTCAACATCTCTTGTGTCTCTAGGTCTTCTTAAAGTTAATATTGATCGTTACCATCAGACACTCAGGCAATCAATCATATGCTGACAGCGGCATATATGCAAACTAGCAGTTATCATAACCAGCCGTCTGCTCTCCAGGGAGATATTGACTCTGACTCAGTTTTGAGGGTTTTCAAGATACCCTAACAACTTTTCTTTTTTTATGCTGCAAGTGATCTGTGTGCAGAGGACAAATATGCAGAGCTGGACAATGCAATCCTTTTGGTGTTATCGACATGCTTGTAAAACTTCAAGCTCAGGAGGCTAGTTTAAAGGAAATATTGATTTTTTTCCCAAGAAGGTTATTGAAGTCTTAAATGCTTAACTACATTCTTTCCATTCAATTATATTGAAATAAACAGGCTTAACAATTAGCCAAGCTGGTATTATAAGCAGTTGAGATAGATTTACACTGAATCCACTGCACTGCCCTTCACAAAACATCAATAACAATTTTTGTTGCATATCTATATGGTTAACGTTATGCCTGTTAAATAGTTAACTAAAGCTGTTTCAGAGTATTTTGCCCAGTCAATGCTTAAGCACACTTGGAAGTAACAGACAGATCCCACCCAATGCATTTGATTCTGAGATGGTCTAAGGCAGCAGTCATGTACATACACAATTTGTTACAAGTCCTATTTAACTCTGTAGACATTATTTCTGAGTAATCCTGCATAGGAGCCAGTTTAATACAGTGGCTGGAGTACTAGACTTTTGCCAGAAAGATGTGGGTTCAATTCCTGCTCATCCATAAAATTGACTGGGTGACTCTGAGCTAGTAATTTTATCTCAGGCT
The DNA here is from genome assembly GCF_028583425.1 of Eublepharis macularius. Taxonomy (NCBI): domain Eukaryota; kingdom Metazoa; phylum Chordata; class Lepidosauria; order Squamata; family Eublepharidae; genus Eublepharis; species Eublepharis macularius. The sequence goes on from NC_072793.1 coordinate 76,641,597, forward strand.
ACCCCATGTGATTGTTGGAGAACCCTGCCATTGCTGCCCTGATCTCTTTCAAGGAAGGGTGGGAGGAAAAAAAAAAGCTTGCATTACACACAACTTCAGACTATTTTGGAGTAGGTGGTTGAGGACTCCATCCCGTTTATGATGGTATGATGGAAAAGAGAGAAATATGTGCATATTAGGCTTTCAATATGAAAAGTCTACCCAGTCTTGAATGTTGGAAAAGGCATTGGAAAATGAAACTGGCGTTATATTAATTGAATGAAGTGAAAGAGCCAGTATTGATTTCAGAGACCATTAGGTTGGGGCCTATTAAAAAGAATAATAGAAAAAGTTCCAGTTTTTAGCATTTACTATAATTAAGTGCTAGAGGTTCTTACTGAGAGAGATGACCAGCTCACTTCCGAATCTTTATATTGGTGATTAGGTGCCTCTCTGTAAAAGACTAATTGAACACTGAAAACTGGATATTCTTACATTGGTTCTGATATTTTATACATTAGCAAGTGATCTTCTAAATAATTATCTTGGTGTAGTTAGATTCGAACATGCATTAAGAAAGTAGTTGTTTTGTAAGGGCCCTGTGTGATTCATTTGCGATGACAGATTTTCTTTTTAACATACTTTGAAATTTTTTGTTCCATGTGATTTTCTTTCCCAAGCTAGCTTAATTCAAGTGAACCATATTATTTCTGTACAAATGGGTTATGTGGCAAGGAATCCTCTTCAAATGACATATTGTTATAAAAAAAATGGAAAACTTAATAAGAATGAAAAATGATAGCAATTACCTGACCATGCTACATGAAAAACTTTTCAGCAAGTTAGTCACCATGGTTTTGGTTGTTGAACAGACCAACTGAAAGTGGAATTTGAAGTGAGAAGAACATTCTGAAATGTTCCACTTATTCCAGCATAGTGTAATAGTTAGAGTGTTAGTCTAGTATTTGCAAGACCCAGGTCTGAATCCCCACTCTGTTACAGAAGCTTGTTTGGTGACTTTGGGCTAGACATGGGCACGATCTGAATTACGATCTCAAAAAAACCCCGATTTTGGCGTTTGCGCCATCGTGACTCAGCTAATCGGTTCCGTCCACGGCAACCGATCCAGTAGCCGGGGGTTTGCTTGTTCAGGACTTGATCGGATATATCGGTTTCTGTTCAGAATTGCAGACACTCTTGGGCCAGTAATTTATTCCTGGGGCAATGGAGCCAGGGGAATGAGCTGTGTTTGCCCTCCTTCTGTCGCCCTTGAAACATGAATGGAAGCCCAGCTTTCCTTGATTAGCAGGCTTCCTTCCAACCACGGAGCAACAACCCAGGGGAGGGAGGGGGAAGGGGGTGTTCTGAAGCCATGGGCACAAAGGAAAGGCAAAAGGCAGTGCGGGAGGCTGGGAGGCCGCCCGCGCCATTCGTCTTACCCCAGGACAAGGGGCGCGCGGGCAAGCCAGCCGCCCCTTGTCCTGGGGAAAGGCAAAAGGCAGCGCGGGAGGCTGGGAGGCCGCCTGCGCCGTTCAACTTTCCCCAGGACACAGGGCGCGTGGGCAAGCTGGCCGCCCCTTGTCTTGTGGGGCAGGTGAACAGCGTGGGCCGCCTCCGAGGCACTCGCGCTGCTGCCAGCTCCGCAGCGCATCAGGACAGCTGGCTTGCTGCGTGGGCGGGGGTCGACCCAGGAGCGTGCGCGCATGCGCAAGAGCCTGACTAGATCCGGCCCTGGGAATGTCCCCTCCCTGAGGGGAGGCGGCTCATTGCCGGGTTAAAAACTTCCCCCCTACTCTAAGTGTGTGTGTGTGTGTGTGTGTGTGAATGTCCCCTCCCTCCCTGAAGGGAGGCGGCTCATCGCTGCCTCCCCCTGCCCTCTGGGCCTGGCGGCCGCTGCCACCAGCCACCGTTCCTGTATCGCTGGAAACAGCGGGGCGCCCTCCCGCTTTGGCCTTCCCGATTCCGGATCGGAAATGGGACTTGATTGGTTAGAATCGGTGGCCTGGGTTTGGCAGCGGCCTGGATCCACAAACGGCTTAATCGGTATTTTTTTTGGGATCGTGCCCATCTCTGCTTTGGGCCAGTCAAACCAAGCTACCTCTCAGGGTAGTTGTTAGAATAAAGTGGACGAGGAGGGAACTATGTTATAAACAGAATTTAGTCTCCATTGGGGAGAAAAGTGGGGTGTAAATATCTAATAAATAAAATAAAATATAGTTGGTATGCCATAGTGAGCAGTATTATGCCCCTGCACAAGAATGTCACACAAAGTTGTGAAATGTTTTTAACTTTGCTCAGTAGTTAATGTTCTGATATTTTATGGAACACTTCATATGTTCAGCTAGCTACTTGGGGGTTGCTTTTGCCAGCATTCATCTTTACAAATGTACATGTTTTCCCAAATATATAAACAGTAACTCCTAACCTACTGCAAATGTTATGGTACTACAAGTCTCATTGAAATGTTGGAAGTTGCACCAAGGCTGTGGATCTAACATGGGAAGTTAATATTGTGCTTTGCTTTTATTCTTTGGAGAGAAGCCACCAACATGCATCAATTGTTTCATATACTCAAAATGTATTGAAATGCTTGTGTAGGTATACAATACTGGTTAAAAACAATAGTTACTATGATTCTAACTCATATCACAGCACTGTTAAAATCTCACTTGATGTCTTTAGGCCAATTACTGTCCCTCAGCAACAGCTGCTCATCAGTACTATCAGGATAGTACTTCTGTTGCTACTTTACAAGGAGTAAGAATTATTAAATGCATTGTGTCAGGTTCCGCCAAGGGCGCCACCCTGTGAGACGCCAGCATACCTATTTTCTTTTTCTTTTCTTTTTTCTGAGACGCCAGCATACCTGACTTCAGCCTTAAAGGACCTTCAGGGAATATGCGGGATCCCACTCTGTGGAAGGAGGGGTGGTATACCTCACCCTCACACCCTCTCAGTCCACTTACAGATCTCTTTAACCTGACATTGTCCCAGCTGCCTTCCATGACAGCTGTCCCCATCCAGCTGTTGGTCTTATTTCTCCTCCTTCTCTTCGTCTTCTTTCCTCCACCTCCCCTCCGTTGTTATGTTGTTCTCGTTCTCGTGTTCTCTCTCTCTCTCTCTCTCTCTCCCTCTCCCTCTCCCTCTCCCTCTCCCTCTCCCTCTCCCTCTCCCTCTCTCCATCTCTCCCTCTCCCCCTCTCTCCCTCCCTCCCCTCCCACACTCCTACGCAACAACCCACCCCGCCCTGTGGGTGGACTTCCCTTATATCCTTTCCCTTATTCCTGGCCCTACCTGCCAACCACACCCCTCTTTTGCCCTCTAGCCTTGGCCTTGGCTGCCTCAAGCAACTGCCCCTGGGGGAGCTAGTCTGGCTGCCTTGGGCAGCTACAGCTGTGCTCTCTTGGCTGGCTGCCAAGCCTCCTCTGCTCAGAGCTTGTAGCAGCCTCAGCTGGTCCCTATTATTCCCTTCCTCCCTATTTGCAGGTTGTGGTGTGGCCCTGTGCTGCTTCTGTTGCCTATCTTTACCTGCCGGGAAGGTTGCTGTCTGGCTGGCTGTCCCTATCTCTTGTGCCTTCTCCCTCTGCCCTGGTCCCCTCCTGGCTCTCCTTACTCCCCCTGCCGGGGCTCTTAGCCTCCCACTGTAGGGTGGGGCTAGCTGGCTTCCCCCTGCCCCATTTGACTCTCTGGGGCTTGCGTGTCTCTTCTCTTCCCTCTGTTGCTGGGCATGGCAGGTTCGTGGTATCTGTTTGAACAGCTGAGTGGTGGTTGTCTGGCTGTCTCCCCTCCCCTTCTCCTGCTAAGTCTGGGGACAGAGCCTCAGACCCCAGACACATTGTCAGCCAGGAAAGTATGTACACTTCTGAGTTCCATTCCATGAGTGTTTTACACAGAGTTGTTGCAAAAACACCCAATATAGCTGTATATGCATATCAACATCTATGTAATCCTAGCTGGGACAGTTTGGTTGAAAGTGAGTGCAATATACAAATATTTGAACTGAACTGTGAGTACCAAATCTACACTGAAAAGGCTGGAGTTGCCTTCTATTAGAGGGTGATAAATCATTCAGGAGAAATCTCAGTTTAAATAGGTCAGGAAGACATAAGATTTGTTGTCAGGGAAAGCAAGGCTTATCACTAAAAGTATCTGAAAACTGAAACTAACCATCTCAGAATTGCAAAATAAAGCAACTGCTCATACAGAGCAAAACATTGGAAAGAGATAAAAATATATAATAAAGTTTTTTAAGAATGCCCTCAGCCTTTGAGGCTGTGTTGAAGCATGTTGTTTTCTCCTCTAATATGATATTCTCTGCAGGACAGCTATAGCCACAGGGGAACACACTAAACACTTAATAGGACTTGCTTCTTGGAGAGTAGTTCAAGGTGGTGGCACAATTCATTTTGCATTCTCCTTTTCCATGGTATATGAAGTTTGTGTGCTACTAAAATTTATCCAGAATTGCCATTTTATTGTGACTGAAGGCATGATTCTTTAAAATATTTGTGCTTGTTGATACTCTAGCCTGTGTGTGTATGTGTAATGACATCTGTGAAACTAATTGAAGGAATAATATTTAAGCTTCAACAGAATTTCTTCTACATAATAATTTTATGGTGATAGGAATAATTTGAGGCTGCCACGAAAAGCAACATTCCTGCACCTTCTTTCTTTCTTGCCATGTGCTCTGATGTTGTATCATTGATCATTTCAGGGTCTCAGTGAGTGACAGTCAATGAAATGCATTGGGATTGGAGAAGCTCTTAATTAAGGAATGATCTAATTTCCCCAACTCAGTTCAAATTAGGATTCAGTCTCTCTCTATTCTTAGGGATTTGATCTGAAGGTCTTCCATCAAAGTTCACAATCTTCAAGGAGGAACGCCCCAAAATTAGAAATGGACTTAACTCTTCTCTCCCCCCTTTCCTCTCTCTCTCTCTCTCTCTCTCTTTGTGAATCAGTCCTGATGTCATCTTAGTTGAGGCTTGTGAATGTGGAGGGTGAGCCTGAGAATGAATGTCTCGTGAAAGCTAACAACAGCATTGTAAGAGCATTTAAATCACAATTTTCAAATTCTTTATGCGTGAACTTGCAAGGCTCACATCTCACTTATTTCTCCCTGAATGCACAAGTTTGTTTTTAAACTCAGGACATATTTTTTGCTTAGGTTGAAAAGGAAAAGGAATTAATGGGGAAATGACCGGAGACACTAAACTAGGGACGGGCGAGCTTCAGGTTTGGGCCCGATTTGGGATGTTTTGGCATTCCGGAGCAAAGCTAAGCCGGAGCAAAGCTAACCTTAAGCTTTGGGTAGTGCAGCAGATTTCGCCCCCCCCCCAACCCCTTGCCATTACTTAAGGAACAGGAAAAGCAAAAGCCGTAGCTGACTGACTAGGAAAATATCAAAAAGTGTATTTAAAACAATTCTATCAGAGTGAATTATACAATAAGTGCAATAAACATTCCTACATCACAATCAATACAGCTCTTTAGGGAAGCCCCGGTAAACACCTCTCCACCCCGTCCGAAGAAGGGGTAACACAGACTGCCCTAGAGTACTTATTAGGCTATGTACTAAGCCCGATTTGGAACAAAGTTACAACCAAATACAATTACAAGTGGAGGAAGCTCCGATGGTATATCACTTTAAAGAAAAAAACCACAAGGACACGGACTTTGTTTATTCTGTGCTTCATGTAAGCAATTGCAAGGACCCGCTTCTAGCACAAAGGGACCTTCAAAGGAAGGAGGCATGGTGGATCCACAGACTTTGCACTGTTGAACCTAAGGGACTAAATTTAAACTGACTTTACTGCCTTTTTGTGAGGACGGATCAGGACTCTGGTGCTTTAAATTACTTTCTTTTTTAAAAAGTTTTTTATTGGATTAGAAATATTTTAATGTCCATTACAATCAATTTCCTTTAAAAATTCCAATTCTAACCCCCTCCCTTTCCCCCCCTTTTGTTGACTTCCAACAGTTTTCCAACCCCTTATCTATTTTCCCCTACTCATTTCAAACTTATTTTACCTATTAAACATATACTTTCACTCTCTTCTAAGCTTACCTATTATATCACAATGCTGTCTCATTTCCCTTTCCATTTAACTTAACAACTAGATAATACATTTCTGGCATATATTCTTCAATAATCATTTTGGTAACCTGTACTCTATCTTACTCATTCTGATCTCCTCTATATTGAACAAACAATTTATTCCTCATTATACATAACTTTAAGCACATTATAAACATTGCATACCTTCAATATAGGTCAATCAATTTAACCCATACTCCATATATTACTCTTTGTTTCATATATCTTATCTTTATACTATTTTAGTTATCTAATTTCTCCATTATGCAACTCTATCAGAAATAATCAATCACTTTAACTATGCTTTGAATATATACTTTAAGCATAAATCAATTTGACCCATATTCTGTATATTACTATATATTTTCCCCTACTTTCTTGTATTCATTCATTTTGATTATACAGTTTCTCCATTATACCATTATCTGCCAGCAATGAGATTAGTCAGTTTCTATCCCTATAAATCTTATAATAACACCACTATTATTTCATACTATATATAATAGTCAAATAAAATAATTGCTTAGATATTTTTCAATTAACTCTCCCCCCCGGTATAGTCACTTCTCTCTTCTTTTGTTATATTTCAGTAATTTTCAAACTGCCACAGTTCTCCTCCCACCTCCCATTTTTTCACCAAGTATTGTTTCAGCTTCTCCCAGTCCGTGTTAAACTGTCCTGGATCAAGGTCTCTCAATCTTCTTGTCATTTTGTCCATCTCCGCCATGTACAGCAATTTATAAATCCAATCCTCGATGGTTGGCACTTCTTGTACTTTCCACTTCTGCGCGTACAAAAGTCTAGCCGCTGCCGTCATGTAAAATAGCAATGTCCTGTATTGTGCTGAAATATCCTCCATTCCCAAGTTCAGTAGCAGGAGTTCTGGGTTCTTATTAACTTGAAATTGTAAAATCTCACTTATTACTCTTATTATTTCCCCCCAGTACTGCCTAGCTACCTCACAAGTCCACCACATGTGATACAAAGATCCCTCATGTTTTTTACATTTCCAGCACTTGTTAGACATATTTAAGTTCCCTAGCGCAATTTTCTTTGGTGTCAAATACCAACGATAAATCATTTTATAGACATTCTCTTTAATGTTAGTACATGTCGTAATCTTCAACGTATTTTTCCACAAGTATTCCCACGCCTCCATTGTTATTTCTTTATTAAAGTTTATAGCCCACTTCATCATCTGCACTTTAACTGTCTCATCTTCAGTATACCATTTTAACAACACCTTGTAGACCTTAGAGATTTCCTTTTTATCTTCTTGTAGAATTACTTCCTCTAGTTCTGAGTTTTCTATTCTTATCCCTCCCTTTGCACAATCCGAGTTGTAAAGGTCTCTAATCTGTCTATATTGAAACCAATCATAATTTGAAGACAACTCTTCTTGCGTTTTTATTCTTAACTTGGAAAGGTCTGTTCGTGTTATTTCCTTATATGTTAAACATCGTTTTTCATTGTCAACAGTTCTCGGGTCTATTACTTCATAAGGAACCACCCAAGAGGGAGTTCCTTCTTGCAGGTAGTTTCTGTACTTCTTCCAAATTGTGAAGAGGCTTCTACGGATATAATGGTGCAAAAACATAGAGTCTGCTTTTACTTTTTCATACCACAAATATGCATGCCATCCAAATATTTTTTTATATCCCTCTAAGGCCAGTAGTTTACGATTTTTCAGCGTCATCCAATCTTTCAGCCACACCAAGCAGATTGCATCATAGTAAAGTCTTAGATTGGGCAGTTGCATTCCACCTCTCTCTTTTGCATCCTGTAATACTTTCATTTTCACCCTAGGCTTCCTGCCTGCCCAAACAAAATCCGATATTTTCCTCTGCCATTTTTCGAATTGTTTAGAGTCCCGGATAATTGGTATTGTCTGTAACAAAAACATCACTCTTGGCAACACATTCATCTTAACTACTGCAATTCTTCCCAACCATGACAAATTCAATCTATTCCATTTAATCAAATCTTGCTCTATTTGAGTCCACAATTTCTCATAGTTATTCTTGAATAGATCTATATTTTTTGCAGTCAGTTCAATTCCCAAATATTTCACCTTACTTGTTACTTCACAGTCTGTAATTTCCGTTAATAACTGTTGTTTTTGTTTAGTCATATTTTTACATAATATCTTTGATTTCTTTTTGTTTACATGGAAACCTGCCAGATCTCCAAATTCTTTAATTTTTTCTATTACCTTAGGCATGTTTTCAATTGGATCTTCCACAATCAACATTATATCATCTGCAAATGCTCTGACCTTATAGGAAAAGTCTTTTATTTTTATTCCACGGATCGTATTGTCTTCTCGAATCTGTATCATCAAAATTTCCAAGACTAAAATGAACAACAGTGGAGACAACGGGCAACCTTGTCTTGTACCTTTGCCAATAGTCAGTTTTTTAGTCAGCTCGTCATTCACCACAATTGCTGCACTCTGGTCTCTGTAAATTTCTTTCACTACTCTTATGAATCTTTCCCCCATTTGTAGCTGTTCCATGGTGGCAAACATAAAGTCCCAGTTCAAATTGTCAAATGCTTTCTCAGCATCCACAAAGAAGAAACCAACCTCCTTATCACAACGCTTGTCGTAATATTCAATAGCATTTATAACTGTCCTTAGATTGTCTCTGATTTGCCTATTCGGTAAAAAACCAGCTTGTTCTTCTCCAATAACTTCGGATAACCATCCCTTTACTCTTTCTGCCAGGATCTTCGCAAAGATCTTGTAGTCATTGTTAAGTAAGGAAATTGGCCTATAGTTTTTAACATTAGTCAGGACTTGTCCTTCTTTGGGGATCAATGATATATTAGCTTCCCTCCAAGTATCTGGAGTTCTTTGGTCTCTCAAAACACCATTGATCACTTCTTTTAGGAATGGTACCAGTTCATTGACCATTACCTTATAAAATTTAGCTGTAAGTCCATCAGGTCCTGGCGCCTTTCCCAGGTTTGTTGTCTGAATTGCCTTTCTTATCTCCTCCTCTGTTACTTCACTATTCAGTTTGTCTCTCCAATCTTCCGAAATTACTGGAAGCTTCATTTTCCCCAAATATGCCGCTATTGAGTCTTTATTCACTTCTTTTTTGTCATACAATTTAGCATAAAATTTGTAAAAAGCTCTACTAATAGCAGTCTGTTCCAAATGTACTTTATTGTCCTCACATATTTTATTTATTGTCTTTTTCTCCTTTCTCTTCTTCAATTGCCATGCAAGGTATTTCCCAGGTTTATTTGCACCTTCAAACGACTTTTGGTTCAATCTCTTAAGATTCCAATCCAGTTCTTTATTATTCATTGCCGTCAACTGCTCTTGAAGGATTTTAATATCCTGGTAAATTTTCTTTTTCCCTGGTCTTTTCTTTAATTGTATTTCTTTGGCTTTTATTTTTTCCATAATCTCCTGTCTCTTCTCTTCTCTTTTCTTTCGAGCTCTTCCATTTAAGTCCATCAGTATACCTCTAATTACTGCTTTGTATGTGTCCCATACCTTGTTGGTTGGTACTTCTCGGTTCATGTTGTACTGTATGAAGAACTTAGTTTCCCTTCTCAACATCTCCATATTTTCTCCCTCTTGTAACAAGTCCTCATTTATTCTCCATCCTTTCCTCTTAGTTCTTTTTCCAAACTTCCACATGATTGGGTTGTGATCTGAGCCTACCATAGGTATTATTTCTACATCCTTAGTCCAAAGCACTAAATCTTTTGAGGCCCAGATCATATCAATTCGTGATAGAGTGGAATGTCTTGCGGAGAAAAATGTATATTGTCTACCTGTGGGGTTCTGTATTCTCCATACATTTTCCAAAGTTTCCTGCTGCATTAATGCGAAAAAAGTCTTTGGTAATAATCCTCTTTTCTTTTGTGCCGTTCCTGATTTTTTATCCTGCTCCAAATTTGTGACTCCATTGAAGTCTCCTGCAAGAATTATCTGGTCATAAGAAAGTTCATCTAGTTGCTTCCTCAAATCCTCAAAAAAGCTCTCTTTTGCTCCATTAGGTGCATAAATTCCAATCACCAACACTTTCTTTAAATTCCATGTACATTCCACTGCTAGAAATCTGGCTTCCACATCTCTAATTACTAACTTTGGCTGTAGCTCCTCTCTTATATATAATGCCACTCCCCTTTTTTTCTTTTTTGAGGCCGCTACAAAATCATTGCCCAATTTGCTCAATTTAAGATATTTTACATCCTGTTTTCTAATATGAGTCTCTTGTAGGCACACAATATCACATTTCTGTTTTAATAGCCAGTGGAAAATACTTTTTCTCTTATTGGGTGAATTAAGTCCATTTACATTCCAAGATATAACTTTACACTCCATATTCATAGCCTTGTTGCTGGTAAGTCCTTTTCATTGTCCCTCATAAACTTTTCCATTTCAAATTCAGATCTGATGCGCTTTTTCACTCCTCCAAACTCAAATGACAATCCTTCCGGCAGTTCCCATCTGTACCTTATTTTCATGTCCTTCAAGATTTGGATTAAAGCTTTGTATTTTTTCCGGTCAAGCAACACCGATCTGGGTAACTCCTTCATAATAATAACCGTCTTGCCATCAACCTCCAATGGGTCTTGAAATTGCTTACTCACAATCATTTCTCTCATGTTTCTGGTCGTAAATTGCACAATTACATCTCTTGGTAGTTTCCTCTGGGTCGCAGATCTTGAATTTATGCGATACACCACGTCTAGAATAGCCACAATTTCCGCCTCCTCCTTCCCCAGGTGTTCAGCTAAAACTTCAACAATTTGTTCTTGGGCTGTCTTTCCCTCTACCTCCAGCAAGCCGCGAAACCTCAGCTGCTTCTCCATATACTTGCTCTCCGCAACCGCCATTCTTCCCCTCATCACCCTCATGTCCGTTCGTTGCGTATCTGAAAGGTTCTCCACCGCCTTCTCCACTACATTGACTTTTTGTTGTGCTGCTTGCACATCACTTTGTATTGTTTCCATTCCCTTCTTCACTTCTGCCAGTTCATTTTTTACTGTCTCTTTAACCTCTTTAACTTCCTTTACCAGCTCCTGTTGGACCTTTAACATTTCCAAAAATCTTTTATCCAGATTTTCTATAGCCTTTTGCCACTCTTTCTTCGACATTGTGGGGCTTGACTTACCTCGCTCCCACGAGTCTGCTCGTTTCCTTAGCTCCGTGGCGCCTGGCTTAATGTCCTTTTAATTTAATTTAAATGTCCCGGTTTCATGAAGAAAAAAAGACGCTTAAAGAGTCCAAAATGTCGGGCGTCTTTTCTCTATGGTTTTTCAATAGTTTTTGTAATCCAATATGGCCTACTTCCTCTTCTGCTGAAGTCAATGCCCTTCTCTTTCCAAAAATGGCGATTCCCTTCTTCCTATCTGCCAGTGAGGGCCGTCTCTCTCCCGCAGCTCTATCCCTGTTACGTACTTCCTGTTTCCCATATCCTCACTGCAGCTCTCGCGATGGTAGAAACTTTCTCACAGTCCATTATCTCCCCACAGCCGCAGATATGAAAAACAATTATCCGATTTCTCTATTAACTTCATTTAAAATAGTCCTTTTTCTAATCTGTTTCTTGCCGAGTCTTCCTCTAGTTATAATCAATCTGTTGCAGTTTAAAAGTCCACTTTAATGCTTCATTACTTTAAGTATTTCGTCCCGTTTCAAGAGATAGTGATCTTTACCTTTTCAAACGTCTTTCTGGGTTGTAATCACTGCTTCAATCTCAAGATCTCTTCCACCTTCTTTCCCCCTGTTGAAGCTTGGGCATGTAGGTCTTATGCCAGCCGCACTGGCCCCAGGACTGCCGCAGAGATTTAAGCCGACCTGTCGTAGGGTGGGATCTCAAGAGTCGGGAGAGAGTCCGTTGCGCAGGACCCCCCCTCGCCCGAGATCAACGCGCCCTGAGGTGCTTGAGCGTTCTATGCCTATTCTCCGCCTGAGAATAGGTGGCCGCGGGCTTTTTGGCCCCCGCCGGCCGCTGAAACGGCCGCCCGGTCAGCTCTGCTCTTAGAGCTGCTTTAGACCTCCATGGATCCCAAGCCGGAAGTCGGTGCTTTAAATTACTTTGAATGCCCTCGGGCTTGATGGTATTTAAGAATTTACGTTCTATTAGGCTGTGCTTACACCTGAGAGCGAGCCGCCATTATGCTTTTGATTTGGAATACTTGTGAATTGTGTCTGTAAGAAGTGAGTATATGTTTACAAGGGCTGATTCCAGATGACTAACCTTAAGGCGTTTCATGCCGCCCTCTTCCGGATCACGACGGGGAAAATGCGAAATATCGCGTTTCCTCGCGCGAGTTTTGCGTGTCGTTGCGCAAAACTCGCGCGAGGAAACGCGATATTTCGCATTTTCCCCGTCGTGATCCGGAAGAGGGTGGCATGAAACGCCTTAAGGTTAGTCATCTGGAATCAGCCAAGATGTGGTGGGAATATGTGCAATATTGGAATGGATCATTGATTGTTATTTTGTATTTTTCAGTTGTAACTGCTTGGAAGAAGGAGAATCCGATACGGGATGTTCCTTTGCTAGCTAACCCATTGCAGTTGCAATTTGATTGGTTTCAGCAGTTAGTGATTGAATTGATTGTTCTATGACCTTATTGGCATTGTGATTTATTTTTGCAATAACTGTTGCACATATTTGTAATTGTATTTGGTTGTAATTTTGTTCCAAATCGGGCGAGAAGGAAAAATTGTTATTAGTTTGTATTTTAAATTTTAAATTTTCTGTTTGTTTTTTGCTGCTTGCTTGCAAAATTGTTTTGCTGTGTGGTGTACATTGCTTGGTTTTGTTTGTCTTGTTTTGGGGTTGTTGTGTGGGGTGTGCTTTACTTGGCTTTCTCTTATTATTTGCTGGGAGAGGCTTCTGTTTTATCCTGTGGTGGTGTGGGGCTTCTCTCGCTGTTTCATAGTTGCTTCAGATTGCTTTGATTTAGATTGTTATTCTGGCCACTTGTGGATGGGTGCTATTAGTGTTAGGTTCTGTTCTGTGGTGTTTCCCCACTGGCTGCACTCACTGCCTGGCTGCAGTGAATGACACTACTTCTGCTGGGCTAAGTTGCAAGAGTGTCCCTTGGTTCAGCTTTGTTGGGGTTGAATGGATGTGATTCTCTGGTGTGAAGTTGTTCCCCTTGCATCAGTTTGGTTATAAGGGGGGGGGGCTTCATTTTACTTCTAGTTGCAAGAATGTCCCTTGCTTCATATGGTTTTTTGTATTTTAAATTATATTTTTCTTAGTGTGATTCTCTGATGTGAAGGTTGGTTTTCATAGGGAACAATAGAGATTGGCAGCGGATGGGGAACCTTCTTTGGGAGCCCCTGAAGTTCAATTTCCCTGAAACTTGGGTGGTCATGAGAGGAGGGTTAGGAGAGGGCCCCCTGCAAATTTTGAATTATTAGGTAAGAAAATGTCCCCCTCAGGCTCCCAGATAACCGTGAATGGCGTTTCCCATTGGAAACAATGGCTGAATCTTACCTAATAATCCCGAAGCAGTTTAAATACCCAAACCTGAAGTGCCTTGCTGCTTTAGAATTTGGGTTTTCCTGAATTTTTTTCTTGCTTCAGGTAAACCCGAAGCAGGAAACCTGAATCTTTTTTGGTGCACACCCGAACACTAAACTATACCCTGAGTTGAAGGGATTTGGGGAGCTTTTTGGCATGCAGTACACCCATATCTAAATGAAGATTTTCCCTGATACTGCCTTCTTTTCTGCATATCTAGTCTTTAGGGGTACATATACTTTCAGATGTAAGCAAGAATTCACTATTTTAAAGAGCCACTACTTCTGAATGATCAAATAAAAACCTTGAGCTTGGTTTTATGTTGTTTCAGTCAGGAGCATAAAAATGGGCCTTATGGACTATAGCCATTGTTCTGTTAAGCTTATTGTCTGATATGTTTCCTAATGATGTCTTCTGCTCACAGTGGTTAAAATGAGCAGGGTAACTGAAAATGACCTTTTCTATGTCATGTATTATTTTATAGAATTATAGTAGGTCTCTTCTTATTCACCTCCTCACTAAATTGTCTTAACCTTTTAAATCTTTCCTCATGTGGAACACTTTCCATGCCTGCAGTTATTCTTGTTACCCTTGTCTGAACTTTCTCCAATTTGCCTCTGTCCTCAGAAGTTGTGTGACCAGAATTCAACCTAGTACATTAATGTCAAGACTTATTAGTGTAGTATTTGTGCTTCCACTCCCTGTAACAGAACATTGTGGCTTATTTCTGAGTTCATTCACCCTGTTTAAAATCAAGAGAAACTCCACTGGTCAGTTGGCTTGGTTTGGGGCAAAGAGATTTATATTAACTTTTTTTTAAAGTACCAAAGCATAACTTAACTCTATCCACTGTTAATTTGGAAGGGGTGAAAGATAACCAAATAAGTAGATTGAACACCAGTCCTTTGGGAATGAAGTACTTTATTTTAGTGCAGCTAGATGATATTCTTTAGTTAAGGAAAATACTGTTTAAGTATTGAATGGTGAGCATCTATTTGAATCCCAGAGGTCTAGGTGGGAGAAGATAGAGACTTAGACTATGATCAAACATTGGGATGCATTCTTACTCATGCAAATAAAGGTCCTTTATTTCTTTGAATTGCCCCTTCTAGCTATAGGACCTATTTTTCAACCCATGCTATTCCAGAAGATCGCCTCATCCTCAGGACTAGCTTTTCTAAGATTCAAGGTGCTGCTGTGGGGAAGCAGAAAACTTCATTTGTTGGTTGAACTTTATTCACACTGGTTTAGATTCAAGCCATTGTACATGGACACAACACAAGGTTAGAATGAACAAAGTAAACACAGTATCCTCCACAGCAGACATGACTATGGGATTCCCAGTCCAGGAGCCTTCTTCCTATCATAATCCTGGGGCTTCCAAAGGTAGGGCTTCAATTTCCCTCTTACAAATTACATTTACTTTCTGCAGGCAGACACATAAGAATGGAATCATGGCCAATGAAAGTATAATTTCTTTTAACAACACTAATATTCGGAATCCCTCATTGATCTTGGGTCAGAAACCAGCCGTGTATACCAGGACAAGGAAAACGTTAGAAAAGGCATAACAATATGGAGCAGTACATTTATGATATCCCTAGTTCAGGTTCTACATGCAGCTAATTATTACAACCCTGGAAGGAGTCCCCCGAGTTCAGCTGAAAATGGTGCTGACTTGCCATCCTAGATGCCAATCATTTCGCTCAGCCCCTTTCCCATCTTTCTGCTGTATTCATGAGGTGCATTTAAGTATCACCTCCTTTTAATCCCGGCAACCCTTTTTCTTTCCCATTCCATGCTTCCTCATGTAAGCTACTTCCTTTGTAACATACTAGCAGTTATCGGAGAGATTGTAAACTTGGGGAATCTGTCCCTCACCCTTGCTAGAACACCACCCTACAGTGTATGATCTTTTCAGCCTCCTCTCAGAATAAGTCCCATGCTGAAAAGAGATGCAGTTAGTCTTGAACAGGAAGTGGCAATAAGTTCTGAAACAATCCACAAAGTTGTTGAACTGTATCAGAAATGGAGTTCTCAAGGGAAATCGAATGAATGAGGTTGTCAGTTCTCTTGTAGTCTCTCTACACATTACAAAGTACGTAGGGATGCTCAAGTGAACCTCATTTCATTTGTCCCCCCTCCGACTTCCCGTGCACTCGCTCATACAGTCACACTTCAGTTTGCTTCCCATGAGTACATGCATGCATTTGATATCATTTCCTCCTCAACTGCTAAAAGTATCCCAGTTTCCCCACTGTCCACATCCATTCATTGAAATGCAGATCTTGATAATTTCTCACACCTTAAAGAAATGCAAATTGGCAAGTCAAAGAAGCCTACAGCAAATTGGCAAGTCAAAGGAGTCTCCCAGTGAAAACAGAGCTGGACTCACTTGAAGATACAATCACACAAAGAGAGCTTCCCTGGAAGTGGAATGCACGTGCAAGGAGCAAGAACAGCCTGCATGTGAATTGAGGACCACAAGGTAAAATCCTGCACTTGAGCATCCCCAGGCAATTCACAATGTGTAGCGAGACTGTTGGTGAAACAAGAATCTTGTACTTTTTGAAAACTACATTGACAGATCACCAAGCCACAGGTGGAGCTATATGCTCATAAGAGAGGTCAACTGTGCTGATCAAACAAGTCTCTGTTAAGTAGGTTGCAAAGGTACAGAAGCCAGGCTAGGGTAAGACAACAGGAAAACGCATAGCAGAGCATCTAGATGCATACTAGTCACTCCATCATGTTTATTGCATTGTAGACCTAATGGGTGTCAGGCACTGCCCTGTTAGCTGGATCAATCTTGTGAAGAGTTGCCAGCAAAGGGCCAAAAGAGAGACAGATTTAAAGTGCTGAGTAATGTTTAGCAACAGCAAACAGGCTTATTTATTCTGCGCACTTTTATCAAGTTATCATACCTCCCCATTCCCCCTGGGCGGTTTCCACTTGGTGTGTTTTATTCTGGCCCCCTCCATCAGCCTACTAGTGCTGGTTTACACAACTGCAGCACTGGCATACCTCTGTGGAGACATTTTGCTTAGTTACATCAGCTTAGGGCTTAGCTGGTATCCTATACAGTTAACAACATGACTTTAGAATTGTCTTGTTAAATTTGTCCATTCAAATCAGAGTGAAATGAAGGCTTTTATAGCTGTTTATAGAAAACTTTTTTTAAAGCAGTAAACTTCAGGGTTGGAAAGTTTTTTCAGGCTTCTTCAGATAAGGTATTAGTCTTTATCCAGTGGCATTGCAGAGGGATAAGAATACTGTGATCATTCTAGTAGGTAATAGAGTCTATCATTACTGGAAGCCAGTTCTTTATAAATTCATTTATCAATTCTCTGCACCTTCAGAGCTTTTCCTTTCTTATTTCTCTGAGTATTAAATTTAGTTATAGCTGTGGTAATATTGCTTTCCTCAGTACATCATTTTCTCATGGTGGGGAAGATGTTTATTCAGTCAAATAAAAGAGCAGTTTTCTGGCAATGCGCTCAAAATGCAATCACAAAAATAACTTTGTGTGATTGATGTGGATTCCATTTCTAATATCTAAGAGACAATAAAGGCATGTAGTCAGAACTGACACAAAGCTCACAGTTCCTTTTATCTTTAAGAAGATCTGACCTTTTAGTTTGCAGTCCAGTATTCTCATATCAAAAGCTAGAGATATTTATTTATTTTAATATATATCAGTCTGCCTGTCTATGTACATTTATGTGAACCTTTCAGTTGAGAATGGATTAGGACCTGACATTAAGAAGTCGTGTCAGGATGAGACCATAGTAGAGTTGGTATGGTAATCTGCAAGGTTTAGTGCTCTGTCCAAAAACCGCAGAACACAAAACATTTAGCAGCCCAAATGATCCTCATAATAGTCCCCAGGCTGGAAACAGATTGTAATTAAAAAAAAAACCCTCAAACCTCTATTTAAAAGCTAGGAGGGAATTGCTTTGGCATGGCACAAAGAGGGTAGATTATACCCCAGGTGAACCTCAAGGGGCAGGGCATTCCACAGTTGAGGAGCCACTTCTGAAAAGGCCCTGTTCCTAGGTACCATCCAATCCAACTTTGCAAGCAGAGCACAGAAAGCAGGGATCATTGGAAGGGTCTTAACTTAAGTGGTAGATTGCACAGGACAACAGGAAGTGGTTCTTTTAAGTACCCTAGCCCCAAATTCTTTAGTACCTTTAAGGGCATTAAAGGATCAGCTCTTTGAATTGTGCCTGGAAACAGAGGGTAGCTAGTGCAGATCTTTCAACACAGCAGTATGATCTCTGCATCCAGCCCCCAGGCTGGCTGCCACATTTTCGGCCAGCTGACGTTTTCAGGCCACTTTCAAAGGCAACTCTATATAGAGCACATGATGATTATGTAACCTAAATTTGATCAGGGCACAGATCATTGTGGCCAGATCACGCTTTTTGAGAAATGTCTGTAGCTGGCATATCAGCTAAAGTTGATAGAAGGCACTATATGCCACATCAGGAGCCCTGAGCCTCCAACCATAGGCCAGAATCGCGCAGCTCCTCCATGAACATGCTTCTTCATGGGGATTGCCACTCTGTCCAGAACAGCTGACTCCTCAGTCCTCAAGCAACTTTTTTTATTGGCAAGCAGCACACCAGTCTTGTCTGGATTGAGTTTTAGTTTTTATACTTCCTACAGGATCAGTATATTCAGAAAACCAAAGTTTCACAGCCTGAGATTATTATGGACTGACAAACTCAACCTAGATCTTACTTATCTACTGCTAACAAAATGTTTCTCACCTTCTTCCCCTGTTCACTATGTTCACTGTGAATTACAGGAGGAGAATCTTTTTGTTTGCCCTCGAACTGGTGTGGCATAGAACGTGTGACAATTGAGTGCAAATCCCTCACTCAACCATGGAAGTGTACCAGTTGACCTTGGCCTGTCACAGACTCTCAGCCTAACTATTCATACGAGGTCGTTGTGAGAATTAACAGGAAGACAGGGGAACAATCTGAAAAGCAACTTCGGTTCCCTAATCAGGAAGAAAATTTGGTCATAATATTTTTAAGTTGCTACAGTTCCATTTGTGCCTTTTTTCATGGCACCAGCTTGTCGTTCTTTCCATTTAGCACAACATTTTAAAATGCATCTTCAAAACTCCTGTAAAGATGTGCCTTTGAATATAGGAATTGGCAGCCTTACTAAATATCCCAACACTGCTAACAACTTTCTTGTGTTGTTAAAGTCTAGTTTTATAGTTGATTTGATTTTAAATATTTCCTGAGTAGAACAGCTTTTTTGGCAGATGGATAATAGAAATTCTGCTCATATACCTAAAGGAGGACAGGGTTTTTTTTTGTAACATGTTTTATTGGTTTTTCTGTAAAAGTAGAAATAAGAGAAGGGAAAATTAAGAAGGAGAAATAGAAAAGAAGAAAAGAAAGGAAAAATCATTTAGGCTGTGTTTTAGTTATCTATACATCATATTTTTTTACCAAGTGTTCAACTGTGTTTACTGGTAACAAATTATGATAGTGCCTTTATATATTTGCTACATGTTAGTCTTTCTTTTAATTCAGTTGTAGAAGAGGGTCCATGGAACAAAATAGTCTTCTTCCATTTGTCCTTTCATTAATGAAGTTAATTTGTCCATTTCCACGTTTTCCATTATCTTTGTTATTAAATCCTCTTGCAGGGGTATTGTTGAGCGTTTCCAGTAAGATGCTAATCAAATTCTCGCCGCTGTTACCACATGTACTATAAAGTATTTCTGTTCTTTGCTCAGTACATCTGGCATACAATTTAACAAAATTAACTCTGGTTTAAAAGGAATTGAAACTTGTAAAAATGTTTGTACCATTGTCCAAAATCTATGCACCTCTTTACAGGTCCACCACATATGGTAAAATGTCCCTGTATGCTTCCCACATTTCCAGCATTTATTTGACATATTTTTATACATTTTAGTAAGCAAGGAGGACAGTTTTTAAGACAAATCTCAAAATGACCCTAAAGGAAAGAAATTATTTTCATACCTTTTTGACATGGCTTATAGCCCAGGTGAGCCAGATCTCAGAAGCTAAGTAGGGTCAGCCTTGGTTAGTAATTGGATGGGAGACCTCCAGGAAAGACCAGGGTTGCAGAGGCAGGCAATGTTCATCTTTTGCCCTGAAAACCCCACCAGAGGTCACCATAAGTCAACTCTGACTTGAGGGGTCTCTCCACCAACATCAGTTAATTATTGATTCAGCTACCTATAAGCATTCAAAGAATTGATATAATATTGGGATGCTATTATGATGCTATTGACATCTGTTGCTTTTGGTCCAGCTGCAAATATGAAGTTAAATAGGTGATTAAAACAACCTTGCTGCTGTGTTTGTGTTCTTATAAAATGAAACATATTCTGGATTATTAAAGTTGTGAGATATTTATCCCCAAAGACTCTCCTACATGCTCTTGTCTTTCACATGAGATGTTTCCTACTGTGAACTGTGTATGAGAATCTTTGGGGATGAATATCTCACAGCTTTATTAAGTAAGCAGAGCCAAGCCCCACACCTCTGTCCATGCTTTGAAGACCACTTGGTATACACCCTTCAGTGGAACTGGTATGAGAGTTGCCAGGTCCCCATAGGCAACAGGTAGGATGGCAGGGAGCAGCAGGTACTTACCTTTCAGTTGCTAGCAGAAGAGAACAATAGAGGCAGACAGATGGTGTTTCAAACTTTTGGTGCCATGACTGAGAAGGCCCTTTCTTAGGTTGCCACCCATCTAGCTTCAGATAGCAGGGGAACCCAAAGCAGGGCCTTCAGAGACAACTGGAGTGGTTGAGTAGGTTCTTTTGAGAGAAGATTGTCCTTCAGGTATATAGCCCCAAGCCATATAGTACTTTAAAGGCCAATATCATCACCTTGTATTGGGCCTGAAAATAAATTGGGGGGCAGTGTAGATGGAACTAGACTGGACTGATGTGGTTCCTATGACCCACTCCAGTCAGTTTCTGGCCACAGCAATCTGTACCAGTTGTAGCTTCCAGACAATTTTCAAGGTCAGCCATATGTAGTACTGAAGTAATATAATCTAGATGTTGCCAGGGCATGCACTACAGTGGCAAGATCTTTCCTGCCCAGGAAAGGCTGCAGCTGGCTCACCAGTCATAGCTGGTGAAAGGTGCCATTACCACCTCTTTATTCAACAGGAGGCCCAGGGCCAACAGAACCCCCAAGCTACAAACCTGGTCCTTTTGGGGGAGTCTAACCTCATATAGAACAGGAGACATCCTAGATTTTGGATCAGACCTTCCTTCCACCAGTAGCACTTGCGATGGGTCAGGATTAAGTTTCAGCTTGTTAGCTCTCATCCGTCCTCAAACTAGGGATCCTAGGTCTCCCAGTGGGGGCAGGGGATCCCCCACTTCCACACACACCCACCACTCACCTGGCTGGTGAGGGAGAAAGACAGGGGAAAAGGGTGCATTCCTGGGGTGACACAACAACATCACTCTTGGGATTCACGTCATCACACCCCTATGCTTCACTGTGGGTCTGTGTGACGATGTTGCTTCACCGAAGTTATGTCATTGCATAGACCTGAGAGTGCGTACATGCTTTGTTTGCGCACAAGGAGCAAAGAAAAAGTGATTGCTGAGCCTCTTCTGCTGGGAGTGTAAGCGGACCTGGCAACCCTACCCCAAAATGACTTCAGGCACAGTTCACAGTTTCCACAGCCTCCCTGGAATCTGCTGGAAGCATGAGATAGAGCTATGTCATCGGCATATTGAAGGCCCAGATTTCTAGATGACCTCTTCTAGAGGTTTCACATAGATAATAAAAGCATGGGGAAGATGATGGAATCTTGCAGGTCCCTATAGGTCATTGGCCCAAGGGTGGAGCAGCAGTGCCCCAGCACCTCCCCCTGAAACTTATATTGAAAAAGGATCAAAACCACCACAAAAGATACCTACCAGTCCCAGTTTCCTGCAACAATAGAGAAGTAAAATAGCCAGAAATTTTTAAGCCATGGGGGAAAGGAACATTTTCCCCATGGGGAGGTGGGGTGCTGGATGGGTAGGAATGGACATTTTGGGAAAAATTGAAATAGATCCAATATTCAATAGGTTTCCAATCAAACCTAAACTTCTTTTACTGATTCAGCAACTTAAAATGCATCATTTATAACTTTGTTGGCATATAAAGCTGTACCATTTGGCCTGATAATGGAATTTAATAATATAAGTATTTGTGTTCTCAATAAGGAAAAAATTGAGAAACAGGTGCAAACTGCTGCACCTTATGCTACCATAGGACAAGTATCTTAATTTTTGTCATCTGAGAGACAGTGAGAAAAAGTTGAAGCCAGAAACCACTCTATTACAGTCATAATAGCTAGGACTTCCAGTATGTTAGGATATTAATCTAAACTTGGTAACACTGAAAGCACTGGATTCTTTAATATATTATCTTTAAAAACATGAATTGATAAGTATATTAATTGATGCCAAAATATTTACTGTTTTTAAATCTTGAAAATGTTTTATGTCTATGATATACATAGAATGTTATAGAATGTAATAGATTGTCTTAAATAAAAACTTCCATAGATAGTCTGAAATAAAAACGTAAATAAAAACTTTCATATTTTGAGTAAAATCTTGTCTTTCATTCCATTCATTCCTAGGGATGTGCATTTCAGGTTTCCAATTTGGGTTTTTAACTCAAATTGGGCCTAATTTATAAAGGTGGCTGAGCCGATTTGCTGAGCTGATTTGGGAATCCCGAAGCAAAGCTTTGCAAAGCAATTCATATTGCTTCAGAAAGCTTTGAGCAAAGCAGCAGCAGCTGCTCCTGCAGCACTTTTCTAGCTGTTTGCATTGCATTTCTTTCTGTTTGCAAGGAAAGTGCTGCTTGCTTTCAAGCTTCTCGCCCTGGCGCTTTTTTCCCCTGATGGGAGGGTGCAGAGTTCCCTCCTCCCCCTCCCATGGGGGAAAAAAGCGGTGGGGCGGGAAGTTTGAAAGCCACCCTTTTCATGCCACTTACAAGTAGCATGAAAAGGGATGTTTTCAAACGCCCCGCCATGTGCTTCACCTTTGCTTCACCTCCCCCCTTCCATCGGGTGGAGCAAGCAGAGGGGCATTTGAAACTTAAAGCACCCCTTTTCATGCCGCTTGGAAGCAGCATGAAAAGGGGCTCTTTCAAACACCATGCCACTTGCTTCACCTGATGGGAGTGAAGCAAGTGGCAGGGCATTTGAAACTTAAGTTCCCCTTTTTGTGCTGCTTGTAAGTGGCACGAAAAGGGGCATTTCAAATGCTGCAGCACTTACTTCACTCAATGGGAGTGAAGCAAGCAGTGGGGCATTTGAAACTTAAAGTGCCCCTTTTCATGCCGCTTGCAAACGGCATGGGGGAAGCAAGCGGCGGGGCAGGGAGTTTAAAGCAACCCTTTTCTTACCACTTGCAAACGGCATGAAAAGGGTTGCTTTGAGCTTCGTTGTGCTCTGTAAAGATTCCTGAATCTTTACGGAGCATTCCAAAGCCTTTAAAAACCCGAATCCTGAAGCAGCTTGCTACTTTGGAATTTGAGTTAACCTGAAGTGGGACACCCGAATCTTTTCTGGGTGCATACCCCTACTCATTCCAAAAGGGGGGTGGGAATCTTAGGATATTTCTTTTTTGCAGTTTTCCCAAATTTTCCATTGGAAAAACTGAGGAAGCCCTCAGTCTTTTTCATGTTGTACAGTTTATTTTATGAGGCATTTCACTCCTTCTAAAACAGAAAATATTTCCTGAGGTTTTTTCAGTGTGCCCCCTCCACTGCCAATTTTCCAAGTTTTCCACTGGTAAAAAGTGGGGAAATGTTTAGTTTTTTTTCCTGGCTCATCACTGCTCTAGTTATCTCACCATATGTCCCATGGAGGCTGCTCTGTTCTGCAGACAAACATCTACTGGTCATCCTTGGCCAGAGAGAGGTCTGCCTTGCCTCAACTAGGGCCAGGGCTTTTTTGGCCCTGGCATCAACCTGGTAGAACTCTCTGTCTATGGAAACCCGGGTTCAGTTGGATTTATTATCTTTCTGCCAGGCCTGCAACACAGAGATGTTCCGCCAGGCATATGGTGGTTGAGGCGGGTGGGCCACCATACCAGCCTCCTGCCGGGGGGGGGGGAGTTATCCCCCAGACTGGCCACCCTGCCCCACAGCTCTGTTAAATGTCTGGTGGATTGTGCAATATGTATGTGACTGTCTCAAATAGATGTTTTAATTTACGCTATCATGTTTTTATTGTATTTATTGTATTTTGTGATCTACTCTGAGCCCTCTTATTGGGAGAGTGGAATATAAATTTAATAAAATAAATAAATAAGAAATAAATTATATGTCCAGTATCTCTCTTAGTACTTAGTATAGTGGATCTCATATTTCAGTATTATTTTGTATTTATCAATATACAGTTATTTCCTTCCTTTGTGTAAATAATATCTGTGATGGTGGCACTTTAATATGCAGTATTCTTACACAATTTACATAATCGCAATGTGATTAATAAGAACACATTAGAAATAATATTGCTTCCATTATCCCAATTATGTATTTGCCAGCCTACATTAGTGTCTGGCATCTATGCACATGGTTTTATTCTTATCAGACCTTTTAAACAAATGGAAGCATTTTTTTTGTAGAAGTGTAAAGGACTGTCACAGGAAACAACTCTATTACAAAGAGAGGGTGAAGTAATGTGAACCGCCCTCCATAATATTGCATCTCCAAAACATCTAAGCAATGAAAGATGAACATTTTTAGAAGAGGAATATATTTTTGTTCCCAAATCTGAATACTGGAATTTTACTGTTCTCCTGGTAGGTAACAGGAATAAAAAACAAAAAACATGCATACAGTTATCATGTGGTCTCACATACTGGGGAAATGATTGGGATCATTCTTGTGAGAGAATGGATCCACTTGTATTTTCTGCAACAATTTGTAAAGTTACAGAGTTGTTCACAGTCTAAATTTGTGGGCTTAATATACACAAAACAGTATGAGATATTAATCCGTAACTGCTTAGAAAATGGTAACGTCTGTTCTGGGCTGCTGAGAGCCACCATGGGTCTGCAGACATTCCATCTGCCCCTCCCCCCATATGACTCTGATTCAAACCAGATATCAATACAAAGCAAATCATCTGATACCATGAACAGAATAAACATTAGGTAAGGATCAGTAAAGGAAAAGGATTATTAAATAGTATATTCTATTTATGATTTACTCTGTGCAGATTGCAATAGGATACAGAACAAAAGGGGGGAAGGCAAGCTGAATCAGACTCCCCAACCAGCCAAGGGAGCTAACATTGAAGTGCTCTATAAATTAAATACAGATGAGAACAAATTACCTGAGAATAATCCACTTTGAATAACGTACTCCAGTCTCTCTCAAAAGTATTCAACAGTACGAACAAAACAAGCTCATGACAAAGTTGTTTAATGGGGAAGGAAAATTGGGGAGGGGTGGAAAGTTGGTTATATCTTCCATGGATATGCCGATGATGGTGTAATTTTCTATGGTACAAGATTTTTGTTCTTGCCACAACAGACTAACATAGCTACCCCTCTAAAATCTGTCTCCACTACTGTCAACCTTCACAACTATTTAGTTTCTATCAAGGTTTAACTAAGGATTAGTCCATGAGTTAGTTTTTAGCACAGGCCGAGTACTGGAAGAAAAATACTTCCGGCATGCATAGAATGCCTTCCCCTCAACAATGGAAAACTGCAGTCTTCTTTCTTCCCACACTCGTTAATAATTCAGTAGCATACTTGAAGTTGTAAAGGATGTAGAAGAGTCACTGAATTATATTTTTAAATCCCTCTGTAAAAATGAGGATAAAGTAACAACTACATGTTCTGTAGCTTTTATAAGAATAAAATAAGAGGCTTAGGTGGATCAAACCAAGGTCGAATCCACATTCACCCATTACCCGCATGTTTATCGGATATCTTCCGTTTGCCTCCAATCCGCGATTTTTTCCTCTTCGTTCACATTCCTGTTTCCAATCCGTCTTTCTCGCGCGTCCCTCCGGTCACACAGCTGCTCAAAAACCACTTTTTTGGGTGGGACCTTTTTTTCCCGCCCATTTTTTTTTATTTTTTTGAGCGCACTTTTCCGTTATTTCGATCTTGCCTTATAAAGAAACATCATTGAAGATAATGATGCCTCTCTTTCCCCCACTGACAGCACTGATGGCTCTCTCCCGTTTCTTTTTTGGAAATTTGGAAGCATGTGGGAAGCTTTCGTGGGCATTTCCTATGCAGGACAGTTCAGTGCCTGAATTTTACTGAAGTTTCACTTCCTTGGAGTGTCATTATTTCGATATTTCGTAATTTCGATATTACAGTAATATAAAATAAAAAAAAATAAAAAACAGTTAAAAAGGAAGTTTTGTGAGTCCGTTCTGAGGATGGATTCACCCCAAAATGATTTTTCAAACTACCAGATTTGATTCAGAAACAGCATAATCAATAAATCCAATGCTATGAAGTCAAAAACAGTCTTTTGCAGACTACGGAGCACTTGCAAGTTGAATCAGCCAATAGGAACTCTCGGAACGGCCTGAGAGACAAGAAGGGGGTTGTTGTTTTTTTTAAAAATGCGTAAATTGTGCATTGGCCCGTTCACGGCCACCGTGAAACTCCCGTTGAAAACCTGTGACCACATATTCGGGATAAATGCGAATGAAATGCATCTGTTTAATGAGGTAATGTGACCGGCACTCGGGATTGTGTGGGGAATGCGGGGAACATGCAACTTAGAATGAGTAATGTGGATTCGACCCAAATTTCTGTCCAGCCACCCCATCACAGTTGCCCCAACAACTGGTATTCAGACGGAGGTTCTAGTTAGCCATCATAGCTAATGGGTATTGGTGGTCTTGTCCACCTGCATGGATCAATATAATCCCCTTTTAAAGATTTCTGAAACAGCGGATGTCAACAGTTATAGGAGTTTATTCAATAAATTAATTATGCTGCATGTCATGTAGTACTTCCTTTTGACTGTCCTTGTAATGTCTCTTCAGCTGTGGGTTCCTAGGTTAGAGTACTCAATCAGGCACCAGTTCTCAGGTTCATTTAGCAGAGACAAGCTGGCTCAAAACAACAGCAATTTATTTGCAAGGAGACAACTCCAGCAACTAACAACTATTGCTAACATGCAAAACTGGAACAAGAGCTCCACCAAATAGGAACAAACTAAATCACAAAAATATCAGGGGAGGGGTGGAGTGTTTCATTACATACATACATGTACATACATATACAATAGATATACTACAGTTCTGAACCTATTGCCAATCCAGTTCACTATGGATGAACTATAGCAGCAATGCAGGAAAAAAATCTCACACTTCATTTTCTTCATTTATTTATGACTCTCTATATTTATATAGCTTATCTATTTTGATAATCTATAATTGTGTAAAATAAACTGAGGCAGTTTTCCTAATCTTTTTCCTGCCAGGTTCCTGCCAAACATGTTTTGCTCTCTGTTAAAGAGTCTGGGAACTTTTTTGTTTTCTTTGTAACAAGCCCTGATGATTCCTATTATATCGTCTACTTAGTTTACATAGCCTGAGCCTCTCAGTATTTCTTTTGGTAGCCATGTGCTTAATTTTGTAATTTTATATTTATGTACATATGTATGTCTACCAGTGTAGGATAGATTTCTTACATCTGATGAAGTGGGCTGTACTTCACAAAAATGTCATATTATAAGAATCTTTAGTAAGTAAACAATAAGAAATTTATCTCAGGATCATACCTTTATCTAGCACAAATCTAGCAGCAAAATACTAGGGTACTGCTTACATAGTGGTTTAGCAACATCTAAAGATGGGGAAGCCTTTGCCTCAGATTTGGTGTAGTCAGTATCCAGCCTCTGATGAGTTACACATGGCTTACCTGCCTCAGCTTTGGTACTGCTGAGAAGCAGATTTCCTCCCCCTCCCCCTGCTTTCCCACAGCATCGTGGTACATTTGTGAACATCCCAGGTTTTTCTGGCTTTTATCTGATCTTTCTCAAACCTGCTTTGCTCCATCTTGGATGGCTACTGTGTGGATGGGAAAATTCAGATTCCTTAACCCTTACTGCAGCCATTAAAAAATCTGTGTCTTACTTGGCTGAGGCAAGTTGCAGCAAACTATTTTATAAGCAGCTTGTGAGTAACCAAATGGCTCACAGATCCTAAAGTGTAATTGAAATCAGGCCTAATGGTCCCTTTGCAGAGCAATAGCCAAGGTAGGGCCAGTTAGTGTATTATTCTATCACCATGTGTTCATTCCATATAGAATTTTTTAAAATTAAATTGTGACATATGAAAGCTTCCAAGAGCTTGTTTTTTGGGAGTTTAGACTTTCTAAATGTTGGTGGTTGATGTTCTCCAAAGGAAGTACTGTTCTGAAATTTGTTCATGTTCATCTCCCCCAGTTCTGTCCATCCCAAGATTCTTCCTGACTCAGTATGGATTTTTCAAGATAAATAGCATCCTTTTTAATGTTTCTTTTATTTTATTGATCTTTGGGAGAGAAGACAAAAAAACTATCAAAATAAGCAAGAATTATAATATTTCAATAACAACCACTCCTGTTCTATTACAAAATTAATATCCTTTCCCTTACTAAATATACATTCAACGTCAAGTATTTATTTATCTTCCAATATGCCATTTTTTCTGTACAACATGACACAATTAGTGTTACTTATGCATATTTTTAAAAAGATGCTTAGACATATAAATGGACATGCAATTGTTGATTTTGCCCATTTGCTGTTTGGTACCTGCAGAAGGCCCTGTTCAGATGAGTAATGGTGGCGCATAAAGAGATGGCGCATAGAGAGATAAGCAGTACTGCAGATATGAGGGATCAAGGCCATGAAAGAAAAAAGGGGAACAGAATGTCTGGGGACAGCTTGTTCAGGAAACAACAGCTCCCAGACTTACCTGGGGGCCCGGGTTTCAGGTGATGTGGGGGAGGCGAGTGGGAAGAT
This sequence comes from Eublepharis macularius, assembly GCF_028583425.1. Classification (NCBI taxonomy): domain Eukaryota; kingdom Metazoa; phylum Chordata; class Lepidosauria; order Squamata; family Eublepharidae; genus Eublepharis; species Eublepharis macularius. The sequence continues at coordinate 76,670,198 of NC_072793.1, forward strand.
GGCGTGGCAGCCACCATGATGTGGAGGGGCGGCTAATGACCAGGGGTCAGGGGAGCATGCCCAGGCACATGCACTTGCCTGCAATCCATAAAATCAGACTCCTTTGTCCAATTCCCGTACATTTTGGAGACTCTTTAGGAAAGAGATACTCTGCAAAGTTTTGCACCATTTGTTCTAAAAACGCATGGAAAGATTCTCTATTCCACCTGAATTTTTTGTGTTTTTTCATAAAACTGTAGGGTTCTTTAATTCCATTTATCATTCTGTTTATACATGGAATGACCTGAAAATACATTTTGGAGGTATATTTTTGGCACACACATCCTTATTAATTTTTTTGAAGACATAAGACGTCACATTCCCATATAAGAATTGTCCTCGTTTTTATGAAGGGCAAAGTTAACATGTAATGGAGCTCTGTCGTGCTCGTCTTCCACATGAACTCAGACTTTCAGTATTCTTCACGCAGTAGTGCTGGAAGGACATTTGCTGCAGTGATTCCCATGTTTTTAAGCTAACTACAGAAGAGGACCCAAATAACATAGAAGGAGGTCATAGACAGAGCCAACAAAGAGAGTGTTGACTCATCTGTGCACCTCCAAATTGACCATTAGAAGGAAGGAAGAAAAGAATTCAAAGAAAGGCTCATAGGTAATGGTGCCAAAGGACTAAATTCCCTCCTTACAGTGGTTATTACAGAAAATGAATCAATCACTTTCTCTGAGTCCAGTTACTCATTCTTCTCCAATATCTCATTATGGGGAAAAGGAAGAGGGGGAAGGAATAGCAAGTCCTAGTTTGTTTGTTTCTACATCCAGTAATTGTGCCTCATAATACAAGTCTCACATGTTCAAGTAATGGTACATCACCTGGGAAATAGTTTCTGATTGAGATCTCATTCTACAAATTCAGTTCCTAAAGAAATTGAGACATCTGTCTGTTTGGAACTGCAGCTGTCATAGCGGTGATCCAGTGGATTATTGAGAATACAAATATTTATTTACTTAATGCAGGAAGTTAGTGAAGTGAACACAGGAAGTTAGTGAAGTCAGACAAGTGGAGAACAGCTATATAACATTCTGGGATTGGAGATAGGGTGGAATTACCCAAATGCTGATGAACTACTGGGTAGCAATGTCTGCCTTTATTGGTTTAACTTTTACAAGGTAGGCAGCTTTTCCTACCAAGGGCATAGAAAGATCACAGTGAGGTGGGGGATATGGTGGGCTTCATTGATTGACTGCAAGATGTAGCCATTATGATAATATATATATGTGTGTGTGTGTGTGTGTGTGTGTGCGCGCTCGCTGTTTGTGCGCACACTCACTGGCTTGTCTGCTGATGTTTAAAACTTATTCCCCATCAAAGCAAGGGCTTCCTGATGCTGCCCATCTTACCCTCCTTGGGCCACCAAATACCATTGCCTTGTTTGTCTGCCTCTTCCTCATGCTGCTTTTCTTAAGCTAAGTGGCTGCAGTGCTGTTGATGATACTATTTGTAATCTTTCCTACCAGTTCTCTCATAGACTTTAATGTTAGATATGGGTGCCTTTCATTGTCTCAAAAAATGGGATGGGGGTGCTTTATTTGTCTGAAATTTGACAATGTAAGTAGAAGTGTAGCTTTCTTCTCCTTGGGAAAAATTACAATTTTCTTGAGTTTTATTTAGTTTGTAGAGACCTGAAATTTTTGTGTGTTCCATTGAAATCAATAGGAAATAATAAAACCGAATTATGAAAACAAAACAACAATCATGAAACAAAATCATATGAATCAACCCAACAATGAAACAGTCCCATTTGCAATTTATAACAAAAATGAAAGAAACAAAACAAACTCCCATGCACAAATCTTGTAAATAGCTTACCTTATTGCAGGTCAGACCTGAACTAAACCATTCAAAAACCCTTTCCTTACAATAACTGCATATTCACTTTTTCCTGTTTAATGTCCCAAACATGCAGCATCCCTTATGGGCAAGGTGGGGAATACTATGGAAATAACAGAGATGGTTGTATCCCTGCTATATCTTTGTTTGATTATGGCTAGTGGGTGAAGGTTACTTATACTGTATATTTTAGCAGAAAATCTGTACGATCTTTAATCATGGTACACATTTACAATCAAAAGTATAATCAGGATCATGCTCATTTTTCATGCTTATCTATCACATTATTACTAAAATGCTTTCTCCAGCCCAGCACTTCAAAATATGTTCATTTCTATAGCAAAATTTATGGGCGTATGGTATGTTTAAACAAGCAAATTGACAGCAAGTACAGTCAGCTTTAGGGAGTTTGACATTCTTAGCACTTCCTTAGCAGGAAGGCATGATTGCTTGCATGGTGATGCTGTCTGGAGATAAAATACAATGCAGCAGGTAGATGGATAGAGGAAAATTTCTAGGTAAAAGGCCTAAAATGAAGAGGTGGGGAGACCCTAAGAAGCCTTATTATTTGAAAGTTCTATTATTATTGAAACAAATGTTAGAGAAGAATTGTACTCTACAAAAGTCTTTATCAGAGTTACAATGCTTGTTAGTTGTAACAGTGCTTGTTTTGATAGTCGCACAAACCTTCCACCAAAACCTTGTTACACTTCAGTGAAAAAAATTCTTTTGGATTTGAACGTACGGCTGTTTTCACACACCCTAACCCTCTGGAAAATCGCGCAAAACTCACGGCATGAAGTGTCTTCCTAGCGCGATTTCCTGGCATGATCCTGCTTAATGGTGTGTTTTCTGACATCATCGTGCCATTAAAGGGGATCGTGCCGGGAAATCATGCTGGAAAGACTCTTCATTCCGTGAGGTTACACGCACATGTGAAAACAGCCTGCGTGAATAAATATGTGGAATACCTTTTCCTTTTAATCAACAATTAACCATTCACACCATTTAACCCTTCATATAAGTACATCTTAGAATTGTAGAAAGTAATGCCAGTAGCCTTGTTTTTCATACACTTTACAGTCTGGTTTGAACTGATTATCTACCTGAGCATAGAGAGATTCTGCTACTTGTAGCACACAAAGCCAGGAATTAAAGAAAATTAAAATGCAACTTTCAATGTGAAAACGTTTTTTATCAGATGTGTCTGGCAAATTCATTTTCTAACAACTGTATTGTGAGCATTCTGGTGTGCTCTGGACATACAATGGCTCATGCCCACAAAGCAGTAATCATGAAAAGGTTACATAAATTTCTCTCCATGATGGCATTACTCCCTGTTTCTCTTAAAATGTACTAAAATGCTGATGGTGGTGTTTTATATTGCAAGATTCTAAAGCGCTTTGCACAATCTAAATGTTATATAGATTAAGCCAGCACAATTTGTGTTTTATTCTATTAGACATAGCTCTCCAGCATACCAGCAAAATATTATAATGTAACATACATATTCTCAAATAAATTGGGAACAGAAAAATGAGCAGAATGCAATGTCTCACAAGGCAACATTTCAGGGCCAGTGTGGTTAACATTGTTGGCTAAAATCCAGCCTCAAATGTCTACTCTGCTGTGAAGCTCATTGGGTAAACCTGGGTCAGTCACTCACTCTCAGCCTAGCCTACCTCACCATGCAGTTGTAAGGATAAAATGGAGTAGAGGAGAACTGATATATACTACCCTAAGTTCCTGAGAGAAAGGATATGATTAAAAAGTTCAAAATAATAATAATTCAAAAAATGAAATATTCATACATACGTAATCAACTAATGAAGGACCAATCAACTAATGAAGGAATGAAGTGGTATATTGTCGAAGGCTTTCACGGCCGGAGAACGATGGTTGTTGGGGGTTTTCCGGGCTGTATTGCCGTGGTCTTGGCATTGTAGTTCCTGACGTTTCGCCAGCAGCTGTGGCTGGCATCTTCAGAGGTGTCTGGAATGTTTCCTCCCCGTAGAGGTGTTCGATGTATTGTCGAAGGCTTTCACGGCCGGAGAACGATGGTTGTTGGGGGTTTTCCGGGCTGTATTGCCGTGGTCTTGGCATTGTAGTTCCTGAAGATGCCAGCCACAGCTGCTGGCGAAACGTCAGGAACTACAATGCCAAGACCACGGCAATACAGCCCGGAAAACCCCCAACAACCATCGAAGTGGTATAATCTGTCAGGACAGAATATGGGGAAACAGAATGGTTTCCATTTGGCAAGGGCGTCAGACAAGGATGCATATTATCTCCCTACCTGTTCAGAGTATGCAGAGTATATCATAAGGAAAGCTGGATTAGGAAAGCTAGAAGAAGGTGGAGTGAAAATTGGTGGGAGGAACATTAACAATTTGAGACATGCAGATGACACCAGATTACTAGCAGAAAATAGTGAAGACTTGAAACAACTATTGATGAAGGTTAAAGGGGAAAGCACCAAAGCAGGATTACAACTGAACATCAAGAAGACAAAAGTAATGACTACCGAGGAACTACACAATTTTAAAGTTGACAATAAAGAAATTGAAGTTGTTCAAGATTTTCTATTCCTTGGCTCAATCATCAACTAACAGGGAGACTGCAATGAATATTCTTTGGAAAAGTCAGTAATGCTAGGAAAAGTGGAAGGCAGCAGGAAAAGAGGAAGACCTAAAATGAGGTGGCTTGACCAAATAAAAGAAGCCACATCCTCCAGTTTGCAGGATCTGAGTAGGTCTGTTAGTCATAGAACGTTTTGGAAGTCTTTCATTCATAAGATGCAGTTACCTGTCACTTCAGCTCATATCCTCTTTGCAGGTAATGATCACAGGAATCAAGCATTCAGTGGCCCATTTCCCTGCACGTGAGCAGTCAAACTGCAGGGGGAAAAGATGACTATGTGTGTGTGATTATATGTTTCTTTCTCATCACTGCTGAGCCCTCTCCTCACATTTATGTCTGGCATAATGGGCCAAATGAAAAATCTCCCTTCAATTTTAAAAGGGCATTGTTAAAAAGAAAAATAACATTTTGACATGTTGTTTAACTCTCCTCTGTTTAACTGCCATCCTTCTATGTTTGCAAACTACTTTTTAAAAAAAAACTTTAATACAAAGGGATGCATTGCAGAGGTTGTTGCTGTGCGTTATTCCTGGTCCACAGCAAGAACATGACAGGTAGAAGGAACAGCTGCAGAACTGACCCCGGTCAGGGACAAATTCATGCAAAGAGAAGTCAAACTGCTGTAAATGATCTGTGCTTGAAAAGTATGCCACCCTCAGAAAATTGGGAAGATTGAGGCCGTCGTCACACGGGCTTTTATTTAGCACTAAAATGGCGCTATTTCCCGGCAAACACCCACCTTATTCCAACACTGTAGCGATTTTCTCTCTTCTGCTTTGTGCTTGATAGTCACGCTATTTTGTGCCTCAGTGTGAATGCCTCACATCGATGTATTTCGCCTCGCAACATCCTATGCCCTCCCTTCAATCCAAGAATCCATTTCTTCCTGCGACTCCCCTTTTTTTAATTTTATTATGTCCTTATAACACCATAACGACATAACACAATGCAAACTTTCTGCTGAAGTAAAAATGACTCAATCGCCATGGCAGAGTCTTCAGCGATGGGGATCACGTCAGACAGGGAGTTTTCTGCGGGCAAAGGGCTATTTATATAATTTCAAAGCTGGAAAAACAAAACGGCCGTAATGTTTTGCTCTAACGGAATATTTATATGCTGTTATTCCGTTATAGCGGAATTAAACGCCAGAATAATAAAAAATGGGGGGAGGAGCTGCTTCTGCGCGGTTAGAGAGAACAGAACAGAGTGCTTTGGTGTAGACAGCTGGTGGCGCAAAGAGCCGTTAGGTGACCCAAAGAAACGTTACTGTGCCGATAACAGGTAGGACGCTATATGCTGTAAATTTAACAGAAGAGATGCCCGTGTGACGATGGCCTGAGTTGCTGACTGAACAGGTATAAAAGCAGCCAAGTTGCAATGCTAAAGTAACTGATATTTACCTACATGTTATAACTGAGCCATGCAGCTCCTCCTTAGATACAAAATTGCTCTATGTGGTGTTTTCTTAAGACATCAGACAGCAACATTAGAGTGATTCTGTGTGTAAGCAAGGATGTCTGTCAATGTAAATCCATCTAGTGAAGTTCTCAGCATCACTAATTTTTAAAATCAAAAAGAGTCCAGTAGCACCTTTAAGACTAACCAATTTTATTATAGCATAAGAACTTGATTCTCGAAAGCTTATGCTATAATAAAATTGGTTAGTCTTAAAGGTGCTACTGGACTCTTTTTGATTTTGCTACTACAGACTAACACGGCTAACTCCTCAGGATCTATGACTAATTTTTAATGCTCCCTCACATTTTAAGATCCCTCTCTTCAATGAGAAATCTTCTATTCTACCCCAGCATACTAATTTTCTATATTCAATGATTCAAGCATTTCAAAATATCCACTATCTGTAGTATGAAGTGGTGCATATTCCATTCTACTACCTCTCTATTCTGCTGTCCCATTCCCACCTGATTCAGTTGAGTAAGACCAGGGCTTATCTTCATTCTCCATTCATTAGTGGGCATGATACTGGCCCCCAAATTCTTATGTATGGATTTATTTATTTAAATATTTATTTTTAAAAAGCCCTTCCTCTTGGCTTGAGGCAGCTTACAGGCTTAAAACATTACTGTAATGATTTGCTTGCTTTGTTTTTTTAATCTTTGTTGAACCTCTTTGACTCTGGACCTTTAGTTCAGCTTCTCCTTACTTTACCTTAAACTTCAGGAGGACCTGGTCCCAATCAACACTCTTTGTATTTCCACTCCCACAGAGCTTCAGGTGTTGTCACCTAGGGCTGAGGATGAGTAGGGGAAGAGAGGCAAGGTGACAAATTCAGTCCCACACCAGGCTGGAATAAAAACTGGTCACAACTTTATTGAATACAGCATGAAGGAACATTGGCGATGCATGTGGGTCAGATGACAGAAAACATTGCCTGACCCACCTGCCAGCTGATGACCTTCACCCCCTTCAGACTGCAGCTGAAGGGGGGAACCCGAGGAGTGACATTAAGGGAGAGATCTCATGGGTGTACACCCCTGTGTGATTCCTCTGCCACCTGGGAGTGAGTATGCCCCAACAGCCCCTGAGCTGGGCATGCACCTCCATACTCACTCCCAAGATTCCTTATGGGAATCCCCTTAATGGGGAGGCTGGGGCACACAGGCCCTGCCTCCCCCAAAAGTTATCTGATCCAGTGCCAAACTGCCAACAAAGTTGTGACAAAAGGAAATACAGACATGCAGGAGGGAGCAGTGGGTGGTGTTCGAAGGCAGAAGCTGAAGTGAGGAGGAACGGGGCCCATGGCCCTTTAAATACCTGGCTTCCAGACCTGAGGGAAAACTGTGTCCTCAAGGTCCAGAACCAGGCCCCGCCCCCAGCCGGCTCATCTCTAACTGCTCCTGCTGGGCAGCTGGGGATTTGAATTTAATTAACTGCGGGCCCACCTGGGGAACGTCGGGCGAGCCCTCCAAAATGGCGGCTGCCATGCTCTGTCCCCTCTCTCACCCGATGGAGGCAACCTGGTCCCCAGGTAAGTCCGGTGGCCGTCGTTTCTCTCTTTTACCCAGGCTTATACCTTGAGAATACTTTCCTTTTCGTGTTTGTGAGTGTGACCTATATATTGCTGCCACCAAAGTCCTTAGAATATTCTCTCCTTATCTGTTACTACAAGAAGGCTTTGTTATAGATGGTAGTTTGACAGAACAGTCAGCACATGAGAATAGTTGTGAGGTAAAAAAGATTTTTTCTTAAACAGGGACATAAGCTTGATGGTTACAGAATTAGACAGAATTAGGCTCTCAGGTATCCACACAGCTTGCCTGAATGAGTGAGAATCCTTTCTCTGCAAAACACGCAGACTCTCTCAAGAACACACAGTTTCATTGAACTTTTCAGAATAAATACTTTCTCTCAGAAATGCACAGACATAGACTCTATCAACATCCACACAGGTTGCCTAACAACTAGAATCTCTCCCTAAGTTATACAAAGAGTGACTGAAAAACTTTCCCTCAGTACTGACTAAACACTACAGTTCACTCCACTGCTTAGGGTACAGCTGCTGTCCAATCAAATCACATTCCACTTACCCATTCAGCCTCCTCCTTCTTTCCACAGATGCCTACATTTAAACACGTAGAGCAACTTTAAAAATCCCATATTAGCAAGTAGAAATAAAATCCAAAGTATTTAGATGCAAAATATTACTAACTAGAACAAGATGAAATAAATCTCCCAAATACCTCCCTTTCCTCCACTAAAAGATGCCTGCTATTCATACTCCATCAAAAGCCTTGGCACACAAACAAGCCTTGCTGTGTGTCCTAAACATCTCCAATGAGGGGGTTCCCCTACTCTCTTCAGAGTGGGAACAGTGATGAAGGCTCTGATCAACACCAACAGTGGGGGGACAGCCAGTAGGTAGCATCCTGAAGTCTGTAGCTGGAGCATGGAAAAATATATTAGATGGTTCTTCAGATATGTGGGCTCTAGAATGTGAAAGGCTTTAAAGGCCGCATTGGAGAGTAGTCATCAAGCATGTTGTGAGGTCATGAATTTTATGAAAGCTCACCTGTCTGCTGCCTATGTCTGCTCAGCTGTAACATTTGAAATGAAATTAATTACACAGTATGTGACATATTGGCTGTATGTAAAGTACCATATCTTCTCTAATTTGTTTCTTTTATTGCATTTATTAATTCAGCATTTATTTTAATGAAAGTTGAGTAGAGATTTAATTACTCATTTTCATTTTACTGTGAATAACTTCATCTAAGACAAAGCACATTCTTGTTAATTGTGCAGAGGAGTTAGCCGTGTTAGTCTGTGGTAGCAAAATCAAAAAGAGTCCAGTAGCACCTTTAAGACTAACCAATTTTATTGCAGCATAAGCTTTCGAGAATCAAGTTCTCTTCGTCAGATGCATGGTACAGAAACTGGCCAAATATAGAAGAGGAGGGGGGAGGAGGGGAGGAGAGAGAAGATGCAATTAGGGGGGGAGAGGGAGGATACAACCAAAACATTCCTTTGCTAGTAAATGTAAATGTAAAAAGGAGATTTTACATTTACTAGCAAAGGAATGTTTTGGTTGCATCCTCCCTCTCCCCCCCTAATTGCATCTTCTCTCTCCTCCCCTCCTCTTCTATATTTGACCAGTTTCTGTACCATGTATCTGATGAAGAGAACTTGATTCTCGAAAGCTTATGCTACAATAAAATTGGTTAGTCGTTCAGGTGCTACTGGACTCTTTTTGATCTTGTTAATTGTGGACTCACTGGTTACTACAAGCAAGGTATACAAAAACCTGAGGAAGGAATATATGCTGCCAGAGCAGTAAATTACAGTATGCTCCCATCTCACACTGGGACTAAGTTCAGAAATGATTACTGTTGTGTGGATTTTGTATAGGATGTCAGAGGGCAAAGAAAACGATCCTTTCATTCTCACCAGGACACTACCGTTCATGTTAATTATGTTAATCCATGCTCTGTCCGTCTAAAGGATACAAAACAAATGTAGAAAATGGTATTGATCTTGATTCTGTGTGATGAAAAGGAGAATGGACAGGTTGGCAATAAAGTCACATAATGAAAAGGACTTGAAAAAGTAGCTGCAGTCCTATGCACAGTTCTGCATCAGTATCCACATGATTTACAAGTCACTATGTGCAGAATGTTTAATTTACATTTTCCTTGTAGTATACTATTGCTCCAATTATACCTTTTAAAAAATCTTCCATGTGATTCTGTGGATTCTACCTGGGTTGTTTGGATATAATTGTGTGTCAAATTTGGTTTGGTTTATATAGCTGTGGAAATACAAAGCATACATTTAAGTAACAAATAGTTCATATTTGATAGAAAAAATGTTTATTTTGTTCTCTTGAGGAAGAAGAAAAGTCCCCCCCCTTGCAGAAACTAGATTTGAACAAATACCTTCAGGAACTCTAGTTGTCGGGGGGGGGGGGCGGACCCTACAGGCATAATTCCCTCCAATCATCATGCTCATATTCACAACAGTAAGACAGCACACCAAGTACACAAGTACTCTGCAGACCGAGGTCCTGAAGACAAATTACACAAAGGGAAGTTTATTGGGGCAGGATCTGTCTGCATAAGTAGTGTCTGGCATGTTTACACACAGTTGAATTGGAGGAGGAGGATCAATTGATCTCTGTTGAACTCAATTGCCTCCTGTATGCAACCTATGCTTGCAGGTGGTGACTGGGCCCCATAACTTTTGCAGATTCTCAAATAAAATGGATTTAGATTTCCTGATGCATTTCATTGTTATAATCTCTGTTGTGGCATTTCCCAAGATTACTGAATTATGCTTTAGGGGGCTGGCCTTGAATGATGTCCAGAAACTACAACTGAGACAGCAATTCCAGACAGCAAGAATGCTGTCTCGATTATATGGTCATAGAGACCATATCACTTCAGTCTTGTTCCATCTTCACTGGCTTCCAGTTTGTTTCCAGGCCCAATTTAAGGTGCTGGTATTAACTTTTAGTCCTATACAGCATGGAGCCTACATACCTTTAGGACTGCCTGCTCTCATATGAATCTACTGGACCATTACAATCCTCTTCAGATGTCCTGCAATCTGAAGCTAGATGAGTGGCAACCCAAGAAGAAGCCTACTTGATCATGACATCAAAATTATGGAATTCCTTCCCCAGGGAGATTTCTCTGATCACTTTAATCACTGTCTTCTACCAGCAGATGAAGACTTTTCTGTTTCATCTGGCATATCCTAACTAATCCATTTTCTTGTTTGCTTTTAGTTGCTGAATATGTGTATGAATTGTTTTTAAAAATTAATTTTAATGTGTTTTTGTTTGTTGCCCTGAGGGACCTAATTCCCGGAGTTCCTTTTGCACAGACAAGAGGGAGGGACCCCTGGTAGGACATAGCAATGGTATTATAGCATGGCAGTGGTATTATAGCATTGGTACAGAACTGCATCCATCTGGATCCTATAAGTCTTGTCTTGGTCCAGTCTATATTTTGTAACCAGTTCCTTGATGTGACTATAAAGAAATTGACACTGGATGTTTGTATTCTTGGCTTGAACAACTGTTTTTCTTGTATTTAATCCTTTTTATTAGTTCTGGTCTTTGACTTAGTCAAACTGCCCAATCACATGCTTTGAAGAATTATTTACTTCAAATGTCTAATCTAGTAACACCCATATGCCTAAAATGACTTATTTAACCTAAGATTAGTTTGACAAGAATTTCCAGTCTGTATTCTTTCTCGGCTTTTTACAAATCATCAGTCATTAAAAACCATTTATGCTTTGTTGGTTTTTTAAAAAGTGCACAAAAGAAATCTTGATTGTGTAATATTATTTCAGTTCATTGTTTGTATTGCTCGAAAATAATCACTAGATTAAAAAATCACCTTAACCCTAATCAAAAGTGAAATCTGACTTGATTTTCATCTTCAATATTTGTATTAGCATTCCAGTTGATGGAAATAAATGATAGGGGGCAGGAATGAGAGGACTCCTCCATCCTCCTCCAGTATCAGATTGCAATGTGAATTGAGTTTACAGATGACAGCAGAAACTGTGTTGATTCATTTTCTGTATACATCCATCAGACACTGTGGAATTTTACTACAGCAGCAGAGGAAGAGCTAATCGGAATCACCCAATGGAATGTCATGATAGGAGAAAGAGAAGAATAGATAACATACTTATGTCATTTATGGAAATGTATTTGGACAGGAGGAACGCTTATAATATAGGTATTTCCATTACACTGACAAAAATCCTAAGCAATGATTTTAAGAACAGACAATGTTGCCATCAAATGTGGGAGGTATTCGCAGATGTATTTAAGATTGGTGCAATTACTGTTAAATTAATTATGGACTATCAAATAAATAAGTTAGCTTAAATATACTGAAATATTAATTACTGCCATCTGTTTAAAAGCAGAATTTAAGATGGCAAGATCTGGTATTTAACATAGTATATTGTAAAATAAAGCAAAAATTCTAGAAAGCAAGCTATATATACAGAAAAGGGGAAAGGGACTACATCATGTGATGAACCTATGAAGACTCTAAGCTGTCTCACAATTGTGCTAATGCTGCTAAAAGTTCTTTTCCCTAGAGTGAGACTTGCTCATGTACACACTGATCAAGTAAGGTGTGAACATGGAAGATACGTATGCCACATTATAATCACCTTGCATTTGTGTAGCCCTTTGTAAAGCTACCACAATAGAGGGAACTACTGTAATCAGATATAATGCAGTGAAATGTGGCATGCATATACTTATCTACTATTTCTTCCATGTGACAATTATCAAACATAAGTATAAAACATTTGTGTAAAAGAAATTTAGCAGCTGAACCACATGTAAATGGACCCTCTGAGAGAGCAAAAATTTGTGTATAACACCAAACTAAGTTAAGGATAGTTTAATAATGGCCCTAAGTGCCTTTATATTTTGTAATCTTTGTAGCATTGAAAAAAAAACTAAAGAGGTTTTTAAAAACTAATTGAAAGGACATAGCAAGGAATTTTTAGATTCATTATCATCATGAAATAAGGGAGATGATTATGAGTGTTTCCAAAATTATGATCCTTCACTTTTTCAGTCTTTCAATTGAGATGTGATTTGTTTTGAAGAACAGTAGTTCTTAAGACATATATAATTTATAAAATATGTTGTGAAAACTACTCACCTTTTTGGTTTTGCCAATAAAAAAAATCAGCCAGCAAACTTCAAAAGTGTCTTTTGACAATATGCGGCAAACTGCGGCAAACTGACTCCACACCAAAAGGAGATGTTTACATTTACAAGCAAAGGAATGTTTTGATTGCCTTCACACTAATTGCATCCTGTCTTCTTGTGATATATGTCCCGTTCTTTCCCCTCCCCTCCTCTTCTGTATTTGACCAGTTCGGATCAGGCATCTGATGAAGAGAACTTGATTCTCGAAAGCTTATGCTACAATAAAATAAAATTGGTTAGTCTTAAAGGTGCTACTGGACTCTTTTTGATTTTGCTACTACAGACTAACACGGCTAACTCCTCTGGATCTTTGACAATATGTAGTTTTCTAAGATCAGCTACTATATTCTCATCTGACGAAGAGAACTGTGATTCTTGAAAGCTCATGCTACAATAAAGTTGGTTAGTCTTAAAGGTGCTACTGGACTCTTTTTGATTATATTCCTCAATAATTCTTTCTAAGATATTTAAGGGAATTGGTAACATCTAAGTCTTTAAAGAAAATAGACAAACTAAAATGTGAAAGGTATGTTCTAAAAAATATTTTGTGTTTGTCACACATTATTGGATATCTCACCTCAGTGGCATCATAACTGAATGTCCTTTGCAAATAAGGCCATCCATTTGCTAATAGATTTTTTTTTGTCTTACTTCTAATTTGAGGCTGTATCACACATTTTGTATTTTTTGTATGATTTCAGACAACATACAGCTCAGGTCAGATGTGAAAATGAATTTGAGTTCACTTAGCAAATTTCCTTTTGATGGCCACACCAAGCCAATTTGGCTTGGCTAGTGGTCCTTTTAACAAGTGAAATTGAATTAGCAGGGATGCTATAACAGAATAGCACTAACAAATAACGGTCAGCTGTCCAGTGAGAATCTTGTGGATATAAGGAGCAGAGTGGGTCCAGAAAGGGCTGTGATTGGAAGGATTTGGACCTGAACCTTTAGTTATGATAATCCATACATGTGTCCTGGTGCCTGATTCGGATATATAAAATGACCACATCATCACACATGCTCACATTGCGATATCCCTTAGTTGTATACTACAAGAAAAACATGGGCTAGAGTAATGGGAGAATGGCACCAGTACTGCATTTGTAATGTAAAAAGTGGATATGTCTGTTTCCATTGTGAAAGAAGAGAGGGAAGAAAAAAGATACTGAAATAGTCCACCTAACAGACTCAGAAACAAAATGTTGCAAATAGTCCCTTCAAACTCTACTCTTGTAGATGGACTCAGTGAACCCATTGCTGTGGTGTGGTGAAAGATAGTGGTAATTCTTTTGACAGCATACAAATCTTCAGAATTATGCAGCGATTCCATATCTGTTGACTAGCAGTATAAGACAATCAGCTAGACTATATGGTATTAGATTTTGGAATCTTAGAAAAAATGTACCTCGATACCTTTTATGGAACAGTACAGAGGAAGAAATCAGATCTGCCTGCTGTTTTCTTTTTCTCATTTTCGCTTTTCTACTTTTCTTCCTAATGGGGACCAAAAGGGACTTAATATAGAAAAAAATACAGCAGAAACAAGCAAGAAAAGGGGGAGGCTTCTGAGTGCCGAGCAAGTCTTCTCTCTTTCTGCTAACTAATCTTCTGTCCCACTGTAGGCTATGTCACTCTGGCTAAGAGCTGAAGGACAAGAGTCTTTTGACTTATACCTCTGGACATACCCTGGTCTTAAATACCTGAGAGTCAAAGAGAACAAACTCAGCCATTATTCCCTGCTGCTGCCAGCTAGCAGGGTCTTCCCAAATTCCTCTGCTCTTGACAGGTTCAGTCAGTCTCTGGTAATACCAGTTTACTTATATGATATTTTTAAACAGACACACTGATGTAATCCAAGCATTTCCAATGTTTTGCTACAAAAACACCATTAAGTGCTAAATCTGATGCTGATTATCTTGTACTATTTTTCCTCTATCATTTCCATTGCTTTCAATTCCTCTTATCAAATTACAGTAGTTTACATTAAATCTACTGACAAATCAAAATATATTAACAGGGAAATATGCTCTTCAACTTACTTTACATTCTAAAAACACAAGTTGTTACATCCTTGTGCACACTGAAATCTGACAGTTATTTTCTACTTTTGCACATTTAATTTTCAAGGATTTTCATTGCTCTCTAAATATTTCATTTGAGGGCCAAACTCAATGTGACAAGGATACCACCACTGATCTAAAAATGTCATAAGGGCCCTATCCTGATGAGGTCCACAGCATGGTATATTTGTTATTCCCATGCCTCTTCAAGTGCCCAAACTGCCACAGGGGGAATGTGTTTCAACACTTGATAAGGTGGTGGGGGAGGGGGGAGAGTGCCTTTTCCTGCTGCACTGTGATTCTTATCAGGATCAGTCCCTAGCAACATTTTTAAATTACTTTAAAAAGATGGTGGTGTGCCTAAATGCCACAAGATGCCACAAACTAGATCACATCTAGTTTGGCCCTAACCAGAAAGCTTTATTGCAAAAGAAACCTGAGGTACCTTGTGATTATCTAATGGGAACACCTTGCTATTGCCAGTTTAACATCAAAATGTACTTGATGAGTATTATGCCATTGGAACTGTGCAAGGCAAAGGAGCAGAGCAAAGTTTCTTGTGCAAGTTCAAACAAGCTGAAGCCTTTGGCTTCCCACCCTGTACAGTGCTAACAGAATCTAGTTTTTCCTCCATGCTGCTAAGTAATAGAGTAATTTCTCAGTTTTCCATTGTGGCACCATTTACCTCAAATCACTAAGAGGTTCAGACTTGGCTGTCAGATCAAAGTTGCCTTTTTCTTTTTGCCAAAATGTTTTGCCCTGCATTTTCAGATGTTACAGAACTTGGTATGCACCAATAACTTTACAGTGAAGATCCATATTTTTCTACTATAATAATACTGGATGTCATTTCCAATATAATAATGTATGACTGTCAAATATTGTGGTTTCGATTCATCCAGCACTA
The DNA here is from genome assembly GCF_028583425.1 of Eublepharis macularius. Taxonomy (NCBI): domain Eukaryota; kingdom Metazoa; phylum Chordata; class Lepidosauria; order Squamata; family Eublepharidae; genus Eublepharis; species Eublepharis macularius. The sequence goes on from NC_072793.1 coordinate 76,685,904, forward strand.
TGGCATTCTTTGTTATCAGTATGGAAAATATGCATGGAATCCAAAGATTATGTTACACAAGTGGTGGAGGCTTCCTCTGGTGAAAGAAGTCTTCCAGTGTGGAACGTACATCTTCCTGTGGAAGAAGACTCCTTCTTCCACCATTCAAGCGTTCTCTTTCTTTTATGCTCCGTGCTTCTATCACCCCTTATTGCCTATGTTATTTCTTTTAGTGCCTTATCATTTTCAATTTTAATTGCTAGTTCTCTGTACATCCATGTCCTAGACTGACAGAAAGGAGTCTTAGGTCTCATCTTCATCACTTATCTGTTATAATCATACAGATCTCTAACAAACAGTATCTGTATTGATTGTTTTCTAGAATGCACATTCATTCTTCACAATCTGTTTCCAAGACAATTGTACAGGTCAGTCTTTCCCCCTTCGTCAAAATGAAGTATATGTAACTTCTTTAACAGTGTGTGAGAGATTCTTCCCTTACCAACACCCCCGTCCAGTCTTCTGCCATCATGCCAGCTGCCAAAGGCAGATGTCCTTGGGCCTCAGATTGGCAGGGAAGGGGGTTGCACCACCTTGTTCCTTCTCCTGCCCCAGGACTGAAAGCACACTTTAGCTGCCTCTTTCATAACCTCTCACAGGAACCTTATTTTCCCATCTCTCTAGGTTTATTTCTAGTCCCAACCTTGCCTCCCCAAGTGGCCCTTCTCCCAGCCTATCCAGTGGGAGGGTAAACTCTGCAGACTCCTGGCCCTTCCCACCCAATCTAAGCTCAGGGCAGGGGATCTGCCTCTTCAGAAGTTTTCTTGGCTGCCTGCTCAGCATTTACCCTGCTCAGGCTGCTGAAGACCTCCCATCAGCCTGGCTGAGGTTGATCCACCTGTGTTGCTGCAGGAAGAAAGTGAGTTGGCTGCGTGACTAGGGATTGTTACCCAGGGCTCACTGTGAGCGTTGGCAGCTGCTGGTGAAGGTGGCCTGAGGTTTTGTCGCAGTGCCTGGAGCTGAGCTGCAAATGGAGGTGGTGGCACAGGCCCTGGGGAAGGTACCTGCCACCATAGTGTTGCGGGGGCGGGGGGAGTGGAAAAGAGGATGGACATGATTTGCACACTGGACATGATTTGGTTACCAGTGTGGATTTGCTAGGTGGAGCTGGGCAATTGCAATCATTGATGCAATTTGAGGGAAGAGATTTGGCTGCTGGCTATTAATATAACAAGGAACAGCCTTACCACTGTGTAGCATATGGAAAAGTCATCTCTTGTATAAGTTTAAATTCTTTCAGCCTTTTCATATATATAGAATCTATTACATACTCATGACAATTTTGAAATATTTATATAATACAACCTTTTTGAAATGTGGTAACTAAAACTGCATATAATACTCAAAGTATTGGCATGCCTATTGATTGCGCTATGATATTCTGTTATGTTTTTTTCTAGTATTGATTTTCCTATAGGAACATCTCTGCAGTTATTCCTTACAGGTGCAAGGCACAATATCATGTGAGCTTTGTACATTAAGAGGTGGAGGGGAGCCTCTGTGTCCCTGAAAGATGGCTTGTATTTTATATGCTCATCAAACCACAAACATACATTTATTTAAAGCTTGTTTTTTACTTTGACCTTCCAAATGAGCTGAGAGTAGCTTAAAATATAATAAGAGCTCATTTGCACAGCAAGCTACATAAACCATAATAGGTCATAAAAATATCAGTTCAGAAAGCCTATTCTACTACGTCAGATTTCAAAAGACAGTTCAGTTCCCAGTCCCAAACAATTTCATAGCCATCCTTTAACATTAACAGGGATGCTTTTTTCAAATAAAACAGTTGTATATACCCCTTAAAACCGTGAAATCAAAGTGGCCACCCTATCCCCTATTATAGAAATCCATTCCACAGGGTAGGGGCAGCAACAGAGAAACTCATCATGTGGGAATTAGCCAACTGAACTTCTTGTCAAATGGACAAGTCCAAAATGAAATGTTGAGCTGAATTGTAGGCACAAGAGTAGACATGGGCACGAACCGGAAAAAAACCCAAACCACCTGATTCGTGGTTCGTCATTGTTCCGCAAACCATGAATCACAAACTTCTAAGAACTTTTATCAGTTCACAAATAAGTTTGTGGTTCGTAGTTTGTGGAATTCAAACTCCCGGCGCTGGCTTCTGAAGCCAGTGCAGGGTGTTTGAAACTGACAGCCCCCTTCTCCTGTCGCCCCGAAGCAGCAGAAGAAGTCTGTCAGTTTCAAAACACCCCACGCAGGCTTCATCTGATTGGGTGAAGCAGGTGCAGTGCATGTGAAACTGACATCCCTGTTCTCCTGTCCCCCGAGTGGTAGGAGAACGGGGCTGTCAGCTTTACTCACCCCGCACCGGCTTCAGCCCATGGGCTGAACCCAGCACAGGGTGAGTGAAACTGACATCCCTGTTCTCCTGTCTCCCGAGTGGCAGAAGAATGGGGCTGTTAGCTTTACTCACCCCGCACCGGCTTCAGCCCATGGGCTGAACCCAGCGCAGGGTGAGTGAAACTGACATCCCTGTTCTCCTGTCCCCTGAGTGGCAGGAGAACGGGGCTGTCAGCTTTACTCACCCTGGACCAGCTTCAACCCATCGGCTGAACCCAGCATGTGGTGAGTGAAACTGACAGCCCTGTTCTCCTGTCCCCCGACTTGATTGGCCGGAGAATGGGGCTGTCATCTTCACTTAGCCCACACTGGCTTCAGCCCATGGGGATGGGATCTATAAAAGTGACAGGTTTCATTCTCCTCCCGCTTGGGCGGCAGGAGAGCAGGGCTGTCAGTTTCACTCACCCCACGCTGGGTTTAGCAGATGGACTGAGCCAGTGTGGGGTGAGTGTAGCTGACAGCCCCATTCTCCTGTCACCCGAGTGGCAGGAGAACGGGGCTGTCAGCTTCACTTACCCCACTTACCCCATTGGCTGAACCCAGTGTGGGGTGAGTGAAATTGATGGGCCTGTTCTCCTGCCACCTGAGCTGTCAGCTTCACTCACCCCGCACCGGCCTCAGCCCATGTGCTGAACCCGGCTCTGGGTCTGTCAAACTGACATCCCCTGTTCTCCTGCCGCCCTGGGCAGCAGGAAAATGGGGGCTGTCACCTTCACTCACCCCATGCCAGGTTCAGCCCATGGGTTGAACCCGGCGTGAGATATGTGAAACTGACAGCCCCCTTCTCCTGCTGCTCGTTGGAGGCAGGAGAATGGGGCTGTCAGTTTCCCACACCCCTCAGCAGTGCCAGCCTATCAGGGGTCATGAACCTCTCACAAATGTGATGAACTGGGCCAAAAAAATCGTGCAGTTCATGGAAAACACGGCCCTACAAACCACATTTTCCCGAACCACAAACTGTTTTTTGGTTCGTATTGCTGTTCATGCCCACCTCTACACAAGAGTTCATTGAGAGAGAGGCAGTTCATCAGTGTGCGAGATCATGAATTGCTTTAAAGGTGAGAACTTTGAACTGAGCCCATAACCATATTGGTAGCCAAATGTATTGTCTTAATGCACATAACCACAAGATCCCACTCCTATCAACAAGCCGCCACATTCTAAGCAACTGAAGCTTCCCACTTGTTTTCAAAGACAGCTCCACACAAAGTACATGAAGCTAGTCTAGACTAAAGGTTACAGATACTTGGAGCAGCATAGATATGTCACCTGTGTTCAAAAGGGATGACAATACTGATAATATGAAGGTGAAAGAAAAGAGAAAGTGTCATTAGCAGCTGTTCCAACCATATTTCCCAGCAGCAACTTACTTCATGTGACTGGTCAAAGACAGTTGGACTCCTTTGAAAACTGGCTGATCATTACCTTCAGCACATCAGTCTTCTCAACAAATATCATCTTCAATTTGCCTGGATTACTGACTACTGCAGACTCAAGAGAGTGCCTTCTGCTGGATAAGTCGATATAGGGATATAGCTGTGTGTCATCAGCATATTGATGATGCCTCACTCCAAAGCTCTGGCTGATTTCATTCAGTTGCTTAATAGAAACATTAAATAGCATAGGTAAGAAGACAGAGTTCTGTGAAACTTTCCCATAATGATGACTCAACCTCTTCCATTTCTCAGACAAATGAAACAGACTATTAGATGGTAGTCCCTAGAAACCCCATCACTTTCTCTATGCACTTCACTACTAGCTGATCCATGGTATTGAATTTATTTGATTTAGTTAAAATAAATATTTATTTAGGTATTATTAGGTAAATATTAGATAAATATTTATTTAGGTATTTATACCCTACTTTTCTACCTGGTGGGTAGCTTACAACATAAGCAGCTTACAACATAATTGTCCTTGTCCCTGCTTTAACCTCACAACAACCTGAAAGCGAGTGACTGGCCCAAGGTAACCCAGTGAGTTTCCATGACAGAGCATGGATTTCAATGTGAGTTTCTCAGGTCTTATTCTGATTATCCACTGTACCGCACCATCTTTTGCTGAATGCAGCTGGCAAGTGAGAAAAATCAGAAAAGAAGCATTACCTCAACCTATTTGCAAACGGACATCATCCACCAGACCAGCCAAGTCTACATCAGATCTAAAAGTAGACCCAAATCCAGGTTTAAGTGGGTAAAGTGCTGATATAACAGTAGCAGAACAATGACCTTTAAGTGCTTTTGTAGTTGTTTAATAATGAAGCAATATGAAGCAACCCTGAGACCCCAGAGAGCTGCTGACTGAGCAGACGGATTGGAGTAGATAATCCTGTGCAATGATTACATATAACATAGCTTCATGTAGTCTCTTTGAGCTGCAGGTTCCAGACTGTGTACCATTTTCTCTGAGTGTAACATTTCTGATAAAGTGACATATAGTTCAGGATGGATTAGGGGAGAAGTATAATCTTGTTTCTTTGCAATAATTATGGTTTCTTTTATAGCCAGTCACACCAAACTTCAAGTGATTTCAGTTATCTAAGAATTCAGGAAAACACTGAATCATTCATACAGTGCTAGGGGGATAAGCGCTAGAACAGAAAGTGGGGGAAGAGAGTACTACAATAAACTTTGTCACAATAAATGTAAGTGGAATGATTCTCCCAACGGCCTGTAAGGAAATTGCCCTGTTCCCTTGTTGTGAATCATTTTGTCACATGGTGAAAACTTTTGATAACAATAGAGGACAGCTGATATTTGTTATCACCTATTGTGTTACACTGTGGCACAGATTTCTGTACTGTTTCCCAAGAGTATAACGTCCATGCATCTGGTCTTATAAGCCATCTTCTATCTGCACATTACAGTACCAATTTCAAAGGTACCATGTAATGGGCACTTTTCTTCATCTCTGACAGCTGGCACGTTTTCTCTAACTTAACACTTCGAACTTTACTATATAACTTCAATGGTAACAAAACTTTACCATCTAATACCAGTTCCTTCTAAAGCTGTTCATGTTGTGACAGGGGTGTGCAAGATGCCTTGAGTTATACCAAAGAGACTCTAGTCACAGGGAACTCCTAGGAAAGAAGCTATTAACTGCTAAATTACTGGCTAAGAGGAGATGGGCTTTCTACCTTGAAATAACTATTTGCCCAATTGCTAGGAAGGGGCATGCCTAATTGGATAACCTGTGTTGGGTCATAAACACTGAGATGTATGCTCTAAGTTGGAAAGAAGGGAGCAGAGTGATCTAATTGCAATTGAACCCCAACCTTACAATAAGGCGAAGGGAAATCCAGCTGGGGCAGGAAGGGTAAAAATATCTGAAAAGCCTATTGGCACTGCTGAAGCTGGGATCAGGAACAAGAAGTGAAATGGTGGCTGTCCTGACCAGCCTCTCTTTCATATGTTCCAGCAGGCTTGGGTCCACCTCAGAGAGGTGATGCAAAGGTAACATCTGTGATTCAAAAACTCAGATTAGCCTTATATGTTATATCTCCTTTCTTAATTCTGTAGTAATCCTGTAGTGCTTAGATAGGCCTTTCCTAAGCACTTGGCTCTAGAGTTTAGACTGGTGTTATAGTAAATAAAGAACTTTCTCTTTAAAGAGCTTGAACTGTGTTCAGAGAGTCTCACTTTCACATGTGGCCACTTCTTCCATGCGTAGGCTAGAACTTCCTGGCTATACTAGGTTGGATTATGAAAGTGAGGTGGGAGCTAACAGTGCACACATTTCACTCACACTCATGCTGCTCCTCAAGCCCCCAGTAAATGAGGGGAAAGGCAGCACTTGGGGGATGCAGTGGAAGTGGGAAGAAGTGGGGCAAGTCTTCTCTCAGCCATGCACATCCCTTCACCCCACCCTGACAGCTCAAAATCTATTACTTAGTTTGCATTGGTTGGCTGATAGATGGAATGACTATCTGTTCCATTAGTAAGGTCAGAGCTGGAAATTGTAAAATAAATGATGAGTGGGAGTACTTAACAGTCAGTTACTGAATTTTATCCAGTTGCATAGTAGAGATATTACAGTGCAATTCTAAAAAAAAGTTTCTCCAGTCTAAGCCAATGGGCTTAGACTTGAGTTACTTTGCTTAAGATTGTATTGTTAAAATAGCAAAACTGGTTTGATTCAGAAGTTAATATTTCTTTAATGATTATTCCAACATTCGATGAAGTTGTGGTTATGTTTTTCTCCAACCACATTATGAAATATGATAGAAATATTGAGAGCCAGGTTGGTGTAGTGGTTAAGAACGTGGGACTCTAATCTGGAGAACCAGGTTTGATTCTCCTCCACTTGATTCTCCTCCAGGTTTGATTCTCCTCCACTTGAAGCCAGCTGAGTGACCTTGGATCAGTCACAGCTTCTAGGAGCTCTCTCAGCCCCACCCCCACCTCACAGGGTGATTGTTGTGGGGATAATAATAACATACTTTGTATACCGCTCTGAGTGGGCATTAATTTGTCCTGAAGGGTGGTATATAAATCGAATGTTATTATCATTATTATTATTATAGAAATATTGTCATTAAAATGTATGCTTGTTTTTACCCTCATGATATAAAAGAAAGCAAATAAAAATAGGAAATTTGGCACAGAAATTGGGCAGGATGAATATGGTCTTTCCAACACCATGCAGGAAAATTAAAAGGAATGAAAAAATGTTTTTAGACATCCCTATTTAGAGTATCTGTTCTGAGCTAAGAATGTGCACAATTTCTTAACCTACAGCCTGTTTGTTCACCATATTTTGGTGAACACCATTTTTCTTCTTCTTAAAGTACCTTAATTTGGTTTTGATTACTATTCCCTGCTGGCAGGTTTTCCAAGGCACTTTGTTGGCCACTATGAGAAACAGATTGCTGGGCAATTGGTCTGATCTAGTAGGACACTAATAGTGAATGCAATGAAAAAAATAGGCATCTATGGCCTGTTGAATTGTTTTAAAGTATCTTATAGAAGTCTTTTTCTAAAGAATGCTTTGTTAAAAGAGAACTTCTCTTATGATAACAGCTTATCCAACTCAATTTGCTAAATCTTAGGTTTCCTAACCTTAGTATTCTTCAGGCATCTTGGATGTGCATTTGAGGACTTCACTCGAGTGCTTATCAACATAATCAGTTTAACTGGGGTTGAAACAGTTTAAATTATAATTAATTTCCCCAAAGAATCTTGGGAGCTGTAATAAAGTTTCTAACATTTTTTTGTTAAAAATCTTTGGATCCTTTAAACAAATAATTTCTACGGAATACTGGTTATAAGACATGCCTTAAATAATCTCACAATGTTTTAAATTCTCACAATGTTTTAAATTTGTAGTACAGTCAGAGCTTCTGTGATTAAAAATGCTGAAAAAGCTGCAGATCTGTATAGGACCTTGGACACTGGCTGTGCATATAAAGGGAAAGGTGATAAGATTCCACATGCGTGTACACACACATGAACACACACTGGAAGCTTCTGTTTCTTTAGACTTCTGCATGTTTATCTAGCATGTATTCTAAATTGAGCACAGAGTGTGTGGTCATAGTGTGTGGGGAAATTTTATTTCCTGGCTGGTCCATCTGAAAAACCCCAGACTAAGCCTTCACCTGTTCCGTCTTCTAATGAGCATGCTGCAATCTGGGTCTGTTCTCTGAGTTCTTTGATAGAAACAAGAAAAATACTTCAATCCAATTGAGTTATTTGAGGACTTAATTTATTTGCTGCTTTCTACCAATGGGACCATAACAAATAAAGGAAGTTAGTTTGTTATATTAACTGGTCTACTGAAATGGGCAATCCATTTTATCCATTCCTTTATATACCTTGCTTGATTCATAACAGGCTTTTTCTCATGTTTTTTTGAAGCTTCTTTCAAAATTAATTAATCTTCATGGTTACACGTGCTAGAAATGATTTCCAGCAACTTCTAATATTTTGCAACTTGTATCAGAAATAATTCCTTGGAACTTCTATCTGTTGAGAGACTGTATTTTCCAAATTATATGCTTTATTTCTGCTCCTAACCCATTAAACTATACAGCTTTTACATCTATTCTGCCCTTCTACTTCTTGTCATGGCGTACAAGTTATTTAGAAGAGAAATGATGCTCTACTTAGTCACCCAGTATACTACAACAGTCGTTCCCAACCTTTTTGATATAATGACCCAGAACTCCAAATTTACTTTATATGGTGACCCATCTGGAGCTCACCGAAGAGACTGAGAAGGTATGGGGATGGGTGCAGGGTTGAGGAGATGCAGGAAGATGGCAGATGTCAGCAAAGAGGGGGATGTACATCTCCTACAGCAGAGTGCTGGGCAAGAGGTTGGGCTGCTGATGGTCCAACAACAAGACAGAGCCTATGCTCGTACACATCTCTTTCTCTCCTATTCTCACTTTTCCTTGTGCTGTTCTCTTCCTTCAGCCTTTCATCTCCTTCTTCTACCTACTACCATAAAGTTACTAGTTGCCAGGCAGCTCCCCTCACCAAAGGGGGAGGGTTAGGCAAGAATAGAAGTGTGCACTCCAAAAATATTTGGTTTTCCCACTCAAAGCAGCACTTTTCTTGCAAACAGCAAGAAAATTATTGCTTTCAAACACCTGCCTCTTTTCAAATGATGGGAGGGGGATCCCCCATCAACAGAAAAAAGCTGCCAGTGTGTGAAAGCAGTGGCAAGAAAAGTGTTGCTGCTTTCAAGTGCCTGCTGCTTTTTTCAGCTGAGGTGGAAGAGGGGGTCCCCTCCCCTCAGCTGGAAAAAACTGCGGGTGTTTGAAAGCAGTTTTTTCAGCAGATGGGAGGGGGATCACCCTCCCATCCGCTGAAATGTGGTGGACGTTTGAAAGCAACACTTTTCTTGCCTCTTGCAGGCAACAAGAAAAGTGTTGCTTTCAAACTTTCCGCCCTGCTTTTTTCACTCGATGGGAAGAAGAGGAGGGGGTTCCTTCCTCCCCCTTCCATTGGGTGAAAAAGCAGCGGGGTGGGAAGTTTGAAACTTTTCTTGTTCTTTGCAAATGCAAACAGCTAGAAAAGTGCTGCAGCGCTGCCACTTTGCCTGAAGCTTCCTGAAGCGATACAAATTGCTTTGGGAAGCTTTTCTTCAAGATTCCTGAATTGACTCAGCAATGCTGGGGCTGATATAGGAATCTCGAATCTTTCCAAATAGGGCCCAATTTGGGTTAAAAAAGAGTCTATATTAATGGAATCCATCATTAATTAAACACCAGGTATCTGGATTTCTCTCTTCTCTTGACCCTGGTGCCCAATCAACCATCTCTTGTTTTCCATTGCATGCTTGAAGACCCCAATTTCCAACCCAAGCCCAAATTAGCCTATAATGCCCAATCTGAATGAAAAATATATCAAATGTCCATATTAATTGGTTCATGTTCATCTTGTATAGGCACCCTATAGTATAAACATAGCATCCTATTAGGAGCTTTGTGTCAGGTTCTGACTGTGTTTAAACCAAAGAAACTCCATTTTGATCCTGTCTGTATATTAAGTGTTTCCTTTGCAGGTGGCAAGCCTTCCTCTGGAAGCTCACAGAGAGAAGAGGAATGTTATGTCTACATATATCCGCCTTTCAGACACCCTTGGGAAACTTTCACTTTCTCACCCTCGGGCCGATTGTTTTGAGAACTGAGGGGGAGGATGGGGCCCGCAGGGAACTGCTATTCTGTACCTTTGCTTTTGCCTGTCATTTGTAACAATTTCTAGCTCAGCCATGATCCTTGTATCTTGGAGTGTGGACTTATAATGGTTGTTTATCTTCAGTAAAGCCTTTTGAAATCGATGGACTTTTGTCTCATTGCAAGGGGTAGTCTGGATTGCAACTTTTGTTCAAGCCACAGTCTGACATTTTGTTACGAATCACATCTGTTCCAATGCCTTGGCCGGAGGAGACGGATACCAAGGCCGCACCCAACAGGGATCCTTTGTTTGATCCATATGTCTCCAACACGGGAGGAGTGGAACTTACTACAACAGTTCAACCCATTCCAGGGGGAACAGAGTCAGGTCTTACTACAGTGTATCCCCTCGCACCCAACAGAGCTGGCACCCAGGACGTCCGGAGGGACTTGGGAGCTCGACCACGGGCGGCGGTGGAACCCCTGATATCTCTGCCTACACCAAGGCAGTGGGGCTCCAGGCCTAGAGAGACGAGGGAGAGGAGAGCAAGCACGGTGTTTTCCAGTTCGCTCATTGACGTGAGAAGGACGGTTGGTTCTTCAATGGAGGAAGGACCTACCATCATTTGGGAGCTTCCCAAGCAATCCCAAACGCCGATTGAGGCATGAGCCAGAAACCAGCCATGGTACATGTGGAATAAAGAATCCGAGCAACTGGAGGAATGGGATCCCAGAGGTACCGAGAATACCCAGGATTGGGAGACCACCCGTCGTGACTTGATGAGTTGGGATTATGCCGAAGTCGCCACGTGGACGGGGCAACATGAATCAAGTAATCAAAGTTGGCAGCAACTCCAGGGCCGAACTTTAGCCATTGATGCAGGAATTTCGGCAATAACGGGGCTAGCGAAAGGAATCCTTGCTAGCATATCTGAGGAAGGTGAAACTACCGGGGCCACGGGAATGGGAGAGATTCGACCTTGGTCCCGTGCAACCACCTCCTCTGAAGAATATGCAGATGCAGTACCATTCCCAACAGAGTTGCCCCAAGAATTGCCTTATGAGGATGTCGATACTTCGGTGCCTATTCATGTTCAAAGACAGGAAGATAGAATTGGCACCGTGGAGGAGAGCTTGGCCCACGCAGTGCACTTATTATTGATGCTAGTTATGGAAGGATAAGGTGAGGAGCCGCAACAAGAAGCTGGGGAGCGTCCTAAGATCTTGATAGGTCGAGGCGTAGCAGCCCTCCAACAGCTAGCACCTATCCCAAGGGGTTCACCAATACTAATGCAGGCACAAGGTCAGGTCCCCCCTGCGAATCGGGACCCGCCGCTCTTGCCGGAGGATGACCAGCGAGAACCGGTGATACCACCACCTGACCCTCCACAAGGTCCACTGGATGTTTTACCAGAAGATTTCCCTCCGGGACCCCCAGCAGATGATGGACCCGCTGCAGATGATAATCTTCCTCCGCCAGGACCCCCAAGAGACGGGGGCCCGGAGGGACCTCAAGAGCAGCCTCCTCTTCAACCGCAAGAGCAACCGCTTCAACCAAGAGACCAACAGCCTCAGCCCCAAGAGCAACCCCCGAGACTCCCGCCGCCGCGCGGACAGCCCCCTTGTCACCCTCTTCCATGGGGCCCAGCACCGCAACCTTATTGTTCACAGCAAATACCGCAGGGTCCCCCACAACCGAGACCGCAGGGCCCCCCGCAGCCAAAACCACAGGGGCCCCCGCAGCCGAGACCACAGGGCCCCCCCCCGCAGCCAAGACCTCAACAACCACCTGTACAACCGATTCCGTAGCAGCCAGTGCCTTTACAGTACTATCCGTTACCAACTCCAGCCCCAGTCGCCAGACCTCAAGAGTTGCCGATGGGATGGGTAAAGTTGGAAGCTACATTTGACGGAGACCCTTCGAAACTAGGATTTTTCTTAGTAAAAGCGCTTAAGTTTTTCAATCGTTGGGGACATTTGTTCGAGGATGAAGCCAGTCAAATCGAACACCTAGGATCCTGACTGCAAGGAAAAGCAGCAGAATGGTATGTAACTTTGTATGAATTGGGGGCCCTGGAGCTAGACACCTTACAAGGCTTGGTAGCGGCTCTCCGTGCCCAATATGAAGACCTGTTAGAAGAAGATAGAGCCTGAACGGAATTGCAAACCATAGGCAAGGCAATCTGTCGGCCAGGGACTATGTAACTAAATTCCGACAGCTAGCCGCCAAATGCCCGAGATGTGAGGAGTCTACAAAAATAATCTTGTTTAAACAAGGCATGAATCCTAAATTGTTGGATCGGGCTCTTATGCAAGACAACCCCCCAACACTATTGGGTTGGATCCAATTGGCGTGTGAAGTAGAAAACCGTATGCAGGAGGTACGGCTCGTAGAGCAACAACAAGCAACAGGGCACCGAAGAACTTTGATAATTGTCAGAGGGGGAAGAGGAGCCGGATACGCGGCTAGAGGAGTGCGAGAAGCTAGATGGCGTCAAGGACTGTGCTTACATTATGGCCAAAGCGGTCATTACGCAGCACAATGTCCACTCAGGCCTGTGCAACGAGCTCCGTTCCAGCCAGCACGTACAACCTCGACCACCCTTCCCCCGCCGTACCGCCCAATGCCAGCTCCTCGGACTACTAGAGGGCGTGGCGCCACCCGAAGAAATCCTCCAGAAAAAGGATTGGAGCTGGAGGAAGTTATGGAATTGGATTCAACCGCTCTAATCGGAGAAGAAGGACCCAAGAGCCCAAGTTCGGGAAACGAGATGGATCTGTCATAACAGGACCCAAACGGCAGATCAAAAAACAGTCCGTTCCCATAGTGGAAAGACCATGAGGGTCAATTGGCTTTTAATCTTTTAAAAGCAAATTGGCTTTTAATCTTTTAAAACAGCAATTTATATCCAAGCCAGTGCTGCAACACCCCGATGAAAATCGCCCCTTCATTGTGCAAGTAGACGCCAGCGATACGGCAATAGGGGGTGTGCTCATGCAAAGGGGGGAAGATAATAGCCTTAAACCGTGTGCTTATCTATCTCGCAAGTTTTCAGAATCAGAAAGAAATTGGAATGTCTGGGAAAAGGAAGCATTTGCAGTAAAGGCAGCACTCTCCTCTTGGAGGCATTGGCTAGAAGGGGCCCGTCATCCTTTTGAAGTTTGGACGGATCACAAAAACCTGAAGGCCTTGCGCAGCCCTAGCAGATTGAATGCAAAACAGTTACGATGGGCAGAATATTTTTCCAAATTTAATTTCACTCTCAAATTTTTGCCTGGCAAAACAAATTTCCTAGCGGACGCTCTATCGCGCATGCCCCAACTCAAAAGCAAGAGGGAGGAAACAGTAGACACAGTATTTTCGCCTACGCAATTAGGTGGTGTGGTCACAACGTACAGCTGTGCAGCCCAACCTCCTCACCCAGATCAGGGGTGGAGACAAACACTGAAAGACGAAGTGGAAAAGGAGGGGAAAATGTGCCCAAAGAGAAGCTAACTCAATCTGCACAAGGGGAATGGCTTTGGGGTGATCGTTTTTATGTACCTGCTAGCTTAAGAAAAGAAGTATTGCAAAGTTGTCACGATGCCCCAACTGCTGGCCATTATGGATATTTAAAAACCCTTCACCTATTACAGAGACAATTCTGGTGGCCAGGCTTACGCAAAGATGTTTCCCAGTATGTGGCCTCCTGCCCAATTTGTCTCAGCGCCAAAACGCAAAAAGGGAAGCCTCCAGGACTATTACAACCCCTTGAAACCCCAAGCAGACCTTGGGAAATTATTTCTATGGACTTTATCACTGATCTTCCCCCCTCCAAGAACCACACATGTATACTGGTTGTAGTGGATCTATTTTCAAAGCAAGCCCACTTCATTCCTTGTACCACTATACCTTCAGCAAAGAAATTAGCGGACATTTTTATGAAGCATATTGTAAAACTACATTCTTTTCCATCGAAGGTAATATCTGATCACGGCGGACAGTTCGTTGCCAACTTCTGGCGGGAGCTCCTCCAACTTATGGGCGTGGAACAAGGCTTGGGCTCCGCCCACCATCCACAAACCGACAGACAATCGGAAAAAACTAATCAAATATTAGAACAATTCCTCAGATGTTATATTAATTTTCAACAAGATCTACTACCTTTGGCAGAATTTTCCTATAACAACAGTGTGCATGCCTCTACTGGAGAAACACCCTTCAAAGTAGTTTATGGCTATGACTTTAAACCCTATCCTTTTGAAGCTCTTCCCCCTCCAACGGCTCCCAAAGATGTTTCAGAATGGTGGGGGGAAGCTGCGCAACAATGGACTCTAATTCAGGCACATCTTGACAAAGCCAAACAGGATTATAAAAAATACGCCGATCGACATCGTGTGGCCGAATGGGAACTACATCCAGGAGATCTTGTTTACCTTTCAACAAAGAACTTAAGGGTGGCTCAAACAAGCCGTAAATTGGCCCTGAAATTCCTGGGACCTTTTCCTGTTCGCAAGGTGATCAACAAAGTTACTGTAGCACTTGACTTACCAAAAAGTTTACGTCAAGTCCATCCCACATTCCACATCAGTTTGCTGAAAAAAGTCCCCCCTGCAAATCAATGGCGTACCACCTCTCCACCAATACCTGCTTTGATTGATGACCAAATCCACTATGAAGTGCAAGAAGTTTTGGACTCTAAAATTAGACACAATAAATTGTTTTACCTCATTAGGTGGAAGGATTTTGACTCTGGGCATGATGTGGGTGGAGTCTATTCATATTCAAGCCCCTAAATTGTTAAAAGCATTTCACACTCTATATCCTCTTAAACCTGGGGGAGGAACATTTTAGAGGGGGCCGAATGTCAGGTTCTGACTGTGTTTAAATCAAAGAAACTCCATTTTGATCCTGTCTGTATATTAAGTGTTTTCTTTGCAGGTGGCAAGCCTTCCTCTGGAAGCTCACAGAGAGAAGAGGAATGTTATGTCTACATGTATCTGCCTTTCAGACACCCTTGGGAAACTTTCACTTTCTCACCATCGGGCCAATTGTTTTGAGAACTGAGGGGGAGGACGGGGCCCGCAGGGAACTGCTATTCTGTACCTTTGCTTTTGCCTGTCATTCGTAACAATTTCTAGCTCAGCCATGATCCTTGAATCTTGGAGTGTGGACTTATAATGGTTGTTTATCTTCAGTAAAGCCTTTTGAAATCGATGGACTTTTGTCTCATTGCAAGGGGTAGTCTGGATTGCAACTTTTGTTCAAGCCACAGTCTGACACTTTGGGGGGGGTGCCATTTACTCCTTTCTTGCCTTTTTCCTGCTGGCTCATTCTTCATGCCACTAGTACCTTTTGTTGTACCATTTTTTGCACTTTTAATATGCGCCTGTTGTGTCTTACGCACTTTGTGAGCCTTGACAACAGGCAACTTTTTCGGCTTGTGAGTGGAACTAAACGCAGTTCCATGCATCTGGGTTTTTTTAGAGTTTGTTTAGAAGTCTTCCATCTCAGACTCCCCCATTGTTCTTCAGAACAGGCCAGATGTTTTATTATTGCACCCATTCCTACATATACACTAGCATATTTAGGAACATCTGGAATGTCATTTCAACCGGGAAATCTGTAACATTCTGTTAGTTATGGCTGTGTATGAATTGTAACTGTGTTTGATGCCTAGTGTATGTAAGTGAATATCCCATTCTGTGTTTTTGTAGTATTCTTTCTAATTTGTGCCTTTGTAGCCATTCCATTGTTTGTTTGTTTAGTAGTAGTAAAACCCCATTATTGTAAAAAAAAAAAACCCTGAATAAGAAATCCAAAGTGTACAACTCTAGGCAAGAATATGAGAAGCTGGCAAGGAAGAAGAGAGAGAAAAAGGATGCAAAAGGCAGGAACCGCTGTTATGAATGGCTGGCCTGTGGCCCATTTTCAGAGGCTTCATGATCCACTTTTGGGTCCTGACTCGCAAGTTGGGAAACACTGCACTACAATGATTGTTTGCAGTTGAATTTGTATCTAGATTCATCCCAATGTGTCATGACCCCAAGGTCCTCACTCTTGTTCCTGAATGCTGAATTACAGCCACTTCAGGAGGACCCTTAGGAGTAACTGGAAGGCTCTAGTCTATGTTTTTGTGAGGTTTTCCAGCCTCAGTTCCTCTCTGTGTGCAAGTATACCTTTTGACTAGTAACTCTGGACACAGGTGGGTAAAGTATATTATTGTAGTTTATTCAAGAAAGACCATAGGAGCCTATGCAATGCAGGAATTACTCTTCAAAGACATTTTGGCAAGGCACAAAAAGACTTTGTTATTCTAAATATAATCCATCTGACTAAAATACTGCAAACTAGCTATCTAGCAATTCTCTGGCTTGGTTCCAAGGCTGGTTGTTCTTTCCAAGGTATTAGAGAAGAATCCATCCATGCCAACCAACTCTAGGCATGCTGATAGAGTGGTATGAAACTATGGCCCCCAAACTTACCTGGGCACCCTGGGTTGCAGCCTGAGGGGTGGTGGAGGGGTGCAAGACATGGCAATCACCATATTTGCAGGCTTGTCTGGCTTCCCCAAGGTGGGCTTGCAGGGGCAGGTGGGCTTGCAGTTCAAACAAGGAGGTGGGAACTGGCACCGGACCAAAGGGACACAGTTTTGCCTCTGGTCCAGCAGCCAAGAATGTAAGGCGTTGCTGGCCCTGCCTCTCCTCACTTCACTCTCTGCTGGTGAATCCTACCCAGACCTCCATATGTTTTAGTGGTTTGATTGTTTTCGTATTTGGGGTGTTATTGTTGTTTCTTTGTAAATTCCTTTTCATCACAACTTTTTGGTGGTCTGGCATTGGGATCGTATCCCTTTGGGGCGATGCGGGGCCTGAGTGCTCAGTCTCCCCATTAAGGGGATACCCATAAGTAACCTTGGGAGTGAGTTATGGTGTGCATGCCCAGCTCAGGAGGTGCCAGGGCATACTCACTCTCAAGTGGCAGGGGAGTCACATAGGGGTATACACCCAGTGATGTCCCATTTGCTGTCACTCCTTGGTTCCCCCCTTTCAGCAGCGGTCTGAGGGGCAGGTGGGTAAGCCGATGCTTGGGATCTGAACCCTATGCATCACCAATACTCCTCTCAGCAGTAATTTAGTAAAGTTGTGGCTATTTTCACTCCAGTCAAATGTATGCTGTGTGTTTGTCATTGTGCCCCCCTCCCTCCTCTGCCATCATCTCTAGGCTGCAAGATGAAAAGCGCTTTCTCTCACACATAGTTGTACACAATAATGGTAAAGGTTGAGATTTGCCTAGAAAAAATGGGGCTTCTTTAGGTCTGAGGAGGTCAGCCCACCAAACCAAAGAACCAATCACGGCTCAGATACCTAATTGACATTACAGCATGAGAAGCTATGGGGAGTACAGATTGCAGGTGACTTCAGCTATCAGGCTGAAGGTGACTTCAGCTATCAGGATGTACTCCCCAGACCGTTTTATGTGGTCTGTCCTCCAACTTCACACAGCATCTCTACTCCGGGATGCAACAGGAACTTTCTCCTCCCTATGGAGTAGGGATGTGGTAACTGTTGGCAGAGTGTCAAAAATACAGTGGAAGCTACATTTCTGATAGTACAGGAGAGGGCGAGAGATAGAAAGCTGGCTAGGAAAGAGAGTGTTCTCAGAGAGTGGAGAGAGAAGGAGTATATTGCTCCTGTTAAGCCCAATAGGACACAAGAGAAGGAAGTGACACATAACAGAAAAGAGAGGTGCTGTCTTCACATTCCTATCTGACTAATCCTTTCTGCCCCCTGCACGGTAGGGTTTTCTTCTCTTCATTCTTTGTACACCAGACATTGCTACTTCCAACAGGGACAAGTTTCAGGAAGTTCCAAGCACCACCTTTCATTTGTTTTCTGGGCTGAGAATGAGAGTTCAGAGTATCATTGCAAATCCAACCCCCTGGTGTGCAATACAAAAATTTCTCATGGTGGCGGTCAGGTCACTGCCTGTTGTCTGTTCTTTAGGTTGAGAGTTGGATTCTGAAACCTCATGAAAAATTTCTTGATTGTATCACAGGGCCCTGCAGACATCCCATCGTAAACACATGCCCATGGAATGGAATGGTGAAATTTCATGTAGAGGAGTCAGAATACCACCTCTCACTACAGGGAACAGCTGACATGACACATTTTGACCCTCTCCCAGAAAAGTTATGTGGGCCACAGTGCAGCCAGGTGATGTAATGGGATGGCTCACTTTGCTCCTTTCATTGTGTCCCCATGGAACTGAGTTGTGTCTTCATGATCTAGATTATGCATAACATTTTTCTTAAATTTGGAGAACAGTACAAAAAGGTTGTGAACTGTTTTGTTTCACCTGTACACTGTTTCTCTGGACTTGTGGAAGAATTGTGATGTGCAGGGGTCATTTCGTAGAAAAAGAGTTTCCAGTTTCACTTTTCCAGTGAATGTATGTCTCTGGATTTCTAGGGGTGGGGTATCCATTTCAGTGTAGCCAGGGCTCATTTTGAGGGGGAATGTGCAGGAACACAGTTCCGGCAGTTCTCCAAAGAGGTCACATGACAGGAGGCCCCGCCTACCTGACTCTCAGCCATTTTGGGCCCATTTCGGCCTGGATTGGGGCTGAAACGGCCCAGATTGGGCCTCTGACAGGTGGTGGATCACTCTCCTGCTCAGCAGCAGCCCAATCATGACCATTTTGGGCCCCTTTTTGGCCATTTTCAGCCCCTTTTTGCCATTTTGGGCCCAATTTCAGCCCTGAATGGCCAGGATTGGGTCCAAAACAGCTAGGATAGATGATGTCAGGGGGTGTGGCATATGCAAATCAGTTATGCTAATGACACACTTCCAGCGATGGCAAGGGGTGTGGCATATGCTAATGAGTTATGCTAATTAGTTGTGCTAATGAGTTCCTCCAGCTCTTTTTCTACAATATGACCCTTGAGTGCAGCTATTTATAGTCTTTGAACAAGGATTAGATTCTGTGTAATCCATGCAGGATTTTTCAGGATTGGAAGGGGTGGTGGTGAGCAAAAGTTCAAAGCTTGGGTCCGACAACGATTTTCATCAGTGGAAAGAGGGGGAAATGTTTACTACCCCTCCCTCTTCAGACCTTTGACTCCCCCCCCCCGCTTTCTATTCGTGTAGAGGTCCTTTGACTTCCCAGGATCACCATTTTGAAGGATTATTTTGGGCTGAAACAGGAGGTGAGGAAGGCAAGGCAATCACATCCTGCTGATGGAAATTCTGTCTGTCAGGGAAGATTTACTGGGGGATCCAGCTCTATGGCTCGATCAAGGCACCTGCTGACTATTTGACCATTTGGGTTAGAAGAGTGAAAATCTCCACATAAGTAAGAGGTGTAAGACATCATTTTTTGGTTCTGTGATAATATGCAGTATAAAGAATATGTTGTAATCCAGCTAAATATACCTTTTCCCAATTTTTCACATGCATGTGACATAGCATATTTGTGCTATTATTTGTGGCAACTGATTATTGTGAGGAAGTCTTGGGATGAGAGCTGGTAGCAGCAAGGTGATCATTACAATGCACGTTTTCAGTTTTGTGGCATAATAGTCAAAAAAAATCCATGAGTTGTATCACTTTGAATTAATATTCCTTTGTTTGTAATGGAAAAATAATTGTTAATGATCATAGAATTGAATGAGAGTAGACATTAGCATTTACAAGATTAGCATGCAGAGCAATTCTCTGTAAGTTACCTCAAATATATCTAAACATCTCTACTATTGCAAAAGTTTATGAATATTGCAGAAAAGAGTGAAACATAACTTGCAAACTTGTATGAAACTGACTTGTTGAAAATTATTGATCTAGACTCTGGGATTATGATGTACACTTTGCCTGTGCAGAAGCAATTTGTTAGTTTGAATCAGCTCAATAATATACACTTTCACTGATACCTTTCATGTTGAGGGTTAGGCATGCAACATTCTGCACTTGTGATCAGGATTGTCAGTTTGAACAAAAACACCAAGTCAATGAGTATATGAACCAGCAGATTCATATAACAACCTGATAGGTTCTAGTATCTAAGAGCCAGGATTTCTGTTTAAATAGAAGTATGGTGATATAAAGCTTTGGCTGCTTATGTATTTTCCCAGACAAAGATTCAGAAATTTTTTATCTTGCCAAGTGTCCTCTATTCTTTAGTTTATTTGTATTGTTATGCGCAAAACTTTTGCGCCTCTGTGGTTCGTTCTCCTTTTTCCAACCAACCACAATAAAAATTAAAATAAGATCCTGGAGTCCTTCTTGAATTGAAGCAAAACAGATGGTTTAATTAAACCGGTGGATGAGCCCTTTCTTTTACACAGAAGTAGACGGTCTCCTCATGTGTAAAGCTCATCAGAATTACAATAGAAGTGCAAAGCAATTAATACCTTCAGGTAATCATAATAATATTACAGTATTCTAATATTTGCTATCTTATTGGCTCGTAAGATATCTAGGGTCAATTCTGATTTGAAGATGCAATTCTGCGTCGGCCCCTCTACTCGGGGAATTCCAGTTCTTGCAGCTTCTTATCTTGTATTTTGGAAGGACACTTTCCAACCTTTTACCTACTTCCTTCTAGGCATAACACTTTCACCTTCAACGGTGCCAGGAAGTCTCAATCTGGCAGCCTTGGTGCCTTCAGATAACTGAAGTCCGTGGGCAGAAAGGGATGATTCCTCTGTTTCTGCCCTTTCCCCCAGTTTCTCCTGCAGCCTTAAGGGAGATAATGCCACAGATGGCCAAACCAGCTTGCTGCATCAAATCAGTTTTCTACAAAAAGGTTCTCTAATACTGATTCCTATTGGAATCTTACAGAATAATGTAACATATGTGTAATATTCTTATAAGTGCAGCTCTACAAGCAATATATATATATATTTAGTCCTCAGTTCTTACAGAGGTTCAGCATACATTCTTCTTGTTTCAAGTGTCATATTCTTACAGGTTGCATTACAAATATTACATTAGCTCCTGAGCATAGAAAAAGTGCAAAGCATGTAATACTGTAAAGGCACAGAAGTAGTATATAAAAAGTATATAAAATCCTTTTTCTTCAAATCTATATCCATCAGTATTGTCTGTCCTGTATGCACTGAGCCTGGATACAACTAATATATATCCATATTTGATGTTTAAAATATCCATATTGGATGCTGAAAACTTCAAATGTTTAAAACATCAAATAGTTCAGTAGTCACAAATGGCCCATTGAGCCTGCAAGGATAAGAGCGACCGATCATATATCTCTTATCACATTCTGCCTCTTTCACAGTAATCCCAAGATTTCCTGATGATTGCTAGGTAACTACCTGTATCTAATAGCAATAAACAGGTCCACCATGCAGATCAAAACATCCACAACGTGCTTATTATGAAATAATAATAATAAATGACTCCACTATGTAAATCAAAACATTCACAATAATAGTGTTTTCTGCAATATCTGGGGAAGAAAAATCCTAAAACTGGAAAAATGGGGGTTAACCATCCCACCTCAAACAGGATCAGCATATCACACAGACTTCCTTCCTATCTGAGCTATCATGAGAATATCCTGCAACATCTCAGCTGCCATTTTGGATTGCCTAGACAACAAGATGTGAGGGGGTACGGAAAATAAGAGTAAAGGAAGAGGATAAAAGAGAAGAAGAGGTGATGGGAGGAATTGAGTGATGGAAGACAGTTGTGGGAAGGGGAAAAGGGAAACTAGTGAAAGGGAAGTGAGCAGGAAAGGAAGTGAAGCAGGACTTAAAGAAAAGAATTACATGAAAACAAATGCAGCAGAAGATGCCGGGCGGGGGGGGGGGGGGAGAAAAAAGAAGGATATGGTGAAAGTGGGAGCAAGTGTGGGAAAAACAGGAGCTGGGGGAGGTAAGTAAACACAGTAGGGGGGAGCCAGAGGAGGTAGAATGGAATTTCTTTCCCCCTACTCCTCTAGTCTTCCTGGGTCCCCCTCTTGTACTCCTTATTCTTCATCTTTCTCATTCTGAAATTCCTTTTTTAAAAAGGCCACATTCTCACAGGAATCTGGCTTTGTAACTTGGCCAGCAGTGACGTGCATCAGAAATATAAATGCCTAGAAATGAGACCAGCAACGTACCCTCAGATTCCACAGATAATGTAGCAGGCTTACTAGTGCCTATATTTCCTGCATTTTTGTATGTGATGTGCAAGTTAAATTATACCATCTACTTGTTTGTTTGTTTAATCTATAATATTTATACCTCACCTTTCTGCCCTATCTGGACCACCAAGGCACCTAACTGATTAAAAACATACATACTAAAAACACATCTTAAAAACCATTTAAAAAAAACCCCACACAACATTAAAACCAAAGCAAAAATACAAGTGCAAAAGCTAAAAAAAAAAACAAAACATATGGCAGGAAGAAGGAATAACTGAGGGAATGCCAAATGAATTTTTTTTTAAAAAAAATCACTTTCTGGCAGAAAATAGCCACAGAAGATGACAGATGAGTATCCCTTCAGAGAGAATTGAAGAGTTTTGGTGCTACAAACCAGAATTCCCTCTCCTGGGTTGACATCTGCTAATCTTATACAGTTGAGGCACTCCTGCACTCTGTAGCGCCTCAAAACAGAACGGATCCGTGGCAAAATGGGCCCGTTTTGAGGCGCTGCGGAGCACAGAAGCGCTCCTGCACTCCGCAGTGCCTCAAAAACGGCCCCGTTTCAGCATGGATCAGGCCCGTTTTGAACCCCTGCGGAGCCTGGACGTGCTCCCAGGGGCTGTGCGATGATGTCACTTCTGAAGTGATGTCATTGCGCCTGTGGGGGGGGGCACGTGCGTGCACCCCCCTCTCCCCCAAGATAAGTGCCAAGCTCTTATCCCCTGCCCAGAGGTTGAGGGTGCCTGGCAACCCTGTCCTGGCCACAGCTGCCACCTGCTTATCCTGCAGTAAGCCTGGGTCCAAGAGTACCTCTAAATGCTGGGTTCCTCAAAATGGTGCCTGTGGCAGGTGCCATGGCACCTGTCTGTACTTCACCTGGTGTCCATCCAGCTTTTCAGAAAGTGGACGGGGTCATTGCCATGCAGGGCTTGTTATTAGCTGCTCTCATTCTAGTGAAAGGACTGCAATAGCAGGTGTAGCTACTGAAGGATGAAGAGAAATGGTGGGTACTTGGGCTGTCCTTACTCTGTGTGTGTTTCCTTCCCCCCTGCAGGCTTTCCATAATTTCTTTTTATTCTCCAGTCCAGATTCTTTCTCCACCTCTTATGGCAGCTATTTTGAAGTGGCACTCACTACTCCCTCTCAAAATACCAAAGGTGCCTGCAACCAGCCATATATTAATACTTGTTCTATATTACAAAAATTGTGGAATTCAGCTTTTTAAGACCTGAAGGTTAGATTACGTCTAATCAGAATCCTGGTTTTCTCATGTTATTTAACTGATTCTCATCTTAGTTTTTACAAAACTGCTTTGGTTTGTTTTGATACATCTCCTGATTTTTCTACTCTTCAGAACATAGTGACAGTAACATCTTGAAAACAAGCAGATACCTCTGTTTACAGCCGCAAAGTTGAAAATTGCTTTGGAGATTCAGGAGCTATGTATTCTCTTGAGCCATAACTGTCTGGCTAGGAAGCTTATGAAGAGTGTGAAATAGCATTTTGTTTCATCTGGCTTCCTATTCCAGACTATGGCATGCTGGGGAGAAAGCAAACATTGACCTATTATCACTGGAACAACAAAAGCATGCGTTCTGTCAAGTTCAACAATATATTTCTCTGTACATCAGGCTTTATCACTTACTTGTCCTTGATTCAAGAGGCATGCTAGCTTATGTTAAAACCTGCTTTAGTTTCTTCCCTCTCTGAAGAAAGCTTACATTTGACTCCCCCGCATCATGTGATACTGTTAGCTGAATTGCAGAAGTTCAGTACAATCCGTAATGGCATTAAAACAAATATATACTGTGTGTATTTATATTTATTTACATTATAAATAAAAGGTTTATATTTTATATATTATTATATATTTATATTTATTTATTTAAACTATGAATAAATATTTATATCTATTTTATTTTTACTTTATTTATACCCCACTTCTTTCCCTAGTGGGGACCCAAAGTGGTTTACTTAGTTCTCTCCTCCATTTTATACCTACAACAACGCTGTGAGATAGGTTAAGCTGAGAGTGTGTGAATGGCCCAATTTCACCCAGGGAGCTTCCATGGCAGAGTGAGGATTTGAACCTGGTTCTCCCAGATATTGGTTACCTCCTTGGTGGCTTGGAAAAAGTCTCTTTTCTGTTTTTGTCACTATGCTTGTGATGTATTTATAGAGAGTAGTCTTTATTAGAGATGGGCACGATCCAAAAAAAATTAACGAACCAGCTGATCGTGGATTGGCGCCAGCGATTATCTCAAATTAACGATCCACACCAATCATCTCCCGTGCCCGATCCATGGATCGTGGAGGCCAAAGCGGGGTGCGCTGCTATTCCCAGCTATGTGGGAAGGTGGGTGGTGGCGGCGGTCACTGGGCCCAGCGGGCATGGGGAGATGGCAACGAGCTGCCTCCCCTCAGAGGGCAAGGGGTCTGGCCACTAGCCAGCAGCACCCGCCATGTGCCCACCCGCCAGGCCAAAAAGGAGCGCGCTGGTATTCCCGGTGCAGGCCAGAAGGTGTGTGCTGGTGGCAGCCACCAGGCCTAGCAGGTATGGGGAGATGGCGATGAGCCGCCTTCCCTCAGGGGGCGGGGGGTTTGGCTGCTTGCCGGCGGCACCCCCCACGTGCCCGCTGGCCAGGCCGAAGAGGAGTGCGCCGGCAAGAAAAGAATGGTGGTTGATGATGGTGGCCGCCGGGCCTGGCGGGCACGGGGAGATGGCAACAAGCCACCTCCCCTCAGGGGGTGGGGGGTCTGGACCCTGGGGAGCAGCTCTTGCCCTTGCTGGAGCTCCTGGGCCAGAAACTGGTCAAGGTCGTAGAAGAGAGGGAAGACCTGAACCAGGCTGGCCTGGTAGGAGCACAAGAGCTCTGTGGCATCCTTGAACGGTTTCAGGAGCCGGGACATCTGTGCAAGGACTCTCCACTCCACGGAGCTGAGGCCCAACTCCTTTCCCCTACTCAGCACATCCGACGAGGACAGGATGTCTTGCACCACGCGCCTCTGCTCCACCAGACAACAGATCATGCTGTAGGTGGAGTTCCCACGGGTGCACAGGTCCTGGAACAGTTGGTGCTCGGGGTCTCCTTCCTCCCCCTGCCTCTGGATCAGCTCGTGGGATGAGTTGATGCTGCGTGAGAAGTGGGAAGCGATGCGACGGCAGCTGTCCAGCAGACTGCGCGTCCGCAAGGTTCCCTCATCCCAGCTGTCCCTCGGCTTGCTCCCCAGCCTGAGCACATCCCGCATCACCAGGTGCAGCTTGTGCGCCATGCACACCAGGCCCGGAGGGATGCCTCTCTCAGGGCTGCCAACATGTTGGCTCCCGCGCCTGTGACCATGAAGCCACGGACAAACCCTTCCACCCCAGACGTCCACTCCCTCAGAGCCGCCTTGATGGTGGTGGCGATGTTCTTCCCGGTGTGGATCTCATCCATCCCCTGGGCCTGAAGGAGAACCACCCAGTAGCCTGGGCTCAATTTGGGTGCCTTTTTACAGTTGCCAGATCTTGGCCTGGGGAGGCAGAGGTCCTCTGGTTGCCACCACTGGGCGGTGATTGCCAGGTACCCGTGATGGCAGCCGCTCCACAGGTCAGCCATGAAGTGAACTGTTCTGCCCTCAGCGGCTGACAGGTCTCTGTGCACCATGTCTCACACTGCCTCGTACAGGGCGGGCACGACTCGACGCCCAATGGTGCACCGTGACAGCATCGAGAACCATGGGGCAAAGTGCTGGAGCAGCAGTTGGAATCCCACGCCCTCCACGACTGACAGGGGGAAGCCTTGCAGGGCAATTACCTGTGCCACCGCACGAACGCCCGCCTCCTGAGACCTTGACCTCACCCTTTTCAGCAGCGCCACCCCCGACCCCGATGGAACAACTTTCCCCAGGGAGGCCTGCCTGAGCCTTTCGCTCCCACCAGCTGCACCCTCGGGGCAAGGCTTCTTGCTCTGGGTGCATTCCAGAGACCCTCCCACTGATCCAGGATCAGACTCGCTGGCGGCCCTCCATCTCCTCCCGACAGATGTTTCGCTTCCCGAGGACGGAGGCCACAGGCTCGGGTGGTGCCTCTTCACGCGCCGAGTCAGGTTCGACGATGGCAGGTGCTGTGGGTTGTTGCCCCTGCACACCAGGCCCTCATACACACAGCACCGCACCATGCTGGGGTCATTACCAAGGGCCCGAAAGTGCCTCCAAACATTGCTCTTGAACCGTGGCCCACTTACGGTTCCAGAGGAGGGAGGATGAAGGGTTGCTGCTGGCTGTGCCACGGTGCTGGCAATGGAAGACGTAGTGGTGGGTGGAGTGCAGGCAGGGACAGCAGCACCGGTAGTTTGGGATGGGGACGGGCTGGAGGTTTCCTCAAACCCAAACCATTCCTCCAAGGATCCCTCAGCCTCCTCCTCCCCCAAAATTTGTAGGAGTTCCTCGTCTGCTGCCGGCAAGAGTTCTTGAGCCTCCTTCACAGCCTCAACTGGTGATTTTAGGGGAGCGGGAGTCTCTGCTGCTTCAGAGCCCTGCGCAGCACTGCTGCCCATGCTGTAACCGGGACAATCTCTGCACTTCCCCCCACGACCACTCTTGTCCCCCACCCAGAGCCTCATAGTGCCAGCAAACAACAAAAAGATTATGTATTATATGCATTTTATGAAAGAATGAGTTATGGAGAATAAATGTATACAGCAATGGACAATATTTTGATGTATTGGAATGATCAGTTCTGAGACAGCATTATTTCCTATGTTCTTTATCATTGATTTGGTAATAGTGAGATCAAAGAATCCACACAATGAGCCTTCAAGTCTAGGAGAGATTTTCTACAAACCAACCCTAAACTAAAAAATGGTGTGAAAATGCCCTAAATACTGATGCAAAACTTCACAAGACTGGATTATGAAATCTCAGCTAATAGTTTGGGTTGTGAAGCAATCCCATACAACATCACTGAGGCCCTGCCTTAGATACCATGGATGTTTAAATTTACTTTTAAATGTATCTCATGTTGTTTCCCCAGTGCATTGAAAAGGGGCTCTGAGCCCATCAGAAAATTCAGCATTACACACTGTCATACTAAGGATACATCAAGCTGGCCTCTAATTCACCTTTCTGACCCAGACTCGGGAAAGCAGATCTCTTCTCAGAAAGAAGGGTGCCATAACAGCTGGCAAGGCAGTGCACCGTTTACTCAAGCTGTCACCTTGGGATGGAGGAATGGTTATTTTTCAAGTCTTTTAGTGCCACCATATAGCCAGCTCTGTGGTGTACGTGCACCGACATGCCCAATGGTAGCCTCGTCATAGAGCTGGGGAGACTGGTGAGACTCACAAGGAGGGAGAGAGAGATCCACCCTCTGAGGAGAATGTTTAAACAGGTCTGTAGCCTTGTGTGTGTGTGATTTGTCTGCAAGGGAGGAGGAAGAGACGGGCTCATCTCTATTCCCTGACTCTCCACCAAGTGATGTGTGCACCCATCTTGAGAGAATGTCCAGATATTTTTTGTTCAAGTGTTATAGCTAGACTTAATTTTCTGTTCTTTTTTTTATTTAGCTGCTATCCTACCATACTGTAGCTTCCTACACATTGTGTGCTCCTTGTATTTTATATTTTCTGTAATTCAATAAAGATCTTTCCTTGGTTAAGTACAAGCTGTGTCAGGGATCCTCACTCACCTGCCTGTGCTTAGCTATTTGATAGTACTTCGCACTTGTTCAAAGGTTCATCAGTATCCAAATGGCTCGTGAGGGGTTAAGCCTATATGTTTGGTGGTGAAACGAGGAAACGAGGAACTAAGAGACAGTGAGAGTCCCCTCTCCCAGTTGTAAATACACTGTATCCAAGGAGGCCTGAGGAATGTTATATGAGTTGCCTAGCATCCTCAATACATCAGGCGAGATCTCACAGCATCGTCTCACTATAGATCACAGCAGAAGTTTTGGGACTGCTAGACAACACTGAATGCCAAGAGGAACCGGATGGAAATTCGCACCTAGTGTGGATGGGGGGAAGAAGAGCATTGGCAGGCAATGGGGAAGAAGGAAAGCAGACAGAAAGGGAGGGGCAGTAAGGGGAGGGGCAAAGAGCATGAGACAGGGTAAATGGTGAGTAAGCAGAGGCAAGGAACGGAAGAGCAGAAACAGCAGAGGGCAGCTAGTAGGAGGGATGCTATTTCCCATGGGCCCCGCACTTATAAGAGCTTATTATAACTGCTTTCTGTATTTGTTATACTTGGCATTTCAGTAATTTTAATATGCATGTTTTGTTTGACACTAATAACGAATTAGCAGAAACAAGGCACCCCCTTTTTCTTAAGAAGAATGGGAATGTATTGCTTCACACTCTCCTCTGCTCAAGTCTTTGGAAGACAAAGTACACTTTCAGTGTGAACAAGAACTCTTATAAATATTTGTGGCACTCCTAATAGGTAGACAGTTGGAAAAGGCTGGGAGATAATGACTGAAGGGAGATTTACCCCATTTCTTTGGGTCAGTTGTTTTGCTCCATGTAGACTGCTGTTCTTTGACCTACATTTCAGTGTTGTGAGCAGCTCCAACCATTCATCAAAATAATTAATGAGCACATTGCTCCTTCTGTGACATGATCTAGTTGTATCCCTTGTTTTCTATGCAACAGGCTGCCAAGGGAAGATATTGGGGTACAGTTCCACCTGTCCTGATAGTCTGAAGTACAAGGCCACTTCTACTACATTTGTGTTTTTATGGGAGAGCAAGGAAAATAGCCATCTTTGGCCCTTCTTTTCCCTTTGTCTCTGATGATCCCTTGCTTTCTTCCAGTTTCCTCTTAAAGAAACAATTGGGATGCAGCTACTGCTAGTGCACAGGCGTCTGCTAACCTAAATACAGCATCCAAGCGTGCACCAGATTAAATTTCCTTTAGTACTGAGAACAGTGCTAGAAAAGGCTGAGCTCCTCTGCCTGTGAATTCCATCCTCGCAGTAATAAAAAGCAGGAACAGACAGACTGTGGCTTAATGGTACCGTGTCTGCTTTGTATGCAGAAGATGCTAGTTTCAGTCTTTAGCACCTCCAGTTAAAAGGATCAGGCAGTAAGGGATATGAAAGACCTCTGCCTGCAGGAGTAAAAACTGCCCTGGATGAAGTGGCCTTGAAGTGCTGGCTTGTAGAAAAGCAGAGGCCACTCAGCTCAGTGAGGCCAACAATGAGCATTAGCTCAGCCACTGCATTATCCCCCAACCTGGAAGCAGTGCAGGAGGAGACAGCTGATGAGCTGACACAAACTGCCATGGTTGATGAGGGGTCTGGGCCAAGCAGCCCCTGAGGTTCAGGACAAGTTGGCCTTGCTTGCTTCTGGCCACCAGTAGCCCTCTAGGGCAGTGGCCCACCAGGAAATTTCCCTGTAATTTAAATGGCTAGTCCACCCCTATCTGTCTGAGACCATGCAGAGCCACTACCAGTCAGAGTAGGCAACACTGACGTTGATAGACCAATGGTGTGACTCAGCATGTGTTCACTGTGCAGGTTTGAAGTTCTAGGACTTTCATTGACCTTGATTGTATTAGCAGCCTGTCCTCACAGCTCCTGTTTGAAGCAGGTTGCCATTTTTCTCACACCAGTAAAGGTAAAACTTTCTCTTGTGCTACATCCATTATCTAGATACGCCACTGCAGTAGGTCTGCTTCCTTTCCCTCCCTGCAGTTGCCTTGTTCCAAAATGTGGAAGTGGGGAACTCTAAACCCCTCAGAGAAAATAAGGTCATAGATAGAAGGAAGCCAACTGGAAAAAAAAGGAAGACATTTGTTGGGGGGGTGGGGGAGACAATGAAGTAGACTAGTGTGGTGAGAGGAAAAAGAAATAAACATGGATCTGGGCTCCTGCAAGTGGATTGCAGTGCAGCTATACCATAAGACTGTTTAAATGCCAGCGCAATGCTTAATTTCTTAAATGAAGAGACACTGGGCCCTGCAGTCACTCTCTGCCATGAAAATCTGCCACCCTCCCACCCCCCCACAAAAAACAAAACTGAATTCATTTGTAAAGTAAAAGCACTAAACACCTCTGATACTGTTTTTGACTGGTTTGGGCAAATAACAGCATTGGTGTCTCCTAACTGTAAAATGGGACAAATAGTGATGAATGAGGAACAGTTGTATCTGTGCTTAAACATGCCTTTGTTATTAGGAAAGGGATTAAAAATAAGAACCATTCATAGGGTTGCCAGTCCACTGGTGGGGATCCCCTGATCCCAGCCTCCTCATTGTCCTCCAGCCACCACTCATCTGGCTGGCAGGAGAAAAGGTGTGGGAACAGGCCTCCTGGGGCACACTCTCAGTGCAGCATGACGATGTCACTGCCAGGAGTGACATCATCACACAGGACCCAGGAGTGCTCCCTGACTTTTTACTGGGCTGATTCAGCCTGTTTGGGGGCCCAAACTGGCCTGGCATGAAGCACGGGAGCACTCCTGGGGCCTGTGCAATGACGTCACTCCTGGAAGTGACATCTTCGCACTGCGTTCCATGCGGTGTGAGGACATCTGAAAAGGGTCCCCCCTCCCACAACGAGGGTAAGGGGACCTGGCAACCCTAACCTCACACAATTTCTTTATAGAAATCTACAGAGTTATTGCATTTGGACTACTGTCTACAGTTCAGGTTAGCCCATCTTTTAAATTATATAGGTGTGGAGACAAGAGCTCATCCTCTCTGCACATGTTTACATGCAATTCATTGTAGACCTACAAATGGTACAGAAAAGGACAACCAAAATGAGCAAGGGTTTGGAACACTTCCCTATGAGAAAAGATTAAAATGCTTAGGACTTTCTGGTTTAGAACAAAGCCAATTGGAGGAGAACATGATAGAGGAACATATAACTAAATTTCTCATTGTGCACTCACATTTCCCGCTCAA
The DNA here is from genome assembly GCF_028583425.1 of Eublepharis macularius. Taxonomy (NCBI): domain Eukaryota; kingdom Metazoa; phylum Chordata; class Lepidosauria; order Squamata; family Eublepharidae; genus Eublepharis; species Eublepharis macularius. The sequence continues at coordinate 76,716,952 of NC_072793.1, forward strand.
ATATTCTCAAGCTCAGTTTCCAGACTGCCAACCATAACAAGTGTTTACTTGTAAATAAGTTCTATTGGATTTACTCTCAAGTAGATGTTTAACCTTCAAGCTATAATACTTCAGTCAATTACTGGCTAGATCCTGCAGAGGCTGGGTGGTCTATAAGATCATTAATTCTAGAATCAGAAACCACCCAACTGCACAAGATTACCTGGCTTTTTATGGTCTCTGTGGTATAATATTGTATTCTTTATGGGGTAAACCTAGGTATCTTCATTTCCATGAAGGCTCCTAGCATAGTGATCCTGTAGAAACTGAGGTTTTATGCTTTTCCTACACATGATTGATCTAGCAAATGCATTATCCAGCTCTGTAGTTTTGTTTTAATCACTTTTATGAAAAGTGCAAAATGGAAAGTTTAAGTTACATAATATTTTTTATTTAGTTTGTTTACACCTTGCCTTCCCCCCCCCCCCCGTTGGGCACCCAAAGTGGCTCACATTGTTCTCCTCCCCTCCATTTTATCCTTTAAAAAATGTATGAGGTAGGTTAGGCTGAGAATGTTTAACCGGCCTAAGGTCACCCAGCGAGCTTCCATAGCAGAGTGGAATATATATATGAGAGAGAGAGAATCATTTTTAGTCTACTTTTAAACATGTTTTGTTGGTTCATTTTCAGGGGGTTACCTTCTCCACTAACAAAAGTGCTGCTTTGAAAGTTAAAACACAAGACTGTCCTAAGCAGAATTGCTCAGACTCAGATCATTTGAGTGGGGATTCAGTATTCTTATAATTGTCCTGTTAGTAATTCAGACAGTTTAATTTACAGAGAACCCAAACAACTGGAGTCTGATAGATGTATCTTAAAAGACTGAGTATTATCTTTATATCTTGCACTGTGGAGTGTGCATAAGGAACAGATCATGCTCCCCTTCCCCACCCAATAAAATGTAATCAGCCCTCATGGAATTTCCATGCAGTGGACACTAACAGTGTTTGTATTTGAATCTCACTGGGGCCATTTTTATAGTTAAGAGGTCCATCCACAGAACTAGTACATTGTATTTTGAATTTCTTTATCTCATTTTTATTTCATTTTTATTGACTATTCCAGCAGTCACTTTCTTTGTAAATTCACACACTGTTCAAGCTTACAAAAAGTTTATCTGGAAATATTATCACCTCAAGCAAATAACAGCATGCAATTTTATGGTTTTATAACATTTTTGTCATTCAGTCTTATTCTTCCCACTCAAGTACTGTAACAGCCACCACTAATATTTTTTTCAGTTAGTTTCTATCTTACTATTTGAATGTTTGGACACATAGAAAGATTCTCTAAAATATTTAGATACTGGTATACTTTATTTATGTTACATAAGAGCCATTTTGGTATAGTGGTTAAGAGCTCTAATCTGGAGAATCAGGGTTGATCCCCACTCCTCCACTTGAAGCCAGCTGAGTGACCTTGGGTCAGTCACAGCTTCTAGGAGCTCTTTCGTCCCCACCCACTTCACAGGGTGTTTGTTGTGGGAATAATAATAACATACTTTGTAAACCACTCTGAGTGGGTATTAAGTGGTCCTGAAGGGCAGTATGTAAATCAAATGTTGTTGTTGTTATTACTGCTGCTGCTGTCGCTACCACTACCACTACTATGACTACTACTACCACCACCACCACCACAACATAGGAATTTGAATCAGTATCACACAATTAAGGCAATGAAACCTGCAAAGACGGATTGTTTTCACCATATTTAAGCCCCAAAAGAACAAAAATAACAGACACAGAGCAATCAACCAACATTTTTGGTGATCGCTCTAGGCCAGTATTCTGTCCTAAAGTAACTAATAGTGCAATCCCAAGGGGTACTGTGACAGAGCTGTGCAGATGCCCTAGGGATGCCAGATCCCCGGGAGGGGTGGGGGATCCCCTACTGCCACCCCCACACCATGCCCCCACTTATCTGGCCAGCGGGGGGCACACATCCTTCTGTGTGCACTCCTCTGCGGTGCTACCCACTCCCGTGCGCAGCAGCCACCGGGATCGGGCCTGTTTTGGGCTCAGCTTCTAAGGTGCCGCTGGACCACTGCTCTGTTGTACAGTAGAACAAAGCAGAGGTCCAGTGGCACCTGGAAAATCTTTGGGAGCTACCCTGACATTACCACACCTGAGCCAGAGCCCACCCTCTGGAATGTGTGAAGGGGCAGCCCTATGGGGAAGTGACAGATGGGGAGGAGTTAGTACAGGGGAGGGCATGGATCTAGTGGCATCCACATATATGCAAATAGAGAGTTGTGGGCAACTCAAACTTTATTAAACTGCAGTTGAGCCTGCCCAATAGTTAGACATGACTGACTAGAAAAAGGCCAAATCTAGGGGGTATTATATACAACTGAGAAATAGACAAGAACCCCCCACAGAGAAATAAACAATTTACAAGATCACTTTATGGAAATAGGAGTGGATAGGAGTAAGTTGCTGCAGGATCGGCGTAGAGATAGAAGCAATAGATTGTTTGGGGCAATTGAATATACCAACAGGGCTCCAGCCATTAGTGAGATCATCAGGAAACACTGGTATTTGATAGAACACCTGCCAGGTTGTGAAGCCATTCCATATATTGGCTATAGATGAACTAAAAATGTAAGAGACATCCTGGCACATTCGGACATGCGTGAGGACAGGAGGGTGGCCACACACCCCATGGGACATTTCTGGTGTGGTCACTGCAACATTTGCAAACTGACTATTGAAGGACAGGTGTTAAATGTTTCTGGAGATAACAGTCAAATTAAGACACTTTTCCACCTGTAGCTCTGCTGGGGTGGTTTATATCATCAAGTACCCATGGTCTATTTTTTACATTGGCAGCACAACATGACCGGTTAAGATAAGAATTCAAGAGCACATGTAAAAAATTAGAAGAGAGGTTGCTCCCTTGGTATCACATTGGCAGACTAAGAGACATACTGTTGAGGACCTCAGGTTTTTGGTTTTAGAGATGATAAGCAACCAGGGAAGGAGATCGCTACAAAGGATGCTGCTGCAGAGGGAGGTGAAATGGATCTTCAGTTTAAAAACGATGAATCCCTTGGGTTTGAATAACGAGTGGGACCTCTCTTGTTATCTGTGAACGGGTCCCCTTTAAGATCTTACAGACTCCAATTGGATGGTGGTAGAGTGTTCTATTTAAGACATGGGATTGGCCCTTTCAATTATGCTGACATTGATGAATTAACTGCGTAAGCGAAATGGTGGAAATCAACAGCTTGTACACTTTATTGAAACCTGTATAGTAAGTGATAATGTTCAGTTATTGATGGGAGAAAAAATTATTGTTGGGAGGATAATGTGCATATATCTGTACATATGTGATTTCTTTACATCTAGTGAATTAATTTGCCCCTGAAGAAGCACTGTGTGAAAGTACTGCATGTGAAACGGAAGCGGCCAATTGTCCGTAGAGCAGGGATGTCTTGGAAGAGACGCTGATTGGAAGATTGGACATAATCACGGACAGTAGCTTGCCTTTGCACAGCACTCTTTGCACTTTATTTCCTACACGTTTACAGCTTATTTAGCGCTTGCTATACTCAAGAGGGGTAGGTTCTTGACCTCAGTCATATTTATGGTTACAAATCTTTTCAAACGGAATTAATGGAATGTTTGCGTCTTTGGACTTGTGAATTGTTGATCATTGTACATGTTTATAAATTTATGATATATATTATGATTGGTGTATGTAGTTTATGCACTTAGTGCACTTTGAATTTAAAGATATTTACATAAAGTGATCTTGTAAATTGTTTATTTCTCTGTGGGGGGTTCTTGTCTATTTCTCAATAGTTAGACATGGGCTATGGTGCCTAGATAGGCAGGTTCAGGCCGTTCCCCCGCAACATGCCATTGGCCTTGGTTGTGGATGTCATCGTTGTGAGGGCAGTGCATAGCCTTATGCAAGGAACAACAAAGGCAGATATTGACAAATGAATCATGGCAGTGTGTCCCCGCCCCTTGGAGCCGAGTCTCTGGAGTACCTGTTAGGGGTCTGCAGTGAAAAATGATAGTCAAATATTCTGCGCTTTGCTCCCTCCAGATGTGTAAGTGCTCACCCAGTTTTGAAAAGTGCTCAGGGGGATTTGTTGCAGCTGTAGCTGGCATCCCGAGCACCAGTGGGCCAATTGGGTGTGTCCATGCAGGAAAGGGGGGTGTTGAATTTTCCCTGTGTATGTGCACTTGTGAGCTACACCATCTTTTTCATGGTGTAACTGTCTGCCATTGTTTGGGGGCATTACCAAGCTTGGAGTGGCTTAGGAAACAGACTAATTGCCAGCCTACCCCACCCCCACCCCAGCCTACCTACTCCCATACTGATACAGGGATTTTCACATAAGGCCTGCAGGCAGTCAGCTGAAGCAAGACACCACCAGTGCACAAGCCTGGCAGGGCACCACCACGAAGCTGAGTTGGATGTAAGCGGCTTAAAGGCTCATCAACCCCCGAGCACTCTCGGAGCCCTCACTTAGGACTAATCTGTAATTCCAGGTAATCTAGAGGCAAGACTGAGCATCTCAAACTCATCATTCCTTCCACTATCATATCACCTCTCTTAATTAGGTTCCACCAAGCTTGTTGTTTAGTTCCAGTTTCATCTTCATGAACAACATTAATCAAGTGAGGAATTTCTAAAGATTTCAGTCAGAATTTTCTTTACAAGGTTCTACTGATGGGAGTGTGGAAGTATCCCTGAAATGTTTATGGTTGTTGGAAAGGGATAGCAATGGTAGTGGGACTAAGGATGTACAAACACACCATTTTTAGTTTATTTTATTATTAGGCTTATCACCACTGCCCACCCAGCGTGGGGGAACCCTGCTCCCCCCACCTGCCACCCCCCAGTCCTGCTCACCTGGCCAATGGGGAAGAAGGTGCAGGAGGATAAGTGTATGTTCCTGCACATCTCCATTGCACTGGAAAATAATGTCATTTTTTGCGTGGTGGAGGAGTTGTGGCCTTGTGGGTTTTTAAAAATGTCCCATTTGGATGCAAGATGTGGAAGGAAGTACCTCACTGGCCCCGCCTCTGCCCCACAGTCCCCTACATCCCGGCTTGCGCTCCTGGGGCCCCAGCAACCCTATTTATTATGTTGTGTTTGTTGAAAGTATTCTCATCTATCTTATAATCTTTGCTAGTTTTCCCATGTTGTTTAGGTCTTTTAGGGTGTTTTATGCTATTTATGTGTTTTCTGCCATTTTTACATCATTTGTATGCAAAAAGGGTATTAGTTTAAGATCCATGTTACTGGCTAATTTCATTATTTTAGTCAGGAAAAGGCCACACTTTCATCCATACCATGGAGAAACCATAAAAGAAACTCCTGCTTTCTAACTGAACCAGAGTAGCTAAGAAATTTGGCAGCATCCCTTAAAATAACATAACCCCCATTCTTCAAATCAAAGAGGAAGCTGCAGCCAAGGAGAGTGAAGGAAAGATGCCTCTCCTTCCATGCTACCCTAGTCTTTCTGGGAAGAGTATTAGACATCACTTCTCTACTTCATGGTTGTGTGCTATGTGAGACTGGTGTCATGAGTGACCAGGGTTGCAAGGTCCCCTTATCATTCTGGTGGGAGCAGGGGGATCTGGCACTCCGCTTGTTGGAGTCTTTGCGCACTAAACACTCTCATGCTTTGTAGCAAGCTGATTTGGGCCCCAAATGGGCCCAATTCAGCACATTTGGGGACCAAATCATGTCTCTGTGAAGCCCCAGGAGTGCTCCCAAGGCAGCATGATGGTGTCACTCCTGGGAGTGATGTTGTTGCACTACCCCTGGAGAACGCCTGGGAGGCTTGTTCTTCCACTTTTCCTGCTTACCAGCCAAGTGAGTAGTGGTGAGGAGCAAAGGATGAGAGCAGGGTTTCCCCACTAGGGGACCTGGGATCCCTATGAAGGACTGTACTTGCCCATGTGATCATCCAGGCAGACTTGCTTACTGTAGTAGCGACAAAAGTAATATGAGATTAATTAACACGAATACAACAAAGGCCTAACTATAAAGTACTTCATGCCTTTTTATTGAGAATAAAGGATAATAGTCTTTAATGTTTGCATTAGCAATCTGAAGGCTTGTGGTGCAAAACTATTACTTGTAATTCATTTAAAAACAATAACAAAGGCCTGAAACAAATAAGCTTTATTTGGGGAACTTTTCAACTGAATACCTGTTTCAGTTTGTTGCCGCTGATTATGTTGTTATAAGCACCTAAATGTACCAGGCATTGTAGTAGAACTGTAAAGAAGCAGTCTCTGACTGTGTAAAGGTACATGAAGCAGATGGGATTGCAATTAGTGAACTTTCAATTTTTTAAAAAGATATAACATTTGTAAATTGAACTTTCCTTGCTCACAGTGACTGTTTTCCCTCAAGTTGAATCACCATATGCTTGCATTAATGATTTGCTCACAGTTTAAAATAAGCAGTATTTCCAGTGGTTTTGTGTTTATACAACTGGGGACATTTATCCTGTTGCCTGACTTCCTTGGAGCTCAGTCATATTGGCCAACTCATCAGCTATATGCTTTTACACTTGAACAGTTGACAGTGTTTATCACATTGATGCATACTTGGAATTTACTGGCTCAAACTATGGTTTCAATGTGGCACTGTGAAATATATAAAGAAGCCTGGAGGGAGGGGGAGCTCTTAGAGAACAAAACACACCTAGGAGCAAGAGTTCTCGGTAGGATGCCTGCAGGTTGAGTTCCACAAAAACAATTATTTGGTAGTTGTAGCCAAATAGGTCATGGTACTAGATGTAGATTGAAGCCCCAAAACCCAGATAACACCACTTATATACTGATAGCCATATGACTATCTGCTCCTTTTTGGCAGATAAACATTTACTGGTGGCCCCTGGCCCTAGGGAGGTTCGCCTTGCCTTGACCAAGGCCAGGGCTTTTTAGGTCCTGGCCCCAACCTGGTGGAACTCTCTGTCTGTGGAAATCCAGGCTCAGCCAGATTTATTATCTTTCCACCAGGCCTGCAAGACAGAGATGTTCCACTAAGCATATGGGGGTTGAGGCGAGCAGACCAAAAAACCGGCCTCCTACCAAGGGGGAAAGTGTTGCCCCCCCCCAGACTGTTGTCATGTGGTAGCTGGCCACCTTGCCTCGTGGATCTGTTTTGATGTTTGGTGGATGTGCAATATGGGTATGACTGTCTTATATAGATTTTATTGTACTTGTCAGTCTATGGAAAGCAGGATACTCTGATTTCATCTCCCACCCCTTGCAGCAAGAAATCCAAGGTCTCTTGAGTCAAAGGTTATTTATTGAGAGCATATATATATTCAGAAGGTACAAGTGTCCATAGATAATCCAAAGGCTGAAAGAAGCTTTGGCTGCACACAGAACTCTTGTTGAGAATGATGTGTTACTGGCTTGTTACAGTATATCAAACCCTCCAGTCCACCTCCCCACTGTCTGCCCAGTTGGTATAGAAGCTGGGAATTCGAAAGTAACTGCTCCAAGGTTGCTGCGGCGAGCCATCTCAGATAAGACTGTCTTGGGAACTAAAGCTGCTCCTGTGAACCTGCACAGAAAAACAATACTGGAAAAATACAGCAATGAGAAGGCAAGATGGAAGTGCTGTGGGTCACAGTCCTGACAGTACTGACTGATACGTTTTAATTTAATTTAAGCTACCTTGTTTTATTGTGTTTATTACAATCTGTGATCTGCTATGAGCCTGCTTGCAGGTAGAGCAGAATATAAATTGAATAAAATAAAATTAAAATTAAAAGTATAATTAATAAAGTGTATTAAAGAATGTACAAAAGATTACAATTATAGAAAGTATGCAAAACAGGAATACAAATAATAAAACTAAATAGCTACCCTAAAATACCATCCAGGCTTTGGTTCCCTAATTCAGATGTTACCTTATCAGGTCAAACCACCAGAACTCCAAAAGTCCAAGATCTAAAACCTCAAGGTGGCACACAAGTGGCTTTTATCCACAAACAACAAACTGCACATTTAATAGAATGAAGACCCTTGCTATATGCTAGGCTTCCTGATCCTGCTTTAACCAATCAGAGGTGTCACTGGGACAACCCTGTGCCACTGAGATGTGTTTGTAGTCAGAGTAACTTACCCCTTCCAGTGTCCCTTGTACTAATTAGGTGGAATGCAGTAGAGACCCAGCCAACCTGGTCTATGGCCTTGAAGCCCTCTGATCCCATGACTGCACCCACACCTGTATTCTATCTTAATCCCTCTGAGAACTGCTAGCTCACAGCTCTGTTAATTCCCAGAGATTTAACTTTCTGTGACTTTGACTAGGCTCCAAAGCCTGAATCAAAGATTTAGAATAGCTAAGAAACAGGCCAGTTTCTTGACAAACAAGGCTAAAATACTAGACAAAGAAGTCCTTTCCTAGTTTCCCCTCTATTCCAGAAACATTTTTGAGGGTGGCTGGTGCCATTATACTGAGTTTTGACAGAACTGAGTAACTTTATTCTACTCTATCCGTACTCTGGAGAAAAATCTCAGAAGATAGAATAGCTTCCCTGATTCTGAAAAATCCTTGAAGGTTTTTTGTTTGTTTTTTTGCTTATAGAATCCTTCCCCCCTCCCTCTTGACACTCTTTCTCCTTTCAGTGCTAACATTCTTTCAGGCTGTTCATCTTTGTCATAGTATGTTTCAGCAGTGCCAGGCTTGAAAGTGTAATTCATCAATGCCATCATGGAAGAAAGTGGTCCTTGATATAGTAAGAAAATATTGGTTCACACCTAGCTGTGGGCAAAACAAGAATTGAAAGAGATTTCCTATTCAAGAGGGAAAATGTAGTGTGTGTGTACATACACAAACAATTTAAAGGTTATAAATAAGATTCAAAGAGATTTTTTGCAAGCACAGAATCTTATATACTAAGAGCCAAGTGGCCCTGATATGAGGATACTTAAAATCTGGAGATTGGAGCCATAAAAGGACAAGGCAGATCTTCCTACACACTTGAAAAATGCTCCATGTTTGTAGAAAAATCTGAAATCTTAAAAAAAAAAACAATGAGGGGTTAAAAAAAACCCAAAATGATAAAAGGAGCACCTATAGCTTTAACCAGATGTTGTCAGTTGCAGTTGCTAGGCAACCATAACAGTTTAGCCAGTATTCTAAGCTTGGTTTCTGTCAGTAAAAAGCAAGAAGAGTGAGCAGGGCCCTTTCCAAGGCTGTTTTGGCCTTTGAGGGAGACTCACTGGGGCCAGGCCCAGAAGCAACCACTGGATGACTGGATACCTCGTGACTTGCATGACTCACCCAGACTCTACTGTTCAACAACCCCCCCCCCCCACACACACATGCACACAAAAGCCACTATAGCATAGTAGTTAGAATGTCAGAGTAGGATCTGAGAGACTCAGGGTCAAACCACACGAGCCAAAAATACACTTGAATTACACTCAAATTACACTCAAATTACAAAATACACTCGAATTACCCATGTAATCTTCCACTCTGCTGTGGAAGATCAGTTCCACACTCTCAGCCTAACCTACCTACCAGTGTTGTTGTGAGGCTACTATGGAAGATATGAAATTGATGTAAGCTGCTTTGGGTCCCCATTGTGGAGAAAGGCAATATATAACTGAAGTAAATTAATAAATATAGATGAAGATTGAGAGTAGATAAAAGGTAAGTTGTTTAGTGAGTTTAAAGGAGAGAAGGACATAGGGAAAAGTGAGCATATGGAAGCTGCCGGGAGGTGAGAAAGAGGAAATAGTGCAGTGAAGAGAATACAGGGAAAAATTAAGTACCCCCTGCAAGTCCTTGCAGGTTCCCCAGCATACAACTGGGCCAAGTTCAGCCAACACCACACAAGTGGGCCATAGCAGAGAGGCTGCAAATGGGAAAAGGGGAAGACTGGGGGGCACAAAGATGGTTGGGAAGGATGGAAGAAAGTGAGAAAAGAGGGAGAGACTATGGGGGCAGGGAAAGGAAAGAGGACATGGGGGAGGATAAAGTGAGATGCCCCCCACAAGTCTTTGTGGGTCCCCTCTTGTTGTTCCTAATTCTGTAATTTTAGGTGATCAATTAAAGTTCAGCAATCAATCAACAGAAGGTATTTTAATGGTACCAAGTTTTTTAAAAAATATGGAACTTTTCCTAATAAAATATATCAATAATGAATCCAATGAAGATTAAAGTAACAAAAGAACAGACATGATTGTTTGCAGGGACGAAAAGTATCTGTTTCCTAGAAATTAGAAATTGTAATGCTGCTAAATTGTTAACTATGAAATGTAGAAGTGAGCATTAAATTTCCAAATTCTTCTCTGACACAAATTGTACATTAGAGTCCAAGAAAAATCCCCCTCCTCTCTCCTAGGCAGGTTAGTAGGCAAAGCGATTCTGTCTTCCTCAATTTCTTTTGCCCACTGTCCAATATAGTCTTGTTTCTAGCAAGCAGGTTAGGGTCGTAGAAAAATCGCACAATAGCACAAACTTTAATAGTATAATCATTTTCTCAAAGACAGCTTGACAGATGCAGACATAATCATAGCTGATATAAAATTGAAAATGATGCACTTAGCATTAAGAATTGAGATGGGCACGAACCACAAAAAAACCAAACCATGAGGTTTGTGGCACATGGATTTTCACAAACCACAAACCACGAATTGGCATGAACTGGGGCCAGTTTATGAACCAGTTCGTGGTTCATGGAGTTTAAATGCCCCTTTTTTGGATGCTTAGCAGCAGCAGGGAAAAGGACATTTGACAGTTTAAAGGGCCCTTTCCTGCCTTGCAAGCAGCAGGGCCCTTTAAACTGCCCAAACCCCAGCCCCTACCCTCCAGCCCCAGCTCCACACTTACTTTGCCTGTGGGCCCATGGCATCCTCCCGCAAGGGGCAGGAAGGCCGTTTTTGGCTTCTTCCGCCGCTGCGTAGGCCCGCAAGACAGAAGAGGAGGCCGGAAACTGCCTTCCCGCCCCTCAAATGGCGGCCGCAGCAGCCATTTGATGGGTGGGGAGGCCGTTTTGGCTCTCCTTCGCTGCCCACGTGGGAGGAGGGGGAGGACGCCATGGGCCCACAGGGCAAGGTAAGTGTGGAGCTGGGGCTGCGGGAGTGGGGGCTGGTGTTTGGGCAGTTTAAAGGGGCCTGCTGCTTGCAAGCCACAAAAGTTTATATGGCCATTTCCCTGGGGACCAGTTCGTGGAAGTTTGTGGAAACAAGCTTCCACGAACCACTAGTTCGCAAACAATGAACCGGCCTCGTTCATGCTTTTTTGGGGTCATAATTCGATTTGTGTCCATCTCTAATTAAGAATGCTGTGAAAATTCTTTCGGTGTACCATTAGCTTGCTAAAGACTTTCTGATATCTGCTCCTTTGTTGGAGCCAGATTGCAATTAGCAAATTGATTTTGTGGAATGAAATGGAAGTCATGAATTTTTAATAGTTCTTGAAAGTTCAGATGCTTCCTAAAATTTCTAGAAAATATCACTTGTGTCCATTAACAGTGTGGTCATGGTCTTCTGGACCATGAAAAAAACTATTTTTTTTTCCTGTTCAAACTCACAGAGTTGATGGGAATAGCTGAAATCTAGATATTGTGTTCAGTTGTGTTCAGACAACTGCATGTCAGATGTGTAGTATGCTTGGCAGTGTAGGAACATTTAAAAACTGAATTGTGTATACTGCAAAGTCTTTTAGCATGCATACATAACAAGAGCAAAGTGTTTTGTTCATGATTTAAACATTGCTTAAGCATTAAGTTTAAACATTTGTTAGTCATGTTAAGATTGCGACAGCCTTTGGCTATCAGCAATAAACCTGATGATTAAACATTACTGGAAACATTTAAATGGTGCTAACAACTTTGCAAATAACTGGTTTCTGTTATATGTTGAGTTAGAGCATTTGCATCATTAAATCTTGAATGAGATACATTGTTTATACATAATTGCTATTTGTTTCTCTGTAGATTTTAACCAGTGGAGCTTGTGGTTGTAGAACTTCATGGAAGATGATTACAGTTTGATATATAATTTAAATTCCAAAGAATTTAGATACTCAAAGAACACTCATTTTTTTTCTGATACTCATTATTCTCAAAATTGCTAATTTGAGAGTGATGCCAGTCAAAACAGAACTCTTTGTGGCTTTCACAGTACAAAACAAGGGACCATGACTGTGTGTTTCATTGTTAGCATTATTTATCATATTATTTGCTCTGTAAGATTCAATAGGGAATTTGGAACTATATGTTATATCATGTTCTGAGGTTGGAATCAAAATTTATATGCCAGTTGGCCTAATATGGTCCCTAAGAAGAAATATAAAAATGGAGTTTTGGAGTTGAATGGATCTACATTCAATATTCTGGAAAAAAATAAGACAAGTTAATTACAGTTATCTCATCAAATAAGCAAACAAGTAAAACATGCTGCTTCCACTCAGCAATTATTTCGTGTTCTGCATTCATTGCCACTGCAAATGCAAAGGCATTCAAATTGGCAATGAAGTGTCAGAAGAAAGTGTACAGAAAGCTCTCACATAGGTACTTCATTTCCAATTTGAATACTTTTGCATTTGCAGAGGCAATGAATGTAGAAATCTGATATAAATAGCAATTTTCAAAAGAAAATATTAAAAAATATATTATCTCTAGAATGTATTTATACATACTATACATATAGTAGTTACTAATTGTCATCCAATTACTAAAAGCTATCATGGCTTCTTCTTTCTTTTTTTTTGGAAACGCCATAAGATTATTTCAATTCTTATTGTCAAAGGCGCCAATAGGGAAAAAGAGAAAGGGTCATCACGCCAGAGCTCTTGCAGTCAGCAAAAATTTGCAAACATTATACTTGGATGGGTCCAAGAAAAATGAAGGCTTCAAAGACTGTAGCTTCCCTAAAACCTCTCCTGAAGAACAGAAGAGGCAAATAAAGCTAATTGTTCTTATTAAATAACCAAAGGTCAAACTACTTAATTAGAAAATGGATGCAAATATGACATAAGTTTCTGTGCTTTTAAGAAGATATTGGAATAGATAAGCCTCTGGAAATTTTTGAATCATATGCAATATTACAGTCAGTAGTACAGCATCCCAAATCAAGCCCAAACAAACAAAACGAAACAAAAATGCAACCACAAAAAGTGTAAGAACAAACAATGATTAGATCAGGAAAAGATCTTATCTTCACATATTGTCTCAGCACAGAAATCCATCCAAACACCTTATTCAAAACCTAAGAGTACCACGTTTTTGCTTAGAGCAGGGAGAAACCTTCATTTCCATATCCAGCATAGCCTATTTTTTTGGAGTCAACCATGCTTAAGAAACCTTAAGAGAAAATTAGACAAATTCATGGAAAATAAATGGAATATCCATGGTTAAAGGTAGGCAAGCCATTAGCTCGCTTCAGGCTTGCACCCTCCTGTCTGGCCGGCCCACCCACTCGCCCTTGCATCTAGCCCAGCAGGAGAAATCATAGAGCGCAGAAGTGATGTTGTGTGATACATCAGCATCAAATCTGGGTGAAAACCTAGAGTCGGTATTAGCTAGTGCTCTGGAATCTGTCTGTTAAAACAATAGAGCTTCCAGAGCATCAGCAGATGATGCTGATGCATAACATGATGTCCCATCCTATACTTGCCCCATCTCAAAAGATTCCATCTTTCTGCAAAACGGCATTAGAAGGAAGGAATTGACAGGGGTGAAATGGCAGTTCATAAGTTATTCTGCATAAAATTTCACCTACCTCTCTATACTGTAGAAAAAAGCAAGAGTCCAGTAGCACCTAGTAGACTAATAAAATTTGTGGTAGGGTATGAGCTTTTGTGAGCCACAGCTTATTTACTATTACCCCCTGTATTCACCATTCCTCACTCCCAGCAAGTGAACCTGACTCGTGTGTGCTTTGCTGAGGAAAAATAACAGGCAAAGTTTGTCCCATGAGACACCTGTAATTTTCTCAGAGAAAAGGGCAAACAGTCTAAAGGAACCTTGGAAATAAAGTGCTAGTCAGAAGTTTGAAGACAAGATGTCTAGTGATTAGGTTTCTGGATGTGGGTGTTTATCTCCATTTTAAAAATAGCAAACCAAATGTATCTCAAAATAATGTTTTCTAAGCCCTTGCTAAAATTTCATTAGCAGCTGAAATGGGGTGTCTTCTATAGATCTTGATTCCCTCAGTATTAGTTTCCAGGGTAATGCTGTATCTGTTTGTTTTTTTAAAAATTAAAAAAACATTATCTTGTCATGTGCAAAAGATGTGTTTCCTGAACTCCAACCTCCTTGGGAAACGCATCTGAGTTTCTTCTGCCAAAATGGGAAAAAAAGAAAGTTAAAGACTAATCCCCAATGGTTTACACAAGCCACTCACTGAGTGAAATGATCCTAATTCACCATTTCTCAAGAGACAAGGCAGAAAAAGATTTCTACAAATATTACAGTGTGCTTAGGAGGTTGAGACTAACTTTCATACTGAAGCAGTATACTCACATCTGTAGTTACAACAAATGGAAAATCTCCATTTGCATTAGCAAATCGGAAAAAATACGTAATTTGCTGACACTACAATTTGCTTTAAACGGGTATTAGGCCTTGGGGAGATGTTTCTGGTACAGACAAGATTGGCTTCAGCAAACAACAGCTGCTGCCCCCACATTGACTTGATGCTGGGATGATCACGAGTTAATGGAAATAAAAAATTACAGCTGAATTTTTCTAGGCCTAATTAATTTCAAAATGGAAGGGAAGTTGTTAGCACCATCTTTTTCAGATGCTTTATCTAAGCTAAAGGTTCCTTCTTATAGGAAATGGCAGTGAGAAGTGCTGCATGATTTCTCTCTTGGTTACAGATTTCCAGATGGGGCAGTGCTGCCACGGGGAGAAGGTGCTGCATGGGCTGGCCTTTCTAGCATAGAGTGGAATTTTCATGTTATTCCAGCAATGAAGAAAATAATTTCAGTGCAGTGGCTCCCATGTTACCAAGGGAGCCCAGGAGGTTTGATGATAAGAGAAGAAGAAAAATACTTTGAACGTTTGGGGATAGCATTGAAGTCACTATAGATTCAGTATCATGAAGAATGTTTGGTATTACAGTTAACAAGATTTTAAAATGTCCAGTATGAAAAGTTTCTAGCAATATTTATGGCCAGTTAGGGATCCCAGGTGCCCCAGTGGGGGCGGTGGATCCCTCACTCCCATGCTCTGCCCCCCAGCCCCCACTAACCCTAACTTACAGGGGGGGAGGCAGGGGAACAAACCTCCTGAGTGTGCAACCAGGGTGGCGTGACAAATTCACTTCTGGGAGTGACGTCATCATGGCTCCCTGAAAGAGCTCCTGTGCTCCATAGTGGGCTAATTTGGGCCCTAAATGGGCCAAATTCACAAAATAGCTGTTTCTTGCAACCATCTAAAATGGAACTCGTATCACTTCCTTAAATGTGTGAGTGATTCCTTAGGAAGGGCATAGTTACTATGTAGCAAGTGTATATAAATATTCCATTACTGCTAGAAATATATACTAGCAAGCAATTAATCTGACAAAAGACAAATATTTATGCCCCTATTTTGCTAATTATCCTACTATTCATATACATAAACATCTTCTGAAAGCTTTTTTTAAATTTTAACAATTAGCAAAATGTGTGGAATGTGTTATCAAGAGTTTGTGCTTCATTAAACTTCTTGAAATTTAGAAGTTTTAGAAAGAAGTACAGAAACAAGAAGAATAAGCTTTCTTGTTAGAGCTGCATGAATCTGAAGTTTGATGATATTAACATTTAGTAACTGAACAATGAAATTGTGAGATTTAATTTGATTTATTTTTATTCCAGGTCAGTTAAGACCACTGACTCTTAGGGGCAAACTACATGAGATGAGTTACACGAGTTTGTGCGAGTGTTTAGATGTACATGTGCTCCAATGTGCCCATGTCGACTTTTCCCTAAACTGAGCACGCCCTGTAGCTTCAGCCCATAACTTCATGCAGCTGCTTTTGTAAGTGTCCATGGGCATAATCAGTGAGTCGCCAGTGCAGAGCTTTGATTTTGATTGGCTTGGGTGGAGACGAGGGATGGTATCCCATGATGCACCTTCTCCTGCATTTGACCATTTTTTCCAATAAGAAATGCTATTTGAGGCTTTCCAGGGGCCTGGGAGGGCCAGTTTTGGACTGAATTGTACCAAATTTTCTGGAGACCTACTCCTAACTATTCTCTAATGACTCCCAGGGTTTATGAAGATTGGAATTAGGGGGGCCATTTTATGGTCCCCCAAAGAAGGTACCCTCAGCCACCTCCAATCTCCATTATTCCCGATGGAGAAAACTAGGAGAGTTATCTACAGGAGCTACCTAGGGGAGCAATCTAGGGGGCTGGGATGGCATTTTGCTAACAAAATCCAACAAATTTGCAGGAGACCTAATTCTAACTGTCCTCTAAAGACCCCTCCAAGTTTCAGGGAAATTGGACTGGGGGGCATGATCCATGTGTTTCTGCAGTGGGAGTCATTTTCCCCAGAATAGAAACTAATGGAGAGTGGCTGGTCAGCCTGCTCAGGGTGTGCTGGGTTTTTTGGAGGGGCTTCGCATTTTGCCACAGAAATCTACAATTTTTTCAGTGGAAATACATCTGACTGTCCTCTAAAGATCCCCCAATTTTCATGAAGATTGGACTTCAAGGGGGAATTTTATCCCCCCCCCCCGGGAAGAAGGTGCCCCCAGCCACCCCATTTTTTCCTGTTTTGGGAAAAAACTGACACAAACCACAGAAACACATAGATCATGGCTGCCACGGCCACCGAAACACTCCCAATTATAATCTCCACACCATACAGCCCAACAGAACCAAACTGAAGCAGCTGTATGGTTCTAATCAGAGTAGACATAGGAATGTCCTGTAATAAAGGTCTTCCTCAACTTCAGTTGTTTTGCAATACCATTTCCCTAGAGTTCTTATCATCAAAACTCCCATTCATTTGTTCTGTGTACAACAGGAGAGAAGTGTAGCCCTTGCCATACACCCTATCTCAAGGGTCCTCAGCATGGTGCCTATGGGCACAATTGTGCCTGCCAACACCTTTTCTGGTGCTTGCCAAGTGTTTTTACAAAATGGGTGGGGCCAGGTGGGACTTTTACAAAGCATGGCTTCTGATTGGCCATTTAAGTATATTGATAGGCTGTGCAGATGTTTTAAAAATTGCTTTGGCAGAAACTGCTTCCAAAGCACAAGGATCTTTACTGTGTGACTGAAGGTAAGCTGTAGCAGCCATTTTGTGGTTGGCTCCTTCTCTTGCAGCAGCCATTTTGTTGCAGCCATATTGTTGCTGCTCCCACTGCACTGTGTCAGAATTCCAGATGTGCTCACAGGCCCAAAAAGATTGGGGACCCCTGTCCTATCTCCCAAGAGACTGACATACTTAATGGGATTTGTAAAGTATGATTTACTCCAGACTTAGTTGATATCCTAATGTGTAGGTGTAGTGGGAAGCAACCATATTTCACTTCCACTGATTCCAGAAGAAATGTTTATATTTACACCACAAAAATGGTTGTAAATATAACAAAACATTATTAAAAAAATTATTCTGGTACACTGGATAGTATTTGGGCTGAACAGGGATAGGATGCTTAATTACTGTTCTGTTCTCAACACATCCCTGTACATTTTGGTTTCTGACAATGCCATAGCTGCACTGGTATATTTATGAGTTACAGTAATATGTGGGTGTAAACGCCATCCTAAGCAGTTCAAAAAACTTTAAAATTGTGCCTCAGCAATTTAAGGGGTGTTAATTGCAGCAAAATTACTGTTGCTTTGTTAATAGCACTCCAAAGATCATCTCATTAAAGTGCAAGTTTTCCTAACATCTTCATTATGCATAGAATGACATGTGTGCACATGGATATTGCAGGTACTGCTAGATAACCTGCAGTATAATTTAGAAATGGAGGTTAATTTAAACCTCAAACAATGATGTCAAATTTCAGTTCCAGTTTTCAAACTTTGACAATCCATGATTTTTTAAAAAAATGTAGATATTCCTTTCAGCTCTAGTTTGTGTGTGCATCTTATGAAGCAGATATGTGAATATTCCTATGCCTAGGGCTGCCGGTTCCCCAGTGGGGTGGGGGGATCTCTGCTCCCAGCCTCCTCCTCCTGCCACCATTCACCTAGCCAGTGGGGGGAAAGGCTCAGGAACAGGCCTCCTGGTGTGCGCACCCGACGCAGCACGACAACATCACTTCCAGGAGTGATGTCATCTCTCAGGCCTGGGAGTGCTCCCAGGCTTTGTGCTGGGCCAATTTGTGAGGGTAAGGGGACCTGGAAGCCCTACATAAGCCTGAGCTCATTTGATGATCACTAGATTTCTATATATAAAAGTATTTTTGTGAACAGGCTGCAAATTTAAAATACCATCTGCACAGATTAGGTATTGCCTTTAGATTGTTGCTGAGGAAAAAAATGAAAATGTTAGCATTCCTTTGCAGGACTTAATGTCATTCTTTTGTTTCCCCTCATTTATTATGCTTGCATAATCAGGAAGTCGAGGTATGTTTGATTTTTTTCTTGTTAACTTGTTAAAATATAAAGGGTATGTTGCAATCTAAACACAAGCTAACTGTAAGTTATATTTTAGACTCTGTTTTCCATGTAATGCTATTCATTTTCAGGTGTCTGAGGAAATCTGCTTGTGGAATGCACAGAACATTTCCAGCTATAGACAATTCAGAGCAACATATTTGTCAGAGATGCTTTAGGCTGAATATTTGTCAGAGATGCTTTAGGCTGTTCCTGCATTGGGCAGGGGGTTGGACTAGATGGTTTGTATGGCCCCTTCCAACTCTATGATTCTATGATACATAAACAACAAAAACACATAAATATGTATACAGAACAATTCTGAGCACCATTCAGCCAAAATTTTATACTTTTAATTCTCCTGCTGAAATGGCTTAACTTCGGAGAGATTGTCTCATGGAAAAGTACAACCCAACTGTGAACCATACTAATGATTTAATCTAGGGATGCTTAACTGGCAAGCTACAGGCTAGATGTGGCCTCCAGAACAACTTTATTAGGTTCCTGGCAACCATATGAAAAATATTTTCAAATTGTCAGAAGGATATCCACTCTCTTGAATGTTTATGCAATACATTAACAGTACAATCCTAAACAGTTACTCCAGTCTAAGCCCATTGAAATCAATGGGCTTAGACTGGAATAACTCTGCTTGAGATTGCACTGTGTATATGTGTATATGTAATGCTTCAATTGAAAACATGGGCTTCTTATCTGTGAAACTTTTATGGTAACTGACCAGTTCTGCCCCCAAACAATTGGGAAATTAATTGTCACATGAGACTACAGAAGATAGATAGCCCTGTCTTAAGTAGAGATGGGCACAAACCAAAATATGAGCCAAAGTTCATCACGAACCAGGTGGTTCGTGGTTCGCAAACCAGTGGTTCGTCAGAGCCCATTTCTGACTAACCGCCACGAACTTTAGGGTGGTTCATTTGGTTTGTTTTTTGGTTCGTCACTGCAAACAGCCTGGTGCCAATCAATCAGTTTCCTAGGCGACAGGGGTTGTGCTTCCTGCAGACCTCATGAAACGTGATGAACCACGAACTGCATGGTTCAGTTTTTTTTCTGGTTCATACCCATCTCTTAAGCCTAGCTCACCAAATGCTTCTTGAAATGCTCAGGCTCTGGCTTTGGTAAAATTCCCAGGGAGAAAATTCCACACAGATAAAAGCAGCTATCATAAATTCTTGGCTAAGGTTACTACTTTTTGTTCTTGCTGTACACTGAAGTAAAATAAACAGGTAGCATTCCTCCTTTGAGATAGCTTCCATCTGGAAATACATATGTCTACATGTTTGAATGCTTATATGTGCTAGCTTCCTTCTCTCTGTTCAGGAAACATTCTGTAATATCATCAGTGGAGAAACCCAGGGAACTCCAAGAGTATTATACTTATTCAGAATGTAAAAATCCACATTACATTTAAACATGCTTTTAGACAAAGTCTGAGACACGAAATGCAAATGTAACCCAGCAGAACCCTGGCTTCATAGATCCCGCTCTGAAATTATCTTTTACAATCAGAGAGTTGCCGGGGGGGGCGGAATTCAAGTCAATAAATAACAGCACCTCTGTAGCTTAGCAAGGAATCATTAAATTGCTTTACAAAGAAAACACTCAAAATATTATAGTGTTCAAAGTAATAAACATATATCATAAAACCCCACAACTTTTTGACTACAGGTATAACTTAATCACAATTACCATGAACACAGCAATATTTGTAAAGACAGAATCTTCAGTACTCTTCAGAAAGGGTATTCTGAACAAAGGCAAGTGGTGTCCAGTAATACAAAGTCCAAAATCTTCACTTATAGAATAAACTCAGGACTGCCTCTTCCTCTGTATGCTGCTCAATGGCTCCTGCTCTTGAGGCTTTTTGTCTCCAGCTTGGGCTTGCCAAAAATTCAGCACTTTCCTCAATCAAGCTCTAGACCTTCTCTCACCTGCTGCAGGCCAGACTGACTCAGAGGAAAGAGTTATAAACAATATCTGACAGTTTTGACAAATCACTACTTTATAATATCTCCTAAAAGGAAAATTCTAAAATTTAATTTGTCCCTGGTTGGGCCCATCATATGTCTGCAAAGAAAGCAGCAGTTCCCTCAATCAAGTTCTAGGTTGAGTGCCAGTAATCTGTTCCCCTTCTGGCTGCCACACCTTATCCTCTACTGCTTTGAGCATTGTTATCATACCTGTGCCTGTAGCTTTTTACAGTAATCTTTGTATCTGTTAATGGATTTTGAATTTTGGATTGTTATGGTCACTCTTCTGTATTTTATGCTGTTTTAACTTTGTACCTTGTATTTTATTGTTGTAAGCCGCTCTGAGCCCATTTGCAGGGAGGGTAGGCTAAAAATATGATTAAATAAATAAATTAAAAATAGGCCTTCTCTTGCCTGCTTCAGGCCAGACTGACTGAGGGGATGGGGTTCTTGAAGTTGATAATATAGGAGCAACATTGCTAACTGCCTGTGCCCTGTGGTCTTTTGCTCCCTAGGTGCTGCATTCTAAACTTTTAATAGAAATAAAATGTTTAAGAGAAAATGGTATGGGTTACAGAAACATCCCAGGAAGTGTTAATTTTTAAGACTCCAAAAACTAGTGGATAAGTGTGTGAAAGCTCTAGTGCTTGCGGGAGGGGAGACTTTGCAGTCTAGGAACTTATTAATTTACTTCATTTTTATTCCGCTATTCTTCCCAATGATTACCAAAATGGCTTACATCATTCTCTTTTCCTCCATTTTAAGCATAGGACAACCCTGAGCAGTAGATTAGACTGAGAGTCTGAAAATGGCCCAAGATCAGCCAATGACTTTCCATGGTAGAATGAAGTTGAACCTGGTTCTCCCAGAACACTCTAACCACTAAATCATACTTGAATCTTGTCTAGGTAAACTGGAAGGTGCTTCTGTGTAGTTAAGCAAATATATATTGTTTTATTTATGTATTTATTTGTTTATAATTTACATTTATAAGCCCCCCCCCCTTTGAATACACAGGGCTCAGGGCGGTGAACAACGTAACGATAAAAACATTCATAAATGATAGTAAACGATAATTAAAATTCTCTGGAGGCATTACAGTTTCAAATACCAAATGTTATCATTGCCCAACAAAAATAAAAAGGGGCAGCAAGGAAAGAAGGGAGGGGAGGGAGGTGCCAGTAATGTCAGGGGATGTCAGTAATGTCAGGGGAGGGGAGGGAGGTGCCAGTAAGATGATATACATCACTACCCTCAACCAAAAACCTGACAGAACATCTCTGCCTTACAAGCCCTGCAGAACTGCATTAGGTCTTGCAGAATATGAATGTTATTTGGTGGAGAATTCCACCAGGTAGAAGCCAGGGTAGGTCTGCATTAGGTCTTGCAGAACATGAATGTTATTTGGTGGAGAATTTCACCAGGAAGAAGCCAGGGTAGAAAAAGCCCTGACTCTGGTCGATGACAACCGGACTTCTTGTTGGACTGGGAATCACCAGAGCATAATGCTCTTCAGGGAACATACCAGAGGAGGCAGTCCTGAAGATACATTGGTCCCTTACCGCTCAAGGCCTTGAAGGTCAATACCTTGAACTTGACTCGGTACTCCACCGGAAACTAGTGCAGCTGAAGGAATATAGGTTGGATTTGTGCTGTCCATGAGGTACTAGTCAGGACTCATGCCATCATATTCTGCACCACTTGAAGTTTCTGGGTCAGTCTCAAGGGCAGATATCCGGTGCCAGGGCCGGACTTAGGGAACCCCCCAGGGACACCCACCCCAGAAACAAGGCTTGCAGCCCCCCAGTCCTGCCCTACCACCCTTAACACTCACCTAGCCAGGAGAGGACAGACATCGGGGACACCAAGGACCAAGAATGCCAAAGAAGCCCCAGGTGCAGAAAGTTCAGGCAAAACCCTAGGTGCAAGAAGCTCTGGCAAAGCCTCAATAATAGGATGCAGGCTTGGCGACATCTCCTGGGTCCTAACGACTGCCAGTTACCCAGTCAGGGCTCCAGGGCAGTCTCTTTCCTCAGCCCAGGGGAAGAACAACAGCCTAGGAAGGGGGAGAAGAGGCAGAGGGCAGAGACAGCCAGCCAGCACCAACTCAAGCAGCAAGCCAAAGACAGCAAGGGAGGCACCCAGCCACACTATCACCCACAGGCCGGTAGGAGAGATGCAGCAGCACAGCAAACTAGCAGACAGGCTAGAAAGGGTGAGGAGTAGCCTGGAAGAGCCAACAGCAGAGCAGCCACAGGTGTGGCTGCCTAAGGCAGCCAAGGCAGCAGCTAGGTTGTTAGGGGTGGGGCTAGGAGGTGGAGTCTGGGATTGGTGAAGGGATAAAAGGGGAGTCCCCCCAGAAGCAGGGGTATAGAGTAAGGAGTTAGATGAAAAGTGTGGAGAGATGAGGAAGAGACTGGAGTATCTTGAGAAGGCAGGGATAGCAGTTAAAGGGGCAGTGGCTGACCCCAAACCCAGAGCCACTGCCAACCCAGAGGGGAGAGCCTTGCAGCAGGCTAGCATAGAGCAAGTTACAGTAGTCTAATCTGGAGGTGACCGTTGCATGGATTACTTATGCTAGGTCAGGGCAAGACAGGAAGGGGTCCAATTGCTTCACCTGGCAAAGCTGGTAGAATACCAACTTGGCAACATTTGTGACCTTGATCTCCACAGAGAAGGAGGCATCCAAGACCATACCCAAACTCCTGATAATCTGTGCTGGTATTAAGGGTGTACTGTAAAGAGAATGGAGTTGTCACCATCAACCTTGATTCCCCTTCCCACCATGCCCAGCCACAGAATCTCAATCTTAATTGGATTCAATCTCAGCCAGCTCTTTTTCAATCATCCGACCACAGCATCCAATCCTTCAGTCAGATTTTGTAGGATAGCATCCAGACAGCCACCCATCAACCAATAGTTGGGTGTCATCAGTGTATTGGTGGCACCCCAGTCCGAAGCTCTGCATCAGCTGAGTGAGGGGGTGCCTATAGATGTTAAACAGCTTTGGAGGGAGGATTGCCCCTTGAGCAACCCCACACATTAAGGGGTACCTAGTGGACATCTCCCTCCTAGCACCACCCTCTGTCCCCGACTGTGGAGAAATGAGGTAAGCCACTTCAGGACTACCTCACCTCAAGCTGTAAAACCAGGATGCCTACATTTCCCATCAAAACTTGAGGGAAACTGACAAGTGTCCAACCTGTGTAAGAGCCAAGCTACAAGTGACGCGTTACACAGTTTGGACACTTGTCAGCTTCCCTCAAGTTTTGATGGGAAATGTAGGCGTCCTGGTTTTACAGCTTGGCTCTCCATTACAGCTGCAAGACCAGGATGCCTACATTTCCCATCAAAACTTGAGGGAAGCTGACAAGTGTCCAACCTGTGTCAGGCGTCACTTGTAGCTTGGCTCTTAGACATCACTTGTAGTTTGGCTCTGAGTGGGACCTGATACAAACTAGGAGAGCCCAGGTGCTACCTTGGAAGACACCAGAAGCCTGCAACTAGGCAGCAGCAGCAGCACAGACATTGAAGTCACCCAGGACTATCAGTCTAGGGAATTCCAAGGCCCAGGTAGCTACTGCCTCCAACAGGTTCAGTAGGCTGTCAGGTGGTACATAAGGCAGTCAGTACACCAGGCATACAGCCAAAATCTTATCAGCATCCCACACCAGGCCAACACAATCGATACCAGTGATCTTTTCTGCTCTTACCCTTACTTTTCTTCGTTTTTTTGCCTTGTCTCTTCTGGGAGAAATGCTTTTTGTCCCTCATTGTAAGTACAAACACTAAAGAAATAAAGAACTTTACTTTTTCAGTAGGAAAACTCCTTGGAGCTTGGTAAGAAAAACTCTTAGACAGCACAGTTTATTTTCAATGTGGTTGTAAGTCATTCATAGGGTTGGTGATCCCTTGGTGGGGGCAGGGAATCCCCTGCTTCCACCCTCTGCCACCACCCACCTGACCAGTGGAGGGAAAAGGTGGGGGAATGGGCTTTGCATTGTCATCAGGAGCACGTGTGTTTTGTGTACATGCAAAGTTCAACTCAAGGTGAGTGCCAGGTCCCTAACCCTAACCTCTCCCACCAGGAGGTTAAGGGAATCTGGCAACCCTAGTCATTCATGAGCTTGCTCAGTCTTCTGTGAAGGCTTAAAAAGTTAAGTATTTAGCTGTGTGAAGGAACAGACTTGAAAGCTATGTTTCCTCAGGTCCAAGGAGCTCATAAAAGTTGGCATATTATTGGGACTCTGGTAGAAAGCCTAAATGTGCATATGAGCTCAAATGCATTCAGATTAAGACAGATTAAGACAGATTAAGTAATTAATTAACCACACCATTCCACTTGAATGTGCTACTCTAAAGGTGACCCTACCAGCACACTTTCAGTAATAATTTAAGGTTTGTAATTGAGTTAGTTGCAAACAGAGCCTATATTTAACAAGATGAGCCTAATGTCCATTACTAGAAACCATTTCAACTACCATGAGGTTTAATCCACACATAGTAGGACTTCTGCCTTTTTGGTGACCTACGTCATCAGTGTACTACACTGAAAGCCTCTTAAATTCATGAACAATTCAAATGCGGGTTAGAAAACAGTTTATACATGCAGCAGAATTAAGCAGCAATGTAGTGGTAAAGTCCTTAGGTGACAGAATGGTTTTGAGTATTTCTCTAAAGAGGAGGCATATAAATTTTCTCAATAAATAAATAAATTGTACCACTTCGGGCTTTAGGTGGACCATTCCACTATGTTTCAAACACACAAACACACACATCAGCACTTCGAATTTGGGGTAAAAACACTTCTGCCTCTTTAGTTATGTTAGGGCTTTTTAAGTACATGGAGTTTTTACATGAAATGTTATTCCTTACATTTTATGTACAGTGGTGCAATCTGCAATATTATTATATCTCCCTATGTGTGTAGATCAGCCTATATTCTTTTAGCATTGTCCCTGTGTCCAAGAAGAGCAATGCTGGGATGAAATGAAATAAGATCAAGTCTCACATTCTTTCCATGGTCCAGTAAGGAACCATGCATCAGCAGATCCTATGTTGTCAACACTGGAAAGGGCTCAGAGATGTATGATACTATTCTAGATTTTAGGGTAAATCTTTGAATAATTTTATTCTAGATAATAACTGCCTGTTTCATGGATTAGCTCTGTTTCTTGCTTCTGCTTACATGCAATAATTTATTACTACCTCTACTCATTGTTTGTCTTCTGATGGCGGTGACTAGGAGATTAACTTGAGTGAAATCAGAAAGGGACAGTAGATCAGCAAATGTGAATAGTTAAGATAAATTCTCTTAATTCCTCTTTATTAGGGTTCCCAGTTGCCTTCTGGTGGCAGGCAACCTCCCAGGAGTTTGCCACGTTGTCCGCTGATTGCTGGCAATCAATGGAAGGTAGCAACGCCCGCCCCTGGCAATCACCCACTACTGGCAGGCAACCTGGGAAAGCATACACCATGCACACTCCTGGTGGGGCATGACGATGCCACTTCCTGAAGTGATGTCATTGCACTGGCTGTAGGTGTGATCTCACGCTTCACTGGGGCCAGTTTTGGCCCCAAATGGGCTAAATTGGCTCCACACAAAGTGCAGCATCACGCCTGTGGCAAGTATGATGACGTCACTTCCCGGAAGTGCTGGGAGGGTATAGGGACCTGGCAGGCCTACTTTTTGCCTAGTTTCTCCCTGAAATCCAACAATCTTTTTTGTGGTTGTTGTGGATTTTCTGGGCTGTATAGCCGTGGTCTTGGCATTGTAGTTCTTGCCAAGGATTCTACGTAAGGCAAAACTTCCCACCAGCAATATAACACGCATGGAGAGGAACGCCATCAAAACCCTCAATGTGGATCCAGACATCATTATTCTACCAGCTGACAAAGGCAATGCCACAGTGATCATGAAAACAGAAGAATACAAAAGGGAGATTAAGGAACTCATGGACCCTTCCACCTACAAAAAAGTAAAACGAGATCCAACCTGCAAAATCACCAGGCTAACTAATGCGCTGATCAAGAATTCCTCACTTCATCCCGACACGCACAGAAAACTATGCAAGACAGAAGCAGAGCCACCTAGACTATATGGACTCCCCAAAATACATAAGGATTCAGTCCCACTCCGACCCATCGTGAGTGCCATTGGTTCACCGACATATGAATTAGCTAGACATCTGGCAGATCTCCTGCAGGACCACATCGGGAAAACCTCGTCTTACATCAAAGATTCAGCAGATTTCATCAACAAAATCAGTTCTCTGAAACTCAATCCACAAGACATACTTGTCAGTTTTGATGTTGTATCCCTGTTTAGCAAGGTTCCAGTAAAAGACACAATCACACTTATTAATCAGATTTTTCCAGAGGATGTAACAGCCTTATTCCACCATTGTCTGACAACCAGTTACTTCCAATGGGATAAAGAATTCTATGAACAGATGGATGGGGTGGCCATGGGAAGCCCTCTCAGCCCAGTTATAGCAAACTTCTACATGGAACATTTTGAAAAAACAGCTCTAGAATCAGCACCCCACAAACCTACAGTCTGGTTCCGGTTCGTGGATGATTCCTTTATCATTTGGAGCCATGGTGAGGAAGAATTGATGGACTTTTTAAACCACCTCAACAATATCCACCTGAACATACAATTCACTATGGAGAAAGAAACCGAGGGTAAACTTCCATTTCTAGATACCTTGGTCATCCGCAAAGCAAACTTTCAGTTAGGTCACAAGGTCTACAGGAAACCAACTCACACGGATCGGTACTTACACAAAAACTCCAATCACCACACTCATCAGAAAAGAGGCATAATAAAAACATTAGTAGACCGTGCAAGACGGATATGTGAATCACACTTTCTCAATGAGGAAATTAATCATCTAAACCACGCACTTCAAGCAAATGGCTACTCCAGAAATGAAATCAGAAGAGCGAGTAAACCAAGGATAAATCAAACAACTAAGGAAAAACAGTCTCCCACAGGAAAAGTGTTTTTGCCATTTATCAAAGGAATCACTGATCAGATAGGAAAGCTTATGAAAAAGTACAGCTTACAAACAGTATTCAGACCCACCAGAAAAATACAACAGATGCTACGTTCAGCAAAAGACAGTAGAGACCCCCTCACCTCTGCTGGAGTATACCGTATACCCTGCAGCTGTGGACAAGTTTACATCAGGACCACAAAGCGTAGCATCCAGACAAGAATAAAAGAACATGAAAGACACTGCAGACTTGGCCATCCTGAAAAATCAGCAGTGGCTGAACATAGCCTAACTCAAACAGGACACAGTATCCTATTCCAGGACACTAAAATACTTGACAACACTTCCAACTACTTTGTCAGACTGCACAGGGAAGCCATTGAAATTCATAAGCATAAGAACAATTTCAACAGGAAAGAAGAGACTTTAAGAATGAATAGAGCATGGTTTCCAGCCCTGAAAAACACCAGGCTAACAAAACACTCTATACCCGACAATAGCCCTGCAGAGAAGATTAGCACATCAAGCACCAATCCATATGCAAAAGAACCTCCTCAGGATACAGTGAAGCCTCCCTCCATTAGCATTCCACACCCTGGGAAACTCTTACAGGATGACTCAGCCCAACCCCACCCCTCCTGAGTAGATATAAATGACCTGCCAACATCTTTTCCACACTGTGACACTGAGAGATCTATGTCTTTTAGTGCTACACCTCTGAAGATGCCAGCCACAGCTGCTGGCGAAATGTCAGGAACTACAATGCCAAGACCACGGCTGTACAGCCCGGAAAATGCACAACAACCATCGTTCTCCGGCCGTGAAAGCCTTCGACGATCTTTTTTGTTTTCTTCTTTTTAGAAATTTGGAGTCCGTTTCTAATCAATTCTTTTTCAGTCAATGAGAAATTTGAAGACAGGTGGGGCAGGAATGGATGTTCTGCAAAATTTCAGAATTTCACTCTGTAGATGGTCAGAGGCAGGCAATGTCTTCCCAAGCCTTCCTGTCTTCCTGCTACAGCACCACTGTGGGGTGTATAAAATAAAAACAACTGCAAGGGATGAAATTACAAAAGGGTTCCTTGATTTCTCTTTGCAGAAAAATAAAAGAGAATTCTTGCTCTTATAAGAGGGGTGAAAGGAGAATAGGAGGAATCAATGGCTATATCTTTAGGGGAAAAAAGGAGTTTCAGAAAAAGAAATTCCCCAGTCCCCCAGCCCATAACAACCATAGTTTTTACGGTTTTGGAGTCTCACCATGTGTGAATCCAAAGATCTTCCCTCCTTTTCTCTAAAGCAGTGATGCTCCTCTGCTAATATTTTGGTTTTGTTTTTCTATGAAGAAAGTATGTGAGGGCATTTGTTTTGTGCAGTGTATTCACACAATCTATCCATCTCCAACTGATACATGAGGTTTGGAGGTAGAGGAAGGGTATCTGTCCATCCCTTGTAGAGTAATCGCTTTGGCAGAATGGTAGACATTGTTACCAGATCTTTCTCTTCAACTGCTTCCATTTCGTAGGAGCTAAATGAGGAAGAGGTGAGAGAAAGTGAGATGGGTCTGTTTCTTTTGCCATTCTTCCAAGATTATTTACAGTTTTGTTCACAAGTTTTTCCTATAGTCAAAGACAAGATGTATTAGAAATGAAAGGACAACTGGTGAAAAGATGCATCTTGGAGGTGCATCTTGGAGGTGCATCGATATAATAACAGTAGCACTGGAAGTCAGATGATAGGCAGCTGAAATGGGAAGCTGTCAAAGAAGAGGGAGAGCAAACTTAGATTTAAGTAGAAGACTGATACCTTCAAAGCACAGAGAGAAAAATAGGGCTGCAGAAGAATAAGTCTATGGAAACCTTTGAAAGTTTGTATAAGAAGATAAAAATGAGAAAGAGTAGAAAGTAAAACAGTGAAAAAAAGCTGTGTAAAGAAGTAACTATCTGAACAGCAAGAAGTTCAGAATGGCAGATATATTTAAGGCATAGGTTGACATTTGAAGAGAATACCAGCAAGGAGGCTTACATAAATAAAGTGACAATAGTTAATGCCACTTTGTAGATAGAATTAACAAAATAATAGAATTAACTAAATAGAATTAACTAAATAATAATAGAATTAACTAAGACTTGTAGTATTTATAGATGTGAATAAGTTCAAGATATGAAAATGGCAACATCATGAACATATAGAAGAAAGGAAAGAATAATGAAAGAATATTTCACATTTAAGGAAAAGCATAAACAATATTATCAAGAGAGGCTGAGAAGTAGGGAAAATTAGAAGCTCGGTTTGGTCAGAATTGGTTAAGAGGAACTGGACATTCATCTGATGAGAGTTAGCAAAGATTCGGCAAAGTAAAGAAGCAAAGATTGGGCAAAGTAAAAAAGGAGAAAGATTAGTTGTGGAAGAGAAGTGTAAGCTTTCAGCACTAAGAAGGAAAATATACAAGATGAAGAAAACCTTGTACTATTTCCAAGAAACGTGGAAACTATAAAAAGGCATTAATGGAAACCTTGAAGGAGTATGTATATAAGAATGACAAACAATACCTTGGAAGTCAAGGAGTGGTCATCTGGGCTGAAGAAAAATAAAGAAGAAAAATACAAAAAGCAGACAGATGTTGTAAAAAGATCACTGGCAGTTCAACTGACCAGTCAAGTTAAACCTGTTGAGCTGCTTCCACATGGGGATTTTCTCCCACGTGGACACAGGAAGCCGCAGTTATAAGGAGAATGTGCACATGAGATAGTGTTTATTTCAAGCACAACTCATGTTACTCCCATGGCAATCTGTTTTTCTCCAGTTCAAAGGAGGAACTATGTTTATGGGTGGAACATATATATGGACACTCCTCCTGTAACTAGTATGGGGAGGGGGCAGAAGTAGGCAATAGTTTTCCCCATTTAGCCATTGAAAGGGAAAATTATGGGGAATTTTTAAACTATGGAGTGTCCCAGCACAATCACAGTCACTACTGCACTTTTATGAGGGCATGACAGGAAAAAGAGAAACAACTATGTTGGAGTCAGTGGCACAGGAGAAGGGTGTGGACACTATTCCCATTCTTAAGTTGGGTGCATCTCTATATTAGAAGCAACTTCATTTTTTTTAAAAAAACCCTGCAAACCAGAAGATGCTTTTGGTGTAATGTTCTGGCATTTGCCACAAACTGTACGGTTTAACCATAGAGTGGGAGGTGAATGACTGAGCATCACCTAAAGAGATAACATCAATTCCAGGTCACAGCAGAAGTTGCATAATCACATCAGGGATGCTGATTCCAACCTCCCATTTTGCAGGCCATTTTCCTCCTACCACTCAGTTGAGTGACAGCAAATAGTGCCTGCAAGGGGCAGGAGATCTCCCACAAAAAGAGGAAATATGGCATTGAGTTCTAAGCCACAACCATTAATTAGAAAACACAAGAGGCATTCCAATGAAACTTGAAGGATTTTCCTACTCAACCTTTAGATGGGCCCTGGAGTTCTCTTGAAATTGCAACTGATCTCCAGACTACAGAGATCAGTTTCCATTAAGGAATCAGCAGCTTCAGAGGGTAGACTATACAGCATCACATTAGGGTTGCCAGCCTCCAGGTAGTGGCTGGAGATCTCCCGGAATTATAACTGGTCTCCAGGCCACAGAGATCAGTTCACCTGGAGAAAATGGCTACTTTTGGGGGTGGACTCTATGGAATTATGCCATGCCAAGGTCCTTTCCCTCCTCAAACCCCACTTTCTCCAGGTTTCTCCAGGTTTCATCACCCCAGATCCCCAGGAATTTCCCAACTTGGAGCTGGCAGCCCTACATCACATACCGACTGAGCTCCCTCTAGGGCTGCCAACACTGGGTTGGGAAGTTTGTAGAGATATGGGGAAAGGCAATGTTTGGGGAGGAAGAGGAGCTCAGCAGGGATGTGATGCTATTGACTTTCCCATTCATATATCTTTTGCTCTCTCCTCATACAAAATAGGCACCTTGCCTTTTCTCTGTACACAAGTTTTTAAACTCCCACCCACATGCTAATACTTTTTACATAGTTTTACACATTTTTACAAACATTCCTTTTAACGCTGCATACTGTTTACCGCATGCTAGCTATCTCTGTCATAAAGATGCAGACTTCCAGAGACCTGGCTTGGCTCACTGCTCATTACCACATGTATACTCAGAGGTGAACACCAATTTAGCACTGTAATGTGTGCAGCAGCCCTAATCATGCTGATAGGAAACATCCCAGATCATTTGTTTTATGAAAGCATACAACTTTTTTTTTAACGCCTATATTGCTTTATAAATATAATCTTCATTTTCAGTGCTCCATTTAAGATATATATGTTTGAAAATAACCTACTATTTTGAATTCTAGTTTTATTTAAAGCCTGTGTCTAATAATAAACAGATTATTAAAACAAAATTTTATATTTATTTTAAAAATAAAGAATATTTACATTTTATTTTAACTAAGGTTTTATTTCCTTCATTTAGGATGATTATTTCAGAAACTGGAACCCAAACAAGCCTTTTGATCAAGGTAAAGGAAATATTAAGTTTGCTTTTTATTGTTTTGAAAATTGAGATTGTCCCTTTGTGGAGTGATTGGAATAAATTTTGGAATTCTCTTTAAATTCCTTCAGGGTTTAGAACCACTTAAAGCAAGACAATTTCATTTTGCTATAATTTCCCGTTCTTCTCATTTTATAATCATGTGCATATGCTAAAAATCACTTTTACTAGGATATGGGTTCTGAGTGCAATATAGAGTGAATTATTCAGTAACCATTAACTGTATTGTTGAACCACAAATGAAATAACTAATATAGGTGCCATTGTTTTAACTGAGGGCCAAACTACAAGTGATGCCTGACACAGGTTGGACACTTGCCAGCTTCCCTCAAGTTTTGATGGGAAATGCAGGCAGCTTGG
Organism: Eublepharis macularius; assembly: GCF_028583425.1. Classification (NCBI taxonomy): domain Eukaryota; kingdom Metazoa; phylum Chordata; class Lepidosauria; order Squamata; family Eublepharidae; genus Eublepharis; species Eublepharis macularius. Next base: position 76,749,460 of record NC_072793.1, read on the forward strand.
CGGAATGTTGGACAAGTGACAGTTGAAAAGTCCATTGGACAGCAGTCAGAGAGCCAAGCTGCAAGACCAGGATGCCTACATTTCCCATCAAAACTTGAGGGAAGCTGACAAGCGTCCAACCTGTTTCATTTGTCACTTGTAGCTTGGCCCTATCTCTGCCGCTTATAATTCCATAACTGAATAAAAATCAAGTTGTATATAATAATATTTTTCAGATGACGATTCAGTTGAAGTATGTTAAATATCTACTATTGATCCCAGTCCTAAAAGTACTTGGTCTAGAGAGGTGTCTTTGAATTCAGGGTAGTACAAAGTAAATGGATTGTGATCACATCGTAAGAGTCCATTCATACAACACAAATATACCCACACAAACATTTATCACTAGTGATGAAGTCAACAAAATTGCACATCAACATTCCCAGCAATAAAAATCTGTTTTAAGATATTTTTTTCTACTTCCTGGGCAACGGATATGGTTAGACCCTGTGGTTGGACCCTATTGGAAACAGCTGGCTCAAGATCCAGAGGAGTTAGCCGTGTTAGTCTGTAGTAGCAAAATCAAAAAGAGTCCAGTAGCACCTTTAAGACTAACCAATTTTATTGCAGCATAAGCTTTCGAGAATCAAGTTCTCTTCGTCAGATGCATGATACAAACTGGTCAAATACAGAAGAGGAGGGGGGAGAGGGGAGAGAAGGAGAGGAGGGACAAGATGCAATTAGGGGGGAGGCAACCAAAACATTCCTTTGCTAGTAAATGTAAACATCTCCTTTTGGTGTGTAGTCAGTTTGCCGTGTTAGTTTGCAGCAGTAAAAGCATCCAATTTCTATGTAGTATAAGCTGGCTCAAGAGTATCCTCTCCACTTTCCAATTGCTCCAATAGCACCCCACCACCACGCCCTGAAAAACCTCTGCTAAGTTTTGGGGAACTCTCATGAATAAAGTTGCATGCAGCTGAGGGATTTTAATGAAGAAGAAGAGGAATTAGGCATGATCTCCTTTCACTATTGAATAAGTGCAGCAAACCTGAAACCAAATTTGCTGCACTTGCACAAGAGGAAGGAGGGAAATTGCCTCATTTCTCCTAACTGCATCTTCCCATTCCCTGATGAATTCTCTTTATGAAGTCGCTACATTCTCTAGCACAATGGTTCCCAACTTTTTGGATATGGTGACCCACAAGTCCAAATTTATTTGCTATAGTGACCCATCCAGGGTTTTTTGGCACCCTAAATGAAGTATGACCATGGTGTCCATTTAGTCTAGCTTTCCATTTTCTACAGTGTCCAATCTTATGTTTTTGAGAAACCAACAAACATCACATCCTACTATGAACCCCAGACAAGTGGCATTCCAAAGTACACAGCCTTTGCGTATGAGGGCTACCCTCCAGCCTTTGACCACCCTCTTGGTGCTGCTGGGGGAAGGCAAGCCAAGCCAGATCCCCATGTGTGAGCTTCTTCTGCTTGCATATCCATATCTCTTAAGGTTCTAAACAAATCATAAATATTATTTCCCAGTTATATTGGCATGTACTTCATTCATTTGTACAGGAATTGTGTCATGGAATCAGTATCTGTACTAGAAGACTGTGTGCAAATCTATTAACTTTTTTCTGTCACTTGAGCGGAGCTTTATTAATGTCTATAAACTTGCTTTGTCAAATGATAGTTGTTGTGGATTTTCCGGGCTGTATAGCCGTGATCTTGGCATTGTAGTTCCTGATGTTTCGCCAGCAGCTGTGACTGGCATCTTCAGAGGTGTAGCACCAAGAGACAGAGATCTCTCAGTGTCACTGTCTGTAACACCAAGAGACAGAGATCTCTCAGTGTCACTGTCTGACACTGAGTCTGAGTGGGGAATCAAACCTGGTTTTCCAGATTAGAGTCCCACCACTCTTAACCACTACACCAAATGTACAGCATGCTACAGAGCCCATTGGAAGACTTATGAAGCAGCAATTATAGCAGCAAAAATGGTTACTGTTCTGCAACTAAATAACATCCATCCTAACTCTTTAAGTTATCTTGACATCTTTTGACCCTTAAATCTGAACCTTCCCTGGTTCAAGAACAGACAATTAACTGTGACACCTTTCCAAAGATCTTTGCTGACAAAATAGCTCTACTACGATCTGGTATGGATGCCACCGGTAATATAAGTCAGCCAGAAGTAATGCTTAACACACCATCTAGTTGATTTCTTAATCATCTTGACACAGTCACAGTGATGGATATTGACCAAATTCTAGTATCTGTGAAGACCACTACTTGCACTCCAGATCCTTGCTCATCCTGGCTACTAAAATCTAGTAAAGACCACATAAAGGAACCCTTGATGTCTATTATAAATCAGTCACAAACTCAAAACACCTTTCCTCAGCCTCTCAAAGAGGCAGTCATCCACCCACTACTTAACAAGCCATCCTTAGACAAAAATGATGTCTCCGAGTCTCTAATCTGCCCTTTGTGGGCAAAGTTGTTGAGAGATCAGTAGCTGACTAACTCCAGGCCTTCTTGGATAACTTTGGTGCTTTGGACCCTTTTCAGTTCAGTTTTAGACCAGGCCATGGGATGGAAATGGCTATGGTGGCTCTAGCTGATGACCTTCGCTTGAATGTAGACAAAGGCCATGCTTCATTTTTACTCCTCTTGAATATAACTGCAGCCTTCAATGCAGTAGACCATGTCATCCTGTTGAGGCATTTGGAGGCAGAAGTAGGTATCAGGAGATGTGCCTTGGAATGGTTCAAAACTCGTTCCTCATAGGACGTAATCAATGGATTGCTATTGGAGACCAGCTATCTTCAATGTGGGAACTGTCTTGTAAGGTTCCACATGGCACAATCTTATCCCTCTTGTTATTCAACCTCTATGAAAAGCGTTTGGGAGAACTCATTCACTGCTATGGAACTGTATGGCTTCAATATTCAGATGACACCCAGTGCTATATCTTGCTATCCAATCCGCTGGGGATGCAATAGAGGTACTGAGTTGCTGCTTGTCAACTGTTGTCAACTGGCTGAAAGCAAATGTACTGAAACTGAACCCATACATGACAGAAGTGATGCAGATTGGAAAAACAAATCTTGAAAGACATTGTGCTTCCAACTTCAGGGGTTCAATTGAGCCTGGCTGACTCTGTTAAGAGCCTACAGGCTATATTGTATCCAGCATTGCTGTTAGAGAAGCAAGTAAACACAGCTGCAAACAAGGCCTCACAACTCAGAACAGCATGGAAGATGCCCCTCTACCTTGACATGGCTGATCTAGCCACCTGGATTCATGGCATAGTAACATTGAGACTAAACTATTGTAATACACTCTATATAGGTCTCCCCTCAAAGTTGACTCAGAAACTCCAGCTTGTACAGAACGCAGCTTATTTACTCTCAGAAGCTAGACAAAGCATGCATATCATTCCCATTCTGCAATCACTCCATTGGCTTCTCATCAATTACCAGGCTCAATTCAAAGTAATGACTATCACATTTAAAGCCTTTCATGTTCTCAGTCCCTCATATCTGTGCGACCGCCTCTTCCTCTATGTTCCACCACAGCAGCTTCACTCATCTGGACAAGGCCTTCTGCAGATGCCACCCTGCAGTTGCACAAAATCTACAGCTGCCTGTGCATATTCATTCTCTGTGGTAGCCCCCACCTTACGGAATGGCCTGCCTGAGGAGGTCAGGAAAGCTCTCACCTGGTTTTCCACAAACTATGCAAAACTGAATTAATCAGGAAGACTTCCTACCCAGATTATAGGGTTGTGCAGGGGTCATTTCGTAGAAAAAGAGCTGGAGGAACTTAGCATAATTTAGGGTCCCTTGCTGTACCCATCTACCTTCTGCTTTGAAGTAGTTGACTAAGCATGTGTTGATGCAGCACTCATCAGTCAAATCAAAGTGATCACCATGGAAAGATAAAATGCAGGATCATTTTTGTGCTACAAAACAGTCTGCGGAAGAAGTTAAATTCAACACATATAGGCTTCATATGCGTGGTTAAAATCATATGGTTAACCTCATATTTTAAGTACATATACACAGATTTGGTTAAATTGAATGTGATAACTTTATGAAGATGCGCTCTAACCTCAGTTGCAAGGCTGGTGTGATGTTTGGATCTGGGAGTACCCTGATTCTCCCCATCCCTCTCCATGTTTTTCACTGATCACAGGTCCCCAGAGTATTGTCCAAATTAAGAGTCAAGCTACAAGTGACACCTGACACAGGTTGGACACTTGTCAGCTTCCCTCAAGTTTTGATGGGAAATGTAGGCATCCTGGTCTTGCAGCTGTAATGGAGAGCCAAGCTGTAAAACCAGGATGCCTACATTTCCCATCAAAACTCGAGGTAAGCTGACAAGTGTCCAACCTGTGTAAGGCGTCACTTGTAGCTTGGCTCTAAAGTTTTTATCTCTGAAAGACAAAAAAACTCATACCACTGAAGCCAGTTTTGCTGAATTTGATGGCATTCAGTTATGCCAATCCCTTCCAGTTATGTAGTATTTGGTACTTAGTTAAAATGACAATATGGCATTAAGGCAACCTCAGCAACTGCCTTTTTATCAGTAAAAGGGAATTTTCCTTGAAATGGCACACAAGAAAATATTTAGCCCTCCATTTTATTCTATCTGGTATTTCTGTGACTCCTGCAGTGAGAATCTTAGAGAAATGTGAAATAATCTCATTCAGTAGGTAGGTTTTCCTGTCCCACTCTATCCATCTGTTGCTTATTAGAAATAATAGCAGTGTTCAGTGAGACTAGTTTTTTTTAATTCCTGGCATATAGTGCAGTACAAAAAGCATCCCATTACTTCCACTGTTTCTGTCTTTGGGTAATGATGCCTTTTAAAATGCCATATGGCAAACAAGTTCTAAAGCATATTAAACTGGTTAACTGACTTTAGGGCTATCAATGTTTGTACTTTAATGTGCACATTATCAAAATAAATGAATGGCATCTGTTTGTATATGTAGGAATTTTGTCAGATGAACATATAAGGGTCACTCATTCTTAAATATATAGAATAAATTATCATCAACAGTTACAGTACTGTCATATACAACCATGTCTGCATCATTTAATAAAGATCAAATAAATAATGTTCACTTTGGCAGTACATATGCTAAAATTGGAATGATACAGAGAAAATTAGCACAAGGATGACATGCGAATTTATGAAGCATTCCATATTTTTATGGCCTTAAAAATGTCCAGGTATCAAATAGTGTGCAAATTTCTCCTGCCACTTGGGAGGCTCACTTCAATAATTTTGATAGTGATACTGTGGCCAACTTCCCTTCTATTGATTTGGCCCTCTTTGATAGCTTGCCTCATAACCATGGATGAGCTTATCTCATTAATAAATTGATTAAATTGATTAAAGTGTGGTAATATCCCTGGACAAAATCACATCTTTCTTGAGCTATCCAAAGCGTATCTCTTCTGATAGGCTTTAGTGCTCACCAAACTCTTTACAGTGATAGATGCATATGGGAATATCCCCCTTCGATGGAAGCAGGCCATTGTTGTCCCAGTCCGTAAGAAAGCAGATAATAAGGATAAAATAAATGAATAACACAATCCTGGACTATCACATTTCACATTGTTCCGTACGAGTTGAAACTTCTTGCTATACTGAATCAGTATAATTCATATCTTTATCCCTTTGAAGAGGCAAAAACCTTACAAGCACATAATAGTCTCTGACCTTTCCAAAAATGTTATTTTGATTGGTTGGATATTTTCTTCCATTTCTGTACTTTAGTAGACCCCCTCTTGTAATTACAATTTCAGTTATTTGTTTAAAAAAAAAACCTGTATGCTATCTCTCCTTAGACCTACTTGAGACCACTTGCAAATAAAATAATAAAATAAAGCCATTAAAAACAAAACAAAGACATTAAAATAAGCTACTAAAAAGCAAGATACCATTAAATAAGCCAGGGCATTAATAGAATAAAATGCATATTGACCAACCTGAAAAGGAATGACAAGTCATGCTTACCACTGGAATACACTTGTTTGTTTTGTTCTATAAGACTCTAGTGTTATCCTCAACCCTGATTTCCTCATTATATCCTCTGCAGGATCCAAGGAAAACATGGTTGGATTTATATGTGATGTGCTTTAAGGTGCAGGATTAATGAATCCTGTGTGAAAAAATAAACACAGTAAAACTAATTCACTTCACTTCACACACTTAAAGTGGACTATGAACCTGGTAGTAAATAAATACAGGGAAGCTCTGGGTGCTGTGGTGGTTTGCAAGTCTCCAGCATAAAGAGCTTGTAAGTAGTAAAAAGGGATATAAAATACAGTGACAGCAGAAGGGCCTGAATCAGGGGTTGTGATGGGGACAAATTTCACAATGGAGGGAAAGTCCATAATTTTGGTCCATGATTGAGAAAGTCCATTCTCAAGTTGCCATGTGTCTATCCTATAATGGTGGGGGCACCTGAAACAGGGCCTTTGATGATGACCATAGTGGTTGGATATGTTCATATGGGAGAAGACAGTCTGTGAGGTATACTGTCCCCAAACTGTATAGGGCCTTAAAGGACAATACCAGTGCATTTAGGGCCATAAATATAAGAACCAACACTTTGAATCATGCCCAGAAACAGATGGGCAGTTTCTGGGCATAATTTTGGCACCAGTATGATATGAACTCTTATCCAGCCCTTGACAATAACCTGTCTGCCACAGTTTGGACCAACTGCTGTTTCTGAACAGTTTCCAAAGGAAGCCCCATATGGAATGCATTATAGTAATCAAAGCTGGATGTGATCACAGCGTGGATCACTGTAGCCAACTTACTTCTTTCAAAGAAATGCTGTAGCTAGTGTATCAGGTGTCTCCTTCAAGGGGAGTGCAACTCCCTCCAGGACACACCAGATCCTCAGTCCTCAAGCAGTGTTGTCATTAACCAACAATACCTTGGTTTTGCCTGGACTGAGCTTCAGTTTATTGGATCTCATCCATCCTATTACCTTCTCTAGGCAGGACTTCCTAGATCCATCCAAGTCAGCTGATAAGTGGGTGCCAACTGTATATTGGTGGCACCACAATCCATATCCCTTGATAATTTCTCCTTCTGGTCTCATGCAAATGTTATACAGCATGAGAGACAGGGTAGATCTCTGCATGACTCATTAGCATAAATGCCACAGGGCCATGCAGCTGTTTCCCAGCACCATCTCTGGAATTGGTCAGCCAAGGAATAGTGCAGCCACTGAAGCACTGTGCCCACCATCCCAAATTCAGCCAGCAACAACTGTGCCCTTTTCCCTTGCCACACCTTGTATTTGTAACTTTCACGCAGTGTACCTGCAAAGGTGCTCTCTCTCTCTCTCTCTCTCTCTCTCTCACACACACACACACACACACACACACTCTCTCTCTCTCTCTCCTCCTTCAAATCTCTTCTCAGAGCCCCTTGTAAGTAAAAATATGTTGTTTACTCTTACTTCCACCTGCCTTCTTTCCATCTATTGCTTCCTTGTAAAGTCTTCAAAACAGTAACTAGTCTCTGTAAGTGTAATATATATGGATTATGCTGTAATATTACTCCTAAAGGTATGCAGTCAGATACTGCCAACCTGATAAGATGCACAATATTTCAGGTATCTGAGTAGGTTGGCATTATCCAATACCGCTCCTATTTCCCCCAAATGATTCCTGATTCCAATATGATCACTCCTGATTACATTAGAATTGGGGATTCTGTTGTAGAAGCACGAGCAGCTAGATAGCTCCCTATCTGATTGCCGTGCACCTTGCCCTTTAAACATTAAAGGGCCATTGTTTTCAGTGGTCTACCCCCATTGAAAATAATGGCCATTTAAAGTTTAAAGGGCAGGTGTGTCGCCAACCTGCTGGGGTGTGTGAGTATGCTCAAATGGGTGGTAGACCTGCAGTTAAAAGTTATGTAACTAGCCCTAGACTTATCTGTTAAATGAGAGCCTACCCTTGCCAGTCTTCAGGCTTTTTGTGGCCCTGCTAGGGCCCTGGGGCTGTGCTGTGCCCCATCAGCAACCCCATCCCACAGAACAGTGGGGGAATATAAGGGTGTAGCTGCACCTGGTGGACCCTGTAAAATATCTCAGTGAGCAGCAACAATTATAATAATGGCAGGGAGTTGCTCCCATAATTTTCATTACAGCATATCAAGATTTCAAAGCACAAAATCAGTCATTATTACATCATATTATTGAAAAAGGATAATGGTGTATCAAGTTTTCTGCTTTGTGATATCAGGAACTCCAAACCAAAAACAAATATTAAGGCAGTGATATCCTTAGAGCCTCCTGTAAAGGGGGCACCGGAAGGATTATAGTGCAGCTGGGACTCCCTTGGGTAATGTGCAAATGTTCCTATTTCAATCGATAAAAAGTATCAGATTGGCTTTATTTGTTTGTTTGTTTGTTTGTTTTATTCAACTTATACCCTGCCCTTCCCACAAGTGGGCTCAAGGCGGCTTCCAACAAATATACTGTTAAAATACAATAAAAACCTATTAACATATTAATGCATTAAAATTCAGGCGCCATCAGACAGATCGGCTACTGCAAGATCATCATAAGCCCCTGCACCACCATGATATAACACAAGGTGGCTGCAAAAAGATGGTGTGGTGGTCAGAATAGGGACAAAAAGCTGACCCCCTAGTCAAAGGCCTGGCGGAACATCTCCATCTTGCAGGCCCTGTGGAGCTATAAAAGCTCCCCCAGGGCCTGGATCTCCATTGGAAGAGTTCTACCAGGCCGGCGCCAGGGCAGAAAAAGCCCTGGCCCTAGTTGAAGACAGCTGAATGTCCCTCGGGCCAGGGACCACCAGAAGCTGCTTATCCACAGAGCGCATGTGGGAGACATAATGGGAGAGGCGGTCCCATAGGTATGCAGGTTCCAGTCCATGGAGGGCTTTAAATACTAAGACCAGTACCTTGAACTGGATCTGGAACTCAACCGGGAACCAGTGCAGCTGGCACAACACAGGCTGGATATGTGCCCTAAACGGCGTCCCCATAAGGACATGTGCCACTGCCTTTTAGACCAGCTGTAACTTCCAGGTCAAGCTCACAGGCAGCCCAGCATAGAGCGAGTTGCAGTAGTCTAGTCTAGAGATTACCGTTGCATGGATTACCGAGGTCCTGGGATGAGAGATAGGGTGCCAATTGCCTGACGTGCCGAAGATGAAAGAATGCAGATCTGGCAACAGCTGCAACCTGGGCCTCCATAGAAAGTGTGGCATCCAGGAGCACAGGCTCCTCACTGTCGACAAAGGCTGTAGCTGCACTCTGTTGAGGGCTAGGAGCAGGATTCCCAGTTCCCTCACCCCATGACCCAGATACAGAACCTCCGTCTTCTGGGGATTCAACTTCAGGCGACTCTGACACAACCATTCCACCACGGCATCGACACTGGGCCAAAGAGTCTGGGACAATGTCTAACTGGCCGTCCATCAACAGATAGAGCTGGGTGTCATCAGTATACTGGTAACCACACAGACCAAAACTATGGACCACATGGGCAAGGGGGCGCATATAGATGTTAAATAACATTGGGGAAAGAATTTCCCCCTGAAGGACGCCACACACCAAAGAATAGTGGGAGGACATCTGTTCCCCATGGGCCACTCTCTGTCCCTGACCATGGAGGAAGGAGCTCAGCCATTGCAAGGCTGTCCCACGGATCCCCACAGTGGTGAGGCAGTGAATCAGAAGATTGTGGTTGACTGTGTCGAACGCAGCTGTAACATCCAAAAGTATCAGCAACGCCGACCCATCCTGATTCAGGTGTCACCGCAAATCATCTCTTAGGGTGACCAGAGCCATCTCCGTACCATGGCGAGGCCTGAAGCTAGGCTGGAATGGGCCCAGGGTAGAGGAATCATCTAGGAATACCTGTAACTGTTCCGCAACCGCCCTCTCAATTACCTTTCCCAGGAACGGAAGGTTTGAAACTGGGTGGTAATTGGCTGGATCAAACTGATCCAATTATAGTTTTTTTAATAAGGGCTGCACTGCTGCCTCCTTCAGTGACCCCAGGAAAACCCTGGAGCTCAAAGACAGATTAATGATGTCAGCTAAAGGGGCCTGAATCCTGGCACTGCTGGCTTTCAACAGCCATGACAGGCGCGGGTACGTGGTAGGCTTCACAGAACACAGGATCTTATCCACCTCATCCTGGGAGAGTTGCCTGAAGAGGTCCAATATAGGCATTATGGAAAGGGAAAGTACAAATGCCTTGCTCCACCTATTCCCCGAATATGTATGATGGATAGGAATAATTCCAGCTCTGCCTCTCCTGGGAAACAGCCAATGAGAACTGTTGGAATGCTGGGCTAGTGACAGTTGAAATTCTGTTGGAAGAGCAGTTATCGGAAGAGAAAGATTTTAGGCTGCCAAGGAGAAGTAACAAGGATATAGTTGACTGTTGATACCTGTTCTGATGCATTGTAACATTCCCTATTTAACCACAATTTATCTATGAGTTTAAAAATTATTCACTCCAGTGTCCTATGTTGTAAATACAGTATATTTTTATTTCTGGTTTAACCCTAGCTGACTTGAAATTGTTAGCTAAGAGGAATTAAATTACACCCCCAGACCTCAAACACTCTTGTCATGAATCTTGGGCCAATATATTTAATCTAAATGGTGGTAATATATATCAGTGAAAGTAAACCCTGAATTCCCTTCCACCAGTAGCCCTGGTGAGTAGCTGGGTGATGGGAACTAAATATAGGGAACAGGCTGCCTGTTTTCTGTAACCTCTGAGAAAGAGGATTGAGGGGACCCCATGTGGCAAATAGAGGTTAGAGAGGTGGTGGGTTGTGACTGGCCTTAACTGCCTGTGAAGCCCCAAACCTGTATTGGGAGACTTATTGTGGGTGGCAGTGTGAAAGAGGGTCACAAGATATATCATAGGAAGCATACAAAACTTCTACTTCATTACCTCCACATTTTTATTTCAGAAAGCACTATTATTCATATCAGAATGTATGCTAAGTTTGCACATCTCTGTCCAGCTAGTTTGGACAAAATACAGCAATAAATACTCTTGTCCAGTATCCAGGGCTGTCTCCAATTCTGAACTTCTCCAAGATTAAAGAGCATACAGTGCTGTGCCTTATGCACTTTTAATCTTTTAGTTCTAGTCTTCCTATGGGGATACAGTTGTTAGTACACAGAGCTAAGAAAGAAGAGGGAATCTCCCTTTCATCATCATTCCTTTCTACCTTTTCTCTCATTCTCTGTCAAGTCTTCACATCTGAAGTGAAAGAACTCCTAGTAGGATACCTGAAGAAAAATGTAATCTATATTGTAATCTCAGCAGATAATAGAATATTAATGGTTATTTTAATAGTTTAGTTGTTTTCCTACTAATCCTCATTTCCAGAGCCAGTTTGGTGTAGTAGTTAAGAGTGCAGGACTCTAATCTGGAGAGCCAGGTTTGATTCCTCATTCTTCCATTTGAAGCCAGCTGGGTGACCTTGGGTCAGTCACAGCTTCTAGCTCTCTCAGCCCCACCCACCTCACAGGGTGTTTTGTTGTGGGGATAATAATGGCATACTTTGTAAACCACTCTGAGTGGGTGTTAAGTCATCCTGAAGGGCGGTATATAAATTGAATGTTGTTGTTATGATTATTATTATTTTGTATGTAGAGTATTTTTAATACCTGATATGTAGAGTATTTTTCTAATACCATCATCTTAAAAGGAGAAAAAAAGTAAAGAAGCTGGCCTTAAAATGCCTGAAGACATTTCCCCATTTTCTCCCCATAGTGCACTAAAGTAAGAACACACAATCCTGGGCTTCAGAGGCAGTGCCCACAGACCAGTTATATAGGGACGTAAGACATGCTTCCAGAATCTTCTATGTATAGGTTTGTATTATCCAAAACAGCCCTCAGTCATGGTGAGAACATAAGTTTTTAGCTTGCACATGTATGCAACTATCTGAGATTGCCAATTTTTGATTTTTTAAAAAATCTGATACATAGGCAGACCTTGGGAAAGTCATGAGTCAAAGAAGACCCCATCAGGAGCTTTCTGTTTGCTCCTATGGCTGATACTGACAGATGTACTGGATTAAATATGTGCTTTGCTTCTACTACAAGGTGAAGGAATGATGCACAGTGATAAACATAAAGCAGCTCCCATAACTAGCCTTGCCAGTTTGCCATGTTGCTCTGAAAGCTCCAACAATGACTTCATTTGGGGTGGGGTTAGCTCTGTAGGAAGCACACACCCCATGAAATAGCTTACATTTAAAATGGTCATCTAGTTTTAGGCCTATCAGTCTAGTTCTGTACAGTGCAATCCTGAGGCCTGCTGGGCTGCCAGTGGCTACGAGTCCATGTAAGTGGAGCGCCACTAGTCCTCTCCCTAAGGAATTTGGCAGGAGAGCTGTGACGGAAGCCAAATCCAGCAAGGTGCAGTCAGGAGAGAATGCACCCTCTCACCAGAGGGGCATCTCCTATCTGGTTGCCGGCAGCACCAGTGATGATGGAGCCACTGCCACTGCCCCTAGCAGTGGAAACCCTCCCAGGATGTGGCAGACCTGCCCATGGCTTGTGTGAGGTCCAGACCCTTGCCACACGTCTGTTTCCATTTCAGGCAGGTAGTGACCCATCAGGGAAGCCAAGGAATATGGCTGTTCCAGCCCCTGGTGATCCTTACTGGCTACCATCCAAACCCTGCCCACGAAGCCCTTCACTGGGCAGCCCATGACTCTACCCCATTCCTGAGACAGTAGCATGAGGAACAGCTCTCATTGCTCTGACCATTGTGCAGGCAGGTGCAGCTTCCTACCTTGGTGAGGGGAGTTGGCAACACACGTCCAGGCTTCCTCTTCACTTTTGGCAGTTCAATAAAGTCTGTGTCGAATAACAACTCCCTCCCTGGCTGTTTGCTTATCTGTGCATGACAGTAGCTCCCTCCCCTGTAGGGCTGCCCTTTCACATATTCCAGCAAATGGTCTCTGGCTCTGGGCTGGTATGGATGGAGTGGCCCCAAAGAAGCTCCAGTTGCCTCCATGCCTTTGTGTTGTACTGCTGCCAAAAGGAGCAGGTGTCCAGTGGAACCTTGGAGGCTCTAGCACCACCCAGCTTCCCTTACCACACCCCACCCTCAAATTCACTGCAGGGCAGCAAGCTGGGACTTGAAGTGTTGCCTATGTGTGTCTGGTGGGGGGGGGGAGCACCATGGAGGACTCTCATTCTCCAACAGCACTGCTGGTGTCTAATAAGCCAGGTAGAAGACAACTGCATGCAAGGGGTAAGACTGATGCTGGGATTTGGAGGTGGGGGGTGAAGCAACATCCTGGGATCTCTGGGAGTCCTTCCCTGCAAGGCCTTACTACTCTCCCTTTTGCTATTTGTGGATGTAGGAATGAACTTTGGGAGTCTTGCACTGGGGATTGGATGATGGCCCCCTGTAGCAGTTTCTCTGGTCCTGGAGGCTATTCCACCCAGGGGGCCATCATCCCAACACTTGAACATGGCTCTTGAGGTCCACCCAGCATTCCTCTCACATCTTTTCAATGTAGTGATGTATTTCAAGTTGATCGGCATTCGTAGGTCCCATCAAATCCAATGGGCCTTCCAGCTTCTACCATTGTTTACAGTGGGAATTCCTGTCATTCATTTCAGAACCTGCCCCCTGCATGCCTCTAAGGAGCTGCTTCAACCATATGCCTCAACCTACAATTGGTAATCCTGTGGAACATGCAATGCAGTTAGGGTTCTGGAGCGTTTAGAAGTTAGAAAGTCTAGTATGCATTTTGTAGCTCGTTCTTTTATCTTTTCCAAGATCCATAGAAAGAAGAATTCTCTAGCCTAGGTAGCTAGGCACCATTCTGCACAGAAATGCCTGTTTCATAGAGAGAATCCAGTTCATCCCTTGACATGCTTACAGTCTTTGTAGCATTGGTATGCAGGCTGGTTTAAGGGCTGCCTATCAGCTGCACTGTACATGATAGCCATATACTCTCTGGTTCATTAACAAAAGATTTCCAAGATACAAAGTGAAATCATTTGATAATTACATCAGCCAGGAGTCCCTGAGATCAATATATGATGATTATAGCCTTTTATCTACAAACACCAGCTTGGATATTTGCCCTGCCACTTTGTCCTGTGCTGTGAGAATGGGATCCTCCCTTCATCTTGGGATCTGACAGCTGAATTATGACTCAGGAAATGGCTACTTGCAGTATGGGAATGAGGAAGAGGAAGACAAGAATTAATGAATATCCTTCTAGAAGGAGATAATGAGGAAATTGTAAGGCAGGGGAAAATCATGGAACATGCAATTATTTTTGAAGGCTTCAATTTTCTTTTAGCCCTAACCAAGATGTGGTTTTGGAGAAGCCATTTGTGAATCCATTTTCTAGAGTTGTTTATTTCTGTGTCTTGTTTTGTTCAAATAATTGTGCAGTTTTCAAAAAAAAATTCTATTATTGCTGTTTCACTTGGCAGATTTTCTATTCAGCAGCTTATATTGCTTTTCTTCTTCTGGTTTTAAGTTAGTGGTTTATTAATAAGAATGACTGGCTGGTAAATCAGAATTGTTTTAATGGTGTTTGAATAAACAGTGAATTGTAATAACGGAAACACTGTTAATGAAATGAAGTGCTTGCCTTGGGAAAAAAATATATATAGTCAGACTAGCTGAAGGAACTGACAGACTACATATGGACAAAATCTATATGGCTGTCTTCATGTATTATTAAAATTCGCAGCAGGTTGTATTAAAATGTCAATGTGTTTGGCATGCAGTCAATTTTAAATTCAATTTCACAATGACAGAGACAGAACCACTTTTTAAGAAGGCATTGGTCTCCAGTATATTCTACATTCTGATCCCATTCAAATCCTTGAGAACTGAACAGGAATAGCATGACAATGGTGGTTACTAGTGAATCATATCCATGGTATCTAACAGTTTTAAGATGGTCAATGATTTTTTTCTATGTGGAATTTAGTGTGAACATGAGAGTATTTCTTTTATGTAGAAGCTCACTGACTTTGACAGATGCGTCCATGGAAATGATGATGATTAGGCCATTCTTTGAAGGCACTTGTTGGTTCCTGAGATTTAGTAGTACACATGAAAAATGATAGTGTGAAATGCTTGTGTTAGTTTTTTTTTTTAACAATGTGCCTTTGAAAATTCTAAGATTTACTGGTAAATGATGGGAAAGACAATGACATTTGATCACAAGGCAGTGGTATTTGGCTGGTATTCTGACATTTAATAGGAAATTGTGGTGTGTGTCACAAGGCTTGTTCTGAATGCTTGCCATGAAAAATGTCAACAATTCATCTTTAATTCTGGAAATAAAGACAACATTTGGTCTTTGACCAAAAGCACTTAGTTGGCCTAGACATGTACTGATAAATGTCTGAAGTTTTTTAACATTTCCAACTAGTTTCCTAAAGAGTTAAGAATTGATAGTAAATGTCAACATTCACAATATTTCTGAAATTTACCACATACTACATATATTATTTTATTTTATATATTTAATAAAATGTGGGTAGGTGAGAAGGAGAGAAGGAAACAGGGAAAGGTGTGGATATGGTTGTTGCCAGGAGGAGGAAAAGAAGAATATTGTGGAGAGAGGGTTTCCCACTCTACAACTGGGCCTGGTCTGATGGCCAGCACTATGTGACTGGCCTGGCGGCCAGCACCATGCAGCAGCTGGATCCAAGCTTTCCTAGGAAGAAGCTGCCAGGGGGAGGGAATGAAGGGAAACTGAAAACAGAACAGCAGATAAATACAGGTTGGTGGGTAGGTGGTGAGGATAGAAAGAAGCAGGAAAAGGCAATGTGGATTTCCAGAGAAGGGAAAAAGGAATTAGTAATGTAGGGAAAATGGATGCCCCTCACAAGTCCTTGCCCCCCATGTGTTCTATTCTCTGTTTACATATGCATCTAGTAAAATAGGTGGGGATCTGGAGGTTGTTTTTGCAGGTTTTGGAGTAAGGTTGATAGCCTCCTGGGGGAGCCTGGAGATCTCCTAGAATTATAACTGAGCTGCAGACTACAGAGAGCAGTTCCTGTGCAGAAAATGGCAGGTTCACATGGCAAGTTATGGCATTATACCCTGCTGAGGTCCCTCCCGAGGCTGCATCCCAAATCTCCAGGAATTTCCCAACTTAGAGCTGCAACCTTCATTAGGAGACTGTCCTTTGTCCAGGAGATGCTGGTGCAATTGCACTGATATGCACATCTCACAAATTGTAGGAATGATACTGCAAATCAAATCCAGTCCCTATGAGTTTCATAGCAACAATTACCATACCCTATGGTAGGCCAATATTTTCTTTTAATTACCTACATCTCCTTTAGAGAATGTGTGAGTTTTAGGTTTTCTTTAAACTTCTGAATTCCATTGGGCTTCATGCTGTTTCTTTGAATGGCTATTCAATGTTAGAAAAAAATACAGTTGTTGCAGAAGGAAAAAGAGAGGGATCTAGGGTTGCCAACTTCCAGGTGGGGCTTGAAGTTCTCCTGGATTTACAGCTGGTCTCTAGACTACAGAGATCAATTTCCCTGCAGGAAAAGCAGCTTTGGAGAGCAGAGACTGTGGTATTACATCCCCATGGACCTCCCTCTCTCCCCCAAACTTCTCTCCCCAGGTACTGTACCCAAGTCTCCAGGAATTTCCCAAGCTGCAACTAGACATGGGCATGAACAGAAAAAAAAACTGAACATGGTGTTTGTTGTTCGTTGCGATCCATGAACAACAAACTACGAACATTGATGAACATGACCTGTTCACGAACAGTTTCATTGTTCGTGGGGGCCAGCAGGCTCTCCTCCAGCCATCAAGATCCCTACCACACCACTCCTAGAAACCCTACCTGAGCAGGCAGCATGAAATGTACCAATAATAAATAATATCTTGGTCCCAGAGCCTGGCAGCAGCCCTGGAACTTGAAGAGGTAGATTCCTACCGCACCACTCCCAGAAACCTTACCTGAACAGGCAGCAGGAAAGGTAGCAGTAATAAATGATAGCTTGGCCCAGAGCCTGGCAGCAGCCCTGGAACTTGAAGAGGTAGATCCCTATCCCACCACACAAAGAAAATTCAAGCTCCAATGCACTCTCCCTGTCTCTCTCTCAAAATGCCAACAGCAACTATCTCTCCCTCACTGTCTGCAAAACCAGCACTGGGAGCCCCCTTTCCCCCTGCTCTTTGCTTCCTTGTAACAAATTTGGAGCTCCACACTTAAAAGGAAGACCTGCCTATCAAGCTAAATTGGGCTTAGATTGGGGTTTCCAGGGCAACAGCAGGAGTTCAGACAGAGTTCAGGCAGTCCCTGCCTCCTGTTGTCAAAGAAATTGATTGCAGGTGCCAGACTGTCTGGCTTGACGAACAGCAACGAATGAGGCTTGCAATGACCACCTGTTCATTTAGAATGGGGCCTCACAAACAGCTTCTTCGCAAACAGCTGATTGGGCTGTTCGTGCCTTTTTTAAAGTTCGTATTACTGTTCATGCCCATCTCTAGCTGCAACTGGCAACTCTACAGACATCACTGTTTGGGATTCGCCAAGCCGCTACAGGAAGTGAATCATTTAATCCTTGATTTGCTCTTCATCATTGTAAAATCCTCATATTAAATACTTTAGGATTCATCTTGATTTAATCCTCTAGTATGCCAATAGAATCAGGCTAGAGACACCTTTTTAAAAAATGTGAAACAATCTTAACAAATGAGGGATATTTTATTTTATTTATTTATATTTCAGTTTATATACCGCCCATCCCCAGGGGCTCTGGGCGGTGAACAGTTTAAAATGGATAAAAAGAAGAAAACAACAAAACTAAAATCAATATACAAACAATGAAACAAATTAACGAAGTGCAGTGGTGGGGAGAACCCTCCCCCACCCCAAAGGTGGGATGCCGACATGGTACCGCCTCCTTCAACCACCGAACGCCTGGCAGAACAGCTCTGTCTTACAGGCCCAGCGGAACGATAATATGTCCCGCTTGGCCCGGATCTCCATTGACAAAATGTTCCACCAGGCTGGGGCCAGGACTGAAAAGGCCCTGGCCCTGCTTGAAGCGAGGCGGGCTTCCTTAGGGCCAGGAACCACAAGTAAACATTTATTTGCTGATC
Source organism: Eublepharis macularius (assembly GCF_028583425.1). Lineage (NCBI taxonomy): Eukaryota > Metazoa > Chordata > Lepidosauria > Squamata > Eublepharidae > Eublepharis > Eublepharis macularius. Next base: position 76,767,605 of record NC_072793.1, read on the forward strand.
GAAGCAATCTCCAGGGAATGTACAGGGAGAGGCGGTCCCGAAGATATGCCGGTCCCAACCTGCTCAGGGCTTTAAAGGTAAGAACCAACACCTTGAACCTGATTCAGAATTCAACCGGAAGCCAGTGCAGCTGGCGCAGGACAGGTGTGATATGTGACTGGTAAGATATACCAGTCAGGACCCGCGCCGCTGCATTCTGGACCAGTTGTAGTTTCCGGATCAGGCCCAGGGGTAGCCCATCATACAGTGAGTTACAGTAATCTAGCCTGGAGGTGACCGTTGCATGGATCACTGTAGCCAGGTCCTGGGGTGTCAGGTAGGGGGCAAGTTGCCTGATCTGACGAAGATGGAAAAATGCGGACTTGGCAGCTGCCGTGACCTGGGCCTCCATCGATAGGCAGACATCCAGGAGCACACCTAGACTCTTTACCACTGGCAAAGTTGCCAGTGGTGTCCCATCCAGGGCAGGGAGCTTCTGTATGAGCCCAAGGTTGCTGATAGGTAAATGAAACTATTAATCACACCAGAAGCATGAAAGGAAAGTTTACAGTTACTGCAAAACTGCTTAGGGAGTGAGCTGCAGCAAAACTCATGTGAAGGGACAGAGCTTAAAAGAACCAATATCACCAGAACAACTATTAATCAAAGAGGGGTTGTTTTGTCATGTATTGTTGCTTTCATTTGTAAAAGAGACTTTCTTTTAGAACCAAATTAGGTTTTTTGGAATGATCACCACTGGTGAATATGTGCAAAAAATTGACATATTTTGTGACAAGTACAGAGTTTCTTCAGTGCAAAACCAAATAGAAATTGTTCACAGTGTTATTGTTTTCACCTCCAGTTGTGGTTTTACTACTGAGTTACCTGGTCATATTATTGGGGCACCTCTGGTATTCTTTCTCAGTCTACAGGTGGTGGCTGGAGATCTGGAATTACAACTGATCTCCAGGCCACAGAGATCAGTTCCCCTGGAGAAAATGGCTGCTTTGAATGACTCCATGGCATTATAGCCTGTTGTGGTCTCTTCCCCAAATTCTGTCCTCTCCATGCTCCACCCCGCAAATCTCCAAGAATTTCCCAACCTGGAACTGGCAACCTTAACTCTATGGCATTATACCTTGCTGAAGTCTCTCTCCTCTCCAAACCCGACCCTCTCCAGGCTCCCCCCCTCCACATCTTCAGGAGTTTCCCAACCTGGAGCTGGCAACCCTACATATAATAGAAAATAAAGGTATAATGCATTGAAAACACAGTTTATCATCATTATTTAAGAAACAAGAGGTATCCTAAAGGAAACTAGAAAACTATCTGAAGAACCAAAATTTGCCACGGATATCGGAAGAACAAAGAGCTATGATGAAGAATCCAATTACCATAAATGAAGTGGTAGATGCAATTAAAAATTGCATCTGGTCCAGATGGACTGACAGCAATTTACTATAAATTATTTCAAGATGAGATATTGTTACCTATCCAATCGACAATTAACACAATTATAAAAGAGGGGAAGATCCCAGAGATGTGGAGAGAAGCTAATATCACTTTGATCACAAAACAAGGTCTAGACCCTAGTGAAGTGAAAAACTAGAGGCCCATATCACTTCTAAATAATGATTGTAAGTTATTTGCCACAATATTGGCCAGAAGACTGAAATTGGTCCTACATGAATTTATTAAAGAAGATCAGAGTGGATTTTTACCGAAAAGACAAATAAAAGACAGTATGAGAAATGTACTGAATATAATTGAATATTTAGAAAAATATAACGAGATTCAAGCAGCACTGATTTTTCTCGATGCAGAAAAAGCGTTCAACAATATAAACAGGAAATTTATGATAAAAGTCCTGGAAGAAATGCACTTTGGAGACAATGTTATTAACTGGGTGAGAGCTATTTATAATATACAAAAGGCCTGAATAATAGTTAATGGAGAATTAACTAACTTATGCGAAGTGCAAAAGGGAACAAGACAAGGTTGCCCGCTGTCACCCCTCCTGTTTATATTGGTACTAGAGGTGCTAAAAAGTGCTATCAGAGAGGAAATTAAGATCAAAGGTATTAAAGTTAAAAAAGAATCATATAAACTAAGAGCATTTGCAGATGACCTGGTCTTCAACCTAAAAAATCCCCTAGAGGGAATAGAGGTATTAATGTATAAACTAAAGGAATTTCATGAAGTAGCAGGTTTTAAAGTTAATAAAGGGTAAAAATAGATGCTAACAATGAATGTGCAGGAAAAAGAGAAAAGCCAGCTGATGGAAAAAAACAGGATTTATAATTGAAAAAAAGGTTAAATATTTAGGGGTAATACTGACAAAAATACGATGTTGTTCCAAAACAACTATGTCAAGGTATGGAATGAAATTAAAAAAGACCTAGAAAGATGGGAGAAATTACAACTATCATTGTTAGGAAGAATTCCTGTTATTAAAATGAATGTTCTGCCAAGACTATTGTTTTTGTTTCAGACAATCCCAGTTTTAAGCTCTGATAAGCAGTTAGAGTTATGGCAAAGAGATATAATGAAGTTTATATGGCAAAGGAAAAAAACACGTATTAAACAAAAGCTTTTGCAACATGCAAAGGAAAGAGGTGGATTGGGGCTGCCGGATCTAAAACTATATTATGCAGCTGCCTGTTTAGTTTGGTTAAAGGACTGGATAAAGTTAAAGAATAGTAGACTCCTGGAATTAGAAGGACATGACCTAAGATATGGGTGGCATGGATACCTGTGGTAAGATAAGATCAAAGTAAATGTAGATTTTAAGAACCATATCATATGTCAAGCCCTGATATGAATTTGGAATAAATTCAAGGCAATAAGAACACCATTATGGCTTTCACCACATGAGGCATTATTTAGAAAGGAAATAGTATGTAAATAAAAGTGGTTAACATACCATGATCTATGTAATTTTTCACAAGGGGAGATAAAAATGCATTCTAGAGAGGAATTGAAAGAGAAAGGCTTTGACTGTCAGTGGTTTGCGTATATGCAACTATCAGAAAGGTTTAAAAATGACCTTAAAATATATGGTATGGAGGAAACTACTAGTACATTTGAAAAAGAGTTATGTAAAAAAAGATCACTTAATATCTAGAATGTATAAATTTAAGCTAAAAATTGAACTAGAAGATGAACAAGTGAAGGATTGTATGGTTAAATGGGCTAAAAAAATTGGATATAATATCCATCTGAAGCAATGGGAGAAAATGTGGAATTATGGTCTAAAATTTACATTATGTTATAACTTGAAAGAAAACTTCTATAGAATGATGTATAGGTGGTACATGACTCCACAAAAATTAGCTAAGATGTTTAAGGGGGTGTCAAACAAATGTTGGAAGTGTCAAAAAATGAAGCTTCCTTCTACCATATGTGGTGGTCCTGCCTGGTTGCTAAAAAGTATTGGAAACAAATACATCTAACAATGCAAAAAATATTAAAGAATAACCTACAACTAAAGCCAGAGATGTGTCTATTGAGTTTAGTGGATATTTCAATAGAAAATGAATTTGGAATTTTGATTAGATATATGACAACGGCTGCAAGAATAAATTATGCACAATATTGGAAATTGAATAAATTGCCAACAGTAGACAATTGGCTAATAAAGAAGTTGGAGATTGCGGAAATGGCAAAACTAATGGAACTGTTGAGGGACAAAACGACAGCAAATTTTGTGAAGATCTGGACAGCTTTCATGGACTTTCTGTATATAAAAGAGAAGTCAGAACTAATGATCTGTGGATTTGAAAATTAGAGTTATAAGGCTAGCAACAAATGATAGGCTGAAGAAAGCGGAAAAAATGCAGATATCTTCACAGTAAAGTCAAAGTTATATGTTTAGTTAAGATATAGGTGTTATGGAAGAGTTATTAAGTAATAAGAAAAAAAAATCTGTAAAATGTTTAAATGGTATGTCTCCCTCTATGTTCTTGTTTGTTTTTATGTTTTTGTTTCTTTATGTGAACCTTTGCTTGTCATTTGCTGTAATAAAATAAAATAAAATATATATAATGCATTGAAAAAACAGTTCATCAGAGACACAGGGTTAGATGAGCTCCTCCAAAGGGAGTGAGTTTGTGGAAGCCAATGAGTAGAATAACAAGACTGTGCAAGAGTGAGGGGTTGGGTAATGTCAGTCATGTCTTCTTGCTTGCTGCAGTCTGGATTAGCATTCTGGAGGGTCACTCATTCCCCTGCTGTGGTTTTTGAGATGGTGATGATAGGGGAAATCTGCTTCTGTGAACTTGCTCTTTCTGCAGAAGATTGAACAGGATTCCATGACTTTCATAGGGTGGCATGTGGACATCTTATATACTAATAGCCAAGTGGCCCTGATTGTGGATATTTAAATCTCATGATCTTCCTATACACCTGAAAAATGCCGCATTGGGGGTTAAAAAATGATAAAAGGAGTGCCTGTAGCTTTAAACAGCTGGCCTCAGTGGCTTTTGCTAGGCAACCATAACAGTTTAGCCAATATTCCAGGCCTAGTTTATACCAGTAAAAGGAAGGGGGAAGGCCTTCTTAGGGCTGTTTTGTCCTTTGAAGGAGGACTTATTGGGGCCAGGCCCAGAAGCCTGTCTTCTATCAGATGATACCACATGAAACTATCAGATGACTTGATACTAAAATGCTGTATTTTAATATTTACTCCGTCAATCGAGAAATTTTATTGCCTATTCCGCCAATCAAGAAATGTTATTGTATGTGGAACAGTGTTTTAATGTTTATAATATTTTTATTGTTTTAAAACTGTATGTTATAAATTGTATGTTGTTACACTGCCCTGAGCCCATCTGACGGGGAGGGTGGTCTAGAAATGCAATAAATAATGATAATGATAATGATAATAATAATACCACATGACTTGCATAACTCACCCAGACCTGGCTGATTACTATTGTTCAACAGCAGCTTTCCCCCCCCCCGCCACACACACACAGACACACAAAGCCAGTGTTATGGTTATGGTTTCCGAGTAAGATCTCAGAGACCCAGGTTTGAATCACCGTTCTACTATGGAAGCTCATTGAGTGACTTTGATCCAGTCAACATTTTCAGCCTAAACTACCTCTTAGGATTGTTGTGAGAATAATATGGGGGCAAAGAGAATCATGAAACTGTTTTGGGTCTCAGTTGTGGAGAAGGGCAATATTTAAATGAAGTAAATTAATAAAGACAGAAGAAAAAGGGAGACAAATAAAGCTAAGTTGTTTAGTATGTTTGAAGAAGAGGATGTAGGGAAAGGTGAGTTGCCAGGAGGAGGGAAAGAAGAAATAGTACAGGGAAGAGGATACAGGGGAAAATTAAGTACCTTGTGCTAGTCCTTGCATGTCCCCACCATGCAACTGGGCCTGGTTGAATTGGCACCACACAACCAGCCCACAAGAGAGAGGTTACTGGGGGTGGAAAGAGGGGAAGGTGAAGACTGGGGACAAACAAAGGTGGGTTGGAAGAAGAGAAGGAGGCAAGAGAAGGAAAAAGGACATGTTGAGGGATGGGAAAATGAGACACCACCCACAAGTTCTTGCAGGTTCCCACTTGTTTTCCCATAGTCTCATAATAACCACATGAAGCTGACTGATATAACTGGTCCAGTGTGACTGGTATATGAATCTGACTGGTATAACTGTTCCAGTGTGATGGACAGTACAAGTTCCAGCTCCACATCTCCCAGAGAACAACCAATGACAGCTGGCAGAATGCTTGAGCTAGCAACAGTTGAAGTCCATTAGAGCAATTAGTGAGGAAGGGAAGGTTTTGGTGGCTGAGAGGAGAGCAGCAGACACAGCTGTCTGATGACACTTATTATATTGTAACCATCAACTGATTTTGAGAGAGTGGAATTATGAGTTAATATTTGAATAGCATTGTATACATGTTTGAATCACTCCATTCAGTGTTGTACATCTTGTAAATAAAAGTCATTCTGTTTAACCATGGCTGACTAGCAGTTGTTGGCAGAGGGGAAGTACCACACACATGAACATCAAGCATTCTGGTCATGACCAATGGACCTGATTCATAAAATAGTGGCAGAAAAAAACTCTGTTCCCTTTCCCCAAGAGCCCTGGGGAGTAGCTGGGTGAGGAGTTGTGAATATTGGGAGCTGGCTGCCTTTCTGGTGAAGCCAGAAAGAGAGGACCCAGTGGAGATTTGGGCCAGTGTTCTCTACCTGTAAGAGATTAGACAGGTAGTGAATTGTGACTGGGTTTAAGTGCCAATGAAGCCCCAAACCTGTGAAGGGATGTTTGGTGGCAGTGTGTAAGGGGTTTACACCCAGTGAACTTAATGGCTGACCAAAGATTTGATAGAGGGTTCTCTAATGCACATCCTGTCAGGTAGGATCTCTCAGATGAACAGATGATGACAAAGAATATTTGTATCTTGAATCTTGGACACCTCAAAGTTCCAGTTTTGTGTTTGTTTCTTTTCCCCATTTCTATGTATCAGTAAATATCTATTCTTATGTATATTTTTAATTAGAAGTGCTAAAACCAAAGGATCTCCAAAAATGGAAACAAATTATTATTGCTACAATTTTTCTTTTTACTATTAGACCATCCCATGGGATGGGAAGTTCAGGAGAATCTTCTTATGCTTTCTAACCTCACAGATCATTACAGAATGCACCAAAAAGCAGCTTTTTCCAATGGTGACTTACTTTTTTTAGTAATCAGAAAAATGATTTCACAGCTGCACAGAACCTTTTTTTAAAAAAAGATTACAAATTCCTTTCTAAGGGGCGAAAAATTGTATTTTTAAGATTAATATGTTTGAGATGACAAATTTATAAATTTCGGGCTGAACAATCTGAAACATCCAAGAAAAATAAAGACAAATTAAGATTACCATGAAAACACCAATGGCCTTGTAAACTGTTATGGCTCTGCCAGGAGCTACTTTAACACTGTGGAATTTGTTTTAATATAAGCAGTAATGGTGATGACTGCAAATTGCTGCATCAGGATGCTTTTGGAGATGGAGAGTATGAAATGGAGGTCAAATGTTCTATTTCCTATTATGAATATTACGTGAGCTTAATACAATAGCATTTTTCCTTACTGATAACTGGGTTAGTGACCTATGTTTCATAAGCATTATATAAGAGAGACTAATTAAAATGGGAGTTTGAAGATAGTTTCACCATATTTCCATTTGCAGGCACATATGTCACATTGCATGTGCAAACATAAAATATTCTTAGAGGAAGTATTCATTACATTGATTTGAATACCCTCTGTTTAATGCAGCTGCTGTTTAATTTGCAGGGATTTATGAATATGCATTTTTGGGGTTTTGGGGTTTTTTTGTACATTGTCATGTGAACCTTACTGCTCTGCTCATTTTCTTCTCTCACATTTCTAATGTGTTTGATTGCCTGTTTTGCTTGATACTTGATCATTGGTGGGTGTTTCCCCTCTGCTTGTAGTTCTGCTTCATACCGGGGCTGCCTCTTTGTTGTTGTACAAGGCAGAAGCAAAATCAAAATAAGCATTTTTAAATCAAACAGAAAAGGATTTAAGAGCATCCCTATTTTTATTGGGGAGCTGGGTTTTTTTTTAAGCTGGGTATATCTTTTGGATAAAATGGGGCATGTGAATGTAAATAACTATTTTTGACTTTATCAACATAGTGCTCATGAAGCATCCAAGACTGTTTATGCACATGCCTTTTAAAAATATGTTTGGGAAAGAACAGGTGGTTGAGGATAAACCCAGCTGTGCTCCAATCTCCTGAATAGCTGATGGGAATTTTTAGCAAGCAACTTGAAGTCAGCTGAGTGACCTTGGGTCAGTCACGGCTCTCTGGAGTTCTCTCAGCCCCACCCACCTCACAGGGAGTTTTGTTGTAGGGATAATAATAACACACTTCGTAAACCGCTCTGACTGGGTGTTAAGTCATCCTGAAGGGTGGTATATAAATCCAATGTTGTTGTTGTTGTTAAAAAAGAACTAGGTGTGCAGAGACTCGACTGAGATCATGAGAGAAAATTGGATTCTCATAATCTATGAGGGAGACATTATAAATGGTCAAGCAAGTAAGCTCTCCCTGCTGCATTGCTTCCCCCTTCCTCTTTTTTCCTGTGAAAAGAAACCTCCAAAAGCCAAGGGGAAATGCTGCTGCAAGCGGCTGTAACTTCCTGTGTGTGTGTTTCTGCTGCCAGGTGGGCTTTCCTGAGATTTTCTGGTTGTGTTGGGCTGTGTTAGTTCTTTTGGGCAGGCTTTGGCTGAGTGGTTGCTCTTTATGTGTTTGGCACTGGCATTGTTTCCCTGGAGAAAGCATTGGATTTCCCCCACCACAGGAAACAATGGAGAGTGCCCGGGGGCACCTGGTTCAGGGTTCTGTAGAACTGGACTCCTTCATCCAGTCTTCTTAAAACTTGGGAGGTCTTTAGAGGACAGCCAACTCTCACTTTGCAGCTATTTTGGTGTCATTTACTCCAAAAACAGTCCCTTCAGCCCCCAGAAAGTTTCTTCCATAGGGAATAATGGATCTGGTTATTTCCTAATATTTCAGAATTAACTGGGAACGCCAATAAGAGGTTATCCAAGAATCTTGGATCTGATAAGGATTCCCAAATATACCCAAAATATACCAGTGAGGTATTTTCAGACCGGATAGACCAAATCACATACCCCAGCCCTACTCCAGAGTGCTGTTATAGGGGGGGAGGGGCTTTAAACTGCCCTACCACACTATTTTGCCAGTAGAAACAGCCACTGTTTTTCCCTTTCTCTGATTCCATATGTCTAAGGGAAGTTGAATTCCCTCCCCACCTTTAGGTGAGTAAATCAGCTTTATACAAGGTGGGTGCCTAGCCAAAGAATTTGTTGCATGAAAATTTCCCTTTCTTAGACAACCTCATCTTAATGTTATGAGGTAATATTCCCCTCATAAGCCTGAGAAAGAATATGATCCTCTCAGGATCCAGAACTAGGGGAAAGTGGGCACCATCACATCGGCTATGTTATGAGTAACTGCAGTTCAAAGTAAGCACTTCATATAATTTGTGCTTCAGAAGCCCTGCAATTTCATTTACGTGTCTGTCCTATATGATCCATTGTTCTATGGTGACACTTAGTGGGCACTGATTCATAATGGTGAAGTTCATCAAAAGAGCCTAACCATAAACTATCACGTTGGGTGACTTGAATGCTTCTGAACTATGTTTCTAAGGCAGTTAAGGTGGCTGATCCAAGAATGGTAAGTTCTATTGCAGGTTTCTCATGTGTGATCTCCAGGAGGAACACCATGACTATGGTTCTGCTTCTTATACTCATGTTTGTGCTATAGTAGCCATTTCTCATCATAATGTTATGTGCCAACGCAAAGCCTGTAACACCAGATGTTCCTGTTGCTTGCCAGACTTTCCCACTCATTGATGTCAAATTCTCTTAAGTCACATTTACAAACATCTTTAAATCAGAGCATTTGGACTGACTAGATTCATTCATAGTTTGGCATATGGTAGATGCATAATAGCTTTAATATGTACTCAGGTAAAGATATGTGAAATCAACCTGGGAAATTTTAGTAGAGGCCCAGCTCACAATTCAAACCTCATTTTCCACATCTCCCCCTACTTCTTTTGAGAAGCTTTGTACTAGCACAGTAAATGTATAACATTAGAAATCCTGTACGAACACATCAAATTTAGATTCACAGGATTCAGTTTTGGTCATATGAACTGATCCTAAGTTATATAAAAGATAAAAATGTTTAACTCTGCAGGGAGATAAAAGTTCAATCATTTTTCTGTGGTTCTAATTCACTGGAATTTAAGCAGCTTTATTATGAACAGTACTGTAGGCTGCAGCCTGTGTCTTTAAAATTCCACAGAACTCAGTTCTAGGGGTGTGCAGGGATGGAAAGATTCGGTTTTCGGAAGAAGAATCAGAAATAAGTGATTTCCAAAGTGGTAAGCCACTTTGGAAACCACTTATTGCCCTGCTTTGGTATGCTTCATGAAGATTTGGCACACACTGAAACTTCCCGCCCTACTGCTTATTTCACACGATGGGAAGGGGTGCTTAAACATCAGTAGCGGCATAATATTCGTTAAAGCAATTATTTCTCTGATTCGTTTTCGTTTTCGTGGCCATGTCGGACGCTCCTCTCGGCAGGTCTGAGAGGAAGCGGCCGAGCAGCCTGACCGGGCGGCTGATCTGCAAAGGTTAGCCCCCAGGACTCCCAGGGAGGGAGTCTGGGTCCGGGACGCGGCGGGAAGAGCCCTCTGGCAAATCGAGGCAGGGGGTAAATTGCCCGTTTGTCCCTATGGAGGCCGGCAGACATGCGCGGCACCTTGCATGCTGCCGGGCCACGGAAAACGGCAAAGAACAGGACTAGGCGGAAGCCTGTAAGTAAGCGAATCCCTTCTGTCACTACAAGCGCATGTGAAGGAGTGGTGGGATCTGAAGTTTAGAAGATTCGGATTTTTCCCCCTCGCAGAGTCTCGGAAGATTGGCGATCCCCCACCCCTAAAATGGCAGCGAAAAAGCAGAGTCCTGCTCTGGGCAAGTCAGTTTCGGCTGCCCTGCAGGGAAGAGGGGAGTTGCTCGAGGAATTGGTGAAAAGATCGGTTATCGAAGCCATAAAACCCTTTGTTGACAAGCTGAATGAAACAGATCAAAGGGTGGGCTTAATTGAGAGCAATGTGAAAGCCATCAAGGAAGTAGTGGGGGGGGCAGAGAAGTCTGCTCGGGAAAATGCGTCACTTATGAGAGCAACGAACAAGGAGCTAAAGTTGGTGGAAAACCAGCTGATTGGGCTGCAAGTGGAGCGAACACAGACCATTTTGCGTCTCCAGAATGTTAAAGAGGAGGAAAACGAGGATTTAAGGGATCTTGCCTTGGAACTTTTAGCGACACCCGCGAGGGCAACTAAAGAAGAAGTAAAAAGCGCCATTTTGGGAGTCCGTCGGGCATCTTCAAAATATGCAATGAAGCGGCAGCTGCCTCGCGAGATTGTTATTGAGTTTTCATCTAGGAGGGTCCGGGACACTATCCTATATAACTCATATAATGCGGACTTGGATTTTCTGGGAAATAAAGTCAAGATACTGAAGGACGTTCCATTTTTAGTTCGGAAGAGAAGACTTAAGTATAAAAGGCTGGCAGCTCTTTTGAGGGAACGTGGCATAAAGTACAAATGGCTATTTCCGGAGGGAATCGGGTTTAGTTATAAAGATCAAGCTTACAAGATTAATTCAGAAGATCAGCTAAGGGATTTTGTGGACAAAAATCAAGAATTTGGGCAAGACACCAAGCAAAAAGAAGAAGATTCGAAGCCTGAAGGGAGGGGGGAGGCAACGAGCGCTGCAGCTGTAGCTGCTCAGAGAGAACTGCGTCCGAGGCCCGGGGGGGGGGGAGATTTAATTTGAACTGTAATTTGTATTTTGTAAGATCAACCATTCCATCATTACTTTATTAAGCTTTAATTTTTAATTATGGCAGTATGAAGGGAAAGCATTGAAGTGTAGTGTTTAGTGTTTGTATGCTGCCTTCCCCTTTTTTCCACCCCCCTTCCCCCTCTCTTTTTTTCCTTCTTTCCCTTCCCCTTGTAGTTTCTTGTAGTTTACTGTTTTAGATGTTAAAAATAAAAATTTATATAAAAAAAAAGCAATTATTTCTCTGAGTTGGTTGTTCAAATAGGTACTTGTAGAACTGAAGACAAGAATAGTATGTAGATTATACTGTAGTAACAGAACACCCTTTATAGTTTCTATGGTAAATCTAAAGGAAACAGATTTCATTAAAAAAGATCCCTCAACATTTACATTATGTCCTGGAATGCAAAAGAAAAATTCTGCTATTTTAAGCAACTCAGAATGGTAGTTGGTGTAACAACGTATTTAACTCACTTGTCACTAACTGGTGCATTTTTGAAATCTTCAGCAATTTGATCACTTTCAACAAAAGTCTTCAGGTTACAGAAGTGGTCAAAACATTTTATATTATCCACCATCAGGTCTTGATCTTTTAAAGCCCATCTGACAGAGAGGGCGGTCTAGAAATGTGATAAAATAAAAATAAATAAATAATAAATATCATCAAATGAAAGGGATCAGTCATCAAATGAGTCATTTAATGTGTCCTGAGATAAAATGCACCTCCCAGTCTTCTCCTAAAAGTTCACTAGAGTTGCAATCTCCCTGTGGGCCTGGCTTTCCTGTGGGGTTGGCAGGCTCCTACCTGCTTGTACCCCCCTCTCTCTGATTGGTCAGCTGCAGCACTCTGAGTTCTGAGGTAAAAATCAGGTAAAGGAAACTGCATACTGTTGAAGAAAGACAGTAGAAGACTCCTGAATAGGGATTTTATATAACAGCCAGTATGGCAACTGAGTTTTTAAATGTTCGTGGGGAGATGGTGCATGACCTTTCCAGGGGGCATTTTGATGCGAACCTCTCACATGAACCTGCCGAAGTGCCCACCACCCCTCCTTAGTTCAATTCTACCTCACACCTCTCGCAGCCATCACCTCTTACTACTCCCAAGAAGCCTCCTGGCAGACGTCATGCAAGATACACTGACGTTAAAAGGGGGAAGCAACTTAGAGATGTGACAAAGAAATATGCACATCATTTGATTTGAGGGAGGACTGCTTCTCACATGGGCAGTTCTACGTGGCCTGCTCCAGAATGAGCTCACCCAGCAGCCTGTTGATCCAGCACCTGAGCGGGGGAGGGAAAGCTCCTTCACTAGAAAAAAAACAGGTTGTACATATTTTTCACTTTATTTATTGCTCTACAATCTTTTCCTTTTAAAATCTCTTCAATAAATGTTGCATTTTGAAATTCACTTCATCCATTTTTGGCATCAACACGCTTCATTTTATTCAAACACCTTTGTGAAGCTCGGGTACTATGCTATTATACTACAAAACCAACTAAAAAGAATTACAAACCAAAAAATGTTACATACTCATAAGTATTATAACTGGATTTAAATTAGTTAAATACCGTAGCAAAGCATGGATATCAAGCTAGTTAAATATAAACTAATGGCCAGAGAGGCCCGCTAACTGAAGAGATTATGAGGAGGCCTAGGTTTGTGTTGTGTCACTTTCCTTCAGCAGTTTCTCATTCCATAGTTAAGGTATATCTTAATGTTGATATGGCTAATGAAATTCTCGGCTTAATAAGCTTAATATCCTAGTCAAGAATCCTTGGTAAGTGGGGCCTTAGCCATGAATAACATGGGATGAGAGATTTGCTCTCACCTCTAGAGGGAATGCAAGATCCCATTTTCTTCATCACAGATGCCCTTCATTATGCCCATACCATCTCGAGATGGGTTTGAAACTGCATCAATAAATCAATACGTAAGATATAAGTAAAACAATTTAACACATCTGTAAGATATTAGGTTCATGGTGAAATTTCAGCTAGTAGGTTTCTACTACACATTTAAATTCATATTCTTCTCATATTCTTATATCCTTTAAGAAAAAAAAAGATTTATTTGCTATCTTTCTCATCATGAGTACATGTGAAGTCCTGTTGTGCTGGTCTTCATTTTTTGATTTTTTTCCCCCCAGGGTTATAGTTTTCTCAACCAATGTGAATTAATCATTGCTTTAATCAACATTTGGCTACCCGTTTTCAGCAGGTATAATTTTGACATTGTTTGAAATAATTTCACCCTTATTGCTTCTATCCAGTTAAATAACCCTTTGATCCTAATTAGTACTAATAGATCTTGTCTTTTCCAATGGTTTTTCTTAATTGATGCATATGCATGGTACGTTATATGAGTCAGATTGATCAGTTTATCAAACGACAGTCATTACTAAATCATTAGTTACGGTTGCTTTCATAATTTCTGTGCCTATAGGACCAACCGTGTTCTTTCATAATAAGGATTTTAGAAGATATTTATGCAAGCAAAAAATTGAATCAGCATCACCATCAGTGCATTACATTTTAGCATTTTTGAAGCAAAGGATGTCTTTAAAACATGACAGTAGAGAGGGATAAAAAACAGTTGCCTGTGTTGAACATCTTTAAATTACATTTTCTATTATCTTGGTAGAATTAGTCATGACCATAAATGTCTCTTCTTAACTTTAAATTATCAACAAGTGTTGAAAAGACTTACAGTTCAGAGGCTGGAGCAGTCCTGTGTCATAGCTATGAATGTGCCAATACCTTTGGCCTTACAGGTGACCTTGAGGGAATCATTTAACTTTTTTGTGCCTCTTTGCACTAACCCTTTCCCCCACATTGTCTATTTAGGAGGCAAACCACTTTCGTTTCTTGTGATGTGACCTGAACTGGGCAGGTATTAATCTGAGCCAGTGCTTCACACCCGGGCTCATACCTAGACCATACAGCCCAATAATGAACACCATTACATAAGTACAGAGAGTATTTTTCTCCACAGTCAGCAGCTATAGGAAAGATTGCATGTTATTTTTTGCAAAAATCTGACAGATTATAATTTCAAAGTCTCCAGTGCAATAAAAACTGTATACTTTCAACAACCATTGCAATAAAATAGGATTACAAAATTAGAAACAATGCAATAAAACCACGTATAATAAACAATGCAATTAGAACGGCCTAAATTTTTCAAACATTAAACCAACACACTATTCCCTTTATAAAAATGCCCTTCTGAACAATTCTATCCTATGCATTCTGTGAAGTGATAGAAGACTGGGAGTCTTTCTGACCTTTTCAGGCAGGTCGTTCAACCAGGTGAGAGCCAGAACAAGGAATACTCAGTATGGGCAGCTGCCAATCTTACTAATTTGAGGAGTAGCTCCTTCAGAAGACTTTGCCCAGATAAGCAAAGGGCAGAAGATCTTTAAGAAAATACATTCAGAAGACTCTGCTAGGCATTTTAGGAAATGTCACTCGACATTTAGGAAGTGAAGTCCAGTGAAATACTTTATTATGGCCCATTTATTATGGCTAAAACTGTATTTCCATGACTCTTTTTATATTGGTTCCCACACACTTCACACACACACACACACACACACACACACATTTTTTTTAAAGAAAAGAACCTTATCTTAAGAACTTTACCTCCCAAGTTCTGGCAAGTCATCCTGATTCAAAGGCTACAATTCAGCTAAAATTTAATAGGGCAAGTAACCTTTAGCAGAGTCGCAGCTAGGGTTGTCAGCTGCCTGCTGGCACTGGAAGATCTCCCACCTGCCACCTCTGCACAGTTGGGCAGTGGGAGGAAAATGGTGGGTGAAATGCAGGAGGGGTGATTGGTGTTACCCAGTGTGCTGCTGCTGCTGTGCCTGACAACTCTAGGGGCAGCCTATTCAGGTTATAACAACAACAACAACCTGACTGGTGTCTTAGTTGGTACTGTGACAAGGTTAGCACTTTGGAACAATCTAGGATTGTCAAGATGTCAATAGTGGTACACCACAGTAAACCATAATATTGTTGTGCCCCGCCCTGAGCCCACTCGTGGGGAGGGCAGACTAAAAATCAAATAGACTAAACATAATGAAGACTGACTGGGGTTACTAAACCAACTTTGAACCATGGTTTAAGATACTAGTTTGAGGTACCTTAACTAACTATAGTTAATAGATTTGCCTATGTTCAGACAATCACACTGACCATAATAATTTGACAAACCTATGGTTTCGCATGTTGTCTGAATTGAGTCTCTATCTATCTGGCCAGGGCTTCTTTCAGGTGATGGTCAACCCAGTTTGAATTTGGCTTGGTATTTATTATCTTTATTTTTTTTAAAAAGTCCTTGCTTCCTTCTCTGAGTTCTGTCCCAAATCATAATGTTTTCAGCATCTTTTATTATGAAGGAATCAGCACTTAGGTAGAATTCCTTTATATATTCTCTGTAATCCTACTTTTAGTCCACAGTAGGGCTGAGGTTAAGTTGTGACCTTTTCTGTCATGCCCCTCTGGCCCTAGGGCCACCTGCTAGCCCTTCGCCATCCAGTTGGAGCATGCTCTTGGAGTCTCTCCCCTGGCTTCAGATGCAGAAGAAGAGTCAGGTTACATCACCTGGATCCCTATGCCTGTCCTGGGAGTGTTGCCATTCTGCAACAGGGACAACCCCTCCCAGCTTCTCCTCCCTGACTGGGGTTGTAGAGCCCTCTTTCATCCTCTTTCCTATCCCTAGCCCCACTCTCATGGCCCCCACCTCCAATACCTGCCCTAAATTCTGGGCCAATGCTAGCCACCCCTTCTTCCATCTGAGTCACCACTTCCGCATGGGACAATCTCAGGATCTTGCTGGCCTGGCAAGGGTGGAGCCTGTATTCTGCTATGTTCTCAGCACTGAGCCTTCTTGGCATCATTGACTTTCCAAACCACAGCAAATTCTCTGTTCCTACCCATGCAGGGGGTGGGGTGAGGTTTTATTCCAACCAGCCATGTGCTCTGGAGCAGGAAAATGCCAACACACATTCCAAAGGCCCTCCCTGCCTGCCCTTCCTAGGTGTTGTATGATGATGTCATTCCTTGCTGCAGCATCATTCTTTGATTGGCCATGGTTAGTTGGATGTAGTCTTGTGTTCCCTACTGCTGCCTCCCAAGACTCCTAGGCTTCACTTCTCTGCTGGCAGGTAAGAGCAGCCCAGTGGCAAGCCTGGCTTCCTGACTGCTTCGGGCAGGGGGAGGACAGAGGAGGACCTTCCTCTGCCAAGTCTAGTCCAGGATATTAGCTCAAGACCCAGACATTTTCTAATCACATGGGCTGGGGAAAGTTTACAGATTATAAAGGAATTCTGCCTGAACTTCTTCCTGTTTTTCATTTTCAGCAGTCCTTGAAAATTGCTAAAGGCAGGGATAAAAATATGTATACCCCTTCTTTCAAGATATTTATTTAATACTCTTTTTCCCCAGTGGGGACTCTAGGTGGTTTCCATAATTCTCCTCTCAACCATTTGATCCTCACAACAACCTTGTGAGGTAGGTTAGGGTGAGAATACATGACAGGCTAAGCAAGCTTCCATGGCAGAGTGGGGATTAGATACTGAGTCTCCCAAATCCTAGTCTAACACACTAAGCACTACACCACACTGACACCACGCAGATATAATACAAGTAGCTTTGGTCATATTACGAAGTCTAAAATTGAAGTAAATGGGAGTTGTCTTTTCGGACTAGTTGATAGCATAAACAAGCCCTGGTTTTTCGTATGTTTAGAATTCAATATTATCTAGGTCAGCAAAGTATTAGCCTTTTATTAGTTGAAGTTAGATATTACACAACGCTTTGCCAGAGAAAAATAATCTCCCAATGGAAGTAATAAAACAAAGTGAAATAGCTTGAATATTATCACACAGTTATGCTTTACTAGATACCTAGAAAAGCAATTAAAGGGACGCCATCAATGAGAAGACTCATTGGAATGAAAATGAAACCCGATAGTACTATTGTTTACCTTAAGCTTCTCTGAACTGAAATTACTTTTTGTTGCTTCTGTATTCAAACACAATGACAAGAGCAATTTAATCTAATTTATGCTTTTTCAGAGGTTCCCAAAGGGAATGTTCCTGTTCCCAATCAGCCTAAGATTTATTCATCCATAATAATGAATAGTACTGTGGTCAAAAATGCATCAGTCCTAACATGTTCTTTCTTTTTCAAAGTGCGACACTTAAATTTTTTCCTCTAAGGCTTTTTTCTCTTTGCACTATTTACAACTTTATCAAAAGTCTATATAAAATAATATGTTTTTGTTAAAGCTGTCATTTACTACTGCAGTGTGCTGTGTTCTTCTATGAAAGAATGCTGATAACATCCCAAACTGGTCAGAGCGTGAATTCTCTGCATGGGTGTTTAAACAGGAACTTTTTTTTTTAACCAAATGACTTTAAAAGCAATTACTTTAAATGAATTATAATATTATAAAAGAAGAGTTTACAACAAAACAGATCAGTTTGCTTATTTATTGACCAGTGATGGGGATTTCTAGTTGTATATGACAGGGTTTTCTCATTAATTCTCATAGAGTTCCAGTGTGGCAGAAGGACAAAGTATGGAGTTTAACTATGACCCTAAGGAATACAGGTGCATCTTTAGTACTGACCAGAAATGGCACTGTAGAAAATTTTGAAATGTTTCATGGGGTTACTGTTAGGATGACCTCAATTAAGCATTTTTCAAAGTTTTAAAAGGATATAAATAATATATCCAATTTCCTTGGTGGCCCTATAGTATTGATCAAACAGTCTTTAAATTAGGGCCACCCAAGGACAGAGGTGACGTTTCTGTAGACCTGGGGGCATTTTTGGAAGAAAAATTCAAAAACAAAAGCACTCCCAAAATATATTGTCTGCACAAAAGGAATGTGGAATGGCATCTCTTCAGATTATGTTACAAAATCTTGGCATTGTTAGGAACACTCATATAACATTGACAAGCCCACCCACCCCATCTCAAATAGGTTGTTTGGTCCTATTTTCTGAAGGGCTGATAGGTATTTGTTTAAAAGGGCCTTTTAGCAAATAGCTGAGTACATGAGAGGTAAGTGGCTGTTGCAAGGGGGGGGGAGAACAACAGGAGAGGAATGCAGGAGCCAGTAAGGGGGGAGGGAGCCGTAACAAATGGGGGGAAGCAGTGGCAGAATACAGTGTGGGAAGGGGGGGTCAGTAAGGGGGGACTTTAGATCCCTCCACCATGATTACTCACAGGTCCCTCACTTGCAGTATTGTTTTAGTTGCCTTGGTGGATCATGTGTTGTTTTGCTACATCATTATCACCTGGAGGTATTTAGAATTTCTCACCAGTATCTCTAAAGGTCAAGGCCATAAATAACATGTAATGAAATTAAACATAAATCCTGGTGATATAGATCTAGTGATGCATGTATTGAAAGAGAGTTTCTTTTAACCCTTTTCTATCTGTCACCAGTATTTTTGCATCGCCTCACCTATCATATTAAAATAGCATTTATTTATTTCTCAAGAACACATATTTCACTATTCATTACTGACATATGCTTTGTAATCAGATCTGTCACTGATCCCAAGTGCTGATATCTCTGCGGTGACAGTTTAGCCCTAAGACAGGGATCGGAAGCCCTGTCTTGTGTGTGGCAAACACTTTAATTTTGTGTGCAACATAATGACATTTTGAAATATGCAATGGCATTTCTGCCTGGTTGGTTCTCATCATTTTGTTTCCTTGACATAGAAAGTAAAAGCTTAGTAACTGTACTAAAGAATTAGCATGAAACATGTCCATCAGTCACCATGAAGAAGCATTATGTTTTATAGTTATATTAACTCTGGTGAAGGTGGCATAATTGAACAGAAATGTGTGTAATCACAGATAGCGTTATAAAGAAAGATACATTTCAATTCCATATTTACCCTGTCCAGAATTAATTAATTCTTATCTGACACATTTTTGCTGTTTTTATTTCCACACATTATAAAATCATTTTATAATATAAATGGCAGTATTTCCTCTTTGGACAAAGCAGTCAAATATACCATTAGATATATGCTGTGGCCAAATGCTTTACTTTTGAGCTCAGGACTCAGTTTGACCACCATTAAAATACAGCCACCACGCTACTTCTGAAGTTGCCCCAAGTTTAATCAAAGCAAAGAAAACAAAAACTGACAAAACTTACATTTTACATGAGAAGACGTAGGCAAGGTGCCACATTCATTTTCAGATTTATAACTTGGAACCATGTTGTGATGTACTGAATAAAAAAAGGTTTATCTGTAATTTAGTGTATTTTCTCATTGAGAACATGCCACACCTTCACTTAAACTGTTATAATATTGTTCAAAATGACACAAATAAAATATACCTTACAAAACAGGTAAGATGAACATTCCATTTACCTTAAATAACATTAATCATAGTATGAACAGCCATCAGAGTTTACATTTCCCTGCCTTAAATTTGATTACTGCGTGCCACAGAAAACTTTTAAAAACATAAACACTGAGCGAACAGTGAAGAAAATGTAGGAGCAGAAGCAAGAGTTAAATAGAGGCTTGGCCTTGGTGGTGGCAGGTTAAAAGTCAGGGGAAAAGCAGTGGTATGGAGAGCATCGTGGCATATCCCCATTGGAGGGTAATTGGTGTCTGTCAGGAGCAAGCTGGCTGCTTTGTGGCCCGGTGGCAAGGACAGACACCCGGGTAGGAAACCCCTGGACAATTTAGTCCTCTCCCAGCCGCAAAGTTTTAAGGGGGGAAGCACCTCACCTGGCCAGGCCAGGGCACAGCCATACAATGGATGGCTCACACCCGGGGCAGAGGATGGCTCGCCCAAACAGATCAGGGTGGTGGTCCAAGAACGAACCCAGGGCCTGACCTGTACTGCTAGTTAGGCCCTTGCCATGGTTGCAAGTTATGTTGTCATTCAATAAACAGCCCTTTATATATCCCAACTCTGGTGTCTGCCTCTTCATTCCAACTGGGGAGGGGGACAAACACTGAGCTAACAGTGAAGAAAGTAGACACAAGAGTTAAATAGATATCTGTAACGTGAAATACTTTTTAAATTAAAAAAAACCCACCATTTAAAATTACTACATAAGAAGTGCATGAGGTAGACCACCTGCTTGGCATATAAAAGATTTACTCCTGACACTTCCTATTAAGGAACCCAATAGCAGGTATTGGTCCTGGGATCCTAGAGAGCTGTAGCCCATCAGAACAATAGTGAGTTAAGTTCTCATTCTTTTTTTTTTAATTGTACTTTGCACAAAGTGCTACACATATACAGTTTTCTACAGCTTTTAATTAATTCTGTTCATTCATACTGAGTATTTAAATTTTTTATCCTGCATCTCCAATACTCAAAGCAGGTTTTAAAAAATCGCTATACTGACAGTAACAGCCCACCATACAAATTAACAGGCAAAACTATCTACATCAATCAAAATATTAACAGATTAACATTTAAAAATAACATTTGGTGAGCCCAGTCCAACTTTCAAATACCGTCAGAATATCATAGAATACTATACATCAGATTCTTTTTTTCAGCAGGTAGTTCCAAAGCATAGAAAGCATAACTGAACAGAATGCATCCTAAAAGAGGAGAGCCAAATTTGCCAAACATGTGGGACTGTCAGCAGAAACTTGTGAGTGGATGTATATTGGCAGAGAGGGTTCTTCAAGCATGTGGGCCTATGTTGGTAAGAACCAATACAATGAATTGAGTTCAGAACCATATAGGAAGTCAGTAAAGTTGTTTCAAAAATTGCATAATGTGTTTTCAACACACTGCACCTGTGAAAACTGACGTTTCCAAGATGCATTCAAAGAAGCCCCTCATGGAGAGCATTATGGTAGAACAACTTCAGCATTACAAACGTGTGGATCAGTATGCCTCGATCACCAGAGTCAAGAAGGGAAGCCCACTTCTGTATGGTTTGGAGATAAAAGCAGCTCCCACCCCAGGGAAACACACTGATATTCTATTCAAGTAACATGTCTAGGTTCAAGACCGAGTTCAGCTGTCCTGTAATAGAGAAGGTTGAGCTATCTAGTAAGGGCAAGTTCCCTGAGAGCATTTGCCCTCTCAATCAACATCATCCATCTTGTATGAATTCAGTTATTTCTGTCCAGCTTACTGCTGTTCATAAGTGTTTGTGTACATTCATGGAACATAATCTAAAAAAAAAATATTGATGTAACAGGGTTGGCAGGCCTCTTGCTATGGCAGGAGGTCTCTTGCCAGGAACCAATGTAAGGGTGTACACAGGGGGGGGAATCAGTTGATTTGGTTTAGTAATACTGAATTGGGGGAAAAAATTCAGCACCCCCCAAATACAAAATTCATTCTCCAGTTTGGTTCAGTAAAATTTGGCCATTGTTTCCTATGGGAAACTCAATTCAGGGCTATCCAGTGACCAAATTTTACCAATTTTTCAGAGGACCTACTAAACTATCCTCTAACACCTCCCTCCAAGTTTCATGAAGATTGGACTCTGGGGGGGCATTTTGTGGCCCCCAAAAAAGGAGCCCCCAGCTTCCTCAAATCGCCATTACTCCCTATGGGGAAAACTAAGGGGGCTATCCAGGGGGCTGGTGGTGGCATTTTGCAAGCAAAATCCACAAAATTTTCAGCAGACCTACTCCTCAGTGTCCTCTAAAGACTTCCCAAATTTCAGGAATATTGGATACTGAGGTCAGGTTCGGTGGGCTCTTGAAGAAGGTGCCCCCAGACACTCCATGTGTTCCTATTTGGGGGGGGACACCAAGCTGACTCCCGTGCAGAAACACATGGACCAAGCACTCCAACAAACATGCCCACACAAAGAACAACCAACAACAACAATTGAACACCAAACCAACTTCTATGCCAACAGAAAACAGAACCCAGCAAAAACACCAACCAAACTTCTGCAAAGAAAGAGCAAGTCTCAACAACAGAGGAAAACAGCACACACACCCTTCGAAGAACAAGTGAATTTAATAGAATTTACGTGAACTATAAAACACGTGAACTATAAGGAATTTACGTGAACTATAAGGAATCGCCATTTTTGAAAAGGGAAGGACTTTGACTTCAACAGGAGAGGAAGTAGGACATCTTGGATTGCAAAAAGACTACAGAAAAACCATAGAGAAAAGACGCCCGACATTTTGGACTTCTTGAAACATCCTTTGCTTTCTTTAAGAATCGGGACAGTCAAATTAATTTAGAGGGACATAAATTTAAACGCCACGGAGCTAAGGAAACATGCAGACTCGTGGGAGCGAGGTAAATCAAGCCCCACGATGTCGAAAAAAGAGTGGCAAACGGCTATTGAGAACCTGGATAAAAAATTTCTGGAAATGTTAAAGGAATTGAAGGAGACAAAACAGGAGTTGATGAGGGAAGTCAAAGATGTTAAAGAGACAGTAAAAAATGAATTGGCAGAAGTAAAGAAGGGAATGGAAACAATACAAAATGACTTGCAAGCAGCGCAGCAAAAAGTCAATGTAGTCGAGAAGGTGGTGGAGAATCTTACAGAGACGCAACGAACGGATATGAGAGCGATGAGGGGAAGGATGGCAGTTGCGGAGAGTAAGTACATGGAGAAGCAGCTGAGGTTTCGAGGTTTGCCGGAAATAGATGGAAAGACAGCACAAGAACAGGTTACAGAGGTGTTAGCTGAATACCTGGGAAAGGAGGAGGAGGTGGTTGTGGCTATCCTTGATGTGGTGTATCGAATAAATTCCAGATTGGCGACCCAGAGGAAACTACCAAGGGATGTGATTGTGCAATTTACGACAAGGAATTCAAGAGAAATGATAGTGAGTAAGCAGTTTCAAGATCCATTGATAGTTGATGGCAAGACGGTTATCATCATGAAAGAGTTACCCAGATCGGTGCTGCTTGATCGGAAAAAATATAAAGTCTTAGTTCAGAATTTGAAGGACATGAAAGTAAGATACAGATGGGAATTACCGGAGGGGATATCCTTCGAATTCGGAGGAGTGAAAAAGCGCATCAGATCTGAATTTGAGATGGAAAAGTTTATGAGAGACAATGAAAAAGACTTACCAACAACAAGGCTATGAATATGGAGTGTAAAGTACTATCTTGGAATGTAAATGGACTTAATTCACCTAATAAGAGAAAAAGTATTTTCCACTGGCTATTAAAACAAAAATGTGATATTGTGTGCTTGCAAGAGACCCATATTAGAAATCAGGATGTAAAATATCTTAAATTGGGCAAGTTGGGCAATGAGTTTGTAGCGGTCTCAAAAAAGAAAAAAAGGGGAGTGGTATTATACATAAGAGAGGAGCTACAGCCAAAGCTAATGATTAGAGATGCGGAAGCCAGATTTATAGCAGTGGAATGTACATGGAATTTAAAGAAAGTGTTGGTGATTGGAATTTATGCACCAAATGGAGCAAAAGAGAGCTTCTTTGAGGATTTAAGGAAGCATTTAGATGAACTCTCTTATGATCAGATAATCCTTGCAGGAGACTTCAATGGAGTTACAAATTTAGAACAAGACAAAAAATCAGTAACTGCACAAAAGAAAAGAGGACTATTACCAAAGACTTTTTTTTGCATTAATGCAACAGGAAACTCTGGAAGATGTGTGGAGAATGCAGAATCCCACAGGTAGACATTATACATTTTTCTCCGCAAGGCATTCTACCCTATCACGAATCGATATGATCTGGGCCTCAAAGGACTTAGTGCTTTGGACTAAGGATGTAGAAATAATGCCCATGGTAGGCTCAGATCATAACCCAGTAATGTGGAAGTTTGGAAAAAGAATTAAGAGGAAAGGATGGAGAATAAATGAGGACTTGTTACAAGAGGGAGAAAATATGGAGATGTTGAGAAGGGAAACTAAATTCTTCATACAGCATAACATGAATCGAGAAGTACCAACCAACAAGGTATGGGATACATATAAAGCAGTAATTAGAGGCATACTAATGGAATTAAATGGAAGAGCTCGAAAGAAAAGAGAGGAGAAGAGACAGGAGATTATGGAAAAAATAAAAGCAAAAGAAATACAATTAAAGAAAAGACCAGGGAAAAAGAAAATCTATCAAGATATTAAAATCCTTCAAGAGCAGTTGACGGCAATGAATAATAAAGAATTGGAATGGAATCTTAAAAGAATGAATCAAAAGTCGTTTGAAGGTGCAAATAAACCTGGGAAATATTTGGCATGGCAATTGAAGAAGAGAAAGGAGAAAAAGACAATTAATAAAATATGTGAGGACAATAAAGTGCATCTGGAACAGACTGCTATAAGTAGAGCTTTCTATAAATTTTATGCTAAATTGTATGACAAAAAAGAAGTGAATAAAGATTCAATAGCGACATATTTGGGGAAAATCAAGCTTCCAGTAATTTGGGACGATTGGAGAGCTAAATTGAACAGTGAAGTAACAGAGGAAGAAATAAGGAAAGCAATACAGTCAACAAATTTGGGGAAGGCACCGGGACCTGACGGACTTACAGCTAAATTTTACAAGGTAATGGTCAATGAGCTGGCATCATTTCTAAAAGAAGTGATCAATGGTGTTTTGAGAGATCAAAGAATTCCAGATACCTGGAGTGAAGCTAATATATCAGTGATCCCCAAAGAAGGACAGGACTTGACTAATGTTAAAAACTATAGACCTATTTCCTTACTTAACAATGACTACAATATCTTTGCGAAGGTCTTGGCAGAGAGACTAAAGGGATGGCTATCCGAAGTTATTGGGGAAGAACAAGCAGGTTTTTTACCAAACAGACAAATTAGAGACAACCTAAGGACAGTTATAAATGCTATTGAATACTACGATAGGCGTTGTGATAAGGAGGTTGGTTTCTTCTTCGTAGATGCTGAAAAAGCATTTGACAATTTGAACTGGGACTTTATGTTTGCCACTATGGAACAGCTACAAATGGGAGAAAGATTCATAAGAGCAGTGAAAGAAATTTACAGAGACCAGAGTGCAGCAATTGTGGTGAATGACGAGTTGACTAAAAAACTGACTATTGGCAAAGGTACTAGACAAGGTTGCCCGTTGTCTCCACTGTTGTTTATTTTGGTTTTGGAAATTTTAATGATACAGATTCGAGAAGACAATGCAATCCGTGGAATAAAGATAAAAGACTTTTCCTACAAGGTCAGAGCATTTGCAGATGATATAATGTTAATTGTGGAAGATCCAATTGAAAACATGCCTAAGGTAATAGAAAAAATTAAAGAATTTGGAGACTTGGCAGGTTTTTATGTAAACAAAAAGAAATCAAAGATATTATGCAAAAATATGACTAAGTTAAAACAGCAGCAATTGATGGAACTAACAGACTGTGAAGTAACAAATAAGGTGAAATATCTGGGAGTTGAACTGACTGCAAAAAATATAGATCTATTCAAGAATAATTATGAGAAATTATGGACTCAAATAGAGCAGGACTTGATTAAATGGAATAGATTGAACTTGTCATGGTTGGGAAGAATTGCAGTAGTTAAGATGAATGTGTTGCCAAGAGTGATGTTTCTGTTACAGACAATACCAATCATTAGGGACTCTAAGCAGTTTGACAAATGGCAGAGGAAAATATCGGAGTTTGTGTGGGCAGGCAGGAAGCCTCGAGTGAAAATGAAAGTATTACAGGATGCAAAGGAAAGAGGTGGAATGCAATTGCCCAATTTGAGACTTTATTACGATGCAATTTGTTTGGTATGGTTGAAAGATTGGATGAAGCTGAAAAATCGCAAACTGCTGGCCTTAGAGGGATATAAAAAATTATTTGGATGGCATGCATACTTATGGTATGACAAAGTAAAAGCAGATTCTATGTTTTTGCACCATTACATTCGGAGAAGCCTCTTCTCAACTTGGAAGAAGTACAAAGACTACTTGCAAGAAGGAATCCCCTCCTGGGTGGTTCCATATGAAGTAATAGATCCGAGAACGGTTGATAATGAACAACAGTGCTTAACGTACAAGGAGATAACGCGAATAGAACCTTCTAAAATAAGAATAAGGACGCAACAAGAGTTGTCTCCAAATTATGACTGGTTTCAATATAGACAAGTTAGAGATCTTTACTACTCGGACTGTGTGAAGGGAGGGATAAGAATGGAGAACTCAGATTTAGAGAAAGCAATTTTACAAGAAGAAAAAAAGGAAATCTCTAAGATATACAAAGTACTGTTAAAATGGTATACGGAAGATGAAGTAGTTAAAGTGCAAATGGTGAAGTGGGCTATAAATTTTAATAAAGAAATAACAATGGAGGCGTGGGAATATTTGTGGAAAAATACATTGAAGATTACGACATGCACCAGTATCAAAGAGAATCTCTACAAAATGATTTATCGTTGGTATTTGACACCAAAGAAAATTGCGCTAGGGAATTTGAATACATCTAATAAATGCTGGAAATGTAAAAAGCATGAGGGATCTCTGTATCACATGTGGTGGACTTGTGAGGTAGCTAGGCAGTACTGGGGGGAAATAATAAGAGTAATGAGTGAGATTTTACAATTTCAAGTTAATAAGAACCCAGAACTCCTGCTACTGAACTTGGGAATGGAAGATATTCCAGCACAACACAGGACATTGTTATTTTACATGACAGCAGCAGCTAGACTCTTATATGCGCAGAAATGGAAAGTACAAGAAGTGCCAACTATTGAGGACTGGATTTACAAATTGCTGTACATGGCGGAGATGGATAAAATGACAAGAAAATTGAGAGACCTTGACCCGGGACAGTTTAACACGGACTGGGAGAGGCTGAAACGATATTTGGTGAAAAAATGGGAGGTGGGAGGACTGTGGCAGTTTGATAATTACTGAAATATAACAAAAGGAGAGGGGAGTGACTATACCGGGGGGAGAGAGTAAGGCGAAAAAATTCTAAGCAATTATTTTATTTGACTAGTATGAATAGTTGGGTATTAATAGTGTTACTATTATAAGGATTATAAGGATAGAATTTAATTAATTTTTTTTAAGTAAGCAGATAACTGTACAATGGAGAATTAATATACATTAGCATACATAATATAGGTCTAATTGATAGACTTTTGTTGAATGTGTACATGAATGGTTTGTTGTGTAGTTTTATAATGGAGAAATTAGTTAATTAAAAAGGACAAGATATGTAAAAGAAAGTAAAGAGTAACACATAGAGTACAAGTCAAATTGATTGATTTATAATAAATGTATGCAATGTTTATAGAAGTATGTGAAGTTATGCATAAAGAGGGACAAATTGTTTGTCCCATTTTGAAGTACTTAGAAAGAGTAAGATAGAGTACAGAATACCAAAATGATTATTATTATTATTATTGAAAAAGATAAGTTTGTCATACTTTTACCCATTTGGGAAGGAAATTAGAGATAGCACTATGTTATTATAGAAAAGCTTAGAAGAGTTTGAAAGTATATTATAATAAGTACAATAAGTTTGAAATGAGTAGAGGGAGAATAGACAAGGGGTTGGAAAACTGTTGGAAGTCAACAAAAGGGGGGGAAAGGGAGGGGGTTAGAATTGGAAAATTTAAGGGAATGTGATTGTAATAAATTTTATATGTGTCTAATCCAATAAAAATTTTTATTAAAAAAAAATATATCGTATATACTCCCTACTGCCTATACAACCTTATTGTTCAATCTTATTACTTCCCATATAAATATGCTATCTTAATCTTAACTTTATAATACTATATTACTATAACTCTATACTAATCCAATAAAATATATTAAAATATACCCCCTTTTAACCTTAAGTAAGTTTCTATCTCCCCCTTAACAACTATCCAAAGACCACAATTTCCCCTTCATGTCCCACTTTTTCTCCACATATTTCTTGAATTTTTCCCAGCTTGATGTATATTCCAATACTTCTTGCTCTTTCAATTTCCTCGTTAATTTGTCCATTTCTGCCATATTCAGAACTTTCATAATCCAGTCTTCCATAGATGGTATCTCCTGAGTCTTCCACAACTGTGCATAACACATTCTGGCCGCCGTAATCATATAAAATACCATAACTCTGTCCATTTTATCAAAGTCTTCTAGGTTCATGCATAATAACAACAATTCCGGGGTTTTAATTATATTCCTTTGTAAAATATCCGACATAACCTTTACTATATCCCCCCAGAACTGTTTTGCCTTGTCGCAAGACCACCGCATATGATAAAATGAACCTTCATGTTGTTTACATTTCCAACGTTTATCAGACATCTGACTATTACCATTGGCCAACTTCTTCGGTGTTAAATACCATCTATACATCATTTTATAAACATTTTCTCGCACCGTGGTACATGCTGAAATTTTAACTGTATTTTCCCATACCTTTTCCCAAGCTTCCATTGAAATTTCCCTATTACAATTTATTGCCCATTTAACCATCTGAACTTTAACAACCTCCTCCTCTGTGAACCATTTCAATAATATCTTATATATTTTAGAAATCATTTTCTTCCCCCTCTGAAGCAAGCAGTTCTCAATCTCAGAATTTTGTAGCCTAAAACCATTTTTCCTCTTGTCCTTCTCATACAAATCTTTTATCTGCATGTATTGAAACCATCCATATTGGAATAGCAATTCATCATTGTCTTTAAGCAAATAATTGTTCTGTTTTATCTCAAGAATTTCTTTATATGTCAACCACTCTTCCCCTGCATATTCTGTTCTTGGATTTACTACTTCCGCAGGAATAATCCACATTGGTATAGTCTCGTCCATATATTTCTTGTATTTGGTCCATACTGCAAACAAGCTTCTTTTTACATAATGATGTAAAAACATAGAGTCTGCTTTTACTTTGTCATACCATAGATATGCATGCCATCCGAATAGTTTATTATATCCTTCCAGTGCTAACAGCTTCAAATGCTTCAATGTCAACCATTCCTTTATCCAGTCCAAACATACCGCTTCATGATATAATTTAAAGTTTGATAATTGTAAACCTCCTCTTTCTTTTGCATCATACAGTACCTTCATTTTAACTCTGGGTTTCTTTCCAGCCCAAACAAAGTTTAATATCATTCTCTGCCACTTTTCAAACTGTTTACTATCTTTAACAATAGTTATTGTCTGTAGTAGAAACATCATTCTTGGAAGAACATTCATCTTGATTACTGCAATACGACCTAACCATGACAAATTCATTTTATTCCATTTAATCATATCTTTATCTATTTGTTGCCACAGCTTGTCATAATTAGGGGTGTGCAAAGGCACTCTGTTTCGTGTTTCTTGTTTCGGGTTTAATCGAAACAAGAATCTGTTTCGGAAACAGCAAAACCCGAAACGGCTAGCCGTTTCGGGTTTAGCGTTTCGGGTTGTTTCGGGTTTCTTTCGGGTTTTTTTCATTGGGAAAATGCCTCCGTCTTCCCGGATGCCTGGGGGAGGCATTTTCCCACCGAATCAAGCCAAAATTGGTGGGGACCTTCCTCTAACTCCTCCCTAACAACCCCCCAAGTTTCAGACAGATTGGACTTTGGGGGGCCATGTTATGGCCCCCCAAACCAGGTCACTCTATCCTCGCATAAGAAAGGGAAGGGTGAGCATATTGTTAGCTTGCTGCTGCTCATCTTCTTCTTCATTATTTCCTATGGGGAAAAAATGAAGAGGCAGGCTTCCTTTGCCAGGGGTGGCATTTTGCATGCAAAATGCCCCCCAACCCTCTGGGGCCCTTCTCCCACCCTTCCACCCACCCCCCACCAAGGCTCAGCCTGCTCCCACTTGGGGGGGACATTTCATGGCCTCCCCAAGTAGGTGCTCTTTTCTCTACTACCTACCGCTGGGGGAGGCTTGTCTTGCCAGGGGTGGCATTTTGCATGCAAAATGCCCCCCAGCCCTCAGGGGCCCTTCTCCCACCTTACCTCCCACCCCCCACCAAGGCTCAGCCTGCTCACACTTGGGGGGGGCATTTCATGGCCTCCCCAAGTAGGTGCTCTCAGCCCCCAAAGTCCACACAAACCCAATTCCCCCCCAGCTGCGACACACAGACCCAAATCCCCACATTAGCCCCTCACAGACCCAAATCCACCAGCAGCAGCCCCACACCCATAACCCCAGGAACAGGCTGGCAAAGGCCAGCCCTCTCCCTTTGTTCCCTATGCTGGGAACTTCTAAACTCTCTTTCCCTGGGCAATTCTGCACAGCCCAGGGGTGCCACAATGGTGGGCACACTTCTGAGTGCCAGCTGGTCCCTGTGAAAGAGCACCTGAACCACAGACACCCTCCCTCAAATTCCCCCACCACCTACAGAGATGGCTGGCCAGCCAGCCCCATTGTTCCCTATGATGGGAACCAACTACACAACAAAGAATAAAACATGAACAACACAAAATAAAGTTTTTTAAAAATTATTTTCTCCCTTTCAAAGTACGAGTAGGCAAAGCATTATGACACATTACACCAGCAGTCCCCCACACAGAAAAATAACACAACTCACTTAACATCAGAGAATCACAAAGCACAATTCCTGTCAAAAACACTTTATTTCTTGAACAGCTTTAGGTTACACAGCAGAGGGGCACACCAAAGGGCATTCCAGCATTCCAAAAATAACACAACTCACTTAACATCAGAGAATCACAAAAACACAATTCCTGTCAAAAACACTTTATTTCTTGAACAGCTTTAGGTTACACAGCAGGGGGGCACACCAAAGGGCATGGCAGCAGTATCTTACACAAAAATAACACAACTCACTTAACATCAGAGAATCACAAAAACACAATTCCTGTCAAAAACACTTTATTTCTTGAACAGCTTTAGGATACACAGCAGGGGGGGCACACCAAAGGACATTCCAGCATTCCACCTCACAAAAATAACACAACTCACTTAACATCAGAGAATCACAAAAGCACAATTCCTGTCAAAAACACTTTATTTCTTGAACAGCTTTAGTTTACACAGTAGGAGGGCACAACAGGGCATGATAGCAGTGTACTACACAAAATAATACAACCCACTTCACCATTTTTGACAGCAATTGTGTTTGGGTGATTCTCTGATGTGAAGTGAGTTGTGTTATTTTTGTGAGGTGGAATGCTAGAATGCCCTTTGGTGTGCCCCCCCTGCTGTGTATCCTAAAGCTGTTCAAGAAATAAAGTGCTTTTGACAGCAATTTTTTGGGGGTGATTCTTTAATGTGAAGTGAGTTGTGTTATTTTTGTGTAAAATACTGCTGCCATGCCCTTTGGTGTGCCCCCCTGCTGTGTAACCTAAAGCTGTTCAAGAAATAAAGTGTTTTTGACAGGAATTGTGTTTTTGTGATTCTCTGATGTTAAGTGAGTTGTGTTATTTTTGTGAGATGGAATGCTGGAATGCCCTTTGGTGTGCCCCCCTGCTGTGTAACCTAAAGCTGTTCAAGAAATAAAGTGTTTTTGACAGGAACTGTGCTTTTGTGATTCTCTGATGTTAAGTGAGTTGTGTTATTTTTTCTGTGTGGGGGACTGCTGGTGTAATGTGTCATAATGCTTTGCCTACTTGTAATTTGAAAGGGAGAAAATAATTTTAAAAAAACTTTATTTTGTGTTGTTCGTGTTTTATTCTTTGTTGTGCAGTTGGTTCCCATCATAGGGAACAATGGGGCTGGCTGGCCAGCCATCTCTGTAGGTGGTGGGGGAATTTGAGGGAGGGTGTCTGTGGTTCAGGTGCTCTTTCACAGGGACCAGCTGGCACTCAGAAGTGTGCCCACCATTGTGGCACCCCTGGGCTGTGCAGAATTGCCCAGGGAAAGAGAGTTTAGAAGTTCCCAGCATAGGGAACAAAGGGCCTTTGCCAGCCTGTTCCTGGGGTTATGGGTGTGGGGCTGCTGGTGGTGGATTTGGGTCTGTGAGGGGCTAATGTGGGGATTTGGGTCTGTGTGTCGCAGCTGGGGGGGAATTGGCTTTGTGTGGGGCTGTAGGGGGTGGACATTGGGGGCTGAGAGCACCTACTTGGGGAGGCCATGAAATGCCCCCCAAGGGGGAGCAGGCTGAGCCTTGGTGGGGGGTGGGAGGAAAGGTGGGAGAAGGGCCCCTGAGGGTTGGGGGGCATTTTGCATGCAAAATGCCACCCCTGGCAAGACAAGCTTCCCCCAGCTGTAAGTAGTAGAGAAAAGAGCACCTACTTGGGTAGGCCATAAAATGCCCCCCCAAGTGGGAGCAGGCTGAGCCTTGGTGGGGGGTGGGAGGAAAGGTGGGAGAAGGGCCCCTGAGGGCTGGGGGGCATTTTGCATGCAAAATGCCACCCCTGGCAAGACAAGCCTCCCCCAGCTGTAAGTAGTAGAGAAAAGAGCACCTACTTGGGGAGGCCATGAAATGCCCCCCCCCCAAGTGGGAGCAGGCTGTGCCTTGGTGGGGGGTGGGAGGAAAGGTGGGAGAAGGGCCCCTGAGGGCTGGGGGGCATTTTGCATGCAAAATGCCACCCCTGGCAAGACAAGCCTCCCCCAGCTGTAGTAGAGAAAAGAGCACCTACTTGGGGAGGCCATGAAATGCCCCCCAAGTGGGGGCAGGCTGAGCCTTGGTGGGGGGTGGGAGGAAGGGTGGGAGAAGGGCCCCAGAGGGTTGGGGGGCATTTTGAATGCAAAATGCCGCCCCTGGCAAAGGAAGCCTACCTCTTCATTTTTCCCCATAGGAAATAATGAAGAAGAAGATGAGCAGCAGCAAGCTAACAATATGCTCACCCTTCCCTTTCTTATGCGAGGATAGGGGACCTGGTTTGGGAGCCATAACATGGCCCCCCAAAGTCCAATCTGTCTGAAACGTGGGGGGTTGTTAGAGAGGAGTTAGAGGAAGGTCCCCACCAATTTTGGCTTGATTCTGTGGGAATATGCCTCCCCCAGGGGTCCGGGAAGACGGAGGCTTTTTCCCATTGAAAAACCCGAAACAACCCGAAACAATCCGAAAAGTTTCAGGTTATTTTGTTTCGGACAACCCGAAACGTTTTGGGTTTCCCAAAACGTTTCGGATAACCCGAAACAACCCGAAACAAGTTTGTTTTGGGTTTCTTTCGGGTTTCAGAAGCCCGAATTGCACACCCCTAGTCATAATTATTCTTATATAGATCAATATTTTTCGCTGTCACTTCCACTCCTAGATATTTAACTTTGTTCACTACTTCACATTCTACCTTGTCCATCAACTCCTTTTGTTGTTGTTTAGTCATATTTTTGCACAATATTTTGGACTTCACCTTATTTATAACAAATCCAGCTAAATCTCCAAAGTCTTTCATTTTCCTAATCAATTTTTGCATGCACTCTACTGGATCCTCCACTATCACCATTATATCATCAGCAAAAGCTCTAACTTTATATACAAATCCTTTTGTCCTCAATCCTCTTATTGAATTGTCCTCTCTTATTTGCCTAAGTAAAATCTCCAATACCATTACAAACAGAAGTGGGGAAAGCAGACACCCTTGTCTTGTTCCTTTTCTTATTTCCAGCTTTTTTGTTACATCCGAGTTAACAATTATATTTGCAGAATGGTTTTTATATATTGCCTTTATTGCTTGTATAAATTTCTCTCCCAACTGCATCTTCTCCATTGTTGCAAACATAAAATCCCAGTTCAAATTGTCAAAAGCTTTCTCCGCATCCACGAAAAAAACCCCAACCTGCTTCCCTGGGTTTTTATCATAGTACTCAATGGCATTCAACAATATTCGTAGGTTATTTTTTATTTGCCTTTCCGGTAAGAAACCAGCTTGATCTTCTTCTATAAATTCCACTAACCACACCTTAAGTCTTTCCGCTAATATCTTAGCAAATATTTTATAGTCATTATTAGATATTGGTCTATAATTCTTAACATTTCTTAAATCTAATGTCTCCGGTATCGGTGTAGTATTAGCCTCATTCCATGTGTCTGGCATCTCTGCCCCCTCCAATATCTCATTCATCACTTTTTGCATCAATTGTTTTAAATCCTCTACCATCACTTTATAAAATTTTGCTGTAATTCCATCCGGTCCCGGAGCTTTACCAACTGTAGTAGCTTGTATTGCTTGCACCACTTCCAATGTTGTTATTTCAGCACCCAGCTATTACCCACAACAGAATAAAACAACCCCCCCCCCAAGAAGAACAAACAGCAAAATGAACAGTAAATATAACTTTAAAAGCCAGAAATCAAAGCCCCCCCCCGTACACAATAGCCCAATCAAAGCACTCTCCAAACACAGTGAAAAAGCAGTCATTAAAAAGCAAAGTAAAGAGAGAAAAAATCCTAAAGGGAGAAAAAAACCAGTGAGTCTACGACTCTCAAACTAGGCCCCAGCAGAAGTCTTTGTTGCAGAAGGTGTCAGCATAGGCAGCAGCAGCCAGGAATCCACCCATTGGGCAGCAGGATCCAGTTGCAGTCCAAAGCAGTACAAGGTTGTAGTCCAAGGCAATTCGAGGGTGCAGGGGCTAGGCAGAGTCAGGTTCAGCGGTGACAGGGTTGAGGAACATTCAACTTGTACCTTCCATAACCGGTCGCTCCGCACCCCGGTCTTTTATCACCAAGGCACTTGTTTCACTGCTGAGCTGCATCTGGCCAGTGTGTGCACTCCCCACACCCTCAACTGGCTCCATGTGCCTTTGAATTGTGAATTGTGCACTTCATCTCCTCTCTGGTAGTTCACAAGGGACCCTCTTCCACCTGCACTCCAGTAGAGGCGAGGTGGATCATGGGGAGCTAGTTGGTATGTCCTGGGCTGAGACAGACAGACTGCTGTTGACCGGCAGTTGGTTGCTCATAGCCAAAGGTAGGTAGAGCCCTGCTGTAGCTGTTTTGTCCTCTTCCCCTGAGCTGACTGCTTCATTGGGGCTCGCTATGCCTAACTGACCCACAACACAGGCAACGTCTCTCAATCTCCAGCAGTTTAAAAAAGGCACTCTTCTTCTTGAGAATCCAGTTGGTCAGAGAAGGAAAGCTGCTGCAAGGACTGGCTACTCATGCCTTTCCCTTTCTCCTCCCTTTTGCCTCTGCCTCACTCCCCCCTCCCATCTGGTTAAAAAAGGCAGGAAGCAGTGTTTCTGTTCTTTCTTAGCAAAGCAACAGCAGGAACAGTGCAGCCACGCTTAATGGATTCTACCACATTTTACCAAATTAATTGGGTAAGCTTGAGTTTGGTATTATCGAATTTATTCGGGAATACAGATCTAAGCTCGGTAATACCGAATTTTACCAAATCAGATAAAATTCAGTTATTTTTACTGAATACTGAACCCGAACTGCACATCCCTAAACCCATGTTGTCCACTGCTATTATGAGCATCAGCTAGAGGGGGGGGAACCCATAGTTGACACATGTGCTGTGATGTCACTTCTGGGGAAAACCAGGAAATGATGGCAGGTAGCTCTAAAAAATCACCAGAAACTCTATGGTATAGCAATTACTAGAGCAACCCATAATCACTTCTATTTTTTTTCCTGGAAATGATGTCTTGGTGCACACAATGTGCCCCCCATGATCCTACCCCCCAGTTCCCACCAATTGCCAGGCATGACATTTCTGACATTTATATATCTAATTATTCCTATCTATCATATTTCCAAGTTTTAAAATTCTTTACTATTTTTATTTTTAATGCTTTATTTTTTGTTTTAAGAAGTACAAAATGAAAACAGTATTCTGGAGACTTGAGTTTTAAACCAACTTTGATTTAAAAGAGACAGTCCTTTCCTCAGTTTCATTTTTCATTATATGTTGAGAATGAGACCATGTCTTTTACAGCTAATATTAATACCTGTATTAGCTATGCTTATATAATTAATTCTATGTTAGGGTCATGGATGGATACAGTTACTTTGCCTCTAGTGGCCAACACATAAAAACCACTCTATATTGTTTAGAAAGTGCAAGGAATGCAGATTTCAGGAATCTTTCTAAATCCCCAGATAACGTTTGCTATAAAAATATCAGAAATATCTTTCTGATTTTTTTCTTTTAATTTTAATACAAGCCTTTTATTGAATAAGACCAGTAATTCCCAAAATATATTTGGAAAGCTGATCACAGATTTATTGCTGGAGTATCACCACACTGCTGTAAACATACAATTTAAATTACTAGAGGAAATCTAGATCTCATTCTCTCACATATGATTTACTGGATGAAAAATGAAGAAGATGAAAGCTCAATCAATTTGGGGAGGGAAAAGGAAATCTGAAACAGACAAGGAAGGACACCGGATAACTTCTGCATTTATCATCAGAACTGAGACAATAAGACATGTGTCTCATTGTATTCACTGTTTTGTGCATTTAGTGACTAGAGGGGACTGTTTATTAAATAGTTAAGAACATTCAAAAATATAGATATTACTGAATGACAGTTCTATAGAATCAAGCAATTGTTTGAATAGTATATAAATCATCAAGGCTTCAGGCAAATAAATAATTCAGTATATTAGTTGCTTCTAATTTCCATTTTCATACTTAATAATAATTACTTGTTATGGTTACCCATTTTTTCTACATCCATGTGTATTAGATGTTATAGTGACTGTTCAGCCTCATGAACTAGGAATGCCCCAAATCAACCAATTTATATTGTATCGTAATCACCAGTCATGATTCAGCAGCATTCTTTTCAGTGTTCAGTTCAACTACTTGCAATCCATTCATAGCTGTTCCAAGCCATGGCTGTTATAAGACCACACTGTACAGCATTACTGGCTTTCACATACGCATGTTGGCACACATCCTGACAGAGTTCTCTTTCCCTTCTTCACACTTATTGCTTCATACTGCTTTGCTCTACAGTCAAAACACAGAGTTAAGTCAATTATGCAGAATAAAAACTGCTGGTAAATCAACAATATTTTATAGATGGAAAGAAATGTAGGGTCTCTTTCTTGTCTCTTAGTGTCGAGTGCGGGCTGGGGAGACAGTTCACATAGCCCTGATTCTTCATCACACATATGGCCTATTAATTTCTGAATCAATCCTCTACAGTATAACATTCACTGTAAACTGACAGCTGCTTGTATAGTATTTTTGGAATTTCTAAGATTCCTACTGAACTTCTATTGGGCTATATATTGTCGAAGGCTTTCATGGCCAGAACGAGGGTTGTTGTGGATTTTCCGGGCTGTATAGCCGTGATCTTGGCATTGTAGTTCCTGACATTTCGCCAGCAGCTGTGGCTGGCATCTTCAGAGGTGTAGCACCAAAAGACAGAGATCTCTCAGTGTCACAGTGTGGAAAAGATGTTGGCAGGTCAGGAGGGGTGGGGTTGGGCTGAGTCATCCTGTAAGAGTTTCCCAGGGTGTGGAATGCTAATGGAGGGAGGTTTCACTGTATCCTGAGGAGGTTCCTTTGCATATGGATTGGTGCTTGATGTGCTAATCTTCTCTGCAGGGCTATTGTTGGGTATAGAGTGTTTTGTTAGCCTGGTGTTTTTCAGGGCTGGAAACCATGCTCTATTCATCCTTAAAGTCTCTTCTTTTCTGTTGAAATTGTGCTTATGCTTATGAATTTCTATTGGGCTGTTGTCTATATATATAAACCTTTTGTCCACAACAGAAGGTTTGTAAGAGTAAGGCAAGGAAGTCTGGATTTCAGCAGATTCAGATTTAAAAAAAAATCTATCATGGCTAGACATGGGCATGAACCAAAAAAAATTAACTAACCAGCAGTTCATGGTTTGGTGTCAACGACGAACCCGAACCAGCGAACCACAATGAACTTTTCCCGCTGATGAACTGGTTTGAGGTTCGTGGTTCGTGGGCGTCAGAATGCCCCCCGTTGGACTTAGAGAGCCCATATTCCCAGGGAGTGTTTAGCAGGCTCTCCTCCAGCCAGCACCCAAGTTTGGTCAAGATTGCAATAGAGATCTTGGAGTTATACCCTCTCCAATCTGAGGTCCCCAGGAAACTCCCATTCGATACAATTAGAGCCACCAGTTGACGTTGGCCAGTGTACAAGGGGTTGGCCATCAGAACTGCCTATCAGGGTTTGCAGGGATGAGATTGGAGTGCCCATGGCTACAGAACACCCTCCTTCCCCCTCCCTCCCCCGGGTGTTTTCTCCCATGTAACCAATTGTAACCAATTTGCAGCTCCATGGTTCGAAGGAAGACCTGCCGATCAAGGTAAGCTGGGTTTCCAATCGGGTTTCCAGGGTGACAGAAGGAGTGCAGACAGAGTTCAAGCATTCCCCCAGCTCTGTTTCCAAGGGAATTGATTGATGGTGCCTGACTATCTGGCTTCACGAACTGTGGGCGAACGCAACAAACAGGGCTTCCAACGAAAGCTGGTTCGTTGGCCATGGACGCTCATGAACCACCAGTTCACGAACAGACAATCAGGCGGTTTGTGGGTTTTTTTGGTTCGTAATGCAGTTCGTGCCCATGTCTAATCATGGCTATAAGTGCTGAATATGCAACATATTTCTTGTGGTCCCGCTCTAAGTTGCTGTAAGTCGCTGGATTCTTTGAGAGATGTTAATGTTATTAGACTTAAAGTTATTAAAGTGAGTTGTTTCAGAGGTTGGCACTGCTTCCCAAATACTCCACTTTTAACACACAGACACAGCACAACTTCCCCTCCTCTCCAGACCTTAGGGTACTCCACTGAGTCAAACCCTTTCAAGATACTGGGCAGGCATTATAGTTATGAGCTATAACCCTGTTCCTGGTGCCGAAGGGGAGACTCCTTTTACCCACTTTCTTCGCCTATTATAATTCCCAGATCTCTTGAGTCTACACAGGAGTTGTCTACACAGTAGTGCTGTCTTTCCCACTTTAGTCCAAGGAGTACAAGTGCTTCAGGAAAGTACTTATTTCACTTTTAAGGGAACTCCTTCCCTTCCTTCCTCAGAGGACCCTCTGACTGACCCTCTTTGGTATGAAGCCAGACTCCAACTCACTTCATTTGTCAGTTTACTCCAACTGTCAACCCTCAACATTCTATCACCAACTGCCATTTCAGGCTATTTTTATTTATTTATTTACCTTCAATTTCTATTCCACCCTCCCCGAACTGGCAGGCTCAGGGCAGACTACATTCTATAAAACAGCACATTAATAACAACAATTTAAAATTTTAAAATTTTACAACAATATAAAAACAGTACAATAAAAATATTTAAAAGTACAAGGAAGCCTGCGTAGGAGTGATCAGTTTATCAATTTCAGTCCACCACCAATCCACCACAAAGAGGAGGAAGAAACATGTCAATCATCCTCTTTACTGTCTGGCAATTTCAGCTTTTGAAGCTGAGTCCATCACACTTGGCTTGTATGTAGTTCATGTGATGTACATACCATCATATCTCTTCTTCAGAAGTTTTATGTTATGCATTTTTTATATAAAACGTTATACTACTTCATTTCACATGGTTTTAATTTGTGTGTTCTCCAAAGACAGCTTTTAAAAGAAAAATCAAGTGATTAATGGCATCATTTATCCTCTGCATTCAAATAGCATTACTATACTGAAGGTTGTTTTGCAAAGGAATTACCTTCTTAAGATGCCAGCTTCCATCTAGTCATTATATTTTTAAAAGGATGGATACTGCCTTCTTTAAGAAGCTCTGTGTGAACTGTTGAAGGTGTCTGGATAATTCATCCATTTCAAGAGCATGCTTGCAGGGTCTTCTTCAGATACAACTGCTTGTTAAAATTCAGGAGAAGCACCTTTTAAGGTTTGTATTGCCAAGAATATGAATATGAATACCCACTACTGTGAAAATAATTTGGATTGAACGATTCCTTAACTTGTATATTGCTGGCCTTGTTCCCTTAAAGGAGCATATTTTATGTTAACAGCTTGCCGGATAAATTGCTATACCAATGAAAGCTTTTCCTATAGGCAAGTGGGGAACTTGTCTGAAATTTGTATGGACTGCTACATATATGGTGCAGCAGAAAGGTTTGTGGCAGGTATATTAGAGGAATGGCCTATAATTGACTGCCTCAAAAATAATGACTCACAGAATTACATTTTAGTTTCCTATCCTGGATAAAAGATTTTCGTTTAATCCCTGTAAAGGAATATAAT
Source organism: Eublepharis macularius (assembly GCF_028583425.1). Taxonomy (NCBI): domain Eukaryota; kingdom Metazoa; phylum Chordata; class Lepidosauria; order Squamata; family Eublepharidae; genus Eublepharis; species Eublepharis macularius. The sequence goes on from NC_072793.1 coordinate 76,808,003, forward strand.
CTAGTCTGGCTAGGAAAATTATCTTCAAAAAGTTAGTTTACTATAGGGATCCCTTTCCCCTAGTGGGGGAAGGGGATACCCCGTTTCTACCCTCTGCTCCCCGTTACCACTTAACTGGCTGGCGGGGATGGGGAGGTGCGCAAACGGGCCTCCCCGGGCAGGCATCAGAGCACAGACAATAATATGTTACATTAATAAGATTTAAAGCATATGACCTTTTAGAAATATCCCTGTATTATATTCAGACATATGAAAAAAGTAGTGGGACCACAGTTGCTCTAGCACTTCCCCCTGCCCCCACTTTCAGCACAATCACAACATCCCTGATGATCCCATCTTGTTTTCTCTGAGATGCACAACATTGGTTATTATTGCTAGTAAAATTTCAGATTCTAATTGCAACAAAGTAGCTTGAAAACACATATATTTATTGGCTGTTTTTCACAAGGAACTTTTTTTTGCATTTCATTTCCCACATAAGTTAATTGAATAAAATAGATAACATTGACAACAATGTACAACTGACACATTTCTGCATAGAAGTTGTTCTTGCAGACTAATACTATACTGAGAACCAAGTTGTTTGGGGGGCTTACTCCTGAGTAATACTCAGTATTTAGGACTGAAACATGAATTAAAATCATATCAAACCTATGGAGTTTGATTCAGCATAAAAATCACTTACCTTCCTGGCTTTTTACTCCCCCCAGCACACCAGGAAGTTATTCCCAGGGGCAAGGGGCCCATTTGGCATAATAGTCGTAAGTTGAGAGGCTGTAGTGGGGTGGGGGGAGGGGTATGGATTGCTGCCTTTTTCTTTCCATGAAGTTCTAGTGATGTGCAAGGGAAGGATTTTACCCTCTTCAGCCTTCCCACTTCCTGCCCCACATGGCTATAGCTTCATATGAGTCCCATTATGCTAGGGATTAACTTTATTGGTTGGAAAGGTCTGGTGCAGAGAGAGGGTGGGCCTCTATGAAGACTGGCAACCATTGGTGCCTTCTGCTGACAGATCATGGGATCAAACCCTATGTGTAGATATGTTGTGAGACGTAAGAAAGAACTAGAGAATCAAGATTCAGTTCAGAATATTTTCTCTAAACATACAATATAAAATGTATTATTAATATGCTGTTAAAGTCTAGTGATGAATTTTGATTCCATCTAAATAAAATCTCATTACAAGTAATACCTCAATATAACCCATATTATACAAGTATATTGCTTAAAACTAGTTACATGTAGTTACAAAATTAAAATTAAATTCAACTTGAGAGTCTCCATTAATAGCCTCATGTTGTATCTTATTCATCAATGGTTCTATTGAAGACTACATTCTATAAGACCAAGCTTTTTATATAATAGACTCCTAGGAGAGTAGGAACCCATGTGATTTTATGATGGCATGATTTACCCCAATGTAAAAGAATGTTTACCCACTTTGCATCACAGATTTGCACTGGAAGACATTGCAAGGAGATGCATAATCTGTGTGTTCTTTTTACAAGCCCTGCATGTACACATGGAATTCTTCATGCAGGCATTTTGTTAGGGTCTATGCTGATCAGATGCATAAAGAAAATCAAGTGTTTTCTATAGGAATATGATATTTTGTGACTTTTCTACACAAGGGTTATCTTGGAAAAGAATTGAAGTGTAACATTCAGTACTATTCCTTTAGAAACAGAGCAATATTTGTTGTGCTGGTTACTTGTAAACCAGATTATTGAAAGTTATAGCACTGAAATCTAGAAGTCCACTGACCCACAGGGGCAAGATTTTGGGGGTGCATGGAGGGAGGGAGGAGGGAGGGAGGGAGGGAGAAGACCAGGAGGGAGGAGACCAGAAAGTTCCATTCCATAAGCACAGCTGTGTTTGTGGAGCACAGGGTCCAAGCTGTAGACAGTGCTAATAGTATAAATTTCAGCAAGTCATCTTTCTATAGTAAACTCTAAAGGAAGTTGGTTAGATATGATCAGTATCCACATTTTCTTTCTTCCAATGTATTGGATCCAATCTAATTTCCATTTATGGAAGCATAACCCCATCCCCTTCCAAGGCAGCCTGAAAAGCTCCCCTCAGTGCTGTTCCTGGGAGATGGGGAGGAATGACTGGAGCAGAATCTGACCGCGAACACACAGATCATTTAAACGGGATCAAACCATTAATTAACTTGGATCAACTTGTCCTGAATTGAAGGCTGATATAGATTTCCAGTATGCCCATCTCCACCCCCATTCTTGGGTGTGAATTTGTCCCTCCAACTTTGCATTTCATTATCATCAATGTTAACCACAAGACTAACTGATAATACCAGAATGGGGAGTCTTGGCTCGACCTGTTTTCCAACACTGGTTTTATAGGGCCCTGTTTTCCTTGAGCAAGTTAATATCTGAAATGGTTGATTTGAGAGGGACAAGTTGCTTCATATAATGATAGTCACAAAGGGTACATGCATAATCATGAACTGTGCTCATAAGTATGTAAGATTGAGGTTACAACCTGCAGTAGCCCAAAGTGCTTTTGTAGACTTTGTATGATGTTAGTTTTGTGTGTGTGGCGAGGTAACTGCATTTGAGTTTGCTTGTTAGTTCATATATGCTTGGTAGTTCATATGACCAGCAGTCCAAGTTTGGCTTGATTTTATTAAGTTGAATGGATAATCCTAAGAACACTTACCTAGTAGTGGTGTTACCAACCTCAAGATGGAGCTTGGAGTTCTTCCAGAATGAAAACTGATCTCCAGACTACAGAGATCAGTTCCCCTGGAGGAAATGACAGCTTCAGAGAGGGGGACTGTATCCCTGAGGAACAATCTTCCCTAATTCTGTCCTCCCAGAGACTGCCCCCAAATGTCCAGGAATTCCCCAAGCCATAGTTGGCAATACTACTTGGAAGTAAGCCACATTGAGTAGATCCAAATAGGATTCTTAGAGATCTGATTAGGATGCTCTCTAAAAGACTTGATTAGAATAGACTGAAAATGTTAAATCATTAACTGAAATACATGTGACTCTCACATATTGATATTGACAGATTTGGATTACTTAGATTCTAAATTATGTTTTATTATTTATGCATTTCTATTACTACAGCTATATATGACAAGTATTAATTTTGGCAACTGCTTAATCTTAGAATGTGAAAGATGTAACATCAGTCCATATTTAAATTATTCTTTCAATCATTGTATTGCTTCTGGAAAAAATAACACTATCCAAAGGGTACAGGTGATTTGTACACAGAGGCCCTTTCCACACATCCTTAAAGGGACGGCCCACTCACCAAACATTGGCGGCTTTTCCTGTTGACTTCCAAGGTCTCCGTTCTCAAAACAGTTGCAGGCTGTTTGGCTTCGGGGGGGGGGGGGGGGTTGGCACCTTTTCTGGGACCACAGGAAAGTGCATTCCCAGAAAAGGTGCCCACCCCCCAAAAACAGAAGCCAAACAGCCTGCAACCATTTTGAAAACAGAGATGTCTGGAGTCAAGGGGAAAAGCCACTAGCATTCGGTGAGTGGGCCGTCCCTTAAAATGATGATTTCTAGTACTAGTACTAACCTAACAAAATATTTTAGTTGACCTCTGAATATTTTAAAGAGAACAAAGAAATTACTTTCTCTTGCATTAACAAGAAGTTCATAGAATAGTAAAGAGCAACCTGACATAAAGGCTGTTATATTCTACTGTGATGCAGAGCAAATTGCTATGCATTCTACCTACAATTTTATGTTATCCACAGGGTTTTATAGGCTGAGGTCGGGACTAGAGTGATTTTTAATTATTTGTATTAGGCTGTTTTTTATTGTGATATTATTGAATCTATTATATTTTTGAATTGGTTTTTAACTGTTATAATTGTTGTGAACTGTTTTGAGATCTTAATGGAAGAGAAGTGGTATAAAAATCAAAGGAAGGAACCTTTGTTACAAGGCCCAAAGATGTTTGGAATACCAAATTTACTTCACTTAAGACAGCCGTGCAGCATTTGTAAGGGAAAACATTCTTTAAAAATGCAGTCTTGATTGTAAATATTAGCGGTTATTTCTACATTTTTGATGAACATTTTTTTAAAAACCTAAGAGGACAGGCACATATAGAGGTAAAAACTAGATGTAACAATGGTGCATTCTGTACATTTCCTACTTCCAGGTGATTTCTAAACTTCAAATCTGACACTATCACTGCTTTATCAGGTTCATTTTCATTTTAATAATGGAAGCAATAGAGTCCATAAAATGTCTCTTATCTTGACTCTTCCTTACCCCGAGCATAGCAATCTTCCTCTCCTCTTGCATGTTTATGTATTTTTCTGTTTCACATGTCCATCAGCTATAGTTCTCATACCGCTGTTAAGCACTTTGAATAGCAAAAGTAGGGGAACTGCAGTCATTTCAGTATAAGAAAGCTTTTTGAATTGAACATTACATTTCTAAAGATATGTGAACTGATTCTATACACATGTGAAAGCGAATATATGTTTAGAAATCTCTGTTGAGACAGAGGTGTATATGTTCTTATTGAGAGCAGCACTAAAGCCTTTAGAACAATTACATTTTATATATATGATGTATAGTAAAGTAGTTTTTGTTTAGTCACATTCAGTCAAGACTAATGGTATGTTATCTATTTTACAACCTGGGAACAGAGTTTCTTGATACTTGTTTAAACAAATTGTAATGAAAAATGTTTGTATTTCCTAGCTGAATTTTCTGGGTAATGTTCTTTCATCTTTATTCTAAGTGTATTTTGTGAGCTGCTACCTATTTTAGAAAATGAAGGTGAATAGGCTTTTCTTTACATTTGAAAACAACACATTATAATAAGGGTTTGATTCACAGATTAGGTAATGCTACTTTCAGTCTGGCTATTTCTGTGAAGTTTTTGGCAGGTCCTACTTTATTCATTGAATGCCCTCTGTGAGTCATTTTAGTGGTTTTTAGTATCGTTCACTGAATGAATTCTGAAAGCTGTTACTTTTCCATTAAATATAGGTGGCTAAAATGTTACTATGATGATCTTGGAGCCACATCTGTCAGTGATGATAAATCCATTAACTAACTCACACTGAGATATAAAATACCTTTGGCACTGTGGTGTAAAATACCACAAGTTCAAGTTTTCAATGTGTATTGGGTTTTTCATGTAACATTCTTCTAAGATGTTGAATATTATGGTCAATGCTACCTCTGCTAATGAAAGAAAGTTCTTGTATAATTTCAGAATTTTGTAAATTCTTTTATAAAATAGAGAATCTACTGAGTTGACTTGCGGATTAAGAAGAAGGAGCAGGTGCAACCTCTAAAGGAGAGGTACATGGGTGCATGAGAGAGGGCCTTTTCAGTGGCAGCCCTATGATGATGAAACTGACTCCCCAGGGAAGTGCTTAGCACTCCCCCCCACTCGTTATCTTCAAGAGGCAGCTGAACACTGTTTTATTTAGGATGGCATTTATTTAGCTACTTTTTACTGTATTGAAAGTTTTAAATTATAATTTAAACTTTGTTTTTGATGTATTTTATGTTTGCTTCTATTTTATATTATAAGCCACCTTGAGTTCTTGGAAGGCGGAAAGGCAGCTAATAAGTGTATTTTAAAAAATAAATAAAACCCTAATTTGTGGCTGACTTGTGGCACTCTGGCACTTTTTTCCAGTCTCTGAGGGAACTTTAGAAATTTCAGTTGGTAGAGTAGATTGGATCACTTCAGGCTGTAGGTGATAGATATTATACACATGCATCCACACAAAAACACCTTTCTGTACACAGGAAAACTAGAAAGCAATAACTCCATTACCTTACATTATTTGAAATGCAGCATATTAACCACATATACAACATTCTCTTTTTAAAGTCTTTCATGCTGCATTACAAACAGGCTTGTCAAATGGATATGAGTCCAGCTTCTTGCCAAGGCCACATACTTGTCTGCTTCTCCCACATCCCTTGCATGTAGGGTTGCCAGATCCCTTTATCCTCCCAGTAGAAGGGTGGGTACCCAGTATTCACCTTCTCTGTGTCCCTCACAGGGCTTAGATCCCGTGCCTAAATGATAACATCACTTCCAGTGAGATCAGTTCTGGGCAGCATCATTGTACAGGTGCAGGACCACACATGCTTCAAAGTGGGCTGATAAGAGCCCCAATTTGGCCCAATTTGGCCAATTGAGGGCCCAATCTGGCCCACTGTGAAGTATGGGAGTGCTCTCAGGACGACGTGATGACGTCACTTCTGGGAAGTTACGTCATCGCACCACCCTGGGAGCATGCCTAGGAGGCCCGTTCACGCACCTTCCCCCCTCCGCCAGCCAGATGAATGGTGGTGGGGAGTGGAGGATAGGAGCAGGGGATCCCCTGCCATCACCGGGGGACTGGTAATCCTACTTGTACATGAAGCACAATGGAAGACTTTATTTGGAAAGCCTTGAATATGCTTTGTTGACCAAATGCAGCTGTCTGGACAAATTTTCTGGGCAAATAAACTCTAGTTTACCCAAATGGCTGGGTGTTCGCATCATCACTGACAAACCTGTTTTTCTAACATCTGGATGCAATCTCACAAAATTGCCATTCTTGTTGTCTGCTTTAACAGAGAAAATAAGGACGTGACAACTGCCCTCAGCTAATTATGTCTATTGTTTGTAGATTTAATACATTGTAAATTTCTCAACCATATGTCATCACTCATTTTTCTAACAAGATAAAAATTTCAAATGTACTCTGTACAAATAAATAGGAAGAAGAAGCATATTTTCTTTTAAATCTTACCAGCTGGGAAACTTCCTCCTGTGACCTTTGCAGAATGTACAGTAGTTTCTTCTAATCCCTTTGCACTTTACATAGTCCATGGGTCTTAAGCCAAAGGTTCCTGCAGAGTGTACCTTTTCAGGACTTTGCTAGAGATGCATCAGTATATGTGATTTAAACAAAAGAAGTCCATTTTTCTCAGCACAGTGGGAATCTAAATAGCTGGATACTCAAAGTTACCTTTAACCAAATGTGACACCTACCTGTTCACAAGCTGTAGATTTATACAATTTGAGATAAATAGGGAATAATATTTTAAACTCTTTCTGCTGTTCCAAAGTGATAAAGGTTCAAAAGTGATTAAGCTTAGTTTAACATTTTCACAAATGAAGGAATACCAGCTGAGGAATGGGGGGGAGAGTGGAAAGTAGAAAGCTTCAGAAATAGAAAAGTATTTAATCCTTCAAGGACAAACTGAAAGCTGATCTTATGTGGAGTGTAAGATTTGTGCTCTCCAATTAGTCTAAGGGAAAGGTGATTTTTTTGTTATATATTTTTTTCATTTCATTTTACAAACATACAAACAAAATATTTACTATAATCATACAAACATAAAATATAACCTATAATAATGTATATTTAATAGCATACATGTATCTGGAACTTACTTAATTTTACTTTTAATATTTCATTTCTATTTAAGTATCTTTATTCTATCTTTTCCATCTGTCTTCATATCTAATAACATTTTATTAACAAATAACATTTTAATTATAAGCATGTATTACCTAAGTTTTTCCTTCTATCATTCTCTGTGTTAATTTAATTTTGTTCTTGATTTTCAGCTATATAATTGAAAAAAAACTTCCCATTTTTCTTGAAATTCTGAAGTCAATCTGTTATGTATAAAATATGTTAATTTTGCCATTGCCACGTATTCATTTAGTTTGTTTTTGCATTCCTTCAGGTCTGGGCATTTAATTGTCTTCTATTTTGCTGCAAATATTACTCTTGCTGCCATTACCATATACTTAAATAAGTCACTGAGTATTATATAATCTTACTTGGTAAGATATTTAATAGCATATTTTTGGCTCCATTGGAAACTTACCTTTTTTTATTTCTTCATGTATTTCTATCAAATATTTTCTTGTTTTCTTACATGTTCACCAAAAGTGATAAAATATTTCCTCTGTATTCTGACATTTCTAACACTTCTCATTATAGTCTTTATTTGCTTTTGTTATATCTTTAGGGATAATATACCATCTAAAGAACATCATCAGTGCAATCCTAAGTGGGGGGGGGGGAGTGAATAGGAACAAAACTAAGGCTCACACTGGTGGAACTGGCTCCTACATGGGCGTAAATGCCCTTCCGTTGGCGGTGGCACAAGGCGTACCACCGCTGCCGGGTTGCTGCTGCCAGGAGTGAGAGGCGGCTGGGCAGAGGCAGAGAAGTGGTGTAGGGGGTGGGGCAGAGGGTGGAGACGGAGTTAGTTTGCTCCCTAAGCCCTTCCAGAAGCGGGAACGCCCACAGCAGTTCAAAAGAGCTATGCCAAGAAAAAACAAGATGTAGCCCATAGGCACCCATTGAATGGCAAAAACTCGGCCCCCCTCTCCGAGCGCCCCGCCCCGCCCCCATGGCCTGAAGGAGCATAGGATGGGAACTCTCATGGGAGCCAATCCGCATGCGCTTTTGGTGTGGACGAGCCCCCCTCCTCGCACCCAATCACCTGCAGACGCACCCTACAAAACATCCGGCCACGCTGCCCACACCCTCAGGTAAGTGAGCACATGGCTGAAAGCTCTGCCTGTTTGCGTTCTGCCGTGGGCACTTTGAACACGAGGCAGGATAGAGGGTGCCTACAGTGGCAGGCACTGAGTGCACTTTGGGGACTTTGCAAGAAAAGTGGGAGAACTTTGCACTCACTCAAGGGAAGAAGGGCAAAGTCCAGAATGTCTGGCTAACAATAACCACTCAAGTTTCCTTGAAGGTTATCTGACTCTGAAGTTCCAGCTCAGTAAGAAGCGAGGGAGCACTGACAGGTAAGAAGGAGATGGAGTGACGGCTAACCCGTCTCGCTGATTTGTGCTAACTGCCCCATCACCTGAACACTAGCCTCATCAGGTGAGGCTCGGCAGGGGAAGAGGCGATGGCGGCAGCCCCTGTCTGCCCCAGAGGCAGTTGCCCAGAAAACTACTCTTGACTAGGTGTTTGTAACTACCTGCTAACTCTCTCCCTTAAAGGTAAAAGCACCCCAAGGCAGAGTGCTTCCTCACCAGAGAGTCTTGCATTAGCTGGTCGCTGCCACTGCCACACTCTACTATGTGCATCTTCTCAGATGTTGGAGTGTGGGCTTTGCCTCGGTCATGGATCGAGGCAAAGCCCATGTGTGTTTTTCTCTTGCAGGCACGTCATGATCCATCTGGGAGATGACCGACCAAGCATGTCTGCTTCCTTCCCCCACCCCCATAACTCTCTGCAAGTGTCATTCAGATCCAGCCCAGGAAGCAATATCTCAAGGCAGTCTGCATCTCAGCCTTGCCCCTGGAAGCATAGAACAAGGGCTGCACAAAATGCCTTGGATCCCTTTCCAGCCTAGAAACAATGGCACTTTTTCCAGTTTAATGAAATGAGTTTAAAAACAACAAACTTCTGTTTGCATGCCTGACTGACATTGCCATTAGCCCCTCTCTCAGCTCCCTGTCACTCATGTCCTCTTACATATCCCTGCAAATGTATCCAGTGGTGCCCCATCCAGCCTCCCTGCCCCCTTCTCCCCCATGAAAATTCAGGCAGTGGGGTGGGAATTGAACTGTAGCCCATGAATGTCTGTGGGGGGGCACTAAGAACTGCCATTCTCTGATTGTCTGAGCTGCTGGCATCCGATAAGCCAGGAAGATGGTTGCTGCACGTAAGAAGTCACTGCCAGGGGGTGGGGGGTGTGTTTGTGGAAGCAGGGATGAACTTGGGCAATTTGGCGTGGGGAGGGCCTGTCAGTCCATGCTGGGGAAGGGCATCTCCCCAGTACTGGGGCATGGCTGTTAAGGTCCAACCCACATTCTTGAATTGTAGAGATACAGTGATGTGTTCAAGCAGCGCCACAGCAGGTTTGTGGGCACTTTTCATTCCCCTTGCTTCCAAATGGCCTCCCAGCCTCCCACATGGTTCCCAGTGGGCATTCCCATCACTCATTGAAGACCCCGCCTCCCCCCACCTGCTTCTCCGGAACCTGGGGAGTACTTAGGGTTGCCAGTCTCCAGGTGGTAGGTGGAGATCTCCCAGAATTACAACTGATCTCCAGGCAACAGAGATCAGTTCTCTACTATCTGGCCCTACATTTCAGGGAGGCGGCAGAGGCAGGTATTTGCAGGCGCACCAAGCTGCAGCCACCTGCCTGCCCTCATTAGAAATGGGGGCTGGATGGGCAAGAGGGTGGGTGTTCAATCTGGACCTTCAGTGTCACCTCTGCCCCCCTCCCCGGCAGGGATGCCTGCTCTCTGATGGCGGCCTGTTGGCAGCAGTGGTGCCTCCCAGTGGTGCCTCCCACGGCCTCCCCATTGGCTGTGCTGCTGCTTTTTCCTCACCTGGAGGTCGGGAGGGGTGTGGCCATTGGCTGATGTGAGCGGGGTTGCCAGGGGAATGGCAGGTATGTGGGCACTCCTGGCAGCAACCGCACCTTGCCTTGTTGCACTCAGGAGTTGCCAGTGGGACTCTCCTGCAAAAGTCCATAGAGAGCCATGGAATGGCGCCCTATTTACAGTGGTGCATGAGCAACCACACTGCCTTGGGGCATAGGATTGAGCTGCCCATGCTGGTTCTCCCTTAATATTTAACATTCAGTAAACTCCCATGTCTTTAGTCCATACATTTCCCCACCGACTCATGTAAATGTTTTCTCCCAAAATTTGCATCCATTTTATCATAGAGTTTTTTCCTTGCACTGTTTTAGCATCATATTGGAGTAAGATTTTGTAGTTTTTTTTCCTAATAAGTGTCTTAAATATCCAGTGATTAATTGTTCAAAAGTTGATTTCTTTTGAGACACATTACCTGATGGCATGGCTGCTTTAAGCTTCCCCAGCAGGGGAGAGGCAATGCTGCTTTAATTAATGACTGGAGTTCTCCAGTTGATAAATCACTCTGGAGAAAAGAGATTGTGAGGTAATCCACATGGACTCCATCTGGCCCCCTTACTGAAAGTTTTACTATGCAGATTTTAATCTGGGTGGTGGCTGGAAGTTTAAGGTTGCCTGGAGAAGTGGAAATTTCCATCGACTCCTGGCTATGTTGGATTTGAAGGCAACCAACTCTCAAGTCTAAATCTTCTATTTACTTTAAAGAACTAATTAGCTCTATGATGCAATTATAAAGTGCTGAGAGGATAAGCTGATTTCCTGGATGTTTCCTTCTTCTTGGTTCGTTGGAATTGAGTGGTGGAGGTATAGTGCCAGCAGGAAGCCTTTGAAGTGTATATGAGAAGGAAAGTTTTTAAAGGACTAAAGGGGATCCAAAAGCTTTGTTTGTCTCAGTAATTTGTGAACTGAAATTTGAAGGAAGTATATTTGCCATATTTGCTGGACTGATTAAAACTTCCATACTAGAAACAAAGGCTGAATGTATGACCTTGAAAACTTCCTGAAATGTAAACAAACAAAAACAAAAGGAAAACAAACACCATCTGAAAGAGAGAGAATTTGATACTTGGCATAACACTTTAACTAAAGGTCTTGCAGAGCCAACTAGTGGAGCAATGTCACAAGGCATGAGAAAACATTCAATTGAAATTTCCTCATCCACAGATTTAATGCAAAAATTTCTTGACCAATTAAGTGATAAACTAGATTCTTTTGAGAAGAAAATGGAAGGTAATTTTACAAAATTCAAAACAAGACTTAACTGAGCAAATTAAAAATATTGAAGGTATTGTCAAGAAAACCTCTGAGGAGGTAAAAGAGCTGAATAATCAGATGCAGACTTTGGACTGTAAAACAGCAATGCTGGATAGAGTTTGAGAAGCACTAAGACAACTTAGCATTACTGGAATTAAGGAAGAAAGAATATATTCTCTGCCTGAGAGGTGTGGAGGAGACACAAGATGAAGATGTTTGATACAGGATGGTAGAAGCCTTGGCAGAATTTATGCAGTGGGATATCCCAAAAGTAGAGATGGAACTAGATAAAGTATATAAAATTCCTACCAGATATGCGATACAGAATAAGCTCCCAAAGGACATCATGGTGCATTTTGTCAGAAAGTTGATAAAAGATCAAATTTTACAACACTACAGGAAGAAATTGACCATACAGGAAGTTCCAGTCGTTGTGTTAAAGGATATACCACTCAGAATTCTGAGGAAATGCAAGGACTATATCTTTTTAACTGAAAAGCTGAAACAGAAGAAAATCCAATTTAGATGGGACAAGCTGGAAGGAGTGATTTTTACCTTTCAACAACAGAGATTTAGGCTGAATTCGATTCCAATAGCAAGAGAATTTATAGAAAGATACAAGAAAGACCTAGAAGAATCTCCAGAAGATTCAAAACAACTTGTACTGGATCAGAAAGAACAAGATGATATGGACTCTGACAATAACTAAAATCTCAAGCATGGATTACAAATGCATAACGTGGAATATAAACGGAGCAAATGCTCCTCAAAAAAGATGGAAAATATTTCATTATCTCAAAAAGCTGAGAGTCGATATCATTTGCTTACAAGAAACTCATATCAGGAAAAAAGATATCAAATATTTGGATTATAAAATTTGGGTGGTGGGGGGGAATTGTCTCTGCAGGTAACAAAAAGAAAAATGGTATAGTATTGTACTTAAAGCCTGTATTGAAACCAGAACATGTTTTTCTGATAACCAGGGTAGATTTGTGGGGTTCCAATGAATGGAAGTAAAATCTTGATGGTGGGAATCTATGCACCAAATGAGGAGAAGGGGAGGTTTTACAAATACCTTTGGAAAAAATTGGCTGATCTGCCATATGAAAGTTGTTGGTTGATGGGTGATTGAAATGGTGTTGTTTCTCCACAAATAGATAGATGCTCTGATAAAAATATAAAAGATACTCAAGGTAAATTACCAAAGATTTGTTTTGACATGTTTGATAATATGGGTCTGGTGGATGTTTGGAGACAAAAAAAATGGTGACTCAAGAGAGTATACATTCTACTTGAGAGACACAAATCTTTATCACATATAGATATGGTTTTGTCTTTGTGTCAAAAAATTTGGTGACCAAAATAACCAAAGTAGAGATATTACCGAAGTCTTTCTCAGACCATAACCCTGTAAGAGTAAATTACAGGCCCAAATTTAATACATTCAGGTGGCAACTAAATGAAACTATTACATAAAGATGCAATTGTTGAGGACTGTAAAAAAGGCTGAAAGAATTTTTTGAATTAAATTTGAACAGGGACACAGATTTGAGAACAGTTTGGGACGCAAGCAAAGCATTTATAAGAGGCCATTTTATACATCATAATTCAGAATTAAAGAGAAAGGGGCAGGAAAAATGCAAAGTATTTTGCAAGAAATTAAGAAAAAGGAGGAAGTTTTAAAAACTGTGCCAGGGGATTTTAAGGTGCAACAGGAGATGAAATATCTGCAACAACAGCTATTAATGATAACAGTAACAGATTTAGACAAAAAATTGAAATATGTCAAACAGAAAAACTTCGAATTAGCTAATAAACCAGGAAGATGGTTAGCTTATAAACTGAGAAAAGAAAGAGCGAAGAAATTGATTTTAAAATTGCAAGATGGGAATGCGATGTTAACAAATAATTGGGCCATCTAAAAGACTTTTTAAAAATACTATTCTACTTTGTACAGAAGTCAGAAGGTTTCCTTAAAGAAAATGAATGAGTATTTAATGAAACAGAATTTACCTAAAATCACAGAGAAACAACATCAAGTGATGAATGGCCCAATAACAATTCAAGAGGTGGTGGAAACAGTTAAGAAGATGAAAATAGGGAAGACACCAGGCCCAGATGGACAGCCATGTCGGTATTATAAATGCTTTAAAGATGAGATTTTGCAAAATACAATGAATTCAATTTTATTGGGAGGCAAGATGCCAGAGACCTGGAAAGACGCAAATATTATGTTGACCCCTAAAGAAGGACAAGATCTGACATTAGCAAAAAACTATAGACCTATATCACTGCTGAATAATGATTATAAATTATTTACCTCAATCTTAGCAGAAAGACTTAAGTATGTTCTTAAAGACTTTATCCACGAGGATCAAAGCGATTTTTACCTAAAAGACAGTTGAAAGACGATATCAGAACTGTGTTAGACATAGTGGAGCATCTGGATAAACATAATGAAAAACAAGCGACTCTTTTTTTTGGATGCTGAGAACGCCTTTGTCAATTTGAACTAGGTTTTCCTGTTTGAAGTCTTAGAAAAGATGAATTTTGGGGAGAATTTTATAAAATGGGTGAAATCAATTTATACTTCACAGAACGCCAAAATTATTGTAAATGGAGAATTAACTAAACCATGTGAGATTCAGAAAGGAACGTGTCAAGGTTGTCCGTTGTCACTGCTCCTTTTTATTTTGGTGTTGGAGGTTTTGAATGGAAACATTAGACAGGATGAAAGGATCAAGGATGTTAAAATTAAAAAGAGTCATATAAATTAAGACCCTTCGCAGATGACTTAGTTTTGTTTCTGGGGGACCCGTTAGATGGGATTGAAATACTGACGGAGAAATTGAGAGAGTTTGGTGCTCTGGCAGGTTTTAAAATAAATGATCAGTAAACAAAAATGTTGACAAAAATATGGATATTAATTAAATATCAGGAAGAATTACGAGAATAACAGGTTTTAAGGTTAAAAAAAGGTAAAATATTAGATATTATGCTAACGGGGATGAACTGTATGCTATTTCAAAACAATTACGTTAAGACATGGAAAGAAATTTTTAAAAGATATGTTAAGATGGGATGGAGTGCAGTTATCCCTGTTTGGAAGAATATCAGTTATCAAGATGACTGTTTTACCTAGAATGTTATTCCTCTTCCAGACATTACCTGTGTTAACTTCAGATGTACCATTTAAGCAGTGGCAAAAGGATATTTCAACATTTATATGGCAAGGGAAAAAACCAAGGGTCAAATATAAAATTCTACAGGATACGAAGGAGAGAGGCGGACTTGGTTTACCGGACTTGATGCTTTTGAGAAACTAGAGACTCTTGATGTTTCTTAATTTATGATATTCCCTCTACCTCCCTAGTATTTCCCCTGTTAAACCTAAAAAGCTATCTTAATTTTTAATTAAAGGGAAGAAAGGAAATCTAAAAAGGGATCTAAGAAATAAGAGTGAGAATAGAAGATTCTAAAGACCAATTTGGCACACTCTCTCTAGTCCATTAACAACACCTAAACAGTGTCTGGCATATTAAAAAGAAAGAAACATAAAATTGCTTTAGCTCTATGTTTAGCTTCATAAAGCAGGAAGGGGCATATGAGACCTAGTTTATTTCGCTATTCTCTGAATTTTTGTATCAGAACAATTTAAATGGAATTCAAAACATGGACATTTTAAAATTGCAATCTGTCCCATATACCATCCTTATTCATTAACAAATTATTTTCTTAAAGGAGAAAGGTATAGAAAAAGATTTTTGTACCAGCCTACCCTCGATCTTTCATCTATCAAAACTCCAGGCCAACTAGGAATACTTTTATTTTCATTATAGAAAGGCACGAAAAAAGGGATTATAGAGGTAGACTTAGCACAAGTTTAAGTTTTAAAAAATTAGGAGATTTATAAGGTTGCCTGCCTGGCCAATGGTCAGAGGCTGCCTGACCATTGTCTGACATGTTAAAAAGAAAGAAACATATAAGCCTGCATTAGGTCTATATTTGGCTTCATAAAGCAGAAAAAGACATATGAGACCTAGTTTCTTTCCCTATTTTCTGAATTTTTGTATCAAAACTGTTTAAATCGAATTCAGAACATAGACATTTAAAAATCACAATATATCCCATGTACAATCCTTATTTGTCAGAACCCCAGGATCATAATCTAAGTTTCATTTTGTTTCTTCTTTCTCACTCTAAAGTAGTATTGGAACTCTTTCTTTCTGATGATCCGCCATAAAACAGCACTTTTTGCCTTCCAACCATTTCTGCAAGCTGTCAGTGAATACGTTGTAATGTCTCTGTTTGTCTTTCTTGACTGAAGTGTGTTGTATGCTTCTTCTTCCAGAAGTAATGCAGTAAATCTCTTCCTCCCAGCTTCCTTTCTACGCTCCTCCCTCTTTTTCTCTGCTTTTCGTACTTTCACAAAAGAGGACTGGTTCTTTCTTCTGTTTTGCTGAGAGTACATTTTATCACTCCACTCTGATTTTCTTTCCAATAAATCTGTCTCCTCAAGGTTTTCTTCTAACTTGGCATCTTGCACGGTGCCCTTGTCTGTTTCCGATCCAAGTGTCTCATCTGCTTTTCTTAGTACGTCATCCATCAACTTAGAGATTTGTTGCAGCTTTGAAACTATCTCTTTATGAAGCGCCATTTTGTCGACTCACTTAGAAATGCTCAATCAAAGATCTCATAAAACTGGTAAAAAACTCCTTTTGCTCTTACTGTTTGTAGCTCTGGAATTTTTTGCTCTCCAGCTCTCCGTCCCAGGAGACTCCTCCTTGCAATCACTCTCCAGTGTCAGTCTCCCGGTTCATTAAACGGTTGCCTCTCCAGTGGATAATAAAACCCCCCTCATCAAGCTGGTTAGCCCTCGTAAAGCCATAAACAATTCTCCCACTTGGAGAGATGTCAAGTAGAATCCTTTTTCGGTCCTTCAGTTGTCTTTATTTCTATCTTGTAAGGAATCTTTGCTTTATTTTTGCTTATTTCAAAATCTCGGGGTTCGTTGCTTGAGAGCCATTAAGGCTTCTTCCACAGACCTTGCCTTCTAGCCGATGTGGGGGCACCACAGGGGGTTGCCAGTCCCCTTGAGCTTCTCCACCTTGCTCTGGCCTGCCCCCCCTCTCTGTGGGGGGGGGTCTTAGGGGGCCAAATCCTCAGGTCCCAAGGGATCGGGAAGATCACAGCACTGAGCTCGTAACTCAGCTGCCGGGACAGCGCCATGCCATTCCGGAAGTCCGGTTTCTGGGTTTCTTAGGCATTGGACATAGTATACTCTCTTACTCTCTCTCTTCTGAGTACCTCACCTCAATGTTCACCCTTTACTTTGCATAGTGGAAATATAGTACCTGAGAATACAGTACAGTCACAAGAAAATAGTAAAGGCACATAAAATATTTCAGACCATTAAATTCACTTCCTACAGTAATGAAATATTAAAATGACAAAAGAACTCAATGATAACTGGGGGGGAAATTAATAACAGTTTAAAACTTGGCCAAATAAAAATATTTTTGTAAGCATTTCACAGGAGGGATGCCACTGCTTAAAAAGCCCTGTTACTCCCAAAGACATTACAAGAACTAATAAAGAGTATAATGTAAAGTGTTTGAAATGTCAGAATATGGATACAACTTTTTACCACATGTGGTGGGCATGCAAGAAAGCAAGAAAATATTGGATAGAGATACATAAAGAAATGCAAAAGGTATTAAAATGTAAATTTGAATCCTCAAAATATATTATTAAATATTTTACCAAGTAATATTATAATAATTCATAGTGAATTATTTAAGTACATGGTGACAGTGGCCAGAGTAATATTTGCAGCAAAATGGAAAGCAGAAAGTTGTTCAGAAGTTGTTCATCTGAAGGAATGGAAGAATACATTACACGAAGATGCAACAATGCAAAACTAACATCTTATATACACAACAGGTCGATCTCAGAATTTCAAGAAAAATTGAAGGTATTTTTTATTATATAGCTGAAAATTAAGAATAAATTTAAATTAAAACAGAAAGTGTTATAGGAGAAAAGGGAGGGGAGAAGAGATTTGCAATATATAAAAAAAGGTAAAGCAAGCACCGAGTCATTACCTTTACCATGGCAATATATAACAAAATTATTATTTGATATGAAGACAGATGGAAAAGATATAGGTGAAAAATTACAAACATATATAGGCAAGTTCTATATAGATATATGATTTGATTGATGAATATTTGATTTAAATAATATTAGTTTATGTTTTATGTTTTGTTTTTATGATTCAGGTGATTGTGTTTGTTTTATGCATGACTTAGATGACTGAAGATAACTGCAGCAGTAGGCAGTTGTAGATGTATGATTTAGATGGTTGTATGATTTTAGTTCATGTTTTATGTTTGTGAGTTTATTAAGTGAAATAAAAATTTATAATAATAAAAGTACTGTCCTTGGTTGCCACTTGCCTCATTCCTGTGGGTGGTTGCAAAACTTGGGGTATAAAACTTGGGGTGAAGAACTGGCAGTAGGATTATATGGAAAGAGACAGCCATTTAACAGTGCAATCCTAAACTGAGATACTTCAGTCTAAGCCCATTGAAATCAATGGGCTTAGACTGGAGTAACTAAATTTAGGATTGCACTGTAAGTATCCTTTAAGCCATTTGGGGCTTTAATGCAAGAACCAGTTCTGAATTGTTGTGTGTTCTGTCCATACCTCCAAAAAATGCAATTGTGAGTATGAAAAAGAAGTTGATTTTCTACTTCCTGTTACTTCATTGTTTTTATAGCATTTCTGTGCCGTCTCTTCATGAAACCTGCTTGAGATAGCTTTCAAATTAAAATTTTAAAAAGAAAACAAAGAAAATCCGTTAAATTATTAACTCAACATTAAAAACCAGCATTGAAAACCCAATGTAATGCTAGTCTGACTTTATTCATTTGGTTTAGTTTGGCTCTTATCAAAGGACCCAATTGGCCCATAAAAATTCACTCATTCCTCCTTTCTGCACATGGAGTTAATGAATAACATAAGGGCTCTTTCCCTTTGCGATCGGATTGTTGAATAATAGTGTTGCCAGGTCCCCTTATTCTCCCAGCAGGAGTGGGGGGACCTGGCACTCACCTGCTGAATCTCCTCATGGTCATGGGTGGGCAAGGGGCAGATGTAATCTTTGGAGGTCCCTGGTGGTTCTTTGCAGTCCTGAGTGAAGGTTTGAAGACAATATTGTTATTATTAATATTATCATTATTGTGAAAATGTGAAGATAATATTGTTACAAGAAGTAATTGCAATGGAGTAATTTGCCTTGGAAATTTATATAGTTGTACAAATAAAATTTGTACAGGGAAGCTGCAGATTTCAGGCTAGATGATAAAGAGAATGGCCGTTCCCGTAACAATAGCTGAACAGCACAGAGGGGAAACCCCCCACGGTTTCCGTGGGGGGTTTCCCCTCTGTGCAGATTTCAGGCTGGCTAGATGTGCAGTTTTTGTTAGATTTGGGAGAATATGAGGTTGTCCCACCTGGGTAAAGGCCTTTTTAAAAAAAATGCTCTTAGGATTACAACATACTTTTACAAGAATCAATACTGCTCTTTTTTATTTCAAATGGAAGTTGTATCCTCAAGCTCAGAATATTCATAAGCTGCCTGTGCAATTAATCAACGTGGGCACAAGAAATATTTGTTGTTTTTAATGAAGTGGGAATGGACAGTTCTCTTGAAAACATGGGGAGCCTCTTGGGAGTTGTGTGTCTTGTGACCGATGCATTATAATGGAAATGATGCTGCTAAAATAAACAAGAGTGTCTACTTCCTACATCTGTTGCTTTATTCTGTGACCTTTGCTTAGATGGCTGACTCAACTATGCTTTATTCTTTCTTCTTTCCATAGCTGCTAGGAGTCAAACTCTGTAAAGCCATATAAATTCCCATAAGAAGATTGCACAGTTTGAAAGACAACTGTTGCTTTTCTCCATGCAGTTCCTCCCGTGGCTAGGTATGAACTAGGCTGTGCATAGATATAACCCATATCAGCCAGCAACCATTTATATAATTATGTGTGATTTTACCACTTATTATGGACATAGATTCTGGGCAATGCAGTTCACACTGAAGCTACTTCATTCATACACAAGAAGGGTAATATGTAGGGTTGCCAGGCTGCAACAACGAACCCCCAGGAGGAATTGGGAGAGGAGCCTCTCACACCAGTGATATACTGGTGTGTTACATCACTTCTGGTAAAAAACAGAAATGACATAGCAGATGCTTTAGCATTTGGAAAAACTGTTGCATCTAAGTGACATAAGATATAACCCATATCAGCCAGCAACCATTTATATAATTATGTGTGATTTTACCACTTATTATGGACATAGATTCTGGGCAATGCAGTTCACACTGAAGCTACTTCATTCATACACAAGAAGGGTAATATGTAGGGTTGCCAGGCTGCAACAACGAACCCCCAGGAGGAATTGGGAGAGGAGCCTCTCACACCAGTGATATACGGGTGTGTTACATCACTTCTGGTAAAAAACAGAAATGACATAGCAGATGCTTTAGCATTTGGAAAAACTGTTGCATCTAAGTGACATAAGTGCACTGAAGCGATGCTGGCATGTTTTCATCTCTCCCCCCACCCCATTTCATCCTGCCCGTGCCCATTTCATCATGCAGAACCCCTAACCTTAAATTCTACCCCGGCATTCACATTCTGTAGCAAAAATAATTATTGGGTGGAAATTATGACTTGCTTCTCATGCCTTTGTGTTGTCATATGTCTTCCTCCTTCCACCTTTCCAAATAGAATGAAGATTCCAGGTTTGAAACAGGTTCCCATGCATTTTGGCATACAAATGTACCTGGTTAAATCAGAATTTGTTTACTGACAAAAAATTCTAATTCACCCAATTCTCCAAATTTGTAAGTCATGGGGAACTCATTTGTTCCACATACCTAGCAAAAGAGGGGAGAGAAGAGGAAAAAGGGACAAGGACAGGAATGAGAAACTGATTACATTTGTGCCCGGAGCAGCAAATTGTGACTTAGTAGACAGCCTGGGTCAGATTAGTAGCTTTTCTAGCTTAGTATCCTCACTTTGATATGCTTCAGAAAGTCTGACAGAAAGACCAATAACTTGACTCAGAATTATTGTTCTTACTGCATAGACTGTGGACAGAAACAAAAATGCCTAGAGCTGAAAAGAATTTCCTCAAATTATCTTCAAAATACTTAGCTCCAAATTTTGATTATAAGTAATCTCTGATTGTTCAATGCATATGCTAATATTTGCCAAATATTTGCTGCTCAGTATCAATATTTGACATCCAAAAATTCTGCTGAAGCACTCAACATTTAATAGTGACAGTTGGCATGCAGCAGCAGTTAAAATTTTATGATTTCTGGCATGCTAGGAGTCAACATTTCACAGAGTCTGGTAGCTGCCATGAAATAGAAATTAGTATTTCACAAGATTTGATAAGTTGCTTGCACAGAATTTAGTCAATTTTCTGTCAAGACAAAACACAAAACACATACATTCAACTTTGATGCTAAATTTGGATTCTAAAATTTAAATGACAAATTTTGAGGGTAATTTCCAAAATGCAAATATGAATGTTAAAATGCTGTTGTATTTTGAAATTTGTCAAAGTTTAATTTCAGCTCTAAAATAATCCTTACCCAAAGTGGGAAAACAATCTGAAATATCTCAGATATTTAATCTGCTTTGGTATGCTCCGTAAAGATTCGAAGCATACTGAAGTGAAAGAGGCAGGGGAAGTTTTGCCCCAGCTTGCAAGTGGCAGGGAAAGGGCCCTTTAAACCTCAGCTGGCTCACAGGGGGATCCCCCTTCCATGGGCCAGCTGAAGCTCAAGAAAGGCACTTGCAAACAGCAGGGAAAGGGCTCTTTACACCTCAGCTGGCCTGTGGGGGGATCCCCCTTCCGTGGGCCAGCTGAAGCACGGGAAAGACCCTTTCCCTTCTGCATGCAAGCAGCAGGGAAAGGGCCCTTTAAACTTCAGCTGGCCTGGAGGGGGGATCCTCCTGCACTAGTCATTTGGAGCTAGCCGCGGCATTTGAAAGCTCCCCGAAGTGACCCGAATCACTTTGGGAAGCTTTGATTTGGCATTTCCAAATCAGGGCCAGCATGCTGGGCCCGATTCAGAAATCCCAAATCTTTACAAATCATGTCTGATTCATGTATTTGTCCTAAATCAGAAACCTGAATCGCACACTCCTACATCCAACCATCCCAGTTAGATTCCTTACTTCAAGATTCTCTGCCTTGGAAAACAAGCCATTTTTAAATGCCTGCAGGTCAGAAGAGGCTCAGCTACTGCTTTCCTTGGTTTCTCCCCAGCAGGGTCCTAAAGCATTTCCTGCCATTTCTGTGCCTCCATTTCCTCCTCACAACAGCCTTTTGAGGGAGGAGAGGCAAAGAGTGCAGGACTGGCCCAGTCACCCAGGGAGCTGCCTACTGGCAAAGCACACTTCTGGATGCCAAGGGCTCTGTTGAGCCCTTGCAGTGGTTTCCCTAGATGGATTCAAAAGTTGTGTGTGGAGGTCCTCCTCCTCCTCCTCCTGCTTCATCTCCCCTCCCCTCTGTGCTTCCAGCACAGCAAGGCCCCCTCCCAGCACCGTTGATAGCTGTGGGAGGCATGATGATGTCACTTCTGGAAGGGACCCAGGATCATTCCTCATGTGAGTACTTCCCCACCCTTTTCCCCTGTGTCCAGTAATTTTGTGGAGACCATCTCATCACTCTCATCAGGAAGAGGGAGTGTATGTGCAGACACATCTTTCGCTTGTTAGTTGCTGTCCTAAAAAAACTTATCACTCAGAGGCAAAGGGTAGGGCCAACATACCCACTCTCCTTACGGAAGACCTACTGTTTCCAGATGATTTCAAAAATATTGGACACACTTGATAGAAAATTGTTGACCCACCACCAACAACAAAATATTCATGATATGGGAAGTGTGATGTAAAATATCAGGTGCAATCTGTATTGCATCTAATGCTTTACATTTGATTGTATCACTTTTATCACTTTTCTAGCCTTGAAATGTTGAATTCAGAAATACCTGAACATGATTTTACCTCACTATCAAAAGTAGGATGTCAACAACCTGGAGAAAAGAGGCTCTGCTTATTTAACAGAGGCTTAATGGGTTATTTACCTCCCTGCCATGAAAAGCTCCAACTGCCCATGTCAATACGTTAAGCCTCTGTTAAAAAGGCAGGACATTTTATCAACAGGTTGTTGGCTACCCTACCAAAAAGGGAAGAGAATGCTGTTGGCATTTGATGGTTAGCTAATAAATATAATGCTACCATTAGCACAGCACAGAATATACAGAATAGGAACAGTAGTTTAAAGTGACATTCACCGACAGATAAACAAATTAATTCCAAAAAGTGTGTCATATGACATGTTGAATCTAACTCTGTTTTTACCTTGCAAGTGTGCCAAGATTCTTTGGCACAGAACATATTTGATTATGGAGGAGGGGAAGTCATAAGGAGAGGTGTGTGGAAGTCAGTGAATTGGCACTTTCCACTGACATAGTTTAATGATAGAGGTGGGCACGAAGCACAATACGAACCAAAAAAAATGCACGAACCAGGCCAGTTTTCCATGAACCTCATGACTTTTTTGGCCTGGTTTGTGCAATTCGTGAGCGGCTTGTGACCCCATACAGGCTGGAGCCACTGAGGGGTGTGTGTAACTGACAGCCCTGTTCTTTTGCTGCCAGCAAGCGGCAGGAGAAGGAGGCTGTCAGCTTCACTCAGCCCATCGGCTGAACCCAGCGTAGGGTGAGTGAAACTGACAGCCCCATTCTCCTGCCACCTGAGCGAGAGGAGAACAAGAGTGGTCAGTTTGACAGACCCTGTGCCAGGTTCAGCCCATGGGCTGAGGCCAGCACGGGGTGAATGAAGCTGACAACTCCTATTCTCCTGCCACTGGGGGGACAGGAGAACAGGGCTGTCAGTTTCACTCACCTCTCACTGGGTTCAGCCGATGGGCTGAAGCTGGTGCGGGGTGAGTGATGCTGACAGCCCCGTTCTCCTGCCACTCAGGGGACAGGAGAACAGGGCTGTCAGTTTCACATGCCCTGCGCTGGCTTCACCCGATCGGATGAAGCCTGCGCAGGGTGTTTTGAAACTGACAGACATCTCCTGCCACTTTGGGGTGACAGGAGAAGGGGGCTGTCAGTTTCAAACACCCCACACTGGCTTCAGAAGCCAGCGCCAGGTGTTTGAATTCTACACACTACAAACCACAAACTAATTCATGAACTGGTAAAAGTTTGTGGAATTTCATGGTTCCTGATTCGTGGAATAGCAACAAACCATGAATCAGGTGGTTTGGGGTTTTTTGGTTTGTGCCCATGTTTATTTAATGACATATTCTACTAACAGGACCAAGTATTAAAGCAGCTGTTGTTAACATCATTTACAAAAGATGCAGCAGTGGTCCCTGAGGAGACTTAGGTGGCACATTTCTGGTACCAATACATTTGGCTGCTTTGAAACAAGCAAGCAAAAAATCTATCCTACAATCAGATGTGAGATATTCTTCTTAATAAATATGAGATTTCCGGACTTGGGACTTGCTCCCAAATAAATGTGTATAGGATTTAAGAGGCTTATGAAAATTAGAACTCAGGCAACTAGAGGGTTCTCCAACTGTTAAGTGGGCTGAGCAATATATCTAAATATGCATTGATTAATAAAATTTTTAAAATTGAAAAATATGTATATAAATTTTTATAGTGCTGTAGACATGCAGTTGGCATATGAGTAAGCTTTAAGCATGCTAATAAATATAACAAAATTTGTGATATTGCTAAAACCAGGCAGCTTGAACCTATATATGTTTAGTCAAAGTACTGTAAGTCTCACTGAGTTGTGTGGGGTTTACTCCCATGTAACCGTGCATAGAATTGTACCTTGAAACAAGAAAAGAAAGGTTATAGGGATTTTGGAGCCGGAGGCTTCCTCCAGACATGTTTTCCCAAAGGAGAGAATGGAAGTTTACTTGCTGATAATTTAAGCTTTAAATATCCAGTATAAATGAAGTAGCAAAAGGAAAGGGAGAAGTCATGTTTAATTCTGTAGCATGGGCAAGAAATGATACAAAGTTCTAAAATGGATTTACATTGCAAACATTCATCAGCTCATGAATACATTGATTCTCTGAGTAGCCAAGTTTTTATGTTCTGTAATACTCCTCTCCCAATTCTGTTCCTTCTTTCACTCAGCTGATTGACCATTCTGCCCCCAGAGCACTAAGTTCTTCTTTCAGATTGGTTAACATGTTTAAAGCTCAGTAATGCTTGCAGCCGGACTATGACAGTAAAACTGTGGCTTACCTCCGACAAGAAATCTCCACATTTCAAGAAGTTGAAAATGCATCCGGGCAGAATTTTTTGCTAAATTGGGGTGGGTGGGGTCAGAAGAAAAGCCAAACTTCACCTGCATTACTACCTCCTAAGGATGAAGATTGGATGGCTGGAGAAAGGGTTCTGTTTGAGTCCAGTAGACTGTCTATCTGACTGTCCTATTCCAGGTTCAGTTGTGTCACATGTGGTGCTGCCGGTCTCTTTGAGCCAAGGTAGAACAGTGATAAACAAGAAGTGATGGTGAGACCATCAGGGCAGCCCTGTAAGCAACCCATGCTGCTGTTGCACCTTTACACTTTGGAGGACAATTTAAAGTTTTGGCTAGTAACCATAACTTTCCCTCTCCATGTGTTCAGTCTATGCTCAGTGTTAAACAGAAGGTTGTGTTAACTCATGGAACTCTACTGCTGCTGGTGGCCCAGGCTATCTTCCAGAGCACATATTTTGTATGAAGAACTGCACTTTCAGTCTGGAAGCTAGCTCCTATTATCCTTTTGGTAGAAATATTCTTGGTAATCTCCTTCTAGGTTTACTGCTGAGGAGTCAGGTTGCTGAAATGCCCGATTATAACAACGAAAATACTTCAGTAAAGTCAAAATTTATCAGCTGGGTCAATGATGTCTTCCTCCTCCACAGATTCCCATGTACTCAGCACTTGGATTAACGAAGCATCCAGGACTACATTTCCAAGCATGATCCAGAGATCCTATTTGGCACCCAGCAGTTTTTTCACAGATATACTTGCTGCAGGCTGTTGCTTCACGGTGCAGTGGGAGCAGCTGCAGCTGTTGCCCCCCTGCTTGCTTACTGCCTGTAGTTTTGCTTTGCCAACTGTCAGTTTCCCTGAGATCTTTGGCCACTGGAGGGACTGCAGCAGACTACGTCAGACAGAGATGTGCGTCAGAGAAAGGGGCAGCTACCGGCGTCCTGTAGGATAGCTGGAGGGTCCTGTCTGTTTCTCTTAGAAGTCCTTAAACCATTGGAGCCTCTTCTGTGGTGATCACTCTGAGCTGGGCAGCATTGTTTTTACTGTGAGTTGCTGCTGAGGTGCTCTTAAGTTGGTGCTCTTAAGTTGAACGCCATTTGTTCAGGAGAACAAACTAGCAGCTCAACCAGTGTGTCTGCAGCTGAAGCAGCTGAATGCCTGCAGCCAGAGCAATCGATGGAATGCCTGCAGTTGGAGCAATAGATGACCCGATGCAATCTCAGCAATGTTGTCAGCAAAGCCAGCTTCTGACTGGACGAGATCACTGAAGGGACCCAACTATGTTAGAATAGCTGGGACGTTTCCAACTATCCCTGAAATTGTTGCTCAGAAGAGCCTGAGGACTCAAACTGTTAGATTGAAGCAAGAATTATGTTTGTTATAATATAGACTGGTTCATGAGAGAGACCTATCTTATCTTCTCTATCTTACCCTGGTTGTTGTATTACCTTCTCTATGATTGTTGTTATTACTGGGGTGGGTTATTTGGGTAGGGGGAATTCCATATGTATTGCATGTCTGAATGACAGACCGCACTAGGTATAGCCCTTTGCTGGACTGTTAAATTAAAACTACTCAGTTAGTTAGTTAGTTCGTTCGTTCATTAGTTAGTTTGTTCATTCGAGAAGTTGGAAAATTAATAATTTAAAGGGGGATGGGAAATTATTTGAGGTGGTGGTGGATATGGGGTTGGGAATCCCAGTGGTCATGGGACAGGAGAGGTATGGTGGTGGGGCTAGGCATTATAAGGGAAGAAGCCAGAGATATGGCTATGCTCAAGTCCCTTCCAACCTTTGCCCCATCCCAAGGGATGCTGGTAATGGGGCTAGGATTCAATGCCCTCTCCTGTGCAATGCCAGGTCCATTAATAAAAAGACCGCAACCCTCCAGCAATATTTTGCAATGGAAGAGGTGGACCTGGTGTGCGTGACCGAGACCTGGGTACGAGAAGGTGAAATTGTCACCCTGAAAGAGCTAACTCCCCCCCTGGGTTTCTCGGTCCTTCATCAGTCAAAGGACAGTGGCTGGGGGGGGGGTGGCGATGCTTATTGGAGAGTCTTCATCAGGCCGCTTCCTGCACCAAAGATTGCTGGTATTGACTGTGTGGGCCTGGTGTGGGATGCTGAGGACAGTATAGCCATCTGTTTGGTGTACTAATTGCCCAGCACACCTGCAGATGCCTTGTCTAGATTGTTGGAGGCAGTAGCTGGCTGGTCTTTGGAGTATCTCTGGGGTTTGGTCCTGGGAGACTTCAGTGTTCATGCCAATGATGCCGCCTCCTCATGGGACATGGACCTGATAGCTTTCATGGCAGCGTTAGGAGTCTCCCAGTTTGTATCAGTGCCCACACATAGAGCAGGACACACACTGGACCTAATCTTTGGGGTGGGGATACAGGTGGATCTGGATGAACCTATAGTAGTGCCATGGTCAGACCACCTCATCCTGAGGGTTTGTCTGGGCACCACAACCCCCTCCCCCCCACTTGGGTGATGAGCTGATTTATGCTCGCCTGCAGAGTCAAATGGATCCAATTGGATTCCAGAATGCTCTGCGGGATCCATTGCCCCCTGGCAGCTTGTTGGATGAGCTGATAGAGGTCTGGAATGCCCGTCTCTCTGATGCCATCGACAAGATTGCTTCCCATCACCCTCTCCGCCCCCGAACTAGAATAGCTCCCTCATATACTGAGGAGTTACGACATATGAAATGGGAGCTGAGACGGCTAGAGCGAGTGTGGCAGCAACTCTGTGACAAAATGACAAGAACGTCTTATAAAAGTTTATGAAGGTCTATGCAGCCTTGATTACGTCTGCTAGTTCTTGCCCAGCACAACTTTCCAGAGTGATTTGGGCTTTAACGTCTCTTACACATGGGACAAAAAATGTGAATTCGACGATAAGCGGTCAGGCTTTTGGAGATTATTTTGCGGATAAGATCCTGTCACCATGGTTGATGCAGTATGTGAACTGGAGGCCCCTTGGCCATCTTCAGGGTTGACATTAGATCAGTTCAGACCACTCTCTCAGGAAGAGGTAGATAGGGTCCTGTGTGCTGTGAAACCTAGCACATGCCCACTGGACCCGTGCCCATCATGACTGGTGAAAACTGGCAGTGCTGGGATTCAGGCCCCACTAGCTGACATCACTAATCTTTCCCTGAGTTCTGGGGTTTTCCCAGACTCATTGAAGAAACCATCATTGGATCCTGTTGATCCAACCAATTACCGTCCAGTTTCAAATCTTCCATTCCTGGGCAAGATAATTGAGAGGGCGGTAGCGGAATAGTTACAGGTATACTTGGATGATGCTTTTATCTTGGACCCATTCCAGTCCAGCTTCAGGCCCAGCCATGGTACGGAGACAGCTCTGGTCGCCCTCACAGATGATCTGCGGCAGCACCTGGATGGCAGGTCGGCACTGCTTATACTTTTAGATCTTACAACAGCGTTCGATACGGTCAATCATGATCTCTTGACCCACTGTCTTGCTGGTGTGGGGATTTGTGGGACAGTCCTTCAATGGCTGAGCTCCTTCTTCTGTGGTTGGGGACAGAGGGTGGTATTTGGGAAACAGATGTCCACCTGCCATTCCTTGTTGTGTGGCGTCCCTGAGGGGGCAATTCTTTGCCCAATGCTATTTAGCATCTATATGCGCCCCCTTGCCCAGGTAGTCCGCAATTTTGGGCTGGGATGTCACCAATATGCGGATGACACCCAGCTCTATCTGTTGATGGACAAACAGTCTGACTGTGTTCTGGATTCCTTGGCCAAGGGTCTTGAGGCTGTTACAGTATGGTTACATCAGTCGCCTGAAATTGAATCCTCTGAAGACGGAGGTTCTGTATCTGGGTCATGGAGCAATCAGGTTCGGGACTTGGCTCCCAGCCCTCAGCAGGGTACAACTGAAGCTTTTAT
Source organism: Eublepharis macularius (assembly GCF_028583425.1). NCBI lineage: Eukaryota > Metazoa > Chordata > Lepidosauria > Squamata > Eublepharidae > Eublepharis > Eublepharis macularius. Next base: position 76,836,948 of record NC_072793.1, read on the forward strand.
TGATGGTGAAAAGCCTGGCTGTGACTTTTGACGCCACACTTTCAATGGAGGCCCAGGTCATGACCGTTGCCAGGTCTGCCTTTTTTCACATTCAACAGGCCAGGCAACTGGCACCCTATTTCTCATCTCAGGATCTGACCACAGTAATCCATGCAACGGTCACCTCCAGGCTAGATTACTGCAACTCACTCTACACTGGGCTGCCCTTGGGCCTGACCCAGAAGCTGCAGCTGGTACAGAATGCAGCAGCTCGCATTCTTACAGGAACACCTGTTCAAGCACATATCCATCCTGTGCTGTGTCAGCTGCACTGACTTCCAGTGGAGTTCCGGATCCAGTTCAAGGTGTTAACGTTGGTGTGTTTAAAGCCCTCCACGGACTGGGACCAGCATATCTGCGGGACCGCCTCTCCCATTATGTCCCTTGCAGGACACTACGTTCTGCAGATAAACAACTCCTGGTGGTCCCTGGCCCGAAAGACATCCAGCTGGCCTCCACCAGGGCCAGAGTTTTTTCTGCCCTGGCCCCAGCCTGGTGGAACACTCTCCCGCTGGAGATCCGGGCCCTGCAGGACCTATTACAGTTCCACAGAGCCTGTAAAACGGAGATGTTCTGCCAGGCCTTTGGTTGAGGACCAGCGGGTGTCCTTATCCTGTCCAAGATCCCTACCTCTTCTATGACTGCCCTCGGCTATGCATTTTACCCACAGCTATGACCTATGCAGCTCTTTTATTAGTATCCAAAGTAGCCTGTGTATAATGGCACCAGAGTATTTTAATATAAGTTTTAAATCTGTTTTTAAAGTTGACTATTAATTTATTGTGTTTAATGATGATGTGAGCCACACTGAGCCCATTCATTGGGAGGGTGGGATATAAGTCAAATAAAATAAATAAATAAATATGTAGACATTTTGAAAATCCCCTTTCCTATAATTTTCTATGTCACACCTCAAAGTGTTTTTCTTCTCTGAAGTGCTGGAAAGCATTTTTGACTCCAAAAGTATCTCTCCAAAAGTATATTGTTTCCTCAAACATACTTGAGAAGCTGTCCCTCAAGCTTTCCTTCTGTCTGTATCTAAAAATTATGACCTAAATCACATAGTGAATATTACAACAAATGAACAATCATGCATATTGCTTTCCATCCTGTAGAATAAAAAGAAAATATCACAGCAGTGACTGCTTCCACCTTAGGGCTCTCCCCCACCAGAGGTGGGGCGTTGAGTTCTCCCAGAAGTATTGATTTGAAGGCTTAGGGCAGGTCACAACATCAAATCACATATAAACTAAATCCATTAAATTAAATAAATAAAGATAAAAATACCATCTCATACAGTACAGGTAGAAATCCAAATCCAATTTATTACAGCAAAAGCCAGCAGTATAAAGCAATATGATTACAAGCAATAAATCAATATTATCGGTACAGGAAAACCAAAGGTATAAAAGGGATAAGAGTTAAAATGGAATAACAGTAATGAAAATAAAAATAAAAATTTTAAAAAATGTGTAATGTGTTTTTCACTAAGAGAAGTTTACATTTTCTGAAAGCTAAAGAGCAGAATTTGGCCACAGCGTAGGTTACTGAGCTCTGAGAATCTTCTAAAAGAAATTTGCGCAGAACTTCTGGTCTAAATTCCAAATAGGATTGCAAGGGGATAAATTTAGACAAAAGAGGTAGTATGAGGCGAGACCTTCACAATAAAATTCACAGAATAAAAGTATGTGAGTAACAGATTCCACCATATTGGACATGCATAGACATAAGTGCTCATGCATTGGTATCCGCCAGAATTTGCCGTACAATACAGCTGAAGGCAATGCCTCAAACCGGGCTCTAGAAAATGCCCATCTGTAGGACTCATAGGTAATACTGGATAAATATGGGGCAGCTGAAAAATTAGGCCAAGATTTTAAACACCTGAAGTTCTTGGGAAGTAGAGCTTCTTCATTTTGAAGTTCAATATCAAGAAGCCTTTGAGTAATAGCTGTTTTTGCCATATTCAGGGTTCCATTAAAAAGATCTTCAGGATTTAGGCCAATTTGCTTGATCTTGTTAAAGATTTGTGTGAACCAAGGTGGATAAGGGTCCGCAGCTAGGAGATGAGTTATCATTCCCTTTGGATTATAATGAATTTTCAGCCAGAGGAATATTGCCTGTTCCCATACTTTTAATTCAACTCTGGGTAATCCTGCCTCTTGTCTAAGTATTACATTAGATGTACTCTTGGGAGCACCAAATAGAGATCTAAGAAATTTTGATTGGACTGCTTCAAGAATCTTAAAATTGGCAGTCCAATTTGTGAGCCATACAAAAGTTGGGCCAAAGATTTTGCCTGGTAAGTTTTTAAGGCCATAGGGAGAAAGCCAGCGCCTTTCCTTCTAAACAATTTAAGGATGGCATTTGCACTTCTCTCTGTACAGGTAGAAATAAAACCATCTAAATTCAAAATGTGGCATGCAATTCAGTATGTTTGGACACTGAGGGGTGGGACAAAGGCACACCACCAGAATCAACAGCAAGACACAGTAATAAAAGTGGAGTGGCCCAAAAGCCCACAGCAAGAAAGGGCAGTTAAGTAGTCTGCCCATGTGTCAACCACAACCATAGGCCTGATGGAACATCTCCATCTAGCAGGCCCGGCGGAACGGTAACCAGTCCCACAGAGATCTCCAGACTACAAATACCCTGTGCATAATGGTAGCTTCAGAGGACTCTGTGGCATCACATCCCCACTAAGCTACCTCACCTCTCTCCGGGCACTGTCCACAGATCTTCAGGAGTTTCCCAAACTCTATTCCTCAGACATAGTCTTAACATCAAAAATATTCCATCACTTGTGGACTACATTTCATAACCTTCCATTTTATATCTGAATAAAGAAACACATATTTCATACATCATGTTCTTTTATACCTTGAAACAGTTGCACTCTTGCACCTTTCAATATCACCATGAATATGCTAATAATTTTATAGGTCCATGATCTGAAGTTCATACTTTGCAGTGTACCTTTCCCATAAATGCTATTCGTATTATTTAACATCTTTGTTCTATCAGTAAACTTATGTCTTATCATAAACTTGAATAATCACTTTGTGATACTCTCTTTGATTTAGTTATCTAGCAAACTTCTCAAATTTATTTTGTAAGTGGAGGTCTATACTGTAGTTCCTTCTTAATTGTATAAGCTGGCTAACAGGCAAATTACGTCTAATATGAGTGAAAGCTAGAGTAATGAAGGATGGGTTTTCACTTGAGGGAAGGAGGCTATTGGGGCAATGATTGGGCATTCCTTCTCTCCCATGATTTTTTGAGGCAAGAAGACAACCTACTATTCTTGTCTATGGTGGAAAATATGCATCTCATATTCTCAGTTCTTCTTACCTCCATGGAATTGATCTGTGGATTTAACATGATTTAACATGATTACCATTCTTCTTTTGCATTTGTTATGGAATGCTATTGTATCAAAAATTATGCAGAAGCACGATGCTTAGCTGAAAACTTTATGTTCAGATTACTGGTATTAAAGATTAATTTGAGGTATCCTTCTAAAAAGGAAAAATAAATTGTTAATATATCTCCAGTATTGCATACTATTACATCTGAAAGGATTCCCCTCATCATATCTACAGTATTCTATACTATTACATCTGAAAGGATTCCTTCAAATCTTTCTGCATGCATATTCATGGTACTACATGGCTTGAGCATTTAATGAGCATTTACCATTTGGGTAAATCCTAAAATGTTTTCCCCAGCTATACAAGAGCATGTGCAACCATTTGTGTAAACAGATCCATATACTATTCCTATTATAACGCTGAGAGAATTCTTCCAGAATTTTTTGTCCAAGCATTTGCAGAACTGTGTGAGCAGATCATCCTCCCACTCATTGTTCTTTCAATCAAATTCATAGCCTTTAAAATGTGTGTTTTAGTTGCTGGTTTCGATTTCTTCCTCAAAGAAACGCAGCATCCAAGAATAATCCGGGGGGGGGGGGCAGTAGCATCTCCTCCCCTAGAAATCAGTGGACTTAGTATAGTTGGATGTTTATCTTAGAAGATATGGCCTAATCTGAAATTATCATACAAGTAATTTAAAGTTAAGGGAAATTTAAAAAGTGATTTCAGTGTCTCTTGTGGCAGTGCTCTGTTCAGATGTGTCTCGTTGTGTTTACTACTTTTGTATGTTACATTGATTATATTGCAATGAAAATAGATAGGATTTACAAATTATACATGGAAGCATCATGGAGAAAGGGAATCTAAAATAGAGCTTGTAAATGAAACTCACCAGTGGGAAGCTGGAAATCCTACGGATGATCTGATGAGTGGATGCTCGCTTCCTTTTCGGGAAAAACTTCATTTATGATGTTCAGAGTTAATTGTAAATGAGCTTGCATGGGTCTTTTCATTTGATATTGCAAATACAAAAGGATAGTGCACCTCAACAATATATGCACAATAGAGCTGAGAACAAGACAAGAAGACACAAGCTTAAAATAAATTGGACTATTAATATTGATGAATTGTAAACCTTTAGAACTTGCTGGACAAGTGGTTTAAAGGAATAAACCTGCCAATCTGGAAATATTTGTTTTAGGAACTTCTTGCATATTCAACAACTCCATGTTTAATCAACTAATCAAGGCACTTGACTAATTGAATGTTGATTGCCTGATGCACTCAGCTACCTGTCATGGCTCAAAATGGCCTAGCCATATATAGAGAGGGTTTAAAATAGCTTTCTCTTTTGTGTAATGTTATTAACCTTATGTAATACCATTCCCACGTATTTCCCAGTACCTTTAGAGATTCAAAAGAGAATTTGCACTTGCATTTTTATCAATTGGGAATTTTTATAGCTGTGCAACAATGCAGTCTTATATAAGGACAGATTTGTGGAATTTGGAGCTCTAAAACAGACTTTGGGAGGTAACAATTCTGTAGATTCTTATTCTTATTTTAACAATGACAAAAAAATCTTGAGGGGTTAAAGGGTGGATGTTTTAATTTTAAATATACACCTTCTTCTTCCAATTGGAAAGCAGCTTATTCTGGTGATTTTTTTCTTGACATAAACAGTGGATTTTTTTTGTTATTTTTCTTGCTGAAAACAACTGTTGGGCTATGGTTCCAGTCCCATTCATTTAATTGAGGTTTGGCATAGAACAATAATCAACAGCAAAAATACTGTACTGCATAAGCTTTATTCTGGAAAATAAAACACTAAATTTCAGGGAATGTGTGTATGTTTGTTATTGTAGGAATGTGTACATTATAGGAATGCAAGCTTGCTGTTCGATTATTCACTACCAGCAGTGTTGCCCTGAGTAAAATAGAATGACTTGAATTGTAAGAGTTCTGCAAGGGGCTTCCTCACTTCACCTTTCTGAACTCCCCCAAATTCTTTTTGACTTGATGGACCGGCCTGGAGGTTTATTCAGTCCTGCATCCTGCCACTATCTGTGCCAGCTAAATTACTCTAGGAAACAAATAACCGATGCACAAAGGCGGGCTTCTTCTGTGGTATCAGAGAGACACTGTCTCTGGAGTTTGAGGGTACACTTAACTATGATTGTTAATTATTAACTGAGTTTTTTAAAAAAATCCATCTAAGATTTTTTTGGCAGGGAATTCCATATGTTAATTATGTGTTGTATGAAACAGTACATCCTCTATCTGTTCTGATCTTATTGCTAATCACTGACTGACCTCAGGTTTTAATATTACGAGAGAGAAATTTCTATGTTTTCTCATACTGTTCATAAAAATAAAAATATGTAACAAGTAAAGCCCCCATTCTCTTGTAGGAAATATTCTCCAATCCCTTCATTATATTGGCTGCTCTTTCTATCTTTTCCAGACCTTTGCTGTCTTTTTAGTGATATGGTAGCTAGGATTGTATACAAATGTGGCTGTATCATTTATTTTTATTGAGGCATGATGATTATCACGGTTTTATTCTCATTCACTTTTCTAGTAGTTCTTAACATTGAGCTTGCCTTTTTTTCAGCTGACATTTTAATTAAGCTATTCACCACAATCCCAAATTATCTTTTCTGGGAAGTTACAGTTGATTCAGAACGGCCCCAAAACAGTAGAACAGACAGATGTATAATATACTATCATGTATAATATACTGTCCCATAGGATTTGATTAATTTAAATGGTTTTTGGATTATGTAGGACATATCTATCAATAATTCTTCTATGATTTACAGCTAAATGTGAATATTGTGTCTATTGTGATTGTGGTGGTACTAGTACTATGATAGCTCTCTCTTGGATGTTTGATCTATGATAACTCTCATATAAGCTCAATATTGTAGGCAGTATGGATTTACCTTAAATGAAACTAAGTACAATATGGTTTCCACAAGGGAACCACTTTAAATTGCTTCCTGTGGTTTCTATCTACATTTGTATGCTCTCGGTTGTCACACGGACCTTTCTACACCAATATGGAAGCTTGAAAAGAAGAAAGATCTCTAAGGCATGGAGGAAATCAACTAGTGTACTATATACATATACATATACATATACATATACATATACATATACATATATACACACACACACACACGTGTGTGTGTGTGTGTATTGTGCCACATGAAAACTCACACCATGGGGACCAATTTAAAGACGTCTCCATGTTTTAACTTTATCACAAATCAGTGCATTGGCTACTTTAGCATTTAGTTTCTTGGCTACACTCAGGAGGATTCGATCACACAACAAATCCTGGTTTAAACCCTTAGGAGATGTGTGGCTGGAAGCAATGCTTCAGAGTATTGGGAGGAAGTAAGAAGGCCTTTAATGAAATCCATAATCCCCACTCCCTGACTTCTATCAATTTAGCTCCTCCCTTTGACCCTCCTAAGCCATCCCCAGCTCTGTTCTTACGGGGTGCTAAATCTATTATTTGTATACAATATATTCCATTATAGAAAAAGTACAGAGTACCTATACCATAATTCTTCCTCTTTGTTCTCATTGTGCTTATGAGAGGTTCAGAAAGGGAAATATCCCCTATAATTTGACTTACTCTACAGAAACTTTCCCAGTGAAGTAGTATTTATAAATATTTCCAAAGGGTGGAAGGCACAGGATACCACAGTGTACTATTCCTTTCACTGATCAAACTGTCCTTGACTAGTGAAGTCTCTGTCTTCACAGTTGGACAAATGGCATGAACAGGGCCTTGTCTTGTTTTGGGATAAAAACAATTCTCCTGCCATCTCCTCAGTTCCAGAAGGGAATTTTCAGAGACATTTTTGGAGCCTTAACATACTTATTCCATGCTATCAACTGGGAAAAGCCACATCTAAAAGTACAGACAGTAATAAACAGATTTCGATGAAATCATTCTTGTTCTGAAATGAGTTTAAACATGCATTAAATGAAACCATTATTGTTTGATTTACCAAGAGTTTGTTAAATCCATAACCTGCGTCTCAAATGTTGAGGAAAAAAGGTCTTATGCTTTGATCTGAAATGGTTTGTCATGGTCTGTCTCTGAGCAGTGACTCTGGATTTCCTTAGTTATTTCCCATCCAAGAACTAATCAGGGCTGATCCTGCTTAGTTTCCAAGATCTAATGGGATTGGGCTAGCCTGGGCCATCCAAGTCAGAAAATATTGTACTTCTTTTTATCTCTGAAACTAGCTTGATGCCCATGCTTCGCTACAGTATTTTAGTACTTTAAGTCCAATTATAATACTTACGGGTATGTAACATTTTTTGGTTGGGGGGGGAGGGTGTTGAGTTGATTTTGTAGTATAATAGCATAGTAACTGAGCTTCACAAAAGTATTTGAATAAAGTGAAGCGTGTTGATACTGAAAACTGATGAAGTGAATTTTGAAATGTAACATTTATTGAAGAGATATTAAAAGGAAAAGATTGTAGTGCAATAAATAAAGTGAAAAATACGTACAGCCTTTTTTTCCCCTTAAGGACCTCTTTGTAGACCTCATTGGTGGTTTTCCCCTCAGGTGCTAGGATCACCAGGCTGCTGGGTGAGCTCACTCTGAAGCAGGCCACATAGAACTGCCCATGTGAGAAGCAGTCCTCCCTCAAGGCTATTCCTGCCACTTTCAGTATCTACCTCTGGGACTTGTTGATCATCATAGCAAAGCAGACCTTGAGGGGGAACTGCAGTCTCTTGAACTCGAAGAGGTTATCTGATGGTATGAAAGATATGCATGGTATGAACACCGACTCTTCCCCCCCCCCACGAGCACTGCTGGTGAATAATGTAGCCTTATGATGTTCCTGTGGAGGGCTTTCATTCATAGTCTGGTGCCATTGCAGAGTTTGGGTGGGCTGAGTTTCTGGAGCAGCATCACTGGAGCCCCCACTTTGAGGAGAAGCTTGTAGACTGGGAAGTCAGGAGGGTTGAATGTGTTGAGGAACTCTACAGGGTAGTGGACCACATCATCCATTTGCACCACTGAGTCCACAGATCTGTACTCCATTTCTGCCCCTTCAAGGTCGTTAAGTTGTGTTTCATTGATGATAGCAGCCTTGTTGTTCTTGGGGGTCAGAATGGCACGCTTGCACAGCCCGTCCGTGGACTTTTCCGTGATAGTGACAATATCAGGGTGTATTGTGGCTGTTAGGTCTTCTAGGGTTGTCACTACTGTGCCCCGGCCTACAGGGATGGTCACCTTTCCCTTGGACTGGTACTTGGTCACTGCTGCTCAATGCACCACAAGAGTATGATGTGCATATTTCTTTGCCACATCTCTAAGTTGTTACCTCTTTTTAGCTTCGGTATATCTTACACAATGTCTGCCAGGAGGCTTCTTGGGGACAGTTAGAGGTGATGCCTGCAAGAGGTGTGAGGTGGAGTTGGATTGAAGGAGGGGTGGTGTGGTGGGCACTTTGACAAGTTCATGTGAAAGGTTTGCATTGAAATGGCCCCTAGAAAGGTCATGCACCATCTCCCCATGAACATTTAAAAACTCAGGGCCAAGCTACACATGACGAATAACACTTGAACGGCAAGTGGATTGAGTGGAGGGCAAGTGAACAGGGAGAAATACACTTGCCGTTCAAGTGTCATTCGTCATGTGTAGCTTGGCCCTCAGTTTCCATACTGACTTTTATATAAAATCCCTTTTCAGGAGTCTTGTACTGCCTTTCTTCAACTGTCTCCAGTTTCCTTTACCAGATTTTTAACTCAGAACACAGTTCTACAGCTGACCCATCAGCCTGCCAGCCACACAGGAAAGCCAGGCCCCACAGGGAGATTGGCAACCCTAGAGAGGAGGTGTATTTTTACCTCAAGACACTTTCAATGATTGGGAGTCATTGAATGTGTCCTGAGGTTCTGCATGTGTCCTGCATAGTGTTTAGAATGTTGGGACGATGACCAATCAAGGCCGCATATGCAAATGACCTCAGGGAAGAGCGGCAGTTGGCAGAAGGGGGGAGGAGCACCCTACCAGCCACACAGGGAAGCTGTATCCCTATGGGAAAACACATTTTACCCCTTTTTACCCCCTCAGGAGGCAAATTTCTTAAAATCTCTTCTTAGTGAGCCCCTACATCACAAAAGGTACGTCTTGCCCAAATTTCACGTTTCTAGGTCCAGGGGTTTGGGATGGGCGTTGAGGAATCAGTCAGGACACTTGTCTTTATATATATATAGATATGTTCTTAAATTGGCTAATAATATTAATACTCCCTGGATGTTTGAAAACTATTTGAATTCATATATTTAGCTTGCATGCTCATTTTTGTTACTATAAATATTTTAAATAAAGCTTACCAGAAACACCTATGTTTTTACTTGCTTATAATACAAATGCCATTTTGTGCTTTAAAAAAATGATATACGTGCCCAGTTATGTGCATTTTTATGCAACACGCCCCCCTACACACACACACACACACACACACACACACACACACACACACACACACACACACACACACACACACACACACACACACACACACACACACACACACACACACTATTTTCTATTGTTGGATCTGCATGTATTTAACTAGCTTGTATACATGAAAAGATATAGCGGTAGTGTATGATACAGCATGGCCTGCAGAGTTTTTTTTCCCCTAAATTTTAAATGATAAAATAAGCTATGTGTTTAGCTGGCTGAAGTAGAGCCTGATATAGCTTGTGTAAGACTTTTTTCCCCAATAACACTTGGTGTGCTAACAAGGGAAATATTAAAATTCCCATAAAAACAAATTAAAATATGGTAATGTTTCGTTTTTGATAAACAAGCATTATAGCACAAGAGCATGTGAAGTTAATTCAAAAACAGCTCCATGCAGCAGGGGTTCTTTTTAATGTTATATAAGGGTGATGAGTTTGCTCGATTTGTACTGTGAGTGCCTTCCTTATGGGCATGCTCAAGAAGACCTTAATGCTGTTTCTATATCACATAGCAAATACTCATTACCAGAGTTTGTTGTTCTGGAATGATAATGTTTCGTTCTTTTTGCTGTTTGCAGAAATCTCTAGTGAATCACTCCACTTGTTTTAGTGATGCTACAATATTTGAAATGAAATTGCAAATTCGCCCCCCGCCCCGGCCCCACACACACTCCAAAAAAATCCGGAGCATACCAGTGTAGGATAAAACGCCTGTGGAAGTGTGCGAAAAGTCACATCTGTCATTTGCTGCTTATTGACCTTGATAATTGATCAATGCATACAGATCATATTTTGTCTTATTGATAATAGCCTGTGTGAAGAGATGTTCTGTTTAGCAGTGGAACAGGTTTCAGAAAACAATTCCCTGGGCCTGTAAGACAGAGCTGTTTCGCCAGGCATATGGTTGACGCTGGGCAGGGCCCCCCACTGGTTGAATAGGAGGGATCATCCCTCCCTATCAGGAAATAGCTACCACCCAACCCTTAGTGATATTCTTTTAGGGGCGGTTGGATGATGGATTATATGAACTGTTTCTGTGCTGCTGCTTTTTTGTACTCTGTATTTTAGATAATAAATTATATATTATTGTCTATTGGTTTTAAAGTTGAAATGTTAATGTTTTTTATAATGTATATAAGGTAATCTGCCCTGATCCCACTGATGTGGGGAGGGTGGAATATAAATCAAATATAAATAAAAAAATAAAAATAAAATGATGTATTAGCTGTCAGTTGTGCATATATTGCTAACACATTTGCATACATCTTGGAAGCCTCTTGTGCTCTCACGGTGCACAGCGAGTTTAAAGGATGGAAACTCACAACAGAACTTAAGACTTGAAATTTCCATAAATGTTGATGTTTTGGAGAAAAATGAATTTTTAGAAGGGATGCAAATTTGGGGGAAATTTAAATAAATACACCATTTATAATTTAGCATATACTAACTATACTATTTATATTTATGAATTCAAAATATAAATGACTTTGTTTTTGTAATGTTTGCATCTAACTACTTTGGAATCTGCTTTTTAATGTCATTTTCTCAAAATATTTATTACTGTGGGTTAAATGCAGGTCTCTGAGGGATTAGATGGGTAAATGGAGTCCTCATTGGACGATAGCTGTACTCAAGGGGTGCAGTAAACTGCAGTTTGTAGTCAGATTGATGACGGAGGAGGTTTTCAAGTAGACTTTGGGTCTAGATCAGGCAAACTGTTTAGAAGCCTAACTGTCAAACAGTGCAATTCTAAAAAGACTTACTCCAGTCTAAACCCATTTATTTCAATAGGCTTGGACTAACTCTTCTTAGGATTGCACTGTAAGTCAGGCAAACTATTTGTGCTTCTGAGTTAGTTTGAGCATAACTAAGAAAGATTGTTTTATCTAAGTCAGGCAAGCTGCATGGAAAGGCCTGAGTGAATCTTTATCTGTGTGGATGAGAAAACAATTTATTCTGTTAGAGAAAATCAGTGTGGAAAATTAGTCTGTGTAATTAAGTCTGTGAATATACCAAGCTTAAAAACTATTCTGAAACCAATATGCTTATCAAACCTCTGTAACTGTCATGCTTAGATGGTAGAGAGTGCCCTCAAGTCATAGCTGGCTTATGGCAACCCTTGGTGGAGTTTTGATGGCAAGAGATTAACAGAGGTGGTTTGCCATTGCCTGCTTCTTCAACCCTGTTCTTCAATGGAGTTCTCCCATCCAATTACTAATCAAGACTGACCCTGCTCAGCTTCTGAGATCTGATGAGATCAGGCTCACTTGGGCTGTCCAGGTCAGGGCATCACGCTTAGGTACTTATAAAAAAAATCTACTTTTGTTTAAGAAAAAAAAATCCCTTTTTAACCTCACAACCACCCTCACACACTGACCATTCTGTTAAACTACCATCTATAAGAAATCTTCCTATATTACCAGTTAAGCCAGGGAGGCGAAAGCTTTTGGTGGTAGTGAAAATCTTTTGAAGGAGCCAGTGAGGCAACAATATTAACACAAACAAAACAAACAAAAAAGGAAAAGTATTCTCAAGGTAAAAACCTGAGTAAACTAGAAAACACCTGAAGGTCTGTGAGTGGAAATAAAAAGACCAGAGCCCTCCTGAGGTATAAGTTTAAGGTAACATAAGGAGGAGCTGAATTGAAAGTCTAAAGGCAAAGGGCATAAAAATGATAATCATTATAGGAAGGAATTAGTGATGGGATAACAGCATGAGAGAAAAGATGATACTTGAGAAGAGAATGGACTCAAGAAAGAGAGAAATGGAATAATTTCTAGGAATGAGAAAGAAGGATGGTTGTTGTGGGTTTTCCGGGCTGTATTGCCGTGGTCTTGGCATTGTAGTTCCTGACGTTTCGCCAGCAGCTGTGGCTGGCATCTTCAGAGGTGTAGCACCAAAAGACAGAGATCTCTCAGTGTCACAGTGTGGAAAAGATGTAGGTCATTTGTATTTACTCAGGAGGGGTGGGGTTGAGCTGAGTCATCCTGTAAGAGTCTCCCAGGGTGTGGAATGCTAATGGCGGGAGGCTTCACTGTATCCTGAGGAGGTTCTTTTGCATATGGATTGGTACTTGATGTGCTAATCTTCTCTGCAGGGCTATTGTCAAGGATAGAATGTTTTGTTAGCCTGGTGTTTTTCAGAACTGGCAACCATGCTCGGTTCATTCTTAAGGTTTCTTCTTTCCTGTTGAAGTTTTGCTTGTGCTTGTGAATTTCAATGGCTTCCCTGTGCAGTCTGACAAAGTAGTTGGAAGTGTTGTCCAGTATTTTGGTGTCCTGGAATAAGATACTGTGCCCTGTTTGAGTTAGGCTATGTTCAGCCACTGCTGATTTTTCAGGTTGTCCAAGTCTGCAGTGTCTTTCATGTTCTTTTATTCTTGTCTGGATGCTACGCTTTGTGGTCCCGATAAAAGAACATGCAAAAGAACCTCCTCAGGATACAGTGAAGCCTCCCGCCATTAGCATTCCACACCCTGGGAAACTCTTACAGGATGACTCAGCTCAACCCCACCCCTCCTGAGTAAATACAAATGACCTACATCTTTTCCACACTGTGACACTGAGAGATCTCTGTCTTTTGGTGCTACACCTCTGAAGATGCCAGCCACAGCTGCTGGCGAAACGTCAGGAACTACAATGCCAAGACCACGGCAATACAGCCCGGAAAACCCACAACAACCATCGTTCTCCGGCCATGAAAGCCTTCGACAATACAATGAGAAATAACTCTTTGGCTATTTCCACATGCCCTTAAAGGGATGGCCTACTCACCAAACACTAGCAGCTTTTATTATTATTATTATTATTATTTATTCAATTTATATACCGCCCATCCCAGGGGCTCTGGGCGGTGAACAGTTAAAATTGATAAAAACAAAACTAAAATCAATATACAAATAATAAAACAAATTAACAGGTGCAGTGGTGGGGAGAACCTTCCCCACCCCAAAGGTGGGAGGCCGACATGGCACCGCCCCCTTCAATCACCAAACGCCTGGCGGAACAGCTCTGTCTTACAGGCCCGGCGGAACGATAATATATCCCGCTGGGCCCGGGTTTCCATTGACAGAGCGTTCCACCAGGCTGGGGCCAGGACTGAAAAAGCCCTGGCCCTGGTTGAAGCGAGGCGGGCTTCCTTAGGGCCGGGGACCACAAGTAAATATTTATTCGCTGATCGGAGCGATCTCCGGGGAACGTACAGGGAGAGGCAGTCCCGAAGATATGCCGGTCCCAACCCACTCAGGGCTTTAAAGGTAAGAACCAACACTTTGAACCTGATTCGGAATTCAACTGGAAGCCAGTGCAGCTGGCGCAGGACAGGTGTGATGTGTGACTGGTAAGGTATACCAGTCAGGACCCGTGCCGCCGCATTCTGGACCAGTTGTAGTTTCCGGATCAGGCCCAGGGGTAGCCCAGCGTAGAGTGAGTTACAGTAATCTAGCCTGGAGGTGACCGTTGCATGGATCACTGTAGCCAGGTCCTGGGGCGTCAGGTAGGGGGCAAGTTGCCTGATCTGACGAAGATGGAAAAATGCAGACTTGGCAACCGCCGTGACCTGGGCCTCCATCGATAGGGAGGCATCCAGGAGCACACCCAGACTCTTTACCACTGGCAAAGTTGCCAGTGGTGTCCCATCCAGGGCAGGGAGCTGGATCCCAACATCTGGCAGCCCCCGTCCCAGCTGCAGGACCTCCGTCTTCACTGGGTTCAATTTCAGCCTGCTCTGTTTCAACCATGCCGTCACAGCCTCCAAAGCTCTGGCCAGATTGTCTGGGGCCGTGTCTGGCCGGCCGTCCATCAACAGAAAAAGTTGGGTGTCATCCGCGTATTGATGACAACCCAGCCCAAACCTCCGCACCAACTGGGCGAGGGGGCGCATATAGATGTTAAATAACATTGGGGAGAGTATCGCCCCTTGGGGAACCCCGCACACCAAAGGGTGACGGGCCGATAGATCTCCCCCGAGCGCCACCCTCTGTCCCCGACCCTGGAGAAAGGAGACCAACCACTGTAAGACTGTCCCCCTAATCCCCACGTCAGCAAGGCGGCTGGCCAACAAATCATAGTCAACCGTGTCAAACGCTGCTGTGAGATCAAGTAACACAAGCAGCGCTGACCCGCCTCGGTCCAGATGCCTGCGAAGGTCGTCTGTGAGGGCAACCAAGGCTGTCTCCGTCCCATGGCCAGGACGGAAGCCAGACTGGAATGGGTCCAGGACTAGAGCATCATTCAGGAATTCCTGCAGTTGTACCGCCACCGCCCGCTCAATCACCTTGCCCAGGAACGGGAGGTTCGACACTGGGCGGTAACTGGACGGGTCAGTGGGGTCCAAAGATGGTTTTTTCAGGAGGAGCCGCACTACCGCCTCCTTTAACACTCCTGGAAAAACCCCAGAGCTCAGGGAGATGTTAACAATGGCCTCCAGATGGTCCCGTAGCTCCTCCGAGCTGGCCTTCACCAGCCAGGATGGGCAGGGGTCCAGAGGACAGGTGGTTGGCCTCATCCCCTGCAGGATCCTGTCCACATCGTCCTGAGAGAGCAGGCTGAAATGGTCTAATACGGACCCAGAAGACGGCCAAGGGGTCTCCAGTTCCCTTACTGTATCAACAGTGGGTGGCAGGCCACGGCGAAGGGACAAGATTTTACCCGCAAAATAGCTCGCAAAAGCCTCGCAGCCAATAGTTGAATTAAGAATTTGGTGGTCTCCCTGAGAGAGGGAGACCAAGGACCGAACTGTTTGAAATAATTGAGCCGGGCGTGAGCTAGCGGATGCAATGGAAGCAGCAAAGAAATCCCTCTTTGCTGCTTTCACTGCCACCTCATAGGCTTTCATAAACGTCCTATAAGATGTTCTTGCCTCTTCGTCGCGCCCCCGCCTCCACACTTGCTCTAGTCGTCTCAGAGACCGCTTCATCTGGCGAAGCTCCTCGGTAAACCAAGGAGCTACCCGTTTGCGGGCTCGGAGAGGACGGCAGGGGGCAATAGCGTCGATGGCTTCGGAAAGACGGCCATGCCAATCATCCACCAGCTCATCTAACGTACTGCCAGGGGGCATCGGATCCCGCAGAACCGCCTGGAAACCAATTGGATCCATAAGCCTCCGCGGGCGAGCGTAAATCCGCTCACCGCCCACCCGGGAAAGGAGCGGCATGCTCAGACGAGCCTTCAGAACAAAGTGTTCTGACCATGGCACTGCATCATAGGCATCCAAGACCACCATCATCCCTGCCCCAAAAATCAAATCCAGCGTGTGACCTGCTTGATGTGTGGGAGCCGAAACAAACTGGGAGAGTCCTAGGGCCGCCATGGAGGACACCAGGTCAATGGCCTGCATGGAGGCATCGTCGTCAGCATGGACGTTGAAATCCCCGAGAACCAAAAGTTTCGGGAATTCCAAGGCCCAGCTGGCCACCGCCTCCAAGAGACCAGACAGGGAAGATGCAGGTGCAGTAGGCGGTCGGTACACCACGCATATTGCCAACCTCTCCTCGGCGTCCAACACTAGGCCCACACAATCAATGCCAGTAATTTTTGGGGTGGGGAGTGGTCTGAAGGAGAAAGACTCCCGAATGAGCAAAGCCACGCCTCCCCCCCGACCACTTGTCCGGGACTGGTGGAGGACCGTATAACCTGGGGGGGCTAGTTCTTTCAAAGCAACCGTCTCGCCCTCCCTCACCCATGTCTCGGTCACGCAAGCCAGGTCCACATTCAATGCTGCAAGATAATCTTGCAGCGTTTTGGTCTTATTATTTATGGACCTGGCATTGCACAGCGCCAGTGTTGGAGAGTGGTTTAATATCCTAGCCCCACAACAGGTATATCTTGGGATGGGACGCAGATTGGAAGGGCACCGAGCCCTACCATGTCTCAATGCCCTTCCCTTCCATAATCTGCTCCCACCACCATACCTCCCGCGTCCCCGGATCACTGGGATCCCCGACCCCAAGCCGGGGATTACTCATGAATCCACACATCTCCATTTTAAAATAGTTGTGGGCCATCTGGCTTCCTTTTACAACGTCTTTTTTGGGGAATACGCTTTCCGCAGTCCCAGAAAGAAGAAATGGAAGCCAAATGGCCCGCATCCATTTTGCAAACAGAGACGTCGCCAGTGTTCCATCAGTGTGCCATACTTTTAAGGGCATGCGGAAACAGCCTTTAATTTAAAAGTCTATTGAATGTGGAATACCTCATGAATATCTCATAAAGGAATACTGTAGAGATGTTAAGTGACCCTGACAGCACCAGACAAAGGGGACTGGTACAGTAGGAACTTTAGGAAATTCTGAGGTAATTTCCACTCCCCAGGGCAGAATAGATTAAGAGCTCTGGAATTACATGAGAAGTTTAGACTCAAAGAAAAAAACTAGTATCAGAGGATCTTAGACTTGAGGAAAAGGAATTGAAGGCTGAGGCACAGAAATTAAGTTTGGAGAGGGATAACACTGAAATGTGAAGGTATTTGGTGGGGGAAATAGCTCAAATAAGAGAAGGAGGGAATCAAAGCAGAGGGCCTTAATCATCCAAGGGTTTAGATTTTACTTCATATGTGGTAGGGAAAGATCATCAAATTTTTGTGGCTAATTTGAGAAAGCTGCTCAAAGTTGGAACTTACCTGTGTGTGTTATGTGCTGTCAAGTCAACTCCAACCTATGGCGACCCTATGAATGAAAGACCTCCAAAACATACTATCATTAACAGACTTGCTCGGATCTTGTAAACTGGAGGGCATGGCTTCTTTTATTGAGTCAAACTATCTATTTTTAGGTCTTCCTCTTTTCCTACTGCCTTCTACTTCTCCTAGCATTATTGACTTTTCCAGAGAATCATCGTCTTCTTCTCACAATGTGACCAAAGTACGATAGCCTCAGTTTTATCATTTTAGCTTCTTGGGGGAACATGCCTACCACACAATTTATGAAATATTTACCCAGTCATATAAAACTTCAAACAAAATTGCAAATCTACCCAATACTGAAGACAGAGAGTAAACTGTGAACTGCTGCACCTTGGATGAAACATAGCACATGGTATCACCATCTGAGAGGTAGGAAAAAATAAATGTTGAAAATGCAAAAAATAAATTTTGTAGTAAAGAAAAGAAAGTGTATAATTTGGATGGACACTGTCTCATATTGTCATAATATAACTATCATCATATTTGGATATTGTTTAATATTGTTACATTAGACTATTAAATATTGTATTAGCATACATATTATAACAAAATAATTATCGACAAAATTAGTCACATTTAGGGATGCTTGAACACCAGCCAGTTTGTTTCACTAAACATTTGCCAGTGGTCATGTGGCAGCCAATTAACTGTTGGACTGTTTGGCTGCTCACAACCTCTTTGTGTTTATTTTCAGGAACATGCTACTTGAGGGTATTTTTTGGATTTAGATTTTTGGATGGGCATAAATACTGATATTCAATTGAATTGGGGTGCCTTGGTACTGTTTTGGGATTCAGGTTTGGGTTTTTCGAGGATTCCAGAATTATTCCACTTCCATTATTCCCTATGGGGAACTTTTCTTTTGAGTAGCTGATTTTCAACCAAGTGTCACCATAATTGTGTCCTGTCCACAAAAGACTCCTGAAGCTTCAAGTGAATTGGACCAAGGGTCCCTGAACAGAGATGTGGCCAAAGAGGAAAAATTGCCCTGGGGAAGGAGAAGAACCCAATCAGACCTGCAGTTCTGCTGTGCCCTACATCGGGCTTGCATAAGCTTGAAGTCACCCTCCACGAGCAAGGCAAGACTTCTGTGGGCTGGACAACACTCGCCTAATTGGATCTGATTTGAAGAGAGAAATGTAATTACCCTGGAAATCCAGAGAACCAAAGAAAATCGAGATGCCAAGAAGCACCCAGTGGTGGTGTTTCATAATACTTAAGAAACTCAGATAGATATAAACATTTCATAAAATCACAATAATGACCCACAACAGCAATTTTAATGTATATTTTTGGCCTGGGAATTTTGGAATGCATACTTCTCTACTTGCAGGCTCATTTGAAAAATACACAATACATTTGACATGACTTGCAGTCATATATGTCACTTTGGAAGTAATGTTCCTGAGCATGCTGGACCTGTTCCAAAGCTCTACATGGGTGGGATATTTTGGCCTCCCATTCTGCATCATATTGCCAAAGCAGTAATGACCACAGGGAGCAGTTTTCTTCATTGTGGATCTGCATGTATGCTAACTGCAGCATAACCCAACCCAATTTAAGTCAAATGTTTGGGCCCATGTCTGCAATGTACACAATAATATTTATTGTTTAACATAAAAATCTTTGTACTTCACATTTATTTTTCTTTAAACTGTTAACATGTTAACAACTTAACAACATGAAATCTATTACAGCAAAAACAACCAAGAATACTGTGGCACGTTAGAGACTGACACACTAGTTTTGTCATTTTTTTTGTATGTTCCAAAACCTCATTTGACAGTTACATGGAGTATAGCCCTCAATTGTCAATTTTCAACAGCCTTTGTATTGATAATGTAGCTTTCGATATTCAACTATCAAGTGTTAACATGGTTAAAACACTGCATAATTATTTCCAAAATCTACAAAATGTTTTTCCATTACTTGGGGATAGACACGGGCACGGACTGGGAAATAACCACAGACCCAACTAGCTTGGTCCTGGAGCCTGACTGCAGCCCTGAAACTTGGATGGGGCAGAGCCAATCTGTTGTGTGTATCCCAACACACAAGAATTGAAAGGGGGGGAGGAGACAGAAGAGTGAGCCCTCAGCTGAAGAAACCCAGTGAGCTTGGTCCCAGAGCCTGACTGCAGCCCTGAAACTGGGGTGGGGCAGAGCCTTAAAGAGTTAGAATGTTTATAAAGTTATACTGTTATGAATGTTGATTATGTAACTATTTAAATTGTAACTATACAATTTTATAACTTTACAATTTTGTACTGTACAGGAATGAAGTTTGTAAGTAGAAAGGTCTGTAAAAAATAAAAATGTATTTTCCTTAAAAAAACAGTTGGTGTAATTATAAATGTTAAATATAGTTAAGTTTATAGTTCAAAGGATAATATAACAGACGGCAAGTCATGGCAGTTGAACTGTATGCCAGTATTTGAAGAGGCACATACAAACACTATGCATACAACATTAACTTACCTTTGTGTTTTTTTCTGGTGTTGTGTTAGAAGCCAGCCAAGTGTGTGGGCAGGAGCTATTTTCAAGGTAGGGAGGTACTTTGAATCACTTGCTTTGAATCACTTCTTTTTCCTCCTTGCTAAGGTAAAGCTGAGTAAAGATATCATGGAAGGACCTTTTGAAACCCCCTGCAATCAGATTAATGCAATTGGTGACATTTATATTGCACTTGAAAAATAAGAAAATGTAGAAAGTTCTGATATTTATCTTTCATGCAATCATGTGTCCCCAAAGTATCTACAAAACGGGACAAATATGGAAGAGAAGGACTTTAAAAAACTGCCTGGTATTCAATTTCCACAGTGTTCTGAATTTTCGAGATAGTTTCTTTCCCTGGAATAGTATTCCACAGCAGCAACCTGTTTATCCTTTTAAAGATATAGAACTTGCTATCTAATGTAATCATGGAAATACGAATTCAGCCAGGATTTGTGCATCAAGGCCAAGCTTAAATGTTACCCCAGCTTTCATTGCAAAGTCTTAAACTAAATAAAAAGAGAAATAAGGGGAGAAAAAGAGAAATAAGAAAGACAGATTTGGAGCAGTTGAGTGCTGTTTGTGGGAGTTGCCCCATAATTATTGTATTAAAAAGAAAGAAATGGAATACCTTATCTGCATATGCAATGGTACTGATGTGTTTCCCCCATAATAACATAAAATTATAGTTCTCTACAGCCATGAAAAGGAGCATTTTATTAGTTTGTCAGCTATTCCTCAGCAATTCTGTGCTGTGCTTTATATAAAAATTCTGCTCTCTCATCTAATGTATATAGTGTCCTATTGTATTGATTCCATAATAAAATGTATACAAGTACTTGTACACAATTGTTGTGTGTTCATATTATATATCTATCAGCATATTACTTCACTGATTTACAGGGATTGCAGTATAACTAAATCAAACTTACTTTCTTCTATCCTCCATAACATACTGGTGTTCACAATGTACAATGAACTTTTTTTTTAGTTTATGTGGTACTTTTGTTGGTATTCATTATTCATAATCATGCTAGCTGGTTTCTGCCTGCTTTCTAGCTTATTGGCAAAGTCACATTATGCTCTGAAGTCAAGGGTAGGACTTGTATAATTTTTTAATGACTTGTATTTCTATTTTATGTGCTGCTTTTGTGCCTGCATAGTCACTGGCATTCATCATCACAAGAGGCATGTGTCCAGTAGCCATTGTGTGGTACACGCTCAAGACTTACTGGATTTCTGTCAAAGTCAAGGGAGTTTATCATTTAAATGTGTGGCATTACACTTACTTCACACAATTAAACAGTTTCTATTGGGCAAAAAAGCCTTCCTTTTGTATGGCTTTTTGTGTGTGTAGGACCTGTTGATGAATGACAGCAGTTAGTTGAACCCAGGAACCTTTTCATACCTGGTTGCAAGTCCAATTTCTATCAGTTTGCAGTGAGTTAGCAGCTAACTACTTGATAATACAGCCTACTTCATGCTAACCATCATGTACCTTTGCATGCTAGCATGGAGATGAATACCTACCAGCCATAAAACATGCTGAAATTACAGCTACTACTTTCTAGCTCTGATTCAGCTCTGAGACAGCAAAGAAGAGAGCAACCTAAATATTCATTAAATAAGCCAAACATGACACTATGCATTTACATTCACTTTGACATCACGTGTCAGACAGAGGGTGTAGTCTATCTTATTGTTTGTACTTGTAATAAATTGTATGTGGGCAGCACTTTGCGCCCGGTATGCATCCATATCTCAGAATATTTATCAAGAATTAGAAATCGTGTTATGGATGCCCCGCTTGTTGAGCATTTTGCTAATAATCATTGTAAGGAGACGGAATTCAAATTCACAGTCCTTTATGTCGCAACTAAAGGAATCCATTATAATGTCCAGAGGGAATTGTTAAAATGAGAGGCACAGTGAATATACTCTTTAGGGAGCTTACATCCTGAAGGTCTCTCTCAACTCAGAGTGCAATCTGTCTTGTTTTTTATGAATGGTGACTCATACATGCTTTGGTGTTATTGTTTCTTTAAATCTTGCTTTTGGCCGCTGCACGTCTGTATATAATGCTTCCTATTGGGTGGAAACATTTACATCGACCGATCTTGAGGTGTGTTAAATGTTGGGCACTTGAGACTTTCATTCTTATATTTATGGTAAGTATACTTTTTGTACTGCTGAAATAGAATTATGAGGGGTATTTATAAGATACAGATGTTATCTGAATTGTGATATATAAAAATCTTTTTATTTATAGAAGGTTTGTTGTATGGGTGGACTGACTGTCCCCTGAGGAAGTTACCTATGTGATGAAACAAGCTGGAAGAGTTTAGCCGGCCGCTTGTAGGGCTCGGGATCCTTCGAGGTCCCTTGTTCCAACTGTTCGGCTCCACCTAAAAAGGAAAACAAGAGATTGTCACACTTCTGCTTACCGTTACAACGTTTTGGACTTACCTTCTTCCTTGAGTACTTGTGAATAATTTGGTGACTTGAGTTTCCCCACTCCTTTCAAGTTTTAGTTCTTAAAGACACACTGAGAGCTACGTGGGATTCTCCAGTGTTTGATCAGTCAAGTGTGGGATTAAGAACAAATGACCCTTCTTCTTAGAGACTCTATTTTCAACACTGAGGGATTTCTCTGCAGGCATTGGTCTACTCTATGAGCAAAGCTGCAAGTCACTTTCTTCATGAAAGTGAAGCAAGAAGATAGGTACATCAGTTCTGAATATATAAGAAACAGAGTGTGACTACAAGTGACTTTCTCCCAGGGCATCCTGCGGGCTGCCTGCTCCCAGGGATCTGCTCTGGAGAAAGTGGCCGTGTCGGTGAAGCTTCAGCCGCAGCGACAGTGGAAGGTCAGATTCTTCCACTGTCGCTGCAGCTGAAGCTTCCCCGACGCGGCCACTTCCAGAGCAGCTCCCTGGAAGCAGGCAACCTGCAGGACGCCCTGGGAGAAAGTAGCAGCTGCCCGCCCCCAAATGAAGCCCTCTTGTTGCTCTTCAGGCAGTGATTCTAACAGAGAGGGCAAGGACCACTCGAACTTCACTTCCCAAGTAAACTTGCAAGAAAAATCAAGTATTCTCCACGTGAGGAAAGTCACTTGTAGTCACACTCTATGTTTCTTATATATTCAGAACTGATGTACCTATCTTCTTGCTTGACTGACATATGAATTGGTATATTAATATATGTATTGTGTACTTGTATTTGAATATTTAAACATTAATTTCCTTGCACTTAGCACTTTCCATATAAAAGAAAGATTTATATAATAGATGTACTGTATGTAAGTTATTTGTTCTCAAGTGTATTTGTTGTTGGTCCAATCCAAACTGTGGCAGATTTTTTTTTTAAAGCTCTGCTAGCTTATCCTGACATCATTTCCAGATTTTAACATAGAGTTTCTGGTGATTCTTAGAGCTACCCTACATCACTTATAGATTTTCCCCAGAAGTGATCTCTTGATACAACGTCACTCATCCTCCATCTCCCTGCCTTCAACCCTCTTGCTAGTCACTAGGTTTGTCCTGACAACCCAAATGCCATTCCTCAAAAAAGAGTAGATTTTGAAATAGATTTCAATTCAAATCTGAAATGTAACCTTGAATGAACATTGTTTTGTCTCATCAATTCTTAGCTAAATAACTTTTGCTGCAATGCTTGGAAGAACTGTGCCCGCTATCAAAACATCACCTTTCTTAAAAAGCCCTCCCCTACTCTGAATATAATTTTATGTGTACCTTGCTTTCCCACAGTTCAAAGTAGTTTATAAGCAGTTGAAATTGCAGTAAAGAATAAGGCTAGTTAATACAACATCACAGAACAAAACAAAAAGACACTATACAGTAGTATCCAGTAAAAAATAGTAATCACAGGCAACACGTTCATTAAAAGCCCTGTGAAACAGAAACATTTCACAAGCCCTTCAAAAATCTAATTATGAGGTCTCTTACATACCTCCTGTCCATTCCAGAGCCACCACAGTGCGGGATACAGGGTCCTGATATTCTCAGAAGTAAAGTGGGGATATAAATATTTTAAATAAATACTGGCGGTAGGGTCTTTGGGGCAATCTTAGTTGGTGTGTTCCTCATATTTTGCAGTAAGAACCAGCACATGAAACTGAACCAAGAAGCAAATTTGAAGTTGTTTCAGAATAGGCTGACTATGTGAGATCTATCCAATGCCAGTCAGAAATTGGATGGCCACTCACCTTTCAATTCAACTGGTGCTTCTGAGGTATTTTTAAGGACAGCTGTACATAGAGCATATTACTGTAACCCAACCTGGAAAAAAAAAGCATGGCAAAGTTGTGAAGCTCTGAAGGGAAAGCAAGTTACAAATTAAAAGAAAAAAGTGACTAGAATAAAAGCATCCCTAGCACTAACTCTAACCTGCTTATTTAACAGCAAAGTTGACTCAAGAACAAACTTTTCACCATGTCAGACAGGGTCAATGAACCTCACCTAGCTAGTTAGTCCCTACTGTTTATTTAATGTATTTATTTAAAACATTTTTATGCTGCCTTTCCACCCAAACAGGGTCACCAAGGCAGTGAACGTCAGCCATTTAAAACATTAACATAACATTTTAAATGTTTATCTAATATTTAACAATGCAATAAGAACATATAGACAAACACACACACAACAAAGGAGGAGGGCCAGTCAGAGTATACTGGGGGTACATCAAATGAAATAAAAAGGTTTTTAGCCACAGGCGGAAGACAATGGCAGAGGGAGATAGGCATATCTCCCTAGTGAGGGAGTTCCAAGATTTTGGCATCACATCTCGGGCTGCCAGATGATGGGGCACCTGAAGCTAGATCTATGAAGATGACTGGAGTAGATTGGTAGGTTCTTATGGGAAAAGGTGGTCCTCGGTTATGCTGGCCCTAAGCAGTATAGGGCTTTAAAAGTCAATGCCAGTACCTTTAATTGGGCCCGGAGGCACATTGGAAGTTAGTATAAATGGAATAAGTCAGAAGTGATATGTTCCCTGCCACCCACTCCAGTCAACATTCTGGCCTCAGCATTCTGTATCAATTGTAGCTCCTGAACAGTCTTCAAGGGCAGCCCCACATATTACCATCAACTCTGTTTTGTCTGAATTCATTTTAGCTCCTCTCCCATAAGCACTGGAGGTATTGATTCAGGATACAGATAGCCTTTTCTTTCTACTCAGTTACTGACATATGAGATGGATGCCGTTGTACCAATTTCCAGAAAAACTACCTGGGACCCCTGGGCGAATGCCAGTCACCTGCTTAGGTAAAAAGGCAAAATTCCAAAAAGATTGGCTTCTCTTAACAATTTTCAGCTGTGGAACCGAGAGGCAATTTCCCAGCCCTACCAAGGTTTTAAACAGGTAGTCATCCCTGTGAGGTAAGTGCTCAGAAGGTTGAGTCCAGAAACAAATTAAGAAGGTAGCATGTGGCAAAATGGCCAAAGAACTGGATTTGGATTGATGCCACAACTCTCAATAAATCCACACCAAATTAAGAAAAGCAAACTAAAAGAAAAATTAAAGAAAACTGCAACATCAGACAAACATAGAAGTATGTGGAGAAACACAAAATAACAGCAGACTACTTAAGCTAGGCTATATTCACTAGCAGTCCCTGAACTTGTTCCAGATGTTACCTTCAGCAAGATTCAGAGTCCAAAAGAGAGATTTAGCTCTTAAGTCCAGAAATCCCAAAAGACAAAAGCACAAAGGTTGCTAGCATAGAAAGCCTCAGCAAAAGCAAAAGCAGGAACAGGTCCCCTTCTCTTCCCTCTTCCCTAACTTCTCTGATCCTTCTTGATCTAAGAGACTGAAGGAACAACTCTCTTTTTCAAGACCAGCTGCCTGCAGCTGGCCTAAAATCTTAGCTAATCTGATAGGCCAAAACCTCTGATGACAGACTTGGTCATGGCCTGTCCTCAGAGGTAAGGGAGGGGGGGAACTCATTACCCCACTCCCATAAGTCTACATTTTAACAAGCCAGGAAGTAGGTACCTGTGAAGCTTTGTCCTTGAGAGCTGTTTCAGGCTTGCACCTGTGGCTCAAGGCCTCTTATCTGGCCAGAATAGACAGTGTCGACCAGCCCCAATCTCCTAAAAGGGAAAAAATAAGTCTAAAAAGCCTAACCCAAAATATTTTATCTCAAAAAGAAACAACATCAACAACTGATGAGAATCCCTGAGCTCCAGATCATCTGATTCAGTGATATAAACAGCTTTGATGGCAGCACCAAACCTTGAAGCACTGTACACACTAGATCCTAGACAAATGGTTTGCCCTCATTGATGTGTTTCTTCATACACTATTGGGAAAAATTTCAAATCTGTCAGCTGCCCTTGAGATGCTAGCCACTTGCTCTAAATAGCCTAATAACATTCCATTTTACCAAATCAAAAGATGCTGAAAGGCCGAAGAGAATTAACAGGAAAAAATTTTCCTTGTCTGCGGGCAGGTCCCCTTCTCTAATTTAAAGACATCTCCTTGTTATAATCATGGGGGACTGAAGTCATACTGATATGGATCGAAGTAGATACTTATAATTTCCTTGATCATCTTGCCAAAAAACACCCCCAAAGATTATAGAAACAAGGCCAGTCATTGGCCTGATCTTTATCTTTTTTCTCAATACTAGATGAACTAAAGCTTCCTGAGTGAAATTTTGCAACCTTGCTTAACCTCAAATAGCTCCAAAAGATCTCTAAAGCAGCACCTAATGAGATACATGGTGCTGCTGGTTAGGGTTGCCAGATGGGGTCCAGAGAAATACTGAACCCTGAGGAGAGAGGAGCAGCAATTCCGCCCCCGGTATGATGATGTCATTTCTGAAGTAACATCTTCACACTTCCCCACTTTCAGGGTGGGCGGCCTGGCCAGCTACTCCTGGGCAGCACTGTGGAGGGGGGCGGGGTGCCAGCCCACCACTCCCAAGTGGTGCCAGGGAGCCAGAGGGCTGGCTGGCAACTCCCAGGTGGTGCTGCACAGCCACCCGGTGAGCTGCCAGCCACTCCTGGTAGTACAGTGCAGCTGCAGGAGGGCAGCTGGGAACACAGGCTGGCTGGCTGCTCCTGAATGGCACAGCACAGCTAAAGGAGGCTGACTGAGCTCCTGGGCTGGGGACTGAGGGACAGAGGCAGCGCTGTCACTGGGGGGAGGGGAGGGGCTAGCCAGTCAAGGCTCTAGTATTTGGGGAATGTTTTCACCAGATAGTCCCCCCAAATGCTGGATAGTCCAGGTCAAAACTGGATACCTGGCATCCCTACTGCTGGTGTAAAGAAAAATCACCCCCCTTTTCCTGTTAATATGCAGAAGCAGATCACATGTACCTCTATGCTCCCCAGTCTATTAGTTGTTCTAAAAATATTATTTTTTGAAGTGTGGATTCGCCAAATTATCCTGCATATTATCCTGCATTTAGTTTCCAAACATCTATCCTGTTGGTCTAGTAACAGCTGACATAGCAGAGCATAAGCTTTTCAAAAAAACTGCTTCCCCCATGAATTATAATGCTGAATCAAACACTGTGGGATAATTTTACCTTGGGTTTTTCTTGAGTTGTTTCTCCCATTCTCTTAATACTGAACTGGCCCCTTTTATAGTGTTTCTGATTTGCCTAGACAGTCACTGAGAAAGTAAAGGGCTCTTCCTTTAAGCTGAATATAGAACATCTTGGCTGCAGAGTTGCTATCAAAGATAGCAACACAAACCTGTGTTGAGAATAGTAGTTGTTCAAAAGATATCTTCTCTTTCAAGGTCAAAGAGTCACATGGCTAACATATAGTACAAGATTTACAGTAAACAAGGGACATAAAATAATAATTTCAAGAAGATAATTTCATGTAGGTAACCATGTTGGTCTGCAGTACAACAGCATCATTCAATTCTAGTAGCACATTAAATACCAAGAAGACTTTCAGGTTATATAAGGTTTCAAGAGTCAAAGCTGATGAAGTCAAAGTTGATGAAAATCTTGTTGGTCTTTAAAGTGGTACTGGACTTGAATCTTACTTTCAAGAAGTAAACACCAATTTCCATTATTTTAGGGAAATTTTATCTGTGAGCAGAACCACAAGTGACAAAAGGCACAGATTGGACACTTGTCAGCTTCCCTCAAGTTATGATGGGAAATGTAGGCAGCTTGGCGGAATGTTGGACAAGTGACAGTTGAAAAGTCCATTGGACAGCAGTCAGAGAGCGAAGCTGTGAGACCAGGATGCCTACATTTCCCATCAAAACTTGAGGGAAGCAGACAAGTGTCCAATCTGTGCCTTTTGTCACTTGTGGTTCTGCTCTGTGATAACTTTTTAAAGCACCATGACTTAATTTTAAACAATAATAACAGAAATTATTAGTACATTCCTTCACTTCTTTCCTCTCCTTCCCAGCATTGTACATTCCAGTTAATACTGCATGAGACTGCAGGAGTTAGTTTTTGACCTATTAGCATAATATGTAATATGCATATTTTGAATGTGTCAGTGGGTGCAAGGCAAACTAGTCAATCCGAGCGGTGGTAGGAAAAGGTGGATTTAAGGCCTTTTGCCTTTGCTGTCTATCCCTTGTGTCTGGGAGTGTGTTAGCTTTCAGGTGGCAGAAACGAAGGTGGAGGCAGAAGGAGTTCCAGCATCTGAATGAAGAAGCAGAGCAGAAGCAACTGTCTCATTAGAATCAAAAAGAGTCCAGTAGCACCTTTAAGACTAACCAATTTTATTTTAGCATAAGCTTTCGAGAATCAAGTTCTCTTCGTCAGATGCCTGATACAGAGACTGGTCAAACACAGAAGAGCAGAAGAGGGAAGAGGCAATTAGGGGGGGGAGGGGGGGGAGCAATCAAAACATTCCTTTGCTAGTATATGTAAACATCTCCTTTTGGTGTGTGTATCAGTTGGCTTCAAAGGAGTTTGCCCTGTTAGTTTGTAGAAGCCAAACAGCTAGACCATCCAATTCAAATGCAGTATGGGCCTTCGGTAACCACAGATCTCCCTGCCAGATGCATCTGACAAAGAGATCTGTGGTTCCCGAAAGCCCATGCCAGGTACCACTGAGCTCCCAATTTTGGCAGTGCCAACTTTTCAGGCTTTAGTCTGGGTTTCCAGCTCTGGGTTAGGAAATTCCTGGAGATTTGGGGTGGAGCCTGGGGAGGGAAAGACTGGCAGGGGGAGCTCAGTGGGGTACAGTGACATAGGGTTCACGTTCCAAAGCAGCCATTTTCTCCAGGGGAATTCATCTGTGTAGTCTGGAGATCAATTGTAATTTTGGGAAATCTCTAGGCCCCACCTGGAGATTGGCAAGCCTGTGAAGTATGCTTTATATTGATCTTTCTTTTTTTTTAAGGAAGAGGAGCCTAATGTTTCTGTGCTCATGGTGGGTAGATTTCTTGTAGCAAGGATTTATGCCTTTTGGTCCCAGAATGTCATCAGAACTGACTGTCTGGCCTATTTTGGTCATTAACAGGAAGAACAGAACTGTAAACTGTTACTGACACCACTGAATTCAAGACAGCAATGTATTTGCCAGGATTGTGATTTTTTTCCTTTCCCTTTTAATTAAGAGAAAGCTTCTGTATACATGTTCTTTGTACAGATGCTCATTATTTCACATTACTGTACTCGGATCACCTAGCAGGAACATAAATGGACCTTTGCATTTGACCCACATAGTTTGATTTTCTGGAGAATGCTACAAAACTATATTTTAAAATAGGAAAATGAAGTTATTTCTTAGAAGAGCTTGCAGCAGTGGCAATATATTGCTGTAAAATTATAGAACTGAACAAACATAACCTATTCATTTTATATACTGGCTTAATCCTAGCAACTAAGATTCTTCCTCCAGTTTTATATACATGCATGATATTCCCTCGTTCTTAAACAATAGACTTGGTACCAAAGGCATTTTTAAAATTTCAAAAATAACTAACTAATCTGTGCAGAACATGCACAGATTTCAGTTCTTATGCTGCTCCTAGATACTTAAAGGCTTATGTTTTTAGGCTTTTGTTTGCTAGTTTCCCCTCTAGCACTCTAGTATACTTTCTTTTAGTATTCTCTTTTGGAGTTATGAATGCTGGTACCTACTTTCTAGTACCTCAATCCCCTTCTCTTTACACACCATTGCTTTTCTTCACTCATTAACTGAATCTGAAGGTGCCCACTCCACAGGCAATTTCCAACCACACCCTACCAGGGATCTCTTCACTCTCCAGAACTACCTCCATGTTTGATTGGGTAGGGAAAATCTCTCCTTAGAAAATCTATCCCCTTTCTTTGGCCCATTTGGGAATCTGCACCTACTTCCCAAACCTTCTTGCCAACTTTCTCTAGTTCTGCCAGTATTAAAACTGATCTCCATAAGGACTATGTCTCCCACCCTTCATACTTGATCTCTCTCTCTCCACGGACTGAAAACAGAACCTCCTCTTTCCAGTGAATGCTACCCAATCAGATGCTTTGGAGTAACCCATCATTTAAAGCTCTCTGATTCTGTGAGGGATTAACTCTGAATAGTCCTGCAGCTGTGTGCATACAGCACTTTCAGGCTTTGTAAAACGTGCAGGCCATCAACAGCCTTACAAGCTTTTGGGCTGATAGAAATTTCACAGTGTTGTTATTTGAGGATAAAATGGAGGATAATGATGTTGGGAGAGGGAGGGGATGTGTCATCGCTTCAGGTGAATACTCAGAAGTAATGTCATCATGCTAAACTTTAAACTCTAGGATTCAACAAAATCTATGGTAAAACATTGTAAAAAAGGGAGACTCCAGGTAGAAAACAGTAATTCAAACTATCTGCCTAAGAATTACAATTGTACAACATTTTGTTTCTTTAAATTCCAACAGGCACCTCAAGCAACAATCTTACACCAGAATTGTTAAGTTTTAAAAAGGAATGAATCCATGGTTGCTGCAATTTATATACATGCAACTTGGAAAAGATAGCAACAGCCAATTTGACATTCCAGTTAGATCTCTTGTCATATTATTTAAATGGAACTTAAAACAGTGATTTTTTAAAAAACAAACAAATGTATTTTTCTAGCTTAGTTTCTGTATTAGAGAATTTAAATATTTTTAAAATGTTATCAGGTAGTTAGACATATCAGTTGCAAAACATAACTTTTGAGGTTCCTTCTTCATTTTATGTATAGCATAATTTAAAGGACAGGGACTCACAGACACAGCCTGATAGGCCCCCATAAAGCTAGACAAGCAGCCACCCAGAGAGGCTTAAATTACCATACATTATACAGACCAGCAAGAACTTTTTACATTGGCAAGAGCTTACAGACATATTGTCTTTACACTGGGAATTTGCTGATCTTTTAAAGAGAGTTTGAATGAGGCTCAAAGGCTCAAAAAGGTTTTGTTGGTGCATTTCTACTAAAAGGGGCTGCAGTCAGTATCCTGTTCACTCACCCACCACGGCCACACTGCATTCGATCGCATGCTCGGATTGGCACATGTTTCTTCCCCATTCCTCCCAGACAAGAGATGGTATCCCATGATGCACCTTCTCTTTGCACATGCTCAAACCTTCCTCTGCAGCTTTTCTGAGAGGGAGACTTGTTTACTCAATTGGATGTATTAGGGGGAAAAAACACTGAGTTTCTGGGGGGGGGGGGGCTGAAAATAGGGCTTCCACACCTCTGCTGAGACCTTGCAGCTTGGCCTGCCAGGAAGAGGGGGGGCATCTATGCAAAAGGGAGTAAGAAATCCCCACTTCGGAAGCCACAACAGCATTTCTTGCTGTCAGCCAGAATCAACTCTTTCCTGCCTGTTTGTCTCCAGCCACTTCCAATCTCCATTATTATCTATGGAGAAAACTATGGGGACTATCCAGGGGGATGGGGATGGCATTTTGCAAAATAAATGTACAAGCTTTTCAGGGAATCTACTTCTAACTGTCCTCTAAAGCCTCTAAAGTTTCAGGAAGATTGGACCTTGGGGAGCCATTTTTAGGGCCCCCCCCCCCAAGAAGGTACCATCAGCCAACCCATATTTTTACTGTTGCGGAGAGAAAATGACAGCAATTGGGGAAACCCATTGATCATGCCTTTCCCAGGGTTCAATCTCCCTGAAACTTGGAGAGTCTTTAGAGGACAGTGAGGAATAGATCTTCTGCAAATTTGGAGGATTTTGGACCTTGGGGAGGTCATTTTAGAGCCCCCAAAAGTAGGTGCCATCAGCCACCCTGTTTTTCTATTGCGGAGAGAAAATGACAGCAACTGGGGAAACCGATCATGCCTTTCCTGGGGTTCAATCTCCTTGAAACTTGGGGTGCCTTTAGAGGACAGTGAGGAGTAGGTCTCCTGAAAATTTGGAGGATTTTGCTTGCAACATGCCACCCCAGCCCCTGAGATAGCTTCCCACAGGGAATAATGGAGATTGGAGGCGGCTGGGGGCACCTTCTTTCAGGGCCCATAAAGTGCCCCCCAAAGTCTAATCTTCATGAAACTTGGGGAGTCTTTAGAGAACAGCTAGAAGTATGTCCCCAGCAAAATTAGTAAAATTCAGTCCTAAAATGCACCCCTAGACCCCCGGAAAGCTCCAAATCTCAATTCCCATTGGAAATAATGGCCAAATTTTACCCAATTTGCTCTTTATTGCCAAGCCAAACTTGGAGACCAAGTACCCTACACCTCGTCCTTTTCAGATTCATGTATAAGACTTGTTTCTGAATTTTTGCTCAGTTGCTCAATCATGTTGCCACAATCTTTCTTCCCACCTCCTCCTTATCCCGACCAAAGACGCTGCATGGAAATGAGGAGGAGGAAGGAGGGTGCAGGAAGGAGGAGTAGGGAGGTGGTGGCATCAACTAGAAAATGGGAGAATTTAAAACATGCCCTATTAAAAGCAAAACAGTTTGGGTGTAAGCCGGATCTAAGTGCAAAAAGAGGGGAGAGGGAAGCAGAAGCCGCCCAAAATTGATGCTCTGCAATGACGACTCACTGATTATGACCATGGACACTTGTGACCACAACTACACCAGTTCCCTGACACGTGCATAAACCAGGGCTACAGGCACATGTTCACCTGGGGTAAAATGGACACAGGCAGGTAGAAGCAGACATGCTCTAAAACTGCCATTGATTGGTCCTGAGTTTTTTCATTAGTAGTGCCCACTACTTTATTAGGAATTTATTAGGTAGACACCCGTTCTTTTAATATTTTTATGACCATACAAAGCATAATGGTTTATAAGTGCTTATGGCAGTAGTTTTACATGGCTTTATTACTAATGGTTGATTGCTGTTTTTTAATATTAGAGTTATTAGAGTTTTTAATATTAGAGTTTTTAGATATTGTTTTTTCCTATTGTAACTATTGTAAAATATTCCTATTGTAACGAATTCCTCTTGCTTCTATTTCTCTTGTTTTTAGCTATCATTGTGAGTTACCGTGAGTCCTTAATGGATCCAAAATGATGTCTTTTATCCTTCTTAAAATTGTATTCTGTTTTAATGTCTCAAAATATATCTGAAAAAATGCACTCGTTGGCAAACAAGTAATGTGCATAATTAACTATTCAAGGAACAGTCTACAATTTAGCAAATAACTTCTCCTTCAGTATATTAGTGCAGTCTTCTGAGAAAGCAGCACGACAGCATAAGCAAAGAGTGGTTTTCAACTTTTAGCAGGATCAGGTCTTGGTATTTTGCCACTCTGAATAAATATATGAAACACTTCTTCCTATTACTCTCTCATAATAAACACCTGAATTTGCTTAGCCCAGTTCACCAGGTTTTGCCTAGAGACATTCATAATTACCCCATTCAGTATAGACATTTGTCCAGTTTGTAATGATTAGCCATATTATAAACTGAACAATATTTCTCAGTATTCTTCCCAAAGTTATTCTCATTTATAATCCCCCCTTCGTAAGTAGGTTTCACCCACCAAAACAATTCCAGCCACCACTGAGCTTGCTTATTGCCCTCTAAGATTTGTGGGATGTTAAGGCAGTCAAGTAGCAGTTAAAGGAAACAAAGGAGAAGATGGGAGAGGCAATTGTCTTGACTGAATCTAGTAGACTTTAGTTCTGTGGATTGGGAGATTAGGGATAGAACCACACATCTCATCCTAATTCCCCCTTTCCTATCAACCCAGGATACCATAAGCTTTTAAGAACTCTGATCATTTTGATATTAAAGGATTACAGGGAGAGGGATTAATTAAAATAATAATTAAATAAAACCTTTCAAAAGAAATCCCTGTTTAACATGCAAAGGGTGCAAGAATCTTACTGTCCTGGAATGAGACATGAAAGTAATGTATGGACTGTGAGCTAAACATATCCTAACCTTAGTTACCCCCTTCCAAACCTATCCTGCAAAGCTCTCTCCTGTTTTAAGAGAGTAGATTATTTTTATTCATTTACTTAATTCATTTACAAGATTTGTGCACTGTCCAATCAGACAAGCTAATTATGAATCTCCTGCTCATCTAGCCCCAGACTTTGGCTATCAGGGCACTGGGATGCTATAAAGATAAAATGAATTAAGGATAAATGAATTGTTGTGAGAATAAAATGAATTGTCACTTTGGGCCTCCTCTGCAGAGAAAAGTGAGTATAAATATCTAACTAAATATTATTTTTTTTTAGATAATGTCATACCTGTCTTAGTTTTAATTCTTAGTTGATGAGAGATGCTAAATGGTGATCAGGTGAGTAAATATCTAGCACTGAACATTTGGAAGTGGTAGGCTTGTGCTTTGATGCATAGTATTAAACTAGATGGATTATTTCTGCCAAGAAGGATTCTGTCTTTCTCTTCTGTCTCCCAATATTTGCCCTCTTTCATAGACTAGCAAGGTTCTGAAGATATTAGATCTTTCCTTTTCATCTCTTTCGAGTACTCTGAAATCCCATGAGTACCAACCTGTAATTATTCCACTATTTATTTATTTGCAAACTTTATTTGGATGCTAAGCAATCATCAATATTATACTATATGTGTGTGTGCTGTTGCAGTTCATTTCTGAGAGATTTTGTTTAGGGATTATAATTCCTTGATCTTCCAATGTGCACATAAAAAGAATCTGTTTTGTTTAAATAATCTGGCCAACAAGATTAATTTAATTTAACAGGTAAAGGAATATGCAAGCAGATAATTTTTAACTAGTTTGGGAGTCCATGTTTTAATCAGTATAGCTCCATTTGTATCTAATGCCAGATTAGCAGCTACCACAGTCACAGTTTGCCCAGATGAAAGGCATAAGAGATAAAAGAGAAAAAATAATGTTTATTAATTAACTTCAAATACTTAATGGCTCCCTCATCCAATTCAGTCTGTCTAAAATTACTGGCATGCAGTATGGTCCGCAGATGGATTGACTAGGATACACTCATGGCTGTGAATTTCTAGCAGATATATTTTCTTTTTGAGATTGAAAGACCAGAGGCTGGGAATTGAATTGCCTACAGTTGTTTTAATACCAAAAAGGATATAACTCAATGTGTTCCATGAAATTTGTTGCAGTAATGCACATAAAGCTCAGTGAGGCAACTGATGATGAAGAAAAAAGTACTACAATCAATAATAATATAATACATTATGCATTGATAAAATAATAAAGGAACATAATTATAATAGGAAATCATTGTGCGATTGGTGCAAAAAGTCACCTTTTATGGCATTATTTGACCTGTTGTTTTTATTGTTGATGGCGGTATGAAAAACAAAAGACACATTTTTCTCATTGATTGTTCTTGAAAAATGAAAAGCACACACAGACTCTGCCTACCTGGGTAAAACAGAGCCATTAAAAGTTTTATTATGTTTTATTTAAGATTTAAAGCTACATTAACCTTATGTTGGTCTTCTACGTAGAATTAATTGTGTGAAAGCCAGTGTTTGTTTTGTCTGACTTTAATTCTAAGATAAACCAGTATCTCCAACTAAACCTATAAATTTTGAAGTATAATGTGAGTAGACAGCGACTGAAGCAACACTGTTTTGGAAGCACTATATATTGTCAGGAAAGTGGTGCTTAGAAATGAAGACAGGTCTTATAGTTTCTAAGCAGATGGAATATGGGTGACACAACACAGACACTTCTATGAGTTATGGGCTAAGGAGTTTCATATTCCTAGTTCAGCCAGACTGGATTTTGCCAACTAGAGCTCTGATCCTTTATCAGTCAGAGAAGGCTCATAAGTAAGGGTATGTGCTAAGAAAATTTCAGGTTCTGTTTTGAATTTGGGATTTTTGAACAAACTATAAACTATTATTTTTTTCTGGTTGAGGCCTTGCTAGTTCAGATCTAATCCATTTTTGTTTGGGAGGGGGGAGGTGTTGTTATCATGACTTTCAGACCCGTTCTTTGCAATGAAGGCTTCCAGACTAGAGATGGGCACGATTGGTATTACGATAGGAAAATACCCCCGATAATGGCGTTCGCGGTCGGGGGGGGCACTTGTTCGGGGCTTGTTCGGGTCGATCGGTATTTGATCGTGATCCAGAAACTCTGGCGCCAGCAATCTATTACCCTGGCAATGGAGCCAGGGGAATGCCTGAGCTGTGTTTCCCCTCCCTCTGTCGCCCTGGAAACCCGGAAACCCGAAACCCGAATGGAAGCCCAGCTTTCCTTGATCAGCAAGGCTTCCTTCCAACACACTCACCAGTTGGGAGAAGAGACCCAGGGGAGGGAGGGGGAAGGGGGTGTTCTGTAGCCATGGGCACTCCAAACGTTTCTTGCTTTTTTAAAAAACAAGGCTTTGTAGGAGGAATGGCTGTTTTTCTCTCTGTCACTCTCTGTTTTTAACCTGCTTTTAAAACACTGTATTTTGTGGGGAAACCTCATTCATGGCTCTGTGTGTGTGTTTAAAATATGCTTTTGGAAGACTGGCTGCTTGCTTTTAAAATTGGGTGGGGAGGAATGGAGGATTCTGTCTCTGCTTTTTTAAAAAAGCTGGCTGAAACATGTTGACGGAGTGTCTTTCTCTCTCTATTTGGAGAAGCATGGACGGGTTAAAAATCTGCTCTAAGTGTGTGTGTGTGTGTGCGTGTGTGAATGTCCCCTCCCTGAGGGGAGGCGGCTCGTTGCCAGGTTAAAACTTTTTTCCCCTCTGCTCTAAGTGTGTGTGTGTGTGTGTGTGTGTGTGTGTGTGTGTGTGTGTGTGTGTGTGTGTGAACGTCCCCTCCCTGAGCCGCCTCCCCGTGCCCGCCAGGCCTGGCAGTCACCGCCACCACCCACCTTCCCACATAGGTGGGAACAGCGGGGCACCCCTCCGCTTTGGCCTCCCCGATCCACGGATCGGAAACAAGAGTTGATCAGTGTGGATCGGTGATTTGGGTTTGTCGCTGGTGCGGATCCACAATCAGCTTGATAGGGCAATTTTTTTTGGATCGTGCCCACCTCTATTCTAGACTCTTTGAGACAGGTGTTTTTGTACTTAACACCCCCCAAATTACACAGAACACAGTCTGAACCATTCACCCACAAGTTTGAGCGTGCACACACACACAAAAATGGGGTTCAGTGTTTACAGACCTCAAAGAATGTTTTGGGAAAGCTGTCAAGGTGAGTGTTCGGCAGCTGTGTATGTACACACTGTTCTTTTCAAGGGGGTGGGGTGGGGAAACAAGGCTCTGGGGCAGTTATTTTTGCTCTTAACCCAAAACCACATTGACTGTTAGTTCCTATTCCTCTAAACCATAGACTCAGTGAGCTTTACCTCAATTACACTGCATACACACAACAACAACAGACTATGAAGAAGGTGTGTGTCGGTGGGTACACAATATGGCAGGAAACTGGCAGGCAAAATGGTAGCGGAGCGTGGCAGGGTGACATCCAAGCAGAACAGTGCTCCATCCAACACAGTGCAGCAACGTTAAAAACAATCCTGCTTCATGTTCATTTTTTTCTTTTCTATAGTACCAGTAAACTATTACCTTTGTATCCTGCTGTTTCCTGTTGTTGCCATGTTTCCTTGTGTTTTTCAGTTTTGTTCCTATGATGATGGGCGAACCCAAAGCCTTCCTTTTGGCACTCAGCATTCCACAGGGTGTTCTCGCGTTAATTGCTGCCAACCATCTCCATTGCCCAAGTGCAGGCAGTCAGAATCATTGTCTGAATCTCCTGCCCTAACAGACCTATGTTTTCCCCACTAAGTTTTCCTTTTCCTGAGGGGGCAAGCAGGATTGTTTTTGAAAAGCAGAGTAGGCCAATGGCTTGTAGGGGGGTTGACTTAAGCTGGCTGTTGAGAATTTTATTTTACAAAATGTTTCAACAGGCAGTAGATAGAGCGATGGCATTGCAGTAGGATGAGAAATCTGGGAAAAAAACTAGGTTGGCTGATATGTAGGTGGGAACTGTGAAGGAGCTGAAATTTCAATGGGGTACGCATTTGCCATTTGACTCAGAAAAAGAGAGCGGAATTAACATTGTTTTGCCACTTAAACACAAGCAGAGCACTTGAGACTTGTTTTTTGTAGATACAGACTCACAGGTCACTTCTGTTTACTGGTTTCCACTAAATGTTGTTATGCCTGGTTGTTGCTATATTTCACAGCTTTGGCAAATAACAAAGAATTATTCCTAAATTTTAAATTGAAAAAAAAGTTCTTGCACTTAACAAGACATGCCAGGCCATTATGGAAAAAGGATTATCATAAATGTTTCAGATTGAACACTGTACTTAACTACTAGGAATATCTTTGCTGTGCATTATAACACTTCTCCAATGAAGATCAATAATCTGGTGGAATTTATTTAAATCGTTAATGAAATTATTATTTGCAAATATCCACAGTGACATGAATTTATATCTTATTCATTTGTTAGTTTATGTCCCACTTCTTTTCAGAAAGTTCAAAGCAACTTCTACTGGGCTTTCAATGATCTCCCCTCTAGAAATGAATCTTCTTCGCTTCAACAGTGCTATAGCATGCAGTGCTCCCAGCATTCAGATTAGATAATCTGCTGTGAAATAAAAATGAAAAAAAAATTCACCATAAAGAGGTGATTTGACAGTGCCAGAACAAATAATGGATCAGTGTGAATCATGTCATGTGGTTAGGGTTGCCAGATGGGGTCCAGACTAATACTGGACTCTACAGAGAGGTAGGGGGCCTTATTTTTCACACACACATGTAATGCACACACACTCCCAGAGCAATGTGATGACATCACTGCAGGAAGTGATGACATCATGCCAATTCCCTCCACCCATTTTTGGGCACCACTCCTGAGCGGCACTGCACAGCGACAAGAGGTCATCTTGGCACCCAGGTTGCACCCAGGCCGGCTGGCTGCTCTTGGGCTGTGTCACACAGCTGCAGGAGGCCACCTTGTGACACTGCAATGCCACAGGAGACCACCCAGTCTGGCTGGCCCCTCCTGGGTGCTGCTGCGCAGCTGCAGGAGGCCACCTGGGCACCTGGGCTGACTGGCCACTTCTCTGGACTGGCAGTGGTGCTGCACAACTAGAGGAGGGGAGAGGGAAGGGGAAAGGAGAGGAGCCAGGTGTCTGGTTTTGGGGGGTGTTTCCCCCTGACAGTCTCTCAAAATACCAGACAGTTTGGGAAAACCAGACACCAGGCAACCCTACATGTGGGTGAGATGAGTCATTATGTGACCATTATTTTCTTTACAGGAGAATAAAATCCTTAATGTTACTAATCTATCAGTTGTTTTTATATAATTTTAAAAGACACATTGAACTATTCTTATTATTCTGGTGGCTGTTCCTTCACAGAAGTCCAAATGCATGAGTTTGCAAGGACTTATTTTTACCTTTACAATAACTCAATAACAGGCAAAAAGCCACAGGTGAGGAAATGTACACTATCACATGGTTAAAAAACCTCAAAGATAAACTAATGAGAAATCAAAGAGAATTCCTCTTTTGAAAGAGGAAAAGAGAATAAGAGGAACAAATTGCTATATCTAAAAAAGAAATTTTCAGAAATAGCCACCCACCCACCCCCCGTAACATCTCTAAATGAGAGGCTTGACAATTACAGTTTCAATTGCAAGAATGAGATCAGAGAAGTAGCCAGGACTCCACTTTGACCAGATGAACCTGATTATTCCGTTATCACACAACCTCAGCAGGACAAGAAAAAAAAGATCTGGATTCTCTATTAAAACTAACAAAGATATTTCAAACCCTTGTTTTCCAAGAAAAGAGGCTTGTGTGTGTATGTGTGCATGCGCGTGCACATATTTTTTTCCTTCTTGTTTAGCATTCATCAGAGAAGAATCTAACCATGCCCTTCCAACCAAATATTTTGACCTGTTTGAGCATGTTCGTCGTAGCTTGTAAAGACTCTTATCATAATCACTAAAGTTGCCAGTCCAAGACTGCCAATCATAAGGAGACTTACCGGGGGGGGGGGAGACTTGCCAACCTGGAGACAGCACTCATGGCATGACCTGAAAGTGATGTCATTGTATAGGTGATACTCTAGCATTCATCAAAAACTGTTTGCATTTACATGACACTGATCACTCTCAGTTTCCCCCCTCCACACCACCCAGTTGAACAGAGACAGCAGGAGCCAGTGGATGTGGGAGGTCTTCCCTAATAACTACCACCTCAGTATATGATGTGTTGAACAATTATTTTAGCGCCGTCAGTGTATGTAGCTGTGATGAACTCAGCTTTACACGCTGAGATTCCTAGTCAGAGGGTTAAGATTGACAGGTTTCCTCCCCCCTTGTAGCTGGCCTGGAATGGCAGTTGGGGGATGGAGTGTTGGGGGAAGCTGTCAGTTGGGAGTTAGAGAGAAACTGCTGAGTGAGAAGGGAGTTGGAGCCTGGCTTTTGACCAGTGAGGGTCATCCAGAAAGTCCTCTGTGATTTGTGAAGCACTTTTAGTCCTAGGACTAAAGTGGGAAAAACCAGCACAAACCCCTACTTAGACTCAATAGATCTGGGAAGTATAAAGGACCAAGGAAGGAGGTAGCAAGGAGTCTCCCCTTCAGTGCCAGGACCAGGATTATAGTTCACAGCTATAACACCTGCCCAGGATCTGGGAAGGGTCTGTGTCTGTGGAGCGACCCTAAGTCTGGAGAGGAGGGAAAAGCTTGCTGTGTTTGTGCTGAAGGATATAAAGTGAAACATCTGTGAAGCAGTGTGTGCCTTTAAAAGGAGCCAGTAACCGAATGTGTTGTGCCTCCCATCAGTGGAGTTGTTGTACCCAAACATTTCTGTCATTACGTTTAAACACCTGCCTACCTGCCTTTTAAGTTCAACTTCTGTTAATAAACCTTCATTTACCTTTTTGAATCTCCCCAAGCCTCATGTGCCAGTTTCTGATAAAGGGAAGCGCAAACCCCTGATCTGTCCCCTATAAAGACTTGGCTGGGTAACCAATATTCCTAAGGGTGGGACAAAGAAGAACGTCTGAAGCTTAATATATACCACACTACCAAAGGCTGCCCAGCCCAGTATACAGCTTCATAGGCTTACAGAGGAGAAGGTTTTACCTCGGGGTAGCGGAAGGTCAGTCCAAGGCTGAGTTGGATGTGGGTTTGTGGCAGTAGCATGTTACACACACACACACAGAGAGAGAGAGAGAGAGAGAGAGAGAGAGAGAGAGAGAGAGAGAGAAAGAATCCTTGTGAACTCATGCACTTGGACTTCTATGAAGGACTATGCTCATAGTATATAAAATAAATAAATTACTAAGATATAAAACAAATCTTCCTCTTCATGAGGCCAGCATGAGATCCTCACTGAGCCTCCCACCAGCCTCCCACTAAGTGTGGGGTTATACAGTGTCCACTGGCCAGCTGCCCAACATATGTACAGCATGGGGCTATGTAGTGCCCATTCATTTGCTGACCCACGTATGGGTTGCAGTACATTATCTGTCCGCTTCACTCCCCCTGTATGTTGATGGGCAGGAATCTGGGATTGACCCCGTCTCGGGACAGTTATTATCTGTTGATTTTATGATGAACTGTTGTTTTATGAATTGTTTTAATATTTGTATTATATTTTTATAACTGCTGTACCTTGCCCTGAGCCCGCTTGCGGGAAGGGCGGGTTAGAAATGTAATAAATAATAAATAATAATAATAAAATGAAAGAAGAACTAATTTGAAACTGACTCACTTTCCTAAAGAGAGGAATAGAAACAGATTCCTGGATTTCAGGGAGAAATTTGGCAAAGAGGAATTAAGATAATTCAACTAGTCTAACACCCCTACTCTAATTTTACCTAAATAAATAGCAGAACTCTACTAGGTAAAGAACAGCCACCATTTTGTTCATGCTAGTGCAGAGAATATTTTCATTTTAACCATGCACATTTTATCTTTCTAAAATATTATTATAACATACAAGTCCAGTACAATATCACTCTAGAATTAAATGTAGATAGTTTTAAAAAACTGTCGATCCTATAGGTGTGAAATGATGCCTGGAGGTCAACCCGTTTTTTTTTTTAAATAATGAATACTAACTTAAAAAGAAAAGTTAATATTGGTTTAAAATAGAAGAAGGAAAGGAAAGCTGCCCATACCAATTCCCCATATATTTCTGCTGGGTTTGCCAGTACCAAAAACCGAATACATGAATACAGAATATAGTACAGAATACATGAAAATACTCATTACTGAAACTGTTTCTTCAGTCCAGGCCAAGGTAGTTTGAAATGATATTTTATTAGAATAAATCTCCTGCCAACAGTGGCTTTAAATTTCCCTTGAAGCTCATTTGTATGCTGTCAGTGACATAACTTTTGGTTATTGTCTCGTATTTGTGGAGCTGTCTTGCTAAAAAGTTAACAGGTTATCAGCTCTTGTAGTCATTTTAATCATTTTGAAGAACAGTACCTTTGTAATAAGGGAAGTGATTAATTATTATGCCCTTTTTATGACTGAAAGCCTGTCAGAGGTATTGTGCCTTTCCGATAGCACTAGAGCTGAAACGAACTTGGAAGAAGGGGGAAAAAAAACAGGCTGAGCAAATTTCCCTAAATCTGGCTTGCTTTCAGATATTCAAATTCACATTCTTATGCATTTTCCCAGTATCCCCTACTATAGATTTTGTTAAGTTTATGTTTTTAATAAAAGAGAGAGAATAAGAATCTTGAATTTGGCAAATCAACTATTAATATTATTTTACTGTAAGGACATACCAGTTGCCTTTCTGGACCAAACCAAATTCAATCCGACCTTACATTCTGTTTCCAGAAACTTCATAGATAGGGTATAAACACGATGAATGTCCCTCTTGTTTCTTCATTATTCTAAGATACATTGCTTCTGAATGTGGAAGTCACATTTAACTATGATGCCCAATATAATTCCCTTCTATGTCCCCCCCCCCTATTTTTAAAGCCATATAAATGCATATCTTGTAGTGAATTTGTAAAAATTATTCATATAATTTGTAAATAAATACTTCTGTTTATCAGTCTTGAATATATAGGCAATCAACCTAGTTGAGTGATGCAAAGAAAAGTGGGTAAATACAACAATATTGATGAGGAGTGAAAATAAACTCTATACAATTGTAACCTTCCAAGCAAAAACAAGCCAAGACAAATATATTTCACCATAACTCATAATTATTTGGAACCAGCATTCATTTTGAATTTTCCCCTGTCCCCCAAGTTTCTACCCTTTCTTTAGTTTGCCAGATAGAGAGACCAGGTCTCCCTTTTCTGTTGCCTGTAGTTGTACCAAAGGCCAGCGAAAGGATTAAAAAAAAATGATGCTGCTCTGGAAACACAGTATCACTTTCACCAAATACCCAGAAGTGACATCACATTGCCAGCATGATGATGAACAATACTGTAGGGTTTTGGCAGAACTCTTGTTTAACCATATGATTTTGCCAAATCCTAGACTAGAGGTGGGCATGAACCTGGAAAATTTTATACTGTGCGGTTCCTGGTCTGTAGCCTTTCACGAACCACAACCTTTCACAAACTTTGTGAAAAGCCAGTTTGGTGTAGTGGTTAAGAGCGCAGGACTCTAATCTGGAGAACCAGGTTTGATTCCTCACTCCTCCACTTGAAGCCAGCTGGGTGACCTTGGGTCAGTCACAGCTTCTAGGAGTTCTCTCAGCCCCACCCATCTTACAGGGTGATTATTGTCGTGCGGATAATAATAACATACTTTGTAAACTGCTCTGAGTGGATGTTAAGTTGTTCTGAAGGGCGGTATATAAATCAAATGTTGTTGTTGTTGTTGTTGTTGTTGTTAACTTGCCCCTGTTCACGAACTAGTTTGTTTGGTTTGTGAAAATCTCCCTTCTGGGTCAGCAGAAGGTCTGCAGAGAGCCCACCCTCATTGGGAACTGATTGATTGGCACCAGGCTGTCTGCAGTGATGAACCAAAATATGAACCAAATGAACCAGCCTGAAATTAGTCACAGTTCATGAGAAATGAGCTCCCATGAATTGCCAGTTTGTGAACCACAAACTGGCATGGTTCATTATGAGCTTTGGTTTGTATTTTGGTTCATGCCAGCCTCTATCCCAGACCATCATGGCAACATCATGCTGGCAATATAATAC
The DNA here is from genome assembly GCF_028583425.1 of Eublepharis macularius. NCBI lineage: Eukaryota > Metazoa > Chordata > Lepidosauria > Squamata > Eublepharidae > Eublepharis > Eublepharis macularius. The sequence goes on from NC_072793.1 coordinate 76,881,534, forward strand.
CACTTCAAGTATTCACCACTGCATGGCACTATTTCCCCCCATTCTCACTCCCAATTCCGCTGATTGCCAACTGGCAACCATTTTACCAAATTGAGAGGGACAGAAGGGAAATTGCAGAAGGGAAATGGTAGACAAGGCTCAAGCCAGGGAATAATTAGGTGCTCCTGCATTGTTGAAGTGAACTAAGAGCAGTGGCAATAGTAAATTTCCTTCCTTTCCATCTTTGATAAAACTCTCACAAAAAGCAGACTCCCCCCCCCCCCTGCAAATTCTCCAAAAATACTTAGACATGGTTCAGCAGGATTTTGGTCCAGTAGCACTTTAGGGACTAACAAGATGGACAACATGGTTCTCTGCAGGGATCTGACAGACAGCATTATAATACAGGGAAGTCAGCATGGATTTGTCCCTCATAGGTCCTGCCAGACTAACCTTAACTCCTATGACCAAGTGACAGGCTTACTGGATTGCAGGAATGCTGTCTATGTAGATTATCTGGACTTCAGTAAAACTTTTGACAAAGTTCCTCATGACGTTCTGATGGGTAAACTGGAGGATTGTGGACTGGACTCTATGATGGTTAGATGGGTAGGGAACTGGCTGGATAACAGCACCCAAAGAGTAGTTGTCAATGGTATCACATCTGATTGGGGGGAGGTGTCCAGTGGAGTACCATAGGGCTTGGTTCTAGGCCCAGTGCTTTTCAATATTTTATAAATGATCTGGATGAGGTTATGAAGGGATTATTCATTAAATTTGTAGATGACACCAAACTAGGAGGAGTAGCAAACACCCTTGAAGACAGGGATAGAATTCAGTGAGATCTGAACACACTGGGAAAGTGGGACAATTTGAAGATGCAAGTTATATGAATAAGTGCCAGGTTCTCTGCCAGAGTAACAAAAATGCAAAGCATGCATAGTAGATGAGGGATAGATTTCTGGGCAGCAGTGGGATTTGGGATATGGGTGGTGGGAAGCTCAGTATGAGCAGTCAGTGCGATTAAGCAACAAAAAAAAGCAAAGGAAATAGCCAGTGCGGGGCATTTGAAACAGACAGCCCCTTTCCTCTGCTGCCCGAGCAGCAGGAGAAAGAGGCTGTCAATTTTGCAGACCCCGTGAAGGGTTCAGCCCATTGGCTGTCAGTTTTCACAGACTTTGGGATTCTCTAACCGGATTTTGGTATCTCTGAAACTTGGATTTGGATCACCAAAATTTTCTGGTGCACACGCCTAGTGATGAACCTAAAACATTATTTGTGGTGTACCTCTTGCCAGGAGTTAAATGATTTGATTTAGGAAAGTACTATTAGGGCTTCTTAAGTGCACGCCTGTATCTAAATCAGGCCTGACCAAAGTCATCCAGAGCACAGCACTGTTTTGGAAAGATGACATGGGAATCCAAGTTAATTCAGGGGCTAGCAGTGTCAGGTTGCTTCATACTGAGGAGTGCTGCCTCAATATCCAGTAAGATATGCTTCATTCTAAGGTTTTTGAACTGGCTGTCCATTGTGCATCATCTGCACTCCTGGCTGCTCATTGTGCATCATTTATAAGTTGTTATAATTCTCTGTGGAAATGTGAGCCCCAAACAGACAGCACTTCTACTATTATTTACATAACCACTGATATCCTGAGAAAGAACCCCTAATCTTGCAAAGCAATTGACTTGCTTTCAGCTCCATTTCAACTTCTGGCTCAGACCTTCAACAAACGGTTCCAGGTTGTTTCAGCTCCAATTCCGTGGCCTGCTGTCCTTCCTGGAAATTTTATCAAGTTAAATCATAGATTGAGGTGAGTTCCAGAGTTTTTAAAATTATCATAACTGATTGTATAAGGAGGCCTCGAACCTCCAAAGACAAGAAGGAACATTCAGAAGTCATCGTTGAGCTGTACCTCCGAATGAAGAGGTTTGAAATATGTGAGATCTTAATATGGATTGCACAGTAACTGTCATAGTGGAATGGAGAGAAATCTATGCTATAAATAATTTAAGAATTTTGCTTTAGTCAAAACCAAGATTCCTCTGTGGCTTTGATCTTGTAATGTCTTCTCCCATAAAACACAGCCAAGCCCTTGGAAGTAGACAAAATGTTGCTCGACATCTATTAAGCCAGCTTTGGACATTCCTGCAACAGTATGGCCACCACTACAACAAAGAAATAATTGTATTGTAAGTTGTTTGTCTGAAGCAGCAGCCAACATTTTGCAGCCATGATGTTTCAGTTCCATCTGAAAAAGTCTTTAGTGGAAAGCCAGTCTGTGCATATTTTTAAACTTCATAGTTATATTATGACAGTGCGCAAATCCAAAAGGAGGAAACCTCACCAGACTGCAGAGCAAATGAAATGCCTATAAGGAAGCTCCAGGTATCTATTGCAAAGGTAATGCAGCCAGCCCCTCTGTAATTGGATTTGCTTCATCGCAACGCAGATAGCAAGGAAATGTTGTTAGTATTTACCTTTGACTTATCAGCTAATGCATATTAATACAGGAACTGACTGAACTTATTCTGATTTCCTTCTTTTTCCCTCTAGGCCTTATTTTGTTATCAGTAAGTTTCACTGCTTTCGTGAATGTTGTTCCGATGCTTCAAGAGAATATTAAATATCACTTCTCAGTCTCTCAATTAATACTAGCAACTTGTGATAGAATTACTTTCTGGTTTAATTGTCCTTACTATGGAGTTGTCTAACAGAATAAGGTTACTGATGATTTGATACGGTAGGATAGCTTCATATTTCATGTTATGGATTATTACATAGGTAACTTAACAAATGGGACGGAAGGTGGCATGGTATGGCCTGGTCTTGTCAGATCTCAGACACTAAGCAGGGTCAGTATTTGGATGGGTGACACCCATCCTCTGCAGAGGAAGTCACTTGCAAACCACCTCTGCTTCTCACTTGCCTTGACAGCTTCTTGCTGGGGTTGGCATAAGTTGATTGAGACTTAATGGCACATATACACAACTTGACAAACACAGGTTAAGTTAGAAACTTCCTATTGGCAAGCATATACACAGGAGTATATAGTACATTAAGTCCAATCCTATGATCCTGCTACCCTGGGACCAGCTAATGCCAGTGTAACATTGATGTAAAGTATTTGTTGTTCTATGTATAGTCGGCAAAGAAAGGGTAAATAAAACAATACAGACTCAAACAAAAAATAATATTCTGACAGCTTCTACCAAGAATCTAAGACAACACTAGCAGTCACATAATTGTATACAAATGATACCCCCTCACACACACACATGTATTACACACACACACACACACACACACACACACACATTATTAATCAATGACTGGTGATGGCTGAATAAATCCATGAAGCCAAGACTGCAGCATCTTCCCCACTGTAGATTGCTGTGTTCAATGAGTAGGACACAGGAAGAGAGGTTAGACCAAAATGCTGTTCATTTTGTTATGGGTCTCACATTTGGTCTGCATTACTGCGCATGTGGGGAACATCTTTGTCTCTGCAGTTGTTAATTGGCTGACATGCATAATGCAGTCCTGTAATCCTGCTACCCTGATGATTGCTACTTTCAGCATCATGTTGGAATAATATAGTTATTCTACAAGAGGAACGCAGTTATAGCTATGAGTAATGCATCAACTCTGCTATATGTTCACTAAGGGCTAGTGGGTGAATTATTGACAGAAAATGCCCTCACATAGGTGTTCTTCCAGTTCTCATACTTCAAGAATGCTACTCCATTGGTAATACTTCATTTGGTGATTCATTTTAACAGTTCATAGTGAGATTATGACAACACTTCTCTCTCTCTCTCTCTCTCTCTCTCTCTTGTATTCAGTTGCACTGTCCTTCTTGCATTGCAAGGGGGGACATTTAAGGGTGAGATATGGAAAACTATATTTTGAGGAATTTTATTCATGATGTTTATTTGTCTACCTGTGTTGGAGGCCTTATTCTTCCAGCAGTGGAACTTTAACTTATACCACTTCTTTTGCAAGCAAAATGTTATACCTTTTTCAGGCGGAGCACTGACAGCTATGTGAGCAGAGAATTCCACTCCAAACTCAGCTCTTTTTTGCCACTTATGCAAGGTCAGCATTATGATTCTGGCATATTTTGAGCCCATCAAACTTTAGTAGAAACCTAGTCCCATGGATGTAAGTCATGGACAGAATTGCACCATGGGCCATTTAGACATCTTATTATCCAAAAGACAAGAGTTCCTGAGGCTGGTTGTGTCAGGCAAAAACAGAGTCTTCCTGTATTGCATAGTCTTCTGTTTTTCCTCAGCAGCAATAGAGGTCCTGATTAGAGATGGGTACGAACCACAAAAAAACAACAACCATGAGGTTTGTGGTTCGTGGGTTTTCACGAACCAGGAACCATGAACTGGCATGAACTGGGGCCAGTTTATGAACCAGTTCATGGTTCGTGGGGTTTAAATGCTCCTTTCTGGCCACTTAGCAGCAGCAGGGAAAGGGGCATTTGGCAGTTTAAAGGGCCCTTTCCTGCCTTGCAAGCGGGGGATTCCTGACCCGCAGGACTAGGTAAGTGTGGGGCTGGGGGAGTGGGAGTGGGAGTGGGGGCTGAGGTTTGAGCAGTTTAAAGGGCCCTGCAGCTTGCAAGTGGCAGATCCCTTTAAACTATCAGCTGGAAGGCAGCAAGGGGGGAGGTCTCCCCTGCCAGCTGATAGTTTAAAGGGACCTGCTGCTTGCAAGCCGCAGGAAATGTTTGTATGGCCATTTCCCTGGGGAAATAGCCATTTAAACTGCCCCTTTACAACCCAAATGAACCAGTAGACCAGTTCATGGAAGTTTGTGGAAACGAGCTTCTATGAACCACTGGTTTGCGAACCATGAACCGTTCTGGTTCATGTGTTTTTTGGGGTCGTAATTCGATTTGTGCCCATCTCTAGTCCTGATTGACTAGAGGAGTAAGACCACTGACCATAGAATCAGATAACAGAAAGAGATGTCAATGTATTTAATCAATCCCCCTTTTATCCAAGGTACTTTCTTATCCTATTTACTGAAAGTGAAAGAAAAGAAGCAGATGGCAGAACAAATGATAGACTCTATCACACAGTGACTATATCAATCAGTAACTGAGAGTTCAGTTGACTAGCAGTGCAGTCTTAAGCAGAGTTATACCCTTCTAAATTCATGAAAGTTAGTGGGGTAAAAATGGTATAACTCTGTTTAAGATTGCATTGTAGGTTGTGTAAACAGGCGCAACTGTCTTAATGGCCAGCATGCTGTGGGCAAACTTTAAAAACATGGTTTCTGAAAATGTGAGTACAGAATCAATTGTACATTGGTTTCCATAGTTACATTGGAATCCCAGCATGCAGTGACAAGATCAATGGGGAGAAATTGTCATACAAATCTACCCAAAGATTCTAATTAGAGAAGAAAGCAGAGGAACTGTGCCTAAAATGACCTCACTAAATCAAACCATTGCCTATATACATCCAAGTGATAGATTTTCTGGCTGTCGAATGTTAGTGCTCAAAAAAACAAAATCAGAACAGTTTATTGTCTTCTCCCTTCCATTCATTTTACTTCATTTCTTCTTGTAAATTTAGGTGGGCAGAAGAAATAAATATATGTGCAAAAAATATATGTTGATAATATGAGAACAGCAATCTTTTATTTTTTACTTTTTTTTACCAGGTGCTGGAGAGGCAGGGGGAAGAGATAGTACGTCTCCTGATCCTTTTAGCAAATTATCATTGAGCAATCTGATCGTTTTCTTTAAAATGCTAAGATAATTTCACCTAAGTGTGTTATTGAAATGCCAGTTTCCATTACCAACAGCAGCCCTACTCAGGAAAATTATACAAGCCATTTTACCATGCAATAGCACAGGTGTTTTAGCTTCTTAAAATTGCCTCTTAAATTGCATTAAAGTTGATCAAATCAAACCTCTAGGGCTGTATTACATTTTATCCTTTATGTAACATTTCTTAAATGAATTATATCTTTGTCACTGTTGTGGTATTCTGAAAATTAAAGCCATTGTATCTTTACCATATTGATTTTAGCATGAGGATGAAAATATAGAGAAAAAATTACACCAGAAAAATGAGTTTGGCTAAAGGTAACACCAAGTTTGGGCTATAACACTCAAGGCATGTTTGAGGCTAGAAAACTTAAAATGATGCCCTTACACTTCTTTTTCCCTCAAAAAAAATCCATACTTCAGTGGAAATTGTAAGTACTTGCTTATCTGGATCCACTTTGCTTCTGACTTGGCCTTACCTTATCTATTTTCTAGCTTTGCAGGTGCTGTGTAAAGGAACTTTCAGAATGTCAAGCTAGAGTTCCTTATAACAGAAAGGTTGAAAAACCTCAGTTCCCCCTTCCTTTCCTCTATCTTCTGTTCTCTGTGTGGCCTGGGCAGCTAGACATGGGCACGAACAGAATTATGAAGGCAAAAAACCCACGAACAGCCCATTCGTCTGTTTATGAACAAGCCGTTTGTGGGCCACGGTTCAAAGTCTCTGTATGGAGGCACTTTTGAGCCCTTCCAAATGACCCCTGTGTGGTGCAGTGCCATGTCTGTGATGGTCTGGTATGAAGGGCAATGACCTGAAGCACCTGTCATCAACAGTCCTCACTAGGCACCTGAAGATGTGCCACCTGAGCCTGTGGTCTCCATCCTCGGCCACCAAAACATCCGGTGGGGGGAGAAAGAGGGCTACCAGCTCCTCTGAGCCGGGATCAGGGGGAGGATCACTGGAATCCACCCCAAGCAAGAAGCCTTGCCCCGAGGATGCTGCCAGTGGGAGCACAACGGTCAAGCAGGCTGCCCTTGGGGAGGTTGTTCCATCGGGGTCAGGGATACTGCCTTTGACAGGGTGAGGACAAAGGCTCAGAGGTGGGCATTTGTGTTGTGGCAGAGACAATTGGCCTGCAAGGATTCCCCCTATCCGTTGTGGAGGGCATGGGCCTCCAAAGGCTGCTTCAGCACTCTGCCCCATGGTTCTCCATGCCATCACAGCACACCGTTGAGCGTCGAGTCCTGCCTGCCTGCCCTCTACCAGTCTGTGCGAGACATGATGCTCAGGAAGCTGTCGGCTGCCAAAGGCTGTACAGTGCACTTCACGGCCGACCTCTGGAGCAGCTGCCATCATGGCTACCTTGCCTTCACCGCCCACTACAACCAGAGGACCTCAGCTGCCCCAGGCCAACAACTGGCACCCGGAAAAAGGTGCCATGCTTGACACTGGGCTACAGAGCAGTTCTTCTCCAGGCCCAGGGGATGGATGAGGTACACACTGGGAAGAACATTGCTACCATCGTAAAGGCGGCACTGAGGGAGTGGATGGCTCGGGGGGAAGGGTTTGGCCACGAGGGACAGCAGTGCTGCTGTTGCTGATAGGGTTGTACTGCATAGTACCCCCCTTTCCATGGCACCTGTTGTCCCCTCTGAGCAGAGGGGAATGGGTCCCTCCCACCCACCCTTTCCGTGAAGGCAGGAAGGTGGGTGCTGTCTGCTGCTGCTTTTGGGCATGAAGGACAGCTCAAGAGCTGTTGGGCATATGGTTGTATAGCATGGGGGCCCCTATCCATGGGAACCTGCTGTCCCCTCTGAGTAGAAGGGGGAATGGGTCCCTCCCACCCTTTCAGTGAAGGCAGGAAGGTGGGTGATGTGCTGCTGCTGCTTTTGGGTACGAGAGGCAGCTCAAAAGCTTTTGCTGATACGGTTGTGCTGCACGGTGCACCCCTATCCATGGGCACCTGCTGTTGCCTCTGTGCATGGGGGGCATGGGTCCCGTGACTCACTTCCTTTCCATGAAGGCAGGAAGGTGAGTGAGGTTGGCGGCAGCCTCCAGTTCGACACAGGAGGGGCGGACAAGCCTCTCCAGCAGCAATCTGTGCACTCCTTCAGGGTGGATGTTGGGGTCCTCCATCCCAGTCCTGCTGCACAATGCAGCCAGGAAGCCTCTGTCCTCCTCTCCCAGACAAGTACTCAGTCCCTCTTTCAACCTCTCCCTCTCTGGATAGAATCACAACGACCTCCACAACTTGTCCTGCCTATCCTGTCCTTTCCACGAAGGCAGGAAGGTGGGTAGTGCTGGCAACAGCCTCCACTGCGACACAGGAGGGGTGGGTAAGCCTCTGCCAGAGCAGTCTGTGCTATCTGACACAGTCTTCTTTGTCCTCCTCTCCCTGTCAAGCTTCCCGTCCCTCTTTGAACCTCGCCCTCTCTGGAACCACTCCGACCCTTCCCAATGACCTCTCTTGCCCTGTCCATCACATCCTTTCCATGAAGGCAGGAGGGTGGGTGATGGCTGCTTCCTCCGCTGACAAGATCAGTGGGTTTCAAAGATGAAGGCTCACAAATGTTTGGGTGTTTCCCGGTCCTACTCTGCAAGGCAGCCAGGAAGTGGTAACCCTCTGTCCTTCTCTCCCTGACAAGTTCATGTGGTCCCTCTTTGAATATCGCCCTCTCTGGAACTGCTCCGACCACTCCCAACAACCTCTCCGGTCCTGTCTATCTCATCCTTTCCACAAAGGCAGGAAGGTGAGTGATGTTAGCTGCCACCGCTGAGTACCTCAGTGGGATCCTCGGATGAGGCCTCGCAACTGTTGGGATCTTCCCAGTTCCTGCTCTGTCTTTCGACCTCTCCCTCTCTGGAACACTCTGACCCCTCGAAATGACATCTCATCTTCCTCCCGTCATTTCCACAAAAGCAGGAAGGTGGGTGATGTTAGCTGCCGCCGCTGAGTACCTCAGTGGGATCCTCAGATGAGACGTTGCAGCTGTTGGGATCTTCCAGGTCCCAATCCCTCTTTTGACCTCTCCCTCTCTGGAACACTCCGACCCCTCCAAATGACCTCTTCTGTCCATCCCGTCCTTTCTGCGAAAGCAGAAAGGTGGTTGATGTCAGCAGTCAGCAGCCAGACTCCCTGCCCCCTAGAGGGGAGGCGGCCACCACCACCTCCACGAGCCTGCCAGACCCAGCGGCCGCACTCATCACCCACGTCCCTGTCTGCGCAGGAAAGTACAGTGCAGTACTCTGAGGCCTGGCCGGCGGGCGGGCACATGGTGGGGTGCCGCCGATGAGCAGCCAGACCCCCCACCCACTCGAGGGGAGGCAACCCTCCTTGAGTCTTCCACTTGTAAACGGGGCCAAAGTCAACTGATGGCTCCAATTATATCAAATGGGAGTTTCCTGGGGGTGTCAGATTTGAGAATGTATAAGTCCAAGATCCATATTGCAATCTTTCCCAACGTGTTGGGTGATGGCTGGAGAGGAACCCGCTGAACACTCCCTGTGAATATGGGCTCTCTAAGAGCGGGACCACAAGTGACGCCTGACACAGGTTGGACACTTGCCAGCTTCCCTCAAGTTTTGATGGGAAATGTAGACAGCTTGGCGGAATGTTGGACAACTGACAGTTGAAAAGTCCATTGGACAGCAGTCAGAGAGTCAAGCTGCAAGACCAGGATGCCTACATTTCCCATCAAAACTTGAGGGAGGCTGACTAGTGTCCAACCTGTGTCAGGCATCACTTGTGGTCCCGCTCTAAGTCCAACAGGGGCCGTTCTGGCTCCCACGAACAACGCCGAACATATTTGTTAACGGGACATGTTCGTTACTGTTTGTCTGTTCGTGTTTGTTGAACTACGAACAGCATGTTCGGGTTTTTTTCCTGTTCATGGCCATGTCTAGTTGATATCTGTCTTACTCTTTTTCCACAAATGTAACAGCCCTTCCCTTCCAAAACTGCCTCTTCTATTTACACCACAGCCCACCCCCTCTTACCCTTCTATTCAGTTTTCTGGGTAGCTTTTAATCACTATCTCTTAATTGTTCTTTAAAATCCTGCTATTTCTCTTTTCTGACTGATGAATTTTGGATCAGTTTGTTAACCTCTATGGTGAAACAGCAAATAAGCTTCTTGTTGGGCTTTAAGGTGCTCTGGACTCCAATTTTGCAGCACATAAACTGTTCCTGCTTCCAGGAGCAGCCAACATTTGAACTGTATTTGGGATTTACATCAGTGCTTAATTTTTGAGGCAAGAAATGGTGATCTTTCTAGAGGCATCTGGTTGGGGCTTTATCTGGAACATATCCTAATTCTGGGTTCAAGAACTCTAAGTTCCTTTTTGATACGTTTGTTTATTTGGGTACTTTTAACACACTTTTCTCCACAAAATGCAGGCCCCAAATGGCTTAAAATATACAAAAACACCTCAAAAGACAAATCACATTTCACAAACACTACTTACCATCATCAAACTAAATCACAAAATAGAACAGGTTACCAACTCTGGGTTGGGAAATCCGTGAAGATTTGGGGCTGGAGCCTGGAGGTAAAAGAGTTTGGAGAAAAAGAGAGATTGAAGCAATAGAGCCCACCTTCCAAGGCTGCCACTTCTTCCTTCATCTGAAGAAGTGAGCTGTGACTTGTAAAAGCTCATTCCCTACCACAAATTTTGTAAACAGTCTCTCTCCAAGAAGGCAGGCTGTACTGGGGCATTGCTGTACGAGTGTGGCCATGTGTGGTCATAAAAAGATTTTTTTCATGGCAAAATTTAACACCATATCACTGTTCTGAGTATTATATTTTCAAGTCATATGCTCAGGATAAAAACCATATGGTATTCAAAACATATACATAGAAGAGCAGTAGCATTCTCAAGAGAATTCCCCTTCATTTCATATTCATTAGGACAAATGAGAGTGTCCCTGTCTACTTATTCTAGCAACATCCTACAAACACCAGGGGATGGGAGTGCCATATCTGTAATTGTAAACAAGTGCTCCAGAGATAATTTTTTACCCAGGACTTGCACAAAATAGTGTCTCCATCTGTCTCTTCCTTGGGACTCCCCTGAGGACTTAAGGTTGATCTTAATCTTACAATTTTGAAAATTTGCTTGTACCAGAAATGTTGGTTAAAAAGATGAAAAGGCTGTACTTTGATAAACCTATTCAGAGGCCAGTTACAACTATAGGTATGATGCTCCTACTTCATGGTGTGTGTAAATGTTGGCACTATGAGTCACTCTATCTGGTTTGAGCAGAGTGTGTGTGGGTATCTGGAAGCTAATTGTGTGATTGGTTTTTGTTTTTGTTTTTAATGTGAAGGTGGTTAGCATAGTTGGGAGCATGCTGTGTCCTCCCAGCTTTATCAGCAGTAAGTAACTGAAAAATTATGATACTGGAAATAAAAGTCAATATGGTTGGTAGCCTAGAAATTTACTTAATAAAGCATAATAAAACAGTAAAACCTTACGGTGCAATAAAGTACATACCCCAAATAAAGTTCTAAAGTGTGGGTTAATACTCCATAACGTTCATCTTTTAAATATTTAACTGATAAGATTCTTCATATTTCTAGTGAATTTATTCCCAGTCAATATTTTAAGCCTTTTTATGATCCATGTGGAATTCAAAAGGCTGAGATATATTACTGAAGAAAATAATTACACAGTATTAATTAAGGCCAGATTTTGAAGAGGGACTTAGTATATCTACTTCACTGTTTCAGTGGGAGTTGAAGGTGCCCTGGCCCTTCTCCTATCTGACATTAAGCTGGCTGGAAATGTAAATTTAATTTATATTAATGAGGAAAATTGTCCTTTATGCAGTATACCAAGATGATAAACTGTAAATGTATTGCGTATAATATGGGCAGAATCGTACAAACTTGATGCCTCTCAAAATAGTTGACTACCAGCCTCTTGTATACTGAAAAGTGAAAATATTTATTGATAAGAGGCTGGATCGCTTTACCTACTTTAACATCATGCAACATATTTTAATTTTATCTTATGTAATTTAATAGTAATCAGTGGGATCACACCATGACCACTTCCAGTTTGTCAGCTGAAGACGCATGTGGTGAGCTCATAATACGGTGGATATGCTGTGAGATCTGTTTTTATACTAACAGCAGTCTCGCATACAAGCAGATCAAATTGATATGTCCCTTACTTAGATGAGCAGTTTCTATGGCTATCATTGCCTCCTATGGCTGGGAAATGCATGTGACTTTTAATATTATTATTATTTCTAGAAGCTGTGCATTAGTCCTTCCAACTTTGAACTCCTTTGTTTTGAAGATTTCTTCTGGTGAATGCCTTGTATTCTGGCTCCTCAAAACACCAGATCTTAGATAAAGGTTTCCTGAAGAGCTTTGTATTAATACCAGCATTGAGAAACTGCAGGATAGTTTTTATAACTTTGCATTTGTTTATTCGTGTACCAAAATGTGGAGGATTTATAGTGTGTGCTTGAATTCACTTTCATTGCCTACCAATAAAAATTTCATGGAAACAGATTCCTTCAGTATTTTTGAATTTGTTCTTTGTTGAATTTTGTGTACTTCCAGATCTATGTGTTATTACTAGACAATGTGTGAGATGTGCTGGTGATTTGCATATGTTATGATCTCCATTTTAGAAAGAGTTGAGGATATCTGAGATCCTCATTCAGATTTTGCTCAACCATGAAAATTCTTTTGGACATAGGGTTGTCATGCACGGCCTGGCAACTGGCAGGAGATGTGGGGTCAGGAATTTTTGTATCGCAGGGAGATGATTGGTTGCTCTTGATGCAGTGACTTGACTTCTGCATGACACAGAAATAACATTATTGCAGTGGAGGTCACGCTCTAGCTATCACCCCAAATGTTATGGTTTAGACATAGAGTTTGGGCTGAATGCTTGAGTGTCACCCTATGTGGTGATGTCACTTCCAAGTTGCAGTGGAAGTGCCATCATCGTGCTGGGAAACCTGATCATTCCCCCGTCCAATTTGTCCAGGGCATTTCCTCCCAATACCCAGCTGAGTGGCTGCAAGCAATGGAGGATAAGGGTAGGATGAGGTTGGCAGCCCCACTTCGATAAGACATTCTGGGCTTATTTGGTAAGCAGCAGCTGTAACAAACCTGGTCTATGTTGAATTCTATCCATAATCAATGTATTTTAAGCTAGGTATTCTGGTATATTCTGAATTACCTCAGGGTTATAATGGTATGTAATGAAAGTGCCAAATGCTATTTATATATCTCATTATGCTTTCTGTGAACATAAAAGAGTATTCAAGAGGAGTCAGTGGGCTCACTGTGTTTGATTACTTGTGTTTTACTATGCCCTTCCTCTAATGACTTAAGCATTTTAATTTATCTTTGTTTCTCTCATACCATTTTAAAAAGGTGACTTACCAACCAGTTTGGTGGAACACGGTATGTGAGACCCTAAATCCTTTACAAATGACAAGGCATATGCTGGTGACTTCTTAATTAGTCCTTTTTTGTGTGGCTTACAGAAGAGTTGCCTTAGGAACTTTAGTTATTTCTGTCAGAAGTGCCGACATTTCACCCTTGCCGCAAAGCCTTATAAGCTGTCATTACTTGTTGCTGAGATTTTGCATTGCAGTAACTGCCCTGCTTGAATTTTCCCTCTGACTAGTGGCTAACTCCAGTCTCTCCTTCACTGTCTATATCCCTTTGGCTATTTTAGTGAGCCTTTTAAAGGCTGGATCAACACAGTCACATTTTAGAAGCTCTTGATAACAGTTACACAGTTCTATTTTTATGTTTAAAAATATCATTTTATTTGCAGTCTATGTGGGAGCATTGGAAATGATCAAACTACAGTTATCTTAGGTTATGAAAGGAGAAGTCTGAGGCAAGTCATCAATATATAAGTGCATTGTAATATTCCTGGTATATAGAAAAAAATGGATCCCTTTTTAAAATTTTCTTTTCTTTCTTTCTTAGAGCTAAGCTACAAGAGATGAAGGAGGAGCACGTGAAGGGAGTCACAATGTTAGCTGGGAAGGTGAGTGTTAAAAGAAATCGGAAAGTTTTGTCAATTTTCCCTATCTACAAAGCCAGGGAGATCACTCTCGGAGGGTTTATTTCCTCTTTGCCTCTTAGAAGGGAAGGTGAAACTGACAGAGACTTTGGGAGGCAAAGAAGAAATAAACCCTCTGAGCAGCTATCTCACTGGCTCTGTAGAGAAAAAAAATTAACAAAGCCTTCTGATCTCTTTTAAAACTCAGCTTCCTGGCTAACATTGTGACTAGAGGTGGGCATGACCCAAAAAAAATTGCCAATCAAGCTGTTCGTGGATCCGTGCTGGCAACGCCCCCAAATCACCAATGCACACCTGTCATCTCCTGTATCTGATCCGTGGTTCAGGGATCGGGGAGGCCAAAGCGGGGTACGCTGCCAAAGCGGGGTGCGCTGCTATTCCCAGCTATGTGGGAAGGTGGGCGGTGGTGGTGGCTGCCGGGCCTGGCTGGCACGGGGAGACGAGCCGCCTCCCCTCAGGGAGGGGACATTCACACACACACACACACACACACACACACACACACACACACACACACACACACACACACACACACACACACACACACACACTTAGAGCAGAGGGGGGGAATTTTTAACCTGGCAACGAGCAGCCTCCCCTCAAGGAGGGGACATTCACACCAGGGGGGCAACCGTAGTCAGGCTCTTGCGTGCGTGCACTCCTGGGTCGCCCCACCCACCACAGCGCGCTGCAGAGCTGGCGGCAGCACGAGTGGCTCGGAGGTTGCCCACGCCGTTCACCTGCCCCGCAAGACAAGGGGCAGCCGGCTTGCCCACGTGCCCCTTGTCCTAAGGAAAGGCAAATGGCGCAGGCAGCCTCCCAGCCTCCCACGCTGCCTTTTGCTTTTCCCGCAAGCTGGCTGCCCCTTGTCCTGCAGGAAAGGCAAAAGGCAGCACAGGTGGCTGGGAGGCCACCCGTGCCGTTCGATTTTCCCCAGGACAAGGGGCACACAGGCAAGCCGGCCGCCCCTTGTCTTGCGGGGCAGGTGAATGGCGTGGGCAGCCTCCGAGCCACTCGCGCTGCCGCCAGCTCTGCAGCATGCTGGGACAGCCAGCTTGCTATATGGGTGGGGGGCAACCCAGGAGCGCGCGCGCGCAAGAGCCTGACTACGGTTGCCCCCCTGGTGTGAATGTCCCCTCCCTGAGGGGAGGTGGCTCATTGCCAGGTTAAAAACTCCCCCTATGCTCTAAGTGTGTGTGTGTGTGTGTGTGTGTGTGTGTGTGTGTGTGTGTGTGTGTGTGTGAACATCCCCTCCCTCAGGGGAGGCGGCTCGTCTCCCCATGCCAGCCAGGCCCGGCAGCCGCTGCCACCACCCACCTTCCCACATAGCTGGGAATAGCAGCACAAAAGGCAGCGCGAGTGGCAAAAGGCAGCACAGGTGGCTGGGAGGCCGCCTGCGCTGTTCGACTTTCCCCAGGTGTGCTCCCGGGCCTGGCAACTGCGCCCGGCACCCCCTCTTTGGCAGCGCTGGGGGCAGACTACCCCCCTGCCCCCCGTCGATCCGGCCCTGATTCACACACACACACTTAGAGCAGAGGGGGGAGTTTTTAACCCATCCCTGCCTCTCCAATTAGAGAGAGAGAGACATCCCGTCAACATGTTTCAGCCAGCTTTTAAAAAAAAGCAGGGACAGAATCCTCCATTCCTCCCCACCCAATTTTAAAAGCAAACAGCCAGTCTTCCAAAAGCATATTTTAAACACACACATAGAACCGCGAATGAGGTTTTCCCACAAAATACAGTGTTTTAAAAGCAGGTTAAAAAAAAGAGTGACAGAGAGAAAAACACCCGATCGTCTTCGTCCTTCTGTGCAGCCCCACATTGGGACTGCGCAGGCGCAGGCCGGCTGCAGAAAAGATTTTTCTAGCTTTAGAGATGTGAAGGGGACGTTCGGATCCACCGTGCATGCACGCCGGTGTTCCCGCCAATTTTGAAGGCATATATATCCGAACGTCCCTGGCATTCCCTCAGTCCCTTTTTCGCCGCCGTTCGAAAAGTTTCTTCTCTAGCGTTATTTGTCTTCGTTCTCTCAGTGTCTCTTCGGAGTTCTGGTCGGTATCTTTCCCCTGTCAGTCGTCGGGAGGTACCATTCAAGATGTCTCAGACGTCTTTGTTTAAGAAGTGTCTGAAATGCGGCATTAAAATGATGCACTCGGACAGCCATGAGCTCTGCCTCATCTGCCTGGGCGAGGGGCATGTCGTGGAGCATTGTTCTATTTGTATGTCCTTCACTCCGAAGGCAAGGAGTGATCGGAAGGCCAGGCTCCGTGCCTTCTTGTGGGATGCCAACCTTCTCCCCCCCAAGCCATCGGGCTCATCGGGAGATAGGCCCCGCTCCGCCGCTCCATCACCGGCGCCGTCTCATAAGTCGCCAGAGCCGCTTCAATCGGAACCGACGGGGAACCCGTTCTGGAGGCCCGGTCTGACTCCGGTTCCGGGGATCGTCCTTCGAGCCGGAAAGCAAAGAAGTGTTCCTCGTCCAAGCCAAGGTCCTCCTCCAAAGCTTCGGCTACAGAGGCTGCTTCGGAGCCCCCGCCGAAAAAGGCCAAGGCAAAGTCGAAAGCCAAGGGCCGTGCACCATCCCCAGCTCCGACTGTGCGACCTGGTACTCCGGCCGAACTGGTCCTGATACCCAACGATGTGGTGAGTCTCCACACCCCGTCGCCTCCCTGCACGCCTCCTCCATCGGTTCCGGAGGAATTCCTGCCATTCCCATCTTTCTCGGGGCCATTCCAACCCTTCGAGCGCTCCCTGCCATCCGCCCCGGCGCCTTCGGAGGCCTCCGTTCTGATGCCATCTACCTCGTCGGTTCCGGCGCCATTTCGCTGGCCTGCCCCGATGCCTGCTCCTCTGCCTCCTTGTCAGCCTGTCCCGGGAGTTGGGAACATGGCCTCCTGGCAGGATTTCGTGGCCTGGTTTCAGCAGTCCGTGCCCTTCCTGCAGCACGCTTCGATTCCGCAGCCTTCCGTTCCGACTCAGCCGGTCGGGCTCCCTGCGTCTGCCCCTCCAGCGGGCATCCTTCTCCATCCTTTGGTTCCTGTGGCTCGTCCATCAGCTCCGGCCGATCGCCGGGCTTCGGTTCCGATGCAGACATCGCCGGAATTTTCGGATTCCGAGGACGAGGAGGGTCTGGCCTCACCTTCGGAGTGTTCTTCAGATGGTCTTTCTGACCCTTCCCCGGATGACACCGTGGGTGAGCTCCGTTCGTCGTCCCCGAACGACGACTACAGAGTGTTCTCCGAGCAGATGGTGAGAATGGCTGCCGCTCTGGAGATTGACGTTTCCTCCACGACCTCCAAGCCCAAAAGCAAGCTGCTAGAGGCGCTGTATTCTGGGTCCCCTGCATCGGTGGCGTTTCCCCCCGTGGAGGATTTCGTAGACAACGCTCTTGCGATCTGGCAGACTCCGGGGTCCCTGCCGGCGACAGCAAAAAAGGTTGAGAGGTACTACCATCTGAAACAGGACGACTGCCCGTACCTCTTCACTCACCCTAAGCCCTCTTCCATCGTGGCTGAGGAAGGTCAGGCTCGGTTCCGTTCTGGTTCCTCGTCGGCCCCGGCAGACCGAGAAGGCAGGAAGCTGGATGGCATGGGCAGGAAACTCTACTCGTCCGCATCCTTGGGATTCCGTATTGCCAACTTCCAGGCCATAATGGGATCCTACAATTTGTTCCTGTGGAAACGGCTGTCCTCTTACCTTTCCGATCTCCCCGAGGATCGCCGCCACTTGGTGAAGGCCCTTCAAGCTGAGGCCATAAGGCTGTCAAAACAGCAGATGACAGCGGGCAAGGACGCTGCCGACTCTGCAGCGCGCACGATGGCGACTTCGGTGGTCCTGCGTCAGCACGCATGGCTTCGGTCCACGGCCCTGCTGCCGGAGAAGAGGGCGAAAGTGGAGGATTTCCCCTTTGAAGGCCCGCAGCTCTTCTCGGAGAAGACGGATGACTCCCTCTCCTTGATGAGAAAGAATCAGCAGACAGCAAAGTCCCTGGGAGTCGCCCACTCAGCTCCGCTTTCGGGTCCGAGGTATCGTTATGGTCGGTTCCGATCCTACCAGACCCCTTACCAGCCTTACCAGCAGCGTCAAGGGTGATTCTTCTCGGACCAGTCTTATGGCCACCGATCCTACTCTGCCCAGCAGCGTCATTCTTCCAGGCGCTCCGGACGGTCCAAGGGCAGGCAACAGCCCTCCTCACCTAAGCCTTCGACCTCTGTGCAGAAGCCCTCGGTCTTCTGACTAAGCCTGAACGCTCCCCAATTGGCCTCTGAGGACACTCCCTCTTCTGCCCGGTTCTTGGACAGGCTTCGGCCTTTTTTGCCCTGTTGGCGACTTGTTACCTCTGACACTTGGGTCCTGTCTATTGTGGCCCATGGTTACAAATTGATGTTTACCGATGCTCCTCCCCTTTCTCTCCCTCCCCGTTATTCTCCATGTTGTGATGTTGTGTTGTTCAATAATGTTGTGGAGTTGGTTAACAAAGGTGCTGTCCGGGTGGTCAATGTTGCTATTTCCCCTTGGGGATTCTACTCACAATACTTCCTTGTGGATAAGAAGGATGGAGGTTCTCGGCCCATATTGGACCTTAGGGGCCTCAACAGTTATTTGAAGGTTGAAAAGTTTCGGGTCATAGAGCTCCTGGAGGTGGGCGTCTGGTTAGCCATTCTAGACTTGAAAGACGCCTACTTCCACATTTCCTTCTTCGAGGGCTACAGGAAATACCTGCGGTTTGTCTATGGGGATTCTGTATATGAATATACGGTGTTGCCCTTTGGGCTGGCCTCTGCACCCAGGGTTTTCACGAAGTGCATGGCCACCGTGGTGGCATACCTACGGTCCAGCGGATGCTTTATCTACCCGTACCTGGATGACTGGCTCCTGGTGGGACCCTCAGCTGACTCCCTCCAGGCCCATATTGCCCTCACTTTGTGCTGGCTAGGTTGGGCTTGGTGGTTAATGGGGATGTCTGTCCTGACTCCAGGCACGGCCATTAGGTTTATTGGGGTTCACTTCGATTCTCTGCAGGGCAGAGCCTACCTGCCCCCGGATCGCTTGACCAGGCTTTCCTCTTTAGCCCGTCATTTTTCGCACAACCGGTATCAAACTGCCCTTTTGATCCAGACTTTGCTAGGCCTTATGGCCTCCTCCACAGGGGTGGTTTTCTTTGCACGCCTGCATATGAGGCCTCTGCAAAACTGGTTTGTCCGGAGGTATAACCCCCTCACTATGGGCCAGCACCAGAGATTCTCCATCCCCAGGGTGGTGCAGCGCTCTCTGACCTGGTGGACTGTCCCTGAAAACCTGTCCAAGGGATGCCCTTTCGGCCCCTTCTTGGCAGAGGTCACTGTCTTTACTGACACCTCCAACTTGGGATGGGGAGGGCGCTGTGGGCGGCTCTCTGCCCAAGGTATTTGGTCCCCAACTGAGGCAGCCATGCACATCAACCTCTTAGAGCTTAGAGCGATCCGTTACTCCCTTGCTTCTTTTGCAGATGTCATTCGGAACAGGAGGGTTCAGGTCCTGTCGGACAAAACCACGGCCTGCTGTTACCTCAACAAGCAGGGAGGAACGGTCTCACTCAAGCTCTGCAGGGAAGCAACGACTTTCTGGAAATGGGCCATGGTCAACAACGTCCTTCCCAGGGCCGTGCACATTGCTGGGGAGCTCAACACTGCGGCAGACACATTGAGCAGGGTGTTTCTGCCTCAACACGAGTGGTCCCTCAACAGGGCTTACCTCAACCAGGTTTTCCACAAATGGGGTACACCGGTGATCGACCTCTTCACCACAGCCCACAACAAGCAGGCCCTGCTGTTCTGCTCCCGGGCCGGAATTGGCCGTCACTCCCTAGGGGATGCCTTCCAGATACCCTGGTCCCCAGGGCTCTTTTATGCCTTCCTGCCCTTCCCGCTCATGCACAAGGTCCTCTCCAGGGACAGGGCCTTCAGCGCCCACTGTATCCTAATTGCCCCGCAATGGCCTCGCCAGGATTGGTTCCCTCTCTTGCTCTCCCTTTCACGGGGGCACTGCCTGGCGCTGCCACTGGCCCCGGACCTATTAGTCAGGAACAGGGTCAGGCACCACAACGTGGCAGTTCTGAGTCTGGCTGCCTGGCTCCTGTGCGCCCCGGAGTAGGCCTCTCCTCGGAGGTCCTTAAGGTCATTCTAAATGCCCGGAAGCTGTCTACCAGGCTGTCCTACCAGAGGAAGTGGTCACATTTTTCCCGCTGGTTGGCCCCAAAAGGGGTCTCTCCTTTTGATTGCCCTTTGCCTGTGATTCTCGACTACCTCCTGTATTTGTGCTCGCAGGGTCTAGCCTTCTCGAGCGTTAAAGTCCACATGGCTGCAATCTCTGCTTTCCATGAGCAGATTGATGGAAAGACCGTTTTTACCCACTGGCTTTCGAAGCAGTTCCTGAAGGGCCTGTTCAAAACCTTCCCTCCCAGGGCCCCTCCCCTTCCTCAATGGAGTCTGTCCCTGGTTCTCTCCCAACTAATGCTCTGGCCCTTTGAGCCTCTGTCCACTTGTCCCCTGCCTTTGCTCACACAAAAGGTGGCCTTCCTGGTGGCTGTCACGTCCTCTAGACGTGTTGGGGAGTTGTCTGCCCTGCGGTGTGACCCTCCCTTCCTGCAGTTTTTCCCTGGTACAGTCATGCTCCACACTAGCATGGAGTTTCTACCCAAGGTGGTCTCGAAGTTTCACCTGCAGCAAAAGGTGTTCCTCCCTTCCTTTTTTACGACACCATCATCCCCAGGGGAACGGGCACTGCACACTTTGGATGTAAAACGTGCTTTATTGTTTTATTTGCATCGCACCAAATGTTTGAGGAAGTCTCCTGCTCTGTTTTTATGTTACTCTGGCCCTCGCAAGGGCTCACCTGCCTCTGCCCAGTCCATCTCTCGCTGGATTGTGTCTACAATTAAACTCTGTTATCTGCAAGCTGGAGTCCAATGCCCTTTGTTGGTTACTGCTCACTCCACTCGAGCGCAAGCTGCTTCTGCTGCCCTCCTGCGAGGAGTGCCGCTCTGGGACGTCTGCCAGGCTGCGACATGGTCTACGGCAGACACTTTCATCAAACTTTACTCTGTGGACGTGCATGCACGGCGTGAATCAGCTGTTGGCACGGCTGTCCTGCAGTCTTTGTTCAAGTAGGCACTCACACCCGCCCCCATTGGTGAGATGCTAGTTACTCTCCCAATGTGGGGCTGCACAGAAGGACGAAGACGATAAACAGGGTTTCTCACCTGTAACTGTTGATCGTCGAGTCTCTTCTGTGCAGACACACATTCCCTCCCACCTGCCCCGCTGTGAGTGTTTGGTTAATTGAATTTCTCCGGCGGCTCAGGTGAACTGAGGGAATGCCGGGGACGTTCGGATATATATGCATTCAAAATTGGCGGGAACACCGGCGCGCATGCGCAGTGGATCCGAACGTCCCCTTCACATCTCTAAAGCTAGAAAAATCTTTTCCACGGCCGGCCTGTGCCTGCGCAGTCCCAATGTGTGTCTGCACAGAAGAGACTCGACGATCAACAGTTACAGGTGAGAAACCCTGTTTTTCCTCCTACAAAGCCCCGTTTTTTTAAAAAGCAAAAAATGTTTGGAGTGCCCATGGCTTCAGAACACCCCCTTCCTCCCCTGGGTTGCTGCTCCGTGGTTGGAAGGAAGCCCTGCTAATCAAGGCAAGCTGGGCTTCCGTTTGGTTTTCCAGGGTGACAGAAGGAGGGCAAACACAGCACAGGCATTCCCCTGGCTCCGTTGCTAGGGGAACAGATTATTGGCGCCTGAGTGTCTGGCTCTCCAATCAGATCCTGATGGCCCCCCAGATCAAGCCCCAATCAAGCCCCACCCCGAATGCTGGATCGGTCGCTGTGGACGGAACCGATTCGCTGGGTCCCGATTGTGCAATTGCCATTATCGTGGGTATTTTTCTATCATAATTCTGATCGTGCCCATCTCTAATTGTGACCACTTTCACATACTCCTCCTTGTGTAATTCGTCTCTTGTAGCTTGGCTCTTATTATGCCTTTCTCTCTGGGACTCTGAGAGTTACAAATAATAATAATGATGATGATGATGATGATGATGATGATGGTGATGATGATGATATAAAACCTGCACATATACACTGCTCTTCTAGATAGGTTAGTGCCCCATTCAGAGCAGTGAACAAAATTAGTGTTATCACTATCCCCACAATACAGCCTGGGAGCTGGGACTGAGAGGAGTGGATTACCCAAAGCCACCTACTGAGCTCATGGCAGTAATGGGATTCAAACCAGCAGAGTACTGATTTGATACCCAACCACTTAAGCACTGTACTACAGCAGCTCTCTCAATAGAACTATTCAGTCAATCAGAAAGCCGATTACAAAATAGTTTGCATTTTTTTTTTTGCATTTCATGAGTTTCGGCCCCTTGAGTGCTTGTTGGTCACAAATGTGCAAACACACACTTATCAAGGGGGCAAGCCTCTTGGACAGCTGTTTTTGCATACTACAGCACCAAAATCACATAGAAACACAGTCCTCCCTCTAAATCATTGACCCATGAAGTTTGAGAGCACACAACAATGGGGTTCTGTGTCTATGGATCCCAAGAAATGAGAAAGGCACTCAACAAGGTGCATGTTGGGCAGCTACGTACGCATGCACACACTTTTTTTTGCAGCATCCAAAAAACCCATTGATCCAATGAGTTCCTTCTCCAGCACATGAAAACTCACATAACAGTGGACCCCAAGGAAGGCAAGTGTTGGCAGTGGTCAGGTGTACCCAACACTGAGAAACAAGCACTGCCAGCACAGTGCCCATGCAGGAGAGCACTCCATTGCCAACTGCTTGGCTAACACAGCTCAGCAAAGTTTTTTTTAAAAAAAAAACATTCCTGCTTTACTGGCAAAGCCAATAATTTTTACCTTGTAGTCCTGCTGTTGTGCCATGTTTCCCTGAGCCTTGTACTTGCGTTTCCACAGTGAGAGGTGAATCCTTCTTACCCTAATCTGCTTTGCAGCAGCCCAGGACACCCAGTTTAAAATCAGAGGAGTTTTCTCTCCTCTGATTTTATAGCTGTACACACTTATACAATCCCAGGGTAGTAGGAAGTTGAAATGTTAGGGACGTAAGCAGCCCTCCCTCTTGATGGTTTCAGCTGTGACTTCTGTGCTTGACTGCTTGTTATAACTATTGCATATATAAATTGGGACTGGGAAGCAATAATCTGGCATTAACTCTTCAGTGATTAATTTCTATGCTACTTTTCATTTTTTAGTTTGGTAAATAGGTCAACTATTTAAAGTCACATGATTGTGATTACACATGTTCACACACATAATACCATTTGTACAATACCTTTGAGTGAGTGTTACTATTAATGCTGCTGTTCTATGTGATATCATCTAGTCCCATCTTGTGACATCACTGACCCCACACATGATAACAGGCTTTGCTCAATGAGTTTCAGGGTTTGGGATGGTGGGGTCCTATCCACCCAACCCCTAAGCCTGAATAAAAATGTTGTGGAAATAGTTTAGTAGCAATTGGCATCTTGTCAACAAGTAACCAGTAGTTGTGTGTTGTGGTTGATAAGCATCTCCCAATCGAAATTATAAATAAATACATTCACTTAATGTAGAAAATCAAGAAATGAATAATGAAATAACCCCTTCGTAAGAATTTATGCAGTCTATGACATGTATTTTTGATGGAAAATATACTATAGAAGTTTCTCAACTAGAACTCGCCTCTTCTTAGCAATAGAAAAATGGTTACGCAATGACTATAATGCTGGAGGATCATTTATGGCTGCTAAAGCCTCTGGCTCCCCAGCTGACAATTCACCTTACAGTACAGACTTACAGGTACTGCAGAGGGGGAGGGGAAACAAATCATGGAGATTTGTTGCTCATTTTAAAAACTTGAAGGCATGAAATTGATACTCTTATGAAGAACAGAGAAAAAAAATCCGCATTAGGTTCTGTATGTCAGTGCCAAGCCTATGGCTGTCGTGGTTGCAGCGTGAGGTTTTAGTGATCTTTCTTCACTGTCACAATCTTCCACATGGAATAATACTTTTGAAGGGCTCACATTTCCCTTGATGATATTTCACAAATCGCCTCGTTTTATTTTTATAGATGCAATATGGTGTGAAGGAGATCATTATTTAAATAGTTGGAGTGAAAACTTGCTAAGATTGTAAGTCAGAACCTCTAGAGAGAGATTTTACAGTGGAAATGTTTACCCTGCAGTCCACAGGCTGCTTAAGAGATTCCCTTGTACTTGAGATGGCTTTATCATATTAAGAATAATGGAAAAGTTTTGGTTTTGCATGCAAATAAATGTGCTTAAGTGGTGCCTAGATCATTTGTTTAAATTATCAAGTGATGTATTAAACCTCTCATGTGTTTGTAAATCATACTGATTCTCAAATCTAGTAAAATGATCTAGAAGTCTATTTCCCCTAGATTAAATGTTTTGAAATTTTAAGTATCAAATATTTAGCATCCTTTACTTTTAAAGGCTGCAGTCCTGTGGTGTTTTCTGGTGTGCAATTATAGGGTTGTCAGGTTAGAGTCAGGAAATATCTGGAGATATGGGGGGGAGGGGTGTTTAGAAAGGATGTGATGTCACTTGATCATGTCATGGCCTGTGATGTTACTTCCACGTCAAATGATGTCACTGTGTGATATTTTAATGGTTTTCCTGGGAGAAATCATGGACTAATAGTGCTTGCTTTCCCCAGACCAGTGAATTGATAATGTATTTACATGTAATTTCAAAAATTTCCATACAAATAGAAAGTTAGCACAGCAGAAAAAATGTTTACCCCTTGTATATTCATGCTGACCTAATTTTCTGCTTGCAGGGAGTTAACACAGGGGAGCACTCCACTGTGCTTGCATGAGATTAACATAAGGGAGCACTCTACTGTGTGATTCTCCATTAGCCTTCCCCTGTAGTCTATTCTATAGGTTTCTCCCACCTCACTTCCCTGCATGTGTGAACCTGACATGTGGGTTATCTGATCACACCACTATTAAGTCTTACCTTGTTCAACCTGTCCCAGAAGCATGTTCCATTTATTTATTTACTGTATTTATACCCGGACCCAATGGGGACCCAAAGTGGCTCTTCACCTCCAATGGAACTGATTTCCCTCTAAGGCAGTAGCCATTTAGAGCATGAATCGCTGGATTCCAGTATAATTAGAACTCTGACACAAAGGTACAATTCCAATACATTAGAATGTGCTTAAAGCCCAATGAGCACCAGAACCTAGTAAACTAAACTCTGTATTGAACAATGATTTTAATCTGATAGTAACAAATATGCTTGCCTTGACCTGGATAGCCCAGGCAAGCCTGATCTCATCAGCTATCAGAAGCTAAGCAGGATCTATCTTGAATAATTATTGGATGGGAAACCTCCAAAGAAGACCAGGGTCACTATGCGGAGACAGACAATGGCAAACCACCTCTGTTAAGTCTCTTGCCTTGAAAACCCCTGCAGGGCTTGCCATAAGTGGGCTGTGACTTGACGGGACTTGCTCTTGCACATTGTCAAATTAAAATCAATTTGTATTAAGAGTTTAACACTGCAATTATATTCTTACATTGAATGTAACAGGGTTTAGTTCTGAGTGGACATGCATAGGATTGCACCATTAGATATTGACATCCACCCCCATCCATCACAAGTTCTTGCCTGTATACATGAACTCTTCACCCCTTGTTAATGCTGGGAGGTCTTGCCAAAGATCCTCCTGCTTGCCCTCCATCCACATACGCAGCCATAGCTGGCGGGGCTACAGCAATATTTGGGCTGGTTAAGAACATGTGAAGTGCCCTGCTGTCTCAGACCATCTAGTCTAGCCCAGCATTTTGTTTCGCACAGCAGTCAAGCAGTTGCCCTGGAAGACCAAATAAACAGGGAAGAGAGCGCAAGCCCCTCCCCTGATGCTGATGCCTAGCATTTGGAGGAATCTGGAGGTTTGCTGCCTTTTTACATGGAGATTCAACATCTCAATTCCATATTTATATCACTACTTATAACACCCGATGCCCTGTTTCTATCCTTCTCCTGCCCGCTTACTGCCACTCCCTCTGGCTCACAATCCCAATCTCCATACAGAAACAAATCTTTAAATAAAAAGAACTAAGGAAGTTGCCACTTTCAGTGAATGGGTGGTTGCTTTTCATATCATGTAAAAACTGAACAATCCAGCTTTTCAGAGCACAAAGTTTAAGACTTCAGATGTTGTTATAGCTTGGTTTAGAAGTAATTATAATAACAGAAACATTCAGGAAAACTGAAAAATGTTCAGGAAAACTGTAGTGTATGCATATAGCAAATACAGAACACATTTTATTCTCATGAATTCACGAAGTTGCCATATATTGAATCAGACTCTTGATCCATTAAGGTCAATGTTATCTACTCTGTGGCTCTCCAGGGTCTCATGGAGAGGATTTTCACATTATTTATTACCTGAGCTTTTTCACTGGAGATGTCAAGGCTTGAACCTGGGACCTTCTAAATACCAACCAGGTTCTCTACTGCTAAGCCACAGACTAAGGCCTGACATCTGACACTTGTGGGTCTTACGTCAAAATTTCAACAACTATTACTTTTACATACCCCTTCCTCCACTTACATTTACTAAACCATTCTAATGACTGGGATTCACAGTGCAATCCTATGGAGAGTTACACCAGTCTAAGCCCATTGAAGTCAATGGGCTTAGACTGGAGTAACTCTCCATAGGATTGCACTGTAAATGTTATGCTTCACTGAGAGAAAAAAATAATCCTAAACCACCACCAAGCCAAGTATAATTCTACACACATACACATACCCTCACTCTTCTGGTCCATCCTGCAGCCCCACTGTAACATTATTTTACACTTTCTATTCTATAGTTCTCTGTAAAGTCCTTTGTAACTTTATTTTTCCTTCTGCCTGCATTTCTTAATCCATGGAAATAGGAACCTCCACATGCATCAATCATAACAGCCAAAATTAAACTTTAATGACAATGTTGTACAACCACAATGTATTTTACAATTGCTTTCAAAGACACTCTGGGATGAGACTATAGTAACTCTACATAGGATTGCTCTGTAAATCAACTAGTTTTGACCATTTCTCAAAGAGATTCAAGATTGCTATCACTGCAATTTTTTTTGCACACAGCACCAATTGTCTGAAACATGTTTAAATAAATGCCAGTAATTAGACATTTATCTTGTGCTTCTGTAAACAGTTTATGAATATCTGAAATCATGCTGACTATATTATGTTTGATATAATTTTGTATATTTCTTTTAGTAGCCTAACTAGTAGGATAACTTTTGAAACTTTTAAAAAATAAGGGTTTAGGATCTCTTCTTTAGTCCAGCAACTGAAGATATACAATAACAGAAGCTATGACTTTGCATATTTCATATTATTATTTTTAGATAAAATAATTCCATTTTTCTATTCTGTTGTACATAAGGTAGACTGTCAAATAATTCAACTAAACTCATTATTTACACACATATCAATATGCACTTAGATGGCAATAAAAGACTTGAGATTTGCAGGCTAGTGCTAAATGGAGGAGGAGAACGGGGAGGGGGCACGGAGACAAAACACATGGACACAGTGCTGGAGGTAAAGAAGGCCACAACTTTATTGAGATTACAGTTTAGGGAGTGAAGGCAAGCATAGGGCACAGATCCGAGCATCGACTGACCCGCCTACCAAGCTGATAACCCACATTTATTTACTTATTTCCCTTTAATTTCTATTCCGTCCTCCCCGAACTGGCAGGCTCAGGGCAGATTACATTCTATAAAACAGCACATTAATAACAATGATTTAAAATTTTTAAAATTAATCAACAGTATAAAAACAGTACAATAGAAGTATTTAAACTAAAAGTACAAGGATAGCAGCAGACCCCTGCTGAGGAGGGGAACCATGGGATGACAGCCAGTGGGATGCCACGTGGGTATACACCTCTGTGTGAAACATCCCCTGCCACTTGGGAGTGAGGCGGACTGACAGTCCCCAACTGGGCTTGCACCAGCCATTCCTAACTCCCCAGACCCCTTATGGGGATCCCCATAATAGGGAAACTGAGCCTAAGAGCCCTGCTTCTCCCCAAACAAATTGGTGCCCAATGCCAGTCTGCCACAACAGCCATAAAATGGCTTACCGCCAACACTCCAGAGCTGCAAAACCAACCAAGCAGGCCCCTCAGTGTCCTACAACCACACAACCAGACCCCAGCCGGATGGGCATCACCAGGCAAGAACCATCACTGTTCCACTAAAACAGACCAGGGAAGAATCATCCTGTGGGACTCCACTGGCTGTCCCACAGCCTCTGTCCCCTGCATCCTTTTCGATCAAGGTTGGGCAACGTGACCTGCTCTAGCCCATTGTCCAAGGTGGCACATCCTGAGCTGGGGCCCCCTGAGGAGCCCCCTCCTGATCCTGAAGAACTGCAGGAGGCCCACGTGGCCACTGCTAGGAGCCACCATGCTGGCACACTCCTCCAGGTCCTGGCCACCTCACCACCACTGGACCTGGGAGCCGCCATCCGCTCCAGTAAGGCTTCACTAAAAAGATAGCAACAGTGGGGAGTTTGGGCTCCATCAATTTAGCTCTGCACCTGCAGCTGTACAAATCCACCCATCCGCAGCAGGGAAACAACCCCAGGCCATCCAGCCGGTGACCACCTCCCCCAGGAAATGGGTGGAAGAGGACAACCAATAGCAATGGCATGCCCTCCAAGGGACGGCTCCTGAATGATACTCCCCCCATCCATGGTGACCCCTGCTCTATGCCCAGAGGAAGGCAAAAAAACCTCCAGGACCCCTGCGCCAATTGAGCCTGGAGGAAAATTCCTTCCTGTCCCTAAATTGTCAATTGGTGTTACCCTGAGCATGTGAGAAGGGGCCCCATGAGCTACATCCTGCACACACACCTCTAGATGTTGGGAGTGAGGCCTCATGCCTACCAGGAAGATCAGCATATGCACAGCCACGGCTACAGACATTGATCTGGCTATGGATGTCGGGCAAATAGGGCCAAAAATAAGGCCTTATCTGAGTGGGCTGCAGGGTGGAAGCAAACAATCCAAGAATTCCCTTGAACATGTGAGCGGTTACAAATTTCCGCAATTCACTGCCAACAGGCCCTGCCCATAACTCCGTTCAGGATGAACTTGAAGAACCAGTCCCTTAGGGTTCAGCAGTGCAGATTCCATGTCCTGCAGCATACTGGGCTGAAGAAAAAACTTATTAGCTGACAAAGCAAGGTGAATTTACGCATAGGGTGCATGGATAAGAATTCAGGGCTACCTCCTTAGAATGCTTGATATGGTATGCACACCATTGAACAGTGTCAAATTGTCCCAGACTACCCCGAGAGCATTTCACTGCAGTGATATCACATTTCAAAAGTAAATAATTTAGTGCATGCTGCAGCTGCATATCTATAGCTACATGTACCTATAATTATCTAACTATATATCTATACAAATATATTGACTGATCATAAAGGAAACTCAGAGGTGAGAAAAAAGAAAGCTGAGGATTATTTACTTATGCTCAAAGAATGATGAGAACTGCAACTACAAGGAAGGGAATGAATATGGCGGTAGAAACCTCCCTGTACTCCGTGTGAACTCCCATCCTTCATTCATTTTTTAAAAAAAAATATACATATATTACCAACTACATACCAGGGCAAGTGTCTTTACAGTAGGCTTGCTGGGACTGTAACCTAGTGTTCATGTTCCACATCAGACCACAATTCTGTGCATGTTCTGCTGGGATTTGTCCATGGAACAGAATTAAGGCTAAGGTACTAGCTCACTACCAGTGTTATGTGCTCCTATGGGGTACAGAGCACAGAAGCGCCGAACTCTGAATCCCTAAAAGGGTATGGGACATGCTATTCTATTATTTCCATTTTCCAGAGAAGCAAGAAATGCTGCATTTGATTGCAAGGAAGAATCTGCCCTTCTAGCCATGGTTACAAGGATTTCAAACCCTTCTACAGCAGCAAATGCTGTGCTGTTCCTTCATAGGAGCTTACCATAATGCTCCTCTCCAGTTTGGAGAACTTGCAGTGTGCCATTACTGGCAACCTTCATGCACCCAGAAATCCAGCAATGCATGCTAAGGGTAACCAAGTTATTAAACGTGCATTAACTACACAGCACTAAACATGATCTACCTATTCAGGGTATTATACTGTGAAGTAAGGAAAAGTGAGAGACTGTGTCACTGTGAAATCTGCAGAGAAGTGACCAAAATGTGTGTTAGTGAAACTATAATCCATACCCCTGTGTGGGAATGTGGCAGTGGGTGCAATAGAAAGAGATGGGTCCACCTTGTACAATGCCACTGGGCATGGGATCATGCCTAGCCTAAGATACTAAAATGGTAGCTCTGCAATGAGTCCCATGCACAACAGTACAAGATAATCGCTTGTGAACATAGCCACTCTCCTTCTTCCTGACTGGCTGTGAGTGTAGCCAGGGAACAAAACAGTAGCTCAAGATGCCTGTATTGAACCTCTTAGGCAGCTATCCAGCTTGGAATCTCTTTTCTAGTCAGCAACCTAGATCTGGTATCGAAATCATGCCAGCAATTTTAAGTGACTAACAGAGGGACAGAGATGCCAATCTGACACTGCAAATTTAAAACCTAAGCTCAGCGGCACCTTGGATCTCCACAAAATCATTCCAGTGTACTCTGGGTTTTTGTTCGTTTGTATGTTTGTTTTTTAACTCCGAAGTCCCTTCACTGAGCAGTACTCTCCAATAGAGATGGGCACGAACCGCATTACGAATGTCAAAAACCCACGAAAATGGCGATTGCGCAATCGCGACCCGGCGGTTCGTGATCGGCCACGGTCAACAATCCAGTGGTCGGGAGAGGCCCAGTTCGGGGCGGTCAGGCTCGGTTCGGGAATCCAGACACTCGGGCGCCAGCAATCTATTCCCCTAGCAATGGAGCCAGGGGAATGCCTGAGCTCTGTTTGCCCTCCTTCTGTCACCCTGGAAACCCGAATGGAAGCCCAGCTTTCCTTGATGAGCAAGGCTTCCTTACAACCACGGAGCAGCAAAGCAGTTACAAGTTGGGAGAAGACACCCAGGGGAGAGAGGGGGAAGGGGGTGTTCTGTAGCCATGGGCACTCCAATCTCATCCCTGCAAACCCTGATAGGCAGCTCTGACGGCCAAACACAGACCTTCTGTATTGCTGAATGGGACCCATGCTTATAAATAGCCATGGTCTCCCAGGCTGGGTTTCACTTTCTGCTAGCAGTGGAGTGGGACAGAGCTCTTGCTTGCCACTTGCTAGCCTTTGGAGAGAGAGACTGAGAGAGTACAATTGAGCTTGGCTTTGGTGGATAGGGATCTATCTCCTCTGGTTCACTGGGAACAGTGGGGCACCCCTCCGCTGTGGCCTCCACGATCCACGGTTCGGTTTGGGAATGGGAGATGTTCGTTGCTGTTCGGGAATTTGGGATCGTGGTCTGCACTGAACCACTATCCTCTGGTTCGGTAATTTTTTTTGGTTCGTGCCCATGTCTACTCTCCAACTCGCATGCTGGAAGTTAAAGGTTTTAAGTGCCACTGGCCATGTAATTCATATTCTTTCCAATTTTCACCTTAATCTGCATAACATGAGCCTTTACAGTCACTAGGGAGTCCAACCCTGCAAGAGACCCCTCCCTCCTCAAACACATGTGTGCATACCCAGTTGGATGTTGCTGAGCTGGCCTTTCATTGCATTGTGTGTAAAACACACACAGAACGGATGGCAATGCTGGCACCGACAGCACTGTGCTGTCTGCTACTCCCCTCCCCAGTGCAAAGCAAACCTTTGATCCCTACGAGCCACTCAATGCCAATGCCATTGCGCAGGAAGCACTAAAGAGAAAATGCACTTATGTGTGCCACGCACATCCCGTTCCCACCAACAGAGTTAATGCTAAGGGCTCATATTCTCCCCTTTGGATCCAATTCGTTGCATCATTGAGGTTTATAGACAGACTTACTGTTAAAAAAGCAAGATGCTGCTGGACAGTCTGGCCTGCCTGCCTATCCTCCATGCAGTAAGAACTGAAATAGAACACATGAACTTTTTGGCAGGAGGGGTCATTATAGCCTCATTTCACAGATTTGGTTCAGCGTTCCAGAAGCTGCTTTAATAAACTGCAGTAGTGTTTCCTGTGTGTCTTTTTGGCTCCTTTTTTCTTTTTGCACACCCTATATTTTTTCTCTTTACTCACAAAGAAGTGACATTGAGATGGCCACTAGTATTACATTTATTTCAATCCTCTTACCTTTCAAAACAAGTTTGACTTAGACAGCAACTATTGCAGCCTTGTAAAGAATATGTTCTCAAAGAGGGGATGGGTGAATAACAATCCTAAACAGTTATCCACCGCTGGGTTTATTGAACTCTGCTTAGGATTGCACTGTAAACCTCCAAAGAGACACAGGGACTGTTCATTTAAATCTAGGAGAGTGTGCTTTATTATTACACTCCAAATCTTTAACCTACAATGGGTCTTGAAACCTCCTTTCATCTCCAAAGTGCTCTTGATGGAAAGATTTTCCTCTGTAAATATCAGAGAATGGCCATGCTTGTTAATCTTATTTTTCAGTGACACATGTAAGAAGGATGTAACATCTCATAGGCCTTTTTTGGTTTAGGCATTTTCAGGCCCTGTATATATTTATAGAACAGAAAAGTTTAGTTGATAAAAACGTCCATTAGTGATGTAGATGATTCATGATTATTCAGTTCTCAAATATGAAACTATTTATATCAAAATTATATTGATGTATTGTCGAAGGATTTCACTGCCGGAGAACGATGGTTGTTGTGGGTTTTCCGTGCTGTATTGCCATGGTCTTGGCATTGTAGTTCCTGACATTTCGCCAGCAGCTGTGGCTGGCATCTTCAGAGGCGTAGCACCAAAAGAGAGATCTCTGTCTTTTGGTGCTACACCTCTGAAGATGCCAGCCACAGCTGCTGGCGAAACGTCAGGAACTACAATGCCAAGACCACGGCAATGCAGCCCGGAAAACCCACAACAACCAAAATTATATTGCTTGCATTTTAAATAAATGTCCTTTTAGGGTTCTGCTTCATTTGCTTTAAATGAGCCCTTTAGATTGGCTTGATCAGTGGTTGCGTATTTCACTGTGTGACAGATGTATCAGTTATATTACACTGGCAAATTATCTCTATATGGTCTGAATTTTAGTATAGGAATCTCCCTTTAGAGCAGGTTTCATAAAGGCCCCTGTCTTTCATGTTGAGTTACTCACCAGTGGGAGCCAGAACTCAGAGGCACTTTAGCCAATTGCAGTAACGATCCTTATTGCTCTCCTTTACCTCTTCCTTCAGAAGTACTAACTTTTCACTTGTTTCATTTTTAAAAACTATATCGTATATTAGTATCAATTGAAAAACAGATGTACAGGAAGGATGGGCAAATGTCCCCCTCCCCCCCAAAAAATCCCACCCACCCTGATCTGATAATGGACTGTGGTAAGCCGTTCCAAATAATTTTATTTTTCTTGCCTGCTGGCTGAAACACAGAAATAAAGCACAATAAAAGTTTGTGACTAAATGATCCAGCCCATTTGCTAATAAGCTACTTGGTATTTCAAGATGGCATCTCCCTAGCCCTGCCAAGATTCATACGAAACCCTTCTGAGTGGCGAATGAAGCAGCAAATTGAACAAACCAATTTTTCCCATCAATGGCTAGGTACATTCTACCTCAGAAAGAAGAGATGGAAAGGTGTGGTTAACTCTGAAGTCATTGAAAAGAGAGGGGGAATGTCTCAGCTAATGCCAAGGAAATAATATCCCAGACTGGACGAGGAACCATCTGCCTCATTGTACCCACAATTTAAAAATTCCTGTTCTTAGTTCAATATCCTGCTATGTTATGGAGCCCCTAACTAAAAAAAAAAAAAGCTTTAGGCAAAAATGTATCTCTCTTCTTTAAAAGGAAACAATACATCAACTTTTTATTAAAATTTATGCATTATTTCCTTTTAGAATAGATAGTTTTCTCCCTCAACCTTTTTGTTTGTTTCTTTTTCCAGTTTTAGTGCATTATAGGCTTATTCTCACCTTCCTTTTTTTTTCTCTTTCTCTTTGGAGCCTTAACTCGCCCAAGCTATTGGGATTCTAAAGGTTTGAATCAGAGTGTCATATTTTTTGGCAATTTCTTTATACTTGTTTTGCATCTGTCCTTTTTATTGTTAAGCATTTTCCAATTGATGGTCATGTTTCTTGATGTATTGACTTCTCAGTAGTGGTGGCTTATGTGGTGAGGTTTAGCAAATATCCCAGCCTCCTTTACCGTGAGGTACTTAAGAGAGAAGGGAAAGTGGTGCTCTTGCTGCTGAGCAATGGAGTTGCTGGAATCACAGCTGCAGAACTATGGGAATGCACAGCGTCCGAATGGCTAGTAGAATTTGGCACCAGCATGTAATATTGCCTCTCTGCTCATGTGCTAAATTCCACTAGCCACTTAGAAGCAGCATACCTGCATGGTGCTGTAGCTATGCCCCAACTCCATTACCATTTGTCTGGGGTCACAACCCAGATGCTGCTAGCCACAGCTGGCCTCCACCCTCCCCCCAGGCCCCAGGGAACACTCACCTGGCATCGGGGCAGTCTGGTGACCTGGCCAGTGCTGGGGGATCACTGGACCAATGCAGGGAGAGGCTGCAGCAGGGAGCTACTCAGCAGCCATGGTGGAGGTAGCATGAGGAAATGCAGCAGCTGAGAAGGCTGGGCTAGCAGCACACTAAGGGCCAATGGCCAAAGCAGGGATGTTGCTGGGATATCTGGCAGCATGAGGAACCACCTCCACTGGCCATGCACAGCCTCAACATGCAGCAGCAGCATTGACCAACACCATGGCTGGAAGCCATCTAAGGCTAGGGAAGTGACCACCCTGTACCAGTGCCTGAAAGCTGTTAAAGGCACACTGCAGCTTCATCCAGGTAGAAATTTTAGGAATACACCCTGTTATGATCTTTACTTTCCTTGGGGTAGATTTTTCCTTTAATCTTTCCCTTAACACCCTCTGGGTAGTTTGCTGCCACCAGGAATACTGTATTCCAATATTTTTAATTTAAGTTTTCCCTTTTGGTAACGTTCCCAAGCATCAGGCTTCTTCGTGGTTCTATGTGGCCCTGAGAATAGGAATGGGATATAGCAATGACCGCTACTCTGGGATATAACAAAACAAAATAAACTTTTATTTAGTCAAGAAGTGTATCGGTTTCATAAAAGTAGTTCTTGGTTCTTAAAGTTGCTTCATTTACTCTCATTCACACAGATCTCTTCTAAGGCTTCACACACAGTTAGCCTCTTTCTCTAACTCAGTATTTGTCTCACAGAAATGCTTTAAACTCCTCAGGCAGCACACAGCTAGCCTCTCTTTCTCTGTCTCTTATTCACAGTAATATTAAACCTGCTCAGGCAGCACACAGCTGGCCTCTCTTTCCCTGACTGAGTGTCCTTTCACAAACATGCTCAGTTCAGGTTCCACACAGGTTATATTTCTCTCATAAATACTTCAACATATTCAGGCAGCACACAGCTAGCCTGCTTTCTTCTGACTAAAAACTTTTCTCTCTCTACTGTCAGTCTCAAACTGCATTCACTCCACCCACACTCTCAGTCATCAACCAATCATATCACTCACTCATCCCTCTCTCACCCCCACTCTTCACCTAGCTCAAACCAAGCATTTAAAGACACATGCACCCATTTACTTGAAATCATTACACACCCTGTTCAAGAGGTGGCTGTGCTCTCTATGAAAAATCAGGCATGGAATTTATGGATAATTCTTTGTTTCATCTTTGTCACTTGATAAAGAGGTGGCAGAGGTATCCAGAACTAGTTCATTTACATTGGGTCTCCAGCTGTAGCTGTTCCTGGAAAAGGTTGACCTGGCCACAGTCATATATAATATCCACATTAGATTAATGTAATATGCTAGATGTGGGACTTCCCTTGAAAATGGTTCAGAATCTACAGATGGTACGAAAGGCATGACCGAGAACTCTCATGGACTTCCACCAAAGATTACTACAGTGTTGCTCTCCAAGCCTGGCTTTCATTTGTTTCTAGGCTTAATTCAAGATGCTCTTTAAAGCCTCACTGATTTACAGGCCTACGGAGTAGACTTGAGTAGATTCTAAGTAGACCCACTTAGGATTGCTTACTTAGTTGTCAATATCCTGAAGAAACATCTACACCTACATGAACTTACCCTTATCTAACATAAGGTTGGTAAGTGCTTGCAACAGGGCTTCCACAGCACGCCCCCCCACACACACACACCTTCATGGAATTCCCTCCCCTAAGAAATATGACTGCCTGTTTTTTCTGTCCTTTCTACAAAACCTGAAATCTTACCTGTTCTGGAAGACATTTTCCCTGTAAACTGATAAGGAGATGTGTGGTGTTCTTTAACTGATTTTATATTGCTACAGATTTGCTTATATATGTGAGAGCATTATGATTTATTCTGTATTGCTTAAATTCTGATTCTTTAAATATATTTTAGATTTGCAGTGAAATCCTAAGCAGAGTTACTCCAGTCTAATCCCATTGGTTTCAAGTGATTTTAGACTGGAGTAACTCTGCTTAGGATTTCACTGTTGGTTCCTTAACTTGCACTATTTTATAATTCTCTGTTGCTTTTATAAGACTACTTTGTTTATTTTATTAATCAAATGCTTTGCATTTGTCATTTATATGGGATACTTACCATTTTTAGATTTGATTTAGATTTTGTTGGTGGTCATTTTCCACAAACAATAGGGCTAGGTACTTCTGCCAATGGAATTGAACTGTCACATCTTTTATCTCCTGATACAACCTTGTACATTTGCTAAAATGCTGCTACTGAAAGACAGTGAAATCTTCGGAATAGCATGGAGGTTGAAGTGAGGTATCTGCAGGGGAGAATGAAATTAGCTAAACTGACACACACACCCCTTACACTGGTGAGAAAAGAGTTTCAGATTAACCACTATAAACATCTTTGTATATTATATGATTTTATTATTTTAACCCCATGTGTGCTGCCTTGAGTACATTTCTGAATAAATATGGAATCTAGTTTGTAGCCTGCTATTAATGGTGTGTTTACTCCAGTCAGTTATATCATAAGCCAAAAGAGGGTGAACAACAGGGCAAGCTACAAAGACATGAGTATACATATATCACTTGAACAGACATCAAACTTAAATGTTTCTTCCTTTGTCTTATCTAGCATTGCCAGCCAGTGCCTGACACCCAGCGAGAGACTAGGAGGGGGCATGGGGAGCATTAGCACTACATTAGATCACTTCCAGGGAAAACTATAAGGTCTTACCATAGTGTTATGCCAAATTCTAAAGCAGTATGACATCATTTCTGAGTTTGGTCTGAAAGTGATGTAACAGTGTCACATGTACAATGATTTTTTCTTCACCCTGCCCCACAATCTACTGAGTAGTGGTGGGGGTCAGGACTAGACATGGGCATGAACCAAAAAAAATTAACAAACCTGTGGTTCATGGTTCGGTGCTGCTGCCGCACCCGAACAAACAAACCGAAACGAACGTTTCCCGTTACCGAGCCAGTTCGCAGTTCATGGGGCTCAGAATTGCCCCCTTGCACTTAGAGAGCCCATATTCACTGGGAATGTTCAGCAGGGTCTCCTCCAGCCAGCTCCCAAGTTTGGTCAAGATTGCAATAGGGATCTTGGAGTTATACCCTCTCCAGTCCGAGGCCCCCAGGAAACTCCCACTCAATACAATTAGAGCCACTAGTTGATGTTGGCCCAGTGTACAAGGGGTTGGTCGGGGATGAGATTGGAGTACCCATGGCTACAGAACACTCCCCTTCCCTCTCCCTCCCCAGGTGTCTTCTCCCATGTAACCAATTGTAACCACTTTGCAGCTCCATGATTGGAAGGAAGACCTGCCGATCAAGGTAAGCTGGGCTTCGATTTGGGTTTCCAGGGCGACAGAAGGAGTGCAGACAGAGTTCAGGCATTCCC
Organism: Eublepharis macularius; assembly: GCF_028583425.1. Taxonomy (NCBI): domain Eukaryota; kingdom Metazoa; phylum Chordata; class Lepidosauria; order Squamata; family Eublepharidae; genus Eublepharis; species Eublepharis macularius. Next base: position 76,919,453 of record NC_072793.1, read on the forward strand.
CCAGCTCCATTTCCAAGGGAATTAATTGATGGTGCCTGTCTGGCTTCACGAACCGCGGTTGAACGCAACGAACCGGGCTTCCAACGAACGCTGGTTCGTTGGTCATGGACCCTCACGAACCACTGGATCGCAAACAGACAATCAGGCAGTTCATGGGTTTTTTTGGTTTGTAATGTGGTTCGTGCCCATGTCTATTCAGGACTCAAAGCAGGAGATCCCATGCCGGAAGTGGGAACATAGCAATCCTAGCATTAACCTAAAGATGATCTGAGCACTGCTAAACCTGGAGTCCTGCCCTTTTGTTACTATTTGCATTATGCTTTCATAGTACCAATACAGATGAGCCTGCTCATTAAACACTCATTTTGTTGGGTTCCCCTGCTATCTTTCCACTTTCATTTGGTAACACAAATGTTATAATGCATTATTGAAGCTTGGGGAAGCACACCCCAAAACTGATGTTTCTCTTGTTCTACTAGAGATGGAACAAAATATCCTCCCATAATCCTAGAAGCTATACTGTAGCCTTAGGAGGACTGAATGACCGCTTCTATTTAGTATTAATTAAGTGAAAATATGTGAATATAAATTCTTTTCTTCATACTACATTATTTAGTATGGGGACAAAACAGAATTCATGAAAGAAGCTGAAATTCTCCAGCTAGCCTGGGAGTTGCTCTGAATATAATATAACCTAGCGCTCCTAATTGCTTTTGGTAAAGACAGTGTGTTCTTAATGTGTAAAATTGATTCTCTGAATGGAAATTACAACACCCGTAAACACTGTAAGAGGTAACTTGTCAACACAATACGCAGTTCAATTCTACACATTTGTCCGGGCCTTTAGGGATATGAATTTTCAAAAGCTTATAGCAAATGCTTATATTGTGCAGTGTTTACTAGGAAACAGTTTTATTATTTTTGCTGTTCATATTCATAATCCTGACAATTTGCTGCTTAATTTTCAGCAAATGATAATGGGTTCAGAGTTATTAATGAGGATCTTCTCTTTTTGTTTAGGCAACACAGCTTGCTTGCAAATCTAGGAACTCATATTACTCATATGATTTTAGTAGATACATGGTTTCTCAAGAGCTACATAATAGCCCTGGTTATAATCTTTAAGAATAAGGATATTATATAACCCAAAGTATTTTGTTCCACTTAAATGAGACTTATACAATGTTCATTCACACATTCATTTAAACTTCAGAAGGCAGCTATCTTTTGTTAGCTTTTTTCTCTCCAACATCATTGGATTTCCTGACTGAAGAACAGCCAAATTTAAAGATGTTTGAATCCCATTGGTTTCAGTGGACGCATTAAACATATTGTTAATATCTGTCATTCAAATACTTTGAAATACTTAATTGTGCTCTGGATATTATATTTAATGGAGAAATGGTAACAGCTTAATTGCCATAATGCTTAGAGTGTCTTCTTCAGCAGTAACTAGTGGAAAATGGATATAAAGTGATATAAGTTTTGGGTACCACAGTTTAAGAAGGCTGTTGACAAGCTGGAGTTGGTCTGAAGGAGGGGAACAAAGATAGTGAGGGGTGGAGACAAGTCCTGTGAGGAAAAGTTGAAGGAACTGATTATGTTTAGCCTGGAGAGAAGACGACTAAGAGGTGCTATGATAGCCATCTTCAGGTATTTGAAGGGCTGTCACATGGACTATGGAGCAGAGTTGTTTTCTGTTGCCCCAGATGGTTGGACCAGAACTAATGGGTTAAAATTGAAGCAAAAGAGTTTTCAGCTAAACAGTAGGAAGAACTTCCTGACAGTTGGAGTGATTCCTCAGTGGAACAGATTTCCTCAGGAGGTGGTAGGCTGTTCTTCTTCAGAGGTTTTTAAGCAGAAGCTAGATGGCCATCTGCCAGCAATGCTGATTTTATGATTCAGTAGGAATTTAGGCAGATCTGGAGAGGGAGGGCAGGAAGGAATGAGCCAGTTCTTGCTCTTGTGGCCCTTTCTTATATGCCCAGGGTAATGCCAGAAAGGAATTTTCCTCTAGGCCAGATTGGCCAAGGGATCCTGGAGGTTTTTTGGCTTCCTCTTGGGGGAAAGGAAGATGTAGCTGTGAATTTCCTGCATTATGCAGGGTGTTGGGCTAGATGACCCCTGGAGTACCTTCCAGCTCTATTTTTCTAAGTCTGTGTTTCACATTGTCTGCAGCTCAAATATCACACATGACTACCAGAAGATGATTGGCATGTTCAGCTTTGAAAGCCTTTTGGGGGAAAGAGAAAGAAATTAGGTGGCTGATATAGTTTTGTCTACTCAAATTAAGAAGTCAGAGGTACTTCTAAAGTCTATCATGCCACCATTTTTATAGGATGCTTGCACAAACTTGACCCAGTAGAGAGGACTATGTACCCTGCCCTCTGTATAGATGCAGATTTTAGGATTACCTTTTAAATCCTATACAGGTTTGCACATGCAGGATCAAATCCAGTAATGGTACTTCTGCATAGAAGCCCCTCCCAATGAATGAAGTACACTGTAGTTCTAAGCCAAGTTATATCTTTATAAGCTCACTGATTTCAGTTGATTTAGAAGGATATTGCTCTGTTTAGGATGGCACTGTATGCTAACATTTTAAAGACATGGATGCATCCTTTTCATACATGAAAATGCAGTGCATACACACTGAGTCACAATTGGGACCATATGAAAATAAATGAGCATGAGAAGCAGACTTAATGGCAGCAATTTAACTCCTCATTTATATTCTCTGCATTCCCCAAAGTTAATAATTGGATAAACAGCCAACCACTGACCTTGTTTCAGAGCTATTTAGTTTCAAACAGACTTGGCCTTGAGCTTATCAGGAGGACATGTGGCAAAGCTGCCATAAAGGGAGCCTCATCCAAGAACAAATTAACTCTCACAGACAGCAATTGGGATTTAAGGAACACAGTGTTACAGATGTCAGATTATAGATTATTAGACTAAATAAAATGCTCTGTGCATCAATTAGTAAAATGTTTGCATTTCAGATTTGATCCTGGCTGCAGAAACCTAAGCTGAGCTTGTACAGTTGAAGGTGAAACATTTTCAATAGATATAATTTAATTTATTTTAATTTTACAAAACAAGTGATTCTAAGTAATTGGATATTATTTAAAGCTATGATGTCGCCATTAAATAGCAAAGTGAAACTGAAGTCCTAAATAGAGGAATAAACTCATGGAGGATAGGTCTGTCAGTAGTGACTAGCCATGTTGACACATTCAGAGTCAGTGGACTTATGAATACCAATGCCAGGAGGCAACTTCAGAGGAAGGCCTGAGCCTCTGTGCCCTGTCATTGGCCCTCCATAGTAAATGGTTGACTGCTATGGGAGACAGGATGCTGGACTAGATGGAACTCTGGTCTGATCCAGCAGGTCTCTTCTTATGTTAATTTTGCTCCACAGAATTCAATGGGGTTTCCAAATAAACTTTAAAGGAATATGGCTGCACATTTTCTACTATGGGAGTGCTTTGAAAAGCATTTTTATGGAAGTATAAGCATGTAAAATGTTATGTTGGGTTAAACATCCATACGTATTTTCTAGAGAAATATGACTTTCCTATGACTTCTTCTCACAACTCTATTTGATTACATTCAGTTTAGAGTTTTAAATCCAGCTCAATAATTTTCTGCTGTCCACTTCCACCTCCAAAGCTATTCTCATGAGGACATACAGCTACAGTTCAGCATGGGCAGCAATGCGCCCCCCCCTCAGGTGCTAGTACTCGGTACCAGTGAGTACCACCACACAAAAAAGCCCTGAATATTTAAAACATTTTAATGTCAACTTTCCATCCTATTCAGGGTCTCTGATTAAAACAAATCATTAAAACTTTGAGACAGTAAAAAGCATTTAAAATACATATACATACATACATACATACATACATACATACATACATACATACATACATACATACATACATACATACATACATACATGTATAACATTTTTCAAAACATTTAGCCAGTTTGTTATAGTGGTTAAGAGCGGCAGCACTCTAAACTGGAGAACAGGGTTGGATTCCCCACTTCTCCACTTGAAGCCAGCTGGATGACCTTCGGTTAGTCACAACTCTCTCAGAGCTCTCTCAGCCCCACCCACCTCACAGGGTGATTATCGTGAGGATAATGATAATACACATTGTAAACCACTCTGAGTATGGCATTAAGTTGTCCTGACCGGCGGTATATACATCAAATGTTGTTGTTATTAAACATAATAAAAACACAAAATAATAAACATATAAAACACAAATAGGGAGGAAAGCTAATAAGTAATTTTTATTAGCCTTTCTTCCTATTTGAGTGTTTTATATGTTTATTATTTTGTGTTTATATTATGGTTATTTAACAACAACATAGAAAACTGAGAACTCTGGAAGGCTGGGTAAATGGGGTTACACAAATCAGAGGAGCTAGATTCCAAAAGGTAGATCATCCTGACTGTCTCTGCCTTTATTAGAATGTATGCAGGATATTTAGATGGGATCAGAGAGAAACTCTGTATGTTTCAAGAAAGTCTGCTGTACCTGTTAGATGTAATTTACATTTTTAAAGGACCTCCATATATTAATACTGTTAATATATACAAATGTTCGTATCAGTGTGATTATATATTGACCATAGATGTGTTTATTGTAGACTGCTGTTTTCTTACATTCCATCACCTGTTCTATTTCCATCTCATATACCTTTGCCAAACAGATGGTCATTATTTAGTCTTCTTATACTAGATGGAGTCAAATCTTTTAACAATAGCTTGGATATCCTTCAGCATCATCATATATCAGTTGTGAAAGATAATCTCAGGAGTGCCTGTGTAACTGAAAACAGCTGCACCCTCCCATAACCCTTTTATAGTTCATAGGCTGCTGTAAAACCAAGAATGAATAAACCATCAGCTTATTCTCTCACTTACGTTTCATTGTTAAATTCATTTGTTAAGAGTAATTAACATATATGTTTGAAACATAGAAATCAATGACAATTAATTTTTAGTTGAACTCATTATCATATGCAACAATGGGATGGGGAAATAGAAAGAGGGTTAAACATGAGTCTGTTAATCATAGACTCTCTGTGCCTTGCTGGAGGAGGATCATTGACCATTTTCTCACTAATGAAGCAGAATATTTTATACTAAGATCAGTAGAAAGATTTTTTTTTAAAAAAAAAACCCTAATTGTGCAACTTATTTTACTAAGAATATTTTGTAAAAACAAGAAAATTCTGAGCATCACTGTTACTGAGATATTAACCTACTCCATTCCCCACCTCTGCTAAATTGATAATCACAGCAATGCCTTGATTTATAAAAACAAGGCAACTAGAAAAGGCGATTCTGTTACAATACACAATTATTGACTACATTGCTATATTCTTGTTAGAACGAAAGGTTAATAGTTAGGAGTTCAACATTCTGTTTTGTCTTTGTTGCTAACAGATTTTGTCATCAGCATTTTTCTCTGTGGCAACATAAACTTTTGCTGCACCCATTCTATATGGGGCCCACTAAAAAAAAATGGATGTACTTTCACAAATTGTGGATATCTGGCTAACTTAGATATACAATTGCAGGAAATGCTACTCAGTTTTTAACAAGTTTTCAAACCAAGTTGCACTTCCCCCCCCCCAACACACACACAGATTATCATGGATTATTATGAACCACTTCAGTAATTCAAATCAGGTTATAGAGAAAGTTTGACCAGTTTTGTAAACAAATGTATTATTTCATGGATCAACCAGAAATATTACAGAATAACAAATAATTCCTATTAATTCATGATTTGGAGCTTCATAACTCTTCATTTTCTCACCCACATGTCCTCCTCTTGAATAATGCTTCCTGTTATCAGTGAATGTTGGGGGGGGGCGGGTAGTGGAAGGAACAACACAAACAGCAATAAAAATGAAGAGCTTTGATATAGATGGTAATTTTCCCAAGGTGTTGGAGTTTATTATGCCTTTGTTTTGTGACACATATGCTTGTGCATTGAATGTTTGTGTTACTGTCAAGTCCAATTGTCAGTTCATTGTATTTTCCTTAAGTCGTTTCTGAACAGATGTTCTTGCTTTTTCTTTCACCAAGAACAATTCCAAGGGGATTGTTTGAGGCAACTGCTGTTGACATTTTGTTCTACAAAAGTCTTTTTTTGTTTTGGAGTAATCATAGTACTTATGGAAGGCAATATTTGAAAACCAAGAGTGTTTACATTATGTCATATTATCTTTGATTTCTGGCTTTTAAATAGCTGTTTTACTGAAAGTCTGTGAGGTTGGATGGATTTTTTTAATAAAAGAATGGCCATGAAACAAAATCAAGTTCATAAATCACCCTGTGACTACATTATAAAGTTCTGCAGAATTGTACATCTATTGCTGAAAGCCTTTGGGAGTGTTTATTTGTTACCACCCTTTAAGAGTTGCATGTGTGAAAAATAAATTTCTTGTGTTGTGTGTTTAACATAGAACCTAGAGTGACAATATAGTCTTACGTCCCAGGCCTCCAATAGATTTCTTCCCTTTGAACTCAAGATTATTTTGCTGAGGTCGTATGTCTTATTTATTGTGTTTGTATATGAACATGAAATGTAATGGAAAAGTAGCTCAAGCACTATTGTTAGCTCTTTGCTCGGCAATGATTTATGTTGTGAAGTTGCAGCTTTCTCGGGGGGTGGGGGGGCAGAAGAAGCAGCCTATGTTATTCATTATAAAAATGGATTATAGGAAAGGAGACCCATAGGAGAGGTGGGTATTGATAAAGCAGTTCACATTGTGTGTGTGTGGGTTGGAGGGGAAAATCCTACTGTACTGTTGGCAATTTGTTAAGGGCTTGATGCAGTTGTTGGTGTTTATTTCCCAATTACCTCAATAGTTCTGTGAAAGAGCTGCAGAGGATTTATAGATTTAATAAGAAGCTTAGGAAACTATGAATAACAAAAGGTCAGCTGGGAAAAAATGAAAGGAACAATACTCACCATAACTGGTGCATTTTATCCGTTAAGGGATGTATTCAGAAATTAAGCATGGATAAATTCACTTTGGATAGGGCTTTCGAATTTCCCAGAAATATCTTTTAATTTTGACATGGTTTTCACTAAACTTTTGCCTGATTTTCCATTACTGGCCCTGACTAGCAGCTAAGCCTTGCAGATGCTCATTGGGTTTTGGTTACTGATTCACTGAATCATCAATGTTGCCTTTTCCATTCCCTGAAATGTCTCTGAAAATTTCTTAATGACTGGCATATATTGTAAGTATTCAGTCAGGCTCAGTTCAATGAGATTTCATTGGCAAGATGAACTGTTTGGCTTAGTTAAGACATACTATGAAACTATAGTCTATTTTAGCTAAATATTTGAATCTATTGAGCTCTACTATTGATAGGAGAGGAACACTGAGGAAACCGCACTGCATTATTAACTAATTGAGGAAGAACTGATAGATACAATGATACCTACAGCTCCAGCAGCCATGTGGGCTGATTTGTATAAAATGTGGGACACAATGAAAGCACCCGTGTAGATTTCTCTGTTGTCTAGATACTCATTTAATACTTCTTAATTTGTGCACTGGCCTATTTTAATGCAATGTTTGTGCACCAGCACTGCTGTTCTCTGGGTCACAGATTTCTGGCATGGTCAGAATACAAATGTTAAAGACCACTTAAAACAAATGTTGATTATTGAACACTGTGTATAGGAAAGTACTTTTTATATGCAGAGAATCTTATATAAATTGGCCTGCAGACATTTGAGGAATCATGTGCCTCTTGGGCTCTTGGTGTATTTAAGATGCATATGAAAATTAGACATGGAAAAGATCTGTCTCTTCTGACAAATCACTATTCCTCTAGAAAAAACATATCTCATATACTATGTGGATACAGAAAAATCCAGGAATCTCTTAATTCTGGAAAGATATATATGGCTTTATTTTTTCTGGCAGTTTTGTCTTTTGTTGCCTAATTTACAATCTAGAAATGATAAGAAACATAATGATTGTCCCTTCACACTTTGGACTCTTACAACCCACTGATATCAGGGATGATCAATTACTGCCTGATCATCAGTGGGGATCAGGTAGCCAATTAACTAATGTGCTGTTCGGCTATTATCAACCTGTTCATGTGTAGTCACAGGCACAGGCTAGTTGCAGTAATCAGAAATTAATTAATCAGAAATTCACAGCTGATAAGGGAGTCTGCTTTTGATCTCCTTCTGGGGAAATTTTGCTCCGTACCTAGCAAAACCCATCTGATTTCCCTTCTGCCCATTCCATGCTCTCTGCTTGGGTTGCAGAAAAAACAGCAAGCTTTTTCTCCTCATAAATGTTGGTTCTGTCCCCACCTAGCTTGGAGGAGAGAGAAGAGAATTGAGCTCTGCTTCTCAGTGTAGCTGTTTTTCAGCTGTTGTTAACTGACCTTCTATGACCAAGTCAACTCTTGCCTGTGAGAGGGGATCTTTCCCTAACTTGCTCTGGGAGAATACCTCCAAGGAGAAGAAAAGGAATCAAACAGCCAATTCATAAGATTACAAAATTTATTCAGATCAAGTCTCTTCAAAGGGTATAATACAGAGCTCTAAGAAACCAGATTGTAACATGTGGAAAAATGTGAAGTACATAGAGTAAAACCCTAGAACTCAGTTTTATTTCTACTAATAAAAGACCAGCAGAAGCAAACGTAGCAATACTTGAAATGTATATTGTCATAGCATAGCAGGGTATCTCACCTATCCAAGTGGTCTGTGCTGAGGAGAGGAAGAGTTTCATCTTCACCTTCTGGACAGCGTACCTGCAAAATAGAGGTGAAGTGGAGAGGAAAGTGATTTCCTCCCTAACCTAACCTCCATGTCTACCTTTATACTCTTTTGGACACATCTGCCCACCTCTCTCAACCAATCAGATCTCTCAGATTCTATCTCATCTTTGGCAGGAAAGTCCCATAATCAATAAAATTTTGCAAAACAACTGTGACCTTTTCTGGACTTCCCCTGTTTTGTGATTTGGCTTGCCCTTGTGGCCATTTCATTTTCCTTTTTCAAGGCCATTTCTCTTCTTTGGACCACTTTGACCTATCACGGAATTTGCTATTAGTACCCAAATCATAACAACTCATCTTAAATACAACTATATAAATTCTCTCGGTTAATTTGACCTGTTCCTCAAGCCAACTATACTCTATTGCATATCAATGTTGCAATGTCCTGAACATCTGTTCAGTGTAACTATGCAAATATCATTCTATCACAACCCCATTATATAACTACTATCTTGGTAACTTACTGGTAACTATGAATATACCTCCATATGTATGAATATACCTATATATGTGTAAAATTGATACATATATGTGTGTAAATGAATGGTTATGCTTATAACTTGTATTAGTGGACATAATTTCATAACTAACTGACTCCCTTAAACAAACGTTAGCAATCTCAGTGCTCAGATTAAGAGCCTCTATTTAAGGAGAGAACTTCAAACCTTTTCTATCAGAGATATTCTTTGTGATTTTGGCACTTTCCTAACAACAATTCCTTTCTTGTATATGTGGATGTCATCACCCAAACTGGAGATTTCCAAAGAAATAGATCCTACCAGTGTACAACTTTGACAAGTATGAATCTTAAAAATTGCAGAGATGGGACAAAGCAAACCGTCAAGGCTGTTCTCATTTTTTCTCAACTCAGTCCTTGAAGCCACTAATTTGGGGTCTTCCAATAAACCCCTTTAATTTCCTTGACCAAGGTTGGTTTAAGGAAATTATTACATCAGCTAGGCCACTACTGTAGTGAAGAAGCTCTAAAAGTCAACTATACAAAGACAAAAGTAGTGGTCTTTAGGAGAAAGCCCAAAATTTCCCGCTGGAGCATCCTTGGTAACCCAATCAACCAATGCAGCTCCTTTAAATACCTGGGGTAACTTTCAACAAGACTCTGAGCTGGAAGGTTCATCTGGCAGTGGTTATTCTTCAGTGCTGAGGATTGTAGGGACAATCCTACATTTTTTCTATGCAAAAAGGGGCCAACTGTTAGATCCAGTATTGAAACTATTTAGGTACAAGTTTGTCCCACATCTCCTATACAGAGCAGAAGTATGAAGCTGGAAGGAAGATCTATTACATAGCATTGAAGTGAGCCAAAATCAATTTTTAAGATGGATTTTGGTCCTTCCCAAATCCGCTCCCACTGATGAGAGCTGAAGTAGACCTTCCATCAATAAGGGCACGGGTATATCTGGCAGTTTTAAAGTACTGGAAAAGGTTTAAATAATCTAGTTTTGATTCTCTAAGCCATCAATCTGTAAATTACAATTTAGCCAAAGATCTTACATGCTCTGACTTTCTTTGCTCCATTCACAAAAGGTATACTATTCCTGATGACCTGTTAGGGGCTTCCATTGAAAACTCACAACTTAGGGACTGGATCTACATTTTGGATGCAGTAGTCAACCAACTAGCAATATCCAAATCCAGGGCAACCCCCTGGTATAAATTAACAAAGTTTAACCACTCAAGATCCAAATGCTGACACCCACCCCCCTAGTCAGCATTTCTACCATCTTTCACTTCCCTGTGCTTTCAGTCCATGCAAACAGCCTTCTTGGCCAGCCATTACTCTCAGATGTCTGAGAAAATCGTGTTTGTATTTGTGGACTATCTGCAGTGGAGAACCTTCCTCATTATCTATTATACTGCCCATTATATAATGCACCCAGAATTAAATTTATAGCTGGAATTTTGCCACATACTCAGAAACTGAGAAAATCATGTTCTTGTTAGCAGAATGCAACAGTCATGTATCCTATAGAATTTCACAATTTGCTTTAGCAGCCAGGAAGATTAGATCCAAGGCTTCCTCAAATGGGGTATTTGTATGACCAGTTGATTCCTTCTACAGTTTTTTAATTTTTTCTGTCTATGATGATGGATGTAACTGTTTTTAAATGAAGCATGTTTTTTGTTTTGTTTTGTTTTTAATCTTGTGAGGGCCTATGGCTAATAACAATAAATATATATGGCTATAAGAGTTGCTCAGTATACTCCAAGCACATCCCCAAGTGGCTCACAGTCTGATTGTGAGTGTTAAAAAGGTAAGTTTGACTGCCAAACAGTTTCACTGAGAAATTCATGGCATCTGGCAGCCCTGCTAGAGACGCTGAAATGCCTGCTGGTTCAGCTCACACTCTGTTAGTGGCAAATCAGGCAGCCAGTTATTTGTCAGTCTGTTCAGCAGTTTGCAATTCATTTGCATCTATTTGTAAGAAGAGAATACTTGTACTCATCAGAACCTGGCTGCCAGCTGATGAGAGCTGAGTTGGAAGTCAGCATTTGATATCCTGCTAGGGAAATTTTGTTGTATGCCCAGCAAAGTACTTCAGGATGGGGGAGAATCAGGAGCCCACTCTCAACAGATTGCAAGGATCAGCTGGAAGCTGGATTTTCCTGATCTCTCAGCCTGAAATGTTTGCTGAATCCCAGCCTTGTTGAGATCCAACAGATTTGGGGAGGAGGAAAGCAAAAGCCCAGCTGATTTCCCTTCTCTTCCTCTTACCTCAAATTGTCATCTTGGGCTGCAGTCAAAGCTGTAGGATTCAGGAGGGGAGAAAAGAAAGACCATTTTTTTTCTACCTGAAACTAATGGCTTAAGCTGCTGGTAAGAGGAGTAATCTGCTTCTGTCCTCTACTTCAAACTCTTGATTTGGAGTGGAAGGTGGGGGAGGAACAGATCATTACCTCCCCCCCACCCCCCGCCGCCACCACTGAAATCCTTGCTCTGATGTAGAGAAGATGAAGCACATCACTCTCTACTCTCCCTACTAGCTGTCAGCTTGGCTTTCAAATAATAGAAGCAGATCATTCCTGCTCTCCTGCAGAACAAACTGTCATGTCTGCCTATTTTGTAAGTTTCTGGTGGAGAGAAAGAAAAATTGCTTCTTTGTTCTCCACCCAAAACTGCCAGAATAGGCTGCATATAACAGAAGCAACGTTTTCCTATTCTGTGCAGCCCAAGATAACAGTAGGGGTGGGGAGCGATCTGCCCAAAACAGAACTTGTGTTGTGGAGAATGGGTGCAGTAGATATTTATTCTCTGCAACCATTTTGATAGTTTCAGGCAGAGAGAAATCCACCCTTTCTTTTCTCTCCACCTGAAAATGAAGAAAGGGTACAGAGGATAGGGGCAATCTGTTCCTAGTCTTTGCAGCAATTACCTTCTCTCCCTGCCACCGCTGCCACCACCATAAACTGCTTAGGCTTTGGAGATCTTCTCCTTTTGTCTGCTACGCAAGCTGACAGTCTGTGCTGGAGAAGGTAAAATCAGCTGATCTCTCCTGTTTCCCCCACCTCAACTTTCTGCCTTTGTTCCAGAGAGAGAAGCTTGGATGGTGAGGTGGAGAACAAAAGGAGAAGCTCAGGTGATATCAGCTTTTGATATCCACTTCCAAAATTCTTATTAGGTCCCTGCAAGGTACTTGGGAGACACTGTCTCTTCAGCAGCTGTTTGAATTGTTTGTAGGAAGCTGAACAGGACAGCCAAACACAGTATGTTCAGCAGCTGAACTCGTGTACCACAACAGTTGCAGCTTCCTTAGCTGATACATGACTTTTCTCCTGATGTTAATCCTAAACACTGTTCCAGAAGATGAACATAGTGAACTCTTCAATGGCAGTATATGTATGTAGGAAACAATTGTTATCTTTTAAAATTATTTGTAAGTGAAGTAAAAAAATCGAAGTGAAGCGATGTGGTAAATTTCTTTTGAGTGGTAGGACAAACCTTTTATTTAGAAGAGCGAAAAGTAGCAAAGAAGCTGTAGCCATACAGCATAGTCACAGTAGGCTTTTATCATCACTGTATTATACATATGTGCACTGACAGGAGAGAGCCACATGAACAATCTGTGTCATCTGATCTTGCCTCCTTCCCTGCTTTCACTAAGCTGTAAATGTTCATTTCAAAATGTTTATATTCATTTCTTCAGGACATTCAGTCTGTGATTGTACAGAATTAGCTTCTCCTTCTCTTATTACCATGAGTCCTTTTCCCAACAAGTTTATAAGCATTTGTTTCTAGAAACGTATCAAAAGAGTGTGATTTATCATTATATTCCAGATAATATATCTTATGTTCTGTCCTTTGGTCTTTCATTTTCTAAACATGACCCAACGTATCTATGTCTGTCTGTCTACAGCAGCAGCGGCAGCATCTAGTGCCAGTCTTGTCAGTCATAACGATTGGGGAAATCAAAAAAAGGAATTCTCTCTCTTTGTATCTCACAAGGATTATTCCAGAGTAGTAGAACTACGTATAAAGATAATATGATGAAATGTACAGTCATACAAGAGCTTTTCATTTGTTCTTGCACAATACAATTGGCAACTACTTGCAATTGATATGAAATGTCTAGTGCCTCTGAAATCAATTAGAATTTACCCTATTTCCCAAGCCATGTTATTATTGAAAGAGGCAAGGCCAATGCCATGGATATGCAGAGGACACTCTTCTGTAGAGGGGATATTTTGGGCTCAGAAGATTATTTTTAATTATTTAATTAAATTCTTGAAGCACTCTAATGTGCTCTGAAACAGTGTATGTGCATTACTGCATTAGAGCTATGGCTTACACAATGCACCCTTCTGTTTTTAGACGTCATCTTTGCACATGAAAACAGCAGCAAAATACAAGATAAATAGCTTATGTGAAGGAATGATCAAATCAGACTTTGCTATGGGGCAATCTGTGTTAAATAAATACATTCAAATACCTCGTGCACATGTTTTGCTTTATTCTCCAAAAATTCAGAAGGTCGTGTGCATATGAAACTATCACAATGAAAAGCATTGGGTGAACTGATGACTATAGGATATCATTTATTACTGCATTTGCTTTGCATGAATAAATAAAAATAAACATTAAAAAATAAAAATACTGCTGCATTTCTGCTGATTTTGGCACACAGCACTACAGTTTTGAGAGATTTTGAGCTTCAAATGAGGCATTAGTGACCAATGTAGGTGAAGTACTTCTCATTCTATGGCATCAAGAACGAGCACAGATTTTTTTCAGTGAACCTGGGCAGATTTTGAAGCAGTTTAGTCCTCCAAGTGATCAAATATTTTGACTGTAGGTGCAGTTTGGTTGCCAGTTTGGTGTAGTGGTTAAGAGTGGCGGGACTCTAATCTGGAGAACCAGGTATGATTCTCCACTCCTCCAACTCTTCCACTTGAAGCCAGCTGGGTGACCTTGGGTCAGTCACAGCTATCTCAGAGGTCTCTCGGCCCCACCCACCTCACAGGGTGATTGTCATGAGGATAATAACACATTTTGTAAATTGAGTGGGTGTTTATATACCTGAAGGATGTTATATAAATCAAATGTTGTTGTTGTTGTTATTATTATTTCACATACAGTCTGACTCTGTCGAATTGCAACACAGTCCATTCCTGTGATGCTGCCCCCATGTGCCAAATGATGATTTGGCATGGAATGACATTATTAGTTTTAACTTTTTTGTGTTATGAAGATGATGATGATGAGCAAGTAAATGAAAGATAAAGCAATGACAGGAGGGATTGTGGGGGGAAAGGTTGTAACCAAACATAGTGGTCTTAAGTAAACTGAAGACACACAGTGTCTTTGTCTCTTCTATTTTACATTGCCTCATCTCTACTTATCAAACTCAACTGGCTTTTGCATGACTGTTGAATCTATGGCATCAGATCTCTCTACTGAAGCCTATTTGATTTGGAAATATGTTCCAGTGTATGCTAGAATAGGGTATAATGAAAATGGAAAGAAATGTTTGAGAAAGAATTGAATGGAATATCCAAAAATATGGCATAGTGGGAATGGAAAAGAAAATGGTTGAGCAAAGATAGAATGGAATATCTGAGAACACCTGCAGAATGAGACTGGGCTAGTAGAAAGCTGGGAAACATAGTTAATATATGAGATTTAACTCCAGAACATACCCCACAGGGTCAAGAGATCACATCTTTAAATGGCTTCATTCCTCCTTCCAGGCACTGCTAATTCATCCTTGTCAGACATAATTTATCCTTCAGTCTCATAAGCATACATCTGAGAGCGTACTTCTTTTCCCCCTTTAGGATGGATGTAAGCCAATGCAGGGAATTTTTTCACCTCAAAGAACTGCAGTGAATATTTATCATGAGCTGGAGACGGACAGTATTCTGCATATTAAATTGACATGTAATTAGTTTAATTGGCATGAGCATCGTAGATGTCGTCCCATGGCTTATTCATGTTGCAGTTCTGTAATATCATTTGTACAGTTTTAGGCTGAAAGAAGAGATAGCATTTCTAATAATGCCTATAAGATTCCACACGACAGTTAACTGAAATATGAGTCTGTATATTCTGTAACATTGATCTAAGATGTTTACTCAGATAGATTTAGGTGGATAGCCGTGTTGGTCTGTAGTAGAGTCTGGTGGCACCTTAGAGAATAACAAGATTTTCAGGGTATGAGGTTTTGAGCGTCAGAGCTCCCTTCTTCAGATACAAAGATGAATGGAGATCTCTGAGCCTTTATATCCCAGACAGAAGATGGGTGGAGCATTACAAGGAAGGGCATTAGGATGCAAAGACAAAATGCAGCTTGACTAGATGAGAGGGGAAGTAGCAAAGGAGGATGTCAGGATGTAAAGGTACAAAGGTACAATGCAGCTTCATTAGAGCAGAAATTAGCATCTGTAGTGAGACAAGAATCTGAAGTCTCTATTCAGCCCTGAGGTTGTTCTGAGTTTGTGAATGAACTCCATTTCAGCAATCTCACATTGTAATCTCCTCTAGAAGTTTCTCTGTTTTGAGGATAGCCACTTTTAGGTTAGCAGTGGAAGTCCTGGAAGATTAAAATTTGTCTCAGATTCATTCACTTGTTCATCTTCCAATGTCCTTGAAGGCCCCTGTCCTTCAGAAGAAAACGTAAGTGCATCAGTTAAATTATGTTTTATTAATGCCTAATCTGTATAATTATTTAAATTCCTATCCTTTTGTGCAGGTTTTCACTTTTGGACAGCCTCTGCTGGCTGCCAAGATATGGACAACTCTACCCTGGCACAAAACTCATCCAGTATCACAATTAACCTTGTTTATCTAAGCCTACATACAAAACTTGCCTGAGAGATTGCAGTCCCTCATTCTCCCCATTCTATACGTAACTAACGGTAGAGGTGTGCACTGAAAAAAAAAATGACTGATTCGGGTCTGGTATACTGGACTGGAAAAAAAAATTCGATATTCCATGAATACATTTGGATATTCCTTGAATACCATTCTCCAGTTAGGCTTGGGGTTTTTTGCGGAGGGCTTCAGTTTGGTTCTGTTGGGCTGTGTGCTGCGCTTGCAAAATGCTACCCCAGCACCCTTGATAGCTCCCCTAGTTTTCCCCATAGGGAAATTTTGTAGAATTTTTTTTGCAAAATGCAACCACCATCCCCCTGGATAGCCCCCATAGTTTTCCCCATAGGAAAAAATAGAGATTGGAGGTGCCTGTGGGTAAACAGGCAGGAAGAAGTGATTCTTGCTGAAAGCAAGAAATGCTGCTGCTGAGGCTCCCAATGTTTACTGAATTTTGCCGAATAAATTAAGTAAACTTCAGTTCGGTATGACCAAATTGTATCAGCAATACCAGATTGAGTTTGGTAAAATTTGGTATTTTTTACTGAACCCTGAACCTGTATTGTACATCCCTTATTAAGAGTTCATCTGATACTGCCCCACACCAAGGGGGTTCCTTCCACAAAGAATAGTTGTCTTAGGGAAAAGTCCCTTTATCTTTACATTGGCAAGCCTTGGTGTGCTTGCCAGTTATCACCATTGTTACAGTGTTCTTGCCACTAGAGTTATCCTAGCTTAACGCCCAAATTGACAAAAGCAGGAATTGACAGATTAGCCAAAAATACATTGCACTCTCATTAGAGTAGTGAACACTGTTGTCTGCATATTTATTTATGTTACAAAATTACCTCTCCCCCCTTTCTGCCCTCACAATGTTCACCAAGGCTAGAATTGCTAGCCTTCTACCAGGGACAGGGAATTACCCTCCTCCATCTGCCACCCCCCTGTGACAGCTCATCTGGCTGGCAGGATGAAAACCTCTGGGGAGGCAGGTGGGAGCATATCGTTCAACCCAAAACTGACAGGGCCTCTAGAGGTCTGATTCTTTAGGTCAGTTCCTAAAGCATCTGCCCCACTGAGACCCAGTTGCTTCTGGTTTAAATAGGAAGTGACATTGTCGGTTGCCTGTACAGCCCTTCCAGGCTTTTAAAAACATGCAACCTGTCTCAGCGGTGAATCAGAAAGACACCAGTTCAGGTTTCAGGGTATAATGAGATTTCTTTAGCAGACAAGTTTTGAAGCCAGAAAAACCAGGTCACCTGCAGAAAATATGGGGGTTTCTACAAATTTGGAGAATGGGTTGACCCATTTTGCTTCACATACTTCCCTCTCTCTGTCCAATGTTTTAAAGGAGAAGGACAGTGGAATCTCCTTACAAGTCTTTACAGGCTCCCCAAATGCTAGGGTAATAATACTAAACATAATTTTCTAAGGATTGCTCAGATGATGATGTGAATCAATTCAGAGATTCAGAAAATGCTAAATACTGCTATTTATTAGCATATTTCTTATATTTTTCAATCATTGAAATAATTTTATAAGTAGGCTAATATATCATTAATAAATTAATGTCATTGAGTTTCTATCCCATCCTTCTATGCTCTATTTTATGTATGTATATGAAAAAGCTTTATTACAAGCTAAAAGGGGATATTTTCATAGGAAGCCCTTGTTATAACATTGGCAGAACATCAATGGGCAGTTTGTAGTCCCAAAAGGCTTTTTGGATGATAAAAGGTTTTAAATCCTTGTCTTTTGGCAAAGCTCCAAATTTGTAATTATTTTTTTTCTACCATACTAAAAAAGAGCCTGTAGTTTCACTATAATATAGCATTATTAGTTCCATCATATCCACACCACAATTGGTGCAACATTGTGCTCCACAGACAGTAAATATAATAGTATTTAACTGCCAAATAGACCATCTTCTGTACATATATACAAAAAGTTCCAAAGGTTCTGTAGGATTTTTTTAAAAGAAAGGTAGTATTAAAAGTATGATAGTTGGAGTAATAATGGTGTCTCCGTTTTACAGTAGTATATGTGTTTCATTCTGGCACTAGCTGGAACTGGAATGCTGAGTTTTTGTTGATTTTAGAATTATGTTAGATAAAAATACAAGAAATCATACATTCTAGTAATATAAGATTGCCAAGTTTCAGATGTGCTCAGCAATCACTACATGTCCTGCTGCACAACCATTATTAAATAACTTGTATTACAATTGTTTCAATAAATACAGTGACACTTAGCTATAGTCCAGACTTCCACACATGACAGACATAGGGTTCTTACATGTCATATTCTTCCTGTACAAACTAACTAAAAACAATTTAAACTTATTCTAATATAAATTTCTATTTTAAATAAAAGCATAAGTGAGAAAAAATGTTGTAAAAGGAGAAAATAATGTCTTAGGTCCACACACCGCTTTTTAAAATGTGAAATGTATTACTTTGTCTACCATCGTCTCTGGAAGATGAACCTTGGCTTCTTTTTTTAGTTTTAATCTGGACAAGAATTGACAGCATATGACTTCTTTATCCTGATTATCTACCAGTAGTTTGTTTATATATTTATTTACTTCATTTATAGCCTTCCTTTGTCACTGAGACTCAAAGCAAATTACAAAATATAAAACAATTAAAAAGCAGAAGACATCCTATAAACAGTGCAGTAGGACTAGGAAAACATAACAATGCAAACTCTCTAAAGCATGATATGTCATAAACAATGAGGAAAGTAGACTACAAAGGTAGAAGACAATGCAATAAAACTAGATGATACATACAATACATACTGTGATAGACTACAATCTTATTCCTTTATTAAGCTGTCCTCCAGCACTGTACCATAGGGTTTTCCCCAAACTAGGGTTGGGACTGGAGTTGGGGACATAGGGCAGGTTGTTTGTTGTTCGTTTATGTTTATGTTTTATTCAATTTATATCCCACTCTCCCTGCAAATGGGCTCAGGGTGGGTTACATCAAGCATAAATTACAATTTAAAATCAACATTAAAAACATACAATCATAAAACTACAGAATGCAGTCACTAAGGTGACAGTCTTCACCAACAGCAATCCCCTGCTTCTAATACATGGGAGTGGGGGAGATAGTAGGGAAGAGGGGCAGGCTCAAGTTTGTTCATATAGAGGCCAAGATAACATTATGGCCCCCTCTCAACAGGAGACTGGAAGGGAGGCTCACCAGATAACATAGGAGTGGCCTCATCCATATGCCTAGTGGACCACTTTTGTCTTGCAGGCCTGCCGAAATGATAGAAGGTCATGGCAGGCTCGCATATGAAGAGACAGAGAGTCCACGAGGTGGGAGCCAGAACCAAAATGACCCTGGATCTGGTTGAGGCCAATTGAGCCTCCCTGGGGCCAGGGACCACCAGTAACTGTTTATCCACAGATCTTAAGGGTTCTCTGGGGTACATACAGCGAAAGGTAGTCATGTAGGTAAGCTGGTCCCAGTCTGCTCAGCACTTTATAGGCCAAGACCAAAACCTTGAATCTCATCCAGAATTCCACGAAGAGCCAGTGTAAGCTGCTGCAAGATGAAATTGATATGTGCCCTATATGAATTTCCAGTTAGGATACATGCAGCAGCATTTTGGACCTGCTGCAGTTTCTGGGTCAGACCCAAGGAAAGCCCAGTGTAGAGCAAGTTATAGTAGTCCAGCTTGGAGGTGACTGTTGCATGGATCACTGTTGTTAGGTCATGGCTTGAAAGGTATGGGGCAAGCTGCCTGGCCTGATGAAGATGGAAAAAGGTGTACCAGGCAACTGCTGCGACCTGAACCTCCATTGATAGAGAGGTATCCAGCATCATTCCCATGCTCCTGACTACCAGCACAAGTAAAAGTGGTGCCCCGTCAAAGATTGGGAGCCAAATCCCCAGACCCATTAGCCTAATACCCAAGTACAGGACCTTCATCTTCATAGGGTTCAACTTCAGTTGACTCTGCTTCACCCATCCAGCCATGGACTCCAAAGCTCTAGTTAATCTTTCTAAGGCCAAGTTAGGCCAACCGTCCACCAGCAAATATAGCTGGGTGTTGTCAGTGTACTGATGGCAACCCAGCCCAAAACTTTGTACCAACCGGGTGAGGGGGTGCATGTAGAGATGGAATAGGAGAGGGGAGAGAATCGCCCCCTGCCCCACACCACACACCAGCAAGAGGTATGCTGATCATTCCTCTCCAAACGCCACTCACTGTCCCTGACCATAGAGAAAGGAGACAAGCCACTGTGTCGCCCGAAGGCAGCTGGGCCAGACAGCCAATGCCTTCCTGCTTCAAACCACAAGAAGAGAGACCGAGACTTCGAGCGGTACAAGCTGCTGCTTTATTAAAGTACACGGGCCCGTGGGTGCCTAGAAGGAACCCAGAGGCTTCCTGAACACACATTTTTATAGACTTCAAATCACTACTAATAATTGACAGATTCTAAGCATCCTATCCCCGTCCGCAGTTTCCCTCTCCCTTTCCCCATAGGCTGAGGTACTTGGGAGTTACACCTTTTCGGTTTTCGCCTAAAACTCCGCCTTAGTTTACATCTCCCATTACTCTGATGGCGAAACCCCCTACTCATATTTGCCTTTTACCATACATAGGCTGTCACACATTAGCACACACATACACCTCTTCTAGCTTAACCACAGAGAGACCTAGTTTTCGCTTTACTTCCTCTACTATATGTCTGCATATATCTATTTTTAAATGATTGAAACCACCGGTTTCCTTCTAAAAGCTAGCTAGTGGTTGCTTATATATCTTTGGTTAACATATTGGGGGTTCTGAGACAGAAGAGAACAATATAATCTTTTTGTTTTCTGGTCCTGGTCTACAGATCCTCCCCCCTTTGTTCCTCTTTTGGAACAGACCCCATTAAGCGTAATTCCCTTATTAAGCGTACCTGTTCAGGTGGCAAAGTAGTAAATGTCATTAGATGTGCCACAGAGGCAGAGTCCTTTGTGGGTATAGGTGATGAAACTGGGGTTGCTAACATAGTCATATTTGAGACAGTGGACTATATTAGACGGGTTATACAAGGGATACAACAAGGGAGCAAAATAATTCCAGCTAAGGCACATCCTATAACGAGTAGGAATTTTCTCCACCAACCCCCTCCAAGTATTGAGTCCCACCATCCAACATCCCAGGCAGATTTCCATGTTTGTACTGGTACATGGGCAATTTTGCGAATATTTGAGGCTATATCTGTGACCGCTTGACCACTGTTGTCAATATGGAGAAAACAATTGGTCAAGTTAAACTTTCCACATACGCCTCCTTCCTCTGCCAACAAGTAGTCTAAGGCTAATCTATTTTGATAGATGGCAGCTCTCATTTGAGTTTGTTGTCGGGCCAAAAGCTCAAGAGCTAAGGCAGTTTGATTAGTTATGATTTCAAGGACTGCCTGAAGGCGGATTATGCGATTTAGCATGTAGACTGGGGTCCGGTAACCCCAAGATCCATCTTGAGCCCAAGTAGCAGGACCATAGTACTCTATGATACGCTGTGGGGGCCACTCATCTCCCCACTGGGTTCCCCCAATGTCTAGTGATCGCCTGGAGCGATGCAGTTCATCAAACAGAGGAACCCCCAGGGTTTGACCTATCCTATTAGGCAAAAGGAAAAACCCAGGCCTTATTGTCCCTATAGTGCAAGAACCAGTCCATGTTCTGGGGAGACGAGAATAGGCAGTGGATCCACATATCCAATATAGACCTTCAGGGGCATCCCATGTATGGGAAAGGTCTTGGGGGCTTTCCCAAAAGGGCTTTAAGATGGTGTTGTTTTCCCAGAGATTGCCTATTATGGGCACCTCCCCATTGGTCCACCAGGTGGGTACAGCATTACTCGCATTCACTATCAAGGCAGTTCGACAAGGGGTGTCGCCAACTCGAATAGTATATTTGGCAACTGGGAATCGAGTGAGACAAAAGGTGCCAATGATTGGGGAGGCCAAAGCCCAGCTGCGAGGCCGAGCCTGATAGGCAGTTCGCATAGTATGATTCCACTGAGCTAACACTTCAGGAGTTATTTCTGATGCCACCCATGGCCATTGCTCACTCATAAGAGGTCCCCCACATACCCAACAATCAGAAACGTTTAGAGACGCAGCAATCTGTTCTGCCAGTGTTAGAAAGAGATTTCTCCCTGGAACTGGGACCGGCAATTCATGTGCTACCTCTTGATACAATGAGGGATACACCACTAATGGAGGTTTGGTAGTGGTTGTGGGCAGGGACCTACTAGAGGCCTTAGGGGCCTTTGATTTACTCCCTTTTTTAGCCCTTTTTATGGCCGAGGCCCAATATGCAGTGGGTGGAAAACAGACCCATGGGACGTGAGGACAGTTTGCCCCATTTTTAGAACCTGTTGTGGTTACACTTCGGGCCATAATATATTGCTTACCTGCATACTGACAGAGAGCTGGGGGTGTTTGGTAACACCGGTCATCAATAGAGGCAACTGAATTGAATACTCGGACTCCTCGACGGAGGCCATAACAGTGGGAACAGGAACTACCAAGAGGGGAACTACAATGGAAAAGAGTCATGAGGGTACTGAGGCATCCAAGGATCAGGATAAATATGGACATGGTCATACAACCAAAGAAGAAACAATAGAAAAAAAATCACAATATACAATCCCACAGCAACCCAAAAGGAAATAGTCGAACACATTAATGGCAATTCTTAAACAGTAGGATCAGGATCTTTCTGAAACAGCAGTTTGAGTCCATCAGCAGGATCTCCGTCAACTTGGCGCACTGTCCACTTTTCGTGTGCGGGGACCTTTTTGAGCCGCGAGTGATGAATCCAGGACTTGAATCCCTCAACCTTGGCTGCTGTGTCGGTAGTCAGCAGGACTCGAGCGGGTGCTGTCCACCGGGCTTGGAGAGGTTTTGCGTCCCAGATCTTGACTGCAACCCAGTCTCCGGCCTCAAGGTCGTGCACGGGCCCATCAAGGCTGAAGGGGCGCTCGAGCAAGGCTGCAGAACGAAGAACAGACAGAGTGCGAGACAACGACTGAACATGCGCTAACAGAGTCTTATCCCCAATGTGGACCTCCCCCCTTTGGCCTATAACAAGGGGCCAGGGGCGTCCAAAAACCCTTTCAAATGGAGACAGTTTAAGTTTTCCCCTAGGGGCTGACCGGAGGACACTAAGTGCATGTGGGAGTGCATCTGGCCATTTTAGACCTGTTTCTTGTCCTATTTTGGCTAGCAGGGATTTTAAGCGCCCATTTAGACGTTCGACCATTCCGCTGGCTTTAGGATTATAAGGACAATGAAACTTCCACTGGATCCCTAGCGCCTGACTGACCTGAGCTAAGACCCTAGAAGTGAAGTGAGGCCCTAAATCACTGTCTAACCCCTGGGGAATCCCCCAAAAAACCGCAAGGTTCTGGAGCAGCTTCTTGACGACTTCACGTGTCTTGGCTGTTCGGGTTGCAAAAGCTTCTGGCCAACCAGAGAATTTACAGATGAATACAAGAAGATATCGGTACCCTTTCGTTCTAGGCAACTCAGCAAAGTCCACTTGCCAAAATTGTCCTGGGTACACTGAGGGGTTGTTTAGATGCTTTGGGGGTCCTGGTCATTTTTGGTGGTTTGAGGGGTTGTTGGCTTGACAAATGGGACAGGACCGGACCTCAGAGGCAAGGACTGCACGCACTGGTTCCATAGTATGGAAATATCGTTTCCACAAGGTGAGGAGGGATTCTTCTCCTAAATGGCCCTGCGAATGGATGCGCTGGAGCAGGGGACGAACCAGTATCTTGGGAATCAGGATCTGGCTTTGCCTGTCTGGTAGGATAGCCCATCCCTCAGTGTCAAAGGTGCATGCTAAGTCAGTGGCATATTGAGACTCAGCAGGAGAGTACTTGGGATGACTTGGAAGTTCAATGCTAGCTAGGCACATTTCTGCTTCTGGAATGGGCAAAAGTGCCGCCTGACGAGCGGCTGCATCTGCAGCATGATTTCCAGTGGCAACATCTGAATCTCCTCTCTGATGTCCACGACAGTGGATGATAGCTAAGGCACTGGGCAAATAGATAGCACTCAACAAGCGGCCAATTTCAGGCCCATGCTTCACTGGGGACCCAGATGCTGTGAGTAGGCCTCTTTCTTGCCACAATTTCCCATGGGCATGGGCAATACTCCAGAGATATTTACTGTCTGTGTACAGGGTGAGTGACTGTCTTGAAGAAAGTTCAAGAGCTCGGATTCCTGCTCTGAGTTCAGCCCACTGGGCGGAGAAGCTTGGTGGCAGGGCCCCAGCCTCGACTGTTCCCCCAGTTAGAGTGACCACTGCCCAGCCTGTGTAGCGAACTCCCTCAGAGACAAAACTGGAGCCATCAGAGAACCAGACATTCTGTGAATCTACCAGGGGCTCATCTTGGAGGTCTGGTCGGGCTTTGGTCTGGGAGTCTACTACATCTAGGCAGTCATGTAACAGCCAGGCCTCGTGTGGGTCCTCAGTTGGAGGCAACAAAGTGGCTGGGTTCCAGCGCTCTGAACGAATCACAGAAACCTGAGGACTTTGAAACAGAAGGGCTTGAATCTTGAGGAGCCGGCCAGCAGTTATCCAGATGGATCCTCTGGCATCTAGTAGGGTCTGGATAGCATGTGGTGACACAACTTCCAAGCTGCCCCCCAAGGTGAATTTGATGGCTTCTGGGACTAGAAGGGCTGCTGCTGCCACTATTCTGAGGCAAGGGGGCCATCCTTTAGCAGTCATGTCCAGTTGCTTGGTTAGATAGGCAGTGACTGCTGGTGCCCCTGAGAGGAGTTGAACCAAGATGCCCTTTGCTATTCCCTGTTCCTCATCAATAAAGAGCCGATACTGTCCTTCAGGGTCTGGCAACTGCAGAGCAGGGGAGGCCGCCAAGCAGCGTTTTAGTTTGTGAACTTGATGCTGGACTTCAGCTGACTCGGGCAAATTGGGGCTGCGCGCTTCTTCAGCTCGGGCTAGTATACGATACAAGGGCGCAGTCAAAACCCCAAAGTTCCAGATCCATAGGCGACAGTACCCCACAATCCCTAGAAAAGACCGGAGTTCCTTAGGGGTCTTTGGGATGGGAATCTGCAAAAGAGCCTGGATTCTTTCTGGAGCTAATTTTCGCTTGCCCCTTGTCAAATCATGTCCAAGGAACCGAACAGTAATCTGGACAAGTTGTGCTTTGGGCTTGGCAACTCGGTACCCCCTATCTGCTAGGAAATTCAGAAGGTCAACTGTGGCGGTGGCACATTGACCTTCCTCCTCGGTCGCTAGCAAAATGTCGTCTACATATTGTAAAAGAACTGTCCCTAGGGGGCGCTCCCAGTCTCGGAGGTCACGGGCCAATGCTTGGCCAAAAATTACGGGCGAGTTTTTGAAGCCCTGTGGGAGTCTTTTCCATGCCAGTGAACGGGGCGCCTCGCCACCGTCCTTCCACGTAAAGGCAAAAATGGGGACAGATTCCTCATGTAGCTGGATACAATAGAAGGCGTCTTTAAGATCTAAAGCAGTAAACCACGTTTTGTGGGGTCCCACGGCACTGAGGAGGGTATATGGGTCAGGCACCTGTTGTGGTAGGTCCTGTGTGGCTGCATTAACAGCTCTAAGATCATGAACTAGCCGGACAGAGCCATCCTTCTTAGGGACTGGAAGGATTGGAGTGTTCCATGGGCTCTGGCAGTCAGATAAAATATTTCCCTCAATAAGTGTCTGAATGGTGATTCGAAGGCCCTCAAGTAATGACTGCCGAATGGGATATTGAGCCAGTCGAACAGGCTGTGCAGATGATTTTAAGGTGATTTTGACTGGCTCAGCTGTGACGGCAAGTCCTGGCAGCCCCGTGGCCCAAACCCGTGGGTCTACAGCATCTATCATGGATGTAACTTGTAGACTGAGGACAGACACTGCTGAGTGCCAAGAGTTTCCCCTCCAATAATCAGTTGGGGTCCGAAAAGTCACATTAATATGGCCATCTGCCTGGCAATCAATAAGAGCTTTGGTTCGGCACAGGAGGTCCCTTCCTAGGAGGTCAGTGTGAGCCTGTGGCAGGTAGATAAAGTCTGCCTCAGCGGTGGAACCATCAGGAAGTTGGAGGGATACTCCATGAAGGAGGGAGGTATCTTGCGGGCCAGTGGCTCCCTGGACCTTGATATGGGTGGAGGATTTATGCTTTGGGAGAGAGGTTAGAGCTGAATATTGTGCTCCGGTGTCTATAAGAAAGTTACGGAGGACATTTCCCACCCGCAGTTTTACTCGAGGCGAGGCGGGTGGCTGGGGACTCGACCTCGGACATCTTCAATCGGATTCCTCTTCGATGGCCATCATCGGCCGTCCTTGAGGGTTCCTCTTAGGACAGGTAGACTTCCAGTGACCCATTCCGCGACACAGCGCGCACTGGTTTCTCCTTAACTCTCTGGGGTTCGGGGCACGTCTCTCCTGTGGACCAGGACGGCCTCTCTCTCTGTCCTCACGAGGTCTGGAGGGGCCAGGTCTATCTATAGTCTGCATTCGCTGGACTGCCATCACCATGGCCTTCCTCCCCTTCTCCTTTTCTATAATCCGCCCTTGGAACACTTTTTGAGCTGCTTCCAGCAGGGCGCTCATTGGTAGTCCCCGGCCTCCAGGCAACTTCTGTAACTTACGGCGTATGTCTGGAGCACAATGAGTCATAAAAAGATGTTTTAAAACAGTCTGATTATCTGGGTCATCAGGGTCAGCCTGAGCCCCGTTACGACAGGCATCCCTAAGCCTCTGAAGGAAAGTGGCTGGGTCCTCCTTCTCTCCCTGATAAATTTCCTCAACTTGTGTCCAGTTATTGGTCCTGATCACTGCCCGGCGGGCTCCTTCCAGAAACATGGTCCTAAAAATTTGCATGGCAAATTGGCCTCCGTAAGCATTCTGACCTGGGTCGTTATGATCCCAATTGGGATTAGTGGCCCATGGGAAGACATCATCAACACGGGCTGGTATGTTATTATTGGCAAGTCGGAATGCCAGAAAAACCTCTGTTCGTGCCTTATTAATAATGTTCTGTAATTCAACTTCAGTAAAAATCATGGGTGCCATAACTTTAACATCCTCCCATGATGGTGTGGCAGTCTGGAACAATGACTGAAGAAAATTTATAACCTCTTGGGGTTTCTTAGAGAAGCCTCCAGACATCTCCTTAAACTTGGCAAGGTCCATTGGACTCCAAGGATGGTGGTTCCATACAGAAACACTGGTGGGTTGGCCTCCCTGAGGAACAACAACTTGTGGATTCTGGTGTAGTGGATACATTGGAGCCGAAGGTATGCTTGATGCTGCTGTCTGCAAATCTGGAAGTGGGGATTCCCCTTTATCTAAGCCAGAACTATCTACTTGTGGTAATCCTGGATATACTGGGGGCGGGTCTGGGATCGCTGATGAATCCCGAACTGGGACTGGATTGTTTGCTTTTGTCCCCTTTTTATTTTCCTGAGTTTGTGGGCAGGAACGTGGTCCAAAGAACAGGACTGGGACATCACTCTCTGCAATCCTTCTAAAAATATTCATGTAATGAACCTCCTCATACTTTCCTACACTGAGCATCCAGTTAAGCCAAGGGAGAATTAGAGCCATTCGGAACGACCCATTAGCATCCCATTGGTCATAGTCATCTACCTTGTATTGTGGCCAGATTTCTGTACAGTATCTGATCATTTTTTTCTTTCTCATGTCTCTTTCTCTTACCGCTTTCCAGTGTTTTAGAACACACCCTAAGGGTGTATCTGCACTAGGAATCTTTGACTGTGCTGTGCCCATCCCTCAACCAAGAGGTTTTTGTCGGTCGTCACCGAGGACTTAAATGGGACTTACTAGGTACCTTGTCTGAAAATCAGGGATCCCCTATGCCGGTATCATACAACCATACACACTTCATTCACTGCGGAGTGGGGTTTGTTGCCAGTCAAGCGTTGCTGAGTCCGACTTGTCAGGAGCAAAGCTCATCTGACCCTACAGTCATTGCCTGGTGAGGCTCGTATAGGTGTCGTGTCGCCCCTCCGATTAAACTGACAACAGGGACCCTGGGCACCCCCGGAGAAATTATAGAAGGATCACTCGTGTCTGTCACAACCGGCCAGTCAGTACAACAACAACCACACAAGATATTTACCAAAGAAGGGTGTCCTCAGGACCTGAGCAGGTTCCCCAGGCACCAGTGCAGCAAGTTGTCACTCTCAGTCTTCAGTCTCTCTGCTTCGGGATCCGGTTCAACAGACAAGTGGCCGAGACGCCCACGAGACAAAAGATGTCGTGTGCCGGCTGGCGAGTCGTCGACAGGTCTCACTGTAGATCAAGAGTCAGGAAGGTGGCTGACGGCTTCAGAGTGGGAGAGCAGTGAGGTCCCCAGGAAGAAAGTTTCCCGGGTTTCGGCACCAGAAAACTGTCGCCCGAAGGCGGCTGGGCCAGACAGCCAATGCCTTCCTGCTTCAAACCACAAGAAGAGAGACCGAGACTTCGAGCGGTACAAGCTGCTGCTTTATTAAAGTACACGGGCCCGTGGGTGCCTAGAAGGAACCCAGAGGCTTCCTGAACACACATTTTTATAGACTTCAAATCACTACTAATAATTGACAGATTCTAAGCATCCTATCCCCGTCCGCAGTTTCCCTCTCCCTTTCCCCATAGGCTGAGGTACTTGGGAGTTACACCTTTTCGGTTTTCGCCTAAAACTCCGCCTTAGTTTACATCTCCCATTACTCTGATGGCGAAACCCCCTACTCATATTTGCCTTTTACCATACATAGGCTGTCACACATTAGCACACACATACACCTCTTCTAGCTTAACCACAGAGAGACCTAGTTTTCGCTTTACTTCCTCTACTATATGTCTGCATATATCTATTTTTAAATGATTGAAACCACCGGTTTCCTTCTAAAAGCTAGCTAGTGGTTGCTTATATATCTTTGGTTAACATATTGGGGGTTCTGAGACAGAAGAGAACAATATAATCTTTTTGTTTTCTGGTCCTGGTCTACAACTGTAAGGCTGTCCCTCATATCCCCACATCGGAGAGCTGGTGAGTCAACAAGTCATGGTCAGCTGTGTCAAATGCTGCCAAGAGATCTAATAACACCAGCAATGCCAACCTGCCTCGATCTGGGTGTCTATGAAGATTGTCTGTGAGGGTGACTAGCATCCTCTCCATCCTGTGGCCTGGATGGAAGCCAGACTGAAATGGGTCCAGGACAGAGGAATTCTTCAGGAAAACCTGCAGCTGTTCTACTACTGCCCATTCAGTCACCTTTCCCAGAAATGGGAGGTTCAGAACTGGGAGGTAACTAGATTGGTCAGCAGGATCCAAAGAAGGATTTTTCAAAAGAAGTCTCACCACCACTTCCTTAAGTGCTCTTGGAAAAACTTGGAGCCTCAAAGATAAGTTGACAATGGCTTCCAGAGGAGCCCCCAGCCCATCAGAGCTAGCTTTCACCAGCCACGAAGGGCAGGGAGCAGGTGATGGGCCTCGTCAGCTGAAGGATCCTGTCAACCTCCTCCTGGGAGAGTAGGCTGAAGTGATCTAAAATTGAATCAGAAGATGGCCAAGAGACCTCCAGTTCCCTCACTGTATCAACTGTGGCCGGTAAGTCATGATGGAGCAACAAGATTTTATCCACAAAAAAGTTCCCAAAAGCCTAATAGCTGATGTCCAAATTCTTAATTTGGCGATCTCCTTGGGATTGGGAGACCAATTACTGAACTACTTTAAATAATTTTGCTGGGCATGAGTTTGTGGACACTATGAAGGTAGCATAGAACTCCTTCGCTGCTTTCATATCCACCTCATATGCTTTCATAAATGCTCTATAAGATGATCTCATCCCCTCATCCCGACATCACCACTACATTCGCTTTTCTCAGCTCCCACTCCATCCATCGTAACTTCTCTGTATTCAACAGAGCTAGTCTGGTACAGAAGTGGAGAGGGTAATGGAGAAATTTCGTCAATGGCTTTGGAGAGACGGTTATGCCAATCCTCCACCAGCTCATCCAATGAACCGCCATGGGGCATTGAATCCTACAGAGTTCTGGAAACCAATTGGATCCATTAGTCTCCCCAGGCAAGCATAAACCAGCTTGCCGCCTTTGCAGGGGGGGCGGGGGCAGGTACACTCAAGCAAGCCTTCAGGATGAAGTGGTCCAACCATGGCACTGCTTCAGTTTCATCAAGAGCCACATGAATCGCTGACCCAAAGATCAGATCTAGGGTGTGGCCTGCTTGATGTGTGGGAGCTGAAACAAATTGGGAGAGTCCTAGTGCAGCCCTGAACAACACCAGGTCTGCAGCCTGAGAGGAGGCCACATCATTGACATGGACATCGAAGTCCCCCAGGACTAAAAGCCTTGGATACTCCAAGGCCCACTCCGCCACAGCATCAAACAGGCTCGGTAGGGTAGCTGCTGGTGCACTAGGCAGTCAGTACATCTCAAAGATAGCCAAACTCTCCTCAGCATCCCACACCAGGCCTACACAGTCAATGACAGCAATCTTTGGAGCAAGGGGTGACCTGAAGGAAAAAGACTCTCGAGTGAGTATCCACCCCTCCCCTGACCATCCATCCAGGACTGATGAAGGACCAAAGAACCTGGGGGGGAGGGGTCAGCTTTTTTAAGGCAAGTATCTTGCCAGCCTTCACTCAGGTCTCAGTCATACATACCAGGTTCATATCATTTACAGCGAAATATTCTTTTTTTAAAAAAAAAAATTATTGGATGAGGCAATATACAATATTTGATTTATACATTAAATTTATCCAAATTAACCCTTCTACTTAGATATATACCCCACCCCTCCCCTCCCCCTTTTCTTTGTTGACTTCCAACAACACTCAACCCCCCCGTTTATTCATAGATATTATTATTACACTATATTGCTATCATTTTTACCATGGTAAAGATCTTAATATGTTTTTCTTTCATTAGAGTCTTTTTATATAAAATTTAAAATCCTTCCAAAGTACACAATTGTCCTTTAACATTGCATTTCTTTTCCAAATATTTCTTAAGTTTCTTCCAGTCCTCCAAAAAAGTTTCTGGATCTTGCTTATTCAAATTTCTAGTTATTTTATCCATTTCGGCCATGTACAACAGTTTTCTTGTCCATTCATTAACATTCAGTATTTCTTCTTTTTTCCAATATTGAGCATCTAAAATTCTTGCTGCTACTAACATATAATATAACAATGTCTTATCCTTTCTATTAACCTCTTCTAAGTGTAAAGATAATAATAACATTTCAGGATTTTTAGCAACATTATATTGTAATATCAAAGACATTTCAGCATATATTTTAGACCAGAAGTCTCTAGCCTTTTGGCAAGTCCACCACATATGAAACAAAGAACCTTCACGCTCCTTGCATTTCCAACATTTGTTTGATAACTGTTTATTAGCAATGGTTAATTTTTTAGGTGTTAAGTACCATCTATACAACATTTTATATCCATTCTCTTTGATACTGGTACAAGTTGATATTTTTAAGGTATTTTTCCATAATTGTTCCCATGCTTCCATGGCTATTTCCTTGTTGCAATGTATAGCCCACTTTACCATTTGAACCTTTACTGTTTCATCTTCTGTGAACCACTTCAATAACAACTTACACATTTTGGATATTACCTTAGTAATAATCTTGTGTTGGTTTTATTATTGATGGACCTGGCTTTGCACAACATCAGTGCTGGAGAGAAGCTATTCAACATCCTGACCCCACCACCAGAATGCTTCAGGATGGGATGCAGGTTGGAAGGGCACTGAGCCATTCCATATCTCTGTGACCTTCCATTCCAAGACTGTGTCCCACCGCCATACCTCCCTTGTCCCTGGAGAACTGGGATCTCCACTCCACCCCATTCTCATCCCTCGTGTCCATCCCCTCACAATTCCCACCCTACAACGCACTCACAGCAGTCGTGCTGTAGATTTAACAAAGCGCACCACAGTGCTGCACCCAGTGCTTCCAACCTGGGAGTTTTATAGAATTTCCCACAACACCGTCCAGCCCAACTCCCACAAATCAAAAAAACAGGTTACAATAATAAATATAAATTCCAGTTAATTACAGTAATTGAAATTCAATAAATCTCCTCAATAGCAGCAATTAAATTAATAGACCTAAGTTGACCCAGTTGAGTGGAAATAACTACAAATGACTCTCCCCGGTAGGCAGAGCACAGGCAGCTTCAGCAGGCAACCCTCAGCAGCTTCACTTTTCAGGCCAGAGCACTCAGGAGGCGCCATCAGCACAGTCTGACATCCCTTCCAGAGGAAACCCGGAACTATTCCATGGCTCTCTAGGAATTCCCAGAAACTCTGTGGTAAAACTATAGAATTTCCTGTGATTCCTAGAATGATGTGACATCACTTCCAGGTTTCCATGTAAGTGACATCACGCATCATGACAACAGTGATGTTTTAATTATTTTTTTCCATCAAAAGAGAGGTGGCAAGAAATGGAGTTGCCAGAATATCTGATGTCATAGCAGGAGACCTGGCAATCCTACTATTCCATTATATTCCAATGCTAACACTTGTATAAAAGTACCCTCCAGAATATTTCTGTTCTATGCATTCTGCAGTATGATAGAAATAGGGGACCTTCTTGACCTCCTCAGGCAGGCAGTTCCACATGGTGGGAGCAACACCAGGCAGTACACATGTACGGGGCATTTGCTGATCTACTAATTTGATCTACTAATTTTTAAACTTCAATATGATACAGAATGTCAAACATTGCCATTGTGAGCAGAGCACCAACCACAGAGGTTGGCACACACTCTAAAGATGCTTGCGTGTGTTTGTGTGTGTGTCTTTGGAACACAGTAGTTCACAGTAGTTTACTTTGGAACACATGTGTACACAGTACACATGTACGGGCACTTGTTGATCTACTAATTTACAGGGTGACCCCCTCAGGAGGTTGTGTTATATTTATGGATGGCCCTGCCTGAATAGCGGTGTTGGGAAGGCAGAGATGAATTTGCTGATTTTTTTCCCCAGTTGTCCCAGGCACCTTGCCAAAATAAGGCATAAGACTCAAAAGCTGGGTTAAGCGAGTTTATTAATTGGTTGACCAATGTTGGAGATAAAATCTAATTTATGTGGGTAGGCTGTGCCTGGCAACCATTCATGACTAGCTTCATTTTCGACAACATGACCCTGGCTCCATATGCAACTAGCAATTGTTTGCTTTCTTTATCTTCCTCTGCACATGAACTGTGCTAAGAGGTGCCAAACTTCAGTATCCTCCATACAACAACTAAGGTTTTGATTGATTCTGCTCAGTACCCAGGTCATTCTTTCCCCAAACCACCTGGAGTATAACAATTGTTGGACTGTTCAAGAAATCATTTTTCCTCATAGCATGATGCCTCAGGGTTCCTGCCAATTTTCCCTACCTTAGGTTTGCCAGCTCTGGGCTTGGAAATTCCTGGAGATTTGGGGGGTGGAGCCTGGAGAAGGTGGGATATGGGGAAGGGAGGGGCCTCAGTTGGGTATAATGCCATGGAGTCCACCCTCCAAAGCAGCCATTTTCTCCAGGGGAACTGATCTCTGTTGGCTGGAGATCAGTTGTAATCCTGGGAGATCTCCAGCCACCACCTGGACCCTACCATACTTATCATGAGCAACCCTTCCTTTTCTTGCTAAACTAGTTATGACCTAACCAGTCAACCAATCAGGCCTAATTATGAAAAACAAAAACAAAACAAAGCTTCAAGTGGCCACATGGAACAGGCAAAAAAGAAACCCTAAAAAGTAAATCATAGGGAACCCCATAAATTCCTGCCCAGCCCATAAGCAACCAGCTAATCCTATGTGGGAGGGAGGGTGGGCAAATTCATGTGCAGGAAAGGTGGGAAATACTTATTGCCCTACCCCCTTAGGCTGGTCAAATAATGCCCAAGCTAATCCTAGGCCATTCCTCAGTTGATTTTTCACAAGGGGTTGGGATGATAGGATCCCTGTCCATATTAGCTAGGAATGGACTTGTGCAGTACTGTAATGCTGTAAAATGACTACAGAATGTGCAACTAACAGGATTCAGTATGCTGCAGGGGGTCTCAATATATTATTATTAAATCCTCCTTGGTTGGCTACAAAGTTCATTGGGTGACCTTCATGAAGTGAGGATAGATAATATAAACTTCAAAAAGCATTTTTATATTGAAAAGTGTCATAAACCTGTTTAATAATAATAATGATTTCTTCAACAGATACCATTTTAATTAGGGAGTGATGAATGAGAGTTTTCTAAACTTCTTTTTATATTTTATTTTTAACAGCTCTTGATCCATCAAAAGATCCATGTTTGAAGGTAAAATGCAGCTCACATAAAGTGTGTGTCACTCATGACTATGAGACAGCCATTTGTTTAAGCCGCAAACAGCTGATACACAGGTAAGGATATAGTAACATGTTTTCAGTTAAGCATTTCTGGTTTCATTTGCAGAATAAGGTCAATTTAGACAAGAACCAAAATAAATAAAACTTTGGAATGCTGTACTTGCAACTGAGTGGCTATAATTTATTTTTTTTACATTTAATTTGCCTCCCTAAGTGGCTATAAATATATTAGCAAGATTTGCGCGTGCAGCTATTATTCTAAGACTGTGATGCACCCTTTATGCATATCAAATATGTTCAAAAGTATATTTTTCAGGTATAGTTGGGTTTTCAGGTCACTGTCAATGTCTGAAGTTCCTTATTATGTGGATTACCTTGGATCCTGTGCCTACTTCCCAAACAGCGCTCATCTTCTACCCAGGATCACAGTGACACTACTTTGGGATATGACCATGTTCTTTAGGCAGCTGATAAGATGCAGAATGTCAAATATTGCCATTGTGAACAGAGCACCAACCATAGAGGTTGGCACACACTTTAAAGATAATTTTAAAACCAGGCTTGCATGTGTTTGTGTGTGTGTCTTTGGAACACAGTAGTTCCAAAGAAAAAAGTTCAACATAAAACAATAATAACATTACAGAATGAAATTCTTAGAGCTTTGAACACCATAATACTCAACTGGTCCCAGGAAGGCTACAGGAACTGTGAAACAGTGCCTGGAGGCACTTTTGTGGTGGATGATAGTTAATAAACTGAAATTTAATCCTAACAAGATGCAAGTACTACTGGTGGGCAGAAGGACTGGCCTGGGATTTGAGGTTCTCTTGCTCTGGATAGGGTTGCACTCTCCTTGAAGGTGCAAGTCCAAAGCTTGAGGTGACTTGGATTCAGGCCTACTGTTTGATAAGCAGGTGGTGGCCATACCCAGGAGCAGGCGTGTACATTAAGAAAATTTCTGTTTCAGTTTTGAATCTGGGGTTTCCAGATGAACTCCATTCCATTATTGGTTTGTCCTGGGTGAGCCAGTGGCAGTTCAGCTCTAATCCATTTTGTTTTTCTGTTTTCATGAGTTTCAGCCAGTGGCATGCACAGAAGGCAGGAGTTAGCCACATATCTGCAGATCTATGCTGTTCTTTTCCAGGGGTGGGAAGCGAGGCTCTGGGGCAGCCTTTTTTGCACTTAATGACATCAAAATTGCTCAGAACAGTTCTCCCTCCAAATCATTGATTGACCCACCAAGTTTGAGCACACAACAACAACTGGGTTCAATCACATACCCTAAGAATGCTTGGGGGCAAGGTAACATTGAGTGGCTGTGCGGGCATGTGCATGGGCACGCACACACACACGCACACAGGCACACACACTGTTCTTTTCAAGAGGGGCTGGGGAAACAATAATAGCTTTCAGTTTATATACCACCCTTCAGGACAACATAACACCCACTCAAAGCAATATACAAAGTATGTTATTATCATCCCCACAACAATCACCCTTTGAGGTGGGTGGGTCTGCAAGAGCTCTGGAAGAGCTGTGACTGACCCAAGGTCACCCAGCTGGCTTCAAGCAGAGGAGTGGAGAATCAAATCTCCAGATTAGAGTCACACCACTGTGTTCTCAAACTGTGGCAATATTTTCTTTCTTTTTGGTAAGTTTTGTACCAAACTGAATGTCTGAAGATATAGATGAGTCAAATTGATTGACTACGTGATGAGAGATATATAGAATTATTACAAAAAGATAGAATGAGTAATATATAGAGAATAAGTCAAATTGTTTGATATAAATGAATGTATGATCTATATGGTTTATGATATATAGAAATATTTGAAATGGAAAAATGGGATAAATTGTTTATCTAAGATGGAAACAAAGACTTACAGTTTGGGCATACAATGTTAAAAATAGTTAAGGATGTACTGCTTAGAATAACGGAGAATATATATTTGTTTTAGATAGAGGAAGCTAACAAAAGTAAGGGAAAGGGGACAAAGGGTTGGAAAGCTGTTGGAAGTCAACAAAAAGGGGGGGAAAGGGAGGGGGTTAGAGATGAAAAAATTGGGGAAAATCGAATGTAAATGTAAAAATTATGGATCCTAACCCAATAAAAAATTTTTCAAAAAAAATAGAGTCACACCACTCTTAACCACTACTCCAAACTGGCTCTATTCATGCTTAACCAAGTAAACACCACAAATTTGTTACCAAATATTAGCCCTCCCTCCTAGTCAGAAAACAAGTTTCTCCTTAAGCACAAAACACATGCACAACTACGGAACCTGAAGAAGGTGAGTGTCAGTGGGTACACACAGTGGCAGGAAACTGGCTGGCAAAATGGCGGTAGTGGGCTAGTGCCCAAACAGGAGAGTACTCCATTGTCAACCACAAAGCAATGCAGAGGTTTTTTAAAAATATTCTTGCTTTATGATAGTGCCAATAAATTATGTTTGTGTCCCACAGTTGCACATTGATACCATGTTTGCCTGTACTTTGTAGTCAAGTTTGTTTCCTTCCCATGATGAGGGGAAAGTCCTTTTGACATTCAAGAAAAGTACCTCCCCCCCCCCCACATACACACACACCTATGGATCTGACCAAACTCCGTCCAGCTCCTCAGCTCTGATTCAGATTTGAAACCAAGGAGCCTGAAAAGATCATTGAATGTATAATAGAGGTGGGCACAAACCTAATTACGAAGCAAGTTTGGCACGAACTGGGCCGGTTCGACGTTCACGAACCAGCAGTACGTGGGACCCCTTTTTCATGAACCACCATGACTTTTTAGGCTGGTTCGTTTGGTTCGTAATCAGTTCATGAAGCCAGAAAGCCTGGTGCCAATCCATTAATTTCCTAGGCAATGGAGGGGGGTGAACATCTGCAGACCTTCTGCAGCTGTGGAAACACCAATCTTAGCCCTCAAAACCTTGATAGGCAGTTCTCCCTGCAAACCAGAGAGCTCCCATTCTTTTCTATAGAGAGCAATGAGTATAATAATCAGCCCTCAGCTTTGTGGTTCCAATTTCCAACAGGCAGAGAGACAGGGAAGAACTGCTGTGGGGAGTTGGAGAGAGAGAGAGAGGGAGGATTTTGGAGCATTTTGGTGGAGTTGCTGGCTTGCTGCTTAAATTTTATTCCACTGTTCTGGAAGCCACTTTAACAAAGCAAACCAGTGATTTTTGTGCATATTTTTGGCTTGTTTGTTCCATTTTGCACACCCCTACCCAGTGCCTTTTACTAGTTTTTACTGCTTAGGCAGCAGTTCCTGGTCACTGTGGTTCATCCTCTGGTAACTTCTAGATTGAATTACTGCAATAAATTAATTAAAGTAATGCAATACCCTTGAAAAGTATTAAGAAACTTCGGTTGGTACAGAATGCTGCAGCTTGACTGGAGTGTCATAGAGTATCACTCCTGTCTTGATCCATCTACATTGGCTCCCACTTTGTTTCTGAGACCAATTCAAGGTGCTTGTGTTGACCTTTAAACTCTATACAGTTTGGAACCAACATACCTTCACGACTGCCTACTCCCATATGAACCTGCCCAATTGCTATGGGTCATCGTTTGAGGCCTTCTTCAGATGTCCCCACTATCTGAGGCTAGATGAATGACAACCTAAGAGAGGGTTTTCTCAGTCATGGCACCAACAGTTATGCAACTCCCTCTCTAGGGATATTAGTTTGTCCCATTCTATCATTATTTTCCATCTGTGAGAAAATACTTTTGATTTTTTTGGTCTGTCCTCCCCTTATTGATACCTCCTTCCAGCCTTGTGTTTTAATTCATTGCCCAGCATTTTATACATGTAATTTAGCTCTATTTTTAATTGGTTTTATCATGTATTTTATCCTGTAGTTTAAACTGTTAGCCACCTTGGTGGCCCTAATTGAGCAGAATAATGAGATACAAATGAAAACACGCACATATACATACCCACCTCCATAAAAACTGTGCTTGGATATATGGTGGGGAAAAACTTTGAAGAACATATTTGAAGAACTTCTTGCATTTGCATTATTAAATTTTAAGAAAAAATTAGTAATTAGAGATGGGCATGAACCGGGGGGGAAACGAACAGTGCAGTTCATGGTTCATTGCATTTCACAGACCATGAACATGCCCCGGTTTGCAAACCGGTTTGTTTGGTTCGTGAAAATGTCACTTCCG
Source organism: Eublepharis macularius (assembly GCF_028583425.1). Taxonomy (NCBI): domain Eukaryota; kingdom Metazoa; phylum Chordata; class Lepidosauria; order Squamata; family Eublepharidae; genus Eublepharis; species Eublepharis macularius. The sequence goes on from NC_072793.1 coordinate 76,958,175, forward strand.
GGTTAGCAAATAATCACTTCCGGGTCAGCAGAATGTCACTTCTGGGCCAGCAGAAGGTCATTTTCAGGTCAGCAGAAGTTCTGCAGAACTCCCATCCCCCATTGCCTAGGAAACTGATCAATTGACACCAGGCTGTCTGCAGTGACAAATTGAAAAACGAACCAAATGAACCATCCTAAAAGTTCATGGCAGTTCGTCAGAAATGTGCTCTGATGAACCACCAGTTCATGATGACCTTTGGTTCATATTTCAGTTAATGTCTACCTCTATTAATAATAACACATGAGTTTTCTTAGGAATGATTTCAACCTGCCAGTTACTTCTGTAGAGGAAAGCTAAAGAACTTTGCAATGAATTGTGGAAGCTGGAATACTACCATGTATAGATGTTACAAGATCTGATAGTAATCCCGAGTATGCTGACCATTAGGTGTTCAGCAATGTGTTTACTATGTTGACCAAGTATTGCTGGAGTCTCCATAAGGAGCAAAAGAGGCCAGTGTTCACTATGTTTTTTCTTTTTCTTTTCTTTTCTTTTTGAATAAAATAAAAAATCTGGACAAGTTCCCAGATAAAACATCTGTCCCTCTAAATTGCAAATCAGAGACTTCTGTTGACTAGAGAAGTAGGAGGCAGCACTGACAACTGCATTTATCGAAAAGAAGTGAAGCTAATCTTCCTTTCTTTCATAAAAGTATCTAATTCCATTAGTTAGTTAGTTCCCTATGGCAAATTAAAGCAATACTATCATTTTCACCAAGCTTGCAAAACTGTATTTACATCACTCCTAATCTATCAGGTGTTTGATCCAAGCAGTGCCTAAAAGGAAATCTAGGAAGGAAAAAGATTAATCATTGCAATAATTTATGATCCTTGGCTGCTTTTAAGAACTGAACTGGGAGTTTGAGCATTACAAATTCATATCTGCTTGTCCTGTTTGGGCTTTTTTGATAAAAAGCTTGGGTTTATAACAATGTGTTACTGCTAGTTATTTCTGTGTTGTTGTTTTTAAGAAACACCATTTGCATTTTCTTTTTTATGATGTGTTGAACATAGAGTCTATAAAGTTGGGCAGTGTATCATTAATCTACTCTTTATCTCTTATATGTTGTATATGTCTTATATGTCTTATATGTCTCCATGTTTCGGAGATATGGAGAGGCTCGGTGCCCTTCTAACCTACGTCCCATCCCAAGACACGCAGGTGTTGGAGCCAGGAAATCAACCCCTGCCCCCGACACTGATGTTGTGCAATGCCAGTCCATAAACAATAAGACCAGCACTCTGCATGATACTTTTGCAGTAGCTAATATGGATGTGGTATGCATGACCGATACCTGGGTGAGGGATGGCGAGACAGTCGCCTTGGATGAGCTGACCCCCCCCTCCCGGGATACTCGGTCCTTCACCAGTCTCGAATGGGATATTGGGGAGGAGGGGTAGCAATCCCTATTTGAGAGGGTTTCTCCTGCAGACCACTTCCTGGCCCAGAGATCTCTGGCATTGATTGTGTGGGACTGGTGTGGAGTGCTGAGGAAAGTGTGGTTGTCTGTCTGGTGTACCAAGTGCCCAGCGCACCAGCAGACACCCTGCCACACCTACTGGAGGTGGTGGTGGGGTGGGCCTTGGAGTACCCAAGGCTGATAGTACTGGGGGACTTCAATGTCCATGCTGATGATGCCACCTCTGTACAGGCTGCGGACCTGGTGTCAGCCATGGCAACATTGGGATTTTTCCAATTTGTATCAGCCCCCACACATAAAGCAGGCCACACGCTAGATCTGATCTTTGGGATGGGATTGAATGTGGTTCTAGACAAAGTAGAGTCAGTGACATGGTCAAACCATGCCATTCTGGAGGCTCAGTTGGATATGCTGCCCCCCCCCCCCCCCGCCAGGGCGGTGAGCAAATTTATGCTTGCCCGGATCCAATTGATTGGATCCAATTGATTTCCAGAATGCTCTGTGGGAACCGATGCACCATGGAGGTTCATTGGATGAGCTGGTGGAAGACTGGCAAGGCCAGCTCTCCAAGGCCATCAATGAAATCACTCCCCGTCCTCTTTGTTTCCATAATCGCCAAGCCCCTTGTTATACAGAGGAGCTGCGGTGACAAAAACGGGAACTAAGATGACATGAGCACGTATGGTGGCGATCTCGCAACAAGGAAACAGGAACATCTTATAGGTTGCTTATGAAATCCTATGCGATGGCAGTGAAGGCTGTGAAGAAGGAATTCTACGCAGCTTCCATTGCATCAGCTAGCTCACACCCAGCTAAATTGTTTAATGTGGTACACTCATTGGTCTCCCTTTCCAGTGGAGACCACCAAAATTTGAATTTGGTTATAAGATGTGAGGCTTTTGCCACCTTTTTTGTGATAAAATCCTGTCTCTCCACCGCAATTTACTGGCCACAGTTGATACGGTATGTGAACTAGAGGCCCCTTGACCGTCTTTAATATTTGATCACTTCAGCCCTGTTTCTGGGGAAGAGGTGGACAAGATTCTGCAGGGAGTGAGGCCTACCACATGTCTCCTGGACCTGTGTCCGTCATGGCTGGTGAAAGCCAGTGTAGATGGATTACAGGATCCCTTGGAGGCCATTGTCAACCTGTCCCTGAGTTCTGGGGTTTTTCCCAGAGCAGTAAATGAGGCAGTGGTGAGGCCCCTTTTAAAGAAACCATCATTAGATCCCGCCAACCCGCTCAGTTACCACACGGTCTCGAACCTCCCATTTCTGGGAAAGGTGATTGAGCGAATGGCAGAGAAACAACTACAAAATTTCCTGAAGGAGTCCTCAGCCTTACATCCCTTCCAGTCCGGTTTTCGCCCAGGACATGGGGTGGAGACATGGATGATCTTTGCAGACACCTGGATTGAGGTGGATCGGCACTGCTGATTTTATTAGATCTTTCAGCAGCATTCAATATGATTAACTATGATCTCTTGGCCCACTACCTCACTGATGTGGGGATTCAAGGGATGGCACTACAGTGGCTAGTCTCCTTTCTTCACGGTTGGGGACAGAGGGTGGTGCTGGGGAGAAGTTATCACCCCGCTGGCCATTAATATGTGGTGTGCCTCAGGGGTCGATACTCTCTCCATTATTGTTCAACATCTGTGCCCCCCCCCCGCACAGTTGGTGCAAAGATTTGGGTTGGGTGTCACCAATATGTGGAAGATGACACTCAGCTATATCTGTTGATGGACGGATAGCCTGGATCAGCCCCAGATGTCCTGGAGCGTGCTTTTGAAGCTGTGACTGGATGGGTGAGGCAAAGTCGGCTGAAGTTAAACCCTGCAAAGACGGAGGTCCTGTAGTTGAGTTGCAGAAACATGGATTTGGGACTCCGACTCCCTGTACTCGATGGGGCCATGCTCACACCAGCTCTGAGAATCTGGGGGTGATCTTGGATGCCTCCTTGACAATGGAGGCCCAGATCTCTGTGGTTGCTAGGTCCTCTTTTTTCCATCTTTGACAGACCAAGCAACTTGCCTGTTATCTTTTGGTCCACTATTTAACTACAGTGGTCCAGGCAATGGTCACCTCTAGGTTAGACTACTGTGATGCACTCTATGCAGGGCTTCCCCTGAACCTGATTCAGCGGTTATGGCATTACAGCTGGTGCAGAATGTGGCGGCACGGGTCATCACAGGAATACTGATGCGTAAGCATATAATGCCGGTATTGCGTCAGCTGCACTGGTTACCGGTGGAGTACCGAGTCAGGTTCAAGGGTTTGGTAGTAACCTATAAAGCCCTATGCGGACTGGGACTGGCGTATCTGCGGGACCTCCTCTCCCCATATGAACCTCAGAGGACTCTTCATTCTAGTGATAAACATCTGCTAAGGGTCCCTGGCCCCAGGGAGGCCTGCCTGGCATCGACCAGAGCCAGGGCCTTCTCGGTCCTGGCCCCAGCCTGGTAGAATGCTCTGTCTAACAAGACCAGGGCCCAGCAGGATTTGTTATCCTTCCACCAGGCCTGTAAGGCAGAGCTGTTCCGCTGGGCATTTGGGCAGTGCTAGGCGAAGCCCCCTGGCCAGTAGATTACAGAATATGGCCTCCCTACTGGCAATACCTCCATCAAATAAACAGTCCCCACGATGATGCTCTGGTGATGTATTTTTAACTGTGTAAATCTGAATTGTTTTATGATTTTAATTGGTATTAATTATTTAATGTGTTTTAATTGTATATCATTGCAATCCACCCTGAGCCTCCTGGTGAGGGGAGTGCGGAATATAAATTAAATAAAATAAATAAATACATCCTTTACTTTCATGGTTTGCCAGAATATTAATTAAGATTTGGCTTAAATCCAAGCACTATTTTGGAGACATTCTTCATGTTTGACCCTTGCCTTATTATATCCAAGACAAGGTGAAACAGGGTTTAAGAGATTTCTCATTTAATTCTGAGCTATGTTTACATGAGATGTGTCTTACAATTTGAATATATAAGCAAGTTATGCTGGTTTGTTCATGTATAGCACTAAGGTTAAATATGGAACATGTGTTTTGATCATAAGAACTCCATTCATGACCAGTAGCCAGCCAGTAACTTCTAGGAAGCGCTCAAGCAAGACATGAAGTCTTTTCCCATTGTTGGTGGGGTCTCCCCCTATGTTAAGTATTAGAGATGGGCACGAATCGGGAAAATACCAAACCGTGCAGTTTGTGGTTCATTGCATTTCACGAACCATGAACTTTCATGAACTTGCCCCAGTTCGTGAACAAGTTTGTTCAGTTCGTGAAAACGTTACTTCCAGGTCAGCAGAAAGTCAGCAGGGAGCCCATCCCTCCTGCTGCCTAGGAAATTGGTTGATCGGCATCAGGCTGTCTGCAGTGATGAGCTGAAATATGAACCAAACAAACCGGGCTAAAATGTGTCATGATTTGTGAGAAATGAGCTCCCACAAACCAGCCCAGTTCATGACAAACTTTGTTCATATTTCAGTTCGTGCCCACCTCTATTAAGTATACCATAACTCGGACTCAAAGGTGGAAGAGCATGATTGAGATAAGGGCCTCTAGCCACAGTGAGTAAACATAGAGGCAGCTGCAAAGCAAATGCAAAAGCCAGTCACTGAGTTGAACAGCAAAGGGAAATGTCAGGATTAAACTGCATCTCGAAAAAGTTGTTCAGAGACTAACAGTGCAATCCTATGGAGAGTTACTCCAGTCTAAGCCCATTGACTTCAATTGACTTAGACTGGAGTAACTCTGCATAGGATTGCACTGTAAATATATCCTGAAATTTCTAGCCTTCTAAGAACCCTAAAAAAAATTAGACTTTTTGCCTTTGTAGTTAGATTTCTACACCTGGCCAAATTCCAATTAATTGAAAAAAAATTAAACCTAAGATTAGAAAAATAATAAACTTTTGTGAATTTCACATAAAAAGCATATAAAAACCTCATATATGTAAAATTAATAATTTCTAATGTTTTTGCACTTTGGGGCATATTTTCTATCCTGTATCTCCATGGTGAGGTAAATCTTTATCAGGAAGAATCATCAGTTTGCCACGAAGGACTATATCTTCCAGAGCACTTTCAAAGGTTTTCTTGGAAAAAAGTTTTCTGAAAAATATAGCATGAGGTATTTTTCCTACCCCAATATGTTATATGGACAAGGCTTAAAATCTATACCATTTAGGGGTGGCCTACCCACTAGACAACCCTAAGCCCTCTTTCTTCCACATATTGGTGATAACCAAGCCCAGATCTCTGGATTGCCTAAACCAGCAGTTACCTCACCCAATGGTATGTTGAAAAGTATGGGAGACAAGATGGAGCCTTGCAGGATTCCAAAGCTAGAGGCCAAGGGGCTGAACAGCAGTCAGTGATCAATGGTGGAGAGGTAATTGCATAGGAAACCAGAACTGATGAGCAAAAGACTGCTGGTAGAGAGTGTCCTCCAGTCACAGCTGACTTATAGCGATCCCTGACAGGGTTTTCATGGCAAGACACTAACAGAGGTGGTTTGCCATTGCCTGCCTCTGCAACCCTGGTCTTTCTTGGAGGTCTCCCATCCAATTATTAACCATGGCCAACCCTACATAGCTTCTGAGATCTAAGAACTTCCAAATTATTGTGGTCTTTACCATAGAGATTTCTAGGCTTCCGAGAATGTTGGCTCAGAGTGGCATCACTTTCAGGTTTGGACGCCCCCCCCCTTTCTCCCACCACATTGGGGCAACCTATGCTGGTTGCAGATTCTAAAAGCACACAGGCTAACTGGCAATGGCGGGGGGGCACCCAAGCCTAGGGGATGGAAAGCCCTTAGGCCAGCCCTGACCCCAGTGGAAAAATACTTTGATTCTTGGGGTGACTTTTCTTCCCCAGGTGGCTTTTTGTTTACAGGCGGAAAAAACTGTAGTGGTAGGTAACTGTACTGTCTACTCTTCAAAACCAATACAATCTAAACAAATTAAATATCTATGGTTGTTGTGGATTTTCCGGGCTGTATAGCCATGGTCTTGGCATTGTAGTTCCTGACATTTCGCCAGCAGCTGTGGCTGGCATCTTCAGAGGTGTAGCACCAAAAGACAGAGGTCTCTCAGTGTCACAGTGTAGAAAAGATGTTGGCAGGTCATTTATATCTACTCAGGAGGGGTGGGGTTGGGCTGAGTCATCCTGTAAGAGTTTCCCAGGGTGTGGAATGCTAATGGTGGGAGGCTTCACTGTATCCTGAGGAGATTCTTTTGCATATGGATTGGTGCTTGATGTGCTAATCTTCTCTGCAGGGCTATTGTCGGTTATAGAGTGTTTTGTTAGCCTGGTGTTTTTCAGGACTGGAAATCATGCTCTCTTCATTCTTAAAGTCTCTTCTTTCCTGTTGAAATTGTGCTTATGCTTGTGAATTTCAATGGCTTCCCTGTGCAGTCTGACAAAGTAGTTGGAAGTATTGTCAAGTATTTTAGTGTCCTGGAGTAGGATACTGTGTCCTGTTTGAGTTAGGCTATGTTCAGCCACTGCTGATTTTTCAGGATGGCCAAGTCTGCAGTGTCTTTCATGTTCTTTTATTCTTGTCTGGATGCTATGCTTTGTGGTCCCGATGTAAACTTGTCCACAGCTGCAGGGTATACGGTATACTCCTGCAGAGGTGAGGGGGTCTCTACTGTCTTTTGCTGAACGTAGCATCTGTTGTATTTTTCTGGTAGGTCTGAATACCGTTTGTAAGCTGTGCTTTTTCATAAGCTTTCCCATCTGATCAGTGATTCCTTTGATATATGGAAAAAACACTTTTCCTGTGGGAGACTGTTTTTCCTTAGTTGTTTGATTTATCCTTGGTTTACTCGCTCTTCTGATTTCATTTCTGGAGTAGCCATTTGCTTGAAGTGAATTGGTTTAGATGATTAATTTCCTCATTGAGAAAGTGCAGTGGGAAAGCTTATGAAAAAGCACAGCTTATAAACGGTATTCACACCCACCAGAAAAATACAACAGATGCTACGTTCAGCAAAAGACAGTAGAGACCCCCTTACCTCTGCAGGAGTATACCATATACCCTGCAAATAACACTGCATTATTTTCTGAAGTGCAGAATGCAAGCTGTTGACTGCTGAGTAATTCTTTCTGCTCTCTTAAGTTCCAGTATATCTCCCTCTTCCTGCTGCCTTTTGGGGGGGGGGATGTCTTTCTCTGCCCATTGTACAGTGGTTACTTTGGCACCAAATACAGCAACTTCCCACTCAGTAAATGTATGTGTCTTCCTGGAGAGACAAATGCTTCCATCTGCCTGCTCTGTTAATCTGTCTGCCTTCTTCGGGAAGCCAAATGCTTACTTGTACCCTTCTTTATACTATTGTCTGCCTTTGAGGGATACCAAATTTCTGCCTCTCCTGCAGGTAGGGTTGCCAGGTCCCCTTACCCTCCTAGTGGGAGGGGGCCCGGTGCTAATCTTTTCTTTGTTCCTTGCATGTTCATCTGGGAAGTGACTTCATTTCACAGGCACAGTATTTCTCAGTGGGCCAATTTGGGCTCCAAACTGGCCCAATTCAGCCTGTTTGGGGCCAAAATTGGCTCACTGCGGAGTGCAGGAGCACTCTTGGGGAGGTGTGACATCACTCCTGGGAGTGATGTTGTTGCACCACCCCAGGAGTGCACTCAAGAAGCCCATTCCCCCACCTTTCCTCCCTGCCAGCCAGTGGGGGTGAAGGGTGGAGCGGGGGATCCCCTGCCCCCTCCAGGGGACCTGGGATCCCTACCTGCAAGTGAGAAACTAAATTTCCTATTAAATTGGCGACTTGTCTCCTATCTCCTTGGAATTGGTGAAAGATCATCCCTAGGCTCCACGGTATAAGTCCTGAGAATTTCAGGCCAATCGCCTGGGAAAGAAAGATATAATAGTTAGAATTTTGTTTTCCTCCAATTGCCTACACAACGGGACATTTCCTCTTACAATTTTCCACAGAAGGATCCCTTGGGTGAACACCAGAATATGCTTCCTATTATAACCAATGGAAAAATAAAAGAAATGAATGACGAATAGAATGAAATTAAGAGAAATAAAATATTGAAAACAAGGACAAAATGCAAACACATCTCTACTATTTCATCCACTGTGCAGGGGGGATGTATGTTCTAGTGAGGTGAATAAGGACTTCATTTTTCTATTTACCTATGGAGAGCGCACTGTATGCATTGTTGGTTCCGAATGAAATAGCTACACAAACTACTTAGGTTTTTATTGATACGCAATCTCTACTTGCTTGAACAAATTATTCTGAGGGGCTCTGTACACTGCTAAAAAATTACTCTTGATCAAGTGTTCTGAATTGCTTTGCAAATACTTCAGTGGTGCACATTCTCTCATACTACTGCTTTGGAAATTAGTTTCAGGTAGGGCAGGAAAGGTGTCAGGGCTTGCCGCCGCTGCCGCTGGGCGTGGCACTGGGCGGTCTGCTCCTGACGTCACAGGGGGGCCAGGGATTCTGCAGGACCCTGCTCTGTGGAAGGAGGGGCGGTATACCTCACCCAGACTCCCTCTCAGTCCACTCGCTGGCCTGCTCAACCTGGCCTGCTTACCCTCTGCGTCCTCCTTCGTCTCCTCCTTCCAGAACTCTCCTCCAAACCTCCACCCTTGCATCTTACTGCTCTCGCTCCACATCATCACTCCTCACTCACACCCACCACCACAGGGCTCTTCCCAGCCAGCTTTTATAGGGCTTCCTTCTACTGCCCCACCCCTCTTCCAGCCTGGCCTTGGGCTGCACCAAGCAGTTGCAGCTGGGGTAGCTGATCTGGCCCCACTGACCAGCACCAGCTGTGCCTTGTTCTCTGGCTGCCCAGCCTCCCTGCCTTGGCTGATTGCTGAAGGCATGTCCAGCTGCAGTCCCCTGGCTAGCAGCCCAGCCTCCCTGGCAGAGCTGATGGCTGAAGGTGGGTCCAGCTGCGGCTCCTTGGCTGGTTGCCCAGGGCTTCCTGCAGAGTGCCTCCAATAGCCCCACCTGGAGTGGCTTGGCTTTTGGCAACTCCTGGGCCCGGCTACTATTTTCTAGCTGGGGCGTGGCTTTGGGTTGTTGGGGCTGCTGCTGCTTCTCCTCCTCAGGTAAGGTCTTTGGGTGGGTGACTGCTGGGCTCCCAATCCCTCTGCCCTTGCCCCCTTCCGCCTTGCCTAGCCCCCTTTCCCTCCCTAGGGGAGTGGGACTCGCTGGCCTCTCTCTGTCTCCCCCTGGCTCCTGAGGCCCTGGGCTTTTGCCCCTTGCCCCTGGCACCAGCAGGTTCTGGCTCCATTTGCCTGTGGGAGGGGTTGACCTGCTGTCCCCCAGCTGCCCCCTCTGCCTGCCAGTCAGACCGGTTGACCTGCTGTCAGCTGGCTGACCAGTTGACCTGCTGTCTGCTGGCTGCCCCCTCTGTTTGCCCGTCAGCCCAGCTGACCTGCTGTTCCCTCCTACCAAGTCTGGGGGCTGGGACCCAGACCCCGGACACACACCCCCGCTTAGCTTTGAGTTGTGGGGGTCAGGGTCAGACTCAAACATGCGGGACGTGAAGTCCGCATCCACATGCTGCGCCCCCTTGCGGTACTTGATGGTGAACCGGAAGGGGAGGAGGGAGAGGTACCACCGCAGCACACGGGGGTTGTGTGCCTTCATGCGGTGGAGCCACTGCAGGGGCGCATGGTCTGTTAGTAGGACAAAGGGATTATTGGCCAGGTAGTATTGCAGGGCCCCCACTGCCCACTTGACCGCTAGGGCCTCCCGCTCCACTGTTGCATAGCGCCTCTCTGCGGGCTGCAGCTTCTGACTCAGGAAGAGGATGGGGACGTCGGTTCCGTCACGTTCCTGAGTCAGGACTGCCCCAAGGCCGGTGTCAGAAGCGTCTGTGGCCAGCGTAAAGGGTCGGTCAAAGTCTGGGTTCCACAGGGCTGTGGTATTAGAGAGGGCTGACCGCAGGTCCTTGAAAGCTGCTTCTAGTGCTGGGGTCCACCGGACTTGGTTGGGCAGCCCCTTCTTTAAGCAGTCTGTCAGGGGGGCGGCTCGGGAGGCAAAGTGGGGGATGAACCGCCCGTAATACCCCAGTAGTCCCAGGAAACGTCGGACCTGCTTCTTGGTCCGGGGCTGGGGGGCATCAGCTATTGAGGCCACCTTGTCTGGTGGTGGGCGAACTCGGCCTCCCCCGACCACAAAGCCCAGGTACTGGAGTTCCTGGAACCCCAGGTGGCTCTTCTTTGGGTTAGCCCGTAGTCCGGCTCGCTGGAGGGCCCTCATGACAGCTTCCAAGTGTTGGAGGTGGGTGGGCCAGTCCGGGCTGAAGATGATGATGTCATCTATGTACGCCATTGCATACGCCCGGCACTCTCCCAGCACTTGGTCTACCAGCCGCTGAAACGTGGCAGCTGCCCCGTGTAGACCAAACGGCATCTTCTTGAACTGGAAGAGGCCTCGTGGGGTGGCAAAGGCTGTCTTCTCCCGGTCCGCTGGCCGCACGGGCACTTGCCAGTAGCCCTTCGTCAAGTCTAGGGCCGACAGGTAGCGGGCGGACCCTAGGTGGTCTACCAACACATCTGCTCGGGGCATGGGGTATGCATCGAACTGGGCCACCTTATTCAGATCGCGATAGTCAATGCAGAATCGGGTGGTCCCATCTGGCTTGGGCACCAAGACTATCGGGCTCCTCCAAGCGCTTCGCGAGGGCTCGATTACCCCAAGCCTGAGCATCTCGTCGGTCTCCTTCTCCACTGCCTCCCACCGCTTCCTGGGGATGGGACGCCAGGTAGCCCGGGCTGTCTGCCCCGGGTCCGTTGGAATGGCATGTTGGATCAGGCTCGTGCTGCCCGGCCTGCGGGAGAAGACCCCGGGAATCCGAGCCCAGAGGTCTTGTAGCTGGGCCCTCTGAGCTGGGTCGAGCTGAGGGTCCACCTTGGGATCCTCAAACTCCGGGGCATCAGTGGTCCAAGGCAGCACACTGTCAGGGAGCTCTAGCGGGTCCTCAGCCACGCCGCACTCCTCTTTTGGGCGCTCGTGCCACTGCTTTAGGAGGTTCACATGCAGGGTCTTCCGCCGACGCCGGCCGACCCCACACTGGACTTCGTAGGTGGTGGGGCCCAGCACCCTTCGAATCTGGTAGGGACCCCTCCATGGGTCCCCTTCCTCTCTTGGGAACACCGAGTGGTGCACGAGGACCTTCTCTCCGGCCTGGAAAGTCCTCATCCGCGCACCCCGGTCATAGGCGGCCTTTTGCTTTGACTGGGTGCGAGTCAGTCTGCGATTTGCCTCCGCTTGGGACTGTTGCACCCGGTCACGGAGCCGGCTCACGTACTCCTGTATGGGGGGCGCGGGGCTGCTGGCCCGGGGCCCCCAGCGTTCCGTCAGCCGGGAGAGCATCCCCCTTGGCTTGCGCCCATATAGCAGCTCGAATGGGCTGAAGCCAGTGGAGGCCTGCGTGGTCTCCCGGAGGGCGAACATGAGCGGGTCGATGTACAAGTCCCACTGGTGAGGCTTGTCCCGCGTCATCTTCTTCAGGGCCTCCTTGACAGTCTGGTTCAGCCGCTCTGCCAACCCGTCTGTTTGAGGGTGGTAAGCCGAGGTGAACACCTGCCGGATCCCCAAATTCCGGCAGAGCTGACGCATGGCTGTGGAACGGAACGGGCCCCCCCGATCTGTCAAAATTTCGTCTGGCAGCCCCACCATCGCGAAAAACTTGGACAGGGCCCGTACCATCCCCGGGGTCTGCATGGTCTTCAGCGGGATGACCTCGGGGAACCGCGTGGCATAGTCCACAATCACCAGGGCAAAGCGATGGCCCCGGGGTGTGCGTGGCAGCGGTCCGATGAAGTCCATTGCGATGCGTTGGAAGGGCGTCTCCATGACGGGCAGCGGGGAGAGGGGGGCCTTTGGCGGGCGGCGGGCTGCCACCCGCTGGCAGGTGGGACACGAGCGGCAGTGGGCCTTCACGTCTGCATTCACGGAGGGCCAGAAGAATTGCTCAAGAACCTTCCTCAGGGTCTTGTGGTGCCCCAGGTGCCCGGCCCAAGCATGCTCATGGGCCGTGCGGAGGACTTCCGCCCGATAGGCTGCTGGCACAAGTAGTTGGCGGACCTCCCCCTGGCCATTTGGGGCACGAGCTATGCGAACCCAGACCCCTCCTTGCTTCTCGATGCGAGGGAGCCGTTGGAACCTCCGTTCATCCCGCACTTGCTCCTCCTCACGAGCGGCTGTCTCTCGCAAGCGCTGCAAGGACTCATCTGCCCCTTGGGCATCACGGAATGGGCGGTCTGCCAGGGTTCCAGCTGGGCCTCCAGTCCGTGGTTCTGCCCCTGGCCTGGTGGAGGGACCCTCTCCCGGGTCGTTGGCCTCCTCCACTTGCAGAGCGATGGCAACTTGTGGGTCTGTCACTTCCCCTGCCGCCTTCAGCCGAGACCCGGCGGTCCCTGGGGTGTCTCTTCCCAATTTCTTCGCTGCCTGCTGGAGGAGCCTGAAGAACCCCGGGGCATCTCTTCCCAGCAGTATTGGTACGGGTAGGTGAGCTAACTGGGCAACTTCCATTTGGTGGCGGACCCCTAGGTACTCTATCGTGATTAGGGCCGTAGGGTACGGCTGGGTGCGGCCCATCACATCCGTCACCGGGATCCAGCGGTACACTGGGGTGGCAGCTGGGAGGAGCTGGGGCCGAATTGCTGAGACTGCACTCCCAGAGTCCAACAGGGCTTGTAGGATCAGCCGGCCTATCTTCACGGTGGCGCATAGACTCTGCACCTGCTTGCCAGGCAGTGGGTTATTTTCCCAAACGAGGGCGCAAACCCTTGGCAAGGCCTCAGTGAGCACACCGGCTTGCCTCTGCAGCTCCGCTGTCTGTGCTAGTTCCACTGGAGCGGCTGGGTAGGCTGCCTCCAGCTTTCCCCACATCCTATCCTGGCGTTCCTCCAGCCACGGTCCAAGCTCCGCTGGGGCGGCGGCCTTGGGGGGCCGCCCCTTGACTGGTGCCTGCATTGGAACGTCTCTCCCCGTACGGGCCACCAACTTGTCAGGGCTTGCCGCTGCTGCCGCTGGGCGTGGCACTGGGCGGTCTGCTCCTGACGTCACAGGGGGGCCAGGGATTCTGCAGGACCCTGCTCTGTGGAAGGAGGGGCGGTATACCTCACCCAGACTCCCTCTCAGTCCACTCGCTGGCCTGCTCAACCTGGCCTGCTTACCCTCTGCGTCCTCCTTCGTCTCCTCCTTCCAGAACTCTCCTCCAAACCTCCACCCTTGCATCTTACTGCTCTCGCTCCACATCATCACTCCTCACTCACACCCACCACCACAGGGCTCTTCCCAGCCAGCTTTTATAGGGCTTCCTTCTACTGCCCCACCCCTCTTCCAGCCTGGCCTTGGGCTGCACCAAGCAGTTGCAGCTGGGGTAGCTGATCTGGCCCCACTGACCAGCACCAGCTGTGCCTTGTTCTCTGGCTGCCCAGCCTCCCTGCCTTGGCTGATTGCTGAAGGCATGTCCAGCTGCAGTCCCCTGGCTAGCAGCCCAGCCTCCCTGGCAGAGCTGATGGCTGAAGGTGGGTCCAGCTGCGGCTCCTTGGCTGGTTGCCCAGGGCTTCCTGCAGAGTGCCTCCAATAGCCCCACCTGGAGTGGCTTGGCTTTTGGCAACTCCTGGGCCCGGCTACTATTTTCTAGCTGGGGCGTGGCTTTGGGTTGTTGGGGCTGCTGCTGCTTCTCCTCCTCAGGTAAGGTCTTTGGGTGGGTGACTGCTGGGCTCCCAATCCCTCTGCCCTTGCCCCCTTCCGCCTTGCCTAGCCCCCTTTCCCTCCCTAGGGGAGTGGGACTCGCTGGCCTCTCTCTGTCTCCCCCTGGCTCCTGAGGCCCTGGGCTTTTGCCCCTTGCCCCTGGCACCAGCAGGTTCTGGCTCCATTTGCCTGTGGGAGGGGTTGACCTGCTGTCCCCCAGCTGCCCCCTCTGCCTGCCAGTCAGACCGGTTGACCTGCTGTCAGCTGGCTGACCAGTTGACCTGCTGTCTGCTGGCTGCCCCCTCTGTTTGCCCGTCAGCCCAGCTGACCTGCTGTTCCCTCCTACCAAGTCTGGGGGCTGGGACCCAGACCCCGGACAAAAGGAACAAGTCCAGGGTTTCAACACTGTATTTTGTGTATGGGGAACGGCATGTTGGTGTGCTTGCACTAAATGTGGTTACCAGCCAGATGTGAAGTATGATGATGAATGTCACACATGCAGGTATGATAATGACTATGCAGATGCAAAAAACGGCATATAAACTGAAAATATAGCTTATTGTAAATTGTGAACATATCAACAGCTGAAGAAAATATATGATTGAATTGAGAGAAATGGGCATTACAGGCAGGGTAAACTCAATTTTCAAGCAAGGATCATGGTGTCTCTAGCTTTCAATAACCTGGTTCACTAAAAATTACAATAAAATCCTCATAGATCGTGACATATTGATTTGTATTTGTGCTGCTACATTTTGATATTTAGAGCTCTGCAGTTTTATTGTTGCCATGTTGATTTTAGAATCTAAATAATGCAGGGGTGTTTTGGGGCGGGGTAAAAGAAAAAAGAGTTTCCAGTACTCATAACTAGAGATGGGCACGAACAGAAATACAAACTTTAAAAAAACCATGAACAGCCCAGTCAGCTGTTCGTGAACAAGCTGTTCGTGAGGCTCTATTCTAAATGAACAGGTGGTTGTTCCAAGCCTCATTGCTGTTCGTTGCTGTTCGTCAAGCCAGACAGTCTGGCACCTGCAATCAATTCCCTTGACAACCACAGGCAGGGACTGCCTGAACTCTGTCTGAACTCCTGCTGTTGCCCTGAAAACCCCAATCTAAGCCCAATTTAGCTTGATTGGCAGGTCTTCCTTTCAAGTGTGGAGCTCCAAATTTGTTACAAGGAAGCAAAGAGCAGGGGGGAGGGGGCTCCCAGCTCTGGTTTTGCAGACAGTGAGGGGGAGAGAGTTGCTGTTGGCATTTTGAGAGAGAGACAAGGAGAGTGCATTGGAGCTTGAATTTTCTTTGTGTGTGGTGGGATAGGGATCGACCTCTTCAACTTCCAGGGCTGCTGCCAGGCTCTGGGCCAAGGTATTATTTATTACTGGTACCTTTCCTGCTGCCTGCTCAGGTAAGGTTTCTGGAAGTGGTGCGGTAGGGACCTACCCCATCAGGTTCCAGGGCTGCTGCCAAGCTCTGGGGCCAAGCTATTATTTATTATTGGTACATTTCCTGCTGCCTGCTCAAGTAGGGTTTCTAGGAGTGGTGTGGTAGGGATCTTGATGGCTGGAGGAGGGGCTGCTGGCCCCCATGCACAATGAACAATGAACATGTTTGTGAACAGGTCATGTTTTTCAATGTTCATTGTTCGTTGTTCATGGATGGCAACAAACAATGAACACCATGTTCATTTTTTTTCTGTTCATGCCCGTGTCTACTCATAACTCAAGTTGTAGCAATTTCCACCCATTCCCCCTTCAAGACTTAGTAGACTAGCCTCTAACAAAGGTGCTGGTACTCAGTATTGATGAGTACCACCACAAAAAACCCTAGTGTGTTTGGGTTTGGAGTTGGTGCTTTAGGTAAACCACATAATTTGACATTTTGATGTTTAGAAAAAAGTGAACATTCTGGTTTGGCAAGATGAAAAAATAAGCAAATGCTGATGTTTCTTTCTTTCTTTCTTTCTTTCTTGAAAACATTCATATGCTATCGTTCCAATCAAAATAGGGTCCCCGAGGTGGGAAACAAGAAATATTAAAATATTTAAAACATTAAAATAAAATATATACAGTTAAAACATACATACAAATACAATTTAAACATATAAAAACACAGAGACACAAACCTGGGTGGAGACAAATAAGAATTTGCTGGGGTATGCCAAACAAAACAAAAATGTCTTCACTAGGGGTGTGCAATTCGGTAATCAGATTACCGAAAAAAACCCGAAACATACCTGTTTCGGTTTGTTTCAGCATTACCGAAATGTTTCATGATTACTGAAACGTTTCGGTAATACCAAAACAGCGATTACCGAAACACAGTTGCTTTCAAAAACACTTTATTTCTTTAACTGCTTTAGGTTACACAGTAGGAGGGCACAACAGGGCATGAAAGCAGTGTACTACACAAAATAATACAACCCACTTCACCGTTTTTGACAGCAATTGTGTTTGGGTGATTCTCTGATGTGAAGTGAGTTGTGTTATTTTTGTGTAGTAGACTGCTTTTACGCCCTGTTGTGCCTTCCTACTGTGTAACCTAAAGCACTTAAAGAAATAAAGTGCTTTTGACAGGAATTTTTTTGGATTATTCTTTAATGTGAAGTGAGTTGTGTTATTTTTGTGTAAGATACTGCTGCCATGCCCTTTGGTGTGCCCCCCTGCTGTGTAACCTAAAGCTGTTCAAGAAATAAAGTGTTTTTGACAGCAATTGTGTTTTTGTGATTCTCTGATGTTAAGTGAATTGTGTTATTTTTCTGTGTGGGGGACTGCTGGTGTAATGTGTCATAATGCTTTGCCTACTTGTACTTTGAAAGTGAGAAAATAATTTTTTTAAACTTTATTTTGTGTTATTCGTGTTTTATTCTTTGTTGTGCAGTTGGTTCCCATCATAGGGAACAATGGGGCTGGCTGGCCAGCCATCTCTGTAGGTGGTGGGGGAATTTGAGGGAGGGTGTCTGGAGTTCAGGTGCTCTTTCACAGGGACAATCTGGCACTCAGTAGTGTGCCCACCATTGTGGCACCCCTGGGCTGTGCAGAATTGCCCTGGGAAAGTACCCAGCATAGAGAACAAAGGGAGAGGGCTGGCCAGCCTGTTCCTGGGGTTATGGGTGTGGGGCTACTGGGGGTGGATTTGGGTCTGTGAGGGGCTAATGTGGGGATTTGGGTCTGTGTGTGGCAGCTGGGGGGGATGGGGTATGTGTGGGGCTGTACGGGGTGGACTTTGGGGGCTGAGAGCACCTACTTTGGGAGGCCATGAAATGGCCCACCCCAAGTGGAAGCTGGCTGAGCCTTGGTGGGGGGTGGGAGGAAAGGTGGGAGAAGGGCCCCTGAGGGTTGGGGGCATTTTGCATGCAAAATGCCACCCCTGGCAAGACAAGCCTGCCTCTTCATTTTTTCCCCATAGGAAATAATGAAGATCAGCAGCAGCAAGCACAAAATAAGAGATTAGCAGCAGCAAGCAAAAACCTTTCCCTTTTTAGGCGAGGACAGGGGAACCTGGTTTGGGGGGGGCATAACATGGCCCCCAAAAGTCCAATCTGTCTGAAACTTGGGGAGTTGTTAGAGAGGAGTTAGAGGAAGGTCCCCACCAAGTTTGGCTTGATTCGGTGGGAAAAATGCCTCCCCCAGGCTTCAGGGAAGCCTGGGGGAGGCTTTTCCCCCATTGAAATGCATTACCGAAACAAGCTGAAATACTGAAACGATTACTGAATCACGAATACCGAAACGGCTTGGAGACAGACAAATCTTCCTGGAGAGGAAGTTCCAGAGTTTTCATATTCTACTTCCTTCCTAGCCATCCTACTTAGCAATGCACAACCCTGTACACTTGCGATTTCTTTAGAGTTCTTCAGCATTTGAGGAGCTTTATCGTTCCCTGAGGTTTATCCTTCCCTACTGTATCCCTCCCTGAAGCGTTGTGGCTAAGTGGAAGAGTCTCTGGTTTGCATGCATAAGATCTTGAGTTCAATCCCTGGCATTTCCAATTAGAATGATCAGGTGGTAAGTGATGCAAAACACCCCAGTTGGAGACAGAGGAGAGCTGCCGCCAGTCTGAGTAGACAATACTGACCTTGATGGACCTGTGGCCTGATTCAGTAAAAGAGAACTTCGTGTGTGTGTTTTCAAAAAATATAAATTTGAATGATTTTTCTTCACTAGTGAGATAATTGTTTTATGCTTTAAAAAAACTTTTAGAATGCTGCCTGGTTTAAGACATCTGTATTTTTAATCAGTTAATTTTTTTTCCAGTGAAGTATATTATTTAAAAAGTTCTTGTTTCAAAGAGAGGGCATTCTCCTGAATTGCTTTTTTTTTTGTTCCCTCCAGAAGACTAAAAGAAGAAATGTTAATCTCTTAATATAAATCACTTTAAAAATACACCGGGTATCAGTGTAGAGATGTGTCGTCCCCACCAAAAATCTGTTTCTGAATCTTCTTTCCCTCCCAGCCCCCTCTGAAAACAGTCCATTTATTTTAATTTTTTTAATTACTTGGTATTACCTGATTGGCTTTGTTTGAATGAGCTGTTACATGTATTGCTCTTTCTTTTCTAACACATTCATCTTCCTCTTCCCTTCAACCGGGACAGATCATATCCTCCAAGTTCCCATAGATACACAACAGTCTCATCAGCAAGCTGCCTCTGAACAGCATCCATTGAGGAAACATCTACCAATCTTGCTAAGCCATCGACTTAACAAAGGCATAGACGGCCAACATTTGCAGCAATACTATTGCAGTTTATAATGGGTCTCCCAGTATGAACTCTTCAGGGAACACATTCAGCAGTGGACCAAAATGGCACTCCAAATCAAAAAAGAAAGGGCAAAAATATAGTGAAGGAATGTACAAAATAATAGACAACAATGAAAAAGAGAGGAAAATAGATTATAAAAAAACAGACAATAGAAATCTGATGCAGATATACTTTTGCTCAAACTTAACTAGGGGCTAAGTTTGCTGATCCAGTGTTTGCTGATCCAGTGTTTGCTGATCCATTCCATAGCACAAAAGATCCCATTGAAAAAGCCTTGAGTTGGGTTGAGCCTAAGTGAACATTTTTCTTACATCCCAAATCCTACCAGTCATCCCAATTTATATGAAATGTGCACATTCTCTGAAAAGAAGAAAGCACTGTAAATTGTAAGGAAAGTATTTTAGAAGTTCTGATTTTTCTTTTCGTAAAGTTATTCCTTGTAATATGGTATGTGGTATCATACTTTTAGTACTCACTAGTTGTATCTAAAATAAATTCAGGAAAAATTGTTCTTTATATGTCTATGAGAAAGTTGCCTTGAAGATAAAGTCAACAAGTATTACCAGGCATGTAAAAAAAGTATCAAGTCAACAGGGAGAAGTAGAAAGCTCGATAAAGCACTGTATGTTTTGTCATTTTACAAGGTGGCCAGGCATTTTATTACTATGCACTGGAGCTTCAAATTTTATGACAGAAATAATAGCCAACCAGAAATATGAAATATTTTGTTCTTCCTCCCACTGATGGGAAAATTGCAGTAAAATTTCTGTTTAGTATGTTCAATTTGGACCTATTTTCCAAGAATTTTGTTCAATAAAAGTGCCCTTGAGAACTTTATAAAACAAAGCAGAGCTTACATTCATATCCAATCAATTTACAACAACTACATTTCATGTATATTAACTTTGCTGTGAATATATGTAGTTATTTCTTATCTCTGTATTGGTCCATGACAAAATAATATAGTAGACAAGATTGCGGATTCTCTATAAGACTTTAAAAACTTGAACCATATTGATGTTTTGACACGTAGTTTCTAATGGAAATATCCTTTTATATTGGAAAAACATGATGCAATGAAAATCTGTAATTTCTGGTTTTGTAAGGAAAACTGCATATTCACAGCTGTAGATAAATGTCCCAGAATTTAACAGTTGTTGCTTCTGAATGAAACTCTGAACACTTACGACAAACCTGTGAAATGCTGAGGAATAGCCAGTAAAGTGGCATACCCTTCAGAAATCTGGACAGTGGCCTGTGGTAAGTTCCATTATGTTAGTTAGAGGTTAGAATTAAGAGCTAGTTAAGCAACAGTGGGTAGAGTACTAAGTGAGAAATCATGTGCAATTAAAGCCACTTCATCAAGAATAGTAATGAATTTTTAACAAGAAGAAAATGTGTGTATTATATGTATGTGCACTTCAGAAAAAAATTAGTTTTAAGAAAGGTCTCTGCCTTTAAATGGATAAGGGAACAGTGCATGGGAATGAAGTTAACAAACAAATCAGAAAGTCTCAGGAAAATTATGTTTGTTTTTGTAACAAAATGCCTACAAAGTAATTTCACTTTTGACAATGCTCCAATTTCCAGGAAAATGATAGGAAAAGTTTTACTCACCTTTACACTTAACTGTCTTTCTAATTTAACCTGAAACATTCTAGACAGATCTTATATCTTCTGGAAATACAAATCAACATTGGGCTGCTTAACTATGTATCCTTCCAAAAAGCCTATGTTCTACTCTTTGCCCATGTTATTACCTAGCTACCTTTCTCACCCATTTTCTTAATAAAGCGACCCTTTCTGCTGCCAGCCTGCCTGTGCAGCAGGGGGTCGTAATTTGCTGCCGCGGCTGGAGGGAGAGATCGCGTGCTTTTCCCCGGGCATACGGGGATTGTTAGGGGCGGAGCTAGCCTGTTATTAGGCTGCTCCGCTCCCTCCCTGGCAGCAGTCGCCAGGAAAAGAGCTCGGGGTGCAGGGTGCTTTCTCCTGCTCCAGCCTCGGCCTTTTCAGCGGCGGATCGGCGGCGACGGCTGCAGGGGCGGCTCCGGGCGGCGTGGTCTCCGGCGGAGCGTTCGTTTGGGGCGGCGTCTTTGGGGAGCTCCCTTTCCCCTGCGGCGGTGGCCGCTGGCAGCGGAGTCTCGGCGGCGGCATCGGCCTAGCGCCCCCCCCCCCCGGTCGCGCAGCAGGCGCTGGGAGGCTGTGCCTTATTCCGCCCCCCCCCTGTCGGGGTGGTGGCTTTTGGCCTGGCGTGGGCTTCGCCTCGTTGCCTGGCGTGGGCTTCGCCTCGCGGCACTGCGCTCGCTGCACCCCCCCCCCTTTTGAGACCAGTCCTGCGGGCCATTTGGAGGGGGTCGTTGGGGGGGAATTTGAGGCACTTCTGCCTAGTTATTAGGCCTGCTTACTGGGCGGGGCCCTGTGGGGTTGAGGTGGTGGTGTTTGGGTGGCATTGGCCTTCCACTGCTTATTTGTGGGCTTTGCTACCGACAGGCTAGGCTGGGTGGAGGGCATTGTGTCGAATCCCGGTGGCCATTTTGTTCTGCCGGAGGCCATTTTGTGTAGGTTCTGCCCTCCCCCCCCCCTCACGTTGCCCTTACCGGGTGGTAGTGTTAATTGATAAGGGGTCTTATATTGGTGGCTGGCCTTGCTTCGCTTGGCAGTTGCAGGGTTTTGGCAGGCACTAGCATTTACCCGGTTGGGTGGACATGCCTCCTAAGAAAGGGAGCGGCCCTTCTAAGGGCAAGCAGCGCTCCAAGCGTCCTGCCCCGAAGAGGCCTACCCCAGCCATTTCCTCATCAGATGATGAGGGAGAGGAGTCGGGTCAACAGGACATTCTGCGGCGGCTTCAGGCCCTCGAGGGTGCAAGGGGATTTTCTTCCGCTGTGGGGAGAAGCGGGGGTGGGAAGCGTATTCGCCGCTTGGCGTCCAGGGACGCTGTGAATAGGGACATTCTAATGCGATTATCTGCCTTGGAAGGTGCGGCGAAGGGCGAGACCAGCGCTTCTCAGATGTCTGCTGTTCCTGAGGTTGGCATGGCTGCGGAGGAAGTAGAGCAGGGAGCTGATGTGGCTGCTACACCTGTGGCATTGGCAGTGGAGCCGGAGGAGCAAGTTGGTAAGGATGCAGCTACACAGGGCACACCTACGGGGTACCCTTGGCCCTGGGGGCCTTACACTCAGGGACCTATGGGTGCCAATCAGGGTGCTGGGGCGGGGGTCCCCCCCCAGTATGCTCCTGTTTGGCCTTCATTTGCGCAGTCTCCGTGGCCTGGGCATGGTTTTGGGGGGCCCGCTTCACCCTCCTCAGCAGCTTCACCTGCTTTAGCAGGTCCTGGGCAGCCGGTCGGCTGGCCTGGGATGATGGGGGGTCATTGGGGATTTTACCCTTATTCGGCTTTGGCATATGGCAATGTACCATTTGGTGCCTTGCCTTTTGGGGATGTAGCCCTGCCCCTGGGCGATCACTTAACGCAGGCCACTCGGGATAAAATCTTGAAGGGCGAATATGTGGACGTCTTTTCCCTTCTCTTCAGGGAGCTGGAGAAAAAGGACAAAGACGATCTTGATGACCGTGATAAGGAGCGGCTTAAACGTAGAAAAGTAGACAGAACCTGGGGCAACTGGCTCCCCGGCTTTTTGGTTTATGCGGGGGTGCTGGCACGGGCGCAGCCTCATAGGGCTGCACCGTTGTTCCAGTACCTGGACATTATCTACAAGGGCTACACGGGTTTCCTCGGAGCTGCATGGATGCAGTATGACGAGGAATTCCGTATGAGGGCTGCGATGAACCCGACCCTTCCTTGGGATCGTATTCATCAGCAGCTGTGGCTCTCGGTGATGTCCCCTGCGAAGCCTAGTGTTGGTGACCGGTCAGACAGCGGCCACATTGTTCAGCGCTCCTCCTCAGCTCCCAGTACCCGCGGCAACGCGGGGGCAGCAGGTTCAACCCCGGCTGCTCTGCTGGGAGTTTGCCTTTAAAGGCGGTTGCAGCCGCAAGCCCTGTAGATTCCGGCATGAGTGCCCGTCTTGTTCGGGGCTACACTCTTATACCGCCTGCCCCAAGGCCCATCAGGGTGGGGGAGGCAAGAAGTTTAGTGGACCCGGGGGCGGTGGCCAGCAGTCTGTTAGTAAAGGGCCCCAGTCCGGTAAGACTGAGGGTCCTTGAGCGATTGCTGCGGGCTTACCCCAGGGCTCGGGAGGCCCAATACTTGTTACAGGGTTTTACCTATGGTTTTCGGATCCCGGTGGTGGGACCCCGTTCCCCATTTCATTCAGACAATTTACGTTCAGTTGTAGGCAAGGAACATATTGTTAGGGCTAAGATTCGGAAGGAGTGTGACGAGGGGAGGGTGTTGGGCCCCTTTGATGCTCCACCGGTACCTAATTTGAGGGTGTCCCCTTTGGGGGTAGTTCCCAAGAAGACTGACGGTGAATTCCGTTTAATTCATCATCTGTCGTTCCCTAGGGGCAGCTCAGTCAATGATGCCATTCCTGAGCATCTCTGCTCTGTGAAATATACGTCATTTGATCAGGCGGTTAAAGTTGTGCGCAGGTGTGGGATGGGAGCTGAGCTGTCTAAATGCGACATTAAGTCTGCGTTTAGACTGCTCCCAGTCCACCCGGAGGATTTCGAGTTGCTTGGGTTTGCTTTTGAGGGTCAGTTTTTTATGGATCGGGCTCTTCCGATGGGCTGTTCCATTTCTTGTTCTGCCTTTGAGACCTTTAGCTCCTTTCTTGAGTGGGAGGTGCGGCGCCGTGCGCATTGTTGCGACACGGCGCACTATTTGGATGATTTTTTGTTTTGTGGGCCTGTGGGATCTGGGCAGTGCGCCCGACTTTTGGACACCTTTGTTGGGTTGGCCAACGAGCTTGGGGTGCCATTGGCACAGGAGAAGACGGAAGGTCCGTCTCAGGTCCTCACGTTTTTGGGAATAGAGCTGGACACAGTTAGGCAGTGTTTCCGGCTTCCCCAGGCTAAAGTGGAAGACCTCAGGGCCAGGCTCCAGGAGTTTAGGGGAAAGCATAAAGTTTCACTCCTTGAGCTTCAGCAAGTGGTTGGGCACTTGAATTTCGCCTGTAAGGCAGTGGCTCCGGGCAGGCCGTTTTTGAGGCGGCTCTGTGACGCTATGTCATCATTGAGGGCTCCGCATCATCGTTTGCGGCTTTCTAGGGGCATGCAGGAAGACTTGCAGGTCTGGGTGGACTTTCTAGATGGGTTCAATGGGGTCACCTTTTGGCGGGACGATTTATTACTTGAAGCTGAACTTCAAGTTATGTCCGATGCCTCTGGTTCTTTGGGCCTGGGTATCTACTTTAGGAAGCATTGGTGTGTTGGTCAGTGGCCCCAGGAGTGGCACAGGCTGGGTATTGTTAGGGACCTTACGTTTTTGGAATTTTTTTCCTATCCTGGTTGCCGTATATCTGTGGGGACGTGAGTTTTCGAACCATACTGTACATTTCTGGTGCGACAACCAGGCTGTGGTGCAGGTGGTTAACTCATTGACGTCTCGATCCCCCAGGGTTATGAGGCTGGTTCGAGCCTTTACCCTGCTTTGCCTCCGGTGGAACATATTGTTTAAAGCCAGGCACGTTCCGGGGTTGGATAATGAGGTGGCGGACGCTTTGTCTCGCCTACAGATGGAGCG
Organism: Eublepharis macularius; assembly: GCF_028583425.1. Classification (NCBI taxonomy): domain Eukaryota; kingdom Metazoa; phylum Chordata; class Lepidosauria; order Squamata; family Eublepharidae; genus Eublepharis; species Eublepharis macularius. The sequence goes on from NC_072793.1 coordinate 76,982,742, forward strand.
GTTCAGGCAGCTTGCCCCGGAGGCAGATCCCCTTCCAGTGCAGATGCCGCAGGAATTATGGCACCTTGGGAGTCTGAGGCGTTCCGGGCCATATGGCTTGCGGTGGCCCCCAGTACCAGGAGAGCCTACAGCAGAGCGGTAGGACAGTTTACTGGGTTTAGAAACATGTTTGGCCTGCAGCAGTGCTGGCCCATCCCGGTTTCTCATTTGATGCATTTTTGTGTGCATCAGAAGAGGCGGGGCCTGGCAGTCAAGTCGATTCGGGGGCAGCTTGCTGCCCTAGCTTATGTGAGTAAGGCGCGGGGGTTCCCGGAGGCCACGGGGGATTTCCGCGTCAGGAAGATGCTGGAGGGGTGGTCCAGAGAGAGTGGGCCTCGAGTGGATGCTAGGGAGCCTATTTCCCCATCGGTGCTTAAGGGTCTTTATGCGGCATGGACTGAGGTTTGCAGTTCTCGGTACGAGGCTAGGCTGTTTCATGCAGCCGCGCTGACCGCTTTCTTTGGGGCCCTCCGCATCAGCGAGTTGGTTGCTCAGTCTAACTTGGATAGGTCACATCGTGCACTTTTGGTGCGTGACGTTCAGTTAGATGGTGAGGTGGTGATTATTAAAATACACCAATCCAAGACGGATCAGTGGCGCAGAGGGGCTGTTATTAAGCTAGGGCCGTGCGCTGAAGGAGAGTTATGCCCGGTGAGGGCTCTTCGCCGGTTCCTTCGAATAAGAGGCACGGGGGACGGGCTGCTGTTTCAGCACGAGGATGGCCGCCCCTTAACACGTTATCAGTTTTGGGCGGTCACCCAACGGGCCTTGGACATGCTGGGTTTCAGCGGGGTTAAATTCGCGACACATTCCTTTAGGATTGGGGCGGCCTCAACGGCAGCTGCGATGGGGTACTCGGCCTCTACCATTCAGAGGGTTGGCAGGTGGCGTTCTGCGGCTTATCGGGCCTATGTTAGGCCTTTTTCCCATGTTTAAGCAGTTACTAATTGAATTTTTCTTAGGTGCTGTGTCCTGCCGCGTGAAGCAAAGAATTTTGATCTGCGGGCACAGTATGGTGTTCTGGGCTGCCCATCAAGCACGGAGGACGCGGATCGGGTCCCAGTTGGGTTTGAGCGAATGGGCGCAGGTTGAATGGCAGGGCCGTCGTGGCCTTCGGTGGCCTGGCCTGCTGCCGCTGTTGTTTAGTCAGAGGAGCACCCCTCCGCCTCAGGTGTTAGTCATTCACCTTGGTGGGAATGACTTGGGGCTCATGCAGGGCAGGGCTCTATCATGGCAAGTCGGGCAGGATTTGCGGTACATTACCAGGCGGTGGCCTGGGGTGCTTATTATCTGGTCTGCCATGTTGCCACGCCGTGTTTGGCGGGAGGCATTGCACCGTCCTGCCATCGAGAGGGCTCGAATGAAAGCCAATAGGGCTGTTCAGAAAGCTTTGGGGGAAGGGTTGGGGATTTATTTGCCTCATCCCAGGATTAGGGCCACTTTTGCCGACCTTTACCGAGGTGACGGTGTACACCTGTCGACAAGGGGCAATGAGATCTTTTTGGACGACTTGCGGCAAGGGCTCAGGTTGGCCTTAAGCCACCTGTGGGGCGCCACGGCCTAAGCAGAGGCTGGGCCTGGCGTTGGCAGGATAGAATTGGGGAATAGGGAGCGGGCCGGTGAGCACCCTTGGCGCTTCTCCATTATGGAGAAGAGGGGTCTGCCAGAAGCGGATGGTACTGCTTGGATGGCTGCCATGCTGCAGGGGCAGACTGCCTTGGTGAACCCTGTGTACAAGTCCTACCTCACTGCTGTACGGCTGAGGTGTAGGAGCTTGGTTGGGGGAACCGATTTTGCCTGGCTGTCCAGGTAGCTGCCATCTGGTGGATGGCTTAAGCCTGGGGCTTCGGGGCTCGCCCAGACAGGTCAAGGCGGAGGTCCAAGGTGAGACCACGTGGCTTGACCTGTACCGCTAGTAGGTCCTTGCCGCAGTTAATAGTTAAGTTTGTTAAAATTGTTATATTAATAAAGTGGCCCTTAGTTCCAAATACCCGCGTCTGTCTCTTCATTCCTACTGGGGTGGCAAAGCGACCCTTTCTGCTGCCAGCCTGCCTGTGCAGCAGGGGGTCGTAATTTGCTGCCGCGGCTGGAGGGAGAGATCGCGCGCTTTTCCCCGGGCATACGGGGATTGTTAGGGGCGGAGCTAGCCTGTTATTAGGCTGCTCCGCTCCCTCCCTGGCAGCAGTCGCCAGGAAAAGAGCTCGGCCCACCCTCCTCTCCCAGTATTGGTGTAGGATTAGCCGGTTGCTGTTTTCAGAGCCAGGTAGGAATTTTTTTTCCTCTTGTTACCCAATTGGCTCGGGTGCAGGGGTTTTTTCGCCTACCTTGCACCAGTACTGTGGTTGAGGTGATTGGCATAGGGGAGCCGATTAGTTAAATCCCTTGGCAGGATAGAATTGGGGAATAGGGAGCGGGCCGGTGAGCACCCTTGGCGCTTCTCCATTATGGAGAAGAGGGGTCTGCCAGAAGCGGATGGTACTGCTTGGACGGCTGCCATGCTGCAGGGGCAGACTGCCTTGGTGAACCCTGTGTACAAGTCCTACCTCACTGCTGTACGGCTGAGGTGTAGGAGCTTGGTTGGGGGAACCGATTTTGCCTGGCTGTCCAGGTAGCTGCCATCTGGTGGATGGCTTAAGCCTGGGGCTTCGGGGCTCGCCCAGACAGGTCAAGGCGGAGGTCCAAGGTGAGACCACGTGGCTTGACCTGTACCGCTAGTAGGTCCTTGCCGCAGTTAATAGTTAAGTTTGTTAAAATTGTTATATTAATAAAGTGGCCCTTAGTTCCAAATACCCGCGTCTGTCTCTTCATTCCTACTGGGGTGGCAAAGAAAATGGTTCATCATTTGTTATACAAAAATTACCCAGTGGATTCTCATGGTGCCCAGAAGTAAAATATTAAATTCTATCTGAGAAGTCCACAAATCTGGTTTCCTGATTTGAACATCATTGTATGGTATTCCCCTTTCCTTTTGTCATTTGTCTGTTTTAATCATAATGTCTACAAACTATTAGAGGCGAGGAAGGAATTTGCTTATTTTTATGTGGAAAATCCATTCCACATTAGAGATCATTAATTATAATTAAATGGGTACCACTGATGTCACTATTAGAGAGCAATAAAAAGGTTACGTTAGTAAATATATGCTAAAATTCTTTTAGTGCTCTGAAAAAAAAAGATTATTCATGCTGCAATAACCCTGACATTTTCTTAATTTATAAATGCTTCATTGAACAGCCTTCATGTTTCATTACTATGTGGTTTGAAGGCATTATTATTAATAATCATTTTAAAATAAACCTCACCCATCACACCTGCCAGTTTTTGGCATGAAGAAGTGTTATAAAGGCAGATATCACCATGAAGGTTCTGTGCATTTTAAATTCCCACAGTTTTCTGAACCCCCAACTCCAGTTTTCTATGTGCTGGCTGCTCAGGAATGATCTTGCATACAGTTTATAGGTCAGTAATTAGTCTACAGCAAGTTTGTATGAAGCCTTATACTATTAGGCATCTTAGAAATAGTACTAATGAATAGTAAGTACATTACATTTATAGGAGCAAAACTGGGCTTATAGGGTTTCTGTCAATGAAACGGAACATCTTCCTTTGCCAGTTGTAGCCCAATATTGCCTCCCACAAGGCTGCTCCTGAACAGCAGAGGAACAGAGTGAGGCAGAATCAGGAGGGGAGAATCTGCAAAAATCATTCGCCTTCCATTAGTGGAAATTTTCCACTAGATCCAGTCCTTTGACTTCTGTAGTTCCTTCAAGACTGTCTTTAATAACACAGATATGTAATTGGTGATGTTTCACTCTGTACCTCAGTCAGATGTCATTTTTAACCTGTTAACATTTCTGCCAACTAACCATAATTCCAAGGTGCATTGTATTATTAACATATTGTCTAAAATATATTTCCTTTTTTTCTTATATGTTGATAGATATGGTTACAATACAATTGCTGCCAATTTTCTAACATTTTCCTGAACACCATTCTTTATTTTTGATGTTTATCCATATCTGAAATAGTTTGAGCTAAACATGGGCCGATTCCAGATGGCCAGAAATTGCGGTTTTTCTGCAGAAATAATCGCTTACCGGCCACGCGTTTCACTTTCATCTCCATCCGCTTTGTCTCGCAGCATGCCGTGCTGTCCTGCTTCCGGATGTTCACACGGCCAACTGATGTTGGGGGCCTTCATTGGTTCGCATTTCAGTTTTTTTTTTTAAAAAATTTTTTTACGTGTTTTGCGCAAATGCGCAAACGTGCAGGTATGCGAATATGCAGCGTCAACTTTTGTGCATTTGTGCGCATTTGCGCAGTTTGATGTGTGCAAACGTGCGACTGCGCAAATGGCGCCCGGTTTAAAAAAAAAAAATTAAGGGAATATTGTTGCCAGCCGGCCGGCAAAGGAAGGAGGGAAAGGGGAGGGCCTCTCCGCGGCGACGAAGCGTCCAGAAGTGTGCAAACCCGCAATACTGCGTTCACACCATCCACTTATAGAGCGCAACCGAGCGCCATGGACCGCACGTAAGCCGGGACGGGAAATTGCGGGTTTTTATGAGTGAGGTCGCTGAAAAAGCGAAAGCACTCGCTCTATTTGTGCCCATCTGGAATCGGCCATGGTTATTTAATGTTAACAAATGACCAATGTTGTTTATATTATTCTTTATTTATACGACCTACTGACTGGAGATTCTAAATTCATTGTGCTTTTTGCTGTTAAAGCTCTAGGACATAAATGCATAGAGCAGAAAAGTCTTTTAGTGGTAATAAAATGCATGTTTTTATAATATTGGAATTGATGTTTATGGGAAAGTGTTTTTATTAAAGCCTTTCTTCAATTTCAAACATCCAACTATATTAGGAGGGAAAGTATTAAATGTGCAGTCTTTCAAAATGTGCCTTTTGACAGATGGTATTACAAAGTCAGTTGTAAAATGTATTATAAATTTGAAATATTTCATATTAAATACATAGATTGGCCTCTCAAAAATACCACAGTTCATTTGACAATGGTCAGTATACTAAATATTTTGTGCAGGTCTCCATCATTTATGAAATAAGACTCATATAATTTCATTTTTTTTTATAATTTTTTTTATTTTTCATAACTACAAAACACTACACAGCACTACACAAGACTATCACAAGGAAAGGGGAGAGGGAAGGGACAAAGGGGGGTGGAAAAAGAAAAAAAGAAAAAGGGGGGGGGAATGAACTACAAACACTAAACACTACACTTCAATGTTTCCCTTCATACTGTCATAATACAAAAATAGCTCCATAGGATAATGATGGAGTGGTTAATCATACAGAGAATAAACATTTCAAATTCTGATTAAACTTTCCTCCCCCTTCTAGGTCCCGGACGCAGTTCTCTCTGTGCAACTGCTGTTGCAGTGCTCTCCTCCTCCTCCCCCCCCTCCGGCTCCTCCTTTTCTTCGTTCTCGGTGCAGCAGAGTTCTGGGTTTTTATTCTCAAAATCCTTTAGTTGATCTTCTGATAATATCTTATAGGCCTGATCTTTATATCTGAACCATATTCCTTCCGGGAATAACCATTTGTACTTTATTCCATGGTCCCTCAGAAGAGCTGCAAACTTTTTATATTTAAAACGCCGTTTCCGGACTAGAAATGGGACGTCCTTCAAAATCTTGACTTTCAAACCCATAAAGTCCAAATCCGCATTGTATGAGTTATATAGGATGGTGTCCCGAATCTTTTTAGATGAAAAGTCAATAATGATCTCACGAGGCAACTGTCGCTTTGTTGCATATTTTGAAGAAGCCCGACGGACCTCCAAAATGGCGCTTTTAACCTCTTCTTTAGTCGTCCTTGCGGGTATCGCCAATAGTTCCAAGACCACCTCCCACAGATCCTCTTTTTCCTCCTCTTTCACGTTTTGGAGACGCAAAATTGTCTGCGTTCGTTCCATCTGTAGCCCGATCAGCTGGTTCTCAACCAGCTTCAGCTCCTTTTTTGTAGCCTTCACAAGTGACGCACTTTCCAGAGCAGACTTCTCTGCCCCCCCCCGCTGCTGCCTTAATGGTTTTCACTTCGCTTTCAATTAAGCCCACCCTTTGATCAGTTTCGTTCAGCTTGTCAACAAAGGGTTTTATGGCTTCCACCACCGCCCTGCGCACCAACTCTTCGAGCGACTCCCCCTTCAAGGTAGCCGAGATTGACTTACCGAGAGCGGGACTTTGCTTCTTTGCTGCCATTTTGGGGGGGGGGGGCGCCAACAAAATTCTGGAACTCAACGAAGGGGAAGAACGAGTCTTCTTCAGATCAACCTCTCCTTCACAAACGCTTGTAGAACAGAAGGGATTCGCTTGTTTACGGGCTTCCGCCTGTTTCTTTTATTTGCTGTTTCTCGTTGCCCGGCGGCACTCGAGGCGCTGCGCACGTCTGCTGGCCTCCATAGGGACAAACGGGCAATTCCCCCCCGCATTAATTTCGGGGAGTTCTTCCCGCCGCGTCCTGGACCCTGGCTCCCTCCCTGGGAGTCCTGGGGGCTAATCCTTATAGATCAGCCACCCGGTCAGGGTGCCCGGTCGTTTCCTCCCGGACCAGCCGAGAGGAGCGTCCGGCATGGCTGAGAAAACAAAACCGAATCCAAGACTCATATAATTTCAGATGTTAACTATTTATTTATTCATTCATTAATCTCTTCATTTATTTCTTCATTTATTTATTTTATTGGATTTATATCCCATCCTCCCCGAAAGTGGGCTTAGGGTGCATCACAACATCATAAAAACCACAATTTAAAACACAATAAATAGTTAAAATCATAAGAATAAAATCAACAGATATCTTTAAAAGTGGAGGGGAACAAAGCAAAACAGGCAAGGGACCATCGGGATAGTTCGCCAGCTCCGCAACCACTGTCATAAGCCTGGCAGAACATCTCTATTTTACAGGCTGTAATAAGTCCCACAGGGTCCAGGTCTCAACTGGGAGAGTGTTCCACCAGGCCGGAGCCAGAGCTGAAAACGCTCTGGCCCTGGTTGAGGCCAGAGTCCCTGGTGAGCCAGGGACCACCGGCAGATGTTGATCTGCAGAGTGTAACGCCCTCTGGGGAACATACAGGGAGAGACCGTCCCGAAGATATGCAGGTTCCAGTCCATTAAGGGCCTTAAATGTTCACACCAACACCTTGAACTTGACCCAGAATTCAACCGGGAGCCAGTGCAGCTGGTACAGTACAGGTTGAATATGTGTCCTAAACGAGATTCCCATGAAGACATGCACCACCGTGTTCTGGAAAAGTTGCAATTTCCTGGTCAGTTACAGTAGTCCAATCTGGTGGTGGCTGTTGCATTGATCACTGCAGATAGGTCTTGGGTGGAGAGCAGATGGGGCAGATAAATCCCTAGCCCTTCCCATAATGACTTCTGTAGGGTTCTATTGGCCTCATGCCTAGCCCTTTTAATTCCTCTTGGGTCCCAAGCTTGCGGCCACATGTGACGTGGAAGCATTGCAGACCAAAAAATCAGCACACCAGGCCACTGCTTGCCTTTCAACTGCAAGTCTGTGTGTGCCTGCATAGATAGGGCCTTGCCCTGCACCAAGCCAAGGTCATTACCTCTGAGTTTGATGACCAAAATGAGAGGTGGAGGACTGCTCCTCCCCTCAAACTAAAGTGGCAGCAGCCCCAGCCATCACAGGCTTCGTTGGCCCTGCCACTTGACCATGGCAGAGCCAAGCTGGGACCCAATTGACGTCCTCTTGGCTTGACAGGCTGCCCAGAACACCATGCTGTGCCCAAAGATGAGGATCCTCAGCCTCTTGTGGTGAAACTCAGCACCTGAAAATAAATCAGAGTCAGTAAAGGCATTCACAACACCACCAAGGGGTGCACATAGGATCAGTACACTGCAGACCTCCACCAACCTACCCACTGGGTAACTAACCCTGAGTATCCCATGGCTGCTGCCGTGGAGGCTGCCCCAATCCTATAGGAGTGGGTGCTGAATTTGACCCCTGCAAAATCCAACCTGGACAGCGCCCTCTCGGTAACCATCCAAATCTAGTATTTGGTGAGGGGTATGCTGTTGGTCTGGAGAAACAGCTCCCCAGCCTCATCCCCTCAGGCCTCCACATATTGCTGCTGTGCAACTACTGGGTATAGATCGGTGGTGCTGGCCAAACCAATCACTGGACTGTTGACCTGAAGGCCGCTACCACTGGCTGATGGCTTTAAAGCCACCACCAGCCAAACCAGGCCCTGGGCTGTTGGCCTTCAGGCAGCCACTGCCGCTGGTGCCAAACAAGGCCCTCAGTGTGGACCCAAGAGTATCGTTGCTGCTGCCACCACCTTCAAACTACCAGGGACCACCACCATCCAAATGCCATCGCAGCTACCACCTTTCCCCGCGAGGCTTAGAGAGAGAAGAAGAATGTACTGTCCTCTGCTGAGCACGAGGTGAACTGTGGAGCAGGAGGGTGGAGTTGTCTTTTAAGGTACCTGGTTCCGCCCCACCCCCACCCCCCTGCTCAAGTTCTAGATGGCCGGGAGGGAGTGTCATGCTGCTTCCTCCACCAGGGCAGCAAAGGCAGACCGTGGCTTAAGCAACTGACACCACTGGCTAGGAGGGGTCAGATTATTCACTTATTAATAAAAAAATTACATTTTATAACTATGTGCTGTGTTTTTGGTTCAATTGCTTCAATCTGAAGACAGTGTCTAGGCCTGTTTGGCCCATGCTACCTTTGTTAACTTTTGGTTGGGATTCAGCTTACTTGTCAGCCCCTGGCACTTAGGTCCCTTCAAGTTCTCCACAGTTAAAACACAGGTGTTCCAGTTGAAGCAACTTTATTAGAGATCCATACACAAAGATAGCAATTGGCAGAAGTGACAATTCAAACAAAGGCATTACTAATTATAGGGAAACTTCCCGCCCTTTGGGTCCATTGATGTTCTGGCACAAAATCCCAAAAAAGTTACATGGGAACTGATTAGTTTAGACTAAATGAAGTATAAAGTGAAAATATCCCAGTCTCTGGGAAAAGATACAACATTTGCTGCTAGCAGCTCGCCTTCAAGGACACTTGCTGTAAAAGTGAAAGTACATATTTTCAACAGATAACGGAGAGGCCCCACTGGCTATCCTGCATTTTATGTTAGCAGTTAAGACACTCTCAGATGACCTATACAGTATACAGAATATAGCTTTGGCAAACAGTTACGATCAGCACAATAATGGCATGTATCCTGGCATACATAACTTGCTGTCTCTCAAGTACAGTCAGGTTCCCACCCCTGAGCCATTGCTGTGTAAGGAATTTGATGGCAGCAACCATTTTTTTAGGCAGATGGACTCTGTGGCAAGCTCCATCTGACCTGAGAACCCGGCTTGGGTTCACCTTAGGATGTTTCCCATTAATTTCTGTAAGAGTTACTTCCATTGAATAATAATAAGCTGTGATCTAGAATTATGTTCCTAGATAATTTAAATAAATAAAATGATGATACATCAACATTTAGCCAAAGCATGAAAAAGTACTCAGCTCCTCCCCACCCCCACCCTCCCAGAAAGACTGTATAATATTTGGGAGTACATCCTTTAACCATGTAGGGTTAGGACCACTAAAATGGAAGATCTGATTTACAGAGGAAATGGCGATTTCCTCCCACCTCAAATTCTTGTGGGCAAAAGATAAAATGATAATTACCTCAGCCCATCTTCTGTGATGTTTCAGGAATGCATGAACAGCTTCACATTCCAAATCCAGCTTGCTGCTCTAGCAATGTTTGACTCATTCGATGTCAATGATTCAAGCATCTACAAAGTAAGTCACTTGACTTAGCTGGCAGTGAGCACTCAAAAGAATACGCAGCAATCTCTGTATTTTCCGGGACCTCTGCATCCCTGCTTTTCACAAGGAGCCTCTACACTTGCCTGGCAAGCTGCCTGATGATATGTTTGTTAGAAATATGTTATAAACAGATTCTGTCACAGTGCTTAAAGCTTCTGACAGAAATAAAATTGAGAGATCTCAGTGCAAAGTGGGCGAGCTGTTGCAGAAGGACTCTTTGGATCAGTGACCCAAGCTAGAGCTTGGAGATCCTTTGTCATTGTATATGTATTATTTTTTTTAAAAAACCAACAAGAACTACCTCTGATTCAGGTAATGCTCTAAACAGCTGCCTATGCTATTATATTAACAAGCTTTCTGAGAAATTGCTTCAGATATACTTTCTTCCATCAGGGACTTATAAATTGAGCAATCCCAATGGCTTGACATTGACAATAAAATTAAACTCCACTCCAGAAATCATTTACTTACTAACAATACCGTGGACGTGTGTTTCAGGATTCTAGCTGTGATATATTCACTGGAGTAAAGAGTGTTAGATATGTAGCTTGCATAGCATTACAGTAGAGCTTATAAAAATAATACATTTACAGAAGTATGAACAAGAGTTTAGAGCCAATGTTTATGAAACTTCTGATAGCTGATGCACATTTCTTTTGGAACTGAAATTGGAGGTGTGTATTACTCTTTGAAGCAAAAGGATTTGCTTTCAGTTTCCAAGTTGTATAAAAATCATCTTGTCCTAAGAAGAAGCTACTAGGGGTGTACACCAAAAAAAAATCCAGATTATCTGGATCCAGATTTCATATTTTTTAAAAAGCCTGAGATTCCTGAAATCCAGGTCAGATTCTCTGATCCGGGTTAGAATATCCCAGATTTAACCGGCCATTATTCGCCACAAAGAAAAATGTTCAGGGGGCCTTGGGGGCATTTTTAAGCAATCTGCATCAAATTTTCAGGGAACCTACTCCTGACAGTCCCCCAAAGACTCCCCACCCCAAATTTCAGGAAGACTGGGCCCCGGAGTCTAATTCTGTGGACTCCTGACGAAGGTCCCTCAGCCACTCCCCATTATTCTCTAGGGGAGAAACTATCTGGGGGCTATCCAGGGGGCTGGAGGCAGGGTTTTTAAAGGAAATTTAAAGGAAATTCCACCAGCTTTGCAGGGACCCTACTCATGACTGTCCTCTAAAGACTAGTCACGTTTCAGGAAGATTGGGGTCCAATTCTATGAGCCCCTGAAAAAAGCGGCCCCCAGCCACTCTACATTGTTTCCTATGGAGAAAACATTTTCAAACCTTTTAAACTCCATGGCTCTCCCCCTTGCTTGGGATGGATTCTCTGGTTTGACATTAACTTCCTTGCAAGCTTATTGTCAAACCAGAGAATCCCAATATCAAACCAGAGCATCCCTAAAGACAATCCCTTTACTAAAGCAGGGGAAGGGGAGCTAAGTCAAGCCATGGAGTTTAGAAGGTAGCTGGAGGGGGCTCTTTTGGAACTTGGTGGGAGGGCAGTATGGGATGAGAGTCCACTTTGTCTGCTGCCTCTTCCCCCACCCCGACAGTCTTGCACCACTCTCCTGTTGCGGCACAGAGCATGGCTCCACTCCATTTCTATTGCACTCGCTCATTGCTTATGGTTGCTTGCAACAGCTACCTACAGCTCCCTGCTGTGGCAGCATAATCCAGCCCAGCAGAGTCTGGATGCCCAAATAGGATTCAAGGTTCTTCAGTGGGAACTGAGAAAGCCAGATTTAGCCAGATCAGCATAAATCTAGCTTTCCCCCCAATTATTGGACCTGGATTGTACATCCCTAGAAGTTACCCTTTGTGTTTTTGTATAAGTCACTGCTCTGGGTGTGAGTCTTGATTGAAAAGAGGCAACCCCAGAGCAGTAACACATGTGGAGATCCAAGGGCCAATCTCATCAGAGGGAGAGTAGTTCTCCTAAACCTTTGCATCTGAAATAACGATCACTCCTGACATAGAGATGTAGAAGAATTGCCTACTGTCATTACTGCTTGAAAGAAAGTAAGGCCAGAACAGAGAAAGAGCAGCAAGACTCTTCTGTGAGTAGAGACGTTACTCTTTAATCAATCAATTAATTGCAGAACACTGATTCTTTTTTCATAACACAGTTATTTGCTAGAGCATACCCTTTTTATTTATGAAAATCCAAACAATTAACATTTTACAAAGTGTATGATTACAGAAGTAACAATAACAATGTTGTACTGTTTGCTTCTGATTCCTGAAGTTTAAAAATCTACTTAATGCATGTTTACAACTTTTTTCTGAAATTTATTCTTTTTTTAAGTTATATGAATTCTCATAATCTAAGGAATGTAGTATTCAGCAAATGTGACATAACTTGTTGTAAAATCCTGAGTCAGATAAATTAAAGTAAAAGAATTTCTTACATCAGCATTTCCCTATTTGATCCAAATGATTTTGCCATTCCTAACTTTTAGTCTGTCATTTCCTACTACTTTCATTTTTTCAGCTTTCATTAATTTCTTTTTCCTTAATAAGCCTGCAATTGCCTGCTTAGCATTCTGTGAAATCTTATCAAGAACACAACCTACATATTTTCAATTTAGTTATTTTCCGTCAGATTAATTTGATTGATGAACCATGAATGACATTACTTATGGGCATTATCTATGTAAGTACAGTCTCTTTCAGCTCTGAATTTGTTGATTATACTAATGCTTGTCTAAAATTAACTAAGTTGTCTTGTGTGTTTAAAACTGATGCACAAATATGGCATTGCTTGAGTCATAAATTAATTCCAATAATCCATTCTGAAACTTGGACAAAACAAAATTTCAGAGCTTCAAACCATGAACTATTTTTTTTAGATCCAACAGCACTTTCTGTTCATGGACAAATCCTGTGTTCATGAAAGGACTCCTTCCATTCAAGAAACATCACTCTATGAACGGAATGGCGCAGGTGAATCCAGCCCAGCATTTTTAGGGTCAGATGGAACCCTATTGGTCTCCTGAATCACTTGATACCTGCTGAAATAGTGATTGCAGTACTGTGCTCTGGTCATCTGCAGTGCTAGAAGTTACACTCAGAGAAGATATATATATCTTCTCTGATCATATGTTTGTGCAGAGCTTGTGAGCTTTCCTTTTTGATATCAGTCTCTAAGGCTGCCTGACAAGCTGCTTTAGAAGTATAGAGGAGAAGTCTTGAGCAGAAAGCTACTGTTTATACCAAAAGCATAGAAGAAACTCTAGCCTAAAGAGGTATTTGGATTTCTCCTGTAGACTTTTTCTTACTGCAACAGTAATTGATTCCACAACATCTAGAAACATGTCTAAAATTTTCACTGATGTGCTCACTCAGACACTATGGTTCTGGAGCTATGTTGTATGCTGTTTCCCTCAGGAGAGTTTATAGTCTTCAAAATAAATGCCCTCTGACAGCTTCTCTTGGAATCCTTTTGATTTCTGTCACCATCCAGCTGCCTAGAAGGCCAGCACTTAGCAAAGAAATGATTGTATCCCTTCAGTGTGAGTGCCAGTGTTGTCTTGTACATCTGAATCAGTACGATGCTTATAACCCCCACCCCCAGAAAAATGAAAGAATATTTCCTATAGCTAGAGACTTATGTTCCATTGAGCAATTTAATATTAATACTTATCAGGGCTTTTTTTCAGGGGGAACGCGGGGGAACAGAGTTCTGGCACCTCTTGAAAATACTCGGTAATAGTGCTTGAAAATAATATGATTTCAAAGAATCCCATGTGTTTCTTCCTCATTTTCCTCTTGAGAGTTCCACCACCTCTTTTCCCAGAAAAAAACCCCTGATACTTATCTTTAAATTGAAAATAAAGTAACATTACTGTAGTTCTTAATGGATCCCAGCCTTTTTAGTGATGATGAATATCATACGGTTTGTGAGTGTGTGTGTGTTGCATACATAAAACTTAAGAAAATACAATTTAATGTGGACTACTGCAGAAGCATTACTATATGACTTCTGAAATGTTCTTTGGTCTTGCTTATCTCCTAATAACTACATCTCCTATGTCAGAAAATCATTAGTTATCTATCCTGAAATTAATTTGGACTCAAACAAAACCACTGTTCCATAAATGGGGACTTGATGGGTGACGAATTGTGACTGTCCTTAACTGCTTGTGAAGTCCCAAACCTAGGAAGGGAGGTTTTTAGTGGGTGGCAGTATGAAAGAGGGCCACATAAAGTTAAAACTTTTAAAACAATTTAAAAATTGGGAATGAAGGAGAGATTACTGAGGATATGCCAAATGAAACAAAATTCTTCACCCGCTGGAAGAAGATGACAACAGAAGGGGACAGATAAATATCCCTGGGGAGAGACTTCCAGAGTTTTGGTGCCATTGCCAATAAGGCCCTCTACCAGATTGCCACCCATCTAATCTAAGAAAGATGACCACAGGGGCCAGATAGTATGTAAGGGAGTAGGTTGTCCTTCTGATATATTGCTCCCATACCATATAATGCTTTAGAGGTCAGCACAGGCATCTTGAATTGTGCCCTGGGAACAAGGGTAGATGGGCCAAGACTAGAGTAATATGGTCACTAAGACCAGTTCCAGTCACAACTGGGCTGCAACATTCTGCACCAGTTGAAGTTTGTAAACACTATCCAGGGGGAGCCCTGCATACAGCGCATTGCCATAATCTAATCTAAATGTAACCAAGGAATGCACCACAGTGATCAGATCTTTACTACTCAGGAAAGGCTGCAGCTGGCTAACTAGATGAAGTGGGTAAAAGGCACTCCTATCCACAACTGCCATATGCTTATCCATCAGTAGGCCTGGGTTCAAGAGCGCCTACAAAGTACAGACTCAGAAAATAAAACCTTAAATCCTGAGTCAGACCTCCTGCTCACCAGTAACACATCTTGTGATCAAACTTCAGTTTATTAGCCCACATCCAGTCCAAAACTGGATCCAGTCCACATCCAGGCCCTGGTTCATGGTTTCTACAGCCTTCCTGGGATCAGATGGAAGCATGAGATAGAGCTGAGTGTCAACCCAACTCGAATCTCCAGATAACTTCACCCATTAGTGCCATATAGATGTTAAAAACCATAGGGGATGAGATATAACCTTGTGGTACTCCACAGGCCAAAGGCCAAGGGACTGAGCAACACCCACCACCCAGGACCACCTTCTAAAACTTACCCTCCAGGCAGAACTGGAAGCACTGCAAAATGGTGCCTCCAAGTCCAAGCAGGGAAAGGTAGTCTGAAAGGATACCATGGTCAATGGTATTGAAAGCCACTGAGAGCTGAACCACACGATACACATTACACGAGACTGAGCGAGTGTCAGGAGTCCTGTCTTCTCCCAAATGCCCGTGTCCAGCATTCTCTCGATGAGCATGTGTTCTGGTCCAGGCACGGATTCTTAATGTTATGCTTCGGTGTTCACGGTCGCAACCAGTAAGTTGACAATTCAGAGTGTCCTTTTTTCCTGGATCCCCCGCTTCCTATCTGCAGCTCACTCCACCGTGCTCTCGGAACTGCAGGTAGATGGCGCTCACGTCTATGTGCAGAGTGTAGATGCATGATGGGATATCCTTCCTGCATCTTGGAGGAACACAGAGAAAACCCATGCCACCGCGAACATGGTTTCAATGGAGGTCCTGCATCCCTGGCGTGTGTAGTTGAAAACAATGTTGGAGCATGTGTAAGTGTGTTTTCATGTCATTCACATGTAATTCATATCGTGTGGTTTGGCTCTGAGTTGTCCAGAAGAATCAACAGTCTGACTCCCTTTGCCCATCTTCCAGCCCAGATCATCCCCCGGGGCTGTTTCAGTTCCACAACCAAACCTGAAAACAGAGTGGAAAGAATATAAGCAATTTGCCTCATCCAGGAAAACTTGAAGTTGTCCAGCCACCACTCATTTAATCACTTTGCTCACGAATGGAACATTTGAGACTGGTCAATTGTTGTTGAGGTCTCCCAGGTCCAGAGTAGGCTTCTTTAGGAGTGGATGCTCCATAGCTTGTTTCAAGGGTGGGCAACCTCTCTCTCTCTCTCTCTCTCTCTCTCTCTCCCCCTCTCTCTCTCCCAAGAAGGCATTAACCTCCTCTCTGGCCCAGCCAATCCCCAACCCCCGGGCAAGGATAGAATAAACAGGTGGTAAGCCTCAACCTTCCAAGGAACCTGTCCACAATCTCAGGCTGAATAAGTTGAAACATATCCGAAACAACTGGACAAGGGGGCACTCTGGCACCATCAGACTCTCTCTTAATGTAGAGTCCAAGTCTGAATGGATAAGAGAAGTTTTATCTGCAGTGCTGAATAATATAGTCACAATAGGCCAACAAGCAGTTCACCTCCTCCTGCAGGCCAGATCCCAGCAGGCCTTTTTAAAAAAAAAAAAATTATTGGATGGGTTAACATACATTCTACCAATCATTTTCAACATGTTTTCCCATTATATTGATATATGTAGCCCATCCCCTCCCCCCTTTTCTATGTTGACTCCCAACAGCACTATGACTCCTTTATTTCTTATCATTCACTCTATGTTACTTTCATTTGTCCCTGTAATTAAAGGCAAAATTCTAGCTTATTCTTTATCATTACATTTCTATAATTATCAATAGACTACTCTTATCCTATCAGATCCCCTTTAATTCCAAATAAATTTTTATTTTAATTTCCCCCCATTCTATAAAAAAGTTCACCTAAATTTCTTCTCATAACTTCCTTATCAATCTATTCATTTCCACCATATACAACAGTTTAAACCCAATCTTTAACCTATTACAATTTGTTTCTTTAACCAATTACATATAACTTTACACTTTTACTTTAGGTTCAATCCCTTAAATAGTACTTATAACTTGGAATGAAAAACTTATTCCTTCAGGTAATTCCATCTATAGTTTCATTCTTATATTTTTATCTCTATATATCTTTTGCAAATAAATTTTGCTTTTACATTTTCCCCAATCTATAGAAAGAAAGAAAAATTACTTAAATTTTGTTCTCCTTATTTTCTTATCAATTTGTTCATTTAACTTTACATTTTCAATTTGTTCATTTATCTTAAATTCAATCCCCCAAGTAGCTTTTGTAGCTTAAAGCTGAAAACTTAGTCCTTTAAGTAATTCCCATTTGTAACTTGAAGCTTGTACTTCTGCCTCTTTTCCGAATTTCTTCTTTCTCTTGAACAATATTATCTCTTGGTAAATTCTTCTGTTGTACGTAACTGGAGTTGATTCTGTATTCCATGTTTATTGTTAACTCTTCTGATTGCTTCTTTAAAAATTCTGCCAAAACTTCAAACATCTGTTCCTGCACACTCTGCGTTGTTTCCCCTAGCATATCGCGAATTCCCAGCTTAATGCCTGTAGTTTTGTACTCAGTTACTGCCACACGATCTTGAAATGCTTGTTTTTCAACTTTTAAGCTAGATGTCAAATCGGTGGTTTTTTGCTCCATCTCTTGAGCTGTCTGCTTTGTTACTTGTAGCTCATTCTTCACCTCCTCTTCTGTTTTTAGTAAGTCCTTTATGTTTTTAATCAAACTTTCTTCCATTTTCTGCATAGATTGGTTTAATTCTTCATAGCCCTCTGTAACTTTTTCCCCAGCGATTCTATAGCCGTTCCTATGGCAACCTGCCACTCCTTCTCTACTTTCTTCATGCTTCTACGCTGGTTTCTTCCCCGCCCCAGATATCCTTTTTATCTTTTGTTTTAAAATCCAAACTGTTTTAATCTCACCAAATGTTGGGCAGAGAGTCTCTATGGTAACTAGCTCCATCCTTTTCCCTTCCGGAATGGTGGGTATCCACTTCCTTTTGTCCTCTCGTTGCTATATCTTGCGTTCTTTCCTTTGTTTTCCTTCCAAGGTCTTCTTTGCTGTTTCCACTTCCTTCCTACTCTCCAGATTAAGCCTCTCTAGGCAGTGTCACTCGTTGTTCTCCTTGCATTCTACCCTCTTGTGATGTTTGCTCCGCAACTTCTCAGCTTCCTCCCCTTTTCTCAGTGCCAGTTATCTCTTCCAAAACTGCAGGTATGCATAAACAAAAATTAATTTCACTTCTTTTGCGCTTTATAGTCTATCGAATTCCACTTTTTCCTTCAAAATGCCTTGCTCCTTTCTTGTTCTTTCAGCTCAGTCCACAACTTTAGCTTTTAGTTAAATCTCTCTTCTCATTTTAAGTCCAAAAGCAAGATAAAGATCTTTTACCTCAATTTGTTCCGTTTGGGTCTTTCGTGCTGTTTCCTTCATTTCAAATTGGCCAAATCTGGTTCTGAAGCTTGGTTTCTGGCGACCTTATGCCAAACAAATGACTCAAAGAGTACTGCAGAGATTTTAGCTCGCCCTTCTCCGAGGGGACCTCAAGGCAATGAGGAAAATCCTTTGTCCAGGACCCCCCACCGCCGAGATCACTCACTCTCAGGGTCTCATAGCGTTCTAGCTCCTCCTCTACCTGTAGAGGAGTGGCAGCAGGTGATCTAAGCACCTGCCAAAAACCAAAGATGGGGAATGGTCACAGACGAAAATGAGCAAGGCAGGAGCCAAAAAAAGACCATTGAAGAACAACCAATTCTTGTTTCCAATGTCGTTTTACTGATTTATCTCAGGCAACACCATAAACAACCGTAGTTGGTGATGTCTGTACAGAGAGCGACCACCCCGGGGGAGGGGTCACTCCCAACGGGAGAATGGCAATGGGTATGCCCGGCTGAATATCCCGTTTCGCTATACACATGCTTCTTCAAAAGCCTCCATACAATTGCCAATAAATTTATTAATTACAAAGCAGGAGTCGTCTATCATTGATTTCCCCTATTCAATATCGGGCTGGAAGCCTCTATTTTCTCTCGATCTCCTGTACGTACATCACCAACTACGGTTGTTTATGGTGTTGCCTGAGATAAATCAGTAAAACGACATTGGAAACAAGAATTGGTTGTTCTTCAACGATCTAAGCACCTGGCCTGCCCAAACAGTCACTCTTGATGGTCCAGCTCCCTGGACCGCATCAGGTCGCCATTATCCAAACCGGAAGTCCAGATCCCAGCAGGCCTTTGACCTGTTCCTTTGTTCAATGCAAGTTAATATATGCAATTTACTTCAACACATTGAAGGAATCCCATCCCTTTATTCCACTTATTTGTATAACAAGACTGCAGTCAGGAAATCCTTTGAAAAAGAAATGTGGCATCATTACCAGTGCACTGCTAAGCATATATAGTCAGAAATAAATCCCACTGATTTCAATGGGACTTACTCCCTACTATGTGTGTTTAGAGTTGCAGCTTAATTTTCCTAGAGTAGAAACAGTTTGAGCTGCCCCTTGCCACTACAAAGCAGACAAGTCATGCACTAGCAGACCTCTATACATTTTCTTTGTTCCCAGGCTGCTCAGGGAGAGCACAAACAGCTTACAAATGTACACTAGGTAAACAACATCTTACTATGCTATGCTGGATTCTCAGAGACATTCTATACTTTTTCTAAAATTGTACTTTCAGTCATAATAGTTTTGTTCTTGTATCCCTGTCGTAGCTTTATAACCATAACAAGCATAGAAAAATCTTAATAAATATATATCTATGGCAATATACAGACTGTTCTCTTGTTAGTTTAGTTAACCTCTTGTCTTCTAGTTCTTGATTACCACTCAGCCTTCTTTCATTTGCACATACCCACACTCAATCTTGAATAATTAATTACCAGTTATCAGCAGTTAAAATCAGCAATCAGAGACTAATTAATGTCAGGAGCAATTCAGGATGTTTAATTTAATCCAAGGATTATATTTTATTTATGCCAATACATTGTATGTCAGACGGTTTGCTTAAGAATTTTCAGTACCACATTACATTCACTCTGCTGGTAGTACAGTAAGTGCAGTGAGACTTAGCAGTGCCTTAGAGTATCAAATGGAGATGCAAGGAGCACTTGGCTATCTGAATAATATTTCACTCCAGTTCTTTTTTTTTTTTTGCCTTAACATGTGTTTTGTCTTGATGCTGGATTTTTAATTTTCAAGCTGTGAACACCCATGAAGTTTTCAGCTCAGGAAAACTCACAAACATTGGAAGCAAGTAGATGTGCAGTACCTAAAAGGGATGTGCACCCCAAAAATATTCAGGGGGGATCCCACCCAGTGCCTGCCAGCTGATAGTTTAAAGGGCCCTTTCTTGCCGCGTGCAGGAAAGGACCCTTTAAACTATCAGCTGGCAGGCAGCAGGGGGAATCCTCTCCACCGCCTGCCAGCTGATAGTTTAAAGGAACCTGCTGCTTGCAAGCAGCAAGAAAGGGGCTCTTTAAACTATCAGCTGTCAGGCTGCAGGGGGATCCCCCCGTCGCCACCTGCCAGCTGATAGTTTAAAGGAAAGTTTCCCCGAAACTTCCTGAAGCTACCCAAATGTTTTGTAGAAGCTTTGATTTGGGATTTCCGCTTCATGGCCACCATGCTGGCCCCTATTCAGGAATCCTGAATCTTTACAAATAGGGTCCAATTTGGGTATTTTATCTGAATTGGAAACCTGAAGCGCACACCCCTAGTTCCTAACACTGTCTGATAACATTAATGCTTATGTAGAGTCATTGTACATATAAACTCCATAAACTATCTCCACATCCAATGCAGGATTGCCAACTCCAGTTGGAGAAATTACGGGAGATTTGGGGGTGGTACCAGGGAGGTTGAGAGTTTAGGGTCATGTTGGTCAGTAGGGATGTGACTTTCTGTCCTCTGGTGGTGACATATCTTCAAGAGCAACTGATCTATGTAGTCTAGAAATCAGTTGTAATTACAGGAGAACTTCAGGCCCTACCTTGAGGTTGGCATATTTAGATAGTAATGCCATATATATATCACAGTCTAATGGTCAGGGAGGGATTAGAGACATCACATAAAGGGAAAAGATTGCAGACCAAATAAAAATGACAAAAAACACTAATTATGACTCCACCTTTCTGAAAACTTGTAGTTACATATTTGGCATAACTTCTAGTTGTTGTTTTAGTCTGAAAGCTTACTGTTAATGTGCAAATTGTTATTGTTTACTTGTTGTAGTTACATATGGCAATTGAGTAAATAATTTTTTTTTTAAGATGAGCTTTTCTAAATGTTCAGAACTTGGACAAGAAATAGCAAAATATTTTCCCCTGTGATTTACTTAGGTGTTCTATGAAAAGTCCTGACATGCACAAAACTTCAACATTTAAAGGCAAATCAAAACTTGCAACAATTTAGCCCAATTCCAATTTTAAGTTTTCTTGTAAAGCTGAGTGGGCCACAAATCCCAAATGTTTCTGATCTTTTGTCCTGAATTTGTCAGACATTCCTGTTATCACATTCCAAGTTCTAGCATAAACCTCATTTTTCATTTTTTGAAATGGATACCCCAAAGAGACCCATTTCTACTCCTTCAAAAGAGAGCACAGGCTACATATTGCAAAAAGCTTCAAAACAAATGGTTGGTTCATTGGTCTATTCCTCAAGGTTCCATTTATTTTTATTTTTATATATAAAAATGAATATATATATATATATTCATATATATATACGAATATATTTGTGATTGAAATACTTGTGAGAACATCAGTGTTGCATTACTGGTTTTATTCATGTATCTTGGTGTGATCATGTTTCCATTAAGAAATTCCATATCTGTAATTTGAAGCAAAACAGTGACACAACCATGGTATTAGCTAGAATAATTTCTGGAGAAAATGATATGTGATATGATGGTAGAGCAGCTCCAGGAGTTCCTGGATTACACATCTGCCCTTGACCCATTTCAATCCACTTTGAGGCCGGAGTTTGGAGTCAAAATGGTTTTAGTTCAACAGGGAGCAGCCATCCCCATTACTACTGTTACAGTTGACCAGTTCATTATCGATTAGAATTTGGAGTTGTTGTTAAGGAAGTAGCCCTTCAGTGGTTTTGGTCATTTCTGTTTCATCCAACACAGAGAGTTTCCACTGGAGGAACAGGTTCAAATCCATGGGATTTGTCCTG
This sequence comes from Eublepharis macularius, assembly GCF_028583425.1. Lineage (NCBI taxonomy): Eukaryota > Metazoa > Chordata > Lepidosauria > Squamata > Eublepharidae > Eublepharis > Eublepharis macularius. Next base: position 77,004,614 of record NC_072793.1, read on the forward strand.
TGAAATGCCACTGGGTTCTATTCTCTCCTCCATCATTAAGCAGATGACAGCCAGCTCTATATTTCATCAAGCCTCACATCTATCTTAGATGCAGATCCATGCATCTATCATGGATCTGAACCAATGCTTTGAGGCCATGTTCAGGTGGCCTGAGGCAAAACAAGCTGAAGTACAATCCAGACAAGAGAGAGGTAATGTTGAAGGATAATACTTTAGAAGATTTGCATCTACTTGTTCTGGAAGGAGTGGGGCTAGTTTTTGCAAAGTGGATTAATCGTTTAGGGGGCTCAACCTTGCTGTTTGAAAAACAGGATAGCATAGTAACCAAGAGCGCCTTCTATCAGCTGCATCTGGCTTGCCAACTTTCTCCTTTTTTAGACACCATTGACATGGTTACACTGATCCGCTCTATTGCAACCTCATAATTGGGTTACTGTAACACACTCCACAGGCTTACCATTCCCCTGCTTGTAGCTAACTCTAACCCTAACCCTATTACCAGAGGATACTTCCTGCTGCCACAGTTGGCTGGTGGGGGGGGGGGAATGGCAGGAAATGGAGGGAATGTTAGCAGCATCCCAATGTATTGATGCTACACAAGCTTGGATGTGATGTCAGTGCTAGAGCATCTCCGACATTCCCTGGTGATGCACTGATATCACTTCCAGGTGCACAGGAGCGACATCGTGTTGCCAGTGATGTGATGACATTGCTGGTGAGCACCCTCATAACCCAGTATCTCCCCTCACTCCACACTGAGGAGGAGACCAGGCAACCTCTACACCCATGCTGGGCTGCCCTTGAATTCAACCTTGAAACTTCAGGTGGTCCAGAATGCAGCAGCCTAATTATTCTCAGGGCTAACTGATGGGAACATTGGCAGTGTACATGCAAGATCACACAGGTAAATTCTTAGCCACCAGTATTACATTTAAATCAGGTCTGATTTAATGATAAAAGGTGGAGAATTGTGATATGGGAGTTGGTCACATTTTAAAGAATGGGTTGCTACCCATCCTCCTCCCACCCCCACCATGAGATTCTTGGCCAATAAGAGTTAAGCATAAATAAGAGGAAAATAATTAAGCAACCCGCATTATACTTTTGATACTGCCTGATAATAAAAGATAGAATTCTTATAAGTGGACCTTTAAGTCCTTGATGGAGTGTCCTGGTAGATTGAAGTGCTCTTCTACTGGTTTCTGGATATTGCTGTTTTTTATGTCAGATTTGTGTCCATTTATTCTTTTGTGCAGAGGTTGGCTGGTTTGTCCTATGTACAGAGCAGAGGGGCATTGTTGGCACATAAGGGCATCAGGGCCATCAGTCACATTAGAGGATGAGCAGCTGTAAGAGCTAGAGATTGTGTAGTTGATGCCATTGGGTCCTGTAATCGTATTTTCTGGATAGATATGTGAACAGAGTTGGCATCTGGGTCTGTTGCAGGGTCTGTTAGCCGGTTCATGGTTGTTAGTGAGAAGTCGTTTAAGGTTGGAGGGGGGGCTGTCTGTAGGCAAGGAGAGATCCACCCAGGGCTTGTGAGAGAGAGGTATCATTTTCCAGGATTGGCTGTATATCACTGATGATTAGAGATGGGCACGAAACGAACTATGGAATAAAATTCCATACGGAATGGCCAGTTCGTAGTCAAAGAACCACGTGTTCCATGGGACCATGTTTTTCTGACCGAAACAAACTTTTCTTATGGTTCTGTTGCCAGTTCGGACAGTTTTGGTGCCAAATACTCCCTCGGCAAGGGAGTTTGCCCCCAATCTGAGGCCACCAGTCTTGATTGGCAGCTGTCCCTGCCAACTAGAGAGCTCCCACTCTGGCCTATCCAGCCAGGAAAAGGGGGAAGGGTTAGAATCTCCAAGGCAACAGAGGAGCTGGGCCTTCAGTAACCATGGTAACACCAATCTCTTCCTTCCAAAACCATGTTAGGCAAATTTTTCTGCCAACCAGAGTGCTCCTGTGTTGTTCAATCTCTTGGCTTTTTCCATAAATAGGGGAAGCCGTGTGATTCCTGGTTTCAGTTTCTCTAGATTGGGAGAGGGAGGAGAGCTTGGTGGCTGGCTGTGGTGTTGGGATTGGGATTGGAACTTGGATCTTTGGCCTGCACTTCTGGCTGCTGTAAAAGGGGCTGAAAAGCCTCTTTTCTCTTGCTTTCTTGTTTTTCTTACTGACTGGGGACCTGGGAGGTGTTTGGGGAAAGGGTGCTTTTTTCTCTGAGCATGAAGGGGGCCATCCTGGGCCCCCCCGAACCTCGAACCAGTTCGGAAATTGGGTGAGTTTATTAAGTTTGTGTTCCGTGTTCCGTGGAAATTAACGAACCACGAACCGAGCGGTTCAGGGTTTTTTCGTTCCGTTCCTATCTCTACTGAAGATACATTGAATAGGTTTGAGCTGGAAACTATAGGTGACAACCAATGGTGTTCTATTGTTGGTTTTGTGGTGGGAACAACTTGTCAAGGGTGTGCTGTTTGTATCCCACACTGCCACCAATTTATGTCACAAATCTTCATCTAACTCAGGCTTCGGCTGACCTTCCTCTGCCCTGAGGTAACCATTCTTCTCACTAAGCCTATAACGATGAATACTAGCTGGGAAGCCTTTAGTAGCGTGGTTGAGATTTAGCTTCAACTTTCTTCTTTGTTTCACCCTTCAGGAACACGAGTGGTAGGGTTACCCAGCCAAGTCCAAGTAGGGGAAAGACCAGGGGTTTGCGCTTCCCTTAAACAGAAACTGGCACACAAGGCTTGTGGAGATTCAAAATGAAACAGAAGATTTATTTACAAGTAGGTAAAATAAAAAGACATGTAGGCAGGTGTTTAAAACTGAAGTAATTTAGAAGTTTTTTAACAGAACACTTCACTGGTGTGAGGCACAAAACACTTGGTATGGTTCTTAAGTTGCTGGTTTATATGAGATGTTGGTATTATCAGACTTAAAAGTTGTTACAGTAAGCTCTTTCTGAGGTTGGGACTAGAGGTGTGCACCCGGGAAATATTCAGTTTTCCCACTTCGAGTTTTCCTACTTCAGGTTTACCCAAAGCAGGGAAAAGATTTGGAATAACCCAAAACTCGAAGTGGCAAGCCACTTCGGATTCGGGTTATCGGAATTGCTTCGGTATGCTTCATAATGATTCAGAGCATACCAAAGTGAGGCCTCCCACTCCCCTGAGCCTCCCTTCCCCCAACCCCAACCCCACTTGCCTTTCCTGAAAGCAGGAGCCAGCTCCTCTGCCCCAGCAGGGCGGCAGGGAAGGCCGGAACCGGCGCCTTGGCTGCCCATACCACTGCTTCCACCTCCACAGCGGCGGCAGAGAAGGCCTCAGCCAGTGCCTCCGCTCCACAGCAGCCGGCAGGGTGGCAGGGAAGGCCACAGCCGGCACCTCTGCCACCCACACTGCCACCGCCAGGATGTCCCATGTAAGTGGGGTAGTGGTGGGAAGGAGCCATTTAAAAAGGCCCCAAAGCTTCCTGAAGTGACCCGAATCACTTGATTTGGTATTTCTGAATCGGGGCCAGTTTGGTGTAGTGGTTAAGAGTGGCAGGACTCTAATCTGGAGAACTGGGTTTGATTCCCCACTTCTCCACTTGAAACCAGCTGGGGGACATTGGGTCAGTCACAGCTCTCGCCAAGCTCTCTCAGCCCCACACAGGGTGATTGTTGTGAGGATAATAATAACACACTTTGTAAACTGCTTTGAGTGTAGCATTAAGTTGTTCTGAAGGGCTGTATATAAATCAAATATCATTATATTCCCAGGGCATACATGCTAGCTTGGACCTTTGATCCTTTCCATAACTTGGGGTTCAGGTGCAATTAACTGAGAAGGACCACAGATCCCCCCAGCCTCCTTAGCATAATTGTACCTTTCCCAGTAACTCTTCAGACTTGAATTCTGACTCAAGTGTCTGAAGGAACCTCAAGGGAAGCTGAGGGCATTCGTGGAGGGTCTCCATTTATGCGTTCTTCATGGTGCTGAATGTCTTCCAGGGCAGCTGTAAGGACACTTGCGGGTTAGGCATGATATTTTTCCATGTTTTCACCTCTCTTGGCAAGTTCTCCCCACAGGATGGTGCATGACACAGGATCTCCCTGTCATTCCTGACTTCCTGAAATGGTGGGAGTTTCTGAGACTGCGAATGTCTGGGACTATTTCTTTTATTTGTGTTGCAGGAAGGGAAATTCTTGTAGGCAGGTTGGGACTGCTTGAGTCTTGAAGGTGGTGGGTTTCTATAGTTACCATTGTTATTAGGAGGGCTAGAGGAGTATGGTCCATTATTGGCATAAGTTATTGCCTGGACTAGCTCCACGTGGTGCTTTCTGAAGTTAAGCCTGTGAGAACTTCCAGTTTCTTGGACCAGGGCACTGATTTGTTAAGGCATCTCTGAAGGTCAGGCCAGTCAAGGTTCTGTATATCCAAGGCACCCATCATCAACAGAGGTGGAGAGAACAGGGAAAGTAGATTCCTGCCTCCACGCATGCCTGCTCCAGCCTGTTTGGCAGCTGGCTTACCATTGGCCACACATGTCCACCCCATCAGCAGCTGTCTTGAGGGCTGCTCCTTGCTTGGGCCGAGATTGATCCCATTGAGGGATAAGTGGTAGCAGATGGGCCCCAGTGGGGGATGGCAAGGGTCCAGTCATTCTGGGCTTCATCTTAAAGTTTTGTCCAGGGCCCCAGAATAACTCAGACTGCCCCTGAAGAAGACATATGAAGAGACTGAAACAAACCATTAAGAAAATAACCCGGAAAATCATTCTGTAAATCATTAGAGTCACAGTGAGGGCCAAGCTACACATGATGAATGACACTTGAATGGCAAGTGTATTTCTCCCTGTTCACTTGCCCTCCACTCAATCCACTTGCCGTTCAAGTGTCATTCGTCATGTGTAGCTTGGCCCTCAGTTTTACAGAATAATAGATCACAGAGATATGGCTTCATTATAGAATTTTTTTAAAAAAGGTCTTTTCCACAACAATATAAACATCATCTTATCAAAAGCACAGACACATTTTGAACTCTGACTGCAGGTGGGCAGACTATTCCAAAGTCAGTATCAACTGGATTGTTGATACTTGACTGGCCTGAGATTTCCCTATTTTTCTGTGAGCCAAGTGAGAAAATATGTGTCTTTGTGAGTTGTGTCTCCTGATATTAACGCATAAAAATGACCCTTAGTATAAAAAATATGGGAAACACTGTTCTAGAAGCATTCTTTCTTCTAATTCCCTATGCTTGTTTTGCCTTTATCAGTGATAATTAATGTAAGTTAAAATCTGTCTGTCTCTGTCTGATTTTAAACTTTTCAGTTGCTTGATTTCAGTGACACCCCTATAGACTGTTGGAAGATCTTTTGACATGTCATACTCAATTGCCAAAAAAAAAGCCATTGCTACTCTACTTGACTCTTGTTTATTTATACAGATATTTATGAAGCAGTTTGAAGTTTATGAAAAATTTCCTCTCTTCAACTTATTGTTTGTTCTGGGAGTGAATTTAGTGATCACCATAATAAAAAGGAGATTGTTTTGAGCTAGGCTTGGCGGGGGGGGGCAGGGATTAGGAGCTCTGGCATTACATGCAGGGGAAATGGAAATGAAGGCATGTTGATCTAGGAATCACGGAAAACCATAAAGTTTCCAGTGATTCCTAGGATGAGGTGATATCAATTTGGGGTTTACCTAGAAGTGAGGTAAACCATATATGACACTGGTGCTTTTTTTAAAAAAAAATCACTTCCACTCAGAGCAGTGGTGGGCAACAAGAATTGCAGGCAGGAGACCACGCAACCCTCTTTTGAGGGCTTAATTCTGTATGAAGGCAAGCATAAACAAGACTCTGGAGCAAGGATCCAATGCAACAGTGTACAGATATAAAGTAGGGGGAAATAGGATTGAGGGCAAGTATGAGCTCATCCTTCAAGTTGCTCAGGTTGGTAGCTAGTTTTCAACCTACTACTCCACACTGGCTTTCTCAAAGGAACGGAAATCATATTGATCTGGAAGAAAACAGAATAGACAGGACTGACGAAGGTGGTAAGGGTAGGAAAATGGTAATTCTTGCAGATAGCCCACATTCATATTATGTTTCAGTATATTACTTCTGTAGCTCTTTAAATAATCCCTCTTTTTATCATTCATAGAGCTTTATTGATAAGAATCACAATCTGTTGCTGCCTTCACAGTTGGTGAAGAGAAAAAAGGATGGTTTTTAGATAATAGCTGTTTTTATTTAGTACTTCAAAGGCTCTGATAAAGGCTTTTAGATTACTGAGGGCATGATATGCTGACCTATAACAAAGTAAAGAATTAACTTTCTTCTCTGTTTGGTAAGTGTTGAACGTTTTTGGAAATATGCCTCCATTTTATAATCCATGGAAAAATAAATGCAAATACTTTCCAAAAGCCCTCATATGCTGGGCTTAGATCAGCTTTTTCAGCAAGGGATAATTGTTTTATTTTTGCCCTTTTAATTGAGAAATACTCCAGATAAGAAACTGTTGTTAAATACCAAGTTTGTTTGTTTGTTTATAGTCTGCCTTTATCACTGAGACCCAAGGCAGATTATACAGTATAAGTCAATATAATCAACATTCAAAAACAAAAATATGGTATGTTCAATGTCTAGGACATTCAATGAAGAAATGCAATAGGGTATGGGTTGCAGAAATCTGAAAACAAACATAAATCCGAACACAGAGACGAAACATTTCGGAAGCAAAGTATATTAAACACAATGTCTTTAACAACATGGAAACTACCTAGTAGGAGCATATCTACATCAGCATACAGTACCCAGTAGAATTAAAGTCCCTGTTCTTTACCAAGGCATCTCTTTGTTTCCCTGTACCACTTCAAACTACAGTGCATATAATTAAATGTTTCTTCATGCAAAAAAAACCCCCTTCACATAGAGAACTAAACAGCAGTATTCTAGTCTAGCCTTCCCTTTTCTTTGTATGAATGAGCACTCTGTTCTATTAGTTCCCATCTATAGTCTATTGTTTGAAGTATATCAGCTTAGACCAGCTGGGCATCTTTGGAATTCTGTCAAAGTAGTGGGCACAATCATAAAATGGCTGCTGCAGGAGGTGGAGCCAGTCACAAAACAGCTGTCACGGGAGATGGAGCCAAACTCACAGAGTAAGCCTGAGTGCAGGAAGAAGATGGGTTATTTAAAAACACACTGGGAAATACAAGTGAGAATAAGACCAGTACTGTGATGGCCACTGAAATATTATGTTAATTTGCACAGCCAATCAGACCTCCAGTGCCAAATTTGAAGCCCTGCTAGGCACCACACTGGGGACCCCTGGCTTAGACTCAGGTTTACTACTCCATTGAGAATTAGGCCTTATCGACTCCTTTTGTTGAACTGAAGATGGATCTATATAGCGGTAAACACTGTGGGCAAAAACTCAATACTAAATAGTTTTCTAATCAGTGCTCTTTATACAGTTACCACTATTGGGGTATGAACAGCTTCCTCTGGTTGAGTGATTGATAATGGCATGCCATTCCATGAAAAGAACATAGAGTTTTCCTCCTTTCCTTCTTTTTCCTCAACCCCTTCTGGCCTCTGGAAAGATCATTCCAAGAACTGTAGTACCTGCCCAGAGGAATAGTCACGCCAAGACACATAAGAACATAAGAAAAACTATGCTGGATTAGACCAAAGGCCCATCTAGTCCAGCACTCTGTTCACACAGAGGCTGACCAGCTTCCTCTAGGAAGCCTCCTTTCATCCATACTCCCTAGCTGTTACCCAAATAAGAGGTCTCTTTAAGTAGTTGGGGGAATTGGCATTAAGGAGGCAGCAAGATGGAGTAACTGGTATTCTCCACCCATGTCTATGGTGATTATTCCCTTAGAGAACTCTCAAATAAATCAGTTGAACTGGAAAGGGTTTTTTATTAAAGAGAAAATAAAGGCAAACATACAGAAATTCACACACAGCACGCATAAAAGGCTAACTAGGAAAAACAGGGAGGGAAGTGTGAGAAAGCAGTTCAGCAAGGGTGATCATTACCAGTCTCGAAGATAGGAGGGGTGTGCAGAGGCAGCAGCAAAAACAGCCAGTGTTTCATGGTGAGAAGAGTCTCAAGCGAGCTTGAGGGTGGGTGTATGGATCCAGAATACACACAGAACACATAGCTGGGGAGCTCACTTATAGGGCAGAACATTCCCTGGGGTAAAATGAGAGTCTTGTTCCCAAAACAATAACTTAATGGTTTGTCTGGAGGTAGAAGGATTGATGATTCCTATCTGGAATAGACTATAGATGAAAATATTGCTTGATGGCCTGGTAGGTACTGGATGGGGAGGCTATCAGGTGTGCTAAATAGCTTTGATTAGGGTAAATGGGTGGGGAGAAGTAAAGGAAGGCGTTGATGAGATTAGGCAGAGAGTTTTCTCAGGAATCCTCAGTATCTCTGCTTCTCTCTGGGGCATGGAGGGTGTCATATATGTCTGTCTACATATCTGCCATGAGTATTTTTCTGTATTCTGTGCTCTGTACTGATCCTATGAGAGTATAGAAGTTGCACATCAGTGGCCTGTTTGGCTAGAAATTGTTTATCTTACAGGTGCCTGCTGTGGTGTCTACTTTCGTTTTTGCAGCCGCTTGAGAATGTGTCCTTGAGGGCTGGCTTGCACCTAGGAACTAAAAATGGCTTCATTTTTTGCTTCTCTCCTCCAGTTCTTATTTGCTCCTATCTCAAAACCCCTTCCCCCCCTTCATGGCTCTTTTGCACCAGAATCCTAACCGTCCATATCCTACAGGCGGGAACTTGCCCTATAACTAACCCCTCTAAACCTTTACACATCACTTCTGCCAATACCCTTGTCTGTGTATGCTGATACTGATGGATCTCTAATAAAGTAACTTTAACTCATACATTGGAGTGTGTGCAGTGGAGTACTATGGGGATCTAACTGCCAGAACCTGACAGAGGAGCAGTCAGTCACCCACCCCTGACCCTTGTCCTGAAAACTTTCCAGTCCCCCTGCCCAGCTGGCATCTGCTCTAGGCCAGGCAGTGGCTTGGACTTATGGCATATGAAGAAGGGGTTTATGATATTCCATTCATAAACTGCCCCATCAGCATGGAGAGGGGGTCCGACGGTTAACACAGCAACTGGTATAAAGAGGGACACTGCCTCTGATAATATACATAGCAATAAATATGGCACCCTAGACTCAACATGGGTTATTGACATGGAAGAGGATGGGTTCAACATGTCCCTCGTCATGGAACTTAGGACAGTGATAATGAACAGCCATTGTTTTTCAGCCTAATGTTCCTTATAAGGTTACCTTAGAGATTGAAATTGATTCAAGTTTACTGTCTTAAGCTCCTTGGGGGAAAGGACAGGATATAAATAAATATATAAATAATGGGGAGGGCAAGTCTCTCTCATTCTTAAGATATAAGAGGCAAAACTTTATCTATATATCCAGTATGGTACAAACCTGAAGGTTATCGTGGCTCATCAGAATTTGAAATCCAAAAAACAAAACAAACCTCAGCCCTTAAATCCATACTTGGCAATCCTTAATAAAATACCTACTGAGATTCTTAGAGCTGAAACTAGGTTATTTCCAATAGTGATAGTAATCCATTTCCCCATATTTAATGTTTGTAGAAGCTGAAAGATTGCCTTAGGAGAAATATTCCAACAGTTCCTTGAAAGAGGCTACTTGGCAATGGAAAACTGAATTTCCAATTAGAGATGGGCATGAACCGAAATATGAACCAACAAACCAAAGTTCGTGATGAACCAGGATGGTTCGTGGTTCGCAAACCGGTGGTTCATCATGATTTCTGATGAGCCGCCATAAACTTTAGTCTGGTTCATTTGGTTCATTTTTTGGTCACTGCAGATAGCCTGGTGCCGATCAATCAGTTTCTTAGGCAACAGGGGATGGACTTCCTGCAGACCTGCTGATCTGGAAGTGGCCTTCTGCTGACCCAGAAGTGATGATTTGGTGTCCTGGATGGGACCTTTTCACGAACCAAACAAACCAGTTCACAAACCGGGGCAGGTTCGTGAAAGTTTGTGGTTCATGAAATGTGACGTACCACGAACCGCATGGTTCATTTTTTTTTTCTGGTTCATGCCCATCTCTATTGCCAATATAATCTTCTGAGGTTTTCTTGTATGTTTCCATTGTATAAAGCTTCTGGTAGCTTAAGTGAAATTTTAAAGCAGATTGAAGGATATATTTGTCCAAATTGACCTATGTTAGTCAGCGTGAAATTGATTCCATGGTATTGTATGATTAAATTGAATCACTGTAATGAAAATTAGCTCCCAGTAAATATCTAAGTAGCCTAGCCAATCTCTCAGTAAACATCCAGTTAAGAGAACATTGACATTACTTTGATCCCAATAAATATCTTCTGCTTTTAATGATTATTCCTTTCAATCTGAGACACTGTATAGGTGATTAGTATGTTCTGGAAGACATTTCTCATTGCCATTTAATTTTTATCTATCAAGAAATTAAAACTGCATGACTGAAATGTCTGGGTTTGTTTGTTTGGTACTGATCATTGGTCTACCCCATTTTTTAAAAAAGAAATGGGCAATGAGACTATAACCTAATATATATATGGTTGTAAATATAATCAAACGCTTTATTTTGGAAGTGAATATTTAACTTCTTGGAACTGAATAAATATTTAACTTCTTAACTCTATGGAGTTAACAAGGTTCAAATTATTCTTGCATCTACAAAATCTTTAAAAAGAAATTTTATTTTAATAAGTGAACCTCTAATGTATGGCTTTATATATTGAGTCTGATGTATTGCGCATTTGTAATTTTGTTATACTCTGTTATTTTGTTAAGACCTATGATTTAAACAACGTTATTCATGCATGTATGTGCTGTACTGATTGTTTCATGTTTATTTCTGGCTATAAAGTACCTGGGGATGCATATATTTGGGGCTTACATTGGTAAATAAGAGGCAAGTGTGCTGTGCTACTATGCTACTATGACATAAGTCTACAGTGATCTGGACCTTACTTTTTCAAGGGTCCTCCCATCACTTCTCAACCACAACACAGGATGAACGGTGACAAATGTAAAGTGGTACCTGCATTGGCTACACCTTTCAAGTCATTGTGAAGATTATTATCATTTCTCCATTCCATTTCTTCTGAAATTTTAGACTTTTTGTAAAAAAAATTCCATGGTTTGTGTTTTAAATTCTCTTAAACAGTGAAAAAAAAAATGAAAACAGTTATCTTTATAAAAATTTATGAGAACTAGAAATGTTAGATAACTGTGTTTTGGATTGGATCATAATGGTTATAAATGAAATATCCCTTTTTTTGGCCCAGCTGTACATCTTGTTCACTGTTGTATCTCTTAGAACATACAAATTGATAAACAAGAAAATCTATTAGCTGAATTGTTAATAACCTGCTCTTCTAACAAAGTAATGCTCTACTGAAAATAATCAAGAGTCCAAGAGAGTCCAAATCCAGCAATATGCCATCTGCTGCTTTAATAACCTTCAAACAGCTATCTGTATGCCCAATCTCAGCGTAGAAAACAGCAGTACTGCCAAACTGGAAAAAGGCTGCCTTCCCACAAGTTCACTTTCTATCAAGAATTCTAAATGGTCTCAAAATGTTAATCACAAGTAGGGCAGAGCTAAGCAACTACTTCCACCCAAAAAGATAATTTTAGGGCTGCAGGAAACTGTGAAACTTGGAAGAAAAATAACAACCAAGTTCTACTAAACTTCCTAGCTTGACACAGTATAGTTTGTACAAAAGCCTATTATATACACTCTGTTAGCTAACTGTATAATTTTATTTTTCTTCCATTTTCTAATTATAAGTCCCCCCCCCCAAATTTTTCCCAAAAGCTGCATATGAAATCGAGACAGACAGGACTAGCTCTAGCTCCACTTCTCCTGAGAAATCAACCAATGAGAGTGGGCAGAATGCTGGACCAATGGGAGTTGGTATCCATTGGAGGAGAATGGTTTTGACTCTGCTGAGGAGAAACAGCAAAAATATTGCTGGCTGATTCCAGATCTGTTCTGATACATTGAAACATTCCCTGTTTAACCACAATTTATTTATGAATTTTAAAATCATTCACTCCAGTGTTCCATCTTGTAAATAAATTTTTTTTTAAAATTCTTTTTTAACCCTGGCTGGCCTTAAGTTGTTAATTGAGGGGAAATAACAGACACACCACACACACAAACCATGGATACGGTCTGATCATCATGACCAATGGGCCAATATATCTAAACTGAATGGGGGCGACGTATATATGGAAAATAGCCTCAAAGTTCCCTTTCCCTAATAACTCTGGGCAGTAATTGGGTGAAGGGAGGTAAATGCCTGTCTGGTGGAGTTTCTGGAAGAGGAGAGAGGGGACCCTATGAGGATTTGGGTCAGGGCTCTCTGCTTGCTAAATTGGAGGCTAGACAGGTGGCGAGTGGTGACTAACCCTTACCTGCCTGGAAGCCCTAAACCCTCGCCCTAAACCCCAGAAGCCCTAAACCTGTGAAGGGAGGTTTAGGGTGGGTGGCAGGGTGAGTGAAAGGCAAGTGGGCCCCTCATAGAAATATAGATTTCACTATGACTTTTGGGGACTATCTTCTCTCAGGTTCCTTTAAGCATGTAGAGGTTCTATCCTTATCCTTACCTTGATGTACTTGTTTCCATAAAAGGCCAAGTCTTTTTCTTAACTTAAAATTTGTGTGCTCCTTAGAAGCTAAAAAGACAAAACTGAGGCTATCGTACTTTGGGAAAGTCAATAATGCTAGGAAAAGTAGAAGGCAGTAGGAAAAGAGGAAGACCTAAAATAAGATCGCTTGACTCAATAAAAGAAGCCACACCCTCCAGTTTGCAAGGTCTGAGCAAGTCTGTTAATAACAGGATGTTTTGGAGGTCCTTCATTCATAGGGTCACCATAGGTCAGAGGCAACTTGATGGCACATAACACACATACATGTTTCCTTTCTAGAAGTATTGTATCAGTTACACTTCAAAGAAGCAAAGAGTTTTTTCCAGTTGAATGTTTTTGTTTTTATTTTATTACACTTGTATTCCGCTGTCCCTGAAAACCAGGCTTACAGTAGATCACAGTAGGAATATAAAACAGGCAGCAATAAAAACATTGTGGCATTCTTATTGCACAGTTCTTTTATGTACAAAGACCCGTGGGGGTGGGTGGCAAGTTGCTTGATGTTCAGCAGACCAGGGAGGATGGTTCCAGTCCACTAAGGGCTTTAAAGGTCAATACCAAGACCTTGAACCTGATCCAGAATTTCACTGGGAGCCAGTGCAGCTGGTGCAAAACCGGTGTTATATGTGACCGATGTCCGGGGTCTGAGCCCCAGCCCCCAGACTTGACAAGAGGGAACAGCAGGGGACAAAAGGGTGGCAGCAACCCCACCCCCCAAGCCGGCAACCAGGGCCAGAACCTACCTACTCCAGGGGGAAGGGGTAAAAGGCCAGAACCTCAGAGGGGTGGAGGGGGCAAGGAGAGACCAGCCAGTCCCACCTTCCAGGGGGAAGAAAGGGGGCTAAGCAGGCCAGAGGGAAAGGGCCACAGCAGGGGGAATGTGGGACCAGCAGCAGCAGCAGCAGCAGCAGCAGCAACCCAAGCAGAGCCCTTACCTGGCAGGGAGAGGACGCCGCCGCTGCAGCCCAGAGCCACACCATGGCTAGAAGACAGCAGCCTGGCTCAGGAGTTGCTAGAAGCCAAGCCTCTCCAGGGGGGGCTGCCACAGGCATTCTGGGGGAGGAGATGGGTAGCCCCGCCCAGCATTGCTGAGCTGGCAGCGCAGAAGCTGGCTAAGGCAGCACCTCATGAGCAAGGCCAGGCAAGCCCAATAGCACGGAGGCTGGCTGGGGCAGCTCCTCGTGAGCAAGGCCAGGCAAGCTCAATAGCACAGAGGCTGGCTGGGGCAGCTCCTCGTGAGCAAGGCCAAGGAGCCCTCAGCTGGGGATGGCTTGCACTCAACCCCACCCTACCAGCAAAGCAAAGGAGCCCAGGAGGGATTAGTGGTTGGAGGGAAACACCTGGAGGGACGCACAGCTGGGCCCAGTCAGGAGAAGGAACAAGCCTAGAAGGAGGGCGGGGCAGAGAGAGGAAACCCTATAAAGGGTGGCTGGGAAGAGCTCTGGGGTGGTGGGTGTGAGTGAGGAGTGATGATGTGGAGTGAGAGCAGTAGGATGCAAGGGTGGAGGCTTGGAGGAGAGTTCTGGAAAGAGGAGATGGAGGACACAGAGGGTAAGCAGGCCAGGTTGAGCAGGCCAGCGAGTGGACTGAGAGGGAGTCTGGGTGAGGTATACCGCCCCTCCTTCCACAGAGCAGGGTCCTGCAGAGTCCCTGGCCCCCCTGTGATGTCAGGAGCAGACCGCCCAGTGCCACGCCCAGCGGCAGCCGTGGCAAGCCCTGACAACCGAAATGGAGTCCCAGTCAGAATGCACACCACTACATTCTGGACCAGTTGCAACTTCCAGAGTAGGGACAAGGACAGCCCAGCATAGAGACAGTTGCAGTAGTCCAATCTGGAGGTGACCATTGCGTGGATCACTGCAGCAAGGTTGGGGGCTGAAAAGTAAGGAACAAGCTGCCAAATCTGGCAAAGATGGAAAAATGCAGATCAGGCAACTGCTGTGACCTGGGCCTCCATTGACAAGGAGGCATCCAAAGCCACACACAGACTCCTCACCACCCGCAGTGATGTGAGCAGTGCCCAATCAAGGTCTGGGAGCCGGATCCCAGAACCCAAGAGCCCACTGCCCAAGTGCAGGACCTCCAGCTTCCAGGCATCATCATCTAAAGGCTTTTTAAATACACATTTTAGCTCAAATGGCTTATTCTTTGTAACCCAACTAATTAGATCACATAGAATATCTATATGTTCTCAGCTTTTCCAGCCAACCACACTGTTTTTCCTATACTTACATTCCACTTTTCATTGTAAGGATGAGTCATCCATGCTCCTTTCTTTCTCAATTGTTTATATGCTTCTATTCTTCCATTTGCAAGTACCGGTGAATTATCCATCCTTTCTAGCAAGGAAGATCTTCCCTTTATGACTGGCTGGGCATTAAAGTATCCTAATTAAACATTACTTTGGTTGCCATCTTCTGCCCTGTGTCTCTCTGATTATTTTTTTTCTCCAGTTGTGTGAGAGCAGCTATTAAATTGGAGCTGAGATAAGGAAATGCTTAACACAAAAAAGTTACATCCTTTCCCCCCTAATTTTACATGGAAATGTGTAGATGGGACACAGGTTAGTGGCATCTCCAGACTAGAAACAGCAATGCACACTATGAGTGTATATAACCCAAAAAATGAGCTGAAAATATATATAGAATTGCTGGTTTGGCTTGTTAAAATAGCTTCTGGAATGTGGAACCAAATCCGGCAAACCTAGAAATGAGGCTGTAACAAATCCCCATCCTACAGCCGAAAGATTTGTGTGTTTCATTTCAGTTCTTACAGTGCAGAGGCTGTGCAGGCAGGCCAGTCAGTGAGTGGGGCTGTCCAGCAGTATTTTGTTTTTCTTAATGGCAAGTCTACACTCATCATTTAACCAATTGGATCCAAAGGGGACAGACTGAACCCTTAGCGTTAACTCTGTTGGTGTGAAGGGGATGTGTGCAGTGCACATGAGTGCACTTTTTCTTCAGAGCAATGGCATTGGCATTGAGTGGCTCATAGAGATCAAATTGCAAAAGGTTTGCCTTTCATTGGGGAGGGAACAGCAGACAGCAGTGTGCTGTCGATGCCAGTGTCTCAGTCACCATCCCTTTCTGGGCATTTTTACACACAATGCAAGGAAAGGCCAGCAACATGCACATAGATGTGCACATTTGAGTTGAGGGGTTTCCTGTAGCCACTGAGTCTCTGGCGGCTGCAAGGGCTCATGTTCTGCAGATTAGGGTGAAAATTGGAAAGAAAAAGCAATTATTAAGGGAAAGCCACACGGAGGAAATCCCTCCCAGGCATGTGGAGCTGCTTGATGCCCATTCAGTGGCATTCTGCTGTTGCTGACTTTCAGTTAGGTGCCATGATGCCAGGAGGACCACTCACTGTTATTTAAGAATTCCTCCAAGGATAGTGGGTCAAGGAGCATCAGGAGGAATTTCATCTTACCCAGAAAGCCTTCTGGGTGTTTCCAATTAAAAATGTTAACCTAGTGCAAAATGACGGGGATGTAGCAGCATGTATTGCACACTTGCAAACGCACCCCCCCCCAAAAAAAAACCTTTCAAGATCAGTATTCCACGTGGAAGGCTCAGTCTGGGGGTCTTGTTCAGTTCTGCCTACCACTTTGTCTTCTTCTTTAATCAACAACAGATTAACGGTTTTAGTTGAAAAGGAAGACTGCCAGCCAGCGACTTGTCTAGTCTCCTACTTTTACTAGTAAAGGAGAGGAAAAGGAGGGCCATCCTCCCTCTATTTCCCTTCCCAGGAAGGAAAAACTAACATCTAGCCCTCCCTTTCTGTGCATTTTTATTCACAGCACAAGGACAGGCCACAGGCCCTGTCTTCTTTGGAAATCAAGAACAGGGTACTAACAGTGATCTCCATTCAAAACCACTCTGAGTCACTAGAAGCAATGCATATACCTCATAACATGGTTGCTGATATGCAAGCTCTTATGCTCAAAAACTCTGGGTGAAAACAAGGACAGAAAGCAGTCATTTGCCCCAACACATTTTAAAAGTTTCAAAGTAATTGATCTCAATTGTGTGTGTTGTGTGTGTTAAGTCACCTCTGACCTATGGCAACCCTATGAATGAAAATATCAATTAAATAATTAAAATTTTATTCACATTATCTAGTAGCACAGTTTGATTTTATTTTTTTAGCAATCTGAGTATTTAATCCAAGTGGGGAATTACTTTGAAAGAGAGGTTCTCATTCAAAAGCACATTATTTCTCATAAACAGAACACAAGCGGTAGACAATTTTCATCCCATAAAATGAAATCTAAGCAGAAGACTCTTACACCTACTGTGATGTATGCTGCCTTTATTAAACATTTAAGAGTATAAAAAGGTGTCTTACCTCTGTATCAGCCAAGATACAGAAGAGTGACATAAAAAGAGAACACAGCACTGACATTTATCCTGGCAAATTCAAAACCTATCATTTTCTGTCTCAGAATCACGAGGAACAGTCAAGAGTGCTGATTCTCTTGTTATAATAAGTTTCCTTCTGGGAGACAAGAACACTGTGTGCTCAAGAAACAGGCACTTGATTTAAAACTTTGCTGCTTGTTTAACAATGAATCATTTCACTGCCAGTAAAATAATGTTTAAGGCTGTTTTGACTTTTAAAAAATCATATAACTTCAGTAGAAGTAAATATAGAGTGGCATACTTGTTCACTTATTTTGGTTATTCTTTTTTTTAAGTGGCTATTGCTAAATTTTCCAGTAGCAACAGTACAATTCTATGTGGAGTGCCTCCAGTCTAAAGCCTTAGACTGGAGTCATACTACATAGAATTGAACTCTGTTACATGTATGACACTAATGGCTTCAAGTACTAAAGGCAACATTCATTTGTTAGAAGTATTGACAAGCTTCACTGTTATGGTCATCTAGCAGGGTTATATATATAATCTTTTAAAAGAATATTATTAAGTAAGTTCTATAAGATTTAAATATATAACTGTGCACACAGATCCAACAACTTTAAGTATCTCCTCCTCTCAGCAGCAGGCACTTGTCCTTTGGGCCCCTCATGGAATAGTGTGGGATTGCAGGGCAAGCTCAAGGCAGGGTCCTGGTGCAGGAAAAAATTACGCCTCAGCTAATTTTGGATGGAAACAGGCCACAACTTTATTGGTTACAGAAAAGGAAAAGGAGCGTTGGCCAGCGTAGGACACGGATCCCAGCATCGGGTGACCCGCCTGCCAGCCACTGACCCTCTCACCCCCTCAGCACGCCTGCTGAAGGGGGACACCTGGGATGATGCTTGAGGGGTCCACACCGGGCGGAAGCCTCTGGGTGGTTCCCCCATCACCTGGAAGCAGGCATGCCTTGGCAGCCCCCCGAGCTGGGCCTGCCGCTACCATGCCTGGTCCAAGATCCCTTATGGAGATCCCCATCTATGGGAAACAGTGCCAGCAGGCCCTGATTTCCCCCAAAGGGATCAGTGCCCAATGCCCAACCGCCACTGGAGCCACGAAATGGCTCCCCGCCAAAGCTCCTAATCCTTTAACCAACACAACAGACAATCCCGGATGTCCTGTAACCATATGACCTGACCCCAGCTGGACAGGTGCACTCCATCCGGGCGATACAAGGCTGAAATCCTGAAGGAAATGTCAGGGTGATCTATTACTAGTCCCACATTATCTCTAACAAATTGACCCACC
This sequence comes from Eublepharis macularius, assembly GCF_028583425.1. NCBI lineage: Eukaryota > Metazoa > Chordata > Lepidosauria > Squamata > Eublepharidae > Eublepharis > Eublepharis macularius. The sequence continues at coordinate 77,023,006 of NC_072793.1, forward strand.
TTTTTGGACAGCCTCCTGCGGGCCAGGTCCACCTTAGAGTTATCCTGGGCTCCCCTCCAAGTGCATCGCTCAAGCAGAGCAGACCACATCAGCATCATATTCACATAACAATCCCTCAACAAACCCAAGTCCCGTAACGTATCCTGTAACAATTCCAACTTGGTTCTTCTGGGCAGGTCACTTTCCCTCAGCTGCAGGATAACCGCATCCGGTGGTCCCAAATGCTCCGCCCGGTGTTGAAAACGAGGCAGCAGCGAATCCCAGGTCATTCCCCTCGATCCGATCCACTTTATGTTGACAAATTGAGTGAGGCCGAGATCACATCCCCAGCCAGATGCCTTGGCATAACGGGCCGCCCAGAAGACAATGCGGTGACCCATGATCCACACCAGCTTGCGATGACCTGAAGGAGCTAAACAGAAGGTGCATTAAGTACCAGCCCTGGCCTGAGATATGTCTTGTAACACCCGGACCACCACCGGCCAATGGCCCGCACGCGACTAGGAGGCAATCCAATATCAGAGGCTTCTGTGGCGGCCCCAATCCTAAAAGAGTGGGCTCCAAAATCCTGGTCTGGGAAACCAGCCCTGTCCAAGGCCATGCGCAAGACACTGACAAACTGGAAACGGGAAAGGGGGGTACCATCTTTGTGAATGAAAAAGAAGCCCCCGACCGTGGGGCGGATGCCCATGTAGGCCTTGGGACAAGGTCCTGTATCAGACCTACCCAGGGAAATCTGGATCCCTTTCCCCGCTGATCCGTCTTAGAATAACGGAGACGTATTAGAACTCCCCTGCTAAGCAAGGAGACATCCTTGATCTGGAGGGCCCGACCCACTGCCTCGTGATGAGAGCCAGCAACCAGCTCCCCTACCCTGAACGCGACAAAAAAGGCTAAAGTGAATGCTGCCTCAAACAACAGTGCTTCGTACGAAGAAATACATACGCCCCCCAGTTGCTGAATAATCCCTTTAAGGATTGCATACGTGATGGGTTGGCGGGTATCTGGGGGAGGGGTGGTCAAACGCCGCCACCCTTCAACTGCCCTGCAAGCAGCATAGCTCATGCAGGGATCAGGCAGGCCACGTGCCTTACTGAAAAAGGAAATGGTGGCTAGGTGGCATTTCATCGTTCTGGAGGCAAAACCTCTCTCCCGAAGGTGGCCCAGATAACGAAGTACCATGCCCTCCGAGGTAGGAAGCCTGCCTGACCCAGCCCATTTAACTGAAAGGGATAAAAAACCTGTGAGGGCCCGTTGGTACGCTTTCAATGAAGGAGCGACAGATGCTAATACTCCCTGCACTGTGGAACGTTCCCAAGTTTCCAGAGGTCCTCCAGGAATGGACCCGGTCCCGACATGCTTCCGGTGCCAAGGCAAAGAACCACTCCATCTGGAAGCGAGATAATGCATCTGCGATGCCGTTATCTGTACCTGCTATGTGCTTTACAGAAAAACAGGTGTTACTTTCCAGACACGCCAGGACAAACCTGCGCACCAGACGCATGACCCGCTCAGAGCGTGAGGATTGCTTGTTCAATACCTTGACAATGGCTAGGTTGTCACACCAGAACACCACCCTCTTATTCGGAAAATCTCCACCCAGATGATGACTGCTACCAAAATAGGGGAAAGCTCCAGGAAGGTCAGATCACGGAGCACGCCTGAGCCCTCCCACTGGGCAGGCCCAGGCTGGGCACACCAGCGGCCGTTGAGATACATTCCGAAACCCCCACTACCAGAGGCATCAGAATGAACGTGCAGGGCTGGAGATGCGATCCACGAGTCCTGCCAGAAAGATACCCCATTGTACCGGGACAAGAAGTCCAACCAAACAGAGAGGTCCTCCCTCATGCCCTTAGAAACCCTGATGTGGTGCCGGGGGGAGGTAACCCTGCGCATGGCCCCGGCCAGATGGGCGCAGAAGGGGCGACTCGGTGAAACCACTCTGCATGCATAATTGAGGTGACCCAACTAGGACTGTAAGCCCTTTAGCATGGTTTTGGGCCACCCTAACATGTCCCGTATGAGCTCCTGCAGTTTTGTGATCTTATCCTGAGGAATCCTGGAGCATCCCGCCACTGAGTCCAGCTCAATCCCCAAATAGGTGAGCCGTGAGGTCGAACCTTCAGTTTTTTCCTCCACCAGAGGGACCCCCAGCTCATCCGCAAGAGCCTGGAAACCAGCTAATCTGTCAGCCCAGGGGGCGCTGCCAGGAGGAAGTCGTCCAGGTAGTGCGTGACCTGAGGGCACCCTAACCGGCCCTTGGCTGCCCATTCAAGGAAGGTGCTAAAAGCCTCAAAGGCTGCACAAGCAATAGAACAACCCATGGGCATGGCCTTGTCCACATACCAGGAGCCCTCAAACTTAAAGCCCAGCAAACAGAAATCATCTGGGTGTACTGGTAGCAACCGGAATGCAGACTGAATGTCGCATTTTGCCATAAGGGCTCCGGTGCCACAGGACCTAACCAAGTGCACCGCATGATTGAAGGATGCGTACCGTACGGAGCAAAGTTCAGGTGGAATGGCATCATTGACCGAGGACCCTTTGGGGTAAGAAAGATGGTGAATAAGGCAGTATTCACCTGGAGCTTTCTTGGGAACCACCCCCAAAGGAGACACCCTGAGGTTAGAGAAGGGGGGTGCTGAAAAGGGGCCAGCAATCCGTCCCGCCCTGAGCTCTTTATCCAGCTTTTTGGCAACCACCTCTGGCATATCTCTGGCGTATTTTAAGTTGCCAGAAGTAGTGGGCACCCTGGGACCAGTAAATGGGATGCGGAAACCAATAGCGAAACCTGCCCATAAGTATTCTGCCATCGATGTGTTGGGGTAGATATCTAATAGGGGGCGCAGTGCTTCCTTCCGGATGGGAGAGGGAGCCATGGCCAGTCCCCGAGAATCCCCCTTACTTGCTGCTGGAGGGGGGCTGAGAGGCAGCGCTGTTGGAGCCGGCAAGACCTCCCTCCTTATGGGCACCTGCATTGGAGGGCTGGCCCCCCCGAAAGGGCTGATTGGATCCCCCCCGTGAACAGGAGGAACAAGGATGAGACCCATAGCACTGCTCACACAGGTGTTCAAATTTGCAGTGAGTGCGCTGACATTTTCCCATGTTATATTCCCAACAGATGGCCCTCCTGTCCCTTCTGGTGCCCCAACGCCCTTGGCGCGAGGAATCAGCCCTCCCCCGCATGCTGGGCCCTACTAGTAGCAACCACAATTTCTGGCTAATCAAGTCCCATCTTTGCCACGCATTATGCGAAGCCCTCTTCCGAAAGGCCTCGTCATAATCTATCGCCGCCGTATCCCCCGCCAGGGCCCTGGCCCGCAATACACTGGAGACATGACTGGACAAGTGCCACCCCCTTTCTGGGTACGCCAACTGTACCACCCCCATGAGTACCATGAATCCCTCCATCCAGTTGGCGAAGGTCCTGTCCACCTCTCCTTTCTTGTCCTTACCTTTGCGTTTTTTGGAAGGGAGGCGGGAAAGACCCTCCTCCACCTCTGGACGTATAAGAGAAAAAACGTCCACATAATATCCATCCAAGATGCGTCTCCATATTTTGCAAGATAAATGGGCCCCTGGTGGGTCCTCCTCCTCCCTGCGTGTCCCCGTTGGGCGAGTCACCTCTGCCCTCAGTTCCTCTCCCCATACTGCCCCAGGGCCCGGTGTTCGGGACCCAGCACTGGAACGCCTACGGGCTGGCCAAGGAGGGATCCGGGGAACATGGGAAGCCACCCCCCAGTAATCCCCTTCTGAGTCCCTGTCCCCCTCCTCTGAGGATGACTCACTTGAGGAAGACGACGTCTCCGAGTCCTCCCGTCGCTTAGCTGCTCTTTGGGTCCTCCTCCTCTTTTTCCTCTTTTTAACTGCTGTGCGTTTCCGTGTGTCTGGGCTGGAGGGCTCATCAGTGGATGGCGAAGGGGCCCTTCTGCAGCTCTTGGAAGACCTTCCCCGTGCAGGACCTGGGCTTGCTTCTTGACCCAGAGAGCCCTCAGCCTCAAAGGCCGAGCCCCCCCATCCGAAGAACTGGGGGCCTCCATTCTAGATACCCATTGTTGCAACTCCTGAAGTGCCTCAGAAATGCCCCGTAAAGAAGAGCCCTTGTGTGCAGAGACATGATGCCGAGGCGGCCCAACAGGAGCCAGATCCCGCCCCTGCCGGGTGGAAGCCCCTTGCCCTGGTCTTGGTAGAGCCACCCGCTGCAGTTGGCACCCTAGAACATCTCAGGGCTCCTGAGGCAAGCCTAGTGGCCGGCCTGCTCCTGCCAATGGATGGGCTTTCATGCCCAACGGCTGCCAGAGGGCTGTCATGCCTGGTTGACCTAGCCCCTCTGGATGCAGAAGCCCTGCCCTCACTATAGCCACCACATCCCTGTACCCCATCCTCAGCCCTCTGATCCTCAGGCCGGACGGATGGTGGCGTCCGCTTATGGCCTTTCGTAGCATTACCCGCCCCCCGCGCTGGGGTTTGCCCTTTTGTTGGACCTTAGTCTTGCTGGTGGATTTCCCCTTGCCCTTAAGGGCTGTCACTGCCCTCTTATAAGGCATACTGCATGCTGCCTTATGCCAAACCGTATGACCAGCATCAATGAATCTGCCCCAGCAGAAGACTTATTTTGCCTCCAATGGGCAAGGCTCTGGGGCGGGCCGCTCTAGAATGGAAAGGCACCTAGACCCGAGGCCAATCCCACAGCCAAGGCCACAAACCCTAGCCTCACAGAGGGCAATGCCCAAGGCTAGGCCCAGTCCTACAGCCGGACCTCTGGTGGGCAAGGCAAGGCCCTGGGCCTGTGGCTGTGCAGGCGGAGATGGGCCTACACTCCAATTGGGCCTCTGGTAAGGCAAGGCCCCGGGCCTGTGGCTTGCGGGAGGAAATGAGGGAGGCCCCAGAGCTCATGGCCTGTTCGGGCCTCTGGTGGCCAAATGCTGGATCCCGCGGCCTGCAAGCAGTGAAGGGCGTAGGCCAGAAGCCTGCGCCTTATAGGGCCTCTGGTGGGCAAGGCCCTGGGCCCGCGTCTGCAGGCGGAGATGGGTGATGCCTGGGGCCACGGCCTTATCACCCGGCCAGGCCCTGCCCCTCCCAATGAAATTGCTCTAATGAATCCGCCGCTCTGATGGGCCGTGCCTTCCCCGCTTAAGCGCCTCCACCTCCCGTCCAAACTAACGCAGGGGCCAGCGCCTACCTTCCGCGCCGCTGCTGCCTGAGGAAGGGTTCTTTTCCCCTTTCAGGCTCTTCCCGGGCGCTGCCACAGGGCGCAGGGAAGAGGGCCGTGCGTTCCTAGCAGCTGGGAGTCCAGAACTGCGAACCGGTGTGAGTGCTCCATTCGCAGTTCAGGAGCCGACTGCCGGGAACGCGCTGTGGCCCCGGCATAAGTGGGATGTAATAGGACCTGAGGGAAAAATTCTTCCCTCAGGTCCAGCAACGGCCCATAATTCAATTCCCCCAGCCAGCCACTGATTGGCTGGCAGGGGATTGCCTTCGCACGGCTCGGAATCGAGCCGCGCGTCGCTGAGCCGGGGCCAGAGGGAGGAGCCGTTCCTGCTCTTCCTCCCTGCCTGCAAGCCTGCAAACACCGGACCCCGGTAAGAGCGGGGCCGGGTGCTTATCTGACTGTTTTGATGCCAAGCAGGAATACTTTGGTTTCCTCTTGAATTTATAAAAAGAACTTTTCCGTACCCGCTTCACACCATTAGTCCTTAAGTAGAGTTAAATAAGTAGATCCTAATAGAGCAGGAATACTTGCTTAAGATAAGGAATGGGGCAAAGGTGGGGAAGTTTCCCAAACTAGTATTTCATGGAGGACCAGTTAAGAGTAGTTGGGGAGGAGATTCTTTTGTATCTACTGTATAAACTCTAGGCCTGTCCGGAGCATGGGAGGAAAATAGTAGGCAGTTAGTTTCTCTTGGCATGTCCCCTTTCATATGCATACTAGGAGAATCAAGGCATGGCAAAGTTGCCAGCCTAAGCTTTGAGCCAGAGTAGACTTATCCATAACACTGCTCCTTTAGGCAGTAAAGCAGTTTGCACTATGAGGTAGGAATATGTAGGATGAAGATCAGCTATCGTAAAAAATAAACCAGCTTAAACCCCCAAATAAATTAACACAAGTTATAACTATTCATATTGGGAGGTGGGTAGGCAGCTGCATCATAAGATTCAGTAATTCAAGCTGTCTGATTCAGAATTTCTTGATTTCCCATTCCTTCACAGTGTCTAACTTTGACCAAATTGATACAATAATAGCAATAAAAGAGAGGCCAAAGCCATATATCCTGCCTCCTGCTCAAAAAGCACTTTGCTGCATGATCATCCTACAGAACTGCTGGGAGTCTCACTCTATCTCAGTTTTGAAGAAGCAAGACTGAAAAAGTATTTATTGCACATTGTAATTGTGGCTGAAGATACATACTTTGAGGGACTTTCAAGTAGAACTATATAAAAATGACTGGCGATGTTGAAATTAATAGGCTCTCATTGAAATAACCTAATTTGCATGGCTATTAAACAGGACAATGGTCAGGGCATATGCAAAGTACCAAGAAAGAAATTTAGCAAAGGAAGCTGATAGCAGAAGATTTTGAAAGTTCTACCAGAGCTGCTCACTTTTGGATTGGATTATTTCTCTATTTGCTTGCTTTGGAGAGATGCTTAAACAGCATCCACATAGTACATCACTGGCAAGGTGTAGTTCTCACTGTACCATTTCAGGTTGCGGTTATAGGTTCTCATCATGACTAATTTTTTTTTCACATAGATCCATCCATCACACAGAAATTATCATGTCGGGGTAAACTAGGTATGGGTAAGCTAGAAAAGCGTTGTCTGAGATCAAATTTTCTAAATAGAAAGGGCTTTTTAAATAAAAGAGCATCCAGTCATATAAGCCTCCATCTGCAGTGAAGTGGTATAACTGAGATGCAGATTAACTGCCTCACTGAGACCTAGACCTTCAACTTGAACACTGTTGAAATGCCAAAATGTCATCAATTGTTAAAATTCAGCTCATTACTTTTCCTTTTATATTGTTCAAAACAAAAGTAGACAATTATTTTATATTCTGAACAAATGCTACTATAGAGATGTTTACATTGCTAAAGGTCTAAATAATTAACATTTTTGATATGAAAATGTACAATATAATAATCCTGTATTCTTTTCATTGCACTTTATACATAATCTTAAATGACAGATTTAATTGCAATAATTGTAAATCAGCCTAAACTGAGGCCTCACTACAATCATAATAATTTTGCACTACATATATTCATTAACCACATAATCCTTATCACATGATAGTTGACAATTATGGGCTGTCGTGCAGCAATTTTGTGGTATGGGTTCATTATGTAACCTGACTTTCAACAATGAATGCTTGTGATTACTGAAGTCAAATAATTTCTGGTGTTAACCTATTTTAGACACATCCAGACTCAGTTCTGAACCCATGAGAAAAAATAGAAGATACCAAAGGTATACTTTAAAAAACCTCACAGATTTCTCTAAATTAAAATGAGTTGGATCCAGACTAATGTTTCTGTGAGTGTAAGGGCTTCCATCAACAGAGCACAATTGTCTGTCTCCCTTCCCATGGCAGCAAAAAATGCCCCGCAAATCCTTCCACATATGGAAACATCTAGTCTAGATCAAAGCCAGTATATTTTCTTTCTGTTTCTCTTCCATATTCTTATCCATCTTCGGTCCATTTTTAACACTCTGAAAACATAACTGGACTTCCTTTTGTTGGGATTGTAATCCAGTTCAACCAAGGTTATTCATACCTATACTATCCTTCAATTAGTGTTGAAATTCCCCAGGTTGTTTGTTCCATCAGGCCTATGTGCCCAATTAGATGGACTCAAGTGCATTCTTTAGGGTTGCTAACCTCATGGACTCCTGGAATTATAACTCATCTCCTGGCTACTGAGATCAATTCCCTTGGAGGAAATTGCTGTTTTAGAGGGTAAACTCTATGGCAGTGTTTCCCAAAGTTGTCTGGACCGCGACCCATCTAAAAAAAATTTCAAAGTTCGGGACCCACCTAATACAATAACCATATATAATGCATCCATGCCTAACATGAAGAAAAAAAAGCGGCGTTATATTGCTGCTGCAGCATTTTCTCGTTAATACATATCGTAACTATGTGAAGGACTGTTCAATTAAGAAAAAAAGAAAAACATCCAGTTATAATTGAAATTTTTACTTACTAAATATAAGATGTGATATTTCAATGAGAAGGATGTATTTGTTTCCTATTTCTTGCCATTACAGCTTTAGCGTCGACTTCGATTTTAGTCGCTTTTAATCGCAATGAATTTGTTACGTCCAATTTATTTCGGTATTTAGTTTTAATATGAACCATGGCTGAAAATCCCACTTCACATAAGTATGAGGTAGTGAAGGGGAGGAGGACTTTCATGGCTTCATCAAACAGGCAGGGATAGGTGTCAGCAACTGAAAGCCAGAATTTCGTTAATTGATTGCGATTAATAGTGTTTTTCAGCGATGTATCTTCTGATAAATCAATCAGTTCTTCACTTGCTTTTGTTGACATTACAGTTGGTATGTTGTCTTGAAACGGGTTACAAATCCAGCTCATCGTGTCGAACTTTTTCATCTCTTCCCCGAAGTAGGCATCAAAGTTCTTAAGCTAATAAGATATGAGGCATAAGTAGCATTTTCATTAATATTTATGAAATGTGAAACAATATTCTTTGAAGATTTCATATCCAATAATTTTCTTTGAAAAAAATCGACGGGCTTATTTTTTAAATGGGAATGTTTCGTTTCTATATGATGTGTCAACTTACTTGGACGCATACTTTCATTCGCCAATATTTTGCAGCAAATAACGCATTGAGGGCATGGATCCACCATAACTTGATTCCACGTGACTCCTAGTTTCAGGTATTCGACATCATATTTTCTCACAACTTTTCGACGTTTTGTTTCATGTGAACTCGTAGAGGGAGCTAGTAGGTCAGGCTCAGTGTCACTTTTGTCATCCGAAATAACATCTTCTATTTTTTCATTGCTCTGTACACAATCCGCCGCTGGTGGCATACTTTTTGCTATCCGTTTCAACCACTTGTCCATTATTTAGTTTTAAGAAGATAATAAACACACAATGTGCGACGATGAATACTACAGTGACGACTGACGCTCGGGCTCGCGAGTCGCCTTCAGCTGCCCCACCCCAGCCCCGCGCCCATGACGAACGATCACACTCTGCACCACGCCGCGAGAAATTAAATTATTAGTAACCGTTTGGCTGCTGGCCAAACGACACGGCCTGGCCAACATGTTGCGACTGTCACCCTATCAGTTTCAGGGCCCACCCAATATCTGCTCGCGACCCACCAGTGGGTCCCGACCCATACTTTGGGAAACAGCGCCTCTATGGCATTATACCCCATTGAAATCCATCTCCTCCCCAACCTCACTCTTCCCAGACTTTACCCCCCCCCCACAAATCTTCAGGAATTTTCCAACCTGGAGCTGGCAACTTTAGCATTCTTATCAGGCTAAGGGTCTCCTTTCTTCTCAGCCTTACCACCTGCTGGAAACTAATGTTAGTGCAGCTCCTATGGTAGAACCGGAGTTGCAGAATTTTGCAGTGCTATTGGATGTTTTGTGACCTCTATATGCTAGGCTCTCAAGCACTTTCCCCAGTGCTTTCAGGATGCTTGAGGGTCGGTTTGGCAATGAATGCAGGGCAAGCAAAGAAGGAGGTACAGATCAAGGCTATTATTATACCCATTTATAAGAAGGGTTGTAGGTCAAATCCTCTTGGGTATCATCCTCTTAGCTTGCTTTCTCTTTTATTATGAAGCTTTATGTCCCTTATCTATACCATAAGTTGGCCTCAAGAGTGGAGAATGATTAGGATTCTCCCAGCAGGGGATTGGGAGCTGCTACTTACCCTGATGTCCTTCTTTGCGCACGTGCATAGCACGTGCATACTCCCAGGTCACATGATGACATCACTTCCGGGAGTGACATCATCACACGGGGTCAAAGGGTGCCCCAGGTCAAAAGGGGCCCTTGTCGTAGCCGACGCAGGCTGCTCTTGCCACGACTGTGGCCCACACTTGTTCAGCACACAGGGGCCATGGTGCGCAAGAGTGGGTGGCAGCGGGTGGCAGTGGTGGTGAGAGCGGCCTGCTCTTGCTGCCACTGCCCACTCTCACAGCACAAGAGTGCGCCATGCCACCCAGGGAGGGGGCGCCCCAGGGAGCGCTCCCCCCACTGGCCAGGTAAGTGGGTGTATGGGGGGGAAGGGTGAGATCAGGAGATCCGGCACACTGGGCAGGGGAATGGCAACCCTAAGAATGATAGAATTTTGTGGAGGGAGCAGGCTGGCTTTGGAAGAGTGCATTCCACATTGGATCACTGTTTAGTTCTTTCCCATCTAGCAGAGAAGTATTTACTGCTCCCCCCACAAAGGATGTGCTTTGCGTAGCCCTTATGGATTTAAAGGCTGCACTTGACTCAGTACCTCGAGAGTGTCTCTGAGCTAAATGGTATGCATTCTCCATTGATCAATCACTATTATATCTAACATAGCAACTATATAACAATCCTACTGCTCATGTTTGTTGTGGCCCTGAGGGGCAATTGTTAATGAACATCCTTTTGTCTAGGGGGTGAAGCAGGGCTGCCTGTGGTCTCCTCACTCCTATTCAGTCTCTGTAATGACCTTGCTTAGGCACTATCAGTGGTGAATTCCCATGCCACTGTTGTGGTTACCTCTACGATTCTACTTTATGTGGATGATGCTGTTCTTTTATTTAGCTCCCCAGTGGATCTGCATAGGCTGCTGAAAGTATTTCATGCCTATACTCATTGGAGCAACTGTCCTAAGATTACTGAATTAGATTTCTTATGTGTTCCGTGCTGCTTTCACGAGGAAATGACTTTACTGTGATTAATGTACACAATAGCAATAGTGTATTATTTCCCCTAAATACGTGTAATGTATTTTGAATGGGGAGTATCTGATGTTGCCTGTGAGTAGAATCAACTAACCCCTCCTTTTTGAAGCTGATAAATGCATGCCAACCAACAAACCTCTGAACATGCATACTAAGGGAAGACGTGGTATGTTAGCAGAGCAGCTTAGTCAGCAGCTAGGTGTGTGAATAAGTGCTGATGAGATGATAAACTTATATGTAACCTGTTAACTTTAGTAAAGAAAATAGGAGTCTTTTTAATTTTAGGAACTTCACTTAGGACAAGAAATAGAAAAGACAGAGTCTAGTCTAAACTATGAACTGCACTCTCCATTGTGGCAAGATAGAGAGTAAATGAGGGAGAAGCAGGAAGTCCCTGAGAGTAGCAATTGACTGATCAAAGTGATAGCCCCAATAGGAAGATGAGATGCATATACCCTGACCTCAATATCTCTCTGTCTCTATAGTATGTTCCACTCCATAACTTGAGACAAAGGGCAACATAAAGTCCTTCACTTTTTAGGTGGTAGAGGTTTATAAAATTATGTATGTGGGAGAGAAAGTTGATAGAGAGAACTTTATCTCTTTCTCCCATAATTCTAGAACTTGTGGGCTCCAAATAAAGTTAATGGGCAATAGATTCAGGACAGACAGAAGGGAGTACTCTTTAATCGACAAGTAATTAAACTATCAATTCACTGCTGGAGGACATAGTGATGGCTTTGAGAAAGATTTAGATTCATAGAGGAAAGGTCTATCAATGTCTAATACTAACCATGGTGACTAAAGAAAACCTCCATATACAGAGGCAGTAAACTTCTGATTGCTTGTGCTAGAAAGCAACAGTGGGAGAAAACCTTGACCTCTAAGCCCCATGGTTGGCTGCTGTGTGAAAAAAGTACAGCCACTCCAGTGCTTACAACTCAACCAAAACAGGCTGAGGACTGTGATCAGATCTCCCACCTCATATATTCAGTCAATAGCAATGGGGCAGGGGATTAGGAACGTAGGCTTCTTTCTCACTGTCCAGGAAGTAATTGGAGCTACACAACAACTTTGTCTATGAGTAAATGTTTAAAATGTTTAACTGAAGATGTGCTTAATTGTCAACCTCCATTTTTTAAAAAAGATAATTGATGAGCAACCACTTTATTAATGGCAGATAAGAAGATTGTACAGGTACTATTGAGACAGAAGCTGGGGAGGGCACATCATTAGGAACTTTAACAACTCCTTCCTCCTGATTGGAGGTGAAAGTAGTCAAATTATGGTGCTGCTATTGCACTTGATGCTAAATAATTTGCAGCAAAAGAAATCTGGAAAAAATCAGGACAAGGAAAGCAATGGTTTGGAAGAATGTTGCCTGGATTATGACTAAAATCTGTGCAAACAAGGTATTATGTTGGAAATAACTCATATATATATTGAGGCTGGGATAGTGTATGTGAGGTGCTGTGGAGTGTGAAATGAACATAGGGTTGGTTCAGATATATTGTAATATGTTAAATTAAAACAACCATAGTTAATTGATCATCTGAACCTGCATAACCACACAAACTATAAAGAAGTGAGCTGTGGCTCACAAAAGCTCATATCCTACCACAAATTTTGTTAGTCTTATAGTTGCTACTGGACTCTTGCTCTTTTCTACTGCTACAGAAAGATGAACAGGACTACCCATCTTAAACTATGGTTAGTTTAGGTACTTCAAACCAGGATCTAAAGGTTGTGTATTAACCACAGTTTCCACTATAGTTTCACTTTACGTTTGAATGTTGACTGAATCTTGTTTTCCTTCTGGCACTCTGAACCAACCCTACCTACAGAGTTGCCTAGCAAATGAAACTGTCTTTTCCTTCTGCCAGAACTCACTAGAACAAGCCTCTCCTTGACGTTGTCCCTCAGTATGCCTTGCAACCAATTTCCCTCTTAATCCTCACCATTACTCTCTTTAAGATGCAGTGGTGCATAAACTTCTAAAGGAATGAAAGCAAAGCCAAAGGAGTCCTGGCTACCTTGATTGCCTGTGATCTGTTCAGAGAGTTGTTTATAGATATTACACTGAGAAATAGATTTTGAAGAGGAGGGCTGGCTGGAGGGAAAGCAAACCCTTACCCAATAGTTTCCCATAGCAATATCTCCCTCCTGGATGCACATTAGCATTCAGTTTGGTATTTGCTGTCTCTGTTCAGTACAGTGCATTCAGTGCAATTCACATGTCTATTTGCTGTGTCATTAGAAGTTGGTATGAGGCATATAGGCTCTTCCAGGGAGTTCTGGGCTCTGTGTATGAACATTCCACAGGTATACACTTGGCAGATAATGTTTATGGGGAGTCAGAAAATGGCAGGATATAGGAATGAAAAATTGGTGGAAGGAAAGGAATATATTGCCTGTTGTGAGTGTAATGCACGAGACATTTTTGTGAATGCTTGATTGTGTTTGTATGTAGGTAGCGTGCTGAAATCAGCAATAAGATGTTTTCCTCAGGTGGGTTTTGGGGTTTTTTTGGTGAAGAAAGGATTAACCTTAAAGCCTGGCAGCTGCAGCTTTCTTCAGTTGTCTCCCAGAAGGAGGTGAGCAAGCATGCTTGCCAGCAGCCTGAAGAAAAAACATAATGTCCATTTAATAGAGGCTTAATGAGGTGCTGTTTATCAGGTGATGTTATTTACCTGCTGTGTGCCATAAAAAGCTTCAACCACCCATTTCCATGTATTAGGTAAAGGTTGTCCCCTGTGCAAGCACCGAGTCATTACTGACCCATGGGGGGATGTCACATCACGACGTTTTCTTGGCAGACTTTTTGTTACAGGGTGGTTTGCCATTGCCTTCCCCAGTCATCTACACCTTACCCCCAGGAAACTGGGTAATCATTGTACTGACCTCGGAAGGATGGAAGGCTGAGTCAACCTTGAGCTGGCTATGTGAACCCAGCTTCCGCCAGGATCGAACTCAGGTTGTGAACAGAGCTTGGGCTGCAGTACTGCAGCTTACCACTCTACACCACGGGGCTACTTCCACATATTAAGCCTCTTTTAACAGAGAAAGGGCATTTTTCTCCAGGCCTGTTGGAGACTGTAACTCCATTGGCCACTGCCGTTCTGAGAAAAGTCACCCCATCTTTGTGGCAATTTCTGAAGATTTGGTGCAGTATCTGAGGAGGGCAAAGTTTAGTGAAGTGAGGGAACTTTGTAGGAGGTAATGCCATAGAGTTAGGGTTGTCAGACCTGTCATGGCAACCAGCAGGAGACTGGGGAGGCAGAGACATGGGCAAGCAGTTGATGATAGCATCACTTCCAGGAAAAAGCTGGAACTGACATCACACTTTCCTAGAAATCACTAGAAACTCCATGGTAAAACTATAGATTTTGTTGTGATTCCTAGGAAGGACTGATATCACTTCCTGGGAAAACCCAGAATGGACATCAGTCCTCTCTAGGAACCACCAAAAAGCCCAAAACAAACAAACAAACAAAACCCAAGATGCCTGCTGCTAGTGGTGGTGGTATTTGGTAACCACCTGAACATGAAAAACAACACAGATTTATCAAGGGTTGTTTTTCATAATGACCAAGAATCCTGGATTTCTATTACCATTCCATAGAATTGTAATAACAACCCAAAATAGTTTTTCCTGTGTAGTTTTAGCTGGAGAATTTTGGAATGAATGCCCTTAATCCAGGGCCCTCTTTGAAGATGGCAGCGGTAAATTTCACTAACTACAGTTGAAATAAGCTCTGACTTTGTCTTATGTCTAAATTAAGCTACAGATTAGATTTATGTAGGTTTTTTCCAGCAATGGTGCATACTTCAGTATTTTAGATCTAAAATAGATTAGATCCCTGAGGTACATTTACACATTTTCTAGTTTCTGGTTCTATATATAATTTGTATTTTGTATAATTGCAGTACCTCTTCAAGTAAGGTGTTTGAAATTTTTATTTCCCTTTGATTCAAGATATATTTATAGCTTACAATGCAACATTTCACCTTAAGGCCAGGGAGACCAACCAGGTTGCCTTCTGTCTTTTGGTACAAACAAGCTGATTACAAGTGTTACCAACTGGTGCAACTTTTTTGCCAAATAGGAATATTTTGCAAACTGTTTGAGAGACATTAAGGAGAGTGTTAAATAATTGGCTATAGTTTAAAATCTTTTTCTAAAATTGTTTAATAGCCAAATTTGCAAATAGTTAACATTCATACTCTTCAAATTTCCCTAAGACAAAATTGCTTTGTAATATGTTCACTGAGTTCTTTGTTAACAATTTTACGTTTCATAGACTTGTGTGTAACTTCATCATCTGAAGGTGTTAAACGGCAGAATCGATATAATCAACAGTGATTCAAGACCATGATTACACATACTGAAATTGCTAGCATTTTATTTTTTTATTAATACTTAAATGTTCTTCTACTAGTAGGGATCCCTGTTAGTGGTCAGACCTGCCCTCATGTTAATAAGAAGTCTTATGAATATGGCAGTATCATAAGCCCCTCTCTGAATGTGTTTTAAACACATACACGCTGCCTAGCAAGGTGGGAAATGGCTGCCAGAGCCCAACAAGGAGCTGGAAAATGACTAAAATGTGAGACATCAGGCGAGACCAGTCTTCAGCCCTGAGGCCCCAGAAATGTGCAAAGATCCTAAAAGAATAGGGTCTTCCCAGAGTTCCTGAATTAATCTCCTTATCTACTCTCCCATTCCAGGCTATTTAGGGCTCTGATAGCCTAACCCATCTAACCATTGCAGGTCATCAGTCATCATTGATAACTTTAGTTTTACTCAGGAAGGCTTAATCAAACCTTCCCAGTTTTATTGTCTTGCCCTGGAGACAGCTTCCCAATTCTTTGTCACACCCAGGAGACAGCCATTAAGTTATTGTTTGGGGGCAGAAGGTGCAATCCTACCCCAGTGTATGTTGCACAGTATAATTGGACTATCCTTCCTCCATAGTTGTGTGCATGCCTTCAGATCCAGCATCCACCCTCAGGCCCCCAATTGAGCCTCTCATTTCTCTTGCCTCAAGCGCTGGTCGCTCGATGCTACTTTCTCATGGATGTCCTCTTCTCGTCTGATTGGTAACTTTTACCAAACCTTACAAATCTCTCTCCAATTTTCCGCCCTGCTTTTCTAGTTAGCTTTATATGTGTGTTTTGTGTGCAACTAATCTTTATTATTTTTATAAATAAAAACTCCTTTTGGTTGAACATCTGGCTATTTATTGAAAGAGTTCTCTAGAGGGACAATTCTCATATACACAAGTGGAGATCTTGCAGTTACCCAGCTCTCACTGCCTCTCCTTGCATGCTAATTCCCCCAACTTGCAAGGAGACCCCCTTTAGGTAACATCCTAAGTCCCCCAGTGAGGGTGGGGGATCCCCCATTCTTATCCTCTGCTCCCACCACTCACGTAGCTAGTAGAGGGGGGTAAGATGTGGGAATATGCCTCCTGATCGTGCACCCAGGGTTGCAAATGATGTCATTTCCTGGCATTGGCGTCATTGTGCTGTTCTGAGACTGCGTGCATGAGAAGTGCGCACACAAAGATATCCAAAAAGGTGAATGCCAGGTCCCACTCCCCCACCAGGAGAGTAAGGGGACCGGGCAACCCTACCTACTAGAAATATTAAATCTATATCTTTTAAAAAAAAAAAAGACGCCAATGTAATTACATTGTAAACCCCTGAAATTGCAGTTTCTATTGCTATTTTGGCTATATCATAGCTGCAACTGAATAGTAAAAGTGTAAAGGTTGTCCGTTGAAATCGTTTGCCATTTAAAATTTTACTACATTGTCTCAGCTGTTTTCTGACTTATCAGAGTCATTATATTAAGGAGGAAATTACTCAGCTTGTTAAAGCTTAATAGGGCCGTGTTCCAAGATAAGCTGTTTTCTAAGAATTAAATTCATGTCATCTTGATTTATTCTGTTTATTTATTCATTCCATAGAAAGCATTCTGTGTAAAAAGTTTAAGTCCCTGTTTTGTGTGTGCATGCATGTGTGTGTGTGTGTGTGAGAGAGAGAGTCATAGATGCTGTGGCAATTCCAGACCTGGTTCTGAATACAGGAAAAATATACTGAGGAGGGGAATACTATATAAGTTGTGACACGGTTCTCTTGTTGGACAGAATGAGGGGGCACGCCTTAAAAGGCAACTTTTCAGGAACCAGTAAAGAGCAGAAATTGTTGCTTATGTGTGTTTATAAGAGGAACTATTTAGATTTTCTTCTTGCAGCACCAAAATGTCTTGGGCCCTTTTCACACTGCTTACCTTGACTTGCAACAACGCAGGACATTGCACTAAAAATGCGGAACATCTCGTTTTCTTGCGCAAGATTTGTGAGATGTTGCGCAAATCTCGCACGAGAAAATGCTATGTTCCGCGTTTTTAGCGGGATCTTCTGCATTGTTGCGAGTCAAGGTAAGCAGTGTGAAAAGGGCCCTGGAAAATAACTGGCAGGGTCTGGCTAATAACACTTTCCCACATGCCCCATCTCCAATAGTCTCCCAGGGTTTCTAGTTATGGACCTGGCATCCCAATTTATTGGTCTCCAAGACAATGAGTAGATCAACAAATACCTGAGAAACTTAGCCATGTTCCTCATTTTCTGACTTCATCAGTTGCCCCACCAGTAAACAAAATCCTTTCTTAAAATTGTTGTTAATTTATTGTCCACCATTCTCACTGAAACGCAATGTGGATTATAATATATAAAAAGCAATTCTATCAGACAGCAAATACCTTCAATAATCAAAGGATTACAGAACTGGAAAACTATGCTAAAAGAAAGAAAGAAAGAAAGAAAGAAAGAAAGAAAGAAAGAAAAAGAAATGGAGAAAGGTGGTTACAAAGTAAACGACATTGCAGTAAATGTATAATAAACTGATCAATAAACATGGCAATTAACTACAATACTGTTCCTTATAAACGCAACCTCCTGAGTTGATCCATTTTATTACTGTTCTAATACTGTTCTTTGTACAAATGCCCTTCTAATCATTTCTGGTTTGAACGTTATGCAAAATGGTAGAAGTATGGAGCCCTCCTGACCTCAGGTGTGTGCATGAATATACACACACATGAATTATATTTCAGAAATGTGCATGATTCAGTGAATGTTGCTTTTAAAGTATTCTATATAATAAAACACTTTTTCTAGTATTAGGATCAAAGTAGATGTGATAGTGGCAGTCACATTTGTTCATATATCTGCACCCTATAAAGCAGTGGTGAAGATGTAATTTTGAGGTTAAAATGGCAAGTGGGTGAAAGGGACAGAACTCTTTCCTACCTTCTCTTCCTTCCCTTCCCCCCCTGCATTCCATTAATCTAGGAACTTTTTTTTCACCCCCAAATCATGTCAAGAATTGGAGCCAGAGTGGGATAAAATGCTTGGAGCGGGGAAATGCGGTGTGGTGTGGTTGGCATGGGGAAGGGTTCAGTTCATTCACACACAGGCTGTTTTGGTGATACTCAGTAAGGGGATGAAGTTCAGGCACATGAATAAAAAACATTGCTGCCACAGTTTGACTTTTAATTCAGAAGAATGCCCTATAATCTCAGAGCATAGCCATCCTACAATCAGTCTATCACAATTTCACACAGCTAATGTTTGCCAAACGCATTTTGAACTGTCTCTAGTATGTGAAGTGACTGTTACTCAGTTTTCTATGACTGCAGGAAAGCCGGCAATAAACCATAGAAAATATAGGTGCGGTGCTGTATTACAATATGAGGATATGTAATTTATCTAAAGAATGAAAATGCATTTTCTTCTCACTGATTTACAGCCCCCCTGTTGGAGCCAAACACCAATGTGGTTGTGAAAGGTAGGGTTTTCAAACAGCAGACAGATAGATGTGATTGCTAGTGTGATCATACAAGAACTAGAATAGTTTAATGGTTAATGGATGAAACTGTGAATCAGAAAGTTGCTGGTTCAAATCTCACTTCTTTCATGTACTCACCAGCTGGTCATCGGCTCTCTGCATAATCTGCAGTATAATTATTCTACTAGTTACCTTGGAGAGAGTTGTGAAGATTACTGAGATTCTTTCTTCAGAACTCTTAAGCTCTGCTCATTTTTAATATTAAGCACTTTTCCAGTTCATTGTAATGTCTCCTGATGTATTATTCCCACTTTTGGAGAGACAGGCACCTTCATCTCATTTTGTGTCGTGTAAAACCAAGAGCAAAGTGCCCCAGTTTTGTTTTGTTTTGTTTATTTAGTAAATCTTTATGTTGACTCTCTAGGGAATCTGGCCAAGATGGCTTGCAAATTAAAACATAATAAAAACAAAACAAAAATTAATTAAAATCTATCATTACAGACCCAGCCACAACATAAAAATATAGACCATTGAGCAGTTTAAAACAACAGTCTCATAGTACCCCCCCACTAAAGTAATGTAAAAAGATCCCATAGTTAAAAGCTTGCATGAATAGAAACTAGGGATGCTAGCCCCCCGCTTGGGGTGGAGGATCCTCCACTCCTACTCTCCACCTCCCGCCTCCGCTTACCTGGCTGGCAGGGGGGAATGCGCCTCCCGTAGTGTGCCTCCAGGCAATTCAGCCCAAATCGGGCCCAATTCAGCAGGATTCAGGCCCAAAATTGGCCCAAACTGGCCCAAATCAGGCCACTGGGGAGCACAGGAGCACTCTCACACTCTGCAGCAGCTGTATTCAGGCTGATTTGGCCCCTTGGGGAGTGCAGAAGCGCTGCCAGGACAGCCTGTGACTTGCACAGTGTTTGTGGTGCAGATCTTAACTGATGAGCTGGACAGAATGAGAGGAGGTAGTCTTTCAAGCAGCCTGGCCTCAAGCCATTTACAGCTTTAAAAGTAAGAACCAGCACTTTCAATTGAGCCAGAAAACAAATGGGCAGCCAATGCAGTTCAAGTGTAGTTCCTCTTCAAACAAACTATTATATATTTTTGTCATTAGCAGAACATGATATGCATGAATTTGTAAATGAATTTGTCAGACTCCTCCAGCCCAGAAGTAAAGTCTGGGGCTGCAGCCCCCTCTGGGGGCTCCTTGTGCAGTGTAAAGCCAAGGGAGAGGAAGGGGGTTATTTCTACACCCCTGTCCCTCTCTGGTTCCTGTGGCTGGCCTCCCCAAGTAAGTTTTGGGAATAGCCTCCTCCTCCTCCGTGTCCCTTTCTCGTTCCCCCTTTTAAGGCTGTTCCTGGAGGCAGACCAACCCCAGGCTCTTCCTCTTCCCCCTCCCCAGATGTGGGCCTTAATGATAAAGTAGGCTTGAGGAATGTTGAGGGCCCTCCCTCATTCCCCAAGGCTGCCAGAATACCCCTGCTACCTCATACTGGAATTAGATGGATTCCCTCCTACCCTCCACCTTCTGGTGAGAATGCCATGATGGCGTTCCCTCCCCTGTGGGCTTTGGAACCTCTCCTGGGTCTACTGGCCCCTGCTGACACTGTGGCTGCCTCTTGTGGGCTGAGCATGGCCACAGCGTACCTCCTGCCGGCTCTGCCACCGACACTACCTCTGTCATTGCGTCTGTCAAACAGGGCTTTCTGCTCCTTAGCTGCTTGGCCATTAGAAGGCTTGGTTGCGTCCATGGCAACAGGACCTGGCTTGGCCACTATTTCCCCTCTAGTGGCTTCTTTCCTGCCTAGTTGTCACCCCAGTATCCCTCTGGAGCCCCAGTGAGTGTGGGGATGGGGGCCAGTCCCAGACAGAATCCCACAGGAATAAAATCTGAACATTTTCTAGTTTTAGTTTGAAACTCCCCCCTCCTTCCCCTTTGCATATGAACTACCAGTTTTCATGGAAGAAAAAAAATTGTTGATTTGTTCACTGTTCACAATTGTGCCTCCTAATGAACAGTAGGCCCTTTCAACTGTGGATCTTAAAACAAGGATTACAGGCTTGTAAGTTTTCAGCAAAAGAGACCTTCATTTGTCTTGTTCCATGATGTTTCAACACATTTATTCATAAGAGGGATGATTGGCATGCCAAAGTAAATTCACAGTGTGTGTTCACCCTTCCATTGAGAAGAGATTTGCAGTCTGTCAATTTACTACAGCCAGCATTCGAGTCTAGGTTTTTAATTTGCTTGTTTGGGATTCTGATGTGCTGTTTAGGGTTATGCTCTTCAAAAGCATCCAAAAGAATCTTTTTATTTCCCTGTAAATAAAAATGAGTATTTATTCAATTGAACAGAAAGTATGCCCCCATGTTTACCTACAATTCCAGGTAAAGAGATATCAAAATTTGGTACAATTACTAAAAATCATGACTATTTTACTTTGAGCTTTTCACCCCAGAAAGATCAATGTTACTGTTCATTACTTATGTATATATTTATGTGCTGTCAAGTCTCAGCCAATTTATGGTGACTTCTGTGAGGCACTTTCAAAGCAAGCGAGAAGCAGAAGTGATTTGCCATTGCCAGCTTCTGCAGAGCAACTCCAGTCCTCCCTGGCATCCAAGTACAAACTGGGGCTGACTCTGCTTAGCTTCCAAGATTGGAAGAGATTGGGCCATACCATGCTACTAGAGGTAGGCACGATCCAAAAAAAATTACCGATCAAGATGATTGGGGATCTGCGCCGGCGCTGACCCCAAATCACTGATCCACACCGGTCATCTCCTGTTTCCGATCCATAGATTGGATCGGGGAGGCCAAAGTGGAGGGGCGCCCCGCTGTTCCTAGCTATGTGGGAAGATGGGTGGCGGCGGCGACCGCCAGGTCTGGCAGGCACGGGGAGGCGACAACGAGCTGCCTCCCCTCAGGGAGGGGACGTTCACACACACACACACACACACACACAAACACACTCTTAGAGGAGGGGGGAGTTTTTAACCCGGCGACGAGCTGCCTCCCCTCAGGGAGGGGATGTTCGCACACACTTACAGCAGAGGGAGGAGTTTTTAACCCAGTGACGAGCCACCTCCCCTCAGGGAGGGGACGTTCACACACACACACACACACACACACACTTAGAGCAGGGGGGAAGTTTTTAACCCGGCGACGAGCTGCCTCCCCTCAGGAAGGGGATGTTCACACACACACTTAGAACAGAGGGGGGGAGTTTTTAACCCGTCCCTGCCTCTCAAGATAGAAAGAGAGACACCCCGTCAACATGTTTCAGCCAGCTTTTTTAAAAAAAGCAGGGACAGAATCCTCCATTCCTCCCCACCCAATTTTAAAAGCAAGCAGCCAGTCTTCCAAAAGCATATTTTGAACACACACACAGAGCCATGAATGAGGTTTTCACACAAAATACAGTGTTTTAAAAGCAGGTTAAAAACAGAGAGTGACAGACAGAAAAACAGCCATTCCTCCTACAAAGCCCGTTTTTTTTTAAAAGCAAAAAACGTTTGTAGTGCCCATGGCTACAGAACACCCCCTTCCCCCTCTCTCCCCTGGCTGTCTCAACTGGTGAGTGCATTGCTGCTCCGTGGTTGGAAGGAAGCCCTGCTGATCAAGGCAAGCTGGGCTTCCATTCGGGTTTCCAGGGTGACAGAAGGAGGGCAAACTTAGCTCCATTGCCAAGGGAATAGATTACTGGCGTCAGAAAGACTGGATCTCTGATCAGATACCGATGGCCCGATCAAGCCCCGATCAAGCCCCCCCCCCCCGAACAGTGGATCGGTCGCCGTGGACGGCACCGATCCGCCGGGTCCTGATCGCGCGAACACCATTATCGTGGGCATTTTTCTATCGTAATGCCAATTGTGCCCATCTCTACATGCTACCTTCCCTCCCTTCTCTTTATTGGAGAGTTAGAGACGACTTGGTGTATAGGGCAGTCAGTGAAAATTATGTAAATTCACTCTATTGTTATGAGTACAGTAACCAGCCCTTTGGAAACATGAAGTCTTGCCTTCTATGAAGAATGTTCCTACTGCATCACATATTGATAGTGTCAGCCAGTGTACACAGCAGGGACCAGATATATGGACTGAACCCATCAATTTCCTACATTGTAGCCATCAAGATGTGTCTTAATTGTGCTTTCCAGTTATAGTCACCATTGCTACTGGAGCTTTAAAGAGGGCAGTCCAGCCTTCAAGGCTCTCTGTTCATGTTCAACTGATGTCGAACACAGTCAACTGATTAAATGCTTTTCAGCATCTATGTAAAGTCACTGGGAGAGGTGATCTGGAGATTTGTGTTATCCTAAATGGGATGGTTTCCTTGTGAGTTGGGAGAATTAGCATACAAGAAGAAGCAGCACAAGGGGGCAACTGGGATGTCTCCACCAATGTATACCAGGATTATTCCCTTAGAGAAATCTCTAATAAACAGGAGGAGGTTCATCAGTAATGGTTTTTATTAAGGGGGCAGTAAAAGGCAAACACACAAGAAAAACACACCACATACACAAAGTGCTAACTAGGGGTGTGCACCCCCAAAAGATTCAGGTTTCTCACTTCAGGTTTACTCAAAGCAGAGGGGAAATCCAGAATTATCAGAATCCTGAAGCAGCAAGCCGCTTCGAGATTCTGGTATTTAGCTTGCTTCAGTATGCTCCGTAAAGATTTGGAGCATACTGAAGTAGGCGGGGGGGGGGAGTCTAGGAGACATAGTGCATCCGTAGAGAGTAGCAGCTGAGTGATCAGTTCTTCATGGCAAGAAGGACAAGGCTCAGACACATGTCTGAGGGTGGTATAGGATCCCAGGAAACACACAGCTATGGAGGAGGTCAGCCCAATTATACTGTGAAATGTACCCTGGGGCAGGTTCACATCTTCTACCCTAAGAAGAATAGCTTAATGGCTATCTCCAAAGGTGAGACAATAAGGTGGGAAGGGCTTAATTGAGCATATCTGGGAGAAACTATAGGTAAAAAAGTGATTGATGACCCATGATTAGCGGAAGGGGTTATCAGATCCCTGAATAACTCTGAATAGGAAGGAGGTAGGGGGAAGACTGGAAGGGTGTGGATGAGATTAATTCGGGAACTCCTGGAACCCCTCTTTTATCTTAAGTCTTTGCAGATCTCCGGGGTGTGGGGCAGCTAGCCAGTCTTGCCTCTTGACTCACATTCCAGTAATTTTCCAATTCCAGTCGGGTTGAGATCCATTCTGCCTATCCAGGCAGCATGTCTTGTGCTCAGAGCACATGAGAAAAAGGGGTTTACGATGTTGCCATATTCATAAACTGCCCTTTCAGTGCTAGGAGTGGTCTGACTGCTAATATTTGGGCTGAGTTGCCACCAAGATACAGATGACACTCAGCTCTATCTCATGCTGCCAGCAGATCCCAGGGAGGCTGTGGAAACTGTGCTCAGGTGTCTGGAGGCAATTTTAGAATGAAGGAGTGCTTTAAAATTTAAATAAACAAATAAATAAATAAATAATAATAAAAAAAGAATGAAGGAGTGCTAACAAGCTGAAACTTAGTCCCAAGAAGACCAAGGTGCTACTGGTGGGGGGAGAGCCCTTCAAGACTGTCCTGAAACTTTCATTAGTACAGAATGCAGAAGCTGAAATGCTGACTGGAATGAGTTTCAGGGACCATATGACTCCAGTCGTGTTTCATCTGTTTTGGCTCCCAATTTGTTCCTGTGCCCAATTGAAGTTACTTGTATTGACCTTTAAAGATCTATGTGGTTTGGGCCAGCATATCTTAAGAACCACCTTCTCCCATGTGAACCTACCCTTTTATTCTGATTGTCTTCAGAAGCCCTGTTTCGGGTGCTCCTCTCCCGTCATATGAGGCTAGATGGGAGGCAACCCAAGAAAGGGCCTTCTTGGTCAAATCACCAAACCTTTGGAATTCTCTCCCCATGGAGATTCATCTATCCTCCTCTATTGCTTTCTCCCACCAGTAGATGAAGAGATTTTTTTTGTTTGGGGCATAACTAAAATATGGAGCTTGTATACAAAAAGAATTGCTATTTGTCCTCTTCCCTGGTCTTTGGGTTATGTGTTTGTGTGTGTGTTTATTGGATTTTAAAAATATATCTACCATATTTGGGTAGAAGGGCAACATACAAATTCTTTAAATAAATAAATAACGAATAAATAAAATAGCTGAGCTGATTTTGAATGGTCTGTTACAGTGAGAAGGCCCAAAGAACAATATATATATATATATATATGAAGCTTTGAGCATGTGTGTGTACACACATGCAAAATTAAAATCACAAAACTTCAATTTATGCTGGCAGAAGTTCCTGAAAATATAAACTGTGAAACAGCATTCAGATACAAAGAGATCCTGTTTATGAACTACTTACATAATCAGAGAAAATAGTTTAATGATTTCAATCAACTTCAGTTCTTCTTGCATACCAGCTCCATTTTTTAATTATACATGAGATTATAAATATTAATACACATCTAGAAGAATCCAAACATTAATACAACTGTCAACTGTTGCCCTATAAATGGCAGAATGAATTTAAATAAAATATTGTATGTAAAAGAATGCCATTGAGGTCCCATTGATATAATGTTGCTTCTTCTACTGTTGCTACAACTGCTACTAAATGATTATTTATTGCTAGGTGAACATTCAGGCATGACTTGAGAGAATGGAGTTTGCATATCATAAACAGGAAACAGCAACTGAGCATCAAGAGGAAAGGCATCCACATCTCTCAAAAGAATACGTTGACCCCCCCAATCCTTCCTTAGAGTATGTTAACAATGATAGATCCAGAGGAGTTAGCCATGCTAGTCTGTAGTTGCAAAATAGTAAAGAGTCCAGTAGTACCTTTAAGACTAACCAACTTTATTGTAGTATAAGCTTTTGAGAACCACAGCTTTCTTTGTCAGATGCATCTGATAAAGAGAGCTGTGGTTCTCGAAAGCTTATGCTACAATAAAGTTGGTTAGTCTTAAAGGTGCTACTGAACTCTTAACTAATTATAGAGAATCTTGTTTATTTAGTCTTGTTTATATAATAGCTGTTCACATGCAAGCAATTCTGTGATTGATGCCACCACCGTTGTCTCAAATCTACCTACCGTTGCTCTATTTTTCCATGTTTATTTCCCTTTTGCTGTTTCTCAGCTCCCTGTCAGTCTCCCGGCTGTGAGACTTGACAGCATTCCATCTCTTCTCCCCCTTCTGCTTTTCCTTCTACTCCATATCTTTATCTGCTTTCTCTCCAGAGTTCTGTGCTGCTACTTTTCTCTCTCCCTTCTAGCTTTTTCTGCTCATGCACCTTTCTGTCCTTTATCTGTCCTGCTTTCAACAATACCGCCATGCTCCTCCCAGACTACTTCCTTCCTCTCAGCTGCCTCCAGTGTTCTCTACCACACTGCCCTCACCACATCCCCAGCCTCCATGTCCCACCTACATTCCAAGAACAGAGGATGGCTTATTTCTCTGCTCACAAGTTGGATGCTGGCAACTTCACCACTGCGCCAGTGCTGGAGCAGTTGTAGGCTTTGGCTCACCTTTCCAAGGGCTGTTCTGCTAGTCTCTTCCAGCACCTTAACTTGTGCTTGGGAAGAAATAGACAGCCGGTACAGGTCATTCAGTTCAGGTGATCCATTTCCTGTGTCCAGGCTCTAGTAATAGTCTGATGACTGCATTTTGGATCAATTGAAGTTTCTGGACAGTTTTTAAAGGCAACCCTACATAAAAGGATTACAGTAATTTAACTTAGATGCAGACAGAGCATGGATCACCATGCTTTTCAAAGGATGGACAATATGGAGTATCGGCTGATCATGCTAAAAGGCACCACATAGCATGGAGGATCTAGGATTCAGACGTTTTTGATGTGAAGTGTTTTTTAATGTTGGAATATTCAAATATGCATTTTCTGAAGTGCTATATTTCCAGAGAGACTGTTCCCAATGACATTTCTGATGGCAGATTGCAGTTCTTTGGCTCTTCTCCACCCGCTTCACCAGACATACAAAACTGTCATCCTGTTTCATTTATTCAAACAGTAATGGCCTGTCAAACAAGGATACTATCATAAAGATAGAGTAACAATAAAGATATGCATTGTATAATGTCAGTGGCAGGTTCTTACTATCTTTAGCTATAATAATAAAGCCATGATGACTGCTGCCACTGCTGCAGCTAAACTAGGGAGCAATTCTTTCTTGCTCCTCTTTCACCCATTAATGATATATTTGATTGAAGCATCATCCATTGTTACAAAGGCTCAGAGGGTGCAGTCCAAAGGTACTGGAGGGACACCTGCATTATAGAAGGTCATGCGCAATCATTCTGACATTGGCAGAGGTGGAATCAACTTACAGGATAGACAAAAGGATCTCTCATGCTGCTGTCATTGACTAGTAAACTGTTAGTTTAGCTCGAAACAGCTCATGAAGCCCATAGAAATGATTACAGTTATCACTGTTACACTTTATTATATTATTTTTGAGGTCTATAGCACTGCACATACCTCATCTGGAACATTCAGTCCAGTGACTTAACTACATGCCTTAAAATTAGGAGAGAGTAGGATAATTCACAGAGAAGTAAGAAAGACGTTTTTAAAATATTAAATTGGAAAGTTTATAAAATAGGACAGAGCTATGTCATTAGAAAAATATTTATGCATATTAATGCATATTAGCAGTTTTCATTGCATAAGAGGTTATTATAACAGATTATTTTGGATTCTGTGTGACTACTAAAAAAAGATATGGAGTAATTTAAAGGTAGACATTACAGAAACATGAGAGAATCTGTCTAGCTAATAGAATACTGGGAGGAGTAGAAAATAAAGCAAAGAAAAAAATTATAAAGTCCTGATCAATAAACATTTTAGGAGAATCAAAAAGAGTCCAGTAGCACCTTTAAGACTAACCAACTTTATTGTAGCATAAGCTATCGAGAATCACAGTTCTCTTCGTCAGATGCATGGAGGGCAAGAAGAAACTGATCAGATATATAGGTGGAGAGGGGAGGGAGTAGTAGATGCAAACAGTAGCTTCTGATATGGAGATCAGTTTGCTTCTGTTAAGGAAGTCAGTTACTTCTGATAATGAGATAACCATTCATAGTCTCTATTCAATCCCAGCCTGACTGAGTCAAATTTACATATGAATTCCAATTCAGCAGCTTCCCATTGGATTTTGTTTTTGAAAGGTTTCTGTTGAACTACAGTGACCTTTAAGTCCTTGATGGAATGTCCTGGTAGATTGAAGTGTTCTCCCACTGGTTTCTGGATGTTGCCATTTTTAATGTCAGATTTGTGTCCATTTATTCTTTTGCGCAGAGGTTGGCTGGTTTGTCCAATGTACAGAGCAGATGGACATTGTTGGCACATGAGGGCATATATCACATTGGAAGATGAGCAGTTGTAAGAGCCAGAGACAGCGTAGTTGACGCCATTGGGTCCTGTAATTGTGTTTCCTGGGTAGGTATAAGGGCAGAGCTGGCATCTGGGTCTGTTGCAGGGCCTGGTACCTGTGCTGGTGACTCTGCTAGCCGATTTATGATTGTGAGAAGTTGTTTCAGGTTGGGGGGCTGTCTTTAGGCAAGGAGAGGTCTTCCACCCAGGGCTTCTGAGAGAGAGGTATCATTTTCCAGGATGGGTTGTAGATCACTGATGATACGTTGGATGGGTTTGAGCTGGGAACGTTAGGTGACAACCAGTGGTGTTCTGTTGTTAGTTCCTTTAGGTCTGTCCTGGAGCAGGCTGTTTCTGGGTCCTAGTCTGGCCCTGTCTATTTGTTTCCTCACTTCATTTGGTGGGTACTGTAGTCCCAAAAATGCTTGTTGTAAATCTCTCAAGTGGGAGTCCCGATCAAGAGCATTGGAGCAGATATGATTGTAACGTAAGGCTTGGCTGTAGACAATTGATGGAGTGGTATGTTTAGGGTGGTAGCTAGAGGCATGTAGATATGAGTATCGGTCTGTGGGTTTCCGGTATAAGGTGGTATTTATCCGCCCATTATGTAGTTGTACAGTGGTGTCTAGGAAGTGTACCTGTTGTGTATAGTGGTCCAGGCTCAGGTTGATAGTAGGGTGAAAGTTGTTGAAGTCCTGATGAAATCTCTCAAGGGCTTCCTTCCCATGGGTCCAAATGATGAAGATGTCATCCAAGAATCTTAAGTATAGTAGTGGTTTCAGTGGATGGGAGCTGAGGAAGCGTTGCTGCAAGTCCGCCATGAATATGTTAGCATATTGTGGTGCCATGTGTGTGCCCATGGCTGTGCCATTAACCTGTAGATATACGCTGTCACCAAATTTGAAGTAATTGTGAGTGAGTACAAAGTGGCCAAGTTCAGTGGCGAGGTGCGCTGTGGTTTTGTCCGGGATAATATTCCTTATGGCTTGCAGTCCATCTGCATGTGGGATATTGGTGTATAGAGCCTCCACATCCATTGTTGCTAGGATGGTGTCATCTGGTGGGTTGTCGATGGACTGTATTTTCCTGAGGAAGTCAGTGGTGTCCTGTAAATAGCTGGGTGTGCTGGTGGCATAGGGCCTGAGGATAGAGTCCATGTATCCTGAGACTCCTACTGTGATAGTGCCTGTTCCTGAAACAATGGGGCATCCCGGGTTACCTAGTTTGTGGATTTTGGGTAGTAAGTAGAATCTTCCTGGTCATGGTTCCTGGGGTGTGTCTGTATGCATGCATTCTTCTACGTCCATGGGGAGTGTCTTTAATATTTTATTGAGTTCTCTTTTGTATTGCTCCGTAGGGTCAGAAGGTAGTATTTTATTGAATGTTGTGTTGGAGAGTTGTCTTTCTGCTTCTTGTATGTAGTTATGTTTGTCCATGATGACAACTGCTCTGCCTTTGTCAGCTTCCTTTTTTTTTAAATAAAATTTTTATTGGATGGGTTAACATACAATTAAGATTATAACAGTTACATTTTCCTTCGTTTCCCATGGTTATATGCTTCCCACTCCTCCCCTCCCCCTTTTCTGTGTTGACTTCCAACAGCACTCCAACCCCCCGTTTTCTAATCTTATTTCTAAATCCTAGTTGTCACATTTTTTTATTACTGGTAAAGATCTAAACTATATCTTATCTTATTTAATAACTTTCAAAAGACCATAATTGTCCTTTAACATCCCATTTTTTCTCTAAATATTTTCTCTGTTTCCCCCAATCCTCAAAGTATCCCTTTGGATCTTGATCCCTCAATTTTCTTGTTAATTTGTCCATTTCCGCCATGTACAACAATTTTTGTGTCCATTCTTCAATTTCTGGTATTTCTTCTCTCTTCCAATATTGTGCATATAACGTTCTTGCCGCTGTTATCATATAATACAATAGTACTCTGTCTTTTCTATTAGCGTCCTCTAAATGCAAGGATAATAATAACATTTCTGGATTCTTAACAACATTATATTGAAGTATTGAGGACATTTCAGCACATATTTTAGACCAAAAGTCTCTAGCCTTGCCACAAGTCCACCACATATGAAATAGAGAACCTTCATGCTCCTTACATTTCCAACACTTATTAGATAGCTGTTTGTTTGCAATGGCTAATTTCTTCGGTGTTAAATACCATCTATATATCATTTTATAGCCATTTTCTTTAATGCTGGTACAAGTTGAAATTTTTAATGTATTTTTCCACAATTGCTCCCAAGCTTCCATCATAATTTCATTATTACAATTTATCGCCCACTTTACCATTTGAACTTTCACTGTCTCATATTCTGTATACCATTTTAATAACAATTTATACATTTTAGAAATTGCTTTGTTATTATCCCCCAGCAAAAGTTCTTCTAATTCTGAATTTTTAATTCTAAAAACCTGTCCTCCTTTGATCTGACTCAAATAAATCTTTGATCTGTCGGTATTGTAGCCAGCCATATTTGAATGGTAATTCCTCATTTGACCTGAGTTTCAACTCATTATTTTCTATTTCTATAAGCTCTTTAAAGGTAAACCATTCTTTTCCCTTATACTCTAAGTTCAGGTTGATTACTTCAGCTGGAACAATCCATAGTGGTTTCTGTTGATCAATGAACTTTTTATATTTTAGCCAGGTTAGAAATAAATTCCTTCTCAAATAGTGGTGCTGGAACATTGCGTCCATTTTATGTTTATCGTACCACAAATATGCACGCCATCCAAAAAGCTTGTTATATCCTTCCAATGTTAACAATTTATGATTGGCTAAAGACACCCATTCTTTTAACCAAACTAGACATATTGCTTCATGGTATAATCGAAGATCAGGTAACTGCATTCCTCCTCATTCCTTAGCATCACAGAGCACTTTCATTTTAACTCTAGGTTTCCTTCCTGCCCACACAAATTCCGATATCTTCCTCTGCCATTTTTCAAATTGTTTTTTGTCTTTAATAATTGGTATCGTTTGCATCAGAAACATAATTCTAGGCAGCACATTCATTTTAACTGTGGCAATCCGACCTAACCATGATAAATTTAATTTGTTCCATTTTATCATATCCCTTTCGATTTGTGTCCAAAGCTTTTCATAATTATTCTTAAACAAGTCAGTATTTTTAGCTGTCAGCTCTATTCCCAGATATTTGGTTTTGTGTACCACCTCACAGTCTGTTACTTCCCCCAATTCTTGTTGCTTCTTCTTGGTCATGTTTTTGGTAATTATTTTTGACTTTTTTTATTTATATAAAAACCTGCCAAGTCTCCAAATTCTTTAATCTTGTCTAGTAATCTTGACAGAATTTGTATTGGGTCTTCTACTATGAACATCACATCATCTGCAAAAGCTCTCAACTTGTATGAAGATCCCTTTATTTTAATTCCTTTTATATTTTCATCATCTCTAATCTGCCTTAACAATATTTCTAAGACCATGACAAACAGTAATGGTGATAGTGGACAGCCTTGTCTTGTTCCTTTTCTTATTTCAAATTTCTCTGTCAAGTCGTCATTGACACAAATTGTCGCTCTCTGTTTCTTATAAATTGACTTTACTGCTTCTATAAATTCTTTACCTAAATCCATCTTCTCCATCAATCCCAATTCAAGTTGTCAAAGGCCTTCTCTGGATCTGCAAAGAAGAACCCAACTTCTTTGTCTGGACGTTTATCAAAGTACTCAATGGCATTTATGACCACCCTCAGGTTGTCTTTTAGTTGTCTATTTGGCAAAAATCCAGCCTGTTCTTCTCCTACAAAATCCATTAGCCATATTTTAAGTCTGTCTGCTAGTATTTTTGCAAATATTTTATAGTCATTATTTATCAATGAAATTGGTCTATAGTTTTTAACGTCGGTCAGTTCCTGTGATTCCTTCAGTATCAAGGCAATACTCGCTTCATTCCACGTATCTGGAAGTCCTTTTCCTTGCAATATATCATTCATTACAATTTTTAGTACTGGTACAAGGTCTTCCTTCATTACTTTATAGAATTTAGCTGTAATTCCATCCGGTCCTGGTGCTTTACCAATCTTTGTCACGTCTATAGCTTGTTTGATTTCTTCTTCTGTTACTGGAGCATTTAACCTCTCCTTCATATTCGTTGGTATAATTGGTAGATCTATAATATTTATAATTATTATAGATTTATAATATTTATAAAAAGCACGTTTGATTGTTTGTTGATCTTTTAACTCTTTCCCTTCTTCAATTATTCTGTTGATTATTTTCTTTTCTCTATTTTTTTTTCAATTGCCAGGCTAGGTACCTTCCTGGTTTGTTTGCTCCCTCAAATGATTTTTGCTGCAACGTCTTCAATTTCCATTCTAGTTCTTTATTTCCAATCGCTCTTATTTGTTCCTGCAATATTTTAATTTCTTGTATTATTGATTTTTCCCTAGTTTTTTCTTTAATTCCTGTTCTTTTTTGTGTAGTTTCTCTTGTATCTCTTGCCATTTTTCTTTCTTTCTCTTTTTATCCTTGTTATTTAGTGTAATTAAAATTCCTCTTGTCACTGCTTTATATGTATCCCATACCATCTGGGTTGAAACTTCATTGTTATTATTAATCTGAAAAAAACTGTTTTGTTTCTTTCTGTATATATTCCATATTTTCCTGATCTTGCAATACATCTTCATTTATACTCCATCGTAATTTCTTCTGTCCCATTGTAGCTTTCCATAATACTGGATTATGGTCAGAACTCACTCTTGGCATTATTTCCACTTTTTTTGTCCATAAAGCTAATTCTTTTGTTGCCCAAATCATGCCAATTCTTGAGAATGACAGAGGGAGCCTTTGTCAGCTTCCTTGATTATGATGCCAGAATTATTTTGGAGGCTGTTTATGGCATCTCTTTCTGTATGGCTGAGGTTCTGCTTTAGGTGTTGTTGTTTGTCAATTATCTCAGCCTGGGTACGTCAACGGAAGCATTCAATGTAAAAGTCGATGAGGAGTTGCGGCCCTCAGGGGGTGTCTATGTGAAATTCTTTTTTCTGGAGCGTTGTAACGATGATTGTGCATTGCTGGGTTGGGAGGGTGATTGCTGCTGTGATGGTGTCTGTTCAGTGCTTTGTTCATAGTTTTGTTCAGCAGAGTGGTTATAGAATTCTTTCAGTCTTAGGCATCTAAAATAGGCCTCCAGGTCTCCACAAAGTTGTATGGTTTGTGTGGGTCTGGCTGGGCAAAAAGATAGTCCGTGTGAGAGGACAGATTCCTCTGCTGGGCTCAGTTTGTGGCTGGAGAGGTTGATAATGTTGCTAGGTGGATCCAAAGTGGTCTTGTTCCCTGTTGCATGCAGGAGTTTTGAGAATTTCTTCTCCTTCTTGTTCTGTAATGTTAAATGAACATAAGGAACTTTTTTATTCTAATGGAATTGGTGTGTTAGTCACAGAGGACAGAAGATAAAGAACAAGCAAGGTACTATCCTTTTTCATCACAACGAGCCCTCAGAATATTCCAAACACATAACTGTATAAACATAAGCATTTGCTTAGCATCAGCTGTGCCATTGTTACATCCCTGTGAGGATGATGACATTATTTACAGTGCAAAGCTAGTGTAGAGGTACAGTTTAGTGAGAATAGTTTCATTTGCCATAGTTCACTATATAATTTATTCCCCTGCCTCCCACCATCTACAGTCAACAATCTGGCAGGGAACTGCATGATTTAACAGTCATGGTATGGAATGGGGCAACTTTGGGTTGAGGGACAAGAATGTTTGCCTGCAGAGTGTAATTTTGCTGCTCCCTCCTTCCCTGGTAGCCTGAAGTGACCTCCAATATTGTGCTGCTGGGTGAGAGAGGACACCCAGGAGCAAGATTTCAAGGGACATTTTGGACTGCTGTGGGAGGCAAGAACTGCAAAAATAGCATTCCACAGGGAGAAATCTTGGTAAATGTGCCATTGTGTCCACCCCTCTGAATTACAAAAACACAGGGGAGAATGCAACATGGAATACTATCTTCTATGGAAGCCCCATATCTTTGATAATATATAGTCTGGACCTCTGATGTGAGGCTCATGCCTTGTCCTAAGTCACTTTCTCAGTGTTTTCTCACTTAAGGGTTTAAAAAGACATCTCTGTGAGCTCTTGAGAAGAAGGCTTGGAAATAAATAACTGGTTTCATTTTTGTCATTGATCCTGCTATTTCCAGTCCTAAGCAGTTCTTTGCATGCTTCAAGGTTGGTTTCCTTTATGTTAGCCTTAGGAATTGCAGCTTCTGGATTGTTGCTCTAATAGCTTTTCGATAGCATCATAAGGCTCAGAACCTGGGGATTTTCTGCCTGTTTTCCTGGTCCCTTTATCCTTTTTCTTCTTGCCTAACATAACATGAAGTCCAGCTGCAGCAGGTGGGGAGAAGGGTAGGCAAAATGACTCGAGATATATGGGCACAGAAATGAGCTATAGTTACTGAGTTTCTTTTTTATCAAGAAATTCGAAAACATAGCAACAATTTCTTGGTTCAACTGGCAACCCTAGCTAAGTGTTTTGAGCAAGAGCCATTTCCATCTTAAGCCAATTGATCATGTAACAGCATCCCTAATATAATGTATCACTGTGTTTCGAGCTCACGCTTTGGAAGAATTAAATCATTACAGGCATGATATATGAAAACATTGCAAGCATTAAAATTTGAAGGATGTGTTTTCCAGAAACAGTATATGAATTCTATTTACTCCCAAGAACAGCTATAACTTGGAACACTGTCTCTTTAGTGAGACATATGACAGGAACCTTTCTGTGGATTTTTAAAAACTAGATTTTTGAATCTTTGAGATAATAGGAATGCCACATAGGTGATAACATTTCCAGGAAGACAGAAATAAGATAATAAAAATGCAGTTTCCAATGAGTTCTGAATTTTGACAGGTCATACTTTGACTCAAAACATTTACACCCTTGGAACTAAGCAGGACAGAGAGAGAAAAGTAAAATGAACCACATCTTTGTCAAGCTGAAAAGACAAAACATTCATGATTGAAAGAGCTTTAACAGCTCATCCTATGCAGAGTTACACCCTTTGAAGTCTCCTGAAGTGAATGGACTTAGAAAGGTGTAACTCTGTTTAGGATTGCAGTGTAAAGCTCGGACGTTTCTGACATTTTAGTATCAACACATTTTTTTAATATCAAACTAGCTTGATACCCATGCTTCACTACGGTATTTAACTACTTTAAATTCAGTTATAATATTTATGGGTATGTAACATTTTTTGGTTTGTGGGTAGTTTTTTTGAGTTGGTTTTATAGTATAATAGCATAGTAACTGAGCTTCACAAAGGTGTTTGAATAAAGTGAAGTGTGTTGATGCCAAAAACTGATGAAGTGAATTTCAAAATGTAACATTGAAGAGATTTTTAAAAGGAAAAGATTGTAGTGCATTAAATAAAGTGAAAAATACGTACAACTGGGTTTTTTTTCTGTTGAAGGACCTCTTTGTAGACCACATTGGTGGTTTCCCCTTCAGGTGCTAGGTTCACCAGGCTGCTGGGTGAGCTCACTCTGGAGCAGGCCATGTAGAACTGCCCATGTGAGAAGCAGTCCTCCCGCAAGCCAATTCCTGTCACCTTCAGTGTCTGACCCTGGGACTTGTTGATCATCATAGCAAAGCAGAATTTGAGAGGGAACTGCAGTCTCTTGAACTCAAAGAGGTTATCTGATGGTATGAGTGGTATGCGTGGTATAAACATTGACTCCTCCCCGAGCACTGCTGGTGAACAATGTGGCCTTGATGATGTTCCTGTGGAGGGCTTTCACTTGCAGTCTGGTGCCATTGCAGAGTTTGGGTGGGTTGAGCTTCTGGAGCAGCATCACTGGAGCCTCCACTTTGAGGAGAAGCTTGTGGGCTGGGAAGCCAGGAAGGTTGAGTGTGTCGAGGAACTCCACAGGGTAGTGGACTGTGTCATCCATTTGCACTACTGAGTCCACAGATCTGTACTCCATTTCTGCCCCTTCGAGGGAGTTAAGTTGTGTTTCATTAATGATAGCAGCCTTGTCGTTCTTGGGGGTCAGAATGGTATGTTTGCACAGCCAGTCCATGGACTTCTCCGTGATAGTGGTGATATCAGCATATATCATGGCTGTTAGGTCTGCTAGGGTCATCACTACTGTGCCTAGGCCTGCAGGGATGGTCACCCTTGGACTTGTGATACTCTCCATCCCCTATTTTTAGTAGGAGTTCAGAGAATTCCCCAGCAGACACCTCTCAAGTGGACTTTCATGTTCTTTCTTAGTGAGAGTTTCCTGATGAGGGGCCACAGATACAATGGCTTGACACACACAGTAACCTCGTCAGCTTGAGTTCCCCTTGGGACTACTGGCAGAGTCTGCTGGAGGTCTCCAGCCAGCAGCACGGTGACTCCCCTAATCACTCTCCCATTGCCTCTGACATCTTTGAGGGTTATGCTCAATGCCTCAAAACACCCCTTGTGTGCCATGGTGCTCTCATCCCAAACAATGAGCTTACAGTTCCGCAGCATTTTGGCCATGTTACTTTGTTTTGAGATGCTGAACAGGGGTGTTTCTGCATGGATGAGGTTCAGAGGCAGCTTGAAGGTAGGGAAGGCTCATATGCCATGCCTGAGTGAGCCTTGACCTTCCATGGAAGTGAACGCCTCTCTACTCATCTTCCAAGATTGCTTTGCTCATAGAGAGACTCTGCCACTCTGTGCACCTCAGGGTGATCTTGCTGGTATTTGGCTACTGCTACTTGGTGCACCGCAGGAGTACAATGTATATATTTCTTTGTCACATCTCTAAGTTGTGACAAAGCATCAGTGTATCTTGCATGACGTCTGCCAGAAGGCTTCTTGGGGGCAGTAAGAGGTGATGGCTGTGAGAGGTGTGAGGTGGAGTTGGACTGATGGCAGGGTGATGTGGTGGGCACTTTGGCAGGTTCATGTGAGAGGTTTGCATCGAAACAGCCCCTAGATAGGTCATGCACCATCTCCCCATGAACATTTAAAAACTCAGTGGTCATACTGACTTTTATATAAAATCCCTATTCAGGAGTCTTGTACCGTCTTTCTTCAACTGGCTGCAGTTTCCTTGACTAATTTTTACCTCAGAGCACAGAGTTCCACAGCTGACCAATGAGAGATAGGGAGGTGCAAGCAGGCAGCAGCTTGCCAGCCACACAGGAAAGCCAGGCCCACAGGGAGATTGGTGGTCCTAGTGAACTTTTAGGGGAAGACTAGGAGGTACATTTTACCTTAGGACACATTCAATGACTCCCAATAGCAACTACATACTGTTTGGAATGTTGGGCTGAGGAACAATCAGGCCACATATGCAAATGACCTTGAAAGGCTGGCCCAATCAGGGAAGAGTGGCCAAGCTGGAAGTGGGAAGAAGGAGGGGGAAGCAGGTAGCAGCCTGCCAGCTACACAGGGAAGCTGTATCCCCATGGGAAAACACATTTTACCCCTTTTTACCCCCTTAGGGGGCAAATTTCTTAAAATCCCTTCTTAGTTGGTGTTTACATCATGAAAGGAATGTTCTCTCCAAATTTCATATTTTAAGGTCCAGGAGTTTGGGTGGGGCAATGATGAGTCAGTCAGGACACTTGTCTTTATATATATAGAAAATTTACAGCATTTTCCTCTTAGAATACTTTTTACTAATGAATTGAATTTGGTTGTCAGAAGATTGCCAACAGCTAGAAAGAGAAAAAATTCTAAAGAAGGACAAGCCGAAGAAAAAACCATGATTTTATAATGTGAAATATAAACCTGTGGCTTCTGGCCAAACAGGGTTTTATTTTTTTTTCTGCCTCATAAGAATGTATGTGGTACTTTGAGGATTTTTTTAAACCTCAATTTTGAAACATAAAAATTGGCCTAATAGGACTACTGAATATCAACTGCATTTAAATTTCTATTGAAGACAGACAGGTGCCATTATTAGTGGCCTATATGGGGCAACTAATTTTATTTATTACTTTATTTATACCCCACCTCTGCAGTTTTGTATGGAAGATTCTCTCACCTGCCTTTGCAACAGCGTTATTGTCCCTGTTCGAATAAAATGATTGATAATATCACACACATACTTTTGCACTGTGAATTCTATCAAGAAGATAGGATACAATTAATTATTCCACTACTTTATAGATTCAAACCATTACAGTATTATATGGATTTTAGTCCTGAACTTTTAGAGGATAGTCAGAGAACTGTATCTTATGCTGTTGCAAAATTCTGTGTGACAGTTCTCAGGAAGCAGAATCACTTAACGAAGGAAATGTCAATTGCTGGGAAGTGAATTAATGAAGTGAGTTTTATAGTTAGATGTATATGTATATAATCATATT
This sequence comes from Eublepharis macularius, assembly GCF_028583425.1. Taxonomy (NCBI): domain Eukaryota; kingdom Metazoa; phylum Chordata; class Lepidosauria; order Squamata; family Eublepharidae; genus Eublepharis; species Eublepharis macularius. The sequence goes on from NC_072793.1 coordinate 77,061,553, forward strand.
TTATGTATTTGTCCATTTTAAGTATTTAAAAACCATTCTTTTTTATCTGTACTTAACTTGGCTGGTCTTGCTATCGTAATAAATAATTGATTGATTGATTGATTGATTGATTGATTGATTGATTGATTGATTGATTGATTGATTGATTGATTGATTGATTGATTGATTGATTGATTGATTGATTGATTGATTTTATACCCCACCTATCTCCCCAATTGGGGCCCAAAGAGGCTCACATTGCTCTCCTCTCCTCCATTTTGTCTTCACAGTAACTCTGTGAAGTAGGCTAGGCTGAGAGAGTGTGAGTGGCCCAAGGTCACCCAGTAAGCTTCCATTAGTAGAGTGAGGATTCTAACCTGGACCTCCCAGATCTTGGTGTGACAGTCTAACCACTACACCACTCTGGTTCTCTAAAAAATGTTTTCTTTGTTCCTCTGTTGATTAAAAAGGGAATGTAAACAACTTCTGTTAGAACAGTTGGTGTTCTTGCTATCAATTAAAAGGTAAAATAAAAATGGTATGTTTTTGATGACTCATTTTCATAGACATCATATAAGTAGCAACCTTTATGCTTATTGCCTGTAGCAGATAGTCAGTTCTTCATCTATGTGTTATTCTGCAGCTAATATCAGTCTCAATAACATTGCCATTATATTTTCAATTTGAGAATGTTATAATAGCCCATGTTTAATTCTACTTTGGCATCCAAGAAGTCACGTTAGCAGACAAGGTGATGGATTATGCAGAATAATGTAAGAGTAAACAGATGAATGAATAGGCAGAAAATGTGAAGTAATTGCATCCACTGAGTAGGTAGGAAAGAGATGGATGTTGCATAGTATGATCAATCTATCATCTGTTTATAGAGGGCCAGGAGTCCAGGACCCCTCACAGTGAGAGAAGCACTCAGTATTTAAAATGGGGGGGGGGGTATGCCTATTGCAATTGTTTGATAGTTTTAAATTACGTTTGGAAACCAGTAGCTTCTCAAACATGTGCTCAAACAAGTTGTGAAGCACATCCTGTTTTTAAAGCTGTTATTTAACCACCAGTTTAGCAATATTCGACTTATTTGTTATAAAATATTTTACCCCAATTTTCTTCGTCCTTGTTGGAGAGCAATCCTAAGCAGGTCTGTTTATTGGGGTTGACTCCCAGGAAAATGTTCTTCAGATTGCACTGAATGCTATTTATTTCTTCAGTTCCTCAGTATGCAGAGAATAAGTAGGACCAGTCAGAGGCATGATGTCCCACTCAGAGAAGATACTAGAAGGGTATGGGATATATAAATAGTAGACTTGTGTGTACCTATAGGTCACAAAATCACATTGTATATGAGGAAAAATGTCTCCCATCATATTTTGCAGTTGGTTTTTAATCTCGGTAAATCCTGGTTCTTTTCAGACTCTTCCTCTCCATCCTCCCATGCTTCCTGCTTTGTGAAAAATGGATTCAGCCTGTCCTACAAAATCAGACAGGCTATTCTTCCCTACATAGAGAATGAATAGAGGACAGGTATTTTCATTGGATGTGACCTTGCTAATGCTTGAAAATGAAACCTCCACATAAAATACAAACAGTGCTATAGCAACACCTAGTGAGTGATCGAATACAAACCATGCAAGCACAGCGTGTTTTGCATATCCTAAGAAGGTAAACAGAAGAAGAAGGCACCCAGTTGTGGATTCAGCCTTGCAAGGCTGAAAACTGTGAGTGAATTCCTTCATAATCATCAGGAGTTATATGCACATATGTTTCATTACACATTTACTTAGGCAGTGAGTGACACACTTCACATGTTGCTTCAACCATGTACCAAATGTATTGTGTCAGGCTTCGGCATAGATGTGGCGGCACAGGGCACAAGTGGGCCTGAATTACAGCTCCCAGGCATGGACAGGGACTGAACAGGTTCCAGCTTTGTAGGGGAGGTATGGATCACCCTTGCTCCCTCTCTACCACTCACAGGCCTGCTCAACCTGTCAGTCTCTGCAGCCTCCTCTTAATCCCAGCCTTCCAAGGCTTCCACCCTCCTTGCCTCCTTCTTGCTTGCTCTTCCTTCTATCCTTCATCTCTCTAGCTCTTCCTCCTTCCATCCTCTCTCACTCTCCTAACCTCCTCCTCCTCCTACACAACCCCACCCACCCTCGGGCCCTCTGGGTCAGCCACACCTGTGCCTCCTTTGCTGGCTGCCAGGTTTTCTTTGCTGATTGCTCCAAGCAGCCCCACCTGAGGTTGCCTTGCTCCCAGCCACACCTGGTCCTTGCTACTTCCTTCTAGCCTGCTTGCAGTTTGGGGCATGGCCCTGCATGCTGCCCTTGCTCCCTTTCCTCCCCTGCTGGTAAAGTGGCTGGCTGATGGTTGGCTGTCCCTGCTTCCTGTGCCTTCTTCCACTGGTATGGTCCCCTCCTGACTGTTCTCACTCTCCCTGCCTGGGCTCTTAGCCTCCCACCTGAGGGTGGGGCTAGCTGGCTTCCACCTGCCCCATCTGACCCTCTGCAGCTTGGGTGCTTCTTTCCTCCCCTCTGTTGCTGGCCTGTTCGGGACCTGGGTGACTGTTGGGGTGGCTGGGTAGCTGTCTCCCAGCTGCCTCCTGTCCTTTACTCCCGGTAAGTCCGGGGGCTGAGCCTCAGACCTCAGACACACCTCCCCCCTTGGTCTTGGCCTATGGGGGTCGGGGTTGGCTTCAAACATCCGGGACATGAAGTCCGCATAGGTGTGGCTGGTTCCCCGGTGGTATTTGATGGAGAACTGGTATGGGAAGAAGGAGAGTTACCAGCGCAGTACCCTCGGATTATGTTCCTTCATGCATCCACTGAAGAGGTGCGTGGTCAGTCACCAGCATGAAGGGGTTGTTTGCCAGGTAGTATTGCAGGGCCCCCACTGCCCACTTAATTGCTAGGGCTTCCTGTTCTAGCATAGCGTACTGCTGTTTGGCCAGCTGCAGCTTCCAACTCAGGAAGAGGATTGAGACATCTACTCCATTGTGCTCTTTGGTCAAGATGGCCCCCAGACCAGTGGCCAATGCATCGGTGGCCAGGGTGAAAGGCTGCTTGAAGTCGGGGTTCCACAGAGCCATTGTGTCTGATAGAGTGGTTCAGAGGTCTGCGAAGGCCGATTCCCATTCTGGAATCCAGCTGATGCGGGTAGGGGCCCCCTTTCTCAAACAGTCCATCAGAGGGGCTGCCCTGGAGGCAAAATGGGAGATGGATCGCCTGCAGTACTGCAGGAGTCCCAGGAAGCGCCTGACCTGTTTCTTAGAGTGCGTTTGGGGGACGTCTGCTATGGAGACCACTTGGTCAGGGGGCAGCTGGACCCACCCTTCCCTGACCACGAAGCCAAGATATTGGAGCTCCCTGAAGATGAGGTAGTTCTTCTTGGTGTTGGCCCGGAGACCCACCTGCCGGAGTGTTGTGAGAACAGGTTTCATGTGTTGGAGGTGGGATGGCCAGTCTGGGCTAAAGACAAGGATATCATCAATATACACCATGGCATATGCCCAGCACTCTCCCAGAACCTGATCCATTAGCCGCTGGAAAGTGGCTGCTGCCCCATGGAGACCAAATGCATCTGGCGAGACTGAAAAAGGCCTCTGGGGGTGGCAAAGGCCATTTTCTTCCAGTCTTCAGGGCACACGGGTGCCTGCCAGTACCCCTTTGTTAGGTCGAGGGCTGATATGTACTGGGCAGACCCCAGTTGATCCAGCAGCACATCGGCCCAGGGCATGGGGTAGGCATCGAACTTGGCCACTTTATTCAGCTGCCAGTAGTCGATGCAAAAGTGGGTCAACCTATCTGGCTTTGGCACCAAAACTATGGCGCTCCTCCATTCGCTTTGGGAGGGTTTGGTGATGCCCATGTGGAGCATCTCTTCCGTCACCCTGTCTATGGCTTCCCATTGCTGCCTGGGGATGGGCTGCCATGTAGCACAAGCAGCCTGCCCAGACTCGGTCAGGATGGTGTGTTGTATCAAACTCGTGCTACAGGGCCAGCGAGAGAAGACCCTCCCCCAGTACGTGCTCCCATAGGGCTCGTACTTGGTGTGTTGGGTGAGGTTGAGCTGGGGGTCCAGCAGTCCATGGCAGCTCATGCGTCGGAAGCACCATGGGGTCCTCCGCCAGGTGGCACTCCCCTTCCGGCTGATCGTGCCATCACTTCAACAAATTTTCATGGAGCGTCTTGCCGTCATGCCATCGGGAGCCACACTGGACCTCATAGGTTGTAGGCCCCACCACCTTTGTCACCTCATAGAGCCCCTTCCAGGTGTCTCCCTCCTCACCTGGGAAGGCTATGCACGAGGACCTTTTCTCCCTGCTGGAAAGCACGTTGCTGGGTGCCCCAGTCGTAGGTCACTTTTTGTTGGGCTTGGGCTTGGGCCAGGCGCCGGACAGCTTCCTCGCCTGTCCACTCCAACCGTTCCCTTAGCCACTGGATGTATTTGTCAGTCAGCAAGGCTGGGTCTTCTGCTTGGGGACTCAGCCTCAGATCCTGGACACACTGTATGTACCTAACATATTGTATGATGCAGATGTTTCACATGGAAGCAGTTTCCATGTTTCTGTATAGTTTTCTATTTGATCTTTGCCAAATTGAGCAAATTGAAGGGTTGCACCTACTAGTGTTGCCAGCCCCCCTTACCTCCAAAGCAGGGGACAGGCGGTTGCATTGCAGGTGCAGGGGTGCGCACACACTACAGAGGCTGTGATGACATGACTTCTGGTTGAAAAACAGAAACTACAGGTGGCTGTGTTTGGGGCCAATTTGGGGACCTTCAAGTGCACCCCGTTTTTCCATGTGCTCCAGTGGCTCCTGAACTGCCTCCCCTCTCCTTTCCCCCTGCTGGCCAAGGTGAGTGGGACCAGATGAGGGTCAGAAGATTCCCCCACCCCCACTAGGGGGCTGGCATCCCTAGCACCTACAGATTCTGCATTATCTACATAATGTATTATTTTAGTCATATGTGGAGGGAAGGGGCACCTATGCTACTTCTATAGTTTGCAAAGCCTACCACTGATCAGTATACATCTGAATCAGGGCATACTGTTAGAAAAGGGAAGTGAGCAATTAGTTGAGCATCAGGCACTCCCCTTTGAAATGTAGTGACCACATGTTCACGTTTGTTTGCAATTATAGCAACTAATTTTTTTAAAAAACATACATTTTCAGAATTCTAAAGTGATTCTGTGGGCTGGTTAAAAAACCCATAAGTACAAGCAACACATAGGACCATGTTTGGATTGTGCATTTTACTTTAATGAATTTTAATGTGTTGCACACTTTTATTGTATTTATTTTCTTTATAACCCACCTTTCTCATTGAGACTCAAGGCAGTTAACACAATGTAAAACAATACAATCAAATACCATGAGACATCCAATAAACAATGCAATAGAACTTGCATATAGCTTGCAAACTGCTGCCTTTGCTCTCATCTGAAACCTCTAGCGATCACACCTGCTCTTGTAATTTTATGTTTTCTGCAGTTGACTCTGGCTATATGTGTCAAGATTTGTTTAGAAATCTTTCAAGTATTCCACCATGCAACGAGTTAGCCTTCAGGAACTAACCCTGAAACTAGCAAACCCACCCCTTATGGCTGAATTGAGAGTATTTTATCCTTCACTTCAGTTAATTATTATATATTTTGAAAGTGAATGCATTTTCTATGATTAATACCCTCGTACTATTGAGAGAGCTGCATTTTTGATACAGGTACTAGTGCCTGTCACTGCAGGCTTTTCTTCTTGTAGTTTATGATACTGTGATGGACCTGCTTCTGTGGACACAGGCTTCCTAATAGTACTATTTATCACTGTGACAAAAGTTCAAGCAGGGAAAAAAAGAAGGAGTTGAGGTGAAAGAATAGATTTTTTATTATTTTAACAGCTGAATGTGACATTACATCAGAGTTGGTATAGTGCAGCAAATTGCAAGGTAAGGTGGAATGCCTTTAGAGAGCATCCACACATGTGTTTTCTAAAACCATGAAAAAGTCTTTCAGTGGTGCTTTGAAATGTCTTCTTTATGTATGCTAACAGTTCTGATATATATATGAGACAGGACAAAGCTACGGATTTTACTGAAGTTAGATATGGAATTTATACCAGCCGGTGCGTTGCTGTCTAGAAAACCAATATCAAACAAGGACAAGAAGCAAGGCATTGCTTATCCTTTTAATCATGGTTAAAACAGGATGGCTGAGGCAGAGACAGGATTGTGGCATAAAGTGCTCATCCTTTCCAACAACTCCCCCTTTCAGCAGTGTAAAATGATGTCCATAAGACAGTTCTTATGCTAGAAGTAAACCATAAAAGCAGCTTTAAAAGATGTTAAAAATTAAATACCTACGTAAGAAATGTTTTGGTCTGGGGCCAAGAAGAGTAAGGAAGAAAACTTCAACTGGAGAACTTTCCAATTGTGAGCTACCCCCACTGAAAAAGCCCTGTCTCTAGTCACCATTTGCCTCAAGGGAGGTCACAGAGAGGAGAGCATGAAAAGGGATCTTAACTGGTGGGGACTTCTACCCTCTTCATCATGGCTTGCTTACTTTTGTCTTGGCAATCAAGCCTGATTTCTCCCTAGAAGCTAAAATGACAAAACTGAGTCTATCATATTTGCTCACATGATAAAAAGACAAGACTCAGTGGAAAAGTCAATAATGTTAGGAAAAGTTGAAGGCAGTAGGAAAAGAGGTAGATCCAAAATGAGATGGCTTGGAGTCAATAAAGGAATCCATGTCCTCCAATTTGCAAGATCTGAGCAAGTCTGTTAATGATAGGACATTTTGGAAGATTTCATTCATAGGGTCACCATATGTTGGAAGCACATAACACAGAATCACAGTTGATGGCATATAACACACACACATACACACAGCTCACCTAGTCCTGGGACAAAAATGCAGTGGCCACACAAAGAGATGTTTCCACTCCCTCCTGCTCCTCCCCCCACCCCCAGCGATGCAGTGGCTATGACAGAGTCAAGACTCTAGAGAAGGAAATTAAACAGGAAGAGCATCTCCTGTATTTTACAGCAAAACAAGAGCCCTCAAATTACAGGTATAAAATATCAATTGGAGTCTCCTTAAAGCAGCCAAGACACCTTTTAGAAGAGAGATGGAAAGCATCTGATCCCTCTTTGGGCCATAAAGTAGAATCTCTATAACTTATGTGCTGAGTAACATAAGGCGAGTAAAATGTCCTTGGTGAGAATGGCAGTGTATGGAATTATAACTGTTGCTTTATCTGTAGTTCACAAAGCAGGAAGGGAGGTTATTTTTACCTTTGCGGTTGGTGGGAGTATGAGAGGCAGGCAGCCTTGTGTTGAGAGGTGCCTTTAGGGTCACAAGCTTGAGCCACGTCCCTCACCCTATCATGGTCAATGGGATAGCAAGCTTATGGGGGCAGATGCATGCCCTGCAATGGAATGTATGGTGGAATGCTGAGGAAGATGGAGTAATCAAAAGTGCTCCTTGAGCGACATTCAAGGCATGTGCAATGTTGAGCAGGGCAAATACAGACTTTGCTGATGAAAGAGTACTACAACTTTTTTTGGTGTTTTAATTAAAGAACCACCTCTGTGGCTCTTAAGAGAAGAGCTATGGCTGAGTAGCAAACCACATGATTTGCACCTGGTTCAGTCCTTACCATCTTCAGTGAAATAGAGCTTAGCAAGACTTCTATGTGAAATTTTGAAAAGCTACTATTTATGGCACATCATTCCCCCCTCTCTCTCTCTCTCTCTCTCTCTCTCTCTCTCTCTCTCTCTCTCTCACACACACACACACACACACACACACACACACACACCATTTTGTGCTTGGGTACACCTTCTTCCATCTGTTTTATTAGAAGGAAGATATTACTTATGTATGCCCTCATGTTCCCAGGGAAACTGAAAAAGTTGGACATGTTCTATAGCATTGCCGCTTCTATGATAGATATATTTTTTATCACATCTAACTTCCAAAACCTCCCAGGAAGATTCAGAGGAATGATAACCTCCTTTCTGCCAGCAGATCTTGAACCTGGAACCTCAGCTAGAATTCCTAGATTCTGTGCAGCTGCTAGAGTCTAACAAGATACAGTGCTGATTTAATGAAATATATTTATTTTCTTTTTATATTTCTTAATGAAATGGTTGTGTGTGTGTGTGTTCTTATAACTATTCTGTTAATTTAAGTTTAATGCTGCTAGTCTCTGATCATAATAAATTAATATAAATTAAATAATAAATAAATAAATTTATTTATTTATTTATTTATTTATTTATGGAATTCATGCTAACCAGAACTTGCTCTCAACTTACTTTTATTCTTGTTCCTTTATACAAAATACAAAGCAATATTTTTGTAACACATGGAAAAATAAGAAATGTAGAAAAACATAATCTTATCTCAGGTAATTTCTAATTTTGTTAACTACAACTATTTGATGAAATAATAAACATTATATCGACAAGATAGCGTCCATCTTCCAATCACTCCGGAGCTTTGCATCTGTAACCCACAAGAACGTATCTTTGAACACCTTAATGCCAATCTAGAACCTGTTCTGAAGCTACTGAAGGTTAATCTGGTCTGAGAAAGCAGATCATCAATGTCAAAAATACTTTACCTCAAAGAATCTCAACTTTTAAATGCTGTGATCTCAGCAAATGCCACAGACCTAGTGATTACATCATACCAACATCTTATTTTTGGTTCAATTGCAAACTGTCCTAAGGAAATCTCATGACTACAATATCCAACCATTAAAGGAAAATAAATCAAAGATCTGGTTTGATATAGACTGCTATGCAGCGAAAAACAACCTAGTGACCAAATTCCAGCAGTATACGCTACATAACACACCCCAAATTCCCCCAGAGCTTAAAACCTTAAAGTGGCACTAAAAAATCTTCTAGCAAAGAAAAAATGAAGAGCACAAAGAGACTCCTAGATCCGGGTGATCCAAATTTCTACATCAACTAACCTGGCAATCTTTTAGCACTTAATCAGGGCTGAGCTCCATACAGAGCCCCCAAGGATAAATTGCTCCCTGACTTTGGTAATCTCATTTTCCCACGCTCTACTCATCTGAAGCAGACTCACATACTTCTTTGGTGGTCCAACTACAAAATCTCTCAACATGGCCACCAGTAACAATAAAGGAAGTAAAAAAAAAAACTAATAAATCAATTGAGATCTTGCAAGCTTCCTGGAAATGATCTGATATCTGCAGAGATGATAAATCGCAACATTGACTGGTGGGCCCCAATGCTCACTGCACTTTTTACTCACGTTAATCTGTCGACCTGTATCCCCTCAGACTGGGGTCTTGAAATTATTGTCTCAATATAACAAGAAAGAAAAAATTGAATCCCACCAATTACTGACCAATTCGTCTCCTTAGCATTGTTAGTAAAATATATTCAAGATACTTATATTGAAATTTCTTGACTAGTTAGATTGAGAAAATATACTGATGGATGAGCAAGCAGGCTTCAAAGCTGGCCATTTCACCACAGACCAGTGTCTGATTTTGCATCATCTTGCAGAGAAGCACAGCTGTAAGCCAAACAGAGCACCCTATGCTGCCTTTGTGGATTTCAAAGCAGCATTTGACAGCATCTCCAGGAACAGGCTCTGAGCAAAACTCAGGAACTCCTCAGTAGATCAAAGACTCTATATACTTATTCGCTCACTGCATGTAAGAAACTTCCTAAAAGTAAGATGCAGTCCTTAAGGCCATCTCTCCAATAAGATCCCAATTGACAAAAGTGTCAAGCAGGGTTGTATCTTGGCTTTTTTGCTTTTTAACTACTATATCAACTCCATGGTACAACATTTAAGAAATCCAAGCTTTCATTCACTATAGCTTGCTGACAAAATGATCCTGCCTTATTATACACCGATGATTCTGTCATCTAACTCACAAGTGGGCCTCAGGAGAGCATCCCATGCCTTCACTATATACTATAAAGAGGGACAGCTTGTGATAAACTATATTTTAAAAAGTCCTCATCTTTACAACAACAACAAAAAAGCAAATCCATAGATGGCATATAGAGGGCCATAATATTGAACAAACTAAAACCTTTAAATATCTTAGAATAGTCTTCCAGTTGTCTGGACACTGGAGTGCTCAGGCACTGCATGCTGCAGAGACTGCTCAAAGAGCATCTTCCTCTATTCTAAGATTATACTTCACAAAAGGAGCTTCCTTTATCCCTGTGGTAATCAAGGTCTTTCTAGGAAAGGTTGTGTCTCAGCTCTTATACCGTTCCCAGCTTTGTATCTACAAATAAAGGAGTTCACTGGAAGTGGTACAATCCAAGTTCATACAAAAGATCCTTGGAGTTTCCAGTGTATACTGAATGCTCTCTTTAGATTAGAAACTGGGCTGATCCCCTTGGAGACTCATATGAGGCTACTTGCATCCACCTATTGGTTAAAACTCATCTTCAGTCCAGTGGGTCTAGTACCCCAATCCTTGCTGATAGTCACCATTCAACTTGGCAAAGAGCAGTTGAGGGGAAACTCCAGGAGCATGGGCTCTCTCCCCAAATCTTATTGCATCTTGGGTACCAAAAAGCAAAACAAACAATTAAACAGCAGCTCTGGGATCATGTTCTATAATCAGATAGGGCACAGATACAGAAAGATCCAATTATTTGGCAGCATGCCGTTTGTTTTCAACCAGCAGATTACTTTAGCTCTCTTGAGATCTCCAAACACTGGAATTTTTTTACCCTTGCACGCATCTACCTTCCGTCCTCCTGGAAGGCAGATACTACCATTTCCCACTCCCCCAACAGCTCTGCCCATGCCATACAAGGAAAGTAGAGGCTATTGAACATGTTCTGCTGTACTGCTCATTCTATAATGGCATTTGATCTCCATATATAGTTCCAATCTTGTCAACTTTACCAGGGACATCTGAACAACTTTACATCTCCCTCCTCCTTGCAGACTCTTCCCAGGAGATAACTAATAAAGTTGCTAAATTTTGCCTTTGGGCATGTGGATATATGCAAGCAGCTGACTAAGCCTCAATAATTTTACTTCTCTGTTGGAGGAAGGTATCACCTCTTTGTCCCCTCTGCAATTTGCACTTATTGTCTAATGCTCATTGCATTATACGTGTCTTCTCTACCTTTATTTTACTTTCCTTTTTAAATTTATTATTCTTATTATTACTGCTGACTCACCAGAGCTGATCTTGTATCAAAATAAACTTGACTGACTGACTGACTGATTGACTGACTGCTAATTGGGAACATTGATAATACTGGAGGTCCAGGGCAGGGCAAGTTAATCTTTGTTCATGAATCATCTTATGTTACCATTGTGTGTGATACCATATTCAGCAAATATGGGAAATCTGTATTTGAAGAAAGTTAATAAAACAGAAAAAGTATCGAAGAGAAAAAGTAAGATCATCAAAATCACCTTTGTAGTAGACTTTTTTTTTATTAAGTTTTGGATGTCGACAGCTGTACACGGGAAACTTCTTAAAGGCTTTAGAAAATATTCTTAATCCAAAAATAGAGCATATTACAAAGAATAGGGAGAAGTGAACATGGTACCAGATGTGTCTTTGAGTATAGAAGAGAGGTCACAGGTATGCCCTGAGATGTGAATTTTTCATATTTCAAATATATACAGGGTTGCCAGGTCACCCTTGGCCACTGGCGGGGAGCTGTGGGTGGATTTTTTACCTTTGTGTGTGCATCAGTGTGTGCACTCTGACACACACATTGTGTATGCACAATGTTACAATGTAATTTCTGGTAATGATGTCATCATGCCAGAAATGTTGTGATATTTAGGCAAAACCTCTATGGTATTTGTCCAAATAGCTTTACCTGGTGATGTGATGATATCACTCCCAGGCATACTGGAAGTGGCATTGTTGCATCTCTGGTGACATCACAGTGTCACTCAGAAAAGTTTGCTGCAAGCTGGCAAGTCCCATGTTTTTTCCCCTGTCAGCCAGCTGAGCAGCAGTGGGGGCTATAGGCTGGCAGGTACTGGATAAAATAAAATAAAAAATTAACTTACAGTGAAATTCTAAGCAGAGTTACTCCAGTCTAAGCTCATTGAAATCGTTTATTGTTAGAAACATGAAAAATAGAATAGAAAAAAGTAATAATACTGCAAATATTTCTGCTTTTAATTTATTGTTAGTGTTTAAGTAGGCCCAGATTTAAATGGCTGAATGGGTTTTTTTTAAGGTTGAGGCCTGTAGGTACAATTCAGTTTACAAAGAATTAAATGTTCAACATTAGCTGTCCAGAGCAGCCTGCAACTGCCCTGGATGAGGCCCCAGCACCCACCTGCTGACCCAGGAGGAACCTGTGTCAGACTCTAGCCAACCAGACCCCAGCCGACCCACTCCCAAGACCCCTGGCCCACTTACCGACTGGCAGGACATCAGGGAGCATGCTCCAAGGTACCAGGATGGAGCTGGAAGAGGCTGCCAGCCTGCATGGCAGCACAGCAGCAAGCCACAAGTCAGCTGAGGCCTGCAGCAGCATGACAGCAGCTGAAACTAATGCTGCAGGCCCAGTAATGGCCAGGAGGCCAGTGATGACTGCAGCCAGCCAGAGCGGCCTAGAGGGGCCACATCCGATACCACCAGAATGGGCAGGGGTGGGACAGAGGGCAGAATCAACAACCTGGGAGGTGGGATGGGGAGCCCTGGGGGGGCCAACCAACCATCAGGTGCCAGCTCCAGGGGGAGGAGACAGACAGGGACAGAGCCAGTCCCAGGTAGAAGTCACAAGTGCATGCAGTGGGAAGAAAAGAGACCAGAGTGGCATGGAGGCACATTGGCTGCCTCCCAGAGGAGAGAGCTGGGAGGGTGCTATAAAGGGAAGGGCTCCCAGTGAGGCTGGGGAGGAGAGTGCTGGCCGTGAGATTACTGGTGAGCAGATGAGTTTCACAACACAGAAGGGAGGAGGAGGAACCAGGTGGTGCAACTCCCTCCTCTGCTCATTTCTGGGGCTTAGGGAGACCTTCCCACCAATGCACCTGGGAAAATGGCAGGAGGCTGTTGTCCAGAGGTTGGGGGCAAACGCCTGCCCTCCATACTTACCCCCATCTTTGCCAGATGAGGAAGAGAGAAATGCCACAGCTACCAACAGAAACTTCAAAAAGACAGGAGAGCAGAGGCGGCCACAACAGCAGCAGATGGCTGACCAGACAGGCAGGAGAGGCACCACAAAAGTGTTCTCCCAAGGCCAGGAGACTCAGCTGACACTGCAGGCCAGTGGAGACATGGCACTTCGGCACCTCCCAACCAGAAGCACCACAGAGGAGCCGCCGGAAGCAGCAGGGAGCAGGAAGCAAAGCTCCCTTGGCATGCAATGCAGCCCAGTCAGCCCCACCATCAGGGGCCATTCCCATTGGAGGGAGGGAGGGGAGAGGGGTGGGAACATATCACCCCCAGTCCTAGGGTTGGCCCAAGGCTCTGGCTAGGGCCAGGGGGAGGTATTGGTAATATATATTTGGTTTCGTTTAGTTTATATAGCAGAGTAACACAGCAGAGTTATTTAGGCAGAAGTATTTAAACCCTAAGATATGCATTAATTAGTCTTCAGACAAAATCAAAGAAAAGATACAACTTACAGTTATATTGTAGCAGATTTCTTCCATAGCAATATCTTGTAGTAGAAGGGGAAAGATCCTATTCCAAAGAGTTACATTCCCTATTCTAATTCCACGGCCTGAAAAAATAGGCAGCAAGGTTGTAGGTGTGGCTCTGTGGACAAAGCGTCCATATGGAGGTTGCTCCTTGGAAGGCCATGAGGGAAGAGAGGGATTTCTCAAGAGGCACAGAGTCAAGAGAGGAGGAGTCAGGCGTTCCCACCTTAAACAAAAGAGTTACAGCTTGCTAGACTTATACATTACATTCAGAGAGAAATGCAGCACCCTCCAGTGTCCAAGGCATACCGAGTTGCCTATTCCAACAAGAGGAAGGCACAGATCGGAGCCTGGGTGAAGGGAGGGACTTGTCCCAGGGAGACCCCAAGGGCAGGTAGGGGAGGAAATCAGCTGAGGAGAAGCCAGTGCTTGAAAGCAAGAGAGAGGGAGAGCAAGAGTGGGTACTAGCCCTACCTACAATGGCTACTTAGTCAGGAGGGAGAGGGGAGTCAGGGTTCAGTAACCCTCCTCCTCCCCCCATTTTGAGACAAGCCCAGAGGATGTCCCACTCCAGGTGCCTGTCTCCTCAGTCTCTGATGGTTCTAACACTGAGATTGACAGTTGTGTCAGTGGGCCGGGTGGCACGGCGGCTCACATTAGTCTTTTGAAAATTTCCCTCATTTAATAATGTATTATTTGTTTATATATTTACAAAATTTATACTCCACCTTTCTGCACTCATCAGGGCCACGAAAGCAGCGTAGAGATTCAAATCACACATTTGGCAAACTGTTTGTCCTGAAAAAAGTTAGATTAAAAATGCCTTTCCATGAAATGCCAACTTTTGGTATGTTTTGTATTGGGAAGCCAATTTGTATAGAACGTTGGGTCTTCCAATCTCATTTTCTAGACTTTTTTTTTTTAGTCAGTACAGCCCTGAACCTGGAATCTGTGATCAGTTCTACTTTCATTCCCACAGAAAAGATTCCTTCTTGAAATTATTACTATTAGTTACAAGCTAATAATTTTCAAAGTACTTCTTGATTGGCCTTAAAATGTGCTTGGGCAAAACTATGAATTTTGTGTACAAAATGTAGCATATGTTTTGTAGAACAGGCTGATCTTTCTAAGTATCTTTTTAGTATTCTATCTCTTTTTCTCTCTTTCTCTTTTGCAGCCTTCGACAAAAGAAAGGAAACCTTCCCCAGAGGCACTGGATTGGACCAGCTAATTTAGTAAAATGCAAGCCATGTCCCCTTATTCATGCCAGCTCTGTTTGCGGTTCTGATGGACACAGTTACACAACCAAGGTAACTGCACACAATATATCCTTTAGGTAGTCTCAAAACTACAAGGACTCTCCCCCAGTTACAGCATTCCAACCCAAGCCATCCAATAAGACCTTTCAGTAGAGGATCTGTTATTGGGCTGTTATTGAGCTATTTTCTGTTAAGTAGGATTGTGGAACATCAGTGAGTTCAGTAAGGATTCCTCAGTCAAGCAACATCTTGGGCTTTTTTTTCTGTTACTAGATCACCATCAAGGTAGAGAAGTTAACCAGTATTTTGGATGCATTTGGGGTGCATTGTGGAAGTGCTAGATTTAATTCCAAATTTCCTGCATATGGTAATAAAGTCAGGTTTATATTTTGAATGTGAAGAGAAAGCACTAACAATTAATTGAAGTCACTTGTTATGTAAATCTGTGGCTTTATGTTGCTATACATTTCTTTTACTTTATGGTGTAGTATTAAAAAACAATCAGTCTTGCACTGCATTCATATCACTCATTGCACAGAGAGTAAAAACCTTGGTGGAAAGTGTAATATTTGACTTTACAATGGAAATATAATTTAGAAGCAGCATAACTGTGTTGCTGTTTTTGTGTACCATAGGTCGTATGTACCTGTACACCACCATTCCCTCCCATGGCCTACCTTACTCACTGTGTTCTGTTTGAAGCTAAATTATCAATGTACTGTATTGTTGAAAGCAAGTTAGGCACATGTTAGGAGAAAGAAGTTGGAATGAATGAAACCTAAGATAAATGTGTGTTCATGATTTAGCAACCCTGGGCATATCCCCACAACTGAATCATTAGTCGATTAAAAATTGAAAGTGTGGCAATAACCACCCCAATAAGAAACAGTATATTTTCAAAGCAAGTACCCCAACTGGGGTGGAGGGGTTTGCCATGTGATAAAGTACACTTAGCTACCACAGCTACTTTTTGCAGCCACAAACCTGGTCAGCAGCTGCTTAAGTCATATGAGGGTGAAGTAAGGAGATATGAGGCTCGGCTTATATCTGGTTCCAACTGTCCAAAGACATGTTTGCCTGTCAAACATATTACATGCAAAGTTCTTTTTTTTTTTGAAAAAATTTTATTAGGTGAGAATATTAATACATACAACTTTCAAATAACATCTCAATATCATTTCCCCCCGCCCTTTCCCTCCCTCCTTTTTCAGGACTTCCAACAGCTTTCCAACCCTATATCTTAATCTATTCCTAATCTATCCCCTTTTTCTATAACTCATTATATCATGTTTACATTCTGCTTTGTTAAGCTAAGCTCTATCTGTTAGCTTCAGATCTATTATTATTAACTTAAAATCTGTTATCTATTACTATCAACTTCAAATATATTTAAATTTAAGCTAACAATTAAATAAAATATCTACTTTATTAATTTTACCAATATCTATTAACTCCAAATCCACTTAAATTTACGCTAACAATTAGCTAATACTTCACTCCATATGGTAAAGATTCCATCTCTTCCAATAAAAAGAAACCCATTCTAATAATTTTCGAATTGCCATAGTTCCCCTTTCACGTCCCATTTCTTTTCTAAATATGTTTTCGGTCTTCCCCAATCAGTAAAGAATTCTGCCAGATTCTGATCTCTCAGCTTTCTTGTCATTTTATCCATTTCTGCCATGTACAGCAATTTATATATCCAGTCTTCAATAGTTGGTATTACTTGCACCTTCCATTTCTGCGCATGTAAAAGTCTTGCTGCCGTCGTCATGTAGAATAGTAATGTTCTGTATTGCATAGGAATATCTTCCATGCTTAAATTCAGTAGCAATAGCTCTGGGTTCTTCTTTATTTGGGTCCACAAAATCTCATTTATTACTTCTAAAATATCTCCCCAGTACTGTCTAGCTACATCACATGTCCACCACATATGATACAATGATCCTTCATGCTTTTTACATTTCCAGCATTTATCTGACATATTTGCATTTCCAAGCGCAATTTTCTTAGGCGTTAAATACCATCTATAAATCATCTTATAGACATTCTCTTTAATACTGGTACAAGTTGAAATCTTTAATGTAGTTTTCCATAAATATTCTATTACATGCAAAGTTCTGAGCATCCCCAGTAGGAATCAGAAGTTTGATATAGGAATAGAAACTTAATGAAGAGGCACATTGACCATACAGATAAGAAATTAGAAAGGATAATTTAGCAGAAGTATTCCAGATCATTTATAGAAGTGAGATATTTCAGAAGAGAAGGCCAGATAGTTAAGGTGTTAGAAGCTCATTATCAGCTGGTAACAATTTAATATCCATGAACCTTCCAAACCCATGTTTCTTTAAAAAAATTAAGATGATTAAATTACATCTTAAAACATCACCCTATTTACGTCTGTCAACCTCCAGGTAGGGCCTGGAGATCTCCCAGTGTCAGACTATGGCATTCCAGACACGAGAGTCTGTCTTACTCTCTTCTGCAAGAAGACAAGGTCTTTTGATTTCAAAAGGTTTTATTTTGAAAGACAGCATTCAGGCTCAGATGTCCATATTCCAGGATTAGAGATCCTGGCTGAACAAAGCATTGTTAGGAATGAGACACAGAACGAAAGTTGTTACATTTCACACTCTCAGAGCCCAGCCTCCCCCCAGAGTACACATAGCAGGAGACTTCTCTGTAGGAACACCAGCCAAGGTCGAATCGGCTCGAAGAATAGATAAGACAGTATCGTCTCCCATGGAATCGGCTCCTCGCAGGTGGTGGGGCCTAGAGGGAAAAGAAGACTAAACAACTACAGAATTAAACATGGCATTACTCAGGTTGCTTCCTTTCAGGCACTATACAAACAGACCCTGACATTCTGCCCCCCTTAAGACCCCTCTCCCCTGGCTTGTTGGGATATTGCTGATGGAATCGTTTGAGTAGACGGGGGGCTCTGATGTGAACTGACTCCACCCATTCTCTATACCCCTCCTCAAATTCTTTCCAATGGACTAAATAGTAAAGTTTATGACATCTGATTTTAGAGTCTAGAATTTCCTCAACTTCATAATGTACTTGGTCATCAATCATGGTGCGAATAGGGGTTGCTGGTGATGGATGCCATTTGTCTGGTGCAGGAGCTTTTTTTTTAACAAACTGATATGAAATGTAGGGTGGACATGGCATAGATTCTTTGGAAGAGTAATTTCTGCAGTCACTCGGTTTATTATTTTCTTGGCAGGAAACGGACCTAAATATTTTAAAGCCAGCTTTTTGCTGGTTTGCTCCACTTTGAGGTTTTTTTGTAGAGATATATACTTTATCTCCCAGCTGCAATTCCCATTGTGCCACACAGTGGCGATCGGCATACTTTTTGTAGTCTGCTTTGGCTTTGGTTAAAGCTGTTTTGATAGCCGCCCACTGTTCTGTGATGGTAGTCCACCATTGGTGAAGATCTCCGGTGGGTTGTTTTCCCATTTGCATTTCAAAGGGGAATGCTTTGCCATCGTAGCCATGTACAATTTTAAAGGGGGTTTCACCTGTTGAACTATGGACTGCGTTGTTATAACCGTATTTGGCGAAATGAAGAAGCTCCACCCAGTTGTCTTGCTGGAAATTAATGTAGCAACGTAGGAACTGTTCTAAGACTTGATTTGTTTTTTCGGATTGCCTGTTGGATTGCGGATGGAAAGCGGAGCTGATTCCTTGTTCTATTCCCATTAATTGGAGAAGCTCCCGCCAAAAGTTGGCAACGAATTGCCCCCCGCAATCCGATATCACCTTAGAGGGAAAAGAGTGCAGCTGTACAATATGTTTCATAAATAACTCAGCTAGTTTTTTGGCCGTGGGTATAGTTGTACATGGAATAAAATGTGCTTGTTTAGAAAACAAATCTACAACTACCAAAATACAGGAGCAGCCTCTGGAGGGACGTAAATCGGTAATAAAATCCATGGATATCACTTCCCAGGGTCTATTGGGGGTTTCTAATGGTTGTAAAAGTCCCGGTGGTTTTCCTTTCCTTGTTTTGGTGCTTATACAGGTTGGGCAGGAGGATACATATTGGGATACATCTTTTCGGATCCCAGGCCACCAAAATTGTCTTTGTATTAGGTGGAGGGTTTTCAGATAGCCAAAATGACCAGTGGTAAGGGCATCATGACAGCGGTGTAGAATTTCTACACCAGGTCCACAGAATGAAATATAAAAAACACAGATCCAAAAATATTTGGCGCTGCCACGATGAAAAAACATGAATCTGAGACACAGATCCTCATGAATTCATATGATTTTTACATTGAAACAAAACAAAAAGGCTGTCATATTTTAGATCTTTTGGTCCTGTTTGTGGCATTGGACATGATCTGGGACAGTATACTGGATTTTGGGTGGCCCCATGTAAAAATCAAGAGGATCCATGAGGATCCATGCTTTTGAACCATGTTTTTGCGCCATGGCGCCGCCACAGAGCGGTAGATGAATTATTTTTTTGGTCCCATTTGTGGCAATGGACATGATCTGGTTGTCAGACTGTGGCTTACTAAAAGTTGCAATCCAGCCTATCTCTTGCAATTAGACATGAGTCCATTGGTTTCAAAAGATTTTACTGAATATAAGCAACCATTATAGTCCACTGACCAAGATGCAATATCTTGGCTGGTACACGGGTATTGTTACGAATGACAGGCAAAAGTTAAGGTACAGAATAGCAAAGCCCAGCAAGTCCCATCCTCCCCCCCATAGTTCTCAAAACAAACGGCTTGAAGCTGAGAGAGTGAAGGCTGGAAAGGCTGTAGTCATAACATTCCTCTTTGAGATAACTGTTACTGGGCTGCTTGTCACCTGCAAGAGAAGAGCTTAAAACACTGACAGGATTAAAATGGAGTCTGTTTGGTTAAATCATACAAAGAACATAGTCAGACCTGACACTGGTATTGTATGGTTGATTTTGGGTAGCCCTACATAAAAATCACGAGTATCCATGAGGATCTATGCTTTTAGACCATGTTTTTGCACCATGGGAGTGCCACGAAGCAGTGGATAACTGATTTTTTTGCCCCTTTTGTGGCAATGGACATGATATGGGATTGTATGGTGGATTTGGGGTGGTCCCATGTAAAAACCTAGAGGATCCATGCAGATCCATGCTTTTGAACTGTATTTTTGTGCCGTGGCAGTTCCACGGAGTAGTGGATGGCTGAATTTTTTGGTCCCATTTGTAGCAACGGACATGGTCTGTGATTGTGTTGTGGATTTTGGGTGGCCCCACTTAAAAATCAAGAGGATCCATGCAGATCCATGCTTTTTTAGCATGTTTTTGTGCCGTGGCAGCACCACAGATTAGTGGATGCATGATTGTTTTGTTGCTGTCTGTAGACTAGGACATGATCTATAATATGACAGCCTTTTTGTTTTGTTTCAATATAAAAATCATATGAATTCATGAGGATCCGTTTAAAAGCATCTAGATCCAGCTTTTACCCACTCCCTTTTAAACACAAACACAGAGCCGTGAATGAGGTTTTCCCACAAAATACAGTGTTTTAAAAGCAGGTTAAAAACAGAGAGTGACAGACAGAAAAATAGCCATTCCTCCTACAAAGCCCCCTTTTTTAAAAAAGCAAAAAACATTTGGAGTGCCTGTGGTGGCTACAGAACACCCCCTTCCCCCTCCCTCCCCTCTCTTCTCCAAAATGGTGATGCGTTGCTGGCTGCTCCATGGTTGGAAGGAAGCCCTGCTGATCAAGGAAAGCTGGGCTTCCATTCGCGTTTCCAGGGCGACAGAAGGAGGGCAAACACAGCTCAGGCATTCCCCTGGCTCCGTTGCCAGGGGAATAGATTGCTGATGCCTGAGTGTCTGCAATCCCGAACAGAAACAGATCGATCCAATCAAGCCCCGAACAAGCAAACCCCCTGACCGCTGGATCGGTTGCCGTGGATGGCACCGATCAGCCGGGTTCCGATGGCGCGAACGCATTATCAGGGTTTTTTTCAAATCGTAATGCTGATCGTGCCCATCTCTAATCCAGAGTCATTGAAGCTGTTTGTTCACCAAACTTCTCTGGCTTAGTTTGGGCCAACTAGTGATAATAAAGATATCAAATGACTCCTATTGTTGTCTTGCATTTTTGTGAAAGGCATACCTCTTCCACCTGTCAGTCAGTTTCAACAGAAAAAAGGTCATATTGGTACATTTTTTGTACAATTTTGTATCAGTGACTTGGGTCCATGTAAAGAAACTACATTTTGTCAAAGTTTCTTTTAAATGCAGCATGGATAGACCTGTTTAGTTTTCTCCAAATTATTGTCAAATATGCTTAGTCTACATAATCCTTCTCTTAGATCCAGTTCTTGCAAATGACTGTGGTAAATTATGACAAAACCCTTAGATTCAGCTAAAAAAATACAAACACTGGAGTAAAAACAAATAATGAAAACCACAGATTTTGAGTTGCCTTGCAGCATAGTTTGATATTTTTGATAAGGAGTACTAATTTGTACAGCAACTTAAGTGCTCCATAGAAGCCATCGACTGCCATTTGCTGCTTGAAAACAACTGTGTTTCCAATTAGTAAACAGTACATCAAGGCCATTCTTTAAAGAGAAATGTAAAGCTGACAAGCGAAATGCAGGATAATTTTTCTGTAATATTACTCACGTGGTTCTCAGCACTGTCTGCTTTTATGAGCTTGGCATTTATTTCAGCTGTTTGACTTCACACAAGGTTTCATTTTCCATGCAATCTAAATTGTTTCAAACAACTGCTGTGAAACTAAAGGTCAAGATTTAACATCCTAGCAAATAAAATGTTGATGATTGTAAGTAATTATCAGGTAATTTTAGTGTCTGACTTTCAGTGAATGTTCTAGGGTTCAGTGAGCAAAAACTTGATTAAGCTTGACAGGGCTTGGAGCAGGAGAACTGGTATTTTGCATTATTACTTTTGAATTTTAACACAGCGATGGTAATTCTGACATGGAAATAATATTGTAGTTTCATAAATACAGCTTTCTGTTAATCTGGAGTATACAAAAGGAGTTTCCCCATAGAGGCTAATTGTAGCATATCAAGGAATTTGTATGATCTTCTTCCTGATGCTCCTGAATATTGCCTTGATTTATTGTGAAAGGAATTCCTGAGATCGAAATACAAGTTAAAGTTTTGGAATAGGTAGCATCTATGTTCAAGTACATGGTGGTTTCTTGTCTTTGTTCAGATGACTCAGGGGCAGGCAAACATTACTAAGATTCCTTTTGTGGAAAGATCATTGGAGTATAAAGATGCAGGCAGACATTCTATGAATTGTGATAATGGCTTCAACCCACACTATTTGCCTTAAAACTAATGCCTTTTGAGAATGAATGGACTCACAATCCCCTGTTCCTTCAGGTTCCTGAGAGATCAAAAAATCCTATGGTTGTCCCAAGTCTTTGCTTAGTGATATCGTCCCTTTTCCTCAGGGTTACCAAACCAAACTGAATATCACCTGCTGTCACCAGCAACACTGAGGGTATCTACTCTAGGCTCCGCCTAGTTGCCACACCTCCACCTTAGCTCTAGGGTTTCCAGTCTCCAAGTAGTAGCTGAAGATCTCCAGGAATTACAATTGGTCTGCAGGTAATAAAGATCAGTTCCCCTAGAGAAAATGGCTGACTTGGAAAGTAGATTATATGATATTACACCTAGCTGAGGTCCCTCCCCTCCCCAAACCCCACCCTCCCTAGGCTCCACCTCTCAAATCTCCAGGAATTTCCCATTATGGACCTAACAACCCTTTTTAGCTCCTACAAGTGAGTGCAGAGATGATCCTTCACAATTATGCAATCTCAAGCTATCATGTTCCAGGAATGGTGAGCTTACCTGCCTCTCCTCCCCATTATTGTACATCAACAAGCAAGTCCAGATCAGTATGCTGATGTTACAGAGATCGGGCTTAGAGCACTGAAAGTATAAGAAACACAATCAATGAATAGAAAGAATACTTGGGGTCAGTTCAAGCATTTAGGGTGAGCAAGGATGCTATAACACATTGTGGGTTTTTTTGTGAATTATTTTTATTCGGTTTTTAAAATGGGAAAGGGAATTA
This sequence comes from Eublepharis macularius, assembly GCF_028583425.1. Lineage (NCBI taxonomy): Eukaryota > Metazoa > Chordata > Lepidosauria > Squamata > Eublepharidae > Eublepharis > Eublepharis macularius. Next base: position 77,084,516 of record NC_072793.1, read on the forward strand.
CAAAAAACATTTCAGTAACAGATTCGTGTGCAAGACCTTCATTGTGTAGTCCATATTTCAAAATTTTTCAATATAACCTTCAATCTAACCTTCCCTTTAAATCTCTCCAAGCATTATTTAATTTCTTTGCTTTTTTATCCACTTATTCCATTCCTTATCTCATTTCTTACAATTATATATATATATATATATATATATATATATATATATATATATATATATATATATATATATATATATATATATATATATATATATATATATATATATATAATTTGTACATCATCTTAAATCACATTTTCAATCCTTTAGATTTTAAGCCAAGGGTGTTAATCCCTTAGTCATTCCAGGGACAGAACAAAGCAAAAGGACAGAGGAAAAGAGCAGAAAAATAAGTGACCATTGCTATATATCATTTTAAAAAAAACATTTTTATACCAGTCTTCCCTCAATCTGTCTGATCTAAGCCATCTAAAATTATGCATTTTCATTGTAGTGAGGCTGGGAAAACAAAATATATAAAAGGATTTGGCTTAGACACTAGTTTATGCTCTAGAAAATTTAAAAAATTATAGAGCTAAGGGTGCTATAACAAATTGTTTAGGGTGCCAAATTTACTGGGAGCCCAGTTACTCCTCCTGCTTGCTGTGGCTTGTCATCATCAATAGTCATCAGTTTAACTTTAGCTGCATTCATTTTCTTTCCATTCAGAGCTGGATGCTCACTTGGATGAAGCTTATTTCAAAACCTGAATACAATAGCATTGACATTTCTCAGTCATTGATGTTCCCATTCACACAGTAGCAGGTTCTTGGCCTGCTCTTCACCATGGGACATTCTCATGGGTATCAACAACTCCCCCCTACCCTTTCCTTTGTTTGGACAATTCTGCTCCCAGTGCCCCCTTCCTGTGCATTGTGGGCAGATGTCATCTGGCCTGGGACTCCCTTGGGGAACTGCTGCTGGGGTTTGACTTGCTTGAAAATGGGCCTTTTCTAACTGCTCAGCCACCTCTGTGGCAAGTTGTTTCTGGAAAGCTGCTGATGTCATGAAAGAGTCATTTTGGAGCTTAGAATTAACAGCAGATACCATTAATGAGATACTTGTTTCTACTTCCACACTTTGCACTCTGTGCACAATATAGTCCATTGATTTGCCTAAAATGGCATCTTCTTTAACCAGCTCTATGTTTCTAAGTAGCAAAGAGTCCATCCAGTAGCACCTTTAAGACTAACCAACTTTATTGTAGCATAAGCTTTTGAGAGCTACAGCTCTCTTCGTCAGAGTGCTGTAGCTCTCAAAAGCATGTGCTACAATAAAGTTGGTTAGTCTTAAAGGTGCTACTGAGCTCTTTGCTATTTTGCTACTGCAGACTAACATGGCTAACTTCTCTGGATCTGTGTTTCTAAGCAAGCTATGATGCTCCCCTGTCAATCCATTTATAAACCCGTTTCTCACACAAGAGTCTTTCATGGCCTGCCACTGCATATAAGACCCTCTCTGCATTGCTAGCTCCACAATGGGTTGGGAAGGAGAGTTGCCACTTGGACTGGGAGGAGCAGGGAAGGCTTTGCCAGATAGCCTTCTCAGAGCACAGCAACAAGTATATAGTTGTTCCCCCTCTTCCATCCTCCCTGTTTGCCGTTCCTTTCTGCATTTCATACTAGCCTTTCAATTACTTGCAAAGATGCATATAGAAGCCACAACCTGTACTGGAAGGCTGCAAGTAAAATTCCTTGACACACCCCCTCTAAAAACATGGTCAGGTACTGTGCTACCATCTGATCATTCCACTCATTTACAGAGACAAGACACTCAGCCAGGTAGTCACTAATTCCAGGCCCATTTCTACTCAGGCAATAAGGCTTGTGCCACCTTAACACCACTATTACCAGTCATAACACAATTATTTAAGTAACGAATTTTCATGGAAGTTTTGCCAGAGGTCTCCAACACAGACTTCAGCACAGATCTTAAAACAGTTACACAGTTAAACAGTCAACTCCCTTCAGAATTAGAACCAATATAGAACCAACCCAAACACTCAGATATGCAAATGAACCATACACTGGCAGTGTTGAGTATAATAACCTGCAAAGAAAAGGTGAAAGCATGCAGTCCTTTCCCCTATACTTGATACGTATCCTAACTGTTACATAATATAGACAACAACTGAGGAGAGACTTATTTTTAGATATTTGGAAATATTTTCTGGATGTTGATGCACAGATTTCTCACTATTGTTGTCATATTTTTATTTTTATTATATATGAGACTGATTTTATGATTTTATTTTATATGATACTGATTTTTCTCCTTTCAAATAAAAAACATTAAACATTTAAAAAACCCAAACAGAGGGCAGTCTAAAATATTGGGGTAGATTCTAGGGTAGAGGGCATTTCTGCACACCTTTGAATGAAGCTTAAGTATTCAAATTATTTCCACTACAGTTAAAATGTTACATATACATTCACTTTATTAATTTTAAAGGTTTTTGTAAAGAATAGGAATTCAGAATCTAAACCCAGTCGCATCCATATTCATAAAATAACTAATCCAGTTGCTGAAGAAAACCCCTTGATAACCTGCAAAAATCCCTAAAAATTATCTTTATCCTGATTCCTCACCATTTGCATGACATGAGGGCAAGATGGAGGGCAGCAAGAGAAAGTAAACCTCAAGATAATATAACTGGAGGGGGGGGGGATTATCTGGCCAGAAGAGCTGGCAGATTTCTTGTCAAAGCGGATCACCCATTTGGGTGTTCTGGGTACAGTTTTCCAATTTCCACCAACCTTGATTTGATGGGGAGCGGAGTCCTCTTTCTTTGCTGGTTTGACTTTGCTCTGAGGATGGCCCTGCCTGCCTGCTCAGGGGGAAATGCCTTGATTGGTACAATCTGTAAGTTGGTGCTGCAGACTGCAACATGCCTGCAGGAAACAGGAGCAATCATTTTGCTTATACAGTTTCTAAAGCAGGCAGACAGGCAGGCAGACTATGGCAGCGGGAGCAAAGTAGAAGCAAATTCTTCTCCCATGTTACCCTGGTACAAATCACCCTTCCCAACACCTATGTAAAAAAACAAAGGAGGCAATCTTCCATTCATATATAAAGTTTATTTTAAACAACTAGATTGTGAGAGCAAATGAAACTAAGCCTTGCCCACTCCTACAGTTTTGCTTTTCCTTCTTATATTTTCGTCTCAGCATGGCTAACATCTAGTATCAACGCTTGGAAACAATTGCCTAAAGTGGTTTTTCTAAAAATTAGGAGGATCTCCCTAGATGAGGGAATGCCCTAAGGATTCCATCTCAGTTGGCTGGAAAACAATTTGTTACAGTTAAAATATATTTCTCATATACATCAATGGACAGTAATAATAAATAAATGAAGAAAGAATGTGAACACAGTGCTGCAGATAAGGGGTAATTGTGGGTACAACATCACATGGAGCCAGTAAATTCGTGCCCGTGGGCCAGGCAAATTCTACAGTTAGTTTTCATAGGATGATGTCTGGGTTTTTTTGAAATATGATACAAATGAAGGTTGAGGGGGAATCTTTTTCTCAGTGATACCATTGGCTCTTGATGCCTCTCTCTGAATAGATACAATAATTATAATAAAGAAAACAAATTTAATTAAAGAAAAAAAATAGTGAATATGCATACTTCTAGTTTATTTATAAACTATAAATGTTTGATAGCTAACACTTCATTTTCTGCCATTGCTGATTTTCAAAATTTTTGTTTCTTCTTCTACATGCTGCATGGACTGTTCTTAAAGGGAACATAAAATTGTTCCATCCTTTAACTGGGAATGTGAGTGTACTACATGATGGAGTGGGTTTATGATAGCTAAAGCCACTGTCAGATTGATACCAGCTTTCCTTTATTTTGGCTTCCCACAGCAGGGCAACCTTTTGTAATAAATGGTCCCAGTGTTTCTGTTTCAAGCACTCTCATGGCTCCCACTGTGCTGCCAGAATTATTGCATTGAATGAGATCACAGCGTTCACCACAGTGACTCTTTCCATTTCCACAAAGCTTGCATCTCAACAGCCGCAAGTTGTCAACCAGGGGGACAAATAATATTTGTGAGTTACTGTGTGGTTTCTTGCTTAAACTCTTGCTACCTGAATGACTATGAGTAAGCCAAATGGCCAATAAGATTAGTTTGTATCCCAGTACAATCTAATTGGTCATTCTCTGGCAATGATGAATGGCAGCATTTATACCATATTTTCTGTTAGCAGATGAACACCAGCAGAAGCATTTTGGCTTGCTGTGCACCGCCTGGCAGCCAGGCTTTAGCATTTGCTGGTAATCAGATTTTGGATACTTTCTATCATCAAGATAGTGAGCGCACTGGCCCAACAGTTAAAAACAATGAAAAATCCCTCTGATACAATAATTACTATTGGAAACGTCTATGATAAAGTATTTTCTACATGAAAAGTCTTTCATAATTACACAGTCCAGTATAAGTAACCAGAGCTGGAATGCTAAGATGTTGCTCCAGATAATTACAATGGCAGCAATTCCTTAAAGCATCAGTATAGATACAGCTGGATAGTAATGTATTGAGGATCTGCAGTTAATAGAAACAAAGTCTGTCATGATAATGGAAGTAAAAAGGGAATTACTAACTCCATATTGCATTTGCCTGGAACAGCAGGGTACCCAAGCAGAGAGAATTTAGCATACATTCATGCTGTGTTGGTATTGTCAGATTCTCAGATCACATCCCCTATACATAAGTTGCCAGTGTACTAAGCTCAAGTAGGCGACATTGGGGGTGGGGTGGGGGACTGCAGTTTGTTTCTGAGATCTCCATTTTCTCTGTTTTTGTTTGTTTATGATTCTAAACCAGATACTTATTTCCAGGCAGATTTTTTGACAGTTAAATTATACCCATCACAGCCTTGCAGCTCACTTTAAAGGAGTTAATCTAAAAGATCAAGGAGGTGATTTTGAAGTAAATAATACCTTGCTACTGCTTGTACAAAAAGAGGCCACTTTTCCTGGCTATGACTTCACCAATGCACATCTTAAGTGATTACCGTACTTCAAAGATTGCCTGTCTCCAAAAATCCTAAATACATACAGTTTGCATGAAGCCCTATTATTTTCAGTGGAATCTCCTTCCTGGTAATTGTGATTGGGATCACATTTAAAAAACGTAGTCCTTGTATATTTAAACAGACAGAATGCTGGATGTCAAGGTGGATTTAGCATCTGTAGAATGGAATTTCTGTTCATCCTTGAACTGTCAAGTTCCTTGTACACTAAAACATATTACAGAAGTGAAAGACAAGGGTGGTCAGCTGATTATTTTTCCATTTGATCTTCTGTTTCCATGGAACTAAACTTTGGACCAAACATGACACTGGAAGATTTGTGAATGGATCTCAGATATACACTTTTTAAAGTGTAAATAGCAACTGAAGAGAGACCTAGCTGAGCCTGAATCTTAGCTCTCCTGTTAAACTGACTTCAGTTTTCACCCACCCACTGTAGGCAGTGCATAGCAATATAAAGGAGATTTCAGCAGAACTTGTTTTCAAGTAAATGAGTTTAGGATCCAATCTGAAAACCCACCAAGCATCCTACAACTCATGTTCAAGCAAAATGTTGTGTTGTTCTCTGACTTCACTCATATGAAAACATTTCCATCACATCCTTTTAAATAATAATGAATTAATAGATCAAGTATTCCAGCTCATTAAAAACTGCAAGTAATTAGTTAGGAATTTTTCCCTCAGCAACACATTAAGTAGAGTAACTGCATACCTGCCACTTTTACAGGATGTGTAATTAAGCTAGTTAATAAAGCAATTACCTGAACATGATGATGACTGTTCTTCACTAATCAAAAAATGAAAATAAGGGTAATCTTAAATTACCAAATGCTTCCTCAATGACTAAGAGCTCTTTCAGTGATTGGAGGGTACACATAGGCATCATTATTATGCCTGTAAGTATGTACATTGTTGTTTAGCAAATTTAATTAAAACATTGTAAACAAATTAATCCAATTATCAAGTCTCTTGTTTGAAAAAGGGTACAAAATTGCCTATTGTTGTCATAGCACTCAGTAATTTGAAAAGACGGAAAACAGCAAAACAATATTTCTAGATTTTTGGGGGGAGGGGGGTAGAGGTACTGTAGTCATTCTGTATTTTTCTTTTTGCTATATTTATATTCATAGACTTTGTGTGACATTAGTGACTAACTGCAGTTGTTATTTGGATGGTCACATTCAGAAAAGGACAGTGCCTCTGAACTTTTAATGACTGAGTAGAAAAGAGAATTGGAGAAGGTGCGGCATTGCTCACAACTTCATGACTCATAGGTCCAGGGATGAGGTTAATTTCCCATTTAGGCTTCCCCGCCCCCCCTGCCCCATTTTGCCACACCTTCTGAGTAGTACTATCATCTGCTTCATCCATATAGAGAAATATGATGCCTACAGCCTGCTATATCTTGCATTGCCCTTGTCCCTGCTCTATAGAGGTAAAACACTAGTGATTCAGACATAACACAGAACCATAAATTGGGTCCCTAACTCCCACACTCTGTTCTGTGTAACAATCATATGAAGTTGTGGCTTCGGCTTTCTCCCCCATTCCATTTTCCTTCCCTAAAATGGTCCATGATGAGCACTATTTGGTCTGTTGGGGAAGCTCACAAGTGTACTCATAGATTTCCCAGTGGGCCAAATAGTGCACCCCCCAGGACTGTTGCTGGTTGGGAAGGAAGGCTTGTGCCACAGTTGCAATCCAAATTGGGCACTGCACATATGGCAATTGTGAACCTGCACCCATATACAGCTGTTACACAGGATACAGTGTAGGGAACCCAGGCCCAACCTGTGTTCTCTTTAATGTGCAAATCAATCACCTGTGATGTGCTTCTCTTCATATTCTAAACACATCAACAACAGTGTGTGCTTTGAAGTGAAGGAACATTATATCAGCTCAATAGGGGGTGTTGTGTGAGTCTTCCACCACCTCTTGTCATTATCTTTTGCCACCCTCTCCTAGTGCCTGTTCCTGTCACTGCTTTGGAATGCTCACTCACTCCACCTCCTTTAACTGTTCCCATCACTGATCAGGAGCCAGAACAGTTAATTTCTCTTCAGGCATCTTCAGGCATCTATAAAGATGGAAGAAATGTGCTTTCAGATTTCTGCAACTGAAAGTGTATTGCCTTGGTTATTGGATGTCCCAGTGGTCCATCATATTGACTTCCCCTATGTAATCCACTTTGACTCTCAGCAAGAACAGCAGGTTAAATAATGTAAATAAATAATGTACATAAAAATTCCATTTGAACTTAATGCAATGAAAAATCTTCATTCAGTGAAAAACCTGCCGGATGGAATTGCAAGTCATCCCCACCCCCCACCCCCCACCCCACTGTTTGGCCTTGCTCCCCCTGCTCATTCACAGCTTTTGATATGTGAAATGTTAGTGGGCATGGAATAATTTGTAGCACAACTAGTAAGGTAAGGTAAGGTAAGGTAAGGTAAGGTAAGGTAAGGTAAGGTAAGGTAAGGTAAGGTAAGGTAAAGGTAGTCCCCAGTTGGTGCAAAGTTTTGGACTCAGGTGCCATCAATATGCACATGACACCCAGTTGTATTTGATGATGGATGGTCAGCCCAACTCGGCCCGAGATGTCCTGGAACATGCTTTTGCAGCCGTGACTGGCTGGTTGAAAGAGTTGGCTGAAATTGAACCTGACAAAGATGGAGGTCCTGTACTTGAGTCACGGGAATCCGGCTCCCGGCTCTTGATGGGGCACCACTAGTACCAGTTCCGAGGATTAGAAGCCTGGGGGTGATCCTGGATGCCTCCCTGAAAATGGAGGCACAGGTCACAGTGGTTGTCAGGTCCTCTTTTTTCCTCCCTGAGCCCATCTGTAGGGAGGGTGGGGTATAAATCAAATAAAACAAACAAACAAATAAATAAATCTGCGCCAGACCAGGCAACTTGTCCCATACCTGTCAACCCGTGACTTAACTACAGTGATCCAGGCAACGGTCATCTCTAGACTAGATTACTGCAACTTGCTTTACGTGGGGCTGCCCTTGAGCCTGACCCGGAGATTACAGCTGGCATAAAATGCAGCGGCACGCGTTATTATGAGAGTGCCAAATGGGGCACATATAACACCGATATTACACGAGTTGCATTGGTTGCCTGCGGAGTACTGGATCAGATTCAAGGTTTTGGTACTGACCTATAAGGCCCTATGTGGACTGGGACCAGAGTATCTGCAGGACTGTCTCTCCCCATATATTCCCCGGAGGCTACTCCAATCAGAAGATAAATAGCTGTTGGTGGTCCCTGGCCCCAAGGAGGCCCGCTTAGTCTTGACCAGAGCCAGGGCCTTTTTGGTGGAACACTGGTGGAACACTGTCTACTGAGACCAGGGCCCAGCAAGACTTACTATCTTGTTGCCAGGCCTGTAAGACAGAGCTATTCCACAAGGCACATGGCTGAGGTCTGGGCCTCTGCCAGCCTGAAACAACAAGGAGTGTATAAAATCTAACCCTCCCTGCGAAGGCTGTCCTCCACACTGTTTTAGTTTGTAAGGCTGACTGAATAACTAGAAGAGGAAAATAAAATACTATTATCTTGCCTATTTGTTGGTATTTGCTTGCTTCACTATATAATAAAAGTTTACGCTATACTTTCTGGATTTCTTTCTACCCAGGCTATTTTGTAGGGTTGCCAACCTCCAAGTGGCTACTTTGGAATGTGGACCTGCTGAGCTTCAGCCCCTCCCCATATCCCACTCTCTCTAGGCTCCACCCTCAAAATCTCCAGGAATTTCCCAACCTGGAGCTGGCAACCCTGTGTGTGTGTGTTTACCATTGTTAAATAAGTTTAGGTAGAAGTTGATCAAGGCAGCTGAACTAAAAAAGAAACTTGCAGAGAGTTGTTGGCATTCCTACATCTCTACTTGTTTCTGCTTGAATCTAATAATCTAGAGCATGCATCACACCTCTGTCTCTTCCGCTTTGCTGATGGCTAGCTTACTCATATCAAAGGCAGAACATGCTTACAAAGCAAAGAATGTGAGTTAAAAATGTTGACATTGACAGCAATAAACTATGCATTGTAACATTTTACTCTGTAAACAAATGTCAGCATCAATGTAGTGTGCTATGGCCGCTCTTCCCAATAAATACTGCCTCATGTCTTCAAGATGCTTTCCACATCTGGATTCATGAAGTATGGCACATGTAGCAGTACTCATTGGCCCAAATTTTCATTTGAACTGGACTACATACACCAGTGTATTTGTTATTATTTCTAAAATGGCTAGAAGCTGCAGAAGTTTGGATTTCTGCAGGTGTTTAAATTATAACTGTCTCTACTACTGTGATCTTCTTGCTGTTTATGCCACCTGCATTCTTTTCTTTTGTTCCCTCATCCCATCTCATCTCCTTGTTATCTGGGCTTCTGTGTCATATTTTTGAAGAGTATAACACTGTAACCCACATTTTTTAGTTAATTGAGTTTCAGCAATCTCTGGTTCTTTTGCTTCCAGTGGGAACAAAGACAGGCCACACGCAAACTAATAGAAAAACTTGTACATTTAGACAGCAGTTCTAAGAACATCTACTCAGGCTAAACTAGACATAATAGAGTCCATGACTCAGACCCATACATGTTGCTGCCATTTGAAAGCAATTTAAAAATTCTGTGAGGGCTCGATCTTGATTGAGCCTGCAGTGCAGCAAGCTGACACATTCTTGCCCCCCACCCCATGCATTTTCAAGAGCCAAAACCACCATAGTGGGAGTGCAGCCATTTTGGCATTTGGAGAGGCGTGTGGGGGAAGGGGGATAAAGTGTCTCAGTCTGCCATGCTGCAGGTTAAATCAGGATTGTACCATCACAGCATTTTTAATGGATTTAAAACTGTGGTGGCATCCACAGGTCAGACCCATGGACACCATCATATCTAGTTTGGCCCTCAGAACCTTTCTCAGATGTATTCAATAAGGCTTCTTAGTGGACTTCGTAGTGGCAGAGAAGAAGAAAACATAATACCAACTGTTGTGTCTGCTATTTAGTGAGAATGGATTGCCAGGTACACAAGGGTGTACTTGGGGTTGCCAGCTTTACCTTGAGACATTTCTGGGGACTTGAGTGGTGCCTGAGGATGGTGA